>NC_141592.1:42433482-43713804 GCF_036417535.1 Chlamydotis macqueenii
CACACTGTGCACCAGTGTCTACTAGAGCTTTATACTCTCGTGAGTCTGATGTGCCAGGCCATTTAATCCATACAGTCCAATAAACTCTGTTGTCCCTCTCCTCCACCTGGCTGGAGGCAGGGCCCCTCTAGTCCTGTTCTCACTTCTTGTGAATATAAATCAGAATTCCCTTCCATAGGTTCAGAGGTGAGATCAGCCCTTCTGTTCCGTCTGGGGAACTGTCCATTGGAGATTGGAGCAGCAATTTTCCTGGGAGAATCTCCTTTTGCAATTTTTTTTCCCCACAACTCATGTTTCCATGTCTCTAGGGCCGAGGTAGGTTTCCCATCTGTAGCCGGTTCGTAGGATTCCTATGCACAAAGATCACCCAGCATATGATATTTAAAAGCACAACAGTATTTATTGCTCTATTATAGCTTTGCATAATCAGTTACCAGCATAAGCAGTTAGAGCTCCTAGCATAAGCAGTTACCAGCGTATTGTTTTCCCTTTCTGAGAGTCTTACAACCCTGACTAATCCAGAGACACCGCCGAGCAGGAGGATGATGATCAGCGGGGTCAGAGCAGAGAAGGGAGGTAGGCGCAGCACCTTCAGGGTGTCCCCTGTTGTTCGTAGAGTGTGCTCTGGGTCCTTTCTCTCTCCTCCACTCCAAGCCGCCTCTGTTTATACCCTCAGCAGATTCAGTGGAAGAGTACTGACCAGGTGTTGATGCACGCATGGCCAGCGCATGCAGCAAGGCCTGCCAAATACATGCCCTGCTGGCTAACAGTGGTTCCCAGATAGCAGCAACATACTGCTCAATAACAACCCTCCTAGCTCCCCTCTCCAAGGTTGCATTCTCACAGCTGTGTGCAGCTTGTAATTTCCCACAGTGGCCCTACACAGGCCAGCACTGAAATCTCTCACACACCATCCCACTTCCTCATGTCCTCTCCTTGGTCACGCAAGGTAAACCACAGGGTACCTTGCCGTGTGTACCATCTCTCCTGAGCGGGGAAATGTTTACTCCTGATAGCTGAAATACTGCTCTGTATGGGCGGGGAGTAGGACCTATCTTCTTTTAACTGCTGGTACTCTTGTGACAGTTTCTCCACAGCCGAGATGAGGGAGGAAGAGAGAGTTTCCTCATATTGCCGGAGCTGACTAGCCAATTCATCCACTGTTGGTCCCTCTCCATCTTTCCAATTCAGTACTGCCAATGAATTGGCATATGATGATGGTACACTCTGTAGAAACTTCCTCCACATGAGCCATGTGCACTGGACTTCATCTGGTCTTTGGGTGACTCCTCACAGTGTAGGTCACTGTAAATGGCTTCCAGCACGGCTAATTCCCTTAGGTCCTGGATACCTCTCTCCATGGTGGCCCACTTGCCTGGGTGATGGGCTAACATCTTCTTTGAAGGGATATCTTCCCTTCATACTTGACAGGAGTCGCCTCCAGAGGCTGAGAGCTTGTGCACCTCTTCCAATCGCTTTGTCGATGCCCCCTTCCCTAGAAAGGGATCCCAGCTGTTTGGCTTCCTTACCTTCTAATTCCAGGCTACTGGCCCCACTATCCCATCATCGGAGCAGCCAGGTGACAAGGTGCTTGCCTGGACGCCAGTTGAAATCTTTTCGTATATCTTGCAGCTTACTCAGGGATAGGGATCGGGTGGTTTCAGTCTCATTTATGAGCTCCTCTTCCTCCTCCTCTGTTCGTGATGGTCCTGGTCTTTCCTCATCCCTTACTAAACGAGCTGACTTTGGCTTCCAAGATTTCTTCTTCTGTATGGGGTGACCGATACCAACATGGGTTGGAGTAGCCACAGCGCCTGTATTTGAGGTTGGAATAGCTGCAGTGTCTGTCACAGGAGCTGGAGTAGCCACAGTATCTGTCGGTTGATTTTCGCTCCCTTCTTCCTGAGGGTGCTGCATAACGTTAAGCAGTGTTTGGTAGATACTAGCCAGTGCCCAACACAAAGCTATAAGTTGTGCCTCTTTGCAATAGCCATGGCATTTTCTTTTCAAATATTTGATCACTCCATCAGGATTCTGTAGTTGTTCAGGAGTGAAGTTCCAGACCATTGGAGGTGAGAAGTTCTCTAGGTACCTGCCCATATTCTCCCACATGCCTTGTCATCCCTGCCCATCCAACCTCCAGGCAGATCTCTGGGTGATATTTTAAAATAGTTATTGAATCCTAAACAAAACCTGAAACATATTCAGGAGACATAGCACTAGGAGTATGCTGGCTTGCACATCCCAAGGATATTCAAAATTCTTGAGAGCTGATGTGACTAGCTTGAAAGAAAAAGGGAAGGTAAAGAAGTAGGGGAAGGTAGCCTCCTCTGACTTCCCTATATATTGGTTCTCTGGGGAGAAAAAGAAAAATGTGCGATTACTAATAATTCTTACAAAATGGCATCCGAAGTAACGGAGTTGCCAGCAATGCCAAAAACAAGGACCAGACTGATTTAATGACCAGTGATGTTATCATATCATAAGCCAGTAGTGCCCGGTACAACAAAATGAGAATTCTGATCCATTTCCGAGCAGTGATAAACAGCACCACAGGAAATATGTGCTGCAACTGAGGATTTACATCACACAGCCATGCGAACACGTAGTACAACATTGTGACCAGGGACTCTTAAATTAAAATAATGAGCACTTGTAACAACTTTAACACACTCTGGTCAGATCTGTCGTTACCTCAACCCTTTGTGCCCCACGTTGGGCACCAAAAGAACTGTCATGGTTTAGCTACAGTCAAAAATCGAGTACCACACAGCTGCTCGATCACCCTCCCCTTCCTCATGGGATGGGGAGAGAATTGGGAAGAAATGAAAACTCGTGGGTTGAGGTAAAGGCAGTTTACTAGGATAGCAAAGGAAAAGATTATATATATATATAAATAATTATAATAATACTAATAGAAAAAACAATAATAAGAATAATAATGAAAAAACTCCAAGCAAAACAAACAAAAAACCAAAGAATGGTGCACAGTTTCTCACCACCCTACAACCCAATGACCAATACAGCCTGCCCCGATCAGCAATCACGGAATGAAAAAAAAACCTGTAAATGATCCCGGAACCATTCCAACCAGCGAGAGAAAAAAAATAAAGCCAGCTCATTGGCTCACTCCCCCAACTTAAGTACTGAGATGATGTTTATGGCATGGAATACTCTCTTTGGCCAGTTTGGGTCAACTATTCTGGCTATATCCCTCCCAGCTTCCTGTACCTGCACAATAGCGAGACTTGGAAAGCCGGACAGTGTCCTTGGTCTCATTAGCAACAATTCATATTATCAGGGTGTTTATCAACATTCATCACATCCAAAATCCAAAACATATCAGCTGCTGAGAGAAAAATTAATTCCATCCCTGCCAAAACCAGAACAGCAGCTCTCCTTTGGACCCTCTCCAGTCTGTGTGCATCTTACATGAATTGTGGGCACCAGAACTGGACACAGTACTCCAGGTGTGGCCTGACAAGCACTGAGCAGAGTGGGATGATCACGTCTCTATTTCTGCCAGTAACGCCCCTGCGGATGCAGCCCGGGATGCAATTTGTCTTTGTTGCTGCAGTGACACACTGCTGACTTGTGTTCAGCTTGTTGTCCACCAGGATCCCCAGGTCCCTTTCAGCAAGGCTGCTCCCCAGCCACACAGATCCTAGCCTGTACTGGGCTCTTTGGTTATTCCGACCCAAGTGCAGGACTTTGCAGTTGTCTTTGTTAAACTTCATACTGTTCTTGCTAGCCCCATCTTCCAGCCTGTCCAGGTCTCTCTGTAAGATGGCTCTCTCTTCTGACGTGTCCATCTCACCACCCAGTTTAGTGTCATCAGCAAACTTGGCGAGGGTGCTTTCAGTCCCATCATCCAGATCATTTATGAAGATGTTGAACAGCATGGGGCTCAGTATCGCTCCCTAGGGGACCCCACTTTTGACATGCTGCCATCCTGGGTAAAAACCATTGACCACCACTCTCTGAGTGTGGCCTGTTAGCCAATTTCCTACTCGCCTCGCAGACTACCCATCCAGTCTGGATCTTGCCATTTTGTCCAGGCTGTGGGAAAGTGTCAAATGTTTTGCTGAAGTCCAGGTAAACAACATCCACTGCTCTCCTCATGT
Organism: Chlamydotis macqueenii; assembly: GCF_036417535.1. Classification (NCBI taxonomy): domain Eukaryota; kingdom Metazoa; phylum Chordata; class Aves; order Otidiformes; family Otididae; genus Chlamydotis; species Chlamydotis macqueenii. The sequence goes on from NC_141592.1 coordinate 42,437,607, forward strand.
TGACAGAAAAAGCTATTTTGTTGCAGAAGGTCATCAGGTTAGTATGGGCTGGCTTTTCCCAATCACCTACTTCATTTGGCTTATGATAGGACTCATTCCATTACTTTCCCAGGGACTGAAGTAAGACTAATGGGCCTGTAGTTTCCCAGACCTTATTTTGGGTCCTTTTTGCAGATGGATATGACATTTGCCCTCTTCCAGTCATCAGGGATATCATAGAATCATAGAATCTTAAGGTTGGAAGAGACCTCCAACATCATCAAGTCCAAACATCAGCCTAACACCACCATGCCTACTAAACCATGTCCTGGAATGCCACATCTACACGTTCTTTGAACACCTCCAGGGATGGTGACTCCACCACTTCCTTGGGCAGCCTGTTCCAGTGCCTGACCACTCTTTCAGTAAAGAAGTGTTTCCTAATATCCAACCTAAACCTCCCCTGCTGCAACTTGAGGCCATTTCCTCTTGTACTATCACTAGTTACTTGGGAGAAGAGACCAACACTCGCCTTCCTACAACCTCCTTTCAGGGAGTTGTAGAGAGCAATGAGGTCTCCCCTCAGCCTCCTCTTCTCCAGACTAAACAATCCCACTTCCCTCAGCCACTCCTCATAAGACTTGTTCTCCAGACCCCTCACCAGCTTTGTTGCCCTTCTCTGCGCTCCAGCAACTCAACATCCTTCTTGTAGTGAGGGGCCCAAAACTGCACACAGTATTCGAGGTGGGGCCTCACCAGTGCCGAGTACAGGGGCACGATCACTTCCCTACTCCTGCTGGCCACACTGTTCCTGATGCAAGCCAGGATGCTATTGGCCCTCTTGGCCACCTGGGCACGCTGCTGGCTCACGTTCAGGTGGCTGTCTACCAGCACCCCCAGGTCCCTTTCCATGAGGCAGCTTTCCAACCACTCTTCCTCAAGCCTGTAGCATTGCATGGGATTGTTGTGACCCAAGTGCAGGACCCGGCACTTGGCCTTGTTGAACCTTATGCAGTTCACCTCAGCCCAACGATGGAGCCTGTCCAGATCCCTCTGCAGAGCTTTCCTACCCTTGAGCAGATCGACACTCCCGCCCAATTTCCTGTCACCTGCAAACTGACTGAGAGAGCACTCAATCCCCTCATCCAGATCGTTGATAAAGATATTAAACAGCCTCAGCACGGAGCCCTGGGGAACACCACTTGTGACCATCCACCAACTGGATTTAACTCAGTTCACCCCAAATCTCTGGTCTCAAACATTCATCCAGTTTTTTACCCATCACAGGGTACACCTGTCCAAGCCATGAGCCGCCAGCTTCTCTAGGAGAATGCTATGGGAGACAGTGTCAAAGGCTTTGCTACAGTCCAGGTAGATCACATCCACAGGCTTCCCATCATCCACGAAGCGGGTCACCTGGTCATAGAATCATAGAATAGTTAGGAGCAGGGACATATTGAACTAGAGTAGGTTGCTCAGAGCCTCATCCAACCTGGCCTTGAATGTTTCCAGGGATGGGGCATCCACCACCTCTCTGGGCAACCTGGGCCAGTGTTCCACCACCCTCAGTGTAAAAAATTTTTTTCTTATGTACAGTATGAATCTGCTTCCTTCTATTTTAAAACCATTACCCCTTGTCCTATCACAACAGCCTCTGCTAAAAAGTTTATCCTGGTCTTTCTTATAAGTCCACTTTATATACCTGAAGGCCACTATAAGATATCCCTAGAAGCCTCCTCTTCTCCAGGCTGAACAGCCCCAACTCTCTCAGCCTGTCCTCATAGGAGAGGGGCTCCAGCCCACTGATCATCTTCGTGGCCCTCCTCTGGACCTTCTCCAACTGGTCCATGTCCTTCTTATGTTGGGGGCTCCAGAGCTGGACACAGTTGTGAGATATGTTCACCTGATTCGTGTTAATGTGAAGCAATACTAGGGTTGCATGGTGAAATGTGACCCTCTTTGTATATGGAATCTTTAATTATCCTGTTTGTTCTTATATAGCCACAGGCTTAGGGGAAACAGGAAGATATGTACATAGTTCTAAGCCCATGTTTTTTGTAACTGTATAGGTAATGTATAAGTTTTGTTTAAAGTTATAAACGTATTTGGGAGGTTTATTTAAGTTATTAAAAATGTGTTTGGCAGGATTCACTCCTGCCTTAGTAGTTTGACATAATTAAGGATTGTACCTGCTTAACAGCGCTGTTTGCATAAGGACACTTGACAATGGAATGAACAAAAGGCAGGAAAAGCAGGCTGGGGGCTGATGACCACGGGCACATAAACAACCCCAAATACGGGACCAGCCGCTTCTGTACTTTTAGCCAATTAACACCTGTATGTATAGTGGCTAGTGATACGCTCTTGGCCAATCAGTACCTGCCACAAACGGTGTGAGTAACCAATGGAATGTAGATTGTGAGCTCCTAAAAAGGAGACAGGCACGATGGGGGGACCGGGAGAGGTTATAAATACTGTAACTGTAAACAAAGGGGTGTGCGTCTTGATGGAGCGGAGACTCCCGGCGCACCCAGCGCTGTTTGCTTGTTTCTATTCAATAATTTGGAAACTATAATTGGAATCCTGTTTTGGGACTCAACTCATTTATAACACAGTACTCCAGGTGGGGTCTCACCAGGGCAGAGTAGAGGGGGAGAATCACCTCCCTCGACCTGCTGGCCACGCTCCTCTTGATGCAGCCCAGGATGCGGTTGGCCTTCTGGGCCGCAAGGACGCATTGCTGGCTCATGTTGAGCTTCTCATCCACCAGCACTCCCAAGTCCTTCTCCTCAGGGCTGGTCTTGTTTGGCCTTCATTGTTACTACTGCATATCCAACTTCTCGCTCTCCATTGTTCACAAAGCTGCTGCTGTCAGTAAATAATTCCCAATCTGGATTTTCTAAAGGTGTATCTTTCAAATTCGGTCAGCTAGAATACACCTGTTACCTGCAAACAGTCATGTTCTAATTTATGATTTTCATCCACAGGGAATGAAGTAGTAGGGTTCAAGGTTGAAGTTACCTTTAAAGTGACATAATCTTGTTTAACTAAAGATGCCTGATATTGAATTAATCTGTTTGGGGATAACCAGTGATGACCGCATTGTTCTAAAACTGTCAGAACTGCATGAGGTACAAAAATGGTAATAGGTTGTCCCAAGGTTAATTTTTGAGCTTCAGTGACCAATAACACTGTTGCTGCCACCACTCTAAGGCACGCTGGCCATCCTTTACTTACTTCATCAAGTTAGAGAAGTAAGCTACAGGTCTTTTCCAGGCTCCCAGTGTATGAATCAGAATTCCTAGGGCTACATGCTGTCTCTCATGGACATATAAAATAAAAGTTTTGTTTAGATTTGGCAGCCCTAGAGTGGGAGCCTGTTGGATACCTGGAGTACCAGGGGCACTTAGTGAACAATCCAGACCGAATGGAATTGTTATATTTGTGAGCAGCAGGCCTCAAGGACATCACTGAAGCCGCTTGTGAGAAAGTACTGAAGCTGCCTGTAAGAAAGTACTGAAGCCACCTGTGAGAAAATAATGAGGCCGCCTGTGAGAAAGTAATGAAGCTTCCTGTGAGAAAGTAAACAAAGCAACCTTGAGAAGAAGGAAAACAGCTGGCATACATGACTGGGGGCTGAACATGAAGCAGGGTGCAGGTGGAGAGAACTGTGTGCGTGAACAAAGAGACTTAACGAATCATATTTTAGCTAGGAGCGCGTGCATGATATAGTTAACCAAATAGTAGAGAGCTTGCGTATGATACGGAATTAGAAGGGCTATATTAACCGGGATGTATCAACAATAAATTAGCATTTGCTTGATCATATTGGTCGTCAGCAGTGTCCGTGACTTCCGCGTCAACAGGAGCCCACATCAATTCAGTCTTTATAGTATCAAAACTTTTCTGACATTCAGGAGTCCATTCTAATATCTCTTCAGGACCCTTGATAGCAGTGTACGGTGGCTTAGCAAGCAGGCTGAAATTTCATATACAAAGGCGACGCCTTCCATCCATTCCTAGAAATCCCCTTAGTTCCTTCTTTGATCGAGGAGGGGCTATTCAGCATATAGCTTCCTTCCGCTCCAGTCCCGATTTTCTTTTGCCCTGTGAAATCTCAAAACCCAGGTACTCCACAGTTGTTTGTGCAATTTGGGCTTTCCTTTGTGATACTCTATATCCAGCCAGTCCCAAGGAATTTAACAGATCAATAGTAGCCCTTTTGCACTCTTATTCTGAAACGGTTCCTATCAATATGTCATCTACATACTGTAGTAAGGTAACAGAAGGATGCTTACCTTGCCAGTCTTCTAATTCGTTAGCCAGTATGTTACCGAACAGGGTAGAGCTGTTTTTAAATCCTTGGGGTAGTACAGTGCAGCAGAGTTGAACTTTTCTTCCTGTAGTTGGGCTTTCCCATTCAAATGCAAACAACTTCTGACTTCCTCTTCCAGGGGTATACAAAAGAAAGCATCTTTCAGATCCAATACAGTAAAATAAATATTATTTTCAGATATATATGACAATAGAATGTATGGGTTTGGGACCACCGGATCATAGAATCATAGAATCATAGAATGGTTAGAGTTGGAAGGGACCTTCAAAGGTCATCTAGTCCAACCCCCCTGCAAGGAGCAGGGACATCCCCAACTAGATCAGGTTGCTCAGAGCCTCATCCAGCCGGGCCTTGAACGTTTCCAGGGATGGGGCCTCCACCACCTTTCTGGGCAACCTGTTCCAGTGTTCTATAACTCGCATCGTAAAAAATTTTTTCCTAATATCTAATCTAAATCTACCCCCCTCTATTTTAAAACCATTACCCCTCGTCCTATTGCAACAGGCCCCACTAAACAGCCTTTCCCCATCTTTCTTGTAGGCCCCCTTGAAGTACTGGAAGACTGCTATCAGGTCACCCCGGAGCCTCCTCTTCTCCAGGCTGAACAGCCCCAACTCTCTCAGCCTGTCCTCACAGGAGAGGTGCTCCAGCCCTTTTATCATCTTCGTGGCCCTCCTCTGGACCTTCTCCAACTGGTCCATGTCCTTCTTGTGCTGGGGGCTCCAGAACTGGACACAGTACTCCAGGTGGGGTCTCACCAGGGCAGAGTAGAGGGGCAGAATCACCTCCCTCGACCTGCTGGCCACACTTCTCTTGATGCAGCCCAGGATGCGGTTGGCCTTCTGGGCCGCAAGGGCACATTGCCTGCTCATGTTAAGCTTCTCGTCCACCAGCACTCCCAAGTCCTTCTCCTCAGGGCTGCTCTCAATCCATTCCCCACCCAGCCTGTATTTGTGCCTGGGATTGCCATGACCCAGGTGCAGGACCTTGCACTTGGCCTGGTTGAACTTCATGAGGTTGGCACGGGCCCACCTCTCCAGCCTGTCAAGGTCCCTCTGGATGGCATCCCTCCCTTCCAGCGTGTCGACGGCACCACACAGCTTGGTGTCGTCGGCGAACTTGCTGAGGGTGCACTCTATCCCACTGTCCATGTTGCCTACAAAGATGTTGAACAGGGCCGGGCCCAACACGGACCCCTGAGGGACGCCACTCGTGACCGGTCTCCACATGGACACTGAGCCACTGACCACCACTCTCTGAGTGCGGCCATCCAGCCAACTCCTTATCCACCGAGTGGTCCGTCCATCAAACCCATGTTTCTCTAGTTCAGAGAGAGGGATGCACATCAACTATAATTTGGTTTATCTCTCTTAAATCCTGTGCCAACCAATACTCCTGTGTTCAGGGCTTTTTGACAGGCAAAACCAGAGTATTATATTCAGATTGGCATTCTCTTAGTCCATACTTAATAAAGTCATTTATTAATGGTTCCAAGCCTTCTGGCTTCTGATTTAATAGGATATTGTCATTTTTTTACTGGTTGTGCTCCAGATTTCAATTCAATTTTTACTGGCACAGCATTTTTTTGCTATTTGGTCAATGTAATACAATGCACTGAATGGACAAGGTTAAAGGAAATTAATAATCCTTTGTTGTATGAACAGTTTCAAAAAAAAAAAAAAGGTAGGTATGTGCTCAGTTTTCTAAATCGATGGAGTGACAATTCTTCCCCAATACAGAAACATTTTGGATCATCTACTCTACATGATGCCATCCGAGGGCAAGCTCCGGTGATGGTTAAGAATCTGGAAACAGGTAATTGGGAAGGACCATTCCCTCTTATAACGTGGGGAAAAGGATATGCTTGTGTCTCTACAGGAGAAGTAAAAAAAGTGGATCCCTGCACGATGGGTACGACCAGCGTTCCAAGCTGCCTTGCGTTCATCGGACTGTTAATAAGCTGTATGGCAGCCCTATGGACATCAGTCACAGAAAGAACAAATGTCCTGCCAGACAACGGTAGGATGGCAACGTTGTGTAAAACAACAGCAGCTGCGAGTGCTGAGTGCTGAACTACAAGAGATGGAACTTTTGGGATCAGTAAAGATGGACTTCTGTCTATTTTTTTTTATTTTTAACTATTCAAGAGCTAATGTTTCTAGAGGGGTAATGATTGTAAATGCTTTAAGATCTATACATTGCAATGATACAGCATGGTATAATCATGCAAGCACTAACACATCAAAATCCAGACAGCATAAAGGACCTAAACGAAATTCACATAGCCTTGAATCTGATTGCCAAGATAATACAGAGTTTTGGAAACCAAGTGAAATTATTGCTGCTTCAGTCTTAGCACCTGGTGTGGCAAATTCCCAGGCGTTAGCTACGCTAAATAAATTGGGCTGTTGGCCTGCTAAGAAAACACATACAACTGCATTGGCACTATCAACGCTGATAACTGATGTAGATTCTATACACTAAGCTAGTTCACAAAACAGAACCGCTGTTAGCCTGTAGAGCACATATTTAACAGGCCTTGTTGTATGCGCCGGCCACGCATGCAGCAACGTCTAGTCACTACTCTTTCACTGAATCTGCTGAGGGTATAAACTGAGGTGGCTCAGGGCGAGGGGGAGAGGGGGGATCCAGAGCGCACTCTGCGAACAACAGGGGATGCCCTGAGGGCGCTGCGCTTGCCTCCTTTCTCTGCTCTGACCCAGCTGATCAGCATCCTCTTGCTCAGCAGTGTCTTTGGCGTAGTTGGGTTGGTAACAGAACAGATCAGCAACAGATTTTTTATTATTACCACAAAATCATGGCGGTCAGGATTTTGATGGGCTTTGCTTCATGAATCTGTAAACTGCAACAAAGGGATGATTTTGATATATTCAGAAATTATTTTTTTTTGGTGGATTGATATAAGCTTATTACAAATAGCTGTAGGATGCTTATTCATTCCTATTTTGATCTATATTCTGTGTGTTAAAATGTGTATTCTGTGTGTTAAAATATGTGTAAACTTTAATAGATAAAGCGTTGAAACAAGTCTCTTCTCATAAACAAAGAAGGGGGAGATGTGGGTATTTTGCTGAGCCAGTACGGTGTCAGTGAAAGCACACCGCCCTTGGGAGAGGAACGCAATCATGGTCGCAGGAATAAAACCATGGAATGAGAAGGGAAGCTTTAAGATAAAAAACATTGTTAGCAGAATTTATGGCTTGTTTCAACAGAGGCCTGCAAAAAAACTAGTCACTGGCCTTGTAGATAAGAAAGTTACTGGAGTTGTTATATTTATAATGGTAGAAAAATGCTATAGTAGAGGATCATAGAATCATAGAATCATAGAATCATAGAATGGTTATGCGGGACAGTGTCAAAAGCTTTGCACAAGTCCAGGTAGATGATATCCGTTATTAGAATATAATGATATCCGTTATAATATAATGATATCCATTATTAGAAGGTAGTGAAATTTAGTTTTGCTTAAGTAATCATTAATATGTATAACGTGTGGTCAGTAATTATATTGACTAAGCTTCTGTGTGGCATAACTGGGTGGTTGCTATCCTTGGCTAAAATCGGAGTTGAGAAATTTGGTATCTTAGTATGCATAATCATTAACATTTTGTGTTTGATTCACCTGCCTACAAAAATGATACAGAAAATACTACATCAGATATTGATAGCAGAAAAACAAAAAGGGGGAAATGTGGGAACAGAGAGTGCAGCACAGCTGTCTGATATTGAAGAATTTGAGCTATGTCCTTGTGCACCACTTGCTCAATAACAAAAACCAGCAATTAGAACAAGATAAGTAAATACCAAAGGCCAAAATAGTAAAGACAACTAAAAATCTATAACCAATCCAAATGAAGTTTAAGGCACGTGAACAGTATATTGCTACCAATCGAATTAGATGATGAGGCGCGTGCACTTTGCATGGAACTTAGAAAAGATATAAAAGAGTGATGCTGACAGACAATAAAGGTCTCCGGTACACCATCCACGGAGTCCGTGCCCTTATTGCAAGAGGAATCCTACAAACCGGCTACATAAATTGGTGAAAAGGGTGGGATTCCTGTAGCACAAACGACCCAGGGAGTGGGAAGTAAGGAGCGAGTGGACAGGGCTTGGTCAGTAGCGTGCATGCTGTCCAAGAGTGCGCTGTCCCTTGTGGGTGGGGGGCAAGGAGCCCTCAGTCTTCGGAGCTTTAACTCATCGTGATAGAGGTGGCGTGTTTGTATGTGTGTCCTTTGTGTCGACAGTGTCATACTTTTGTTACTGTTCATTGTTGTTGATGTGGACATAAGCTTATTCTAGCTGATTTCTATTTGTACTATAGCTTAGTGTTTTTGTGTGTGCGGTGTCGCAGGTCGACCCCGTTAGGATAAGTGATACATCCAGTTTGGTATTGTTGCTGTGCAAGGCACAGCGTTAAGTTATAAGATGTTTAAGTGGAAACGGATAGGCAGTGCGAACAGACGAATTAACGGATTATAGTCCAGAGGAAATTCAAAGTTTCCTAGACAGGTATAGGCAATCTGTGTGTGTGCGTATAAGCATGAAGTAAATGGTATGGAATAAGGGGTGAATACTGTCCTGATTCTGGCAGGGATGGAGTTAATTTTCCTCTCAGTAGCTTTGGATTTTGTATGTGAAGAATGTTGATAAAAATGCTCTGATGATTAGGGTTGTTGTTAATGAGACCAAGGACACTGACTGGCTTTCCAAGTCTCATTAACGTACAGGTGCAGGAAGCTGGGCCAAAGACAGACAGAGTATCGGTCATTTGGACATCGGGTGGTGAGAAATTGTACATTGTTCATTTTGCATATATTAATGTCCTTATATTTTGTTATTATTTTAGGTTTCCTCTTAGTAAACTGCAGCATAAAGCGACGTGTGATTAACTGACCGTAACCCCCATTCCCTCTTCCCGCCCCCCCTCCCCCACCCTGTCCTGCTCAGGGAGGGGAAGGAGGTAGAGATGGTATTAAGCCCGAGAAGAGGGAGGGGTGGGAGGAAGTTATCTTGTTCCCTTTCTCATTATCCTGCTTTGGTTTTAGTAATGAATGAATAGTTTTCCTCAGGTCGAGGCTGTTTTGCCCATCACAGTAGCTTTAAGGATCTCCCCCTGTTCTTGTCTCAAACCTCAAGCCTTTTCTTTTTTCTTATGTGCCTGGTGAGCGGCCGCTAGTAGATATGCAAATACTTATACTACTATTTGCTATGGAACACCAATCGAAATACAATCAGACAACGATGCTCATTTTAGAAATCATACAGTACTGAATTGGGCCGCCAAGAGAGAGATACAGTGGACGTGGCATTGACCTTACCACCCACAGGGTGCAGGATTGGTGGGACGCCTTAATGGCCTATTGAAACAGCAACTGCGTAGATTAGGAGGTACAAAATGCATGCAATGGGTAGATCATCTGCCCACCACCATGTGTGTACTGAACAACCGTGCGGTGGCAGGAGATAAAACGCCCCTCCTATTGATGAAAAATTACCAAACCAGGCCAATAAAAGTACCGCTCACTCTGGTGCAATACTCTGGGTGGCACTCAATTTGCATTGACCACCAAGCGGGGATTCTGATCTCTTTATTCTAATCCCTGCAGGCCTTTTGGCATCTGTGTATTTCTGGATTATGTCCCCAGTCCACATTGAACCCAACCCTGTACTGCAAATGTTTGCGGGTGCACGTGTTTGTTATCACCCCCCTGGGCAGCCAGGACCAGTTGCAGCTGAAATGGTGGCTGCTGATGATTCACAGGCCATCACCATCGCCCTTATGGGTGAATCAAACAGGTTGCATGTACCTGTGCAGCAACTGCAATGCAGAGAATGAAAAAAAAAAAAAAAGACAAAAGGGGGGGGTGGGGGGAGTGTTAACCTTGATTTTGTCTGTTTTTTGTTTTGACAGGTTTATGCACACACATTTCCACTGTGAGTAAAATGTATGGGTGACACTGGCGAAGGTGACCGGACAAGATACCCTTTGTCTCAGCACAGCGACTCCCCGGAACCCACTTACAACGAGCTTGGTAGGAGTACCCCTCACCGCAAGTGAGTTCACCGACACAGTTACACAGTTGCCCGAACTCGTAAAAACACCAGGGGTTGCCTGAACTTATAAACCAGTGGGACAGCTGGCTGCTGTATCTGGGTAAATCACCTGCATTACCCCCACAAGAACTTTGAATCCTGGGAACATTGGACGCAGACAATTGTACCTATTTCAAATCTACTAGTAATGCTACAAGTGGTGTTTTTTCTGATTTGTTACTTGATGTAGATAGTATACGCCATGCTACGCTTCAAAATCACGCTGCTATTGACTTTTTACTCCTAGCTCATGGACGTGGATGTGAGGACTTGGATGGTCTGTGTTGCATGAACTTAAGTGACCACTCAAAGTCCATCCATGCACAATTGCAAGATGCAGGCTTCTCTTGCCAGCTAACCTACCCCACACGCACCGGAGCCCCGCTCCGGGGAAAGCAGGGCATCACACGGATACCGTCAAGCCAAGCCTTCTATTTAATGCTGTGCAACACAGGGTTAAATACCCGTACACCCGCTACGCACACGAACGCACCCGCCCCCTGCGCCCATGAATCTATCCGTGCCCGCCACGCACCTGCCCCTGCACCCATGGACTTATCCGTGCCCACCACGTACATGGACACACCTGACCCCTGCACTGATGGATTCATCCGCGTCCAGTGCGTGAGTCGCCACGGACCGCCCCTCCAGCGTACGTGCATCCCTGCTAACGTTGCCCCACAGCAAGAGGTATGCCAATTGAACCAGCAATTAGTGGAAGCAACTGGATGGAACCTGTTTGCTGGATGGACATGGGGGTGGGGTTGGTTAAAACAGCTATTGTTGATCTTGTGTGTAGATGGTATTTGTTTGCCATGCCTGGTTTGTTTTATACCATGTCTAGTTAGTATTGTTTGGACTATCGTTGATACAGCTTTACATTGCTTAAGAGTACGGATTGTGGAGTACCACAGTGTCCCAACTATGGACCACGCAGTGGCACGTGTGAGGGATCTCAGTGATGGTCTGTGTAGGGCCACTGTGGGAAATTACAAGCTGCACACAGCTGTGAGAACGCGACCTTGGAGAGGGGAGCTAGGAGGGTTGTTATCTCAGAGAGGGAAACTAGGAGGGTTGTTATTGAGCAGGATGTTGCTGCTCTCCGGGAACCGCTGTTAGCCAGCAGGGCACATACTTGGCAGGCCTTGCTGCATGCGCTGGCCACGCGTGCATCAACACCTTGTCAGTACTCTTCCACTTAATCTGCTGAGGGTATAAACAGAGGCGGCTCAGAGCACAGGAGAGAGAAAGGACCCAGAGCACACTCTACAAACAACAGGGGACGCCTTGAAGGTGCTGCGCCTACCTCCCTTCTCTGCTCTGACCCTGCTGATCATCATCCTCCTGCTCGGCGATGTCTCGGGTGTAGTCGGGTTGGTAAGACTCTCAGAAAGGGAAAACAATATGCTAGTGACTGCTTATGCTAGGAACTGTAACTGCTTATGCTAGGAACTGCTTATGCAAGGCTATAATAGAGCAATAAATACTGTTGTGCTTTTAAATATCATATGCTGGGTGATCTTTGTGCATAGGAATCCTACGAATCGGCTCCATCCACTTTCTGTAACTTTTTCCTGACATCTGGGGCAGATTGTCTGATAAACAGCATGTTAAACAATCTCTGATTAGTTTCCTCTTTGAGATTCAAATCAGTCCACCTTCTAGCAGCTTCATAAAACGCTGAAGGGCTCTCATTATTTTCCTATTTAACTTCATATAATTTAGCCAAATTTTTGGGCTTTCGGACCCCATGCTGTATTCCATATAAAATCAATTGTTGATATTGTTTAATCATATCCCTTCCTGCACCAGTGTTTGGATCTCATTCAGGGTCAATTTTAGGCATAAACCTGGCAGGATAATCAGTGGCATTCTGCCTTTGATTTTCCTATTTGGCTATTTCTATTACCAGTTATTTTTCTTCTGGAGTAAAAAAGTGTGCTTAACAGTGTCTGCATATCCTCCCATGTGGGATTATGATTGCATATAATTGCATCTATTAGTTGACACGTTTTTTCCAGGTTTTCTCAGTAAGATCCAAACAATTGTTTCCAATTCAAAAGGTCTGAACTTGTAAACGGTACATGTACAAACACCTTCAACTCCAATTGCTTGTCAGAGTGGTGCCTGTATTACAGGTCCACAAGCTCGGGTTCTTCCAGAGACTTGTGAAAAACTTATCATCTCCTCCACTTGAGTGGACTGTTGTTGTGGTTTTGTTTAGTGAGGTGGGGCCTAAGGTGGTAGCTTCTGTAGGAAACTGCTAGAAGTTGCTCCCCTTTGTTCAGTGGACTCGGCAGGGCCTAGGGCAGATCTGCTGCTGGCCAAGGCCGAGCCAATTGGTAGCACAGTGTTCCCTGATAATGCCTCTGCAATAACATATTTAAGAAGGGGAAAACAGAAAAAAAGAGAGAAGAGAAGATGTGAAGAAGCTGAGCGGGGGCAGAGGCGCAGAGGGGGAGGCGCAGGCCTCATGGGCCTTGCAGGCTTCACCCTCTGGCCTCTTGCCAGGCAGCCGACTGGGCCCGACTCGGTCCGGCCTGGCTGCAAGAAGTGGAGAGGAGATGAGCTGGATGACGTGAAGAGATTCTGAGAGGCGTCTGCCAGCCTGTTGTGAAGAACTTTTCTTGTGAGAGGAACGGCTGCAGACACCAAGGTCAGTTCAGAAGGAGGGGGAGGAGTAATGTGGCTCCTGGCCAGAATTCTCCTGCAGCCTGTGGTGACGACCATGGTGGAGCAGGTTGTCCCCCTGCAGCCCATGGAGGCCCACGGAGGAGCAGAGATCCACTTGGAGCCAGTGGAGGACCCCACATCGGGGGAGGTGGATGCCTGAAGGCGGCTGTGGCCCGTGGAGGGCCCGCTGGGGCAGCCGTTCTGGAGGGACTGCACCCCGTGGAAGAGATGACCCACACCGGAGCGGTTCCACGAAGGACTGTGGCGTATGGGTGGGACCCCACGATGGAGCAGGGGAGGAATGTGAGGAGTTCTTCCCCCGACCATGAAGCAGCAGCGTAAAACAACGTGTGATGAACTGACTGCAAACCCCATTCCCTCTTCCCCCCTGTGCCGCTCAGGGGTGTAAGGTAGTAGAGATAATGTTAAGCTTGGGAAGAGGGAGGGGTGGAGGGAGGTTATCTTGTTCTCTGTCTCATTATCCTGCTGTTTGTAGTAATAAATGAATAGTTTTCCCCAAGTTGAGTCTGTTTTGCCTGTGACAGCAACTTTAAGGATTTCTCCCTGTCCTTATCTCAAACCTCGAGCTGTTTTTCCTTATATTATCTCTCCCTATTCTCTCAGAGGGTGGGGGGAGTGAGAGAGAGACTGCGTAGTCTGGTCCTGATCGGGCCTGAACTATGACAACTGTCTTTCTGCCCCATTGGACTCAGACTCATGCTCTCGTCCTTCTTCTTAACCCTTGATACCAATAATTGAACATCCTCTGGTTTCTCGCTACCCCTAACACATCCTTTTCCAATATCAAATTCAGAACAACATTTCTGTTTTTTCTCCAACCCATTTTCCACCAAAACATACATGCCATTAGGGTCATTATTCACTAATTTACATTTCTTTCTGATTTCATGATTATTCCGCAACGCAAAGAACAAGTCAACATACAGCACTTCTTCCCACTTATCTATCCTTCTACAGAAAAGCATTAATTGCAATATAGTATTATAATTTAAAGTTCCAGTTTCTGCCCATTTTTCACCATCTCCCAATCTGTACGTGGGCCACCACTGATTGCAATAAGTATAGAGTTTCTTTTTAGTTAGGGGATGCCCTCCAAATTTTAGCCAGTTTTTCAGGATTCATCCTAGAGGAGTGCAGAGAGTTATCTCGCTCTCTGGCACGGCTGGTGTATCACGTCCATGGTCTGCGAGTTGAAGATGTTGATTTCGAGGAAGTTGTTGGTCGCCATTTCTGGTTCCATCACCGCTGCATGTCACTCGGTTTCATCGAAGCTTGTTCTTCACTGATGAGGGTGATTCTCACTGCAAAACCTTTGATAGAACATAAAATAACTACAAAAATGATTATATACAGTTCAAATTATTGGCTATTTTCACCTAAAATCAAATCCCCTTGAGGTACACATCGGACTTCCCCATACTCCCGCATCACCCACCAAGTACATCCAGGTCCTTGAGCGAAAGCAATCCCACGAATGGGTTTGCCTTTGCCCAGGGGAGGAATAACCCAGACTGTTTTCCCCAGTATATTCCTTACATGCACCACAGGGACTTTATCCCCTTCCACAGTATGTAAAAGTTCTGATTGGGCAGGGCCAGCTCGATTGATGGATCCCCAAGAGTTAACTAACCAGGTGGCTTTTGCTAAATGTTTGTCCCAGTTTTTGAAGGTCCCACCACCCATTGCTTTCAGCGTAGTTTTCAGCAGTCCATTGTACCGTTCAATCTTTCCAGAGGCTGGTGCATGATAGGGGATGTGATATACCCACTCAATGCCATGCTCTTTGGTCCAGGTGTCTATGAGGTTGTTTTGGAAGTGGGTCCTATTGTCTGACTCAATTCTTTCTGGAGTGCCATGTCACCAGAGAACTTGCTTCTCAAGGCCCAGGACAGTGTTTCAGGCAGTGGCATGGGGAATATGTCTCTAGCCACCCAGTGGTTGTTTCCACCATTGTAAGCACATGGCACTTGCCTTGGTGGGTTTGTGGGAGTGTAATGTAATCAATCTCCCAAGCCTCTCCATATTTGTATTTCAATCATCGTCCTCCATACCAAGGAGGCTTTAGCCGCTTGGCTTGCTTAATTGCAGTGCATGTTTCACATTCATGGATAACCTGTGCAATAGTGTCCATGGTCAAATCCACCCCTCGATCATGAGCCCATTTGTATGTTGCGTCTCTTCCTTGATGGCCTGAGGTGTCATGGGCCCACCGAGCTAAAAATAGTTGACCCCTACATTGCCAGTCTATGTCCACTTGTGAAACTTTAATCTTAGAAGCCTGATCCACTTGCTCGTTTTGATGTTCTTCAGTGGCTCGACTCTTGGGTACGTGGGCATCTAGGTGACGTACTTTTACAACCAGATGCTCTAACCGGGCAGCAATATCTTGCCACAGTGTGGCAACCCAAATGGGTTTGCCTCTACGCTGCCAGTTGCTCTGCTTCCATTGCTTTAACCACCCCCATAGGCCATTTGCAACCATCCATGAGTCAGTGTAGAGATAGAGCTTTGGCCATTTCTCCCGTTCAGCAATGTCTAAAGACAGTTGGATGGCTTTCACCTCTGCAAACTCACTTGATTCACCTTGGCCTTCAGTGGCTTCTGCCACTCATCGTGTAGGACTCCACACAGCAGCTTTCCACTTCCGATGTTTTCCCACAATACGACAGGACCCATCAGTGAACAGGGCATATCGCCTCTCATTTTCTGGGAGGTTGTTATATGGTGGGGCCTCTTCAGCACGCGTCACCTCTTCCTCTGGTGGCATTCCAAAATCTTTGCCTTCTGGCCAATCTGTGATTACTTCTAAGATTCCTGGGCGATTGGGGTTTCCTATTCGGGCTCGCTGTGTGATCAGTGCAACCCATTTACTCCACATGGCATCAGTTGCATGATGTGTAGAGGGGACCTTCCCTTTGAACATCCAGCCCAGCACTGGCAGTCGGGGTGCCAGGAGGAGCTGTGCCTCAGTACCAATCACTTCTCAAGCAGCTCAAACTCCTTCGTATGCTGCCAGTATCTCTTTTTCAGTTGGAGTAGAGCAGGCCTCGGATCCTCTATATCCCCGGCTCCAAAAGCCTAGGGGTCGACCTCGAGTCTCCCCTGATGTTCTCTGCCAGAGACTTCAGGTAGGGCCATTCTCCCCGGCTGCGGTGTAGAGGATATTTTTAACATCTTGTCCTGTCTGGACTGGCCCAAGGGCTACTGCATGAACAACCTCCTATTTAATTTGTTCAAAGGCTTGTCGTTGTTCAGGGCCCCATTTAAAATCGTTCTTCTTTCGGGTCACTTCATAGAGGGGGCTTACAATCATACTGTAATTTGGAATATGCATCCTCCAGAAACCCACAACGCCTAAGAAGGCTTGTGTTTCCTTTTTGTTAGTCGGTGGAGCCATAGCTGTTATTTTGTTGACCACATCCATTGGAATGTGATGACGTCCATCTTGCCATTTTACTCCTAAAAACTGGATCTCTTGTGCAGGCCCCTTGACTTTGCTTTGTTTTATTGCAAAACCGGCTTTCAGAAGGATTTGTATTATTTTCTCCCCTTTCTCAAAAACGTCTCCTGCTGTGTTGCCCCATACGATGATGTCATCAATGTACTGCAGGTGTTCTGGAGCTCCACCCTTTTCTAGTACAGTCTGGATCAGTCCATGGCAAATGGTGGGGCTGTGTTTCCACCCCTGGGGCAGTCAATTCCAGGTATACTGCACACCCCTCCAAGTGAAAGCAAACTGTGGCCCGAATTCTGGTGCCAAAGGGATGGAGAAGAACGCATTGGCAATATCAATGGTGGCGTACCACTTGGCTGCTTTTGACTCCAGTTCATACTGAAGTTCTAGCATGTCTAACACAGCAGCACTCAGTGGTGGCATAACTTCAATTAGGCCACGATAGTCCACTGTTAGTCTCCATTCTCCATTAGATTTTCTCACTGGCCCTATGGGACTGTTAAAGGGTGAGCGGGACTTACTGATCACTCCCTGGCTCTCCAGTTGACGAATCAGCTTGAGGATGGGGATTATGGAGTCTCAGTTGGCGCAATATTGGTGCCAGTGCACCATGGTGGTAGCGATTGGTACCTTTTGTTCTTCAACCTTCAGCTTTCCCACAACAGAAGGGTCCTTCGAGAGCTTGGGCAAGGTGGACAGCTGTTTATTTTTCTCTGTCTCCACGGTGGCTATAACAAAAGCCCACCAGTGCCATTTTGGGTCTTTTAAACCCACTCCTGAGGTTGTCTATACCAAGAATGTACGGAGCATCTGGGCCAGTCACTATGGGGTGCTTTTGCCACTCATTCCCTGTTAGGCTCACTTCAGCTTCCAGTACAGTCAGCTGTTGGGATCCTCCTGTCACTCCAGAAATACAAATGGGTTGTGCCCCTTTATAGCTTGATGGCATTAGGGTACACTGTGCACCAGTGTCTACTAGAGCTTTATACTTTTGTGGGTCTGATGTGCCAGGCCATTTAATCCATACAGTCCAGTAAACTCTGTTGTCCCTCTCCTCCGCCTGGCTGGAGGCAGGGCCCCTCTAGTCCTGTTTATAATATTTTCTATTCACTTTCTGTGAATATGAATCAAAAGTCTCTTCCATAGGATCAGAGGTGAGATCAGCCCTCCTACGCTGTCTGGGTAATTGCCCATTGGAGACTGGAGCAGCAGTTCCTGGAAGAACTTCCCTTTGTGATCGTTTTACCTCGCAACTCACGTACCCGTGCCTCTAGGGCTGAGGTAGGCTTTCCATCCCACTTCCTCATATCCTCTCCTTGGTCACGTAAGGTAAACCATAGGTCGCCTCATCGCGTGTACCGTCTCCCTTGAGCAGGAGGAGGAGGAGGTCGTCTTCTAATAGCTGAGATATTGGTCTCTGCAGGTTGGGAGTAAGACCTATCCTCTTCGAGTTTCTGACACACCTCGGATAGTTTTCCTAACAGTTTTTCAAACTGGCTTTCAGATTTCTCAGTCTTTCTATAGCTGAGACACAGGCCCGCATCGGGGAAGAGAGATTGTCTTCATATTGTCGGAGCTGGTTAGCCACTGTACGTACTGGTGGCATCTCATAATCTTTCCAACTCATTGCTGCCAATGGAGTTCAAGATCCACGCAGCAGCAAGGAAAATACACGGCAAGCTCTCTGCCCTAGATTTCAGGAAGGCGGACTTTGGCCTCTTCAGGGACCTGATGGGCCAAGTGCCATGGGAGGCAGCCCTGGAGGGAAGAGGGGCCCAGGAAAGTTGGTCCATATTCAAGGAGCACCTCCTCCAAGCTCAGCAGAAGTGCATCCCGATGAAAAACAAGTCGGGCAAAAAGACCAGGAGGCTGGCGTGGATGAGCAAGGAGCTCCTGGACCAACTGAAAGTGAAAAAGGAAGCCTATAGAGGGTGGAAGTGGGGACAGGTAGCCTGGGAGGACTACAAAGAGGCTGCGCGAGTGGCCAGGGATAAGGTAAGGAAGGCCAAAGTCCTGGCAGAACTGAATCTGGCCAGGGATATAAAATGTAACAGGAAGAGCTTTTATAGGTACATAGGGGACAAAAGGAAGTCCAGGGAAAATGTAGGCCCCCTCCAGAAGGGAACTGGTGTCCTGGTTACCCAGGACATGGAGAAGGCTGAGGTTCTCAATGACTTTTTTGCCTCAGTCTTCACCGACAAGAGTTCCTGTCCCACCGCCCAAGCTGTAGAAGGTGCAAGCAGGGACTGCGAGAATGAAGAACTGCCCATTGTACTCAAAGAGCAGGTTCGGGATCATCTAAGGAACCTGAAGGTGCACAAGTCCATGGGTCCTGATGAGATCCATCCTCGGGTCCTGAGGGAACTGGCGGATGAAGTTGCCAAGCCACTGGCCATCATATTTGAGAAGTCATGGCGGTCTGGTGAGGTTCCCAATGACTGGAAGAGGGGGAACATAACCCCCATTTTTAAAAAGGGGAATAAGGAAGACCCAGGTAACTACAGGCCGGTCAGCCTCACCTCTGTGCCTGGCAAGGTCATGGAGCAGATTCTCCTGGAAACCATGCTAAGGCACATGGAGAGCAAGGAGGTGGTTGGTGACAGCCAACATGGCTTCACCAAGGGCAGATCGT
This sequence comes from Chlamydotis macqueenii, assembly GCF_036417535.1. NCBI lineage: Eukaryota > Metazoa > Chordata > Aves > Otidiformes > Otididae > Chlamydotis > Chlamydotis macqueenii. The sequence goes on from NC_141592.1 coordinate 42,456,819, forward strand.
GCCTGACCAATTTGGTGGCCTTCTATGACGGGGTGACGGCATCGGTGGACAAGGGACGAGCAACTGACATCATCTACCTGGACTTGTGCAAAGCTTTTGACACTGTCCCGCACGACATCCTTCTCTCTAAACTAGAGAGACATGGGTTTGATGGATGGACCACTCGGTGGATAAGGAGTTGGCTGGATGGCCGCACTCAGAGAGTGGTGGTCAACGGCTCAATGTCCATGTGGAGACCGGTCACAAGTGGCGTCCCTCAGGGGTCCGTGCTGGGCCCGGCCCTGTTCAACATCTTTGTCGGCGACATGGACAGTGGGATAGAGCGCACCCTCAGCAAGTTCGCCGATGACACCAAGTTGTGTGGTGCCATCAACATGCTGGAAGGGAGGGATGCCATCCAGAGGGACCTTGACAGGCTGGAGAGGTGGGCCCGTGCCAACCTCATGAAGTTCAACCAGGCCAAGTGCAAAGTCCTGCACCTGGGTCATGGCAATCCCAGGCACAAATCCAGGCTGGGCGGGGGATGGATTGAGAGCAGCCCTGAGGAGAAGGACTTGGGAGTGCTGGTGGATGAGAAGCTTAACATGAGCAGGCAATGCGCCCTTGCGGCCCAGAAGGCCAACCGCATCCTGGGCTGCATCAAGAGGAGCGTGGCCAGCAGGTCGAGGGAGGTGATTCTCCCCCTCTACTCTGCCCTGGTGAGACCCCACCTGGAGTACTGTGTCCAGTTCTGGAGCCCCCAGCACAAGAAGGACATGGACCAGTTGGAGAAGGTCCAGAGGAGGGCCACAAAGATGATAAAAGGGCTGGAGCACCTCTCCTGTGAGGACAGGCTGAGAGAGTTGGGGCTGTTCAGCCTGGAGAAGAGGAGGCTCCGGGGAGACCTGATAGCGGTCTTCCAGTACCTCAAGGGGGCCTACAAGAAAGATGGGGAAAGGCTGTTTAGTAGGGCCTGTTGCAATAGGACGAGAGGTAATGGTTTTAAAATAGAGGGGGGTAGATTTAGATTAGAAATTAGGAAAAAAAATTTTACGATGCGAGTTATAGAACACTGGAACAGGTTGCCCAGAAAGGTGGTGGAGGCCCCATCTCTGGAAACATTCAAGGCCAGGCTGGGTGAGGCTCTGAGGAACCTGATCTAGTTGGGGATGTCCCTGCTCCTTGCAGGGGGGTTGGACTAGCAGACCTTTGAAGGTCCCTTCCAACCCTAACCATTCTATGATTCTATGATTCTATGAATGAGTTGGCATATGATGATGGTGCGCTCTGTACAAATTTCTGCCACATGGGTCGGGTACATTCAATTTCATCTGGATCTACGGATGTCCGTGGGTCATCCAGGTTATGATAAATCAGCTCCCGAACAGCTAATTCTCTCAGAAACTGGATAACTCTCTCCATGGTGGTCCACTTGCTTGGGTGGCATACAATATCTTCCTTAAAGAAATACCTGTCCCTCACACCTGACAGGAGTCGCCTCCAGAGGCTGCAGGCTGCTGACTCTCTTCCAATCGCCCTGTCAATGGCTGCTTCCCTAGACAACGATCCCAGCTGCCTGGCTTCCCTGCCTTCTAGTTCCAGGCTACTGGCCCCACTGTCCCAGCATCGGAGCAACCAGGTGACAAATTGCTCACCTTGATTAAGGCTGAAATCTTTTTGCATATCTCGCAGCTCACTCTGGGACAGGGATTGGGTGACTCCCTCTGCTTCTGCCTCTCCCTGTTCTTGTGATGTCCCTGGTTCCTCATCATCTTTCACTAGGCGAACTGATTTTTTGGTGTATTTCTTATGTACAGGGGCAACTGATTTTTTGGTTTCTCTTTGGTACTGCTTGCTGAGGTTTGAGTAGTCACAGTGTCTGGCGTGGGGGCCAAAGCAATCGCAGTGCCCGTAGCAGGGGCTGGGGTAGCTGCGGTGCCTGCTGTAGGGGCTGAAGTAGCCGCAGAATTTGTAGCAGGAGTTTGAGTAGCCACAGTGTCTGTTGCGGGGGTTGGAGGAGCCATAATATTTTTTAAAAATTGTTTAAACTTAATCAATATCAAGATCTGAGATAGCTGCAAGAGACCTGTCAACATGAACATGGTGGTAGGGGTATCCAAAGGGTATTCAAAATTCTCAAAAGCTGTTGAAATTAGCTTGGCAAGGTGGGGAAAGCTGTAAACAGATGTTCCCTCCGCAGCCTGGCTTCCTGGAACAAAACAACAGGTATAGTTCCAAACAACACCCACAAGACGGCTCCCAAAATACCCGGGTGGAGCTGCCTCTGCCTCCTTGGTCTGCACACTGCCTGCTGCCATTGAGTACAAATACGAAACCGATCCCGTTACCAGTGATCTCACCAAACCAACCAGTGCCACACAGCACAGCAGAGCGATAACTTTAATCCAACACACAGCACTGATAAACCGCGCATAAACACCAACAAACAGAAAATACGGCAAGTAGGGTGCTATCCAATACAGCTCTAAAAACAACTGCGAGAACAAATAAAACAACATTGTGACCAGCGATGACCAAACCGGCTTAATGGACACTTGTAACAAATCTATTTTAAACACACTGTCCTTATCTCAACCCTTCGGAACTGACCGGGGCTTGAACCTTGGATCCTCAGACTAAGGTCTGATGATGTCACGACTGATCTAGTAAGGCCCCTTCGAGCCCCACATTGGGCACCAAAAAGACTGTGGTGGTTCAGCCCAGATCACCACACAGTTTCTCACTCACTCTCCCCCTACGCAGCGGGACGGGGGACAGAAATTGGGAAGAAAGGAAAACTTGTGGGTTGAGATAAAAACAGTTTACTAAAATACTAAAAACTACAAAAATAACAGAATATAAGGATATTAATATAAACAAAATATACAAAATGAACAACGTATGATTTCTCACCACCCGATGTCCGAATGACTGACGCAGCCTGTCCTGAGCAGCGATCACGGAAATTACACCGAGCAGCAAGCAAAAGGGAGGAGAGCAAGCTAGCAAGGTAAAGGGAATGATGCTAGCAAGCAAGAGAGAAGAAAAGGATGCCAAGGGTGCCTGAATGGGTGCCAGAATGGAATGGATGCCCCCCCCACCCGATATAGCCTGTCCCGAGCAGCAATCACAAACGAAACCAAGCAGTGAGCAAAGGGGCGAAAAGGGAGCCAGCAAGGTAGAGGGAACGATGCCAGTGAATGAGAGAGAAAGATAGATGCCAGGAAGACAGACACTCGCCCTGGCCAATCCCCACTTAAATACTGAGCATGATGTTTATGGCATGGAATACTCTCTTTGGCCGGTTTGGGTCAATTATTCTGTCTGTCTTTTGCCCAGCTTCCTGCAACTGCAAATTAGCGAGACTTGGAAAGGAGGACAGTGTCCTTGGTCTGGTCTTGGTCTGCGTAGTCTGGTCCGATCGGGGCTGAACTACGACAGTCTTGTTAACAACAACTCATACCATCAGGGTGTTTTATCAACATTCTTCACACACGAAATCCAAAACACACCGGCTACTGAGAGGAAAATTAACTCCATCCCTGCCGAAACCAGGACAAACAATAATTGCACTTGCACACAAAATATTTTGCTATCGGTCCTCTTTAATTGTCGGATACCAAACCCTGGTAAGAGAAAGGAAACAGCATGGGTTCTGCCATACAGCAAAGCAACTGCTGCTATTTGCATAACCCAGCACAGCAATACAGTAGCAAAATCAATAACCCTACATGGTTATGGGATGGATGAGGAGCCAAGTGGATGAGGAGCTGTGGGAACAGAGAGTGCAGCACAGCTGTCTGATATTGAAGAATTTGAGCTATGTCCTTGAACACCACTTGCTCAATAACAAAAAACAGCAACTAGAACAAGATAAGTAAATACCAAAGGCAAAAATAGTAAAGACAACTAAAAATCTATAACCAATCCGAATGAAGTTTAAGGCACGTGAACAGTATATTGCTACCAATCGAATTAGATGATTAAGCACATGCATTTCGCGTGGAACTTAGAAAAGATATAAAAGAGTGATGCTGATGGACAATAAAGGTCTCCGGTACACCATCCACGGAGTCCGTGGCCTTATTGCAACATATGGTGCCCGAACAGGGACCTTGACTCACGGAAAGACAGCAACTGGTGGCAGCCCGGGCTGAACGAAAAAGCAGCGGAGGTAAGAGCCGCGGTCCACGAGACCAAGCATAAGAGCGGCGGGTAAAGAGCCGCGGTCCCCGAGACCAGAATGATGAGAAGCACTGCTTGAAAGGAACATAAATCAATTTTAATGATTCTAACAAAAATGTTAGAGGAACAGAACTGTGCTATTAATAACACTGACCTGAAGAGCTTGTTGATTTGGGTGTCCGCTCACGTAGCAGACGCTAACATCTCTAATATCTGCACAGTGGGCACCTGGGACACCATAGGTATTAGACTGTGGGACTGTGCAACACGGGATGACCCTGCTGTTCAAAAGTTATTACCGGCGTGGCATGTAATGTTTGAAGCTTTAAAGAATCACACGCAGAAAGGAGATCCAACAGCACCCGTTACCCCGTCCGCTCCTTCGTCCATGGAAACAAAGACTAACAGCGAGCCGGGAAAATCCCTTTGATCCAGGTCTCATAGATCTGGAAAAGGAGCCTTCAGTCTTTGGAGCTTCCTTGTTATAGAAGTGGCATGTTTGTGTGTGTTCTTTGTGTCAAAGGTGTCGTGCTTTTGTGTGTGTTTGTGTGTCCTTTGTGTCGACAGTGTCATATTTTTGTTACTATTCAGTGTTGTTGGTGTGGACGTAAGCTTATTCCAGCTGATCTATATTTGTGCTACAGCTGAGTGTTCTGGTGTGTGTGGTGTCTCAGGTCGACCCTGTTAGAACAAGTGTTACATCTAGATTGATATTATTGCGTACAAGGCGGAGCATTAAGTTATAAGATCTTTAAGTGGAAACGGACAGGCAGTGCAAACAGAGAAATTAACAGATCATAGTCCGGAGGAAAGTAAAAAATTTCCTAGACAGGTATAAGCAGTCTGTGTGTATGTGCGTATAAGCATGAAGTAAAAGATATGAAATAAGGGGTGAATACTGTCTTGGTTTTAGCAGGGACGGAGTTAATTTTCCTCTCAGAAGCTTTGGATTTTGTATGTGAAGAATGTTGATAAAAACACTCTGATGATAAGAGTTGTTGTTAAAGAGACCAAGGACACTGTCTGGCTTTCCAAGTCTCATTAACGTGCAGGTGCAGGGAGCTGGGCCAAAGGCAGACAGAGTATTGTTCATTTGGACATCAGGTGGTGAGAAATTGTACATTATTCATTTTGTATATATTAATGTCCTTATATTTTGTTATTATTATAGGTTTCCTCTTAGTAAACTGCAGCATAAGGCAATGTGTGATTGGCTGACCGTGGCCTCCGTTCCCTCTTCCCGCCCCCCCCCGCCCCGCCCTGTCCCGCTCAGGGGGCGGGGAAAGGTAGTAGAGATAATGTTAAGCTCGGGAAGAGGAAGGGGTGGGGGGACATTATCTCATTCTCTGACTCATTATCCTGCTAGTTTTAGTAATAAATGAATAGTTTTCCCAAAAAAAAAAAAAGGGAAATGGAAGGAAAATCTGCAAACAAAAAAGTTAGCAAAAGCAATCTATGTGCTCAATTTCCTAAATCGATGGAGTGACAATTCTTCCCCAATACAGAAACATTTTGGATCATCTACTCTACATGATGCCATCCGAGGGCAAGCTCCGGTGATGGTTAAGAATCTGGAAACAGGTAACTGGGAAGGACCATTCCCTGTTATAACGTGGGGGAAAGGATATGCTTGTGTCTCTACAGGAGCAGTGAACAAGTGGATACCTGCACGATGGGTACGACCAGTGCTCCAAGCTGCCTTGCATTCGTCAGATTGTTAACAAGCTGTGTGGCAGCTCCATGGACATCAGTCCCTGAAAGAACAAACCTATGGGTAACTATGGCTGGTGCCACAGGACAGGACACCATTTGTCTGTCTGTATCATCTGCAAATAGCCCTTTGTCATAGTTCAGCCCTGATCAGGACCAGACTACGCAGTCTCTCTCTCACTCCCCCCACCTTCCGAGAGAACAGGGAGAGAAAATATAAGGAAAAACGGCTCGAGGTTTGAGATAAGGACAGGGAGAAATCCTTAAAGTTACCGTCACGGGCAAAACAGACTCGACTTGGGGAAAACTATTCATTTATTATTACAAACAGCAGGATAATGAGACAGAGAACAAGATAACCTCCATCCACCCCTCCCTCTTCCCAAGCTTAACATTATCTCTACTACCTTCCCCCCCCCGAGCGGCACAGGGGGGAAGAGGGAATGGAGTTTGCAGTCAGTTCATCATACGTTGTTTCACGCCGCTGCTTCATGGTTGGGGGAAGAACTCCTCACATCCCTCCCCTGCTCCATCGTGGGGTCCCTCTCACGGGCCACAGTCCTTCGTGGAACTGCTCCGGCATGGGTCATCTCTTCCACGGGTGCAGTCCCTCTAGAACAGCTGTCCCAGCGGGCCCTCCACGGGCCACAGCTGCCTTCAGGCATCCACCTCCCCCGGTACGGGGCCCTTCATGGGCTCCAAGTGGATCTCTGCCCCTCTGTGGACCTCCATGGGCTGCAGGGGGACAACCTGCTCCACCATGGTCGTCACCACAGGCTGCAGGGGAATCTTGGCCAGGAGCCGCATTACTCCTCCCCCTCCTTCTGAACTGACCTTGGCATCTGCAGCTGTTCCTCACAACAGGCTGGTAGATGTCTCTCAGGATCTTTTTTTACATCTTATTCACTTCTCATCTCCTTTCCACTTCTTGTAGCCGGGCTGGACCGAGTCGGGCCCAGTCGGCTGCCTGGCAAGAGGCCAGAGGGTGAGGCCTGCAAGGCCCATGAGGCCTGTGCCTCCCCCTCTGCGCCTCTGCCCCTGCTCAGCTTCTTCACATCTTCTCTTCTCTTCTTTTTTTTCTGTTTTCCCCTTCTTAAATACGTTATCGCAGACGCGTTATCATGGAACATTCTGCTACCAGTCGGCCCGGCCTTGGCCAGCAGCAGGTCCGCCCTAGGCCCGGCCGAGTCCACTGAACAAAGGGGAGCGACTTCTAGCAGTTTCCTACAGAAGCTACCACCTTAGGCCCCCCCTCACTAACAAAACCACGACACCCTTTCAGAACATGTTTGGTCAGCCTGCCAGACAACGGTAGGACGGCAACTCTGTGTAAAACAACAGCAGCCCTGAGTGCTGAGTGCTGAACTACAAGAGATGGAACTTTTGGGATCAGTAAAGATGGACTTCTGTCTATTTTTTTTTAACTATTCAAGACCTAATGTTTCTAGAGGGGTAATGACTGTAAATGCTTTAAGATCTATACATTGCAACGATACTGCATGGTGTAATCATGCAGGCACTAACACATCAAAATCCAGACAGCATAAAGGACCTAAACAAAATACACATAGCTTTGAATCTGATTGCCAAGAGGATATAGGGTTTTGAAAACCAAGTGAAATTATTGCTATTTCAGTCTTTGCACCTGATATGGCAAGTGCCCAGGCTTTAGCTATGCTAAATAAATTGGGCTGTTGGCTTGCTAAGCAAACGCATGCAACTGTATCAGTACTTTCAACGCTGCTAACTGATGTAGATTCTATATGCTATGCTACTTTACAAAACAGAACCGCTGTTAGCCTGCAGAGCATATTTGACAGGCCTTGCTGCATGCACTGGCCATGCATGCAGCAACGTCTGGTCAGGCCTTGTTGTATGCGTTGGCCATGCATGCAGCAATGTCTAGTCAGTACTCTTTCACTGAATCTGCTGAGGGTATAAAGAAAGGTGGCTCGGAGCGGAGGAGGGAGAAGGGACTCAGAGCACACTCTATTAACAACAGGGGATGCCCTGAAGGTGCTGCACCTGCCTCCCTTCTCTGCTCTGACCCAGCTGATCATCATCCTCCTGCTCGGCGGTGTCTTTGGCATAGTTGGGTTGGTAACAGAATAGATCAGTAGTAGATTTTTTGTTATTAGCACAAAATCACGGTTGTCAGGATTTTGATGGGCTTTGCTGCATGAATCTGTCTGATCATTCGGAATCTATTCACAAAAGTATTCAAAACTTGCAAAAAGGAGTACAAAAACTGCAACAAAGTGATGATTTTGATATATTCAGAAATCTTTTTGGAGGATTGATTTAAGCCTATTACAAATAGCTGTAGGATGTTTATTCATTCTCTTTATATATGTATTTTGATCTGTATTTCGTGTGTGTGTTGAAATGTGTGCAGAATTTAATAGATAAAGCGTTGAAACAAGCCTCTTTTCATAAACAAAGAAGAGAGAGATGTGGGTATTTCTCGAGCCAGTATGGTGTCAGTGAAAGCAAACTGACCTTGGGAGAGGGATACAATCATGCTGGTTGGAAGAAAGCCATGGAATTAGAAGGGAAGCTTTAAGTTACAAAACATTGTTAGCAGAATTTATGGCTTGTTTCAACAGAGGCCTGAAAAAAAAAAAGAAAAAAAAAAAAGGAAAAAAAAATATTAAAATTAGTCACTGGCCTTGTAGATAAGAAAGTTACTGGAGTTGTTTTATTTATAATGGTAGAAAAATGCTATAGTAGAAAATTATTGGAAGGTAGTGAAATTTAGTTTTGCTTAAGTAATCATTAATATGTATAACGTGGTCAGTAATTATATTGACTAAGCTTCTGTGTGGCATAACTGGGTGGTTGCTATCCTTGGCTAAAATCGGAGTTGAGAAATTTGGTATCTTAGTATGCATAATCATTAACATTTTGTGTTTGATTCACCTGCCTACAAAAATGATACAGAAAATACTACATCAGATATTGATAGCAGAAAAACAAAAAGGGGGAAATGTGGGAACAGAGAGTGCAGCACAGCTGTCTGATATTGAAGAATTTGAGCTATGTCCTTGTGCACCACTTGCTCAATAACAAAAAACAGCAATTAGAACAAGATAAGTAAATACCAAAGGCCAAAATAGTAAAGACAACTAAAAATCTATAACCAATCCAAATGAAGTTTAAGGCACGTGAACAGTATATTGCTACCAATCAAATTAGATGATGAGGCGCATGCACTTTGCATGGAACTTAGAAAAGATATAAAAGAGTGATGCTGACGGACAATAAAGGTCTCCAGTACACCATCCACGGAGTCCGTGCCCTTATTGCAACAAGGAGCCTATGGTTTAGGATTAAAGAGAGAACAGGTAAAGATGGCATTGTAGTGGATGTCTGCTGACCAAGAAGAACAAGCGGATGAGGCCCTCTGCAGACAGATAGGAGCAGCCTCACAGTCAGGCCCTGGTCCTCATGGGGGACTTGAATCACCCTGACATAGAATCATAGAATCATAGAACGGTTAGGGTTGGAAGGGACCTTCAAAGGTCATCTAGTCCAACCCCCCTGCAAGGATCTGTTGGAAGGACAACACAGCTGGGCACAGGCAGTCCAGGAGGTTCCTGGAGAGCATCATGACAACTTCCTGACACAGGAGATAGAGGAGCCAACGAGGAGAGGTGCTCTGCTGGACCTCATACTCACAGACAAGGAAGGGCTCATTTGGGATGTGGATGGGATAGAATAGAATATCTTCAGTTGGAAGGGACCTACAACAATCATCTAGTCCAACTGCCTGATCAATTCAGGGCTGACCGAAAGCTAAAGCATGTTATTAAGGGCATTGTCCAAATGCCTCTTAAACACTGACAGGCTTGGGGCATCGAGCACCTCTCCGGGAAGCCTGTTCCAGTGTTTGACCACCCTCTCAGTAAAGAAATGCTTCCTAATGTCCAGTCTAAACCTCCTTTGGCACAACTTTGAACCATTCCAATGCATCCTATCACTAAATACCAGGGAGAAGAGATCAGCACTGTGGGGTAACGTTAGCAGGGCTGCATGTATGCAGGAGGGGCGGTCCGCGGTGATTTGCGCGCTAGGCGTGGATAGGTCCATGGGCGCAGGGGGCAGGTGCGTCCACGTACGTGGTAGGCACGGATAAGTCCATGGGTGCAGGGGCAGGTGCGTGGCGGGCACGGATAGATCCATGGGCGCAGGGGGCGGGTGCGTTCGCGTGCGTAGCGGCTGTACGGGTATTTAACCCTGTGTTGCGCAGCATTAAATTGAAGGCTTGGCTTGACGGTATCCGTGTGATGCCCTGCTTTCCCCGGGTCGGGGCTCCGGTGCGTGCGGGGTAGATTAGCTGGCAAGAGAGCTGGCAAGCACCTCCTTCTCCACTTCTCCTCCTCAGGAAGCTGTGGACAGCAAGGAGGTCACCTCTCAACCTCCTTTTCTCAAAACTAGACAAACCCAGTATCCTCAGCTGCTCCTCATAGGACATGCCTTTGAGCCCTTTCATCAGTTTTGTTGCCCTCCTCTGGATGAATTAAAGGACACTGTTTAGCAATGGTAAACATGGTATTATTCATTGCATAGAATAATATAGGAATTCTGATATTTCAGAATAAGGTATTCCTCAGGTGCTTAGGCCCATCATATCAGCAACATAACGGGGTAGCATGTCCAACATAAAGGACACTAATACAAGAAACCTCAAGAGAAATTATCAATTTGGTCCACAGTCCTTAGAACATCTGCCACAGCTGGCGCCTTTGCTTCTTCCTAAGCGCTAGCCATGCATGTTGTGCTTTGTAAGGCACACGTATGAAGCTAATGCCTACCCAGAGCACTATTTAATCATTACATATCAAGTGCTATAATGAAAAATACTCACCTTTTCATTTACACAAATATGGTCACATAACCTCTACTAGCTTAAAATATAGAAATCAGTAACAGCAAAATGGCATTTGCAGCTATTATGGCTGAACAGCCAATATACTAAACCCTCCAACATCTGAAAGTACATAAGCCTCAAAGCAAAGCTAACTGATGAGGTATGCTGTAAGCTGATCATTACTTTTCATTGAGCTTTAAACAGGAGTTTACTGTTTCAGATGCTTTCATCTGCTAAGGTGTCATTGAGCAGTTGTCGCGGATGGAGGAGATGCACTTCACTCGTAAGAGAGAAGCAACGTTATACTTTATTGATACAAACCAGTGATTTATCAGAGTTTGATAGTAAATGGTAAATGTGACAGTGGTTTAACAAGATTTGATGGCAAGGTACACTGGATTATTTACTGCATAGAGGACAGGGTCAGACAAAACTGGCAGGGAGACCCTCCCATTGAGTCATGAGATTCAGAAAGGACCCCCTTTCTTTCTAAACTCCTTCTCAGAGAGGAGTCTAGGCGCGGCTGGATCCAGTCCTAGTCCCAGGCTTGACCAATGGTTTATGTCTAAAGGATTATAGAATCATAGAATCATAGAATCATAGAATGGTTAGGGTTGGAAGGGACCTTCAAAGGTCTGCTAGTCCAACCCCCCTGCAAGGAGCAGGGACATCCCTGACTAGGTCAGGTTGCTCAGAGCCTCATCCAGCCTGGCCTTGAACGTTTCCAGAGATGGGGCCTCCACCACCTTTCTGGGCAACCTGTTCCAGTGTTGTATAACTCGCATCGTAAAAATTTTTTTCCTAATTTCTAATCTAAATCTACCCCCCTCTATTTTAAAACCATTACCTCTCGTCCTATCGCGACAGGCCCTACTAAACAGCCTTTCCCCATCTTTCTTGTAGGCCCCCTTGAGGTACTGGAAGACCGCTATAAGGTCTCCCCGGAGCCTCCTCTTCTGCAGGCTGAACAGCCCCAACTCTCTCAGCCTGTCCTCATAAGAGAGGTGCTCCAGCCCTTTTATCATCTTTGTGGCCCTCCTCTGGACCTTCTCCAACTGGTCCATGTCCTTCTTGTGCTGGGGGCTCCAGAACTGGATGCAGTACTCCAGGTGGGGTCTCACCAGGGCAGAGTAGAGGGGGAGAATCACCTCCCTCGACCTGCTGGCCACGCTCCTCTTGATGCAGCCCAGGATGCGGTTGGCCTTCTGGGCCGCAAGGGCGCATTGCCTGCTCATGTTAAGCTTCTCATCCACCAGCACTCCCAAGTCCTTCTCCTCAGGGCTGCTCTCAATCCATTCTCTGCCCAGCCTGTATTTGTGCCTGGGATTGCCATGACCCAGGTGCAGGATCTTGCACTTGGCCTGGTTGAACTTCATGAGGTTGGCACGGGCCCACCTCTCCAGCCTGTCAAGGTCCCTCTGGATGGAATCCCTCCCTTCCAGCGTGTCGATGGCACCACACAACTTGGTGTCGTCGGCGAACTTGCTGAGGGTGCACTCTATCCCACTGTTCATGTCGCCGACAAAGATGTTGAACAGGGCCGGGCCCAGCACGGACCCCTGAGGGACGCCACTTGTGACCGGTCTCCACATGGACATTGAGCCGTTGACCACCACTCTCTGAGTGCGGCCATCCAGCCAACTCCTTATCCACCGAGTGGTCCGTCCATCAAACCCATGTCTCTCTAGTTTAGAGAGAGGGATGTCGTGCGGGACAGTGTCAAAAGCTTTGCACAAGTCCAGGTAGATGATGTCAGTTGCTCGTCCCTTGTCCACCGATGCCGTCACCCCGTCATAGAAGGCCACCAAATTGGTCAGGCACGATCTGCCCTTGGTGAAGCCATGTTGGCTGTCACCAACCACCTCCTTGCTCTCCATGTGCCTTAGCATGGTTTCCAGGAGAATCTGCTCCATGACCTTGCCAGGCACAGAGGTGAGGCTGACCGGCCTGTAGTTACCTGGGTCTTCCTTATTCCCCTTTTTAAAAATGGGGGTTATGTTCCCCCTCTTCCAGTCATCGGGGACCTCACCAGACCGCCACGACTTCTCAAATACGATGGCCAGTGGCTTGGCAACTTCATCTGCCAGTTCCCTCAGGACCCGAGGATGGATCTCATCAGGACCCATGGACTTGTGCACCTTCAGGTTCCTTAGATGATCCTGAACCTGCTCTTCGAGTACAATGGGCAGTTCTTCATTCTCGCAGTCCCTGCTTGCACCTTCTACAGCTTGGGCGGTGGGACAGGAACTCTTGTCGGTGAAGACTGAGGCAAAAAAGTCATTGAGAACCTCAGCCTTCTCCATGTCCTGGGTAACCAGGACACCAGTTCCCTTCTGGAGGGGGCCTACATTTTCCCTGGACTTTCTTTTGTCCCCTACGTACCTATAAAAGCTCTTCCTGTTACATTTTATATCCCTGGCCAGATTCAGTTCTGCCAGGGCTTTGGCCTTCCTTACCTTATCCCTGGCCACTCGCGCAGCCTCTTTGTAGTCCTCCCAGGCTACCTGTCCCCACTTCCACCCTCTATAGGCTTCCTTTTTCACTTTCAGTTGGTCCAGGAGCTCCTTGCTCATCCACGCCGGCCTCCTGGTCTTTTTGCCCGACTTTTTTTCATCGGGATGCACCTCTGCTGAGCTTGGAGGAGGTGCTCCTTGAATATGGACCAACTTTCCTGGGCCCCTCTTCCCTCCAGGGCCGCCTCCCATTATACATGCACAATCAATCCTTTATATCACTTAGCTAAGATTTCAAAGCTTAGCATGCTATTAGTCACTTGCCGAGTATCTGTTGTGGCAAGGAATCTCTCAACCTTGAGGAAAAACCTTGAGAGGCATCTCTACCCAAGGGGAGATCTCGACATGCAGCTCGCTGCCATGCAGAAGAGCTCAAAGGGCTCTTGGGCTGCTCACTCTTTATGGAGTAAGATAATTGACTCATAGTCATATTTGCACATCGCCTGTAGATGTTACTTTCTGCAAAATTTGGCTTGAGTTGGACATTAAGTAGCACTGTGGTTAGAGGGGTGCATCTCCATCCCTTGGCTATTGTGTTGTTATCTGTCTCCCCCAAATTCACTTTCAGTCCGATGTCACCATTACCATCAGGACCAGACACATCTATCACTGATGGTTATCACTATCACTTGATCAGGGTTACAGGAAAAGCACACCATCACAGCAGTGTCTTTATAAAATTGAAGACAGGTACTTTAACAATTACTTGGGTTACAACTCAGACCCTTGGGGAGGGAAGGACAGACAGATGGACGGATGGAGAGACAGGGAAGAGGGGTGGGGAAACACACGCACACACAGAAAGAAAGGGAGACAGAGAGAGAGGCAGAGAGATGCAGAGAAAGGCAGAGGCAGAGAGAGAGAGAGACTGAGAGAGGCAGAGAAAGGCAGATACAGACACCAAAGACAGAGCAACACAGAGAGAGCCAGAGACAGTGGCAGGGACAGAGAGAGGGACAGAGAGACACATAGATGGAGGCAGATGCAGAGAGGGACAGAGCAACAGAGAGAGGGACAGAGAGAGGCAGACCAAGATGAGGAGGGGGAGAGAGAGTGCACAACAAACAGCAACAGCATGAGACAGAGAGAGACAGATAACGAGAGGGGGAGGGGGGTATGGAGAGGCATGGAGAAACAGAGAGACCAAAACAGATGCAGAGACAGAGAGAAATACCCATGAGACACAGAGAGAGGGGAGGGGGGCAGACGGAGGGAGGGAGGGGGAGAGGTGCAGAGAGGCACAGAGACACACAGAAATGGGGGGGGGGAGACAGAGAGAGCAGGAGGGAGAGGAGGAGAGCGAGTCTGTAAGCTACTAAATCATTTGGGTTGGCCACAGCAGGAGGAACTCAGTCTAAGTATGATTTGGTGAGTTATCTAAGGTTTCAGTGAAGGAGCTGCAACAGAAATATGTATGGAGGTAAAGTAATGCCAGGAATGGGGTGAAGTACAATATTTACATGACTTCAGCAAATTGCAGATATTTTTTTGTTGTTCTGGAGAGTGATTATTAGAAACTTTGCAAGAAGAGAAGTTGCTTATTAAAGAGATGTTTTACATGGGGAGGCTCTGTAGCAAAGAGTGCATGTATAACAAAAAGGTTGACAACAGGGACTTCTTTGGGAATGGAAATGCCATCCCTGTCTGCATAGCTGTTGCTTATGAGGACTATATTCACAGAAGTTTGGGAAATGTTGTGCGGGGTTTCATCTACATGAAGCAAGCAGGTGAGCAGCTTTCTCTCTCTCTCCATGCTGAGGATTGGGAGCCCTGAAGCCTCTAACAGGAACAGTGGCTGGGAGAGGTTCCCTTGCTGGATAAAGACAGTGTATTAATGTTCTTGTGCATAATTAAGTCTAGAGTTATTTTCTTTCCAACTTACTACAGGATCTCTGTGTAAACAAATCAGTTCCTTTTTATTTTTTTTTAATTTAAGCCCGAATGACACTTATTTAAGTCTCTTGATATTTGAGTGCCATTCATCTTCTTCCTGTGTTGACATATAGAGGAACACAGCAGAATTGAAATCCTCTCTATGTGTGATACTTAATCACAGACTTGAGAATCAGAGAGTCTGTTTCAGGCCTGGTCAGTAGCTTCAGCCTCTCCAGTTAGTAAAGGAAGCAAAACAACCATGGACTAATTGTGTAGTCCTCCAAGATTAGTTCTGACCCGTATAGCTTATATGAATCTTTATTCGATAATTAGATCTCAACTCTTTGACTCTTGTGGGTACTTTATATTGTATTTCTTCAGGGATAGGTGAGCACTGAAGCAGGGATAGCCAAACTCTTCTAAGCTAATCACTCATTCTTGCACGCTACACAAAATGCTTAGGGTTATTTTTTTCAAGCAAATAAAAGAGCACTTACTTTCTTTTTCAGGCCTATTTCCTCTTTGCTTTTACTTCCCAATTCACTACAGAACTTCTGTACAGACAAATGAGTAAATATATATTTTTAAAGCCTAATTTCTTGACATCTGTGGGGTAACGTTAGCAGGGCTGCATGTATGCAGGAGGGGCGGTCCGTGGCGATTCACACACTGGACGCGGATGAGTCCACAAGTGCAGGGGGCAGGTGCGTCCACATATGTGGTAGGCACGGATAAGTCCATGAGTGTAGGGGTAGGTGCGTGGCGGGCATAGATGGGTCCATGGGCACAAGGGGGGCGGGTGTGTTCGCGTGCGTAGCGGGTGTACGGGTATTTAACCCTGTATTGCACAGCATTAAATTGAAGGCTTGGCTTGACGGTATCTGTGTGATGCCCTGCTTTCCCCGGGGCGGGGCTCCGGTGCGTCCTGGGTTGGTTTGCTGGCAAGAGAGCCGGCAGACATCCAGAAGCGTGCCTCCTTCCTGCCTCATTGTAGGTTCAGAGGAACATATAATGTCAAAATCAACTCCATTTGCACTTTATTTTCCAGTATAAAAAAAATATTTTCCTAAACCACAAAGATAATGATAGAAATGCTGTTCACTGGCTCATATTTCAGTTATTTTTCATGCCCCTCCCTCCTCCTCTCGGTTTTAGATTTATATTCTTTCAGAGCCTTGTGCTCTCCCAAGTTTAGGCAGGGCTAGCTAGCCAAAGGTGGTGAAAAATGTTTAACATGCCAATTAAAATGTGAATTAATGCATCTTCTAGGGTATGAAACTTCATTAGTCTGCTTCCCTAATTCCTAATTATTAGAGAAACAACATAGGAGGCTTGTGTGGCACACATTATTCTGATCAGGCCAGTGTCCCTGAGATCCAGATGAAACACAAAGCTACCATGAGCACAATGTGTTCGCTGACTAGAAGGAATAACTTCTTTTAGGAAAACAAGCTACATCCTGCTCTCTGATCCCATTCAGATCTTCAGGGGGTTTTTTGTGTGGTTTTGTTTGGTGTTTTTTCTTTTTTTTTCTTTTTTTTAAATAGCCCTGTGAATGCCAAGTGTTGGGTGTTTTGGTTTCTGTTATGTGTTCCCCCTTGTTTCCTAAGTCACTGTCTCAAGAAGCTCTGAGAGCAGAAGCCAGAAGAAGGAGCTTCCTCTTCTCTCCCTAGCGGATAAAGATGTCCTTAGGACACACCATATGTTTGCAATCAGCACTCTGATCAAATAAACATGCTGGAAAATGTTACTTCCTGTGTTTCTCTCTGCAGACAGGTACAGAGTTTTGCCCTTAAGTGACTTGCAAAACAGCTGTGTGAGTGCTTGGAGCTAGGTGTGCTGATCTGTCAATCACTCAGAGGATGGACCTGAAGTTTTATGTCCTAAGCATAAGGATGGGCAATACCGAGGAGCAGGAATAACTTTGGGAATCAGAGAACTACTCTGTAAACCCTGAGGTTCTGTTGCTACTGCAAAGCCTGTTAAGGAATGTTAAGAGCAGCCATCACCTCCAGCAGCTTAGGCCCAGCACTTCCTCCTGCCCAGCCACTGGAGCCCAGTGAGGTATGCCTGGAGACCTGGGGTCTCTGGCCTGGACTGAGGGATGAGGCTGCTGCTTTCCTGTTTGCAGATTCAACCAGTAGCAAAGCTGAGCACATATCCCAGACACACACACACACAGAGAACACTGACACAGCTGGCTACACAGACAAGGTGCTGCCTTCAACAGCACCTACATACAGGACTCATGTAAAACAGAAGCATGTAGGCAGCCAAGTCCCCTTCCTCCTCTTTGGCTGGTAGAGATAGTTGTTCACTAGCAAAGGCACACGCACATATGCAGATCCCCTGAGTACCAGCACGGCCCCCTCTGTCTGCCTGGTACCACTGCCCGGATCCCTAGGCCCTCTTACCCACTTCATGGGTCCCCTACTCGCTGGCTAATCCAGCTTGATGCTTACTAGCAAACATGCATGTCCTCACACACTCATCACACAGGCACTCCACACTTGTAGATACCAGCGTGGACCCTCCACCCACCTGATACCTGGGCTAATAGAGTACAGCTAACAGAGGCAGCCAACAGATGCAGCAGTCTCTGGGTTCTGTTTTGGGAGCTTCTGGGGATGAGATTGAGCATCATCAGGAAACATCTGGGAACCCTCTGAGAAACCTGAGGGTGCCTGCTGCTGCCAAGAACAAGGTAAGGGGAGCCACAAGGGTGCAGACCTGAGAAAGCTCTAGCAGCACCTAACGAGCATGGTCAGCTGCCCTTGACCCAGGATGCCTGAAACCTTTGCTGCAATTGTCCCCTGATTAGAGAGGACGAAGCACCCTTTTAGCCGGTGCTAGGAAGAGGCCTATGTAAGAGCCAGGCCCAGAACACAGCAGTTCATACAGCTAATAGAGACACTCAACAGATGCAGCAGTTTGCATAGAAGGGCACAAAGAAGAGGGCCTCAGCTGAATTCATACCAGCATAACAGTCTCAGATATGGTGGTAACACACATAGGGCAGTTTCCCTATGTCGTAGTTCAGCCCTGATCAGGACCAGACTACGCAGTCTGTCTCTCGCTCCCCCCACCCTCCGAGAGAATAGGAGGAGATGATATAAGAAAAAACAGCTCAAGGTTTGAGATAAGGACGGGGAGAAATCCTTAAAGTTACCGTCACGGGCAAAACAGACTCGACTTGGGGAAAACTATTCATTTATTTCTAAAATTAGCAGGAGAATGAGACAGGGAACAAGATAACCTCCCTCCACCCCTCCCTCTTCCCGGGCTTAACATTATCTCTACTACCTTCCCCTTCCGAGCGACACGGGGTGGGGAAAGGGAATGGGGGTCGCGGTCAGTTCATCACGCGTTGTTTTACGCCGCTGTATCATCGTCAGGGGAAGAACTCCTCGCATTCCTCCTCTGCTCCAGCGTGGGGTCCCTCCCACGGGCCACAGTCCTTCGTGAAACTGCTCCGGCGTGGGTCATCTCTTCCACGGGTGCAGTCCCTCTAGAACAGCTGTCCCAGCGGGCCCTCCACGAGCCACAGCCTCCTTCAGGCCTCCACCTGCTCTGGCGTGGGGTCCTCCACGGGCTGCAGGTGGATCTCTGCCCCTCCGTGGACCTCCATGGGCTGCAGGGGGACAACCCGCTCCACCATGGTCTTCACCACGAGTTGCAGAGGAATCTTGGCCAGGAGCCATATTACTCCTCCCCCTCCTTCTTCACTGACCTTGGCGTCTGCAGCCGTTCCTCACAACAGGCTGACACACACCTCTCAGGATCCTTTTTACATCTTATTCACTTCTCATCTCCTCTCCACTTCTTGCAGCCGGGCCGGGCCGAGTTGGGCCCAGTCGGCTGCCCGGCGGGAGGCCAGAGGGTGAGGCCTGCAAGGCCCATGAGGCTCGCGCCTCCCCTTCTCTGCCCCCCCGCTCAGCTGCTTCACATCTTCTCCTCCTCTTTTTCCTGTTTTCCCCTACTTAAATACGTTATTGCAGAGGCGTTATCACGGGACATTCTGCTACCAATTGGCTCGGCCTTGGCCAGCAGCGGGTCTGCCCTAGGCCCGGCCGAGTCCACTGAACAAAGGGGAGTGACTTCTAGCAGTTTCCTACAGAAGCTACCACCTTAGGCCCCCCCTCACTAACAAAACCAGAACACCTAGCAGATGCTGAAGCTTCTGCTCCAGCAGAGTGTTGTGGTTTAACCCTGGTAGGCAGCTAAGTACCGCACAGTCGCTTGCTTGCTCCCCCAGCAGTGGGATGGGGAAGAGAATTGGAAGGGCAAAAGTGAGAACAACTCATGGACTGAGATAAAGACAGTTTAATAGGGAAAGCAAAAGCTGTGTGTGCAAGCAATGCAAAATAAGGCGTTCATTCACTACTTCCCGCCAGCAGGCAGGTGTTCAGCCATTTCCAGGAAAGCAGGGCTTCATCACACATAACAATTACTTGGGAAGACAAACGCCATCACTACAAATGTTCCCACTTCTTCCTTCTTTCCCCTAGCTTTTATTGCTGAGCGGGACATCATATGGTATGGAATATCCCTTTGGTCAGTTGAGGTCAGCTGTCCCAGCTGTGTCCCCTCCCGACTTCTTGTGCACCTCCAGTCTACTTGCTGGCAGGGCAGTGTGAGAAGCAGAGAAGACCTTGACTCTGTGTAAGCACTGCTCAGCAATAACTAAAACATCCCTGTGTTATCAACACTGTTTTGGTCACAAATCCAAATCCAAAATATAGCAGCATACAAGCGAAAATTAACTCTATCCCAGCCAAAACCAGTAGGTGTGTAGTTTAGCCCTGATCGGAACCAGACTACGCAGTCTCTCTCTCACTACCCCCACCCTCCGAGGGAACAGGGAGAGATAATATAAGAAAAAGGCTCAAGGTTTGAGATAAGGACAGGGAGAGATCCTTAAAGTTACCGTTATGGGCAGAACAGGCTCCACTTGGGGAAAATTATTTGTTTATTACTAAAAACAGCAGGATAATGAGAAAGAGAACAGGATAACCTCCCCCCCCCCCATCTTCCCGGGCTTAACATCTCTACCTCCTTCCCCTCCCTGAGCGGCACAGGGGGGAAGAGGGAATGGGGGCTACAGTCAGTTCATCACATGTCATTTCACGCCGCTCCTTCCTCCTCAAGGGAAGAACTCCTCACATTCCTCCCCTGCTCCATTGTGGGGTCCCTCCCACGGGCTACAGTCCTTCATGAACAGTCTTCGTTCCAGGATCGTTACGCCTCTGGCTTCCACAGAAACCACACTCCTCCCATGGGAGCAGCAACTGAGGCTTACAGCAACTCATCCGTAGAAACTGCATTCCACTCATGGGAGCAGCAACTGCGTCTCAGGCAGACTGCTAGCAGTAAACTCATATCAAGTTGTGAACCTAACTTTTAGGCCACATCAAATCCATAGTCCAACTGGAGGTGCCGTGTCCCCGATGTGCCGTGTCCTTGATGACAAGGTTGTGGGGTAACGTTAGCAGGGCTGCATGTATGCAGGAGGAGCGGTCCGCGGTGATTCGCGCGCTAGGCGCGGATAAGTCCATGAGTGCAGGGGGCAAGTGCAGTCGCATGCGTGGCGGGCACAGATAGATCCATGGGCACAGGGGGCGGGTGCGTTCGCGTGCGTAGCGGGTGTACGGGTATTTAACCCTGTGTTGCGCAGCATTAAATTGAAGGCTTGGCTTGACGGTATCCGTGTGATGCCCTGCTTTCCCCGGGGCGGGGCTCCGGTGCGTCCTGGGTTGGTTTGCTGGCAAGAGAGCCGGCAAGTGGTGGCCCCGACGTGATTCCCCGGGATGGGATCCCGATAGAGGGAGGGTCTGTAAGTTGTCGTGCAGCGACAACCGGTGACCCCCGACGTGTCAGAAGGTAACGCGTGGCCGCGGGGCGGTCGTGGTCCGGACAGGTTTGAGTCGTGGCCGCGGGGCGGTCGTGCCTGCCTGCTGTTAGGATGGCATCCATCCAGGATACAGTAAAGGCGTTGGGAAAAGAGGTAAATTGTCCGGTGCATACGGCACCGTTGACGAAGGGCTTGATTAACAAGCCGGGAGAGGTGATGGACGTGGCGCGGTTACAGGCGGCGGGGAAAGAGCCGTCGGAAGGGGAGGGAGACGAACGGGGTCGAGACGGCGCGGAGGGGACGGGGGGTGGCGCTCCGGTGGTCTGCCCTTTTCGGCCGAGAGCCTCTGACAGTGATAAAGGGGCGATGGAGTTTGGGTGTGCTCCCCCTGTGATAAACTGTGAACTGTTTGTTCATCAAGCCTTGTCAGAACAATGGAAATTTACATAAAGTATGCAAGGTCGGCCACAGGCATCCCGCTATGTAAACACGGCATGCAGGACTGCGAAAGGGGGGGGGGGGGGCTCATGAAGACGAAGGGTATAAAACCAGTAACTTTCTAACCATATAGTTTGAAGAAGCAATTAGTGGAAGGGGGAAGTCTGTTTTCATGAGGAGTGAGAAACAGTCTCACATTATCTCGAGGGAGTGATTAAGAGGAGCAAGGATTCGAAAATAGGATGGCATCCATCACATAAATCTCCTTGCTCAAGGAAAACGGGTGGTTAACAAGGACATGAATCGGCTCAGACTGATAAGGACACTGCCAACTTGTAGGATCAGCACATTCCAGGCAAAGGTGAAAAGTACACCATGAAGAAGACCTACGGCCTTCCTCCCAAAAGACCCCCGAAGACCCTCGCCCACAATTCCTGGGAGAATTTGCGCAAGCGCGAAGGACTTATAAGCTAATTAACATACGAAGCGAGAGTAGGCGGGTTTAGGTAATGAATATGTATAAGCGTCAACGAAATATTCATTGTTTTACTGCATAAGAATGGGACGGTTTGCTACCTCGGCGCGCGCCGTTGGCAGAGCAGGAGACTCCCCGGGCGCCCAGCGCTGTTTTGCTTACTGGTCGCTTGCTTTAATAAACCAAATTTTTAATTGGCCAATCTCTGTCATTTAATTGGACAAAGAGGACAGATAAACTATAACAATTTTGGTGCCGTGACTCGGATAAAGGCAATCTGGCCTGAGGTCCTTGGCAGGGGAGGCGCCCCGCTGAATAAGCGGCCCTTGTCAGGGTGCTTCTACGCCAAAATCCTTTACCGACGAACCTCAAATTAGACAGTAAGCAAATAAAAACCGGTCAACCCCATAATCTTTGTGCACGAAGCCCTAGACGAAGACGCAGGACGTTTGAGTATAGGCCGGTTATCCGTTCGGTTTGGGTTGGGTATCCCGAAGCATGGCGAGTGTGTGATCACTCGGTCTTAACTGTGCTGTGGTAGGTGAAAGGTTGATCCAGCCGCCCCTAGCCTCCCAGACTTGTCTGAGGTCGGCTAGAAAGCAAGGGGGTCTCCTTTCACGAAACAAGTGTATGTGTGTGAGAAGGCGCTTTGGAAGATGGGACAGAGGAAAAGCAAGCCCTCTGATCCCATGGGTGGGTCTGGGGTCCAGGTGAGGCTCCCGCAGATACCACCGGATAGTCCGTTAGGGATAATAATTAAATATTGGGATGATTACCCTTCAAGGAGGGGTAAGGATAAAGTAAAAATGATTCACTATTGCATGGAAGTTTGGGGTGGTAAACAAATTAGAGGGGACCATCTATATTGGCCTGTATTTGGGTCCTTTGAAGATTGGATTTGCCAGGCCCTAAACATCTATGTAAACCTTTTAGTTTGGAAGAAAGTGAATATGCCCATTTATGGATTGGGTCAGAGACCAGAGTGAATCTATATCCCTTAAAGGAGAAGAAGGAAGGGGCTAGGCACCACCCCCCTCCTCCGCAGCCTTTGGCGCCCCCGCCCCCCCCCCCCCCCCGGTAGCGCCAGGGTATGTCCAAGTTCCCCTGAGGAAGATAGGGTAGTCCCACTTAACTCAGAGGACGTGAGAAAATTAAGTTGGGGGGGCAGGAAAAGGGAGTGAAATTTCTGGTTGATACGGGTGCTTCCTTTTGTGTACCCGTCAGTAATGATTCTGTAAATACAGCGGGAGCCGCTGAAGGAGGAGGCAAGGAAAGAGCCCGGAGCCGCTTGGCTCAGCAGCGCCGCAAAAAAAAAAAAAGCGCCGGGAAGCGGAGGAGGGGCTGCTCGCCTCGAGTGCACCCCCCCCATACCCCGTCTGCCGCGCCTGGATGCGTAACTGCCACACGGCGCCGCGCCGCCCCGGGCGCCGGCTGCCCCACGGGGAAGGGGGAGGACGCCTACGAGCTGCGCCCCCTTCCCACCACACCCCCTAAAAAAAAAAAAACAACCCACCAAAAAAAAAAAACAAACCCCAAAACCAAAAACACGGAATACGAACCTTAACCCATCGGGACCCTCTGGGAAGGGAGAAGGAAACGAGGACCTGTTTCTATTGTGGGAAGACCGGACATATTAAGAAGGATTGTAGGAAGAGGATGATGGATGAGAGAATGTTTAAAGAAGATTAGAGGGGCCAGGGGCTCTATCTGCTGGGGACCCGTGAGAAAACTGAGCCCTTGATAAAATTAAAAGTAGGTCCCCAGCAACAAGAAATAGAGTTCCTAGTGGACTCTGGAGCAGAGAGATCCACTGTTCAAAAACTACCCCGAGGGTGTAAGATATCCTCGGTGAAAGTAGAAGTAATTGGAGCAAAGGGGAGCCCTTTAGGGTTCCCGTCATAAAGAAAGTAGTCCTGGAAAGTGATTCTAAATTAGGGGGAGGGTCTCTGCTGCTAGTGCCAGAGGCAGACTACAACTTGTTGGGTAGAGATTTAATGATAGAATTAGGGATTAATTTAGAAGTTGTAAAAGATGAGCTAAGAATAAAATTGTGTCCTTTACGGACAGCCGATTAGGAGAAAATAAACCCTGAGGCGTGGTATACTCCAGAAACCATCGGAAAATTAGATATTGAACCTTTTTCGGTAACAATAAGAAATCCGGAGATACCAGTGAGAGTAAAACAATATCCCTTATCGATGGGAGGGAAACAGGGATTAAAACCCGACATTCAGAGACTAATCGAGAAGGGAATATTGGAACCCTGTATGTCCCCTTTCAATACTCCCATCCTGCCCGTAAAGAAGCTCGATGGGACATACAGATCAGTGCATGATTTGCGGGAAATTAATAAAGGAACAGTGACCAGGTTTCCAGTAGTAGCAAACCCCCATACACTTTTAAGCCAGTTGGGCCCCAATGATCAGTGGTATAGTGTAATTGATTTAAAGGACGCATTTTGGGCATGCCCCTTAAAGAAGGAATGCAGGGATTATTTTGCTTTGAATGGGAAGATCCGGACACTCACAGGAGACAGCAATTACGGTGGACGGTTTTACCCCAGGGTTTCACGGAATCTCCCAACTTGTTTGGGCAAGCATTAGAACAAATACTACAGGAATTCGAACTAGGGGAGGGGGTAACCCTCGTCCAATATGTGGATGATTTATTATTGGCTGGCAGCGACGAAGAAGCGGTTAGAAAATGTGGGGTAACGTTAGAAGGGATGCACGTACGCTGGAGGGGCGGTCCGTGGCGACTCACGCACTGGACGCGGATGAATCCATGAGTGCAGGGGTCAGGTGTGTCCATGTACGTGGTAGGCACGGATAAGTCCATGAGTGCAGGGGTAGGTGCGTCCACGTACGTGGTAGGCACGGATAAGTCCATGAGTGTAGGGGTAGGTGCGTGGCGGGCATGGATGGGTCCATGGGTGCAGGGGGGCGGGTGCGTTCGCGTGCGTAGCGGGTGTACGGGTATTTAACCCTGTGTTGCGCAGCATTAAATTGAAGGCTTGGCTTGACAGTATCCGTGTGATGCCCTGCTTTCCCCGGAGCGGGGCTCCGGTGCGTCCTGGGTTGGTTTGCTGGCAAGAGAGCCGGCAAGTGGTGACCCCGACGTGATACAGGTCCGGACGGTTTTGAGCTGGGGCCGCGCGGCGGTCGTGCCTGCCTGCTGTTAAGATGGCATCCATCTCTGATACAGTGAAGGTATTAAAGGCGTTGGGTAAAGATGTGAATTGTCCGGTGCATAGGGCACCGTTGACGGAGTTCATCCTATGGATGCAAAAAAAGGGCTTGATTAACAAGCCGGGAGAGGTGATGGACGTGGCGCGGTTACAGGCGGCGGGGAAAGAGTTACAGGAGGAAAGGGGGGTCGGAACGAAGGGTGTGGCGACGCGGCTGAAGACGTTAGGTTCGGTGAAAAGACTGCTGGCTAAGGCTCGAGAGGCGCGCGAAGTGTGGGTTGTGGCTTTAACTGCAATCAAAGGAGAAGGGTGGCCCTCGGAAGGGGAGGGGGACGAACGGGGTCGAGACGGCGCGGAGGGGACAGGGGGTGGCGCTCCGGTGGTCTGCCTGGTTCGGCCGGGAGCCTCTGATGGTGGTAGAGGGGCGATGGAATTTGGGTGTACTCCCCCGTGTATCACGCCTTCCTTGCCGGAGGAGCCTGACCCGAAAGAACAACCCCCCAAATACGAGGACACAGAAATGCCCTCTGTCTCTCTTTCTGCCCCATCGGCTCCACCGCTTGTAAATTCGCGGAGGGGTGACAGTGAGGCGGGAGCCAGTTTCGAGGTGGCGCCCGAGGAGTCGCGGGGCGCGGAGCGGGGTCCTAGCGCTTTCCCGGTGGGGAAAAGAGCCGCGGTCCCCGAGACCAAGGATAAAGCGGCGGGTGATAGAGCCGCGGTCCTCCAGACCAGAACGACGAGAAGCACTGCTTCAAAGGAACATAAATCAGTTTTAACGAGTCTAACAAGAGTGTTAGAGGAACAGAACTGTGCTATTAATAACACTGACCTGAAGAGCTTGTTGACTTGGGTGTCCTCTCACGTATCAAACGCAAACCTCTGTAATATATATACGGTGGGCTCCTGGAACACCATAGGTATTAGACTGTGGGACTGTGCAACACGGGATGACCCTGCTGTTCAAAAGTTATTACCGGTGTGGCGTGTAATGTTTGAAGCCTTGAAGAATCACACGCAGAAAGGAGATTCAACAGCACCCGTTACCCGGTCTGCTCCTTCGTCCATGGAAACAAAGACTAACAGCGAGCTGGAAAAATCCCTTTGATCCAGGTCCCATAGATCCAGAAAAGGAGCCTTCGGTCTTTGGAGCTTCCTTGTTATAGAGGTGGCGTGTTTGTGTGTGTGTGTGTGTGTATAAGCATGAAGTAGATGGTGTGAAATAAGGGGTGAATACTGTCTTGGTTTTAGCAGGGATGGAGTTAATTTTCCTCTTAGAAGCTTTGGATTTTGTATGTGAAGAATGTTGATAAAATGCTCTGATGATAAGGGTTGTTGGACACTGTCTGGCTTTCCAAGTCTCGTTAATGAGCAGGTGCAGGAAGCTGAGCCAAAAAAAAAAAAAAAAAAAAAAAGTGAAAATAAGAATCTGGAAACAGGTAATTGGGAAGGACCATTCCCTCTTATGACGTGGGGGAAAGGATATGCTTGTGTCTCTACAGGAGCAGTGAACAAGTGGATCCCTGCATGATGGGTACGACCAGCGCTCCAAGCTGCCTTGCGTTTGTCGGACTGTTAACAAGCTGTGTGGCAGCCCCATGGACATCAGTCACGGAAAGAACAAATGTGTGGGTAATTATGGTTAATGCCACAGGACAGGACATCATTTGTTTGTCTATATCATCTTCAAATAAGCCTTTCAGAACATGCTTGGTCAATCTGCCAGATCAGATAGCGGTAGGACGGCAACTCTGTGTAAAACAACAGCAGCCGCGAGTGCTGAGTGCTAAATAACAGAAGATGGAACTTTTGGGATCAGTAAAGATGGACTTCTGCCTATTTTCTTTAACTATTCAGGAGCTAATGTTACTAGAGGGGTAATGATTGTAAATGCTTTAAGACCTATACATTGCAACGACACAGCATGGTGTAATCACGTGAGCACATATCAAAATCCAGACAGCATAAAAGACCTAAACGAAGTACACATAGCTTTAAATCTGATTGCCAAGATAATATAGAGTTTTGGAAACCAAGTGAAATTATTGCTGCTTCAATCTTTGCACTTGATGTGGCAAGTGTCTAGGCATTAGCTACGCTAAATAAATTGGGCTTTTGGCTTGCTAAGTAAACACATGCAATTATATCAGTACTATTAACGCTGTTAATTGATATAGGTCCTATATGCTATACTATTTTACAAAACAGAACCGCTGTTAGCCTGCAGAGCACATATTTGACAGACCTTGTTGCATGTGTTGGCCACACATGCAGCAACGTCTGGTCAGGCCTTGTTGTGTGCGCTGGCCACGCGTGCAGCAACGTCTGGTCAGTACTCTTTCACTGAATCTGCTGAGGGTATAAAGAAAGGTGGCTCGGAGCGGGGGAAAGAGGATGGACCCAGAGCACACTTTATTTACAACAGGGGACGGACGCCCTGAAGGTGCTGCGCCTGTCTCCTTTCTCTGCTCTGACCCTGCTGATAATCATCCTCTTGCTCGGCGGTGTCTTTGGCATAGTCGGGTTGGTAACAGAATAGATCAGTAGTAGATTTTTTATTATTAGCACAAAATCATGGTTGTCAGGATTTTGATGGGCTTTGCTGCATGAATCTGTCTGATTATTCGGAATCTATTCACAAAAGTATTCAGAACTTGCAAAAAGGAGTACAAAAAACTGCAACAAAGTGATGATTTTGATATATTCAGAAATCTTTTTGGTGGATTGATATAAGCTTATTACAAATAGCTGTAGGATGCTTATTCATGCTTTTTATATATGTATTTTGATCTGTATTCCGTGTGTGTGTTGAAATATGTGCAGACTTTAATAGATAAAGCGTTGAAACAAGCCTCTTCTCATAAACAAAGAAGAGAGATATGTGGGTATTTCTTGAGCCAGTACGGTGTCAGTGAAAGCAAACTGACCTTGGGAGAGGGATACAATCATGCTCGCTGGAAGAAAGCCATGGAATGAGAAGGGAACTTTAAGATACAAGACATTGTTAATGGAATTTATGGCTTGTTTCAACAGAGGCCTGCAAAAATTAGTCACTGGCTTTGTAGATAAGAATGTTACTGAAGTTATTATGTTTGTAGTAATAGAGAATATCATAATAGAAAATTAGTAGAAAATAGTGAAATGTAGGGGTTTTTTTATATATATATAAGGTGTCATTAGTAATCTTATTAGCTTGTGTAGGGCATAGCTAGGTGGTTGCTATCCTTAGCTAAAAAATTGTGATACTAGGCATCATACTAGGTATAATCATTAACATTCTGTGCTTGGTCACCTGTCTATAAAAGTGATACAGAGAATAATACATCAGAACGCACACGCCATACGACGTCAGTTCCAACTGCCCATCTCACATGGTTGGGCTGTAGTGGCAGCCTGTCCAGCATGTCAAGCACCTAAACCGAACCAGGCCTTATACTACCCAGGCGTTAACCCCGGAGGTATGCTCCGAACCAGGTACGACAACTAGATATCACAGACTATGCGCTATTTGGCTGTTTCAAATACATTCATGTTGCGATCGACACTTGCTCCCGAGCTCTCTTCGTGTGTCCATTCATGACGTCCATAACACAAAATCCATCCTGCACCAGAGCTGGGCTTTTATTTGCCTAGGGTACCTCGGAAAATAAAGACTGACCGTGGGCCGTCACGGGTATCTCAGCACTTCCTGCAGACGTGGGGAGTCCGCCATACATTTGGCATTCCTCTGAACAGCACCGGGCAAGCGATTGTAGAACACGCACACAAAACCCTGAAAGCACAGCTAATCTGCTTAAGAGAGGGGGGGAAAGAGGGGTTCGCCAGGAGTCTTGGTCAGTGAAGTACTTGTGGTACTGAATCATATGTCCTTCGCTGACCCTTAATCCGTTTCCCCTATCCAAAATAATTTTTCCTAATGTCAGCTGCTGTTTGGCGGCAAGGCGCTCCTGGGGGTCCGGTACCGCCTGCCAGAAGACCCAGGCTGGGAAGGTCCTGCTGATTTGCTAACATGGGGACGAGGGTATGCTTGTATCTCCACAGGTGCGGGGACCTGATGGATCCCAGCCTGGTTGGTACAGCTGTGGCTGGAGGATCAGCAGGGTAACCGAGCAGCGCGGCGCTCTCCAGCTCACCCTAGTGGGACTGATCCTGATTGTGAGTCTTCCAATGCCAGTGATAACGACTAATTTCTGGGAGCGGTTCACGAACTACATCAACTTTACTCAGCACGCGATGAAGGACTGACACAAATGAAGTTGGCATTAGATTATGCCCTTGCGAGGCCTGGCATCAGTTGCAGCGACCTAGAGGGAGTCCTAGGTCTCCAGGGTTACTGCTGTTTGGACTTCAGCAAGAACACCTCCTCGGCCTTGGAGGAGATGCATGCGCATGCTGCCCAGTCAGTATTCAACGTCAAAGCCCTAAAGGACTGGGGTAGTTTCCAGACCTCTTCAGTTTACCTAGATGGCTAAGAAATATTTTGTCCATAGGTTTGACGATCCTAGTAGTTGCTTTGATAACGCTTTGTTTGTTTCTGTTATTGTTACCTTTCTTGCATGCTATGATTGAGGGGTTATTAGGCGACTATTCGTGATCAACTATGTTATAGCGGCATCCACCTCAGGGTACCAGCCATTAGACTAGAATGATTTAGCATAGAGGGGGGGAATTGTGGGGTAACGTTAGAAGGGATGCACGTACGCTGGAGGGGCGGTCCATGGCGACGCACACACTGGACGCGGATGAATCCATGAGTGCAGGGGGCAGGTGCGTCCACGTACGTGGTAGGCACGGATAAGTCCATGAGTGTAGGGGTAGGTGCGTGGCAGGCATGGATGGGTCCATGGGTGCAGGGGGGCGGGTGCATTCACGTGCGTAGCGGGTGTACAGGTATTTAACCCTGTACTGCGCAGCATTAAATTGAAGGCTTGGCTTGACGGTATCCGTGTGATGCCCTGCTTTCCCCGGAGCGGGGCTCTGGTGTGTGCGGGGTAGGTTAGCTGGCAAGAGAGCCGGCAAGAAAAGAGAGTATTAGGTTGCTAAATTTCTTAAGCTTACAGGGACTAAAGGTCTCGAAATCGAAACTGCAGTTTGTTGAGAAGGAAGTAAAATATGTAAAGTAAAATGACACGTACGACTGGAGCGTCAACATGGAGGGGTATAGGCTTTTTAGAAAAGACAGGAAGGGGAGACGAGGAGGGGGTGTCGCTCTCTACATCAGCAACCGGCTGGAGTGTGTGGAGCTCCGCCTGGGGATGGAGGAGGAGCTGACAGAGAGCTTATGGGTCAAGATTAGAGGATGGGGACGGACAGGGGACGTCACGGTAGGGGTCTGTTACAGGCCGCCTGGCCAGGAAGACAGAGCAGATGAAGTGCTCTATAGGCAGATAGGAGCAGCCTCACGGTCACAGGCCCTGGTCCTCATGGGGGACTTCAACCACCCTGACATCGGCTGGAGAGACAACATGGCAGGGCACAGGCAGTCCAGGAGGTTCCTGGAATGCGTGGATGACAACTTCCTCCTGCAGGCGATAGAGGAGCCGACAAGGAGGGGTGCCATGCTGGACCTTGTGCTCACCAACAGGGAGGGGCTGGTGGGGGATGTGAAACTAAAGGACAGCCTTGGCTGCAGCGACCATGACATGGTGGAGTTCAAGATCCACGGGGCAGCAAGGAAACTACATGGCAAGCTCTCTGCCCTAGACTTCAGGAAGGCGGACTTCGGCCTCTTCAGGGACCTGATGGGCCAAGTGCCATGGGAGGCAGCCCTGGAGGGAAGAGGGGCCCAGGAAAGTTGGTCCATATTCAAGGAGCACCTCCTCCAAGCTCAGCAGAGGTGCATCCCGATGAAAAACAAGTCGGGCAAAAAGGCCAGGAGGCCGGCGTGGATGAGCAAGGAGCTCCTGGACCAACTGAAAATGAAAAAGGAAGCCTATAGAGGGTGGAAGTGGGGACAGGTAGCCTGGGAGGACTACAAAGAGGCTGCGCGCGTGGCCAGGGATAAGGTAAGGAAGGCCAAAGCCCTGGCAGAACTGAATCTGGCCAGGGATATAAAATGTAACAGGAAGAGCTTTTATAGGTACATAGGGGACAAAAGAAAGTCCAGGGAAAATGTAGGCCCCCTCCAGAAGGGAACTGGTGTCCTGGTTACCCAGGACATGGAGAAGGCTGAGGTTCTCAATGACTTTTTTGCCTCAGTCTTCACCGACAAGAGTTCCTGCCCCACCGCCCAAGCTGTAGAAGGTGCAAGCAGGGACTGCGAGAATGAAGAACTGCCCATTGTACTGGAAGAGCAGGTTCGGGATCATCTAAGGAACCTGAAGGTGCACAAGTCCATGGGTCCTGATGAGATCCATCCTCGGGTCCTGAGGGAACTGGCAGATGAAGTTGCCAAGCCACTGGCCATCGTATTTGAGAAGTCGTGGCGATCTGGTGAGGTCCCCGATGACTGGAAGAGGGGGAACATAACCCCCATTTTTAAAAAGGGGAATAAGGAAGACCCAGGTAACTACAGGCCGGTCAGCCTCACCTCTGTGCCTGGCAAGGTCATGGAGCAGATTCTCCTGGAAACCATGCTAAGGCACATGGAGAGCAAGGAGGTGGTTGGTGACAGCCAACATGGCTTCACCAAGGGCAGATCGTGCCTGACCAATTTGGTGGCCTTCTATGACGGGGTGACGGCATCGGTGGACAAGCGACGAGCAACGGTTATCATCTACCTGGACTTGTGCAAAGCTTTTGACACTGTCCCGCACGACATCCTTCTCTCTAAACTAGAGAGACATGGGTTTGATGGACGGACCACTCGGTGGATAAGGAGTTGGCTGGATGGCCGCACTCAGAGAGTGGTGGTCAACGGCTCAATGTCCAAGTGGAGACCGGTCACAAGTGGCGTCCCTCAGGGGTCCGTGTTGGGCCTGGCCCTGTTCAACATCTTTGTCGGTGACATGGACAGTGGGATAGAGTGCATCCTCAGCAAGTTCGCCGACGACACCAAGTTGTGTGGTGCTGTCGACACGCTGGAAGGGAGGGATGCCATCCAGAGGGACCTTGACAGGCTGGAGAGGTGGGCCCGTGCCAACCTCATGAAGTTCAACCAGGCCAAGTGCAAGGTCCTGCACCTGGGTCATGGCAATCCCAGGCACAAATACAGGCTGGGCGGGGAATGGATTGAGAGCAGCCCTGAGGAGAAGGACTTGGGAGTGCTGGTGGATGAGAAGCTTAACATGAGCAGGCAATGCGCCCTTGCGGCCCAGAAGGCCAACCGCATCCTGGGCTGCATCAAGAGAAGCGTGGCCAGCAGGTCGAGGGAGGTGATTCTCCCCCTCTACTCTGCCCTGGTGAGACCCCACCTGGAGTACTGCATCCAGTTCTGGAGCCCCCAGCACAAGAAGGACATGGACCAGTTGGAGAAGGTCCAGAGGAGGGCCACGAAGATGATAAAAGGGCTGGAGCACCTCTCTTATGAGGACAGGCTGAGAGAGTTGGGGCTGTTCAGCCTGGAGAAGAGGAGGCTCCGGGGAGACCTGATGGCGGTCTTCCAGTACCTCAAGGGGGCCTACAAGAAAGATGGGGAAAGGCTGTTTAGTAGGGTCTGTTGCAATAGGACGAGAGGTAATGGTTTTAAAATAGAGGGGGGTAGATTTAGATTAGAAATTAGGAAAAATTTTTTTACGATGCGAGTTATAGAACACTGGAACAGGTTGCCCAGAAAGGTGGTGGAGGCCCCATCTCTGGAAACATTCAAGGCCAGGCTGGATGAGGCTCTGAGCAACCTGATCTAGTTGGGGATGTCCCTGCTCCTTGCAGGGGGGTTGGACTAGATGACCTTTGAAGGTCCCTTCCAACCCTAACCATTCTATGATTCTATGATTCTATGATTCTATCTTGGTCGTAGACTAAGTAAAGGAACCAAGAGGTTAGATCCAGAAAGGCTGCAAGGCATACTGTCATTGCCGGCTCCAAAAACTAAGAGACAAATTAGACAGTTGCTGGGTCTTTTGGGATACTGTAATCAGTGGATTGAAGATTATAGTAAAATGGTGAAATTCCTGTATGCAAAAATAACTAAGGATGGTCTTTTGAAGTGGTCTGAGGATGATGAGAAGCAATTAGATTCTTTAAAAACAGACCTGGTGAATGCCCCTGTTCTAAGTTTGCCCGACGTAAAGAAACCATTCTATCTATTTATTAATGTGGATGAGGGCACAGCATATGGGGTGTTAGCGCAGGAATGGGCAGGAAAAAGAAAGCCTGTAGGATATCTTTCTAAAGTATTAGACCCCGTAAGCAGGGGGTGGCCTATCTGCCTACAGGCTATTGTAGCGGCAGCTTTGCTAGTAGAGGAAGCACATAAAATTACCTTTGGGGGAGAATTGAAGGTGTTATCACCCCATAATATTAGAGGGATTTTACAACAAAAAGCTGAAAAATGGATTACCGATGCTAGGCTCCTAAAATATGAAGGTATTTTGATATCTTCACCTAAGCTTGAGCTTGAGGTTATTCGATTACAAAACCCAGCACAGTTCCTGTATGGGGAACCATTAGAAGAAATAACTCATGAATGTTTACATACTATTGAAGAACAAGCCAAAATTAGACCAGATTTGGAGGAAGAAGAGCTAGAGGATGGGGAAAAACTTTTTGTAGATGGATCTTCCCGGGTAGTGGATGGGAAAAGAAAATCAGGATATGCGATAATTAATGGAAAAACATTTAAGGTAATGGAATCAGGGCCCCTGAGTCCCAGTTAGTCGGCTCAAGTGTGTGAGTTATACGTGGTTTTAAGAGCTTTACAATTATTAGAAGGAAAAATCGGCACCATCTATACGGATTCCAAATATGCCTTTGGAATAGTGCATACATTTGGGAAAATTTGGGAAGAAAGAGGCTTAATAAATTCCCAGGGAAAGGGATTGGTTCATCAGGAGTTAATAATTGAAATTTTGCGGGCTTTACGGAGGCCGGTAGGAATAGCAGTGGTCCATTTAAAAGGGCATCAGCGGGGATTAACTCCACTGGCAAGGGGAAACAATCTAGCAGATCAAGAAGCAAAATGAGCGGCTTTAATGATCTTCAAGGAAAAGAAAGATAGAAAGTTTCCTTGCAAGGATTGTTGGAAGAGCACACTTCATTGTAGCTGTGTGAATCCTAATTATCAGTTTTGTTGTATGCATGGGGAAAAGTACCACCTGTGCAGCTTCACTGTGCAGGAGAAAGACAAGTTAGTCCGAATGGGGGCAAGGGAAGTCAAATCTGGAGAATGGGAACTTCCTGATGGACGAGAGGTCATTTCAAAAACTATGGTTATAAGAATCATGCGCAAGTACCATGAAAACACCCACTGGGGGGGGTTCAAGCACTAGTAGATCAATTTGCCATAAAATATGCTTGCATTGGGGTATATAATATAGCAAAAAGAATAATTGGAGATTGCCTAATTTGCCAAAAAGTGAACAAGCACCAATTAAGAGAAAGACCATTAGGGGGAAGAGATTTAGCTCACCGACCCTTTGCCAAAATTCAGATAGACTTCACCGAACTACCGAAAGTAGGCAGGTATAGATATTTGTTGGTAATAATAGATCATTTAACACACTTTGTAGAAGCATTTCCAACAGCCAGGGCCACTGCCCAAACGGTGACAAAACTATTGCTTGAAAATGTGATACCTAGGTATGGCTCTGTTGAAACTATTGACTCTGATAGGGGACCACATTTTGCTTCAAAAATCATAAAAGAAGTTTTTACTGCTGTGGGGACCAAGTGGGAATATCATACACCCTGGCACCCACAGAGTTCGGGAAAAATAGAGCGGGTAAACGGTGAGATAAAGAAACAACTGACCAAATTAATGATGGAGACCAAATTATCTTGGGTGAAATGCCTTCCCTTAGCCCTATTAAATATTAGAATCCAACCTCGCACGGATGTGGGAATCTCCCCTTTCGAAATGTTATATGGAATGCCTTATGATTTGGAGGTTCCCCGAGATCATCCCCAGGTTGAAAATTTACAACTGAAACAGTACATAATCCAACTCATGTCTATGAGGAAACAATTGCGAGATAAAGGCTTAGCAGTACAAAGGCCTCCATTGGACATTGCAATACACAATATACAACATGGAGATAACGTTTTAATTAGGTCATGGAAGGAGTCCTCACTAACTCCCTGCTGGGAAGGGCCTTATCTTGTTTTACTTACTACAGAAACCGCCATCTGGACTGCTGAACGGGGGTGGACCCATGCCAGCCGGGTAAAAGGACCCATCTCCGAGGAGCAGTGGGAGAGCTCTGGAGACCCAAATACCTTGAAATTAAAACTGCGAAGAAAAAGAGAGACTAATAAATTGAACTGAGCAATGAATATGTATCGGTAAGGCGGAGACGCTTCGCTTGTTATCCTTTTTTTTTGCAGAACGACACTTGGAGACCTGGAAAATACATGGATACGTAAGGACTATATTGAAATCAGAATTGTAGTTGTAATTGTAATTTTCATTATATATGATCCTTTAAGGAAAGTGATGTGTCACATAGTTCATATTTGCCCTAGTCATCTTAACTGACCCAACTTGGCCTATTTAAGCGGGATCATGCTAGTGACCGGTAAAGGCATTTTGCACCATGCATTGCAATAAACGGAGATTGGGTGATAAGAAAAGGAGGCGCCCCTGAAGACTACGACTGCTGCCGAGAAGATAATAAACCTCGCTGCTCTAAGCAAAAGAGTAGGCGAAGGAGGCAGAGGCGTAACACGGTGGGGATTAATATACAACCTCCTCTATCACGAGAGCTCAGACTCCTTTGACCCAACTCTGACATTTGGAGAGAGAAATCATTCGGTCACTCCCGCAGCAGAAACTTGGAATTAAAATTAAGGAGACAAGGATCATGGGGCCAGCACTTTCCTTCATTCTGAATTTGTTTTGGATAATAATGATCCTACCAGAAAAGGGTAAATGGTTCAAACCCAATACAATGTTTATGGGATTCTGAAGGTCGAAAACCAGGCCTGACGATGCAACATGTATCGGGACAAGGGAGATGTATTGGGAATGTACCCCCAGAGAAAAATAAATTATGCAAGATAAAAGCTTCCCTAAAAGGGAAGCCCTCTGCTGATTGGCTAATACCAGCCCGTAACACCAAATGGATCTGCTCCAAAACTGGAATCACTCCCTGTTTATCTCTTAAATTGTTCAACGAATACGAGGAATATTGCATCCAAGTGATGATAATCCCCCGGATCATATACCACCCTGAGGAATTTGTGCATAATAACCAGAATACCCAGAGTCACCACTTACAAAAACGAGAACCATTCACCTTTATGGCTTTGACAGTAGCCACTTTGATAGCTGTAGGAGCAACAGGTGCAGGCACAGGAATAACATGATTGGTCCAACAAAAGCAGAAATTTCAATCACTTAGAATAGCGGTAGACGAAGACTTGGTAAGAATTGAACAATCAATAACTGCCTTGGAAAAATCTGTTAGATCATTATCAGAGGTGGTGCTACAAAACCGAAGGGGGTTAGATTTAATGTTTTTGCAACAAGGTGGGCTATGTGCTGCCTTGGGAGAACAATGTTGTGTATATGCTGATCACACAGGGGTTGTAAGGGATACTATGACAAAACTTCGGGAAGGCCTAGAAAAACGAAAACAAGAACAAGAAATGCAACAAAGCTGGTACGAGTCCTGGTTTAACTACTCTCCTTGGCTTACCACATTACTATCTACCATTGCAGGACCCTTGATTATATTGATACTGGTATTAACTTTTGGACCCTGTATATTCAATAAAGTAGTTACAATTGTAAAAAACAGATTAGAAGCAGCTCATTTGATGCTTATGAGAGCCAAGCATGAACCTTTGGGAGGAATACCGGAGGTGGAGGAGACCCTCATTTTGAGCCAGCAGGCGCTTAAGTGATTTGATGAACAAAATGGTGAAAAGAAAAAGGGTGGATTGTAATAAACTGTGAACTGTTTGTTCATCAAACCTTGTCAGAACAATGGAAATTTACATAAAGTATGCAAGGTCGGCCACAGGCATCCCGCTATGTAAACACGGCATGCAGGACTGCGAAAGGAGGGGGGGGAGCTCATGAAGACGAAGGGTATAAAACCAGTAACTTTAGTGGAAGGGGGAAGTCTGTTTTCATGAGGAGTGAGAAACAGTCTCACATTATCTCGAGGGAGTGATTAAGAGGAGCAAGGATTCGAAAATAGGATGGCATCCATCACATAAATCTCCTTGCTCAAGGAAAACGGGTGGTTAACAAGGACATGAATCGGCTCAGACTGATAAGGACACTACCAATTTGTAGGATCAGCACATTCCAGGCAAAGGTGAAAAGTACACCGTGAAGAAGACCTACGGCCTTCCTCCCAAAAGACCCCCGAAGACCCTCGCCCACAATTCCTGGGAGAATTTGCGCAAGCGCGAAGGACTTATAAGCTAATTAACATACGAAGCGAGAGTAGGCGGGTTTAGGTAATGAATATGTATAAGCGTCAACGAAATATTCATTGTTTTACTGCATAAGAATGGGACGGTTTGCTACCTCGGCGCGCGCCGTTGGCGGAGCAGGAGACTCCCCGGGCGCTCAGCGCTGTTTTGCTTACTGGTCGCTTGCTTTAATAAACCAAATTTTTAATTGGCCAATCTCTGTCATTTAATTAGACAAAGAGGACGGATAAACTATAACACCCCGTGTGTTGCGCCTCGCTTGCCGGGGGGACCTGGGCCGAGGGGGCGACCCCCCGGATGCGAGGACGCGGGGGTGCCCTCTGTCTCTCCCTCTACCCTGTCGGCTCCACCGCTTGTGGATTCGCGGAGGGGCGAGACCGGCTTGCCACCTCTCCCTGAGGCTTCCTGGGTTGCGGACAGGAGAGGGGGCAGCGAAGCGGGAGCAGTGGACGCTTTAATCCGCAGGTTCGAGCGGTTGGCGGCGGGCGTAGAAAAAACACTGAGTAAAGTAGAGGGGTCGGCGCGGGAAGCAGAGGCAGCGGCTGAACAGAAAACAGGTAGTGGATTAACGGATTGGACATCGATTGCTAAGAATTGCGTATTGGAAGGGGTATCTCTAGGGCCATCAGATGGAGATGGGGGTATAATGGTGTGCCCAGTGACACAGGGGCAGCGGGGTCGGCAGTGGAGCCCGTTGGATTACAAGTTATTCAGGGAATAGCAGAAGGCGGTGAAGGAGGAAGGTGTTAATGGGGTGGCGGCTCGAGCGATTTTGGATGTGATCTGGGCAGCAAACCCGCTTCCTTTTGATTGTAGGCAGCTGGCTAGAGCGGTTTTTACAACCCCCCAAATGGTGCTGTGGGAGGCTGCATTAA
Source organism: Chlamydotis macqueenii (assembly GCF_036417535.1). NCBI lineage: Eukaryota > Metazoa > Chordata > Aves > Otidiformes > Otididae > Chlamydotis > Chlamydotis macqueenii. The sequence continues at coordinate 42,495,257 of NC_141592.1, forward strand.
AGGAGGAAGCGGACAAGGTGGTTTTAGAAGCTTTAGATCCGAATCACCCCTTGCACGGGATTAGTGTGGAAAGGATTCTAGGGTCAGGTAACTTTGCTGATCCGGCCGCACAGGCTAATATGCGGGGCAGGGATATCCACGCCGTTGTGCGGGTGGCGTTCGCAAAAATGGGTAAATATGAGGGCAAAAGGCAGCCGTACACTCAGGTGAGGCAGGGCGTAGGGGAGTCGTATACCTCTTTCTTGGAAAGGCTACAGAAGGCGATTGAGAATTCTGATTTACCAGAGAATGTGAAACCTATAGTGGCAAAAGAGTTAGCTAATGAGTTAGCAAATGAGGTAACTCAACAAGTTTTAGCGCAATTGCCTGGGGATGCAGGTGTGGCGCAGATGATTAAGCGGGTTATGGAGGCAGAAGCCTTGCAGCAAGCAAAACCGCTCATTGCAGCAGTTTCTGCTATGCGATCACCCCCCGCGGGCCCCACCTGCTTTGGTTGTGGGGGTGTAGGACATTTCAAGCAGCAGTGTCCTTCAGGGACCGATCAGGGGATAGAACTTACAGGTGGCCAGAACAGGAGATGTTTTCGATGTGGGCGGGGCGGACATCTTGCCAAACAGTGTCTGCAGCCACGCTTGGCCAGAGGGCAGTCAGCTGAGCCTGGGCCGCCGAGGGGGGCGAGCGGGGAGAGGCTCGGCGGTGGCTGCCCCTCAGGCGAGCCCGGTGCCGGGAGAAACGGCGGGCGGAGGCCGGTTTCTGTCATGGTCGCCGTGGGCGGGCTCGCCCGGTGACTTGGCGGATCCAGGTATATGCTTCAGAGATGTCCAGCAAGCTGAAAAGCCATCCTGCTGAAAATGGAGTGCATCCCAAGAGAAAAACGGAAAACGGAACGGACAGCATGGCTGCCTCAGCCCTTAGCACCTACACCCCAGAAGAAATGGTACAGCAGATGAAAGAGCTCATCACTGAGAGCAATGAGTTAAAAGAAGCCATGAAGTTGCATAACCAAGCTATGAAGGACCGGTACGAAGAACTTTCCATCTGTCGAGAGAAGCAGAAAGAAGAACGAGAATTTCATGAGTTAAAGTTTAAGGAAGTTAAGCAGTGCTTGCTAGACAAGTGCATGGAAAATGAAAAGCTACAACACCACCTTCAGAACTTAAAGGAAAGAGAAGGAGCTGAAATGGAGGGCTGCATGGCTCCTGAGAAGGAAATGAGGCAGCTGATATCCCAGGTGCAACGGCCTCCAGGCTGAGAAGGCTGATATGCTAGGCATCATTTCAGAACTGCAGGTCAAGCTGAACATCTCAGCAGAGGATTCCTTTGTGGAGATTGGGATGAACGAAGGAGAAATAAATAGAACTGCAAAGGAACATCAAGAGAATAGTGGTGAAATGACCAGTAACATTGATATCTACAGCAGGAGCAAAACTGCTGACGAATCAAAGAATCTGCAGTCTGAGGAGCTAATTGTTAGCCAACTGCTCTACTGCCTTAGAAATGAAACTCAGAAGAGGGAAGAACTTGAGAAGGAGCTGCAGAATCACAAAGAGAGACTATCAAAACTGGAGAAGAAAACCAGCAACTGCCTGAAGAGTGGGACACAAACTGAACAGCAAGCAGAGGAGAGTTCAGAGGCTGTTGGCAGTGAAGTAGAAACTCTGAGTTTGCAAGTTTGTGCTCTGTTTAAAGAGCTTCAGGAAGCCCATGAGAAGGTAAAAGAAGCAGAATTGATTCAGAAGCAGCTTCAAGAAAAGTGCCAAGTACTGGAAAGAAAAAGCTCAGCTGCTGCATCAGAACTGGAGGAGAAGCAGCAGCTAATATACACCATCAAGGAGCTGGAACTTCAGGTGGAGAGCATGCAGGCAGAGGTCAAGCTGGAACAAGCCAAGGCACATGAAGAAAAGGCGAGATATAGTAGCTTGCAGGATACAAATAGCAAACTCCTTCCTGAACTCACCAAGGCAATGAAAACCATTGATGAAATGAAACTCAAAGAGCTGCACAGAGTGGATAAAGTTGTGGTGGAACAACTGAATGCAAAGGTGGAGTTGGCAGAACAAGTGCCTGCAGCAAAGCAGCTCCAGATAGATGAAATGAAGCAGATAATTGCTAATTATTGACTGTGCCTTTTGATTTGAAAAACATTTATTTTTTCTATGATGCTTTCAATTTAATTACTTGGGAAACACACCCATCAGTTTACTCGGGAATACAGCATAAGAGTTTTGGCTATGTACTTAATAGAACTATAGATGAGTGGTTTAAGAAAATTTTATATTTTGTTTTGGAAATTTCAACTTTAGTCTAGAATGATTCAGCATAGAGGGGGTGGGGTGGGGAGAGGTTGTCTTGTTCCCTTTCTCATTGTCCTGCTTTGGTTTTGGTAATGGATGAGTGGTTTTCCCCAGGTCGAGTCTGTTCTGCCTGTGACGGTGGCTTTAAGGTTCTCTTGCCGCGGCCGCCGCCAGGCGCCTCCCCGCCCCCACGCATCCGGCGGGGCGGGGGCAGCTTACCCAAAAACTGCCATGGTTACAGATACTCCCGTCTGAGTTGACCAGTGGCCTTTAGCAAGAGAAAAGCTGCAACCATATGTTGGACATATAAAGCCAACAGACAGTTCCTAGAATACACCTGTGTTTGTAATACAGACAAATCGGGTAAATGACGACTCTTACAGGATTTAAGGGCAGTAAATTCAGTAATTGAGGATATGGGACCTTTGCAACAGGGGTTACCATCTCCTTCGAGGTACAAACTTTGTGTAAGTGAAAAGATGAATCCCTCAATATTGTCTCAGATTCTGCCTATGTGGTCAATGTAATACAATGCACTGAATGGACAATGTTAAAGGAAATTAATAATCCTTTGTTGTATGACCAATTAAAAAAAAAATGTTGGAGTGAAAATAATCATCTGGAAACAGGTAATTGGGAAGGACCATTCCCTCTTATGATGTGGGGGAAAGGATATGCTTGTGTCTCTACAGGAGCAGTGAACAAGTGGATCCCTGCACGATGGGTACGACCAGCGCTCCAAGCTGCCTTGCGTTCGTCGGATTGTTAACAAGCTGTGTGGCAGCTCCATGGACATCAGTCCCTGAAAGAACAAACCTATGGGTAACTATGGCTGGTGCCACAGGGTGGGGCGCCATTTGTCTGTCTGTATCATCTTCAAATAAGCCTTTCAGGACATGCTTGGTCAATCTGCCAGATCAGATAGTGGTAGGACGGCAACTCTGTGTAAAAGCAACAGCAGCCGCGAGTGCTGAGTGCTAAATTACAAGAGATGGAACTTTTGGAATCAGTAAAGATGGACTTCTGCCTCTTTTCTTTAACTCTTCAGGAGCTAATGTTACTAGAGGGGTAATGATTGTAAATGCTTTAAGACCTATACATTGCAATGACACAGCATGGTGTAATCACGCGAGCACATATCAAAATCCAGACAGCATAAAAGACCTAAGCGAAGTACACATAGCTTTGAATCTGATTGCCAAGATAATACAGAGTTTTGGAAACCAAGTGAAATTATTGCTGCTTCAATCTTTGCACGTGGTGTGGCAAGTGCCCAGGCATTAGCTACGCTAAATAAATTGGGCTTTTGGCTTGCTAAGCAAACGCATACAACTGCATTGGTACTATCAACGCTGTTAACTGATGTAGATTCTATACACTATGCTACTTTACAAAACAGAACCGCTGTTAGCCTGCAGAGCACGTATTTGACAGGCCTTGTTGCACGTGCTGGCCATAAATGCAGCAACGTCTAGTCAGGCCTTGTTGTGTGCGCTGGCCACGCGTGCAGCAACGTCTAGTCAGTACTCTTTCACTGAATCTGCTGAAGGTATAAACAAATGTGGCTCGGAGCGAGGGAGAGAGGATGGACCCAGAGCACAATTTATTTACAACAGGGGACGGATGCCCTGAAGGTGCTGCACCTGCCTCTTTTCTCTGCTCTGACCCAGCTGATCATCACCCTCCTGCTCGGCGGTGTCTTTGGCGTAGTCAGGTTGGTAACAGAATAGATCTGTAGTAGATTTTTTTTATTATTAGCACAAAATCATGGTTGTCAGGGTTTTGATGGGCTTTGCTGCATGAATCTGTCTGATCATTCAGAATCTATTCACAAAAGTATTCAAGACTTGCAAAAAGGTTTACAGAAAAAAACTGCAACAAAGTGATGATTTTGATATATTCAGAAATCTTTTTGGTGGATTGATATAAGCTTATTACAAATAGCTGTAGGATGCTTATTCATGCTTTTTATATATGTATTTTGATCTGTATTCCGTGTGTGTGTTGAAATGTGTGCAGACTTTAATAGATAAAGTGTTGAAACAAGCCTCTTCTTATAAACAAAGAAGAGAGATATGCGGGTATTTCTTGAGCCAGTACAGTGTCAGTGAAAGCAAACTGAACTTGGGGGAGGGATTCAATCATGCTCTCAGGAAGAAAGCCATGGAATGAGAAGGGAAGCTTTAAGATACAAAACATTGTTAGCAGAATTCATGGCTTGTTTCAACAGAGGCTTGCAAAAAAGAAACTAGTCACTGGCCTTGTAGATAAGAAAGTTACTGGAGTTGTTATGTTTGTAATAGGAGAAGAATGCCGTAGTAGAAAATTACTAGAAGGTAGTGAAACTTAGTTTTGCTTAGCAGTCATGAATATGTATAACATGTGATCTTACTGCCTAAGTTTGTGTGTGGCATAACTGGGTGGTTGCTGTCCTTGGCTAAAATCGGAACTGTGATACTAGGCATCATACTAGGTATAATCATTAATATTTCATGCTTGGTCACCTGCCTACAAAATGATACAGAGAATACTACATCAGGGTGCACTGCTAATGTTCTTAAGAGAGGGGTTCGCCAGAGGTCTTAGTCAATAAAGTGCTTTTAGTACTGAATCATATATCCTTCGTTAACCCCCAATCCGTTTCCCCTATCCAGAACCATTTTTCCACCCGTCAGCCACTGTTTGGGGGCAAGGCACTCCCAAAGGTCTGGTACCACCTGCCAGAAGACCCAGGCTGGGAAGGTCCTGCTGATTTGCTAACATGGGGATGAGGGTATGGTTGTATCTCCACAGGTGCGGGGACCTGATGGATCCCAGCCTGGTTGGTACAGCTGTGGCTGGAGGATCGGCAGGGTGATCGAGCGGCGCAGTGCTCTCCAGCTCACCCTAGTGGGATTGATCCTGATTGTGAGTCTTCCAATGCCAGTGATAACGATTAATTCCTGGGAGCGGTTCACGAACTGCGCCGACTCTACTCAGGTTTGCATAGCTGTCGTATTCAGCCCCAATGGGGACCAGACTACGCAGTCTCTCTCTCACTCCCCCCACTCTCCGAGAGAATAGGAGGAGATTTGACAAACAAAAGAAAACCAGAAAAAAAAACCAAACACATGGGTTGAGATTGAACAAAAAGTAAATTTAACAGTAATGACAGAAGAAAACAAGACAGTGATGGAACACAAATACAGTACAATAGCTCACAACAGATCTCCACATCTAGTCTCTTCCAAGCGGCAGGAAACCTCCCTTCAGCACCCTCCTCACTTATATGCTGAGCATGATGTCAGATGGGATGGAATAGCCCTTTGGCTAATTTGGGTAAATTAACCCCAGCTGTTAGCTAATTAGTTAACTATCCCAGCCATAGGGGCTACCAGCTTCAGTTCTCCACCCAGCTCAGGTAAATATTAACTCTATCCTGGCCAGAACCAGGACAATAGTGCGTGGCCTGTTGGGCTCTTGGGAATGCCAACCGTACAGCCCTCGCCATATCTGAAATGGCGACTGCCTTAGCAGCACATGACGAAGGACTGACACAAATGAAGTTGGCATTAGATTATGCCCTTGTGAGGCCTGGCATCAGCTGCAGCGACCTAGAGGGAGTCCTAGGTCTCCAGGGTTACTGCTGTTTGGACTTCAGCAAGAACGTCTACTCAGCCTTGGATAAGACGTGTGCGCATGCTGCCCAGTCAGTATTCAACGTCAAAGCCCTAAAAGGACTGGGGGTAGTTTCCAGACCTGTTCGGTTTACCTAGATGGCTAAGAAATATTGTGTCTATAGGTTTGATGATCCTAGCAGTTGCTTTGATAATGCTTTGTTTGTTTCTGTTATTGTTATGTTTCTTGCATGCTATGATTAAGGGGTCACTAGGCGACTATCCATGATCAACTATGTTATGGCGGCATCCACCTCAGGGTACCAGCCATTAGACCAGGATGATTTAGCATAGAGGGGGGGAATTGTGGGGTAACGTTAGCAGGGCTGCATGTATGCAGGAGGGGTGGTCCGTGGTGATTCGCGGTGATTCGCGTGCTAGGAGCGGATAAGTCCATGAGTGCAGGGGGCAGGTGCAGTCGCGTGCGCGGCGGGCACAGATAGATCCGCGGGTGCATTCGCGTGCGTAGTGAGTGTACGGGTATTTAACCCTGTGTTGTGCAGCATTAAAAAGAAGGCTTAGCTTGACGGTATCCGTGTGATGCCCTGCTTTCCCCGGGGCGGGGCTCCGGTGCGTCCTGGGTTGTTTTGCTGGCAAGAGAGCCGGCAAAGGTTGAGACAATGCTGATCTTCTGACCAACTCTTACGCCGCCCTGTGGTTTAACATTGTCATCATGGTGGTAGTATAGTCCTCAAAGGGAAGCAGAAAAGAGAGGGGGTGAGAGAGAGAGAAAAGAGAGAGTGAGGAGGGAGGGGTGAGAGAGAGGGGGAGCACAAGAAAGAGAGATGTAACAGCAGTATAATTGCCGTACAAGTTGCAAAAGTTTAAATTGTTTTTTCAACAGCCACCAAAATCTTCTCATTTTATATCATTTTTCCTAGGCAATCTGCCTTGCATTAGCCAATTTTGGAATATCGCTGTTGGGTGGAATATTGAACAGATTCTGTGCTTCAAGAACAGAAGTCAAATGTGTCAACCGATTTGCCATTTTCCACTTTTTGACATACAGTATTGCTGATAAATCAAAACTTATCAAGACCAATATATAGAGAACAACAATGGAGTGACACATCTTGTTCAAGATGCCTGTAGCAGTAGGTGACCATCCAAAAACTGTGTCCTACCATTTATGTTCTGCATCCTTTTCTACCCTTTCCAAAACACGGTGTTTTTCATCCACATCATGATGAACCGCTACTAAGGTTTTCTGTCCATTTTCCCTGATCTTTTCTAGGATCTTGATCAAATCCTGGTGTTGTAATAATTTCTTTACCAAAGAAATTATGGGCGGAGCCAGGGGGCACCGGCGGTCCGGCCCCTCTCCCCGTATAAAGCAGGGCCTAGGGAGCGCCAGCGACCCGGAGCGCGGCGACCAGGACGTGCCACGGCAGTTAGCGCAGGGAGGGCGCCGCCCCGGGGCACTGGGTGATTCACGCCTCTCACTTGGTGACTCACCTGGTGATTCACGGCTTTCAGGGCGACATGGTCAACACCCGCCTGAGAACAAAGGCTGCGCCTCCGGCCGGAAGGTCTGCACCGGCACCCCCTGCGGCGGTCGATGCCTCCGTGCAGACGGAGCAGCCGAGGGGGGAGGCTGCGGTGCAGACCTCGGGCTGCAGGCAGTGCCTGGACCCTACTCTCGGGGCAGGGGCAGGCGGCAGCCCTGCCTGCAGAAGGTGTGCCCAGGTGGAGCAGCTCCTGCGGCAGGTGGCTGAGCTGCAGGAGGCTGAGAGGGAGCTGGATGCCTGGTTCCAGGTGCAGTCTGCACCGGAACCGCAGCACCCTGTGAACCAATCAAAACCCCCCCCACCTACACACAACATAAGCAATCAGGGAGAAGATGCCAACCAATGGAAAACTGCAAGGATAAAACGCAACAGGAGGAAGAAGAAGCTTCCCCAGAAACCCGAGGTGCCCCTGCAGAACCGCTTTGCTGCTCTGCAGACCGAAGAAGTAAGACCCAGCACCTCGGGGGAGGCACTGGAGCCGTGCGAGGTAGCCCGACCGGCTCGCGTGATTACCAGTGCTTCCAAGAAAAAGAGGCGAGTGGTAGTAGTGGGTGACTCTCTCCTGAGGGGGACGGAGGCACCCATCTGCCGACCTGATCCACTCTCTCGGGAGGTGTGCTGTCTCCCGGGGGCTCGTGTCAGAGATGTTACCAAGAGAATACCTGGCCTCATACGGCCTACAGACTATTATCCGTTACTGGTCTTTCATGTGGGGGCCAGCGACACAGCTAGCAGCAGCCTAAGAAACATCAAAAGGGATTTCAGAGCCCTGGGTTCTACAGTCAAAGACTCTGGGGCTCAAGTGGTATTCTCCTCTATCCTCCCGGTCGAAGGGCAGGGGCCTGAAAGGGCCAGGCGTATCTGGCAAGTCAACTCGTGGCTCAGGGAGTGGTGTTACAGCCAGGGCTTTGGGTATCTTGACCATGGGGCGTGCTTTGAGAAGCCCGGGCTGCTAGGGCCGGATGGCGTACACCTAAACGAGAATGGGAAGAGTGTGCTTGGACGTAGGCTTGCCAGACTTGTCCGGAGGGCTTTAAACTAGTGTTGCTGGGGGAGGGGGAGCACAGTTCAGCCCACGGCTATCGGCATGGCGCCAGTGCCAGCACCAAGGGTCCAGAAGCTGAGGAAGGATCGCAGGTAGGTGCAAATAAACCTAATCTGCGAAACAAAAGAACACCTGTCACTCCAGCCAGCAAGTCGGTTTTATCGGGGGCCCTACTGAAGTGTTTCTATGCCAACGCACGCAGCATGGGAAATAAACAGGAAGAGCTGGAGATGTGTGCATGCGAGCAGGGCTACGACCTTGTTGGCATCACAGAGACGTGGTGGGACGACTCTTACAACTGGAGCGTCAACATGGAGGGGTACAGGCTTTTTAGAAAAGACAGGCAGGGAAGACGAGGAGGGGGTGTCGCTCTCTATGTCAGCAACCGGCTGGAGTGCGTGGAGCTCTGCCTGGGGATGGGGGAGGAGCTGACAGAGAGCTTATGGATTAAGATCAGAGGACAGGGACGGACGGGGGATGTTACGGTGGGGGTCTGTTACAGGCCGCCTGGCCAGGAAGACAGAGCGGACGAGGCGCTCTATAGCCAGATAGGAGCAGCCTCACAGCGGTCACGAGCCCTGGTCCTCATGGGGGACTTCAACCACCCTGACATCTGTTGGAGAGACAACACGGCAGGGCACAGGCAGTCCAGGAGGTTCCTGGAATGCGTGGATGACAACTTCCTCCTGCAGGCGATAGAGGAGCCGACAAGGAGGGGTGCCATGCTGGACCTTGTGCTCACCAACAGGGAGGGGCTGGTGGGGGACGGGAAACTGATGGACAGCCTTGGCTGCAGTGACCATGACGCGGTGGAGTTCAAGATCCACGGGGCGGCAAGGAAACTGCACAGTAAGCTCTCTGCCCTAGATTTCAGGAAGGCGGACTTCGGCCTCTTCAGGAACCTCATGGGCAAAGTGCCATGGGAGGCGGCCCTGGAGGGAAGAGGGGCCCAGGAAAGTTGGTCCATATTTAAGAAGCACCTCCTCCAAGCTCAGCAGAGGTGCATCCCGATCAAGAAAAAGTCGGGCAAAAAGGCCAGGTGGCCAGCGTGGATGAGCAAGGAGCTCCTGGACCAACTGAAAGTGAAGAGGAAAGCCTATAGAGGGTGGAAGCTGGGACAGGTAGCCTGGGAGGACTACCGAGTGACTGTGCGAGCGGCCAGGGATAGGGTGAGGAAGACTAAAGCCCTGATGGAATCGAATCTGGCCAGGGATATAAAAAGTAACAAGAAAAGCTTTTACAGGTATGTAGGGGACAAAAGAAAATCCAAGGAGAATGTAGGCCCCCTCTGGAAGGTAACGGGTGTCGTGGTTACCCGGGATGTGGAGAAGGCTGAGGTACTCAATGACTTTTTTGCCTCAGTCTTCACTGATAAGAACTCTTGTCTCCCCACCCAAGCTGTGGAAGGCACAGGCAGGGACTGCAAGGATGAAGAACCGCCCACAGTGCTCGAAGAGCAGGTTTGAGATCATTTAAGGAACTTGAAGGTGCACAAGTCCATGGGTCCTGATGAGATCCATCCGCGGGTCCTGAGGGAACTGGCGGATGAAGTTGCCAAGCCACTGGCCATCATATTTGAGAACTCGTGGCGGTCTGGTGAGGTCCCCGATGACTGGAAGAGGGGGAACATAACCCCCATTTTTAAAAAGGGGAACAAGGAAGACCCGGGCAACTACAGGCCGGTCAGCCTCACCTCTGTGCCTGGCAAGGTCATGGAGCAGATTCTCCTGGAAACCATGCTAAGGCACATGGAGAGCAAGGAGGTGGTTGGTGACAGCCAACATGGCTTCACCAAGGGCAGATCGTGCCTGACCAATTTGGTGGCCTTTTATGACGGGATAACAGCATCGGTGGACAAGGGACGGGCAACAGATATCATCTACCTGGACTTGTGCAAGGCATTTGACACTGTCCCGCACGACATCCTTCTCTCTAAACTAGGGAGACATGGGTTTGATGGATGGACCACTCGGTGGATAAGGAGTTGGCTGGATGGCCACACTCAGAGAGTGGTGGTCAACGGCTCAATGTCCAAGTGGAGACCGGTCACCAGTGGCGTCCCTCAGGGGTCCGTGTTGGGCCCGGCCCTGTTCAACATCTTTGTCGGCGACATGGACAGTGGGATAGAGTGCACCCTCAGCAAGTTCGCCGATGACACCAAGCTGTGTGGTGCCGTCGACTCGCTGGAAGGGAGGGATGCCATCCAGAGGGACCTGGACAGGCTGGAGAGGTGGGCCCGTGCCAACCTCATGAAGTTCAGCCAGGCCAAGTGCAAGGTCCTGCACCTGGGTCGTGGCAATCCCAGGCACAAATACAGGCTGGGCGGGGATTGGATCGAGAGCAGCCCTGAGGAGAAAGACCTGGGAGTGTTGGTAGACGAGAGGTTCAACATGAGTGGGCAATGCGCCCTTGCGGCCCAGAAGGCCAACCGCATCCTGGGCTGCATCAAGAGGAGCGTGGCCAGCAGGTCGAGGGAGGTGATTCTGCCCCTCTACTCTGCCCTGGTGAGACCCCACCTGGAGTACTGCGTCCAGTTCTGGAGTCCCCAACACAAGAAAGACATGGACCAGTTGGAAAGGGTCCAGAGGAGGGCCACAAAGATGATCAGAGGGCTGGAGCACCTCTCCTATGAGGACAGGCTGAGGGAGTTGGGGCTGTTCAGCCTGGAGAAGAGGAGGCTCCGGGGAGACCTGATAGCGGTCTTCCAATACCTCAAGGGGGCTTACAGGAAAGATGGGGAGAAGCTGTTCAGTAGGGCCTGTTGTGATAGAACAAGGGGTAATGGGTTTAAATTAGAAGGAGGTAGGTTTAGATTAGATATGAGAAAAAATTTTTTTACAATGAGAGTTGTAGAGCACTGGAACAGGTTGCCCAGAGAGGTGGTGGATGCCCCATCCCTGGAATCGTTCAAGGCCAGGCTGGATGAGGCTCTGAGCAACCTGATCTAGTCAGGGATGTCCCTGCTTCTTGCAGGGGGGTTGGACTAGATGACCGTTGAAGGTCCCTTCCAACTCTAACTATTCTATGATTCTATGATTCTAAAGTTTGATTCATTCCAATTGGTAGAGGTAGCACTTTAGGACTCAGAGTGTAATTAGATTGCAAGAGTTTGTGAAAGGTCACTGGTGCCAAATAATAAAACTCACATTCAGTGATCTTAGTAAAATTACAGACACAAAAATTTGAGTGATTCCTAATATCTACAACTACATAGTCTATGGATATGGAATTACAAACCGTCCTCAGGCATGCAGAGCCTTTACTAAGCTCAGCAGAGGTGCATCCCGACGAAGAAGTTGGGCGAAAAGGCCAAGAGGCCCGTGTGCATGAGCAAGGAGCTCCTGGACCAACTGAAAGTAAAAAAGGAAGCCTATAGAGGGTGGAAGCAGGGACAGGTAGCCTGGGAGGTCTACAACGAGGCTGTGTGAGTGGCCAGGGATCAGGTGAGGAAGGCCAAAGCCCTGGCAGAACTGAATCTGGCCAGGGATATAAAAAGCAACAAGAAAAGCTTCTATAGGTATGTAGGGGACAAAAGAAAGTCCAGGGAAAATGTAGGCCCCCTCCGGAAGGGAACTGGTGTCCTGGTTACCCGGGACATGGAGAAGGCTGAGGTTCTCAATGACTTTTTTTGCCTCAGTCTTCACCGATAAGGGCTCTTGTCTCGCCACCCAAGCTGTAGAAGGCGCAAGCAGGGACTGTGAGGACGAAGAACCGCCCACTGTACTTGAAGAGCAGGTTCGGGATCATCAGAGGAACTTGAAGGTGCACAAGTCCATGGGACCTGATGACATCCATCCAAGGGTACTGAGGGAACTGGCCCATGAAGTTGCCAAGCCATCATATTTGAGAAATCGTGGTGGTCTGGTGAGGTCCCCGATGACTGGAAGAGAGGGAACATAACCATCTATGCCCGCCACGCACCTGCACTCCTGGACTTATCTGTGCCCACCACATACATGGACACACCTGGCCCCTGCACTTGTGGACTCATCCGCGTCCAGTGTGTGAATCGCCACGGACCGCCCCTCCTGCATACATGCAGCCCTGCTAACGTTACCCCACAATTCCCCCCCTCTATGCTAAATCATCCTGGTCTAATGGCTGGTACTCTGGGGCGGATGCCGCCATAACATAGTTGATCATGGATAGTCACCTGGCATCGGTTGCAGCGACCTAGAGGGAGTCCTAGGTCTCCAGGGTTACTGCTGTTTGGACTTCAGCAAGAACGTCTACTCAGCCTTGGAGAAGACGTGTGCGCATGCTGCCCAGTCAGTATTCAATGTCAAAGCCCTAAAAGGACTGGGGTAGTTTCCAGACCTGTTCGGTTTACCTAGATGGCTAAGAAATATTGTGTCTATAGGTTTGGCGATCCTAGCAGTTGCTTTGATAATGCTTTGTTTGTTTCTGTTATTGTTACGTTTCTTGCATGCTATGATTAAGGGGTCACTAGGCGGCTGCATGTATGCAGGAGGGGTGGTCCGCGGCGATTTGCGCGCTAGGCGCGGATAAGTCCATGAGTGCAGGGGGCAGGTGCAGTCGCGTGCGTGGCGGGCACAGATAGATCCATGGGCGCAGGGGCAGGTGTGTTCGCGTGCATAGCGGGTGTACGGGTATTTAACCCTGTGTTGCGCAGCATTAAATTGAAGGCTTGGCGGTGTTCGTGTGGTGCTCTGCTTTCCCCAGGGCGGGGCTCTGGTGCATCGTGGGGTGGTTGGTTGGCAGGAGAGCCAGCAGTGGCCCACTTGGGGCTCATGCTGGTTCTTTTACTGTGATCTCAAAGTGCAAAATTAAGACGAACACCCCAAAGGGGTTAACTTCAATCAAACAGCACGAACTTTTTCATTTTGCCCGTAAAGTGGCACGCAATAGATAAAAGGGAGGGGAAAGGAAAGATAAGTAAAGATAGTAAAGAGGATAATAGCTATCACTGCAGGTCCAAGGTGTCCCTATGGTCCCAGATCCAGGCAGCGTCCCCCTTGGGTTCGCGATCGATGTCGATGTTGACCTTTGGTAGGAAGAGTTCTCTCTCGGGGGTCTCATTGTTAGGGGTTGTCGTAGTTTAGCCCTGATCGGGACCAGACTACGCAGACTCTCTCTCACTCCCCCCACCCTCTGAGAGAATAGGGGGAGATGATATAAGGAAAAAGGCTTGAGGTTTGAGATAAGGACAGGGAGAAATCCTTAAAGTTACCGTTATGGGCAAAACAGACTCAACTTGGGGAAAACTATTCATATATTACTAAAAACAAAGCAGGATAATGAGACAGAGAACAAGATAACCTCCTTCTCCCCCTCCCTCTTCCCAGGCTTAGCATTATCTCTACCACCTTCCCCACACTGAGCGGCACAGGGGGGAAGAGGGAATGGGGGTTGCAGTCAGTTCATCACATCTTGATTTACGCTGCTGCTTGGTCGTCAGGGGAAGAACTCCTCACATTCCTCCCCTGCTCCATTGTGGGGTCCCTCCCATACACCACAGTCCTTCGTGAAACTGCTCCGGTGTGGGTCATCTCTTCCACGGGTGCAGTCCCTCCAGAACAGCTGCCCCAGCGGGCCCTCCATGGGCCACAGCCTCCTTCAGGCATCCACCTCCCCCGGTACGGGGTCCTCCATAGGCTCCAAGTGGATCTCTGCTCCTCCATGGACTTCCATGGGCTGCAGGGGGACAACCTGCTCCACCATAGTCGTCACCACAGGCTGCAGGGGAATCTTGGCCAGGAGCCACATTACTCCTCCCCCTCCTTCTGAACTGACCTTGGCGTCTGCAGCCATTCCTCTCACAAGAAAAATTCTTCACAACAGGCAGGCAGACACCTCTCAGGATCTCTTTACATCTCATTCAGTTCTCATCTCCTCTCCACTTCTTGCAGCTGGGCTGGGCCGAGTCGAGCCCAGTCGGCTGCCCAGCAGGAGGCCAGAGGGTGAGGCCTGCAAGGCCCACAAGGCTCATGCCTCCCCGTCTCTGTCCCTGCTCAGCTGCTTCATATCTTCACTTCTCTTTTTTTTTTTTTTTTTGTTTTCCCCTTCTTAAATACATTATCACAGAGGCATTATCAGGGAACGTTCTGCTACCAATTGGCTCGGCCCTGGCCAGCAGCAGGTCCGCCCTAGGCCCGGCCGAGTCCACTGAACCAATTGGAGCAACTTCTAGCAGTTTCCTACAGAAGCTACCACCTTAGGCCCGCCCCTCACTAAACAAAACCAGAACAGCGGTCAACCTTTTATGCTAAGTAACAAACCTTGCTCCTCCTTTGTTTCAAGGATCTCCACCTTTCTCTGAACTCATTATCCTGAGCAAAATTCTGAGACTGCTGTTGCTCCTCATCTTCCTTGATAGCAACTGTGCTATTATCTTATCAGCTCAGATCCTTCCCTGATAATGGAGAATGGACAGTCCACTCAGTCCTCGCTTCAGGAGTGCTGCACATTATTTAGTCTCTGTTCCAGGAGTGTTAGGCCTCTGGCTTCCACAGAAACCACACTCCTCCCATGGGAGCAGCAACTGAGGCTTACAGCAACTCATCCGTGGAAACTGCATTCCACTCATGGGGGCAGCAGCTGCGTCTCAGGCAGACTGCTCGCAGTAAACTCATATCAAGTTGTGAACCTAACTTTTAGGCCACATCAAATCCATAGGCCAACTGGAGGTGCCGTGTCCCCGATGTGCCGTGTCCTTGATGACAAGGTTGAGACAATGCTGATCTTCTGACCGACTCTTATACACTGTCCATTTCACTGACAAAGATGTTGAACAGGGCTGGGCCCAACACGGACTGCTGAGGAATGCCACTCGTCACCGCTCTCCACTTGAGAGAGTGAGAGACATTGAGCCGTTGACTACCACTCTCTGAGCGCGGCCATCCAGTCAGTTCCCTATCCACCGAGTGGTCCATTTGTCAAAGCCATGTCTCTCCAGTTTAGAGAGAAGGATGTCATATGGGACAGTGTCAAATGCCTTGCACAAGTCCAGGTAGAACCATCATAGAGTGGTTCATGGCCATGAATGCAAGCTTTCTGTAATCCAGTGAATTTTTAACTTCTTTGACTGGGAGGAGGAGTGAAGTGTTGAGTAACAAAAGCATTATTTCAGATCAGTTGATGGGCAAGTGGTATCCAGGCTAGACTTTTATGTAGTTGACACTACTTAAATAAATTATCAATGACAAGTGTATGCACAGCTGAAAGAAAGTAGATCATCAACAGTGAAGCAGGAGCACTTTTTGGTGTAAGACTTGAAAGTAGCATCCTGTGTGAGGGATTTCAGATGATGGTCCGTGTAGGGCCACTGTGGGAAATTACAAGCTGCACACAGCTGTGAGAACACAACCTTGGAGAGGGGAACTAGGAGGGTTATTATTGAGCAGTATGTTGTTGCAATCCGGGAACCGCTGTTAGCCAGCAGGGCACGTACTTGGCAGGCCCTGTTGCATGCGCTGGCTATGCATGCACCAACACCTGGTCAGTACTCTTCCACTGAATCTGCTGAGGGTATAAACAGAGGTGGCTCAGAGCGGAGGAGAGAGAAAGGACCCAGAGCACACTCTACGAACAACAGGGGACGCCTTGAAGGTGCTGCGCCTACCTCCCTTCTCTGCTCTGACCCTGCTGATCATCATCCTCCTGCTCGGCGATGTCTCGGGTGTAGTCGGGTTGGTAAGACTCTCAGAAAGGGAAAACAGTATGCTAGTGACTGCTTATGCTAGGAACTGTAACTGCTTATGCTAGGAACTGCTTATGCAAGGCTATAATAGAGCAATAAATACTGTTGTGCTTTTAAAATGTCATATGGTGGGTGAATTTTGTGCATAGGAATCCTATGAACCAGTTATACATCCCTGTTTGAAAAAAAAAAAAATCTTAGAAATTTACATGAGAGAATGAATTGAGAGCAGCCCTGAGGAGAAGGACTGGGGAGTGATGGTGGACGAGAAGCTCGACATGAGCCAGCAATGCGCCCTTGCGGCCCAGAAAGCCAACCACATCCTGGTCTACATCAAAAGAAGCGTGGCCAGCAGGTCGAGGGAGGTGATTCTCCCCCTCTACTCTGCCCTGGTGAGACCCCACCTGGAGTACTGTGTCCAGCTCTGGAGCACCCAACATGAGAAGGACGTGGACCAGTTGGAGAGGGTCCAGAGGAGGGCCACAAAGATGACAAAAGGGCTGGAGCACCTCTCCTATGAGGACAGGCTGAGAGAGTTGGGGCTGTTCAGCCTGGAGAAGAGGAGGCTCCAGGGAGACCTTATAGCAGCCTTCCAGTACCTCAAGGGGGCCTACAGGAAAGATGGGGAGAAACTCTTCAGCAGGACCTGTTGCGATAGGATGAGGGGTAATGGTTTTAAAATAGAAGGAGGTAGATTCATACTGTACATAAGGAAAAAATTTTTTATGCTGAGGGTGGTGGAACACTGGCCCAGGTTGCCCAGAGAGGTTGTGGATGCCCCATCCCTGGAAACATTCAAGGCCAGGTTGGACAGGGCTCTGAGCAACCTGATCTAGTTGGAGATGTCCCTGCTTCTTGCGGGGGGTTTGGACTAGATGACCTTTAAAGGTCCCTTCCAACCCAAACTATTTTAGAGCATTTTACATATTATTAACTTATTGCAGGTGAAAAGTGAACTGCAATAACACTGATGTTTTAGCTTTTTCCCTTCATTTACTGTATAACCTGGTACTTTTCCAGCGCCTGTGTTTGCATGCGTGTCTACTGCAAAAATTCATATATTATGCCCACAGTGCACTGGGAGATTAGAGAGATGTTGGCCCCATTCCAGTTGAGGGGGAACTGAGATCTTAAAAATAGTTTTTATGGTATTTTTAAAGCCAAGGTCCCAAAAGAGTTTGGGTGGATTTTTCATACCTCCTCTCAAGACAGTCAAGCTGTCTAGTGGAATCCTCAGATCTGCATTTGCTATCTAAAGCCTCTTCTAAATAACAGGGAGAAATAACTGATTCAACAAATATTTTTTTAGTGAGTCAGCTTGTTCTGGGGAGGAGATAGGAAAGATGATTTTATAAGGAAAATGCCTAAATACACAAAGTGGAGTAGGTAAATTGGAGGAGCGGGGAAGGATGTACATTTGGCAAGGAGTACTCTCTGTAGTATAATACTCTGATTATAGTTTCTGATTATAGTACTGAAATCCAGAGTTTAGGCATCAATTGATGTTAATATAAACTTCACTCATTATCTAAGACTGTAATTGCAAAGTGGTTGAAATAATCTGAGTTCTTCAGAATTTAGTGTAATGGTTCTCATTCTCATACATAATCTTTCTGGTGCCTCTTTGTCGTGGTTTTGTTTAGTAGGGGGGGGCCTAAGGTGGTAGCTTCTGTAGGAAACTGCTAGAAGTCGCTCCCCTTTGTTCAGGGGACTTGGCCAGGCCTAGGGCGGACCCGCTGCTGGCCAAGGCCGAGCCAATTGGTAGCAGAATGTCCCGTGATAATGCCTCTGCGATAACGTATTTAAGAAGGGGAAAACAGGAAAAAGAGGAGGAGAAGATGTGAAGCAGCTGAGCGGGGGGCAGAGAAGGGGAGGCGCGAGCCTCATGGGCCTTGCAGGCCTCACCCTCTGGCCTCTCGCCAGGCAGCCAACTGGGCCCGACTCGGTCCAGCCCAGCTGCAAGAAGTGGAGAGGAGATGAGAAGTGAATAAGATGTAAAAAAGATCCTGAGAGACATCTACCAGCCTGTTGTGAGGAACGGCTGCAGACGCCAAGGTCAGTTCAGAAGGAGGGGGAGGAGTAATGCGGCTCCTGGCCAAGATTCCCCTGCAGCCTGTGGTGATGACCATGGTGGAGCAGGTTGTCCCCCTGCAGCCCATGGAGGTCCACGGAGGAGCAGAGATCCACTTGGAGCCCGTGAAGGACCCCGTACCGGGGGAGGTGGATGCCTGAAGGAGGCTGTGGCCCGTGGAGGGCCCGCTGGGCAGCTGTTCTGAAGGGACTGCACCCGTGGAAGAGATGACCCACGCTGGAGCAGTTCCACAAAGGACTGTGGCGTAGGGGTGGGACCCCACAACGGAGCAGGGGAGGAATGCGAGGAGTTCTTCCCCCAACCATGAAGCAGCGGCGTGAAACAACATATGATGAACTGACCACAACCCCCATTCCCTCTTCCCCCCTGTGCCGCTCGGGAGGGGAAGGTAGTAGAGATAATGTTAAGCTTGGGAAGAGGGAGGGGTGGAGGGAGGTTATCTTGTTCTCTGTCTCATTATCCTGCTGTTTGTAGTAATAAATGAATAGTTTTCCCCAAGTCGAGTCTGTTTTGCCCATGACGGTAACTTTAAGGATTTCTCCCTGTCCTTATCTCAAACCTCGAGCCGTTTTTCCTTATATTTTCTCTCCCTGTTCTCTCGGAGGGTGGGGGGAGTGAGAGAGAGTCTGCATAGTCTGCATAGTCTGGTCCGATCGGGGCTGAACTACGACACTCTTGATGGTATAATAATGCTATAAGATGAGCAAGTGGGCAGGCCAAAAGGCTGGACATGTACTGCCAGCTACAGTCGGGGAGCAGCATCAGTTGTCAAGTTATTGTACAAACATCTGCCAGGCAGAAGTTTTTGCTCTGGTAATCTGTTGGCTGATGTTGGATCCCTGTGGAATTAATCACTGAAGTTCAGAATTGTTCCACTGTTTATGGAACAATAGGCTTGTTCATTCTTCCAGTTGTACTAGAAGAGCTTTTAAAGAAATTATCTCTTTGTTTCCTCTTTTAGAAGTGCTATAGACCTTTTTTCTCTCTTTCTTCAGAAACCTTGAGGGAGGAAAAAGTCTAGGACTAACTTCACAAAAGGGATGTAACAGTGGCTTTAGACCTCAAGGCATTTGTATTGGGTTTGCATGGCAAGGTTTTGGTAACAAGAGGGCTACAGGGGGGGCTTCTGTGAGAAGCTGCTAGAAGCTTCCCCTATATCCAGTAGAGCCAATGCCAGTCAGCTACAAGGTGCATCGGCCGTTGGCCTAAGCTGAGCAAATCAGTGATGATGGTAGCGCCTCTGCCATAACATATTTAAGAAGAGGTAAAAAACTGCTGTGCAACAGCAGCTGGAAGAGAGGAGGGAGAATATGTGAAAGAACTATGTAGACACCAAGGTCAGTGAAGAAGGAGGGGGAGGAGGTGCTCCACGTGCCAGAGCAGAGATTCCCTTGCAGCTTATGGTAAAGACCATGGTGAAGCAGGTTGTTCCCCTGCAGCTCATGGAGGTCTACAGTGGAGCAGTTCTCCACCCTGCAGCCCATGGAGGACCCCACATCAGAACAGGTGGATGCACCCAAAGGAGACTGTGACCCCATGGAGAGCCCATGTCTCTTCCTGAAGGACTGTACCCTGTGGAAAGGACCCATACTGGAGCAGTTCATGAAGAAATGCAGCCTGTGAGAAGGACCCACGTTGGAGAAGTTCATGGAGAACTGTCTCCCGTGGGTGGGACCCCACGCTGGAGCAGGGAAAGAGTGTGAGGAGGAAGGAGCGGCAGAGACAACATATGATGAACTGAATGCAATCCCGGTTCCTTGTCCCTCTGTGTCGCTCAGAGGGAGGAGCTAGAGAAGTTGGGAGTGAAGTTGAGCCTGGAAAGAAGGGAGGGGTGGAGGGAAGGAGTTTTAAGATTTGTTTTTATTTCTCATTATCCTACTCTGATTTGACTGGTAATAAATTAAAATTAATTTCCCCAAGTCGAGTCTGTTTTTCCCATGACAGTAGTTGCTGAGTGATCATAAAATCGTAGAATCATAGAATGGATTGGATTGGAAGGGACCTTAAAAATCATCTAGTTCCAACCCCCCTGCCATGGGCAGGGACACCTTCCACTAGACCAGGTTGCTCAAAGCCCCATCCAACCTGACCTTGAAGACTTCCAGGGAGGGAGCATCCACAACTTCTCTGGGCAACCTGTTCCAGCAACTCACCACCCTCATAGTGAAGAATTTTTTCCTTATCTCTAATCTAAATCTACCCTCTTCCAGTTTAAAGCCATTACCCCTTGTCCTATCACTGCATGCCCTTGTCAAAAGTCCCTCTCCAGCTTTCTTGTAGGATCTCCCTGTCCTTATCTTGACCCACGAGCCTTTTGTCGTATTTTTTCCCCTCTGTCCAATTGAGGAGGGGAAGTGACTTGGTGGGCACCTGGTGGCCAGACAGATTCAGCCCACCACAACATTACTGGCATTTGTATCATTGAGCTACTCTGTGTCCAGTTTGCTCCAAAATCCCACCAGAAACTGCTTTATATTTTTCAATGTTACACTTGCAGAGTGTTGCCCGATACAAATGTTTAGACAGTCTCTGTCTAAGGGGAAGGAGCAAAGCATCAAGTCGTCAGGGCTTCCTCCTATCCAGTAAAGCGAGAGAGAGACTCTTAGGAAATATGTACTTGATACTTTCTTATTATCTATGGTGATTTTAGCCCAGCCTTCCTGCTCTCTAGGGAAGAGCATTGTGTCACAGGTAGAATGAAGCTGACTGATGTGCAGCCATTATAGCATACACCTGGAAAGGAACTGGAGAAGAAATCTGCATGCTGGTTCTTGCTCTAGTAAGTATATTTATATTCTGATCATCTGAGCAGATATAGAAAATGAGACAGTTGAACCAAATCCTCTTGCAGAAATGAAAAATGTTACTTGCCTATGAATGCCTTTATTACCCAGATTTTGGGTTATTTCAGCTGTTTTTTCCTCAAACAACCACAGGAAACTTCTTGGGCAGAAGAACTGAATTCCAAGTATATTAACAGGTGTGGGTTATGTACATCCACCCCTGAGGGTGCCCTGAGGGATCTAATCTCAGGGAAAAGAGTAATGTTTCCTATAAATTAATTTGGATAGATAAACCTATTGTTCTTTGTGACTCCTCTTTTTTGGGTGAGTTATCTACCAGAAATAGTACAGACTGCCAGGACATGGAACTGAAATACGAATTTACTTGCCATCGAGATTTTTTACAGTCATCTTGCAAGTTACTTGTAGCAGTAATACATGTGCAGCTTCAGGGAAACTTCTAACTCTGCTTAAATGATTTAGTGAGCAGTGGGAAATTGCTTTGTGATTCTTTATAAGGCCAAAATCACCACCTCCCATGCTGGACTCCTTTGTGCAGTTGCCTTATACCTATCCTTGTTGCTCTTCTTTTCTGGAAGTCTATTTTCTAAATATATCATCAACCCACTTTTCACTTCCCCACATGCTTCTGACATGGCTGCCACTATATTCCTAGAATATGTTGGTATTTAATTCTGTCATTCTATTAAATACTTGAGATAACTTGCACAAGCAATGCATCCTTTTTTTTTTGGCAGGAAAAGGAATAAAAGTCAGGCATCAGATAGATTTCCTTAATCTTTGAGGTGAGTTTTATTATTTATTCCACAAAACCAAGCTATGGAGCAAGTATAAACTGACTACTCTGACAGGTGAAGTGGATAGTCACACTGACGAAGTCAGGACTGAGAACAGAGACTCTTGCACTGTCACCAGACACCAGATCATGTCTACATTGGCCTGTAGAGAAGGTCTGTGTCTTCTCCATGGCAGGCTTGGGCATGGCCTTCAGAGGACAACTGAGACTTATCCATTGACCATTAATAGAGAGATTCCAAACTGTGCCAGTTGAGGATTTAACCCTCTCTCTGTCCTATTTCTACTTCTCTGAAATTAGTTGCAAAACTTATTTGGAAAGCCTACCCACTACTTGCCCATTTATCTTCTGGTTTACATTCTGCTGTTCTGAAAGTGCACTTATTTCATGATGCTATATTACAGTAGTTGCTTCAAATTGGAAACAAATATAACAGACTCACTAAATATATTTTGTAGGCTGCAGAAAACAGGGTAACAAGGCAGGAAATATAACCCTGAATGTTGAGCAAGACTGGGAAAGCAGTCTATTTCTATGTACAGTTTTTAAGTTTCTTTTCATGCACTTGATAACTGAAATAACTTCCTACCACTGCACTGCTAATACCTGACTAGCTTTCTCTGCATGTAGGTTGTAACTAAAAAGGCTGAAAGAATGGAAACTCTTCCAACTGTTTCTGCATTATCTTCCAAAGTAGTTTGGGAATTTATGGGAAAGCTGCTTCTCTGAGGACCTGATCTAGGATGTGCTGAGCATGCAGTAGAAGATGTCAATAGTACCCCACTGATCAAGTGAATTCAATGGGCATAGACATTTTTTGGCACTTCAGTGAAAATGAACCTGCAATGATGCCAGGAAAGCTAACTAAAGTCAGTACACTACTCAAGGAATCCTGAGCCCAAGAGCAGGAAATGCTTTAAAAAGCTTTTGAAAGCACTAATAATGCAGGAAGTTTGATTCACAGTTATTAGTCAAACTTACTTAAAGCTCTGTCTCAGAGGAAGCTAATGAAATTAAATGGCTTACTAGCACATTTCAGCATTGGGACATGTCGTGGTTTAACTATAGTTAGCAATCAAGTACCACACAGCTGCTCAATCACTCTCCCCCTCCCCAGGGGATGGGGGAGAGAATCAGGAAGAAAAGGAAACTCATGGATTGAGATAAAGACAGTGCACTAGGATAGCAAAGGAAAAAATAATTTATATATATTTAATAATAACAATAATAATCGGAACAACAATAGGAATAATAGTAATAATAAAACAAAAAGGTTGATGCACAATTTCTCACCACCCAATGACCTGATGACCAATATAGCCCATCCTGAACAGCAATTACAGAACAAAAAAACTGCAGACGATCCTGGAACAATTCTGAACAGTGAGAGAAAAGAGCTAACTCACCGGCTCAACCCCACTTATATACTGAACATGATGTTTATGGCATGGAATACTCTCTTTGGCCAGTTTGAGTCAACTGTACTGGCTATATTCCCCTCAGCTTCCTGTACCAGCACATTAGCAAAACCTGGGAAGCCAGACAGTGTCCTTGGTCTCTTTAGCAACAACTCATAACATCAGTGTGTTTCTCAACACTTCACATAGGAATTCCAAAACACATCAGCTACTGAGAGGAAAATTAACTCCATTCCAGCAGAAATCAGGACAGTATCCACCCCTTCTTCCATACCATCTATGTCATGCTTTGATATATACACATAGATATTCCCTCAGTCTATGGGTCATCCCTCCAAAATGCCTGTTAAATTCATTTAGTCCATGACTTTGGGCTCCATCTGTCATAACAGTCTCTCAGGGCAGGAGGGACGGTATGTAGTGTGGGGTTGTTGCATGCTGTATCTGGAGCTCGCAGTTGGTACATCTGGCATGACTGGTGTATCATATCCAGTCTGTGAGTTGAAGATGTTGATCTCGAAGAAACGTTTGGGTGCCAGTTCTGCTTCCATCACTGCTCAGTTTCATCAAAGTTCATTCTTCAGTGATCTGGGTGATGCTTACTGCAATACCTTTGATATGACACATAATAACTATAGAAATGATGACATACAGTACTATATAGCAATTGACATCATATAACCCAAATCATTGGCTATTTTCACCTAAAATCAAATCTCCTTGAGGTACACATCGGACTTCCTCATCCTCCCGAATCACCCACCAAGTACACTCAGACCACTGAGCAAAAGCAATCCCATGGGTGGGTTTGCCTTTGCCCAGGGGAGGAATACCCTAGACTGTCTTTCCTAACACATTCCTTACATGCACCACAGGGACTTTATCTCCTTCTACAGTACATAAAAGTTCTGACTGGGCAGGGCCAGCTCGATTGGTGGATTCCCCGAGTGTTGACTAACCAAGTGGCTTTTGCTAAATATGTATCCTAGTCTTTGAAGGTCTCACCACCCATTGCTCTCAGTTTAGTTTTTAACAGTCCATTGTACCATTCAGTCTTTCGAGAGGCTGGTGCGTGATATAATATACCCACTCGATGCTGTGCTCTTTGGCCAGGTGACTATGAGGTTGTTTCAGAAATGGGTCCCGTTGTCTGAATCAATTCTTTCTGGAGTGCCATGTCACCAGAGAACTTGCTTCTCAAGGCCCAGGACAGTGTCAGGCAGTGGCATGGGGCACAGGATGTCTCCAGCCACCCAGTGGTTGCTTCCACCATTGTAAGCACATGGCGCTTGCCTTGGCGAGTTTGTGGGAGTGTGATGTCATCAATCTGCCAGGCCTCTCCATATTTATATTTAAACCATCGTCCCCCATACCAAAGAGGCTTTAACCGCTTGGCTTGCTTAATTGCAGCGCATGTTTCACGTTCATGGATAACCTGTGCAATAGTGTCCATGGTCAAGTCCACCCCTCAATCACAAGCCCATTTGTATTTTGTATCTCTTCCTTGATGACTCGAGCGGTTATAGGCCCACTGAGCTAGAAATAGTTGATCCCTATGTTACCAGTCCTTGCCAGCTCTCTTGCCAGCTAATCTACCCCGCACGCACCGGAGCCCCGCCCCGGGGAAAGCAGGGCATCACATGGATACCGTCAAGCCAAGCCTTCAATTTAATGCTGTGCAACACAGGGTTAAATACCCATACACCCGCTACTCACGCGAACTCACCCGCCCCCTGCGCCCATGGATCCATCCGTGCCAGCCAGGCACCTGCCCCTGCGCCCATGGACCTATCCGCGCCTGTTGCCTTTGTTGGCGTGGCGACCTGGTTCAGGAACGGCACGGTGACCACCCCCAGGCCGCTCGGTCCATCAGCTCGCAAACACCAATGTGGTGGACGGCAAATGGCATTTATTGGTAGGTAACACGGCCTTATATAGCTTGGGTTTACAACGTCACTTCCGTCTGCTTACATCATAGACTAAACGCTATTGGCTATCATAGACTAAACGCTATTGGCTATCCGGAGAGGGGTCCTATCTTCCCGTACAGCGCGATATCTTCCGGCCGCCAGACCCTAGCTGCCTACATTTCCCCCCTCCCTATGCTAATTAAATTGGCTAAAAACATAACAATCTTAAAAAAATAAATATATCATAATTGTGGATAAAAAACACACTAAGTGTATAACTAAATTAGCTAAAATATTCTGTTCTTGTTCTATGCTTTATAGCAATCTTAAAAAATATATATATATCACAAACTTGGATAGAAAACACAGGATACACTAAGCAAGAGATAACTGAGGGGTAACTAAATGTAACGGGGTGCAACTGGGGATAACAAGGGGAAATTTTAAACAAGGACATTCTTAAAACAGTTGTTACCTTAAAAAGATCAATTAATGGCACTTTGTGAGCGGGTATAAAAGCAAAGGCAAATCTAATATTACTAATAAACTAAATTCAAAATACTATGTCATCATCTCGCGACAGCAAGCATAAGGCACACTGGGCGGATAGTAACTGGGGAATAACTAGGAGTAACAGAGTAACTGGGGATAACTGGGGTTAATTCTAAACACAAACTTAAAGCAGTTGTCGGCGTTCCACTAACATGATGTTAACTGTCTCTAACCGACTCCTGACAAACGATACAAGTCTATTCAATATACAGGGTCCGAAGATCAACGCTATCACGATCGTTGTGATCGGCCCTATCAGGGTAGATATCAGGGTGGTTAACCACGGTGAATGGCTGAACCATGACTCAAACCACCCTTGTTGGGCTTCCCTCTCCTTTTTTCTTTGAGCCAATCTTTCTCTCAGTTTGGCCATCGAGTCTCTGACCACTCCAGTGTGGTCTGCATAAAAGCAACATTCCTCTTTCAAGGCGGCACAGAGGCCTCCTTGTTACATGAACAGGAGGTCTAATCCTCATCTGTTTTGCAAAACAACTTCTGAGAGCGAGGAGAGGGATTGTTCCAGGAAACTTATGGATTTTTCAATTTTTTGCAGGTCCTCATCGATGGCGATTTGTAGTTGAGTTAGGCCTCGTTGCTGTGTCACCAGGGAGGTCACTCCCGTGGCCGTGCCAGCTACCCCCAAACCGAGCAACGTCGCTATCGTTACCGCTGTCAGTACTTCTCTTTTTTTGAGTCTGATGTTAGCTTCTCCCCAATGATAGTACATCTCTTCTTCTGTATGATATAGCACCTTGGGAACAATCAAAACTTGTATACAAAAGTCAGCAGAATCATTAAAAAGTTCAAGGGACACACAGGGGGTTACCCCCAATTGGTGGCAGATCCACATTCCGAACGCAGACGGGATAGCCCATTTATAGGTTCTATTAATCGTAACGGTATTTGCGCAAACAGCACTAACCCGGTTTGCCAATGAGATATTACCAAAACATACGCCTTGGCCTCTGACTTGGCTCAGGGTAATTCGTTTTCGTGGTGTGTCCCACCTACACTGGGTAGGGTTGATATCTGATGAATAGTTAAAGGAAGCATTGAGGGCAACGCCCTCATAGAAGGGGGGATTCATATCATAGCACAACCAACAAGAACTTGTAAGATTCGGGTTTGACTGATTCAGCGACCAGAAGGTAGCGTTTAACACATCAAGAAACGGCTTGTTGGGCTGGTAGTAGGGGTTTACATTTGATCTGCTTAAGGGAACTACTGGTTTAGGTGGTAGGGGACTGGTTGGAACGGGGGTGGATATCGGCGAAGTTTCCTTTCTTTGCTGGTTATTATTTTTGATTACAACATTGGGGTCAATTGTCGTGCTGCTTCTTACTCCCTGTTTTTTAATAAAAAACAGTCCTCCTCTATCTGTATGGGATTCCCAATATCTAAAGCCCCAGGTTTTGCCGAAAGTCCATCCCAGATCGTTACTGTTAGTTACATCTGATATAAGATATTCACACCACTTCCCTTTTGCCTCTCCTCCACGACGGGGGCCCAGCTGCAGCCGACTATCGCGCCTGACGCATCCACGGGGCCCCCATTGTACCTTTAAATACTTGTCTGGTCCCGCACCTGGCGCCCAATCAGAGGCTATAGTTTCACATCCCCAATAGGAACAATAGTATTGATTAGGGGCGTTGCAATAAGATCTGCCGGGATTAGAGCTGGGGCACATGTAGTACATCATGTATTTTAAACAGGGATCAATGGGGACTAGATCACAGGGGGACACGTTAAAGCTAGGGGGTCCTGAGGTAACGATTCTTTGTAATATCCTCTGATCCTCCCATCTCACTAGCACCCATTCTCATGGTTGATGGTCATATAAGCCACTAGATGACGATACAAGCCCCAAGATTAAAATCACACAAAACCGTCGCAGCCTCCACCTGTGGGGGCTATTTCGCCGTTGTTTGGAATCCGCTGATGTGGAACTTCGGGGTGCAGACAAGGTGCTTGCCGACTTGTCATCCTCTCTTGTCACCGGGGCGTACGGATCACGGGTGTGTTCGATAATCTGATCCTGTGGACAAAAACTCGCAGTTTTCATTAGCTTTATTCTGGAGGTCCGGTTTAATTGACTTAAGTGGACACCATTTGATTCTGCCATCTTTTTTGACAGCAGCATACCCTTGCCCTGTTAGAACTAGACTCCACCCTCGTTCCCATTCTCCCAACTCATTTCTAATTGTAACCAATGGGCCTTCTTCCAGTGCTCGAGTGGCCCAATGTTTCTGGGTGGGGCTATTCACCTCTTCCCCCCTGGGGAATTGGTTTAATGCTAACAAAGCGGTCGCCAGAAGGCGTGTTTGGTCCCCTGAAGGAATGGCGTTGGTAAAACCTTCTGTTTTTGCTAGAACTTCTAATTTAGATTTTAGAGTTTGGTTTGCCCGTTCAACTATGGCTTGTCCCGTGCTGTTGTACGGGATACCATGTATTAGAGTAATACCCCATTTCAAAGCAAATGCTTGGACTGGTTTAGAAACGAAATTCGGACCGTTGTCCGTTTTGATCTGATTAGGGACGCCAAGCCACGCCATGGCTGTCAGCCAATGTTGGATGGTCGCTTTGGAGTCAGTCTTAAGGTGTTGTGTGGCTACGATCACTCCGCTATACGTGTCCACAGTTACCGCTAGCCACGCTCGAGGCTTCAGTAGCTGACACAGCGTAAAGTCCGTTTGCCACACCTCAGAGGCTTTAAGACCTCTGGGGTTGACTCCACTGGACCATAGTGGCGCTTTCTGACAGTGGGGACACGTAGCTACTACGTGTTTCGCGTCCATGACTGAAATCCCACATGTCTTCGCTAGCGCTTTAGCTCCAATATGGAGAGACTCGTGTAGCTGACGGGCATCTCTTAGCATCCACAGCCCTTTTGCAGTGGCGTCTGCTTTGTCGTTACCAGTTTGGAAGAATCCCTTGATTGGACTGTGACTGTTGACGTGGATGACCGATATGGTGCCCTTTCGGGAAGAAAGTGCTTCTTCTAGCATCAATGCTGTTGTGGATGTTGACACGCCAGGCCCCGACATGGCCAAGCAAAGTTTAGCCACGAACATTGAATCGGTCACAATGTTAAGGTGTTCTGTCGGGAACAGTCCGCAGGCTAGTACTACTGCTGTTGCTTCTAGCTGCTGGACTGAAAGTGCATGATCGGTCGCTTTAATGCAGCACCATTCTCCTTCCAATTGCCATACTGCTTGCTGCGGTTGAGGTCGCCGAGGATGCATCTGTGAAGACCGTTGGTCCCTGTTGGGGCCGGTCCATGATTTTTCGTGGAAGGTCGATGTCGACAATTGCCAGCATTTGAGTCCAAGGGGGCTTTAGAGCGTACTGGATTTCTCCTCCAAATCCGACGAGGGCTATGGCTA
The DNA here is from genome assembly GCF_036417535.1 of Chlamydotis macqueenii. Classification (NCBI taxonomy): domain Eukaryota; kingdom Metazoa; phylum Chordata; class Aves; order Otidiformes; family Otididae; genus Chlamydotis; species Chlamydotis macqueenii. The sequence continues at coordinate 42,524,375 of NC_141592.1, forward strand.
AATGTTCTGACATTGCCACTGACTGCGTTGGAAGCTGTTTGCGGAAGGGTAGGTATATTCTGGCGGGTTCGATGCCTAGATGTCTCAGGGCGAGTTTTCTGCCTTTCATGATGAGGTTGCCAAGACACTCGACTCCTGGAGAGAATGCACGCGACGGCTTTCCCAGGACTATCCATTGTATTGGCTGCGCTTTTTCAGGGGGACCCTGGGCTAGTGCCCCTACTCCCCCCTTTTCCGTGAAGTGTACATACAGATCGAGCGGTGCACCTGGGTTCCATCTGGCGAGCGTGCCTGACGATACCTGTTGCTCAATGAAGTCGAGGGAGTTCATTGCTTCCGTCGTCAGAGTTTTTTGCTCCCATGGGTTTTTTCCTTTTAGAAGATCGTACAAGGGGGCCATGGTTTCTGGAGGGATCAAGACGATGTTACGAAGCCATTGCAAGGACCCCACTAGCTGTTGCATGTCATGGAGCGTTTTGATACGCCGACGGATCTTTATTTGGGGAGGGGTTATGTAAGAACCTGTAATTCCCACTCCCAAAAAACTCACACATGGTCCTCTTTTGATTTTTGCGCTCGCAATTTCGAATCCGTTAGTTTTTAAAGTTTCCGAGACCGTTGACACCAGTTGGTCCACTTGACTTCCTGACGGTGCGGCGATCAAGATATCATCCATATATTAAATGATAGTGGCGGTTGGGTCACTGCGCCGAACCGGTGCCAGCGCCCGGTCCACTGTGATCTGGCAGATAGTGGGTGAGTTGATCATTCCTTGAGGCAGCACTTTCCACTGGAAGTGTAGGTTGGGGCGTTGGCTGTTCGGGAACACGACAGAAAAAGAAAACCGCTCTTTGTCCTCTTCATGCAGGGGTATCGAAAAGAAACAGTCCTTAATGTCAAGGACAGCGCAAGGTTGTCCTTCTGGTATCATAGAGTTCATAGGCAACAGCGTTTGGACAGGACCCATTGGTTGAATTCTCTTATTTACTTCATGCAGGTCATGGAGGAGGCGAAACCCCTCGCCAGATCGTTTGGGTATTACAAAAACTGGGGTGTTCCACAGGCTAGTGGAAGGCTCTATGTGACCTCGTTGTAGTTCGCGGTCAAGTAGCTCAAGAAGAGCGTCCATTCGAGGCTTTGATAGGGGCCACTGCTCGACCCACACTGGATCGGACGATTTCCATGTCAGTCTGATTGGTGGGAGTGGGTATGCGGCAGTAGCCCTTATGGTAAATTTGTCACCCTGGCTTTTAGTAGGGCTAGAGCGTCCCTTCCCAACAGGGGTGGGACTCCTGACATGACATATGGGAAGAGGGTAATAGTTTTCTCCGGTCCCTTTTCAGCGTGAAGCGTGATTGCTACCAATTGAGCACTCTTCCGGGCTTGGGTTAATCCCCCGACTCCACCCACCATGGGGGCACCTTCCAATTTCCAATGCGGGGGCCAATTCGTCTCAGGGATAACTGTAACATCTGCTCCAGTGTCGATCAAAAAGGGGACACTAATAGTGGTGTCATTTAAGGCATTATAGAGGGAATAAATCCCCCACACCACTGGCGGGTTGTCACACTTTACTGCCAGGGCCACCCTGGGGTCCTGCCCCCAAAGGGTGGTCCTTGCTGTTCCTGAGATGGGGGCAGATTCAGCTGGACCTTTGGTTGAGCCATAAAGTTGGTCGCTTCTCGAGGGGGCAGCGGGTTCGGGAGCGTTTCACCCCATCCGGGGTTGGCACAATTGGGCCGCCTCGTGTCCCAAGTGGGAGAGGGCTGTGTGCGGCCCAGGTGCCCTCTCCCCCTCCCGTTTCCCTGGATTTTAGATCTGCATTCTTCAGCGAAATGCCCTTTCTTTCCACAGGCCCAACACGGTCCTCTGGGTCGATTTTGGCACGGGGGGGGTGCTGTTGGCAGGTTCCCCAACCGAGGGCAGTTTGCTACAACGTGGCCCACCTGGCTGCATTTAAAACATGCCATCACATTAGCTATTGCAGTGCGGACAGCCACCTGGATTGGGGCTAAATGCTCTTCGTTCGTGACATACTTAATCGTGTCTGCGATACTCGACCCCATTGGCAGTGATCATAGGATTTCTTTGGCTGCTGAATTACACTGCTGACGTAAGCACTCTGCTACAACCGGGCCTTTCGCTTCCGAAGGCAGGGTTGAGGAGTCGATCACTGTCTGGAGGCGATCCACAAATTGTGTAAAGCTTTCGCTTTCTTTTTGCTTTACTGTGGACCAGGGTGACGGCTTGACAATAGCTCTAGAGGCTGTGCGAATAGCTTCTCTGGCCGCACGCGTAGTTGTCATAACTTCATGGGCCCGCATGCCCTGGGCCTGTGCCTGGGGGGTAATCATTGTCGGGTCTGAACTCATCAGCCACTGCAGGCTGGAGCCGTGTAGCGGGTGATCCGCCTCGGTTACTTGGGCTAGTTGCTTCGTACAGTTGTCCTCCCATTCTTGTTTAAAAACGATCATCCCTGCCCCGTCAAAGATCAGTCTACAAGTTTGTTTTATATCAAATGGGAGCATGTCGTCTCCCCCAAAGACACCGTCTATGAGGGTGGAGACCAGGGCAGAATTGAGCCCTTTGTCCACAATTGCTTTAACAATCGCTTGTATATCCTTGGGGTTTATTGGCGAGTAGACCCTTTGTCCCCCGTCCGCCACCTGGACCGGGAACGCCAGCGTGGCCGATGGGACCTAATCGGCACAGGCAATATTTATTTTCTTCCAATCCATGAGAGGAATTTTTTCCCTTCACGATTCCTTTTTATTTTGGATGTGGGTATTTTTGCTTTTGACTCTATTTACCCTCATGTCCTCCTCCTCTGAGTTTGAATCAGTTGCAAGGCAGTCGTCGAGCTGCTATCTGATCCGGACTCGGAACTCGACTGACCGGTTTTTCTCGTTGGGCTCCGGCCCCGCCCACTTCCCTTACGGGCGGACCGTTCCCTCCCTCTTGGCTCGCCCCTCCTTCTGCTCGGCGGGGTGTTTGCCCTATGAGGGCGTGTTTTCAGATGGGCGCTCTGATTGGCTCTCCGCCCCTCGCTCGCGCTCCTCTCCTCTTTCCGGTCGCCTCCACCACTCTTCTCCTTCTCGTTCTCCTCCCCTTCCGGTTCGTGTGCGCTTGTTAGTTCAAGCGCTTCCTCCGTTTTCCCGCCGGGGACGTCTTTGTCCCGCCCTCCCCCCTGGGGTTCGGCGCCATTTTGGGGCGCATAAGGCGGCGGTCTTTCCCGGGCTTCGGCGCCCCTGGCTTCCTCAGCTAACCCACTTCAGAAGGACAGTGTGCACTTCTGCCCCTCCGTAAGCGGGTCAGGGTTCGGGGGTTCAGGGGGCGAAGGGCTCAGGGGTAGAGGGGGTGTATTGCCCTCTCGTAAGTCTTTAGACTCTGCGGAATCATCGCCGTTTGGGGGGTGCGGAGTCTGCGTGGCTGCCCCGACTCCCAATTTCGGGATGACCAACAAACAGTCCCTTGCTGCCCTCCAGGTTTCCTGCTCTTGTAAAGCCTTTTGCAGGGCCTGTACGAATTTCCCCAACGACTTAATGTTTTTCCCACTACCCGAGGACATAGTCTCCTTGGCTAATGCTTTAGTGCATTTATCCCACACTTCAGGGTGGAGAATATCCACCGGCTGGTCAATGACCCCAATCTGTAAAAGCCTCGCAACTGCGAGAGTAAAATCTTGGAGCTTACAATCAATACCCCACTGCTTATGTAACTGTGATACGACCTTCACAAGGGCTTCCATCCTCCTTGTTGGTCCGGGAGCATCCTCCCCACTGGGCTGGTCCTGCCGCTCTGGCCGCCGTTCACCCGTCCAGGCGATTTTCCCGGGTTTCGGCACCACTTGTTGCCTTTGTTGGCGTGGCGACCTGGTTCAGGAACGGCACGGCGACCACCCCCAGGCCGCTCGGTCCATCAGCTCGCAAACACCAATGTGGTGGACGGCAAATGGCATTTATTGGTAGGTAACACGGCCTTATATAGCTTGGGTGTACAACGTCACTTCCGTCTGCTTACATCATAGACTAAACGCTATTGGCTATCATAGACTAAACGCTATTGGCTATCCGGAGAGGGGTCCTATCTTCCCGTACAGCGCGATATCTTCCGGCCAGCAGACCATAGCTGCCTACACGCGCCTAGCGCGCAAATCACCGTGGACCACCCCTCCTGCATACATGCAGCCCTGCTAACGTTACCCCACAATTCCCCCCCTCTATGCTAAATCATCCTGGTCTAATGGCTGGTACTCTGGGGCAGATGCCACCATAACATAGTTAATCATGGATAGTCGCCTAGTGACCCCTTAATCATAGCATGCAAGAAACATAACAATAACAGAAACAAAGCATTATCAAAGCAACTGCTAGGATCGTCAGACCTTATAGACACAATATTTCTTAGCCATCTAGGTAAACCGAACAGGTCTGGAAACTACCCCCAGTCCTTTTAGGGCTTTGATGTTGAATACCGACTGGGCAGCATGCACACACGTCTTCTCCAAGGCTGAGTAGACGTTCTTGCTGAAGTCCAAACAGCAGTAACCCTGGAGACCTAGGACTCCCTCTAGGTCGCTGCAACTGATGCCAGGCCTCACAAGGGCATAATCTAATGCCAACTTCATTTGTGTCAGTTCTTCGTCATGTGCTGCTAAAGCAGTCGCCAGTTCAGATGTGGTGAGGGCTGTGCGGTTGGCATTCCCAAGAGCCCAACAGGCCACGCGCTACGACACCTGAGTAGAGTCGGTGCAGTTCGTGAACCGCTCCCAGAAGTTAGTCATTATCACTGGCATTGGAAGACTCACAATCAGGATCAGTCCCACTAGGGTGAGCTAGAGAGGGCTGCGCCGCTCGGTCACCCTGTCGATCCTCCAGCCACAGCTGTACCAACCAGGCTGGGATCCATCAGGTCCCCGCACCTGTGGAGATACAAGCATACCCTCGTCCTCATATTAACAGATCAGCGGGACCTTCCCAACGTGGGTCTTCTGGCAGGTGGTACCGGACCCCCAGGAGCGCCTTGCCCCCAAACAGCAGCTGACGTGAGGAAAAATGGTTTTAGATAGGGGAAACGGATTGGGGGTCAGCAAAGGACATATGATTCAGTACCACAAGCGCTTCACCAACCAAGACCCCCAGCGAACACCTCTCTCCCCCCTCTCTTAAGCACGTTAGCTGTGCTTTCAGGGTTTTGTGCACGCGTTCTACAGTTGCTTGCCCGGTGCTGTTCAGAGGAATGCCAAACGTATGGCGGACTCCCCACGTCTGCAGGAAGTGGTGAGATACCCATGACGGCCCACGGTCAGTCTTTATTTTCTGAGGTACCCTAGGCAAATAAAAGCCCAGCTCTGGTGCAGGATGGATTTTGTGTTATGGACGTCGTGAATGGACACACGAAGAGAGCTCGGGAGCAAGTGTCGATCGCAACATGAATGTATTTGAAACAGCCAAATAGCACATAGTCTGTGATATCTAGTTGTCGTACCTGGTTCGGAGCATACCTCCGGGGTTAACGCCTGGGTAGTATAAGGCCTGGTTCAGGTTAGGTGCTTGACATGCTGGACAGGCTGGCACTACAGCCCAACCATGTGAGATGGGCAGTCGGAACTGACGTCGTATGGCGTGCGCACCCTGATGTAGTATTCTCTGCATCACTTTTGTAGGCAGGTGACCAAGCACAGAATGTTAATGATTATACCTAGTATGATGCCTAGTATCACAATTCTGATTTTAGCCAAGGATAGCAACCACCCAGTTATGCCACACACAAGCTTAGCCAATAAAGTTACTGATCACACGTTATACATATTCATGACTGCTAAGCAAAACTAAGTTTCACTACCTCCTAGTAATTTTCTACTATGGCATTCTTCTCCTATTACAAACATAACAACTCCAGTAACTTTCTTATCTACAAGGCCAGTGACTATTTTTTTGCAAGCCTCTGTTGAAACAAGCCATAAATTCTGCTAACAGTGTTTTGTATCTTAAAGCTTCCCTTCTCATTCCATGGCTTTCTTCCAGCGAGCATGATTGTATCCCTCCCCCAAGGTCAGTTTGCTTTCACTGACACCGTACTGGCTCAAGAAATACCCACATCTCTCTCTTCTTTGTTTATAAGAAGAGGCTTGTTTCAACGCTTTATCTATTAAAGTCTGCACACATTTCAACACACACACGGAATACAGATCAAAATACATATATAAAAAGAATGAATAAGCATCCTACAGCTATTTGTAATAAGCTTATATCAATCCACCAAAAAGATTTCTGAATATATCAAAATCATCACTTTGTTGCAGTTTTTTTCTGTAATCCTTTTTGCAAGTTTTGAATACTTTTGTGAATAGATTCTGAATGATCAGACAGATTCATGCAGCAAAGCCAGTCAAAATCCTGACAACCATGATTTTGTGCTAATAATAAAAAATCTACTACTGATCTATTCTGTTACCAACCCGACTACGCCAAAGACACCGCCGAGCAAGAGGATGGTTATCAGCAGGGTCAGAGCAGAGAAAAGAGGTAGGTGCAGCACCTTCAGGGCGTCCCCTGGTGTAAAAAGAGTGTGCTCTGGGTTCATCCTCTCTCCTCCGCTCCGAGCCACCTCTGTTTATACCCTCAGCATATTCAGTGGAAGAGTACTGACTAGATGTTGCTGCACGCGTTGCCAGCGCACACAACAAGGCCTGACCAGACGTTGCTGCATGCATGGCCAGTGCATGCAACAAGGCCTGTCAAATATGTGCTCTGCAGGCTAACAGCGGTTCTGTTTTGTAAAGTAGCGTAGCATATAGAATCTACGTCAATTAACAGTGTTAATAGTACCGATACAATTGCATGCGTTTACTTAGCAAGCCAAAAGCCCAATTTATTTAGCGTAGCTAATGCCTGGGCACTTGCCACACCAGGTGCAAAGATTGCAGCAGCAATAATTTAACTTGGTTTCCAAAACTCTATATTATCTTGGCAATCAGATTCAAAGCTATGTGTACTTCGTTTAGGTCTTTTATGCTGTCTGGGTTTTGATATGTGCTCGCGTGATTACACCATGCTGTATCGTTGCAATGTATAGGTCTTAAAGCATTTACAATCATTACCCCTCTAGTAACATTAGCTCCTGAAGAGTTAAAGAAAAGAGGCAGAAGTCCATCTTTACTGATCCCAAAAGTTCCATCTCTTGTAATTTAGCACTCGGCAGTCGCGGCTGCTGTTGTTTTACACAGAGTTGCCGTCCTACCGCTATCTGATCTGGCAGATTGACCAAGCATGTTCTGAAAGGCTTATTTGAAGATGATACAGACAGACGAATGGCGCCCCACCCTGTGGCACCAGCCATAGTTACCCACACGTTTGTTCTTTCCGTGACTGATGTCCATGGAGCTGCCACACAGCTTGTTAACAATGCGACAAACGCAAGGCAGCTTGGAGCGCTGGTTGTACCCATCGTGCAGGGATCCAATTGTTCACTGCTCCTGTGGAGACACAAGCATATCCTTTCCCCCACATCATAAGAGGGAATGGTCCTTCCCAATTACCTGTTTCCAGATTCTTAACCATCACTGGAGCTTGCCCTCGGATGGCGTCATGTACAGTAGATGATCCAAAATGTTTCTGTATTGGGGAAGATTTGTCACTCCAGTGATTTAGAAAATTGAGCATATACATTGCTTTCGCTCACTTTTTTTTTTAAACTGATCATATAACAAAGGATTATTAATTTCCTTTAACATTGCCGGTTCAACGCATTGTATTACATTGACCACATAGGCAGATTCAGAGACAATACTGAGGGATTCATCTTTCCACTTATACAACGCTCGTACCACCACTGCAAGTTCTACAATTTGGGTTGAACCTTCTACCAATTGTATGTCATGATGCCACTTATCATTTTTCTTCCACACAATTACAGATTTGTGTGTTTTTCCTGATCCATCTGTAAATATTGTCAAGGCATTTTTTATGGGAGTCAACTTAAATGAGTTGCTGGATACAACGTTAATTCTCTTCTCTTAAAAATTGCAGCATTGGTTGCTTAGGCAAATTAACGGAGACCTGTAGCAAAGCTGTTTGTAATGCCGTTTGTGCTTCTGGATTCAGTCTCCTAGGAGAGGTTAAATCTGAGTCTCCCTTAAGTATTAGGAATAGTGGAGAAAGCAATTCTGTAGAGGTCTAATACCAGGCATACCCAGTTGATAGCTCCCAGCAATTTATGCACATCGTTTAAGGAAAACACTGAGGGATTTTTAACTTCTGTGGCCTAATTGTTCTTTCCGTAATTTGTCAGCCGAGATACTGCCAGGGACATACCTTTTGAATTTTTTTTTTGAGCAATAACCAATTTAAATCCGGATAATGTACTGGTGATATCATTAAGAACTCTGTCCACCAGAGACTCATCGGGCACTGCAATTAAGATATCATCCATATAATGATAAACGAGGCTATTCCTATGCAAGCACCTTACTGGTGCTATGGCCTGTGCGACATACCATTGGCAGATGGTTGGACTATTTTTCATACCCTGCGGAAGTACCATCCAGTGATATCGCTGATTAGGTTCTCCCATATTGATTGAAGACACAGAAAATGCGACTCGTGGAGCATCTGATTTGTCTGTATTACAAACACAGATGTATTCTAGGAACTGTCTGTTGGCTTTGTATGTCCAAGTTGTAATCGCTCGTCAACTAACTCATTCAAATGGTGCAGCTTTTTTCTTGCTAAAGGCCACTGGTCAACTCAGACGGGAGTATCTGTAACCATGGCAGTTTTTGGGTAAGCTGCCCCCGCCCCGCCGGATGGGGGGGGTGGGGGGCGCGCCTGGCGGCGGCCGCGACGAAAAATCCTTAAAGCCACCGTCACAGGCAAAACAGACTCGACCTGGCGAAAATTATTCATTTATTACTAAAACCAAAGCAGGATAATGAGAAAGGGAACAGGACAACCTCCTCCCCCTCCCTCTTCCCGGGCTTAACACCATCTCCACCTCCTTCTCCCGCCCCCTGAGCGGGACTGGGCGGGGGGGCGGGTGGGGGCGGGAAGAGGGAATGGGGGCCACGGTCAGCCAATCACACGTTACCTTATGCTGCAGTTTACTAAGAGGAAACCTACAACAGAAGAACAATGTAGAAGAACATTAATATATACAAAATGAACAGTGTACAGTTTCTCACCACTCGCTCTCCAAATGAACTATACTCTGACTGTTTGGGTTTTGTTTGTTTGTTTGTTTTTTTTTACCCAGCTTCCTGCACCTGCTCGATAACGAGACTTGGAAAGCCAGACAGTGTCCTTGGTCTCATTAACAACAACCCTAATCATAAGAGCGTTTTTATCAACATTCTTCACATACAAAACCCAAAGCTACTGAGAGGAAAATTAACTCCATCCCTGCTAAAACCAAGACAGTATTCACCCCTTATTTCATACCATCTACTTCATGCTTATACGCACACACACACAAACACGCCACCTCTATAACAAGGAAGCTCCAAAGACTGAAGGCTCCTTTTCTGGATCTATGGGACCTGGATCAAAGGGATTTTTCCAGCTCGCTGTTAGTCTTTGTTTCCATGGACGAAGGAGCAGACCGGGTAACGGGTGCTGTTGAATCTCCTTTCTGCGTGTGATTCTTCAAGGCTTCAAACATTACACGCCACACCGGTAATAACTTTTGAACAGCAGGGTCACCCCGCGTTACACAGTCCCACAGTCTAATACCTATGGTGTTCCAGGAGCCCACCGTATATATATTACAGAGGTTTGCGTTTGATACGTGAGAGGACACCCAAGTCAACAAGCTCTTCAGGTCAGTGTTATTAATAGCACAGTTCTGTTCCTCTAACACTCTTGTTAGACTCGTTAAAACTGATTTATGTTCCTTTGAAGCAGTGCTTCTCGTCGTTCTGGTCTGGAGGACCGCGGCTCTATCACCCGCCGCTTTATCCTTGGTCTCGGGGACCGCGGCTCTTTTCCCCACCGGGAAAGCGCTAGGACCCCGCTCCGCGCCCCGCGACTCCTCGGGCGCCACCTCGAAACTGGCTCCCGCCTCACTATCGCCCCTCCGCGAATTTACAAGCGGTGGAGCCGATGGGGCAGAAAGAGAGACAGAGGGCATTTCTGTGTCCTCGTATTTGGGGAGTTGCTCCTTCGGTTCAGGCCCCCCCGGCAAGCAAGGCGCAACACACGGGGGAGCACACCCAAACTCCATCGCCCCTTTATCACCGTGCGAGGCTCCCGGCCGAAACGAGCAGACCACCGGAACGCCACCCCCCGTCCCTTCCGCGCCGTCTCGACCCCATTCGTCCCCCTCCCCTTCCGAGGGCCACCCTTCTCCTTTGATTGCAGTTAAAGCCGCAACCCACACTTCGCGCGCCTCACGAGCCTTAGCCAGCAGTCTTTTCACCGAACCTAACGTCTCCAGCCGAGTCGCCACACCTTTCGTTCCGACCTCCCCTTCTTCCTGTAACTCTTTCCCCGCCGCCTGTAACAGCGCCACTTCCATCACCTCTCCCGGCTTGTTAATCAAGCCCCTTTTCTGCATCCATAGGATGAACTCCGTCAACGGTGCCCTATGCACCGGACAATTCACATCTTTACCCAACGCCTTTAATACCTTCACTGTATCAGAGATGGATGCCATCTTAACAGCAGGCAGGCACGACCGCCGCGCGGCCCTAGCTCAAAACCGTCCGGACCTGTCACACGTCGGGGTCACCACTTGCCGGCTCTCTTGCCAGCTAACCTACCCCGCACGCACCGGAGCCCCGCTCCGGGGAAAGCAGGGCATCACACGGATACCGTCAAGCCAAGCCTTCTTTTTAATGCTGCGCAACACAGGGTTAAATACCCGTACACCCGCTACGCACGCGAACGCACCCGCCCCCTGCGCCCACGGATCCATCTGTGCCCGCCAGGCACCTGCCCCTGCGCCCATGGACCTATCCGCACCTAGCGCGCGAATCATCGCGGACTGCCCCTCCTGCATACATGCAGCCCTGCTAACCTGTTACCCCACAGTCCTGGTCCACATGAGATACTTTAATCTTAGCAGCCTGATCCACCTGCTGGTTGTTTTGATGTTCTTCAGTGGCTCAACTCTTGGGTACATGGGCATCTATGTGACGTACTTTTACAACCAGATTCTCTAACCAGGCAGCAATATATTGCCACAATGCAGCAGCCCAAATGAGTTTGCCTCTGCGCTGCTGGTATTGGCCATTTTTCCTGTTCAGCAATGTCTAAAGCCAGTTGGATGGCTTTCACCTCTGCAAACTCACTTGATTCACCTTGGCCTTCAGTGGCTTCTGCGACGCGTTGTGCAGGACTTCATACAGCAGCTTTTCACCTTTGATGTTTTCCTACAATATGACAGGATCCATCAGTGAACAGGGCATATCACCTCTCATTTTCTGGTAAATTATTGTACAGTGGGGCCTCTTCAGCACATGCCACCTCTTCCTCTGGTGACGTTCCAAAATCTTTGCCTTCTGCCCAGTCCATGATCACTTCTAAGATTCCTGGGCGATTGGCGATCAGTTGCATGATGCGTAGAGGGGACTTTCCCTTTGAACATCCAGCCCAGTACTGGCAGTCGGGGTGCCAAGAGGAGCTGTGCTTCAGTACAATCACTTCTGAAGCAGCTCAAACTCCTTCATATGCTGCCAATATTTCTTTTTCAGTTGGAGTATAGCAGGCCTCAGATCCTCTATATCCCCGGCTCCAAAACCCAAGAAGTTGACCTCGAGTCTCCCCTGGTGTTCTCTTCCAAAGACTCCAGGTAGGACCATTCTCTCCGGTGTAGAGCATGTTTTTCACATCTTGTCCTGTTCGGACTGGCCCGAGGGCTACTGCATGAACAATCTTCCATTTAATTTCATAGAATCATAGAATCATAGAATGGTTAGGATTGGAAGGTCATCAAGGTCATTCAAAGGTCATCTAGTCCAACCCCCCTGCAAGGAGCAGGGACATGCCCGACTAGATCAGGTTGCTCAGAGCCTCATCCAACCTAGGCTTGAATGTTTCCAGGGATGGGGCATTCACCACCTCTCTGGGCAACCTGTTCCAGTGTTCTACAACTCTCATTGTAAATTTTTTTTTCCTAATATCCAATCTAAATCTACCTCCCTCTATTTTAAAACCATTACCCCTCGTCCTATCACAACAGGCCCTACTGAACAGCCTCTCCCCATCTTTTCTGTAGGCCCCCTTTAGGTACTGGAAGACTGCTATCAGGTCTCCCCGGAGCCTCCTCTTCTCCAGGCTGAACAGCCCCAACTCTCTCAGCCTGTCCTCATAAGAGAGGTGCTCCAGCCCTTTTATCATCTTCGTGGCCCTCCTCTGGACCTACTACAACAGGTCCATGTCCTTCTTATATTGTGGCCTCTAGAGCTGGATGCAGTACTCCAGGTGGGATTTCTTGCTGTATGTTCTCTCTTGTTATTTGTGCTAGGCTACATACCTCTCAGGCGCCCTGGGGTTTCAGATCTGTACTGGTGGCTCTGTCCCAGGGACACTGACAGAGGTAGCCCTGGATCTCAGTGCTCAGAGGCTGCTGGAGGAAAATACGTAGTACAAAGGACTGAAGGTGGGCAAGAGCAACAGAGGGAGTGTAGATGACATATACAGTTAGAGATCTTTTAACCAAAGCCTATATGTTGATGTGTACATGTTTTGCAATGATGCTTTCAGTGATTGGCCTTTGAAATGATAACTTCTGCTGAGTGATGTTTATGAATTTAAAATTTTGGAGCTTTGACGATAGCAAATGTAACATTATCCTATGTATTGAGTCTGTCTGGGATGAATTTATGAAGTTAACTTTCTTCATAGAAGCCCATAGGGTGCTGCACTTTGTGGCTAAAAGTGTTTTAGCTGTTGCTGATCAGTGCTTGCACAATGTCAAGGCTTGCTTTCCCTGTCCACAAAGGCCAGTAGGCTAGGGGTGAGCAAGAGGTTGGGAGGAGACATAACCAAGACAGTTGACCCAGACTGACCAAAGGGATATTCCATACCATATAACATCATGCTTAGCAGTAAAAGCTCAAGGAAAGGAGGAGGAAGGAGGGATGTTCATGGTTAGAGTGTTTGTCTTCCCAAGTAACCGTCAGACATGTTGAGGCTCTGCTTTCCAGGAAGTGACTGGATATCTGCCAGTGAGTAGTGAATGAATACCTATTTTTGCTTTGCTCGTGCGTGAAGCTTTTGCTTTCCTTATCACACTGTCATTATCTCAATCCATGTGTCTTTTTGCCTTCCTTCTATTTTTCTCCCAATCTCCTGGGAGAGGGGAGTGAGCAAGAGGCAGGGTGGATGTTTGATTGTTGGCCTGGGTCAGCCCACCACATTCTGTATGCCACAAGTGTTTGAAAATGCAGGTTAAATTTAACGGTGATTCTTAAGATTTCTTTTTCTTATACACATGTGAGGTTCATATGCTGACCATGTTTCCATAGATCTTTCTAACTTCTCATAAAGGAATCTGTATTCTCACTCACTTTGGAGTGTTAGAATACTGCCACACTTCATTTTGGGCAGACTTTTGCTACTCAGAATATCATGAAGGTTTTTTAAAGGACATTTTCAAGAGTCCAAAACCTGAGGTAGGGATTTTTTTAATTTTTTTTGTTTTGAGAGCACTTGAAACCTCATGTAATTTTTCTGGAGGCTAGATGCCTGGCAAGGTTGACTTTTGAGGTGTTAATCTACTACAATAAATTTTGAGTTCTTTAAAAAAAAAATTAATTTTCGTGTGATGAGCAGCCCTCACACTTTCGTAATAGTTTGGCATCTTTCTCTGTATAAGGTGATGGATACTATTAAATACAAATAGTGCATCCCTATTACCTTAAGCCCTGATTGACCAATGTAGGCTAATTTTATTATTATGCATACATGTTGGATACCTGGAGTATCACGGACACTTAGTGAACAATCCAGACCAAATGGAATTGTTATATTTGTGAGCAGCAGGCCTCAAGGACATCGCTAAAGCCACCTGTAAGAAAGTACTGAAGCCACCTGTGAGAAAATAATGAGGCCGCCTGTGAGAAAGTAATGAAGCTTCCTGTGAGAAAGTAAACGAAGCAACCTTGAAGAAGATCGCAAACAACTTTGAGAAAGTGAAAACATGAAAAGTACGGGACTTTCCAGATTAGCTAACTGCAAGTAGGAGGGATATGTAAATGTAACTATTAGAGCTTAAGCCAATCACGCAATGACTAGTAGGCATATTTTATCTTAGCAATATAAATATGCGCACCCGGGACTAATAAATGGAACTACGCTTATTACTCATATTGGGTCTTTGTCGTAGGTTCCTCCGTCGCTCGCACATACATAGAGTTCAACATACATAAATGGTTGTCTCTGAATGTGTATAAGTTCCACCTCAGGACTATACTAATATGGCACTGCTCTTCCTGTCCTACATCCGGTGTGTATCTAGGTAGTCAGGACTGTTGGTGGAGGAAATTTGTTATCGTTTCTACCTGAGCATGTAGATATGCTCCTAGGGACTAGATTTTTAAAATGAGACACTGCAGTGTTAGCTCTTTCCTCCATTTCCCTCTTTAAGTGGTGAGAAACATCCAAATAATAACTATTTTGAGAAGGTTGGAGTAGAAAGATCAAAGGACATGCTTGCTTTTTTTGTTTATTCTGCCTTTAAAAAAAAAAAGAAGAGACAATATGACCAGCAACAGCTTTGATAAATGGAGAGAACAAACTTACTAATTAGAAAATATTCTTTCTGAAGATAAAACTTATTGAGAATTTTTCATAACTTAATGAGAGGAAAAGAGCTTTTAGGCAATTTGCGTTTGTAGAACTGATATGGGTAATAGATTTTATTCTAGATATTAGGCACGCATATTCAAATAATTTATTCTTTTATGCTTAAATATTGTTTTAGTATCTAATGCATCCCTTTGAATGTCCATGTATGATCTGACATGGAAAGAGTCTTAAAAACTGAACAGCAGTAAAACAATATGCCTCTACTGACCTCTACTGATGACAGTGATTCAGAGCACCCAGTCTAGGTAACCAAAAGTTTTAAATAGCTCATGAGGAAATGCATGGGCTTCCAGAAGGTGTTCAGAGCTCCTAAGCTGGATCTTTAAGTTTTAGATAATGAAACTCCTTCTGCATCAATGACAACTTTATGGAGCTGTGGGAGGTAAAGAAAAGCTGAGTTGCCCAGGTCTATTTGGGACTTACAGTAGATACTGATTTCAGAATAAAGATCTGCAGAGAATTTTGCAAACATATTATGCCGTGAACATATTATTCTGATCCTACAAAGACTTCAATATAACTTAAAAATACTATTCAAATTAATGTACTTAGTTTTAAGTATGGTGAATAGGCCTGTTTGTGATCTTATGTTTAAGTCTTTACAGGCAAGATACCTTTGCTAAGAGTCATTAAAAATGCAGGGATTAGCAACAAGATTCCAAAGTAACGGATAAAAAGAATCACTATCTGGAAGCAGTGAAAAGGAGAAGTTCAGGAGCAAGTGAAAGCTGATTTTTCCAGTCAGTGAGACTAAATTGAAGTGCGCATGAGACTTTTCAATTTATAATACAGTAAATATGCCATGTGCTTCTTGTGAGAGACACCTTGTTATTTGTAAACAATCATTCAAAGAAAAATCTCTATTCAGTTACAGAAGCATTTTTGGAGATCTGCCATAATGCTACTTTCTCCTTTTGGTGACCTAGTATACTGATCACTGTAAAGAAATTTATGTTTTGGAAATAAAAATTCATTAAAGGAATTTGTGGTACAAGATTCAAACAAGGAAAGATGAAAAGGAATTTTATATCAGGAGTAAGAAAATTAAACCCATAGTACTTTGTGCTTTATCAATTTTTTCTTGGACTGGATTCACATGTAGAAGTACTTTTCAAAACCAAGTATTAGAAGGAAAGAATTGTCAGAATTATACAGATAAAATATCTATAGTGAACTTAGGAGTAAATTAAGAAATTGAACCAGAATATTCAATGGTGTAATCATTTGTTGCTTGCTTTAAAAAAAAAAAAAAGGAATACAAAAGAATTTCGCAGACTATTATAAAATCCTGTTTATATGAATAGTCCCATTACATCTAACACTTCTGCTTGCATAAAGCTACAGAAAAAAATTATTACTTTCAAGCTCCTGAGTCCTACTGTGTAACAGAATTGAGAGATGAAAGATGACAGTTGCTCTTTCACAGCAGGATAAAACAGCTTAATACTTGTAGTCAGATCTTAACTCAGAGTTAATTGCCACAGATGATTGGCAAGAATTTACAATATGGATCTATAGTTCTTTTTTAAAAGTTATACAATCTAGAGGAGGAAAAATTTTTAAAAACCCAACTTACAAATATTAAAAATATTATGTTTTTGTAAGCAAGAAAAGAGATAGTTCATGCTGGCAAGTCAAAAATCAACGCATTTAAGCTACAGAAAGGATATTTCACATTCAGTAACAGGAAAAATATTTGAAATTATACATGAAAAATGGGAAAATGGAAAAATTAAAATCTTCAAGAAAAAAAATCTGATACTTGACTATTAAATCCCAATATTATTAATCAATACGTCAAATCCTGTCAATAGTGTAAATGAGATGGCCTCATGACCTTTCAAAAATCTCATCTAGCTGAAGACTGAGCTAGCACAACAGTAGCACTAAATTAATCTTTTCCTTTGGCAACTCAAAAGAGATGAACTCCACAAAAACAAAAGCAGAACTGTAAATACAGTGCATAGGGCTTATTATTTCCAGTCACAAAATACCACCATCTATAAAGAAAGCACTCCCAAGGCATGCAGCCATGCTGCTCGTCTAGGGGAGAAAAATACTGTGAAGTCATTATCTTTCCCAAGGACAAAAAGGATACTGGAGAAACTCTCAATCTTGTTATAACCAAGCAATGCCTATGGATGTAACTTACTTTCATCAGTTATATACTTTATACCAAAAAAGGCAAAGCCTTTATTATAAATAGGCCTAAAGTATGTGCTGGCTTTCAGATTATGAAAGGCAATGTATTTGGTTTGGGAAATTTTCGTTGTTTGGGAGAACAACTCTTCTGTCTTGCCTAGCAGGTCTCTGTTCTGACTTTCTACATTACTGTCTTTTTGATTTCTAGGGTAAATTATATTTTAAATTAATCACTTCAGAAACTGAAGCTGTGAGTGACCTTTTAAAATTACTATACATACACAGCACAGTGTCAGATGAACATTGATTTTTTAATTTTTGGTTTGATTTTTATTTTTCCCCCCTCCAGTGCAAAGTTTGGAGAATGAGTTTTCATACTGAGAAGATAATTACACTTGAATTTTGTTTCTTAAAGTTTTAGAATTAAGCCTTCTGATCATAAGCTTTTTTTTAACTGTTAAGTCCAAGTAACCAAGCAAATATGTGCAGAAATTCACCTTTTATTATTATTATATACTGTAGTAATAAAGTTTGTTTGAAGTGCATGAATAAAAAGTTAGTGAAATTACAGGAGGAGCAATCTAATATAGCAATAATAAGTGCATTCACTGTGCATCTGAGGGTGAGGGACCAGTTTTCACTCATTTTGGCCTTAAATGTTATATCCAGGTTTCCAGGATTCCAACATCAGAACCCAGATAACACTGATTAGAACCATAGGGCTTTACAATAAAGGCTAAAATTTTGACCATATGATGGCAAAAAGTCTTTTTTTCTGTGGTTAACTTATTATTTTCTAGCTACTCTCTGATGAAGTTGGTAGTGCTGTGGAGGAGAATCTCCTCCTTCTTGACAAAGACCATGATCGCTCAGCACTGTAGGCAACATGTTTATAATTTTGTATCTGAGCCTTGAGGAGATCCCTCTGTTGTTGACTGATTGTCTGGCTAATCAGTCCAGGAAGAGCTTGAATGCTACCAATTAAAGTTTCCAGTTTAGTTTCCAGAGTAACAATTCTCTTCTCAAAATCTTCACTTCTTTCATTTAAGTTAGAAATCATGTCATACATGATGTTTTGAGTCTGAAAACAGAAGGATGTAAAAAAGGTTTAGAGAGATCTTACAGATATTGTAACATGCAGTGCAACTCTACAAGGGTTCTTAAATGCTTTTGCATTTCACAAAACTAAAATATGAGTATTCTAACAAGATCTAGTCTTGTGGAATAATTTTATTTACAGATGGATGACAGACTCATTGGTGCTAAAACTGAGTAGAAATGTAACATTGATATTTTGAGTAGCATTTTAAATGTCACATTCTTATTGAATTCTACAAAACACCAGACCTTTTAAGAAGTGTAGATGCTTAGAAATGCACCATCATAAGATTTGTGAACAGAATTAGTTGTGTAAGTCACAAGAAGACCAAAGGTTCCAAAGCACAGTGATGCGCCCTTCACTTTTTTCTATTTCCTCTGATTTTTAAACATCTTCATATTTTTAAAAAGAAAACAATTTACTTGTTTTCTTCTTAAACTGTGCTTTAATCTATTGTAATAAGAGCAGTTGGATGGATTGTTTTTGAAATGTAGAGCAAGGAGTAAAAACTCAAGTGTACGCTCCTCTACTTCTACCTTCCCTTATCTATCTATCCTCTACAAAATGGTGTTTGGTATCAGAAAGTCTATGGGGTAAATTTTAAGATGTCATAATACTTAGTACAAATGGAATCTGAAGTATGTTATTTCATAAAGTCTGTCACTTTCTATTTGACTTCCATTTTTTTCTCTTGCAATTCATGCAGTGAAATTACTAAAACTAATGACTGAACTTCTCCTTCTTGTCAATTGAGACTTCAGATTAGGCATAACCTACATTTAAAATAACTGGTCATAATTCAGTAGATAAACTGGCTGAAATTTATAATCCATTATAAAGGAATTAAAAATTAATTTAATGACTACCTGAAGTGCAAAGCACAGTGTCTATAATGCATTTTCTCTGTCCTACTTCAAGAAGCTAGCATAATTGCTAAAAGAAAACTAACCTACATTAAATAATATCTGAAAAGTCCTTATCAGTTGCCAGAAGGAGAGTGAAATGTATTTTCAGTAACTGAAGTTGTCAGGTGGTTTGCTACTGCAAAAGAGGAATGAACACTGAAGAGTTTTATGTTTGTCTTCATGTTATACTTTAAATTGATCTAGGTTTTGAGGTGCCTGAAGACATTTGTATAAGAAATCCTTGGGAACAGTGTATAAATACTTCTAATGAAATTTCAAATTAAGTTAATATAAAATAACTGTTATATACTGCAGTTTAATGTGAAACATTGAATGCTCTCAACTCACCACTGTAAGTCTTGTTATAGAATCATAGAATCATAGAATGGTTAGGGTTGGAAGGGACCTTCAAAGGTCTGCTAGTCCAACCCCCCTGCAAGGAGCAGGGACATCCCTGACTAGGTCAGGTTGCTCAGAGCCTCATCCAGCCTGGCCTTGAACGCTTCCAGAGATGGGGCCTCCACCACCTTTCTGGGCAACCTGTTCCAGTGTTCTATAACCCGCATCGTAAAAAATTTTTTCCTAATTTCCAATCTAAATCTACCCCCCTCTATTTTAAAACCATTACCTCTCGTCTTATCGCAACAGGCCCCACTAAACAGCCTTTCCCCATCTTTCTTGTAGGCCCCCTTGAGGTACTGGAAGACCGCTATAAGGTCTCCCCGGAGCCTCCTCTTCTGCAGGCTGAACAGCCCCAACTCTCTCAGCCTGTCCTCATAAGAGAGGTGCTCCAGCCCTTTTATCATCTTCGTGGCCCTCCTCTGGACCTTCTCCAACTGGTCCATGTCCTTCTTGTGCTGGGGGCTCCAGAACTGGACACAGTACTCCAGGTGGGGTCTCACCAGGGCAGAGTAGAGGGGGAGAATCACCTCCCTCGACCTGCTGGCCACACTTCTCTTGATGCAGCCCAGGATGCGGTTGGCCTTCTGGGCCGCAAGGGCGCATTGCCTGCTCATGTTAAGCTTCTCATCCACCAGCACTCCCAAGTCCTTCTCCTCAGGGCTGCTCTCAATCCATTCCCCGCCCAGCCTGTATTTGTGCCTGGGATTGCCATGACCCAGGTGCAGGACCTTGCACTTGGCCTGGTTGAACTTCATGAGGTTGGCACAGGCCCACCTCTCCAGCCTGTCAAGGTCCCTCTGGATGGCATCCCTCCCTTCCAGCGTGTCGACGGCACCACACAACTTGGTGTCGTCGGCGAACTTGCTGAGGGTGCACTCTATCCCACTGTCCATGTCGCCGACAAAGATGTTGAACAGGGCCGGGCCCAACACGGACCCCTGAGGGACGCCACTCGTGACCGGTCTCCACATGGACATCGAGCCGTTGACCACCACTCTCTGAGTGCGGCCATCCAGCCAACTCCTTATCCACCGAGTGGTCCGTCCATCAAAGCCATGTCTCTCTAGTTTAGAGAGAAGGATGTCGTGCGGGACAGTGTCAAAAGCTTTGCACAAGTCCAGGTAGATGATGTCAGTTGCTCGTCCCTTGTCCACCGATGCCGTCACCCCGTCATAGAAGGCCACCAAATTGGTCAGGCACGATCTGCCCTTGGTGAAGCCATGTTGGCTGTCACCAACCACCTCCTTGCTCTCCATGTGCCTTAGCATGGTTTCCAGGAGAATCTGCTCCATGACCTTGCCAGGCACAGAGGTGAGGCTGACCGGCCTGTAGTTACCTGGGTCTTCCTTATTCCCCTTTTTAAAAATTGGGGTTATGTTCCCCCTCTTCCAGTCATCGGGGACCTCACCAGACCGCCACGACTTCTCAAATACGATAGCCAGTGGCTTGGCAACTTCATCTGCCAGTTCCCTCAGGACCCGCAGATGGATCTCATCAGGCCCCATGGACTTGTGCACCTTCAGGTTCCTTAGATGATCCCGAACCTGCTCTTCCAGTACAATGGGCAGTTCTTCATCCTCGCAGTCCCTGCTTGCACCTTCTACAGCTTGGGCGGTGGGACAGGAACTCTTGTCGGTGAAGACTGAGGCAAAAAAGTCATTGAGAACCTCAGCCTTCTCCATGTCCTGGGTAACCAGGACACCAGTTCCCTTCTGGAGGGGGCCTACATTTACCCTGGACTTTCTTTTGTTCCCTACGTACCTATAAAAGCTCTTCCTGTTACATTTTATATCCCTGGCCAGATTCAGTTCTGCCAGGGCTTTGGCCTTCCTTACCTTATCCCTGGCCACGCGCGCAGCCTCTTTGTAGTCCTCCCAGGCTACCTGTCCCCACTTCCACCCTCTATAGGCTTCCTTTTTCACTTTCAGTTGGTCCAGGAGCTCCTTGCTCATCCACGCGGGCCTCCTGGCATTTTTGCCCGACTTGTTTTTCATCGGGATGCACTTCTGCTGAGCTTGGAGGAGGTGCTCCTTGAATATGGACCAACTTTCCTGGGCCCCTCTTCCCTCCAGGGCCGCCTCCCATGGCACTTGGCCCATCAGGTCCCTGAAGAGGCCGAAGTCCGCCTTCCTGAAGTCTAGGGCAGAGAGCTTGCCGTTTTTTTTCCTTGCTGCCCCATGGGTCTTGAACTCCACCATGTCATGGTCGCTGCAGCCAAGGCTGTCCTTTAGTTTCACATCCCCCACCAGCCCCTCCCTGTTGGTGAGCACAAGGTCCAGCATGGCACCCCTCCTTGTCGGCTCCTCTATCGCCTGCAGGAGGAAGTTGTCATCCACGCATTCCAGGAACCTCCTGGACTGCCTGTGCCCTGCCATGTTGTCTCTCCAGCCGATGTCAGGGTGGTTGAAGTCCCCCATGAGGACCAGGGCCTGTGACCGTGAGGCTGCTCCTATCTGCCTATAGAGCACTTCGTCCGCTCTATCCTCCTGGCCAGGCGGCCTGTAACAGACCCCTACCATGACGTCCCCTGTCCATCCCCATCCTCTAATCTTGACCCATAAGCTCTCTGTCAGCTCCTCCTCCATCCCCAGGCGGAGCTCCACACACTCCAGCCGGTTGCTGACGTAGAGAGCGACACCCCCTCCTCGCCTCCCCTTCCTGTCTTTTCTAAAAAGCCTATACCCCTCCATGTTGACGCTCCAGTCGTATGTGTCATCCCACCACGTCTCCGTGATGCCAATGAGGTCGTAGCCCTGCTCGTGTGCAAGCATCTCCAGCTCTTCCTGTTTATTCCCCATGCTGCGTGCATTGGTATAGAGACACTTCAGCTGGGCCCCCGACAAAGCCGACTTGCTGGCTGGAGCGACAGGGGTGCTATTGCACCGCAGTTTAGGTTTATTTGCACTTATCTGTGATCCCTCCTCAGCTTCTGGACCCTCGGTGCTGGCACTGGTGCCATGCTGACCGCAGTGGGCTGAACTGTGCTCCCCCTCCCCCAGCAACACTAGTTTAAAGCCCTCCAGACGAGCCTGGCAAGTCTTTGTCCAAACACACTCTTCCCCCTCTTGGTTAGGTGCACGCCATCTGCCCCTAGCAGCCCGGGCTTCTCATTTAAAAATTTATTTTTAAATATTTTTTTAAAAAGCAACATCTAACAATAGGCAAGTGATGTGTGTTAGGTTATGTGATAAAAATCTCAACTGCACACCCACAAATGAGCATAGACAAACAATGGCAGGTGGGGGACCTGAATAATACCCTGCCATTGCTACTTCCGGGCCTATATAAGGAGTAAGCAGCCCATAACAGGCCCATCTCCACAAGCCCAGAGGAGCACAGGGGCAAAACAGAATTGAATTGAATAAAATTGAATAGAATAGTTCATTTGGAAGGGACCTACAACGATCATCTCTTCCAACTGCCTGATCAATTCAGGGCTGACCAAAAGCTAAAGCATGTTATTAAGGGCATTGTCCAAATGCCTCTTAAACACTGACAGACTTGGGCCATCGAGCACCTCTCTAGGAAGCCTGTTCCAGTGTTGACCACCCTCTTGGTAAAGGCTTCCTAATGTCAAGTCTAAACCTCCCTTGGCACAGCTTTGAACCATTCCCACACATCCTATCACTGGATATCAGAGAGAAGAGATCAACACCTCTCTCTCCACTTCCTCTGCTCAGGAAGCTATAGAGAGCAATGAGGTTGCCCCTCAGCCTCCTTTTCTCCAAACTAGACAATCCCACTGTCCTTGGCTGCTACTCAAAGGACATGCCTTCCAGCCCTTTCACCAGCTTTGTTGCCCTCCTCTGGATGCATTCAAGTACCTTAACATCACTCTTAAATTGAGAGCCTCAGTACTCAAAGTGAGGACACATCAATGCTAAATACATCAGAATAATCACCTCTTTTGACCAGCTGGTTATGCTGTGTTTGATGCACCCCAGGATGTGGTTTGCCCTCTTGGCTGCTAGGGCACACTGGTGACTCATGTTGAGCCTACTGTCAATCAGCACCCCCAGATCTCATTCTGCAGGGCTACTCTACAGCCACTCCTCTCCTAATTTATATTTGTGCTCAGCATTATGCCATTCCAAGTGCAGAAATGGGCATTTGGACTTGTTAAATTTCATGCCGTTGCTGATTGTCCAATGCTCCAATCAATCTAAATCCCTCTGCAAGGCCTCTCGTCCCTCAAGAATCAAGAGCACCTCCTATAGAATCATTGAATCATAGAATAGCCACGCTTCTTTTGATGCAGCTCAGGATGTGGTTGGCTTTCTGGGCTGCAAACATGCATTGCCGGCTCATGTTGAGCTTGTCGTCCACCAAAATCCCCAAGTCCTTCTTCTCAGGGCTGGTCTCCATCCATTCTCTGCCCAGCCTGTATTTGTGCCTGGGATTGCCCCAACCCATGTGCAGGACCTTGCACTTGGTCTTATTGGACCTCATGAGGTTTGTACGGACCCACCTCTCCAGCCTGTCAAGGTCCCTCTGGATGGCATCCCTTCTCTCCAGCATATTGTCCGCACCATACAGCTTGGTGTCATCAACAAACTTGCTGAGGGTGCACTCTGTTCCACTGTCCATTAAATCAACAAAGTTGTTGAATAGCACCGGTCCCAATACCGACCCCTGAGGAACGCCACTCATCACAGGTTTCCATTTGGACATTGAGCCATTGACCACCACTGTCTGAATGCAGCAATCCCACCAATTCCTTATCCACCAAGTGGTCCGTCCATCAAACCCATGCCTCTCCAGTTTAGAGAGAAGGATGTTGTGCGGGACAGTGTCAAATGCCTTGCACAAGTCCAGGTAGATGATATCCATTGCTTGTCCCTTGTCCACCAATGCTGTATCCCCATCATAGAAGGCCACCAAATTGGCCAGGCACAATCTGTCCTTATTGAAGCCGTGTTGACTGTCACCAACCACCTCCTTGCTTTCCAGGTGCCATGGTTTCCAGGAGAATCTGCTCCATGACCTTGCCAGGCACAGAGGTGATACTGACCAGCCTGTAGTTCCCCAGGTATTCCTTATTTCCCTTTTAAAAGTTTCCCAATTTAGTGTCTACAGCAAACTTGCAAATGGTGCATTCAACTCCTGTATCGAGATCACTGATAAAAATATTAAATGGAACTGGCCCTAGAACTGAGCCCTGAGGAACACTGCTGGTGACCAGTCATCAGCAGATGTAGCCCTATTCACTACAACCCTTTGAGCTCTGCCCTTCACCCAGTTCTTCACCCAGCACACTGTGTACCTGCTCATCTCGCAGTTGGACAACTTGTCTAGAAGGACACTGTGAGGGACAGTATCAAAAGCCTCACTAAAATCCAGGAGAACTACATCCACGCCCTTCCCTTCATCCACACCTTTGGTAGATTGTGGGGGAACGTTAGAAGGGATGCACGTACGCTGGAGGGGCGGTCCGTGGCGACTCACGCACTGGACGCGGATGAATCCATCAGTGCAGGGGTTAGGTGTGTCCATGTACGTGGTGGGCACGGATAAGTCCATCAGTGCAGGGGTCAGGTGTGTCCATGTACGTGGTAGGCACGGATAAGTCCATGAGTGTAGGGGTAGGTGCGTGGCGGGCATGGATGGGTCCATGGGTGCAGGGGGGCGGGTGCGTTCGCGTGCGTAGCGGGTGTACAGGTATTTAACCCTGTGTTGCGCAGCATTAAATTGAAGGCTTGGCTTGACGGTATCCGTGTGATGCCCTGCTTTCCCCGGAGCGGGGCTCCGGTGCGTGCGGGGTAGGTTAGCTGGCAAGAGAGCCGGCAAGTGGTGACCCCGACGTGTGACAGGTCCGGACGCTTTTGAGCTGGGGCCGCGCGGCGGTCGTGCCTGCCTGCTGTTAAGATGGCATCCATCTCTGATACAGTGAAGGTATTAAAGGCGTTGGGTAAAGATGTGAATTGTCCGGTGCATAGGGCACCGTTGACGGAGTTCATCCTATGGATGCAGAAAAGGGGCTTGATTAACAAGCCGGGAGAGGTGATGGAAGTGGCGCTGTTACAGGCGGCGGGGAAAGAGTTACAGAAAGAAGGGGAGGTCGGAGCGAGGGGTGTGGCGACGCGGCTGCAGACGTTAGGTTCAGTAAAAAGATTGCTGACTAAGGCTCGTGAGGAGCGTGAATTGTGGCTTACAACTTTAGCTGCAATCAAGGGAGAACAGCGGCCCCCGGAGGCAGAGGGGGAGGGGGACGAAAGGGCTCGAGACGGCGCGGAGGGGAAGGGGGGTGGCGCTCCCGTGGTCTGCCCGATTCGGCCGGCAGCCTTCAAGGATAGCAAAGGGATGGTAGAATTTGGATGTACTCCCCCGTGTATCATGCCTTCCTTGCCGGAAGAGCCAGAATTGAAAAAACAACCCCCCAAATACGAGGATACAGAAATGCCCTCTGTCTCTACTTCTGCCCCATCGGCTCCACGGTTAGAAAATTTGCAGAAGGATGAGACCAATTTACCATCTCTCCCTAATGATTCATGGACTGAAAAAGGAAGGGAGGGGGCCACTGAAGTGGGAGTAGTGCACGCTTTAATCCGAAGGTTCACGCAGTTGGCGTCGAACGTAGAAAAAACATTACATCAAGTAGAGGGGTCGGTGCGGAAGGCGGAGGCAGCAGCTGAAAAGGGGATGACTCGTGGATTTACAGATTGGACACTGATTGCTAGAAATTGCGTATTGGAAGGAGTTTCTCTAGGGCCACCAGACGGAGACGGGGGTATAATGGTGTGCCCAGTGATACAGGGGCAGCAGGGTCGGCAGTGGAGCCCGTTGGATTACAAGTTATTCAGGGAATGGCAGAAGGCGGTGAAGGAGGAAGGTGTTAATGGGGTGGCGACTCGAGCGATTTTAGATGTCATCTGGGCAGCGAATCTGCTTCCCTTTGATTGCAGGCAGCTGGCTAGAGCGGTTTTTACAGCCCCCCAAATGGTGCTGTGGGAGGCTGCGTTAAAGGAGGAAGCAGATAGGATGGTTTTAGAAGCTTTAGATCCGAATCACCCCTTGCACGGGATTACTGTGGAGAGGATTATGGGTTCAGGTAACTTCACTGATCCGGCTGCACAGGCTAACATGCGAGGCAGAGACATCAACGCTGCTGTACGGGCGGCACGAGTGGTGTTTGCAAAAATGGGTAAGTATGAGGGCAGGAAGTGGTCATACACTCAGGTGAAGCAGGGCGTAGGAGAGTCGTATACCTCTTTCTTGGAAAGGCTGCAAAAAGCGATTGAGAATTCTGATTTGCCAGAGGATGTGAAACCTATACTGGCAAAAGAACTAGCTAAACAGAATGCAAACGAGGTAACTCAACAAGTTTTGCTTCAATTGCCCGGGAATGCAGGTGTGGCGCAGATGATTAAACGAGTCATGGAGGGAGAAGCGCTGCAGCAAGCAAAACCGCTCATTGCAGCAGTATCCGCTATGCAATCACCGCCCATGGGCCCCACCTGTTTTGGTTGTGGGGGTGTAGGACACTTTAAGCGACAGTGTCCCTCAGGGACCAATCAGGAGACAGAACCCACAAATGGCCAAAAAAGGAGATGTTTTTGAGGTGGGCGGGGCGGACATCTTGCCAAACAGTGTCTGCAGCCACGCCTGGCAGGGGGGCAGGGAAACGGGAGGCGCGGTCTCTTACGGGGGCGGAGGGATACGCCAGGCAAAGAAACGCCCCCACTAACCTTCCTAAACAGCGAGGGGCGGGCCCTGTCGTCGGGTCCCACTCAGGAGTACAACTAACTTGTGCGGAAGGTTTGTGGATTACAGCCCCTACTTATGTACGCATTGACGAAGAAATACCACCTGGAATAATAGTAGGGGCAGGGGCACAACAGTTGGGGGTGGAGGTGGTGCCAGAAATGAAGACACAAAACGGGGAAAACACAGTGTGTGTGTTACTCCAGTGTCCGAGATGCCCGTATATTTGCCCAAAGGGTCAACTTTTGTCGGTTTATTACTTGATAGTCGTGTGCGAGCTACGTCCACACAGGTACCCTTCCACGGAAGCAGACCAACAGCCACCAAACTGCTTTGAAGCCATGTTAGACACTGGAGCAGATGTTACGGTAATTTCTCTGACAGATTGGCCAAAGGAGCTTCCTTTAGCCCCAGTGGCCACCCCATTGAAAGGCGTTGGCGGCAGTCAGAGAGCATTACGGAGCCAATACCCAGCTCCTCTCTCAATAAGAGGAGAAAAAGGTGAGACAACTATACGACCGTACGTATTGAATAATCTACCTGTTTCCCTTTTAGGTCGGGACGTTTTGCAATCCCTTAAAGTTCAGCTCAGCATAGAAAAGCCTTTTTAGTGGAGGCCACTGATCCAGAAAAACCCTACATTAGAATGACATGGTTAACCGACAACCCGGTATGGGTGGATCAGTGGCTGCTAACTGAAGAAAAATTGAATCAATTAAATTTGCTAGTAGATAGGGAAGTAGCAGCAGGACATTTGATACACTCAATAAGCCCCTGGAATTGTCCAGTGTTCCTGATAAAAAAGAAGTCTGGAACTTGGCGATTTTTGCATGATTTGCGAGCAGTGAATGCAGTACTGGAAGACATGGGACCACTGCAGCCAGGTATGCCTTGGCCGTCCATGTTACCGGACAGCTGGCCGGTAGCGGTCATAGACATTAAAGACTGCTTTTTCTCCATACCATTGCACCCTGATGACAGTAAGCGATTTGCCATGATGATTCCAACAATCAACAATGCGGCAACATTAGAAAATTTAATGATGATGGATACCAACATTCAGGGGGCGCTAGCACACTTTTCTGGTGACATCCGTCCAGCCCGGCCATGCACGGCGCTAAAGGCATTGGAGTCAGTCACAGTACTGCCAGTTAGCCCAATTGTAATGACCCCAGTGCAGGGACTTACTGTATTCACAGATGCCTCCGGACGGACTCAGCAAGCGGCTATTGCTTGGTATGACCAAGGAACTTGGCACACACAAGTTTGGAAGGCAGAGGGCTCTATTCAGGGCTTGGAATTGCAAGCAATAACGCATGCCATACACAGATGGATCAGTATCCCGATAAATATTGTGACTGATAGTGAGTATTGCTACCGATTAGCTCTCCGCTGTACGCTTAGTTTGCCCGGAACTACAGCCCCAGCACGACTGCTTCAAAATGCACTAGAACAATGTAGTGCACCTATTTTTTTTTTTGCGCATGTTAATAGCCATACCACGTTACCAGGGGCTATTACAGAGGGTAATCGTCGGGCAGACGAGGCCGCAAGCACTCTGTTACAGATAGCAGCAGTGGGGGTTCCTGCTCTAAAACAAGCTCAGTTATCTCATCAGTTCTTTCATCAAGGGGCTCGAGCTCTGGCCAGAACTTTCAAAGTGTCCTTAGTGGACGTGCGAGCAATTATCGCTGCTTGCCCTAGCTGCAAATCTACCTCTTCCATAGCAATAGGTGTTAATCCGCGGGGCCTTCAAGCAAACCAGATCTGGCAGCAAGATATTACAGAATATCCCCCCTTCGGACGGTTTAAATATCTTCATGTAAGTGTGGATATTTGTAGCGGTTGCATCCATGCTACCGCAGAAATCAAAACTAATGCACGTGCTGCTATCCGACATTGTTGTGCTGCATTTGCTACATTGGGGGTGCCTCAACAGATAAAAACAGACAATGGGCCTTGCTATAAAAGCAGCTTGTATAACAATTTCTTACAGAGCTGGGGAGTGGAACACCGTACTGGCATCCCAGGCAATAGTGGTGGCCAAGCTATAGTGGAACGGGCACATCAAACAATCAAGCGTCAGCTTGATCGGGTTAGAGGGGGGGGAGAGAGTGTCCCCTGGGGGGCATTATGAGTTCCTAACAAGAGCTCTGGTAGTAATCAATCAAATGACTGGAACAGAGATATCCCCAATTTCCCAGCATTTTTCGACTACATTGTCTTCCCGCTTAGCGGAAGCTCCAGTGTGCTTCCGTGACCCAGTCACTTTAGAATGGCACAGGCCAGTACCACTACTGCAAGTGGGCCGAGCTTATGCATGTGTGCAAACTGCGAGTGGCCCTCGATGGGTGCCTGCTAAATGGATTCGTCCAGCAGTAAAGGGTTCAGATGCATGTTTTGATGCCCGAGTGAATCTTCCCCATGTGATAATATCCTATTAAATATGTGTTAAGCTTCTTTTTCAAATCACTAACACAGGGACAGTAAACAAATGGATCCCTGCACGATAGCTACAACCAGTGCTCCAAGCTGCCTTGCGTCCGTCGGATTGTTAACAACCTGTGTGGCAGCTCCATGGACATCAGTTACAGAAAGAACAAATGTGTGGGTAATTATGGTTAATGCCACAGGACAGGACATCATTTGTTTGTCTATATCATCTTCAAAAAAGCCTTTCAGAACATGCTTGGTCAATCTGCCAGATCAGATAGCGGTAGGACGGCAACTCTGTGTAAAACAACAGCAGCCGTGAGTGCTGAGTGCTAAATAACAGAAGATGGAACTTCTGGGATCCCTAAAGATGGACTTCTGCCTATTTTCTTTAACTATTCAGGAGCTAATGTTACTAGAGGGGTAATGATTGTAAATGCTTTAAGACCTATACAATGCAACAATACAGCATGGTGTAATCACGCGAGCACCTATCAAAACCCAGACAGCATAAAAGACCTAAACGAAGTACACATAGCTTTAAATCTGATTGCCAAGATAATATAGAGTTTTGGAAACCAGGTGAAATTATTGCTGCTTCAATCTTTGCACTTGATGTGGCAAGTGCCTAGGCATTAGCTACGCTAAATAAATTGGGCTTTTGGCTTGCTAAGTAAACACATGCAATTATATCAGTACTATTAACACTGTTAATTGATATAGGTTCTATACGCTATACTATTTTACAAAACAGAACCGCTGTTAGCCTGCAGAGCACATATTTGACAGACCTTGTTGCATGTGCTGGCCACACGTGCAGCAACGTCTGGTCAGGCCTTGTTGTATGCGTTGGCCACGCGTGCAGCAACGTCTAAGTGGCTACTCTTTCACTGAATCTGCTGAGGATAAAACGGGGGTGACTCGGGGCGGGGAGGGGGAGAGGATCCGGAGCACACTTTATTAACAACAGGGGACGCCCTGAGGGTGCTGCGCCTGCCTCCTTTCTCTGCTCTGACCCTGCTGATAAACATCCTCTTGCTCGGCGATGTCTTTGGCATAGTCGGGTTGGTAACAGAATAGATCAGCAATAGATTTTTTATTATTAGCACAAAATCATGGTTGTCAGGATTTTGATGGGCTTTGCTGCATGAATCTGTCTGATCATTCGGAATCTATTCATAAAAGTATTCAAAACTTGCAAAAAGGAGTACAAAAACAGCAACAGTGATGATTTTGATATATTCAGAAATCTTTTGGTGGATTGATATAAGCTTATTACAAATAGCTGCAGGATGCTTATTCATTCTTTTTATATATGTATTTTGATCTGTATTCCATGTGTGTGTTGAAATATGTGCAGACTGTAATAGATAAAGCGTTGAAACAAGCCTCTTCTCGTAAACAAACAAGGGGAGATGTAGGTCAGTGAAAACACACTGACCTTGGGAGGGGGATACAATCATAGTCGTTGGGAGAAAGCCATGGAATGAGAAGGGAACTTTAAGATACAAGACATTGTTAATGGAATTTATGGCTTGTTTCAACAGAGGCCTGCAAAAATTAGTCACTGGCTTTGTAGATAAGAAAGTTACTGAAGTTATTATGTTTGTAGTAATAGAGAATATCATAATAGAAAATTAGTAGAAAATAGTGAAATGTAGGGGTTTTTTTAATATATATATATATAAGGTGTCATTAGTAATCTTATTAGCTTGTGTAGGGCATAGCTAGGTGGTTGCTATCCTTAGCTAAAAAATTGTGATACTAGGCATCATACTAGGTATAATCATTAACATTCCGTGCTTGGTCACCTGTCTATAAAAGTGATACAGAGAATAATACATCAGAACGCACACGCCATACGACGTCAGTTCCGACTGCCCATCTCACATGGTTGGGCTGTAGTGCCAGCCTGTCCAGCATGTCAAGCACCTAACCCGAACCAGGCCTTATACTACCCAGGCGTTAACCCCAGAGGTATGCTCCGAACCAGGTACGACAACTAGATATCACAGACTATGTGCTATTTGGCTGTTTCAAATACATTCATGTTGCGATCGACACTTGCTCCCGAGCTCTCTTCATGTGTCCATTCACGACGTCCATAACACAAAATCCATCCTGCACCAGAGCTGGGCTTTTATTCACCTAGGATACCTCGGAAAATAAAGACTGACCGTGGGCCGTCACGGGTATCTCGCCACTTCCTGCAGACGTGGGGAGTCCGCCATACATTTGGCATTCCTCTGAACAGCACCAAGCAAGTGATTGTAGAACGTGCACACAGGACCCTGAAGCACAGCTAATCTGCTTGAGAGAGGGGGAGAAGAGGGGTTCGCCAGGAGTCTTGGTCAGTGAAGTACTTGTGGTACTGAATCATATGTCCTTTGCTGACCCTTAACCCGTTTCCCCTATCCAAAATCATTTTTCCTCATGTCAGCTGCTGTTTGGGGGCAAGGCACTCCCGGGGATCTGGTACCGCCTGCCAGAAGACCCATGTTGGGAAGGTCCCACTGATTTGCTAACATGGGGAAGAGGGTATGCTTGTATCTCCACAGGTGTGGGGACCCGATGGATCCCAGCTGTGGCTGAAGGATCAGCAGGGTAACCGAGCAGTGTGGCACTCTCCAGCTCATCCTAGTGGGATTAATCCTGATTGTGAGTCTTCCAGTGCCAGTGATAACGACTAATTTCTGGGAGCGGTTCACGAACTACATCAACTTTACTCAGCACACGACGAAGGACTGGCACAAATGAAGTTGGCATTAGATTATGCCCTTGCGAGGCCTGGCATCGGTTGCAGTGACTTGGAGGGAGTCCTAGGTCTCCTAAGCTACTGCTGTTTGGACTTCAGCAAAAATGCTTTCTTGGCCTCGGAGAAGACGCGTGCGCATGCTGCCCAGTTAGTATTCAACGTCAGGGCTCTAAAAGACTGGGGGTAGATTTCGGACTTCCTCAGTTTACCTAGATGGCTAAGAAATATTGTGTCCATAGGTTTGATGATCCTAGTAGTTGTTTTGATAAGGCTTTGTTTGTTTCTGTTATTGTTACCTTTCTTGCATGCTATGATTGAGGGGTTACTAGGCGACTATTCCTAATCAACTATGTTATAGCGGCATCCGCCTCAGGGTACCAGCCATTAGACTAGAGTGATTTAGCATAGAGGGGGGGAATTGTGGGGTAACATTAGAAGGGATGCACGTACGCTGGAGGGGCGGTCCGTGGCGACTCACGCACTGGACGCGGATGAATCCATCAGTGCAGGGGTTAGGTGTGTCCATGTACGTGGTGGGCACGGATAAGTCCATCAGTGCAGGGGGCAGGTGCGTCCACGTACGTGGTAGGCACGGATAAGTCCATGAGTGTAGGGGTAGGTGCGTGGCGGGCATGGATGAGTCCATGGGTGCAGGGGGGCGGGTGCGTTCGCGTGCGTAGAGGGTGTACAGGTATTTAACCCTGTGTTGCGCAGCATTAAATTGAAGGCTTGGCTTGACGGTATCCGTGTGATGCCCTGCTTTCCCCGGAGCGGGGCTCCGGTGCGTGCGGGGTAGGTTAGCTGGCAAGAGAAGCCTGCAGTAGATGATCAAGAGGGGTCTTACTGTAACATCTGCTAGCTCCTTCAGTACTCTGGGATGAATCCTATCAGGCCCCATGGACTTATGAACACTCAGCTGACACAACTGGTCCCTTACAATTTCAGTGTCCACAAATGGAAAGTCACAGATATTGATATCTTGGGTTCGTCTGTTTCTTCCAGAGTCTCTCCCCATTACTGGGACGATCAAGGAAAATGCTACCTGTGCTCCTGAATCTTTTAGCATTCTTCCCAGGGCCCTGAAATATCTTTTGAACCACCTTGGAGTTTTTGTTGCAACATCACGAGTACCCACATGAAAAAGTCGGAGGCGGGAACCCCAATCAAGGACTCAGAGGAAGGGACTCCCTGTCCAGGCCCCTCCCAAAGTTGCCCAAGGAGAGCCTCAGCCCCAGTGTCCAGGTGTGAAACCCATCATGACGAGTCAATGCTGGAACATGTTTTGGGCTGAGGGATGTTGCTGCCTTGGGGTATGGGACATGTTATAGGATGCAGGGGAAAAATATTTTGAGATTGCACGGGACTCATTATGGGATGTTTAGGGAAGGAACCAAAGACTAGGAAAAGGAGGGATCTAGATGATTTGAGGAGGAACAAGTGTGGGAAAATGGAGGGGTAAGGAGATAAAAAGGGCTGGTTGTGTGCAAAGAGTTTGCAGGTTGGTACGCTTGTCTGGCTATGCCCTACACCTGATTAACACAGTTTGTCCTAGCTTAATATATTCCTTTCTAACTCTTTTCCTGGGTGAGAGACTCTCTGTTCAGTGTGCATGCATGTATATGGGAGTGTGAGTGCCAGCAACTGGAGTCAGACCATGGCTCGGAGGGCCTCTTTGTGTGTGTGTTGCCAGCAACCAGAAAGAACAGAGTGAGTGAAATCAAGTGCCACTGGAGTGGGATCAGGAGCCAGAGGTCCATGTGTCTGTGGCGCCAGTAACTAGAACAACTGTGGTGTGTGAGTATGTGAGTATTAGCAAAGATCAAGTCAGACTAGCCGGTGAGTAGGTGAATTGGGGGTGGGATGGGAGTGTGTCTAAAGGTGTGTCTAAAGGGAATTCCAGTCAGATGCTGGGGGGTTAGGGAGGAGGGGAAAGGGTTGTGTGTCTCAATGGATGAAGCCTCCTGGGGCGGGGGGGAGTGGGGGGTGTCTCTAAGGGCAAGACCATGAGGGGAGGTTGACTACCAGGGAATCACAGGAGACTCAGCCAGGTCTGCGCGTGCATGCATGTGTATGTGCACCAGACGATCTATACTAACAACTGGAGTAGGACTGTGGCCTCAGGGGCTCATATATCCAGGTGTCAGCAACTGAGGACAATGAGTTCCAGGGGGGGCTACTGGGCAGACTGTGTCTGAGGCCAGCTGCTGGAAGAATCATGTATTGGGTGTAAGTGGCAAGGTTTTGGTAGCGGGGATGGGCTGCAGGGGTGACTTCTGTGAGAAGATGCCAGAAGCTGTCCTCATGTCGGAAGGAGCCAGTGCCAGTCAGCTCCAAGATGGACCTGCCGCTGCCAAAAGCTGAGCCAATCAGCGACAGTGGTAGTGCCTCCATGATACCATATTTAAGAAACGGCAAAAACTGCAGTGCAACAGCAGCTGGGAGAGAGGAGTGAGAACATGAGAGAAACAACTCTGCAGACACCAAGGTCAGTGAAGAAGGAGGAGGAGGAGGAGGAGGTGCTCCAGGTGCTGGAGCAGAGATTCCTCTGCAGCCCCTCGTGAAGACCATGGTGAGGCAGGTTGTTCCCCTGCAGCCCATGGAGGTCCACAGTGGAGCAGAGATCCACCTGCAGCCCATGGAGGACCCCACACCAGAGTAGGCAGATGTGCCCTGAAGGAAGCTGTGACCCCATGGAGAGTTTGCGCTGAGCAGGTGAACTGGCAGGACCTGTGGCCCTGTGGGAGGACCACACTGGAGTACTCCGATCCCAAAGTACTGTACCCTGTAGAAAGGACCCATGCTGGAGCAGTTCATGACAAACTGCAGCCTGTGGGAAGGATCCACATTGGAGAAGTTGGTGAAGGACTGTCTCCCGTGGGAGGGACCCCACACTGGAGCAGGAGAAGAGGGACCTCCAGGGATGGTGACTCCACCACTTCCTTGGGCAGCCTGTTCCAGTGCCTGACCACTCTTTCAGTAAAGAAGTGTTTCCTAATATCCAACCTAAACCTCCCCTGCTGCAACTTGAGGCCATTTCCTCTTGTACTATCACTAGTTACTTGGGAGAAGAGACCAACACTCGCCTTCCTACAACCTCCTTTCAGGGAGTTGTAGAGAGCAATGAGGTCTCCCCTCAGCCACCTCTTCTCCAGACTAAACAATCCCACTTCCCTCAGCCACTCCTCATAAGACTTATTCTCCAGACCCCTCACCAGCTTCATTGCCCTTCTCTGCGCTCCAGCAACTCAATGTCCTTCTTGTACTGAGGGGCCCAAAACTGCACACAGTATTTGAGGTGCGGCCTCACCAGTGCTGAGTACAGGGGCACGATCACTTCCCTACTCCTGCTGGCCACACTGTTCCTGATGCAAGCCAGGATGCTGTTGGCCACCTGGGCCACCTGGGCACACTTCTGGCTCGTGTTCAGCCAGCTGTCTACCAGCACCCCCAGGTCCCTTTCTGCCAGGCAGCTTTCCAGCCACTCTTCCCCCAGCCTGTAGCGTTGCATGGGATTGTTGTGGCCCAAGTGCAGGACCTGGCACTTGGCCCTGTTGAACCTCTTACAATTCACCTTGGCCCATCGGTCGAACCTGTCCAGATCCCTCTGCAGAGCCTTCCTACCCTCGAGCAGATCAACACTCCCACCCAACTTGGTGTCATCTGCAAACTTACTGAGAGAGCACTCAATACTCTCATCCAGATCGTTGATGAAAATGTTAAACAAGATGGGCCCCAAACTGAGCCCTGGGGAACACTGCTTGTGACCGCCTGCCAACTGGATTTAACTTCGTTCACCACAACTCTCTGGGCTCGGCCATCCAGCCAGTTTTTAACCCGTCGCAGGGTACACCTGTCCAAGCCATGAGCCGCCAGCTTCTCTAGGAGAATGCTATGGGAGATAGTATCAAAGGCTTTGCTAAAGTCCAGGTAGATCACATCCACAGCCTTCCCTTATGCACTAGGTGGGTCACCTTGTCATAGGAGGAGATCAGGTTGGTCAAGCAGGACCTACACTTCATGAACCCATGCTGGCTGGGCCTGATCCCCTGGTTGTCCTGCATGTGCCAGGTGAGCGCACTCAAGATCATAGAATCATAGAATCATAGAATGGTTAGGGTTGGAAGGGACCTTCAAAGGTCATCTAGTCCAACCCCCCTGCAAGGATCAGGGACATCCCCGACTAGATCAGGTTGCTCAGAGCCTCATCCAGCCGGGCCTTGAACGTTTCCAGGGATGGGGCATCCACCACCTCTCTGGGCAACCTGGGCCAGTGTTCTACAACTCGCATTGTAAAAAATTATTTCCTAATATCCAATCTAAATCTACCTCCCTCTATTTTGAAACCATTACTCCTTGTCCTATCACAACAGGCCCTTCTGAACAGCCTCTCCCCATCTTTCCTGTAGGCCCCCTTGAGGTACTGGAAGAATGCTATAAGGTCTCCCCGGAGCCTCCTCTTCTCCAGGCTGAACAGCCCCAACTCTCTCAGCCTGTCCTCACAGGAGAGGTGCTCCAGCCCTTTTATCATCTTCATGGCCCTCCTCTGGACCTTCTCCAACTGGTCCATGTCATTCTTGTGTTGGGGGCTCCAGAACTGGACACAGTACTCCAGGTGGGGTCTCACCAGGGCAGAGTAGAGGGGCAGAATCACGTCCCTCGACCTGCTGGCCACGCTCCTCTTGATGCAGCCCAGGATGCGGTTGGCCTTCTGGGCCACAAGGGCGCATTGCCTGCTTATGTTGAGCTTCTCGTCCACCAGCACTCCCAAGTCCTTCTCAGGGCTGCTCTCAATCCATTCTCTGCCCAGCCTGTATTTGTGCCTGGGATTGCCATGACCCAGGTGCAGGACCTTGCACTTGGCCTGGTTGAACTTCATGAGGTTGGCACGGGCCCACCTCTCCAGCCTGTCAAGGTCCCTCTGGATGGCATCCCTCCCTTCCAGCGTGTCGACGGCACCACACAACTTGGTGTCATCGGCGAACTTGCTGAGGGTGCACTCTATCCCACTGTCCTTGTCGCCGACAAAGATGTTGAACAGGGCCGGGCCCAGCACGGACCCCTGAGGGACGCCACTCGTGACCGGTCTCCACATGGACATTGAGCCATTAAACCACCACTCTCTGAGTGCGGCCATCCAGCCAACTCCTTATCCACCGAGTGGTCCGTCCATCAAACCCATGTCTCTCTAGTTTAGAGAGAAGGATGTCATGCGGGACAGTGTCAAAAGCTTTGCACAAGTCCAGGTAGATGATGTCAGTTGCTCGTCCCTTGTCCACCGATGCCGTCACCCCGTCATAGAAGGCCATTAAATTGGTCAGGCATGATCTGCCCTTGGTGAAGCCATGTTGGCTGTCACCAACCACCTCCTTGCTCTCCATGTGCCTTAGCATGGTTTCCAGGAGAATCTGCTCCATGACCTTGCCAGGCACAGAGGTGAGGCTGACTGGCCTGTAGTTACCTGGGTCTTCCTTATTCCCCTTTTTAAAAATGGGGATTATGTTCCCTCTCTTCCAGTCATTGGGAACCTCACCAGACCACCATGACTTCTCAAATAGAATGGCCAGTGGCTTGGCAACTTCATCTGCCAGTTCCCTCAGGACCCGTGGATGGATCTCATCAGGTCCCATGGACTTATGCACCTTTAAGTTCCTTAGATGTTCCCGAACCTGCTCTTCGAGTACAATGGGCGGTTCTTCATCCTCACAGTCCCTGCTTGCGCCTTCTACAGCTTGGGTGGTGGGACAAGAACTCTTATCGGTGAAGACTGAGGCAAAAAAATCATTGAGTACCTCAGCCTTCTCCATGTCCTGGGTAACCAGGACACCAGTTCCCCTCCAGAGGGGGCCTACATTTTCCTTGGACTTTCTTTTGTCCCCTACATACCTGTAGAAGCTCTTCTTGTTGTTTTTTTATATCCCTGGCCAGATTCAGTTCTGCCAGGGCTTTGGCCTTCCTCACCTGATCCCTGGCCACTCGCACAGCCTCTTTGTAGACCTCCCAGGCTATCTGTCTCCGTTTCCACCCTCTATAGGCTTCCTTCTTTACTTTCATTTGGTCCAGGAGCTCCTTGCTCATCCACGCGGGCCTCCTGGCCTTTTTGCCCGACTTGTTCTTCGTCGGGATGCACCTCTGCTGAGCTTGGAGGAGGTGCTCCTTGAATATGGACCAACTTTCCTGGGCCCCTCTTCCCTCCAGGGCCGCCTCCCATGGCACTTGGCCCATCAGGTCCCTGAAGAGGCCGAAGTCCACCCTCTTGAAGTCTAGGGCTGAGAGCTTGCCATGTAGTTTCCTTGCTGCCCCGTGGATCTTGAACTCCACCGTGTCGTGGTCGCTGCAGCCAAGGCTGTCCTTTACTTTCACATCCCCCACCAGCCCCTCCCTGTTGGTGAGCACAAGGTCGAGCATGGCACCCCTTCTTGTCGGCTCCTCTATTGCCTGCAGGAGGAAGTTGTCGTCCACGCATTCCAGGAACCTCCTGGACTGCCTGTGCCCTGCCATGTTGTCTCTCCAGCCGATGTCAGGGTGGTTGAAGTCCCCCATGAGGACCAGGGCCTGTGACTGTGAGGCTGCTCCTATCTGGCTATAGAGCGCTTCTTCCGCTCTGTCCTCCTGGCCAGGCGGCCTGAAACAGACTCCCACTGTAATGTCCCCTGTCCATCCCCATCCTCTAATCTTGACCCATAAGCTCTCTGTCAGCTCCTCCTCCATCCCCAGGTGGAGCTCCACACACTCCAGCCGGTTGCTGACGTAGAGAGCGACACCCCCTCCTCGTCTTCCCTTCCTGTCCTTTCTAAAAAGCCTATACCCCTCCATGTTGACGCTCCAGTTGTACAAGTTGTCCCACCATGTCTCCGTGATGCCAACGAGGTCATAGCCCTGCTCGTGTGCATGCATCTCCAGCTCTTCTTGTTTATTCCCCATGCTGCGTGCATTGGTATAGAGACACTTCAGCTGGGCCCCTGACAAAGCCGACTTGCTGGCTGGAGCGACAAGGGTTCTATTGGACCGCAGTTTAAGTTCATTTGCACTTACCTGCGATACTTCCTCAGCTTCTGGACCCTCGGTGCTGGCACTGGCACCATGCTGACAGCAGTGGGCTGAACTGTGCTCCCCCTCCCCCAGCAACACTAGTTTAAAGCCCTCCAGACGAGCCTGGCAAGTCTTTGTCCAAACACACTCTTCCCCTTCTCGGTTAGGTGCATGCCATCCGCCCCTAGCAGCCCGGGCTTCTCAAAGCACGCCCCGTGATCTAGATACCCAAAGCCCAAAGTGTAGCACCACTCCCTGAGCCACGAGTTAACCTGCGAGATACGTCTGGCCCTTTCAGGTCCCTGCCCTTCCACCGGGAGGATTGACAAGAATACCACCTGTGCCCCAGAGTCTTTGCCTGTTGAACCCAGAGCCCTGAAATCCCTTTTGATGTTTCTCAGGCTGCTGCCGGCTGTGTCGCTGGCCCCCACATGAAACACCAGTAGTGGATAATAGTCTGTGGGCCGTATGAGGCTAGGTAGTCTCTCGGTGACATCCCTGATACGAGCCCCCGGGAGACAGCATACCTCCTGAGAGAGCGCATCGGGGCAGCAGATGGGTGCCTCCGTACCTCTCAGGAGGGAGTCATCCACTACTGAGAGAAGGAGTTAAAGAAACTTTAATAGATATGGCATTTATTGATTATTGCTGTGCATGCTAATACATATGATGCTTTATGCTTTATGCTTTACTAATGTCGTGGTTTTGTTAGTGAGGGGGGGCCTAAGGTGGTAGCTTCTGTAGGAAACTGCTAGAAGTCGCTCCCCTTTGTTCAGGGGACTTGGCCAGGCCTAGGGCGGACCCACTGCTGGCCAAGGCCGAGCCGATTGGTAGCAGAATGTCCTGTGATAACGCCTCTGCAATAACGTATTTAAGAATGGGAAAACAGAAAAAAAAGAGAGAGAAGAGAAGATGTGAAGAAGCTGAGCAGGGGCAGAGGCGCAGAGGGGGAGGCGCAGGCCTCATGGGCCTTGCAGGCCTCACCCTCTGGCCTCTCGCCAGGCAGCCGACTGGGCCCGACTCAGTCCAGCCCGGCTGCAAGAAGTGGAGAGGAGATGAGAAGTGAATGAGATGTAAAAAGGATCCTGAGAGACATCTACCAGCCTGTTGTGAGGAACGGCTGCAGACGCCAAGGTCAGTTCAGAAGGAGGGGGAGGAGTAATGTGGCTCCTGGCCAAGATTCCCCTGCAGCCTGTGGTGACGACCATGGTGGAGCGGGTTGTCCCCCTGCAGCCCATGGAGGCCCACGGAGGAGCAGAGATCCACTTGGAGCCCGTGAAGGACCCCGTACCGGGGAAGGTGGATGCCTGAAGGCAGCTGTGGCCCGTGGAGGGCCCGCTGGGACAGCTGTTCTGGAGAGACTGAACTCCGTGGAAGAGATGACCCACGCCGGAGCAGTTCCACAAAGGACTGTGGCCTGTGGGAGGGACCCCACGCTGGAGCAGGGGAGGAATGTGAGGAGTTCTTCCCCCGACCATGAAGAAGCGGCGTGAAACAACGCGTGATGAACTGACCGCAACCCCCATTCCCTCTTCCCCCCTGTGCCGCTCAGGAGGGGAAGGTAGTAGAGATAATGTTAAGCTTGGGAAGAGGGAGGGGTGGGGGGAGGTTATCTTGTTTTCGGTCTCATTCTCCTGCTGTTTGTAGTAATAAATGAATAGTTTTCCCCAAGTCGAGTCTGTTTTGCCCGTGACGGTAACTTTAAGGATTTCTCCCTGGGGATTTAAGGATTTCTCCGAGGGGCCTTGCTTTGTGCTTTGAACTCTTTATCTGAAGCTAGAAGTCCTGCACCTCCTCACACGGACAGTTCCTGATAAGAACTAAGGAGCCTCCTTCAAGAACCAGCTAAAACCGACCAAATGACTCCTTGGAACTAATTTTAATACCCAATGACTCCTTGGAACTAATTTTAATACGAAGCGGGGATAGCTCATGCATATGTATAGGCGTGTTTTTTGAAACTTCATGTATATGTAACACCTGGTTGTATAAATTCAAAGTGAGTTGCCGCATCAGGTGCACACGGTTTTGGCGGGACTACCCCCCTGTGCTGCCCGGCGCCGAATAAACATACCTACTTTACAATCTTACAGATTGTGGAGTCTGTTTTCCGCATGTCAGTTTGGCGAGCCAGCCAGGAGGATCTCTGCTTGGCTGCGGGATCTACTGCGGAGCAGACTCTCCTAGGCGCGCCCCGAGCACTTTCCTCGGAGGAGCCTCCGCTGCCAGCCGCTCACCACGGGAGCAGACAACAACCTCCTGAAGCCACGGACCAAACGGTATGTTTAACGGAGGGATGGCCTGTAAGTCGCACGCGTGGCCGGGGCAGCTGGTAATCGCACAGAGACGTCTGGCGTGCAGCATAGTCCCCGTTGGGTGGGTACCCAGATTGGTTTGGGGCTCCAACTGGGGACTCACTGATCGAGTGAGTCCGAGGTAACCGCTGCATCCGACGGACCTGCTGATGATTGGTATATGAGAAGCAGGAGAAGGGTAAGCGGGCCTCTTGTAACTTTGGTTTGGGGCTCCAACTGGGGACTTGCTGACCGATAGAGCGGCCGCTAGCGATCTTGGGAGTAGATCGAGTGAGTCCGTGTTTTGCCGGTATTGATTTTTGGCCGTTGTAATAAGGCATTTGGTGTTGGCTACTGATTTGGACTCATTGAACCATATTATTTGTGTGAAGGATTTTTGTGTGTGTGAGCTTCTATGCTGCATGGTAAAAATTCTATGTTGTGTGCGGGACCTTCTATGGTGTAAATGCCTGTGTTGTGAGAGCGTGAGTGAGTCCCAGGAATCTGAGCAAAGCTGTGACTGTGTGTGTGGCGTGAGGTCTGTCCAGCCGCCCCTAGCCACCCAGATTCTTCTGAGGTGGGCTAGAAAGCAAGGGGAGTTTCCTCTTTCCAAAGTTTCTTGTATGATTGTGTGACCACTATGAGTGTGTGGATGTCCATGAGAGTGTGGACACTGTGAGTGCCTTTGTACGTCGGCACGAAGAGAGATTATATAGAAGTGTGAGAGATGATTTTCTGTGTGGATTGTATTGTTTGTGTGCAAAGATTGAATTGGATCCAAAGTGTGTGTGTTTGTAACCACGGTAGTAGTTTATTGTGTTTTGTCACTGTAGATTCCCTTGTTCCCTTGTGGTGGGACCCCAACGGTCCTGAATGGTGTCCTTTACACCACGATAACTCTTGTAAACCTATATTTGCTCTAGGATGTAAGTGGTGTAGTGAAAAGTTGTGGGTAGAGTTTGGCTGGGATTTTGAGTGTTCTAAGTGTGAAATTTAGACAGAAATTAGGATAGGAAAGAAAGGGCTGTGTTTGTGTACGGCAGAAAAGAGGGATAAGTAATAAATCAATAAATATGGGAGGAGGTCAGAGTGGAGGAAT
Organism: Chlamydotis macqueenii; assembly: GCF_036417535.1. Lineage (NCBI taxonomy): Eukaryota > Metazoa > Chordata > Aves > Otidiformes > Otididae > Chlamydotis > Chlamydotis macqueenii. Next base: position 42,567,041 of record NC_141592.1, read on the forward strand.
ATTAAAGAAAAGTCCTCTGGGTTGCATACTTGCTCACTGGAAAGATATTTTTGGGACTGGAGGTACGGAAAGTAAGAAGACCCTTATCAAATATTGCAATCAGTGGTGGCCGTTGTATAAGCTAGAAGGCGAGGTTAAGTGGCTACTTAATGGGTCAATAGATTATAACACCCTTTTACAACTGATGTTGTTTTTAAGAAGATAAAGGAAAAGGGATGAGGTTTCGTACACAGATATGTTTTTCACCCTCCAAAACCACCCGGAGTGGCAAAGGGACTGTGGAATGGTACCCCCACAGGACCCTATGGTACTCGCGCTTGAGCGAGAAAACAAGGAGCTCAGAGGTAAAATGAGGCAGTGCTGTTCGGCATGTAGTATTGGACAAAGATGTACTAAGGCAAGTAAGATTCATCAGATGCCAGAACAAGATTTAACTGATTTGTTTAAGCCTCCCCCTCGACCACAGGAACAGGATGCAGACTCGGACAGAGCTTCAACCCCCCTGGACAGCCCCATATCTTCCCGTACCAGGAAGAAATCCACTCCAACAGTTTTACAAGCACCTCTCCGGGAGGCGGTGGGGCCGGATGGTGGGACGATGTTAATCAAAGTACCCTTTTCTACTGCTGACCTAGGGGAATGGAAAAAGGTTGTGAAAGAGTGACCCGGTAAGTGTAACTAAGCATTTCCAATTTATTGTAAAACAGCATAATCCTGATTGGAAGGATATACAACTATTACTGGAATATATGACTGAGACAGAGAAACAACTAATTTTAAAAACAGCAGGGAATCTGGCCGAAGACCATTATAAGATTACAGGAGGGGACGTTAAGGAATATTTCCCTCTCCAAGATCCAAAGTGGGATGTTAATAGATCTATACATATGGAAAGATTACAGGCGTATCAGGAGTGGATTTCAAAGGGAATGGAGAGGGCAATCCCCAAAACTATAAATTGGTCAGCTTTGTATGCAATCAGACAGAGCCCTTCCGAGTCCCCATCTGAATTCCTGGATCGACTGAGGGACGTGATGCGCTGCAGCACACCGCCGGATCCTGGGTCAGAGGTAGGAGTACAGCAATTAGTCTCCCTATTTTTGGGTCAATCTACAAGGGATATAAGGCGCAAACTTCAGAAATTACGCCCTACAGAAAGCAGGAATTTAGAAGTACTGTTAGATGAAGCATGGAGAGTATTCAGTAACAGAGAAGAAGGATATAGGCAAAGGCAAAAGAAGCTGATAGCTGTTATCCGGGAAGAAGGGGAAAAAGGGATTAAACGGGACCTGCCCCGGGTGGGTAAAAATCAGTGTGCTTTCTGTAAGAAGTTCGGTCACTGGAAGAAGGAATGCCCAAAGAATAAGAAAGAAGGCCAAAGGGCTCAAACAGGAAGAACAATAGCCCACACAGGGGAAGACTGACGGGAACCTGGGGAATCTACCCTAGCGGATCCACTGGTTGTAATTAAGCTAGGGGAAAAACAAGAAAAAGTAGAATTCTTAGTAGATACAGGGGCAACATACTCGGTTTTGAATCAAGCTTTAATGCCCCTGGGGAATGATTATGTTATAGTAAAAGGGGCAACTGGCCAAAGTGAAAAGGCATATTTTTGTAAGCCTCTAAAATACAAATTGGGAAAACAATGGGGCATCCACAAGTTGTTATATATGCCCAACTCCCCAAAAGCACTTTTGGGAAGAGACTTGTTGGAACAATTGGGAGCCAAGATTATATTTGAAAAAGGAGAAATTACTCTGGAGGTAAAAGATCAGCAATATGTTCAGATATTGAGTCTAACCTTAACCAGTCTCCCCTCAGAAGGAAAAATTAACGAGGAAATCCTAAACCAAGTGTACCCGGGGGTATGGGCTACCGACGTACCTGGAAGAGCGAAAAATGCTCCACCGGTCAAAGTTAAAGTTAAGGAAGGCCAAAGACCAGTAAGAATTAAACAATATCCCCTGAAGAAGGAAGATAGGGAAGGAATCCAGCCGGTGATAGAAAAATTCCTACAGTTAGGACTATTAAAGGAGTGTGAGTCAGAATTCAATACCCCTGTATTACCTGTTCGGAAACCCGATGGGTCATATCGGGTGGTCCAAGACTTACGGGCAGTGAATAAAATAACTGAAGACCTCTACCCAGTAGTGGCGAACCCATATACCCTGCTGACTGTGTTGACACCTGAACTAATTTGGTTTACTGTTTTAGATTTGAAGGATGCTTTCTTTTGCCTCCCTCTCCATGAGGCCAGTCAAAAATTGTTTGCGTTCGAATGGGAAAACCCTAGAAGTGGTTGGAAGACCCAGCTCACTTGGACGGTGTTGCCACAAGGATTTAAGAATAGTCCTACCATTTTTGGCAGTCAGCTTGCGAAAGACCTGGAATCCTGGGAAACCTCGTCTGAGGAAGGAAAATTGTTGCAGTATGTGGATGATATCCTAATCGCCACCAGGACAGAGGAAGACTGTATGGCATGGACGGTGAGTCTGTTGAATTTCTTGGGACTCCAAGGATAGCGGGTGTCCAAGAAAAAGGCCCAGGTAATGCAGCGTAAAGTGAATTATTTGGGTTATGAAATTAGTGCGGGGCAGAGAACTTTGGGACAGGCCCGCAAAGAGGCGATATGCCAAACTTAGAAACCCCAGACAGTAAAGGAGTTGCGGACTTTTCTGGGAATGATGAGGTGGTGCCGATTGTGGATTTATAATTATGGACTGCTTGTTAAGCCACTGTATGCGCTGACAGCCACTGAGCAGAAGCACCTTGAGTGGAACAAGGAGACTGAACGAGCCTTTGAGCTACTGAAAAAGGCTTTGATGTCGGCCCCAGCCTTAGGACTCCCAGATGTGAGTAAGCCGTTTCTTCTTTTCTCTCATGAGAAGCAGGTCATTGCCCTAGGAATATTGGCACAAGATCTGGGTCCATATCGACGGGCGGTTGCCTACCTCTCTAAGCAGTTAGACGCCACTGCAAAGGGTTGGCCTGGATGCCTATGGGCGGTTGTAGCTGTGATACTGAACATACAGGAAGCCCGAAAGTTTACTCTGGGCCAGAAAATGACTGTTTTTGTGTCCCATGCGGTATCAGCAGTACTGGAAGCAAAGGGTGGGCACTGGCTCTCTCCACAAAGATTCCTGAGATATCAAGCTGTGTTAGTAGAACAGGATGATGTAGAAATCGTGGTCACTAACATTGTCAACCCAGCTTCTTTTCTTAGCGGGAACACAGGAGAACTGGTGCATCATGACTGTTTGGAAACCATTGAAGCAACATATGCAAGCTGCCCAGACCTGAAGGATAGCCCCATAGAAAATGGGGAAAACTGGTTCACAGACGGGAGCAGCTATGTCTCAAATGGCAATTGACATGCGGGGTACGCCATCACCACCAGTCAAGAGGTAATAGAATCAGGGCCTTTACCCATTAACACCTCCGCACAGAAGGCAGAAATAATTGCCCTAACCCATGTGCCCTGGAATTGGCCCAGGGCAAAGTTGTGAACATTTACACGGACTCAAAATATGCCTTCAGAGTTGTGCACGCACATGGAGCAATTTGGAAAGAAAGAGGACTATTGAACTGCCAGGGGAAAAATATCAAACATGCAGAAGAAATTCTGAAGCTACTAGAAGCTGTCCAGCTCCCTGAGAAAGTGGCAATTATGCATATTAAGGCACACCAGAAAGTGAGCTCAGATTTGGAAAAAGGGAATGAGCTGGCGGACAGAGAGGCAAAACAAGCGGCCAAAACAACGGTGAAAATAGAAGGAGCTCTAATTCCTAATAGGCAAATCTCCCTAGAAGGTAAACCAGAATATACCAAGGAAGATCAGAAACTTATCACAGACTTAGAAGGGTCATATAATGAAGAGGGGTGGGCTTCTACCCCACAGGGAAAACTAAGTATTCCCTGTCGTTTACTGTGGCACTTGATACGGGAGGAACATAGAAAAAGGCATTGGGGAACAGAGGCTCTGTATAAACATTTGATAAGAGAAATTGTGGCTAGAAATGTATATACCACGGTGAGACAGGTGACTCAACAGTGTGATCTTTGCCTCCAGACTAATCCTAAAAATACTCCCAAACCAGAAATGGGCCAGATTGGGAAGGGCAATGGGCCTGGACAACAATGGCAGGTTGATTTTACAGAACTTCCAAGAAAAGGGGGGTATCGATATTTGCTGGTATTAACTGATACCTTTTCAGGTTGGCCAGAAGCATTTCCGACCAGAACAGCTAAGGCTCGGGAGGTAACTAAAGTATTGGTACAAGAGATAATACCACGTTTTGGGGTTCCAGCAACCATATCTTCTGACAGAGGACCACATTTTGTCTCAAAAATAGTACAACAAATCAGCCACCATTTGGGAATAGATTGGCAACTTCATACCCCATATTGCCCTCAATCAAGTGGCCAAGTGGAAAAAATGAACCACTTAATCAAACAGCAAATTGTGAAATTGGGACAAGAAGCAAACCTGACATGGCCTCAGTCTCTCCCTTTAGCCCTTTTGCATATACAAACAAGACCAAGGGCGAGGGAAGGACTGAGCCCCTTTGAAATTTTGTATGGACGACCCTATGGAATACAAAAAGGGATGTCTATGCAAGCTGGGGACGAAATTATTACTTCCTACATGGTGGCATTGAGCAAACAGCTCAATAAAACTAGAAAACATGTAATTGGGACCCAGGGAAGAGGTCTAGATGAACCTGTACATGATATACAACCTGGAGATTATATATATGTAAAGTCTCTTGCAGAAAAAACCCTGGAACCACAGTGGGAAGGACCGTACCAGGTACTCCTCACCTCCTTCACAGCAATCAAGATCAGAAAGCAGAGCGCCTGGATACACCACACTAGGGTAAAAAGAGCACCTACGTCTACATGGAGGGTCACACAAGTACAGCCTCAAAAACTTTTATTATCACGACGCTAGTCGTTATCCTGACAAATAAAGTCGGGGCATGGGAAAGTAACACATTTCTGCAGCTCCATGAAAAAGTTGCTAAAGTCATGAATTGGTCTGACTGTTGGTTATGCTTGCATCTGCCAAAAAACATGGGGAGTGGACACCCCGTAATGGCTATGGTCTTCCCAAAAGGTCTCAAGGATGTCTCAAGGCATGTCTCCCGAGGCATATGCAGAGATAAAACAGGAAGATCTTAATTGGCAGATAAACTTAAATTTATGGGATGAAACCCAAGGTGTACCGTGCATTCAAGGGTGCAATTTAAAAACTGCTGCACCACTTGCAGGGGAAACTAGCACTGATCCAAGGTGTAAGGGGAAGACATTTGTAGGACAGTACCCCAATTGTACCAACTATCTTCAATGGGCAGGAGACCAGACCAAAAGACGCTAAATACTTGTGGACAAAAGACCAGGTCTACATGAATAAAAAAATCAAACTGATGGGATTCCCCGCCCCACGTGGTTGGTACTGGATTTGTGGACATACAGGATATAAAGTCTTACCATTTGATTGGGCTGGCCGATGTACTATAGGGATCATAATACTTAACATCACTGTTACACGGAACCTGACCTACCTTAACACACCAAAATTCTTACACACACGAGACTCTTTCGGCAGAGGTGTGGTAACAACCCCCTAATAGACAGGCCCACTGGCTTTCATAGTTTTGTGCGGTAGTTTATTCCATGGTTGGGAGTGAGTGAGTTAGAAAAGGCTTTAGTAAATATTTCGGCTACTATGGAAAGTCTCGGTACTGCGACAGGGGATGCAATCCAAGCCCTCCAAGAGGAGACTTCTTCCCTAAAAAAAATGGTCCTCCAGAATAGACTGGGTTTGGATATGTTGTTTGCCCAGCAAGGGAGATTATGTACTGCTATAGGCGAACATTGTTGTACATATGTAAACCAAGAAAAAAGGATAGAAAAAGACTTATCTAAAATCTGGGAACACACTAAAAGTTTTCATGAAATAACCAGGGACAACATTTCCTGGGAATTTTCTGACTTGTGGGAAAAGTTAACCTCTTGGCTACCAAATTTAACATGGCTGAAACAACTATTTATTGTAACAATTATAATTGTAATTTTGTTCATAATCGTTTTTATAACAGTTCGGTGCGGCTTCTGGTGTTTCCAAAACACGGGAAATTCCTATAGTAATTGGAAGAAAAACCAATTACGACAGAGGCTTGAGTCTAATCAATACTTTGAGAAAGTGCTAAATAAATAAACATTGTGCCAGAATTAGGTATAGTAAAGGAATTTACTAATTCTCTAGAAAAGGGGGGACTGAGAGAAGGGGTTAAAGAAACTTTAATAGATATGGCATTTATTGATTATTGCTGTGCATGCTAATACATATGATGCTTTACTAACTAGCTATTGTAAAAACTATCCGGGGGGGGGGGGGGGGGGGGGAAGTCCTGCACCTCCTCCCACGGACAGTTCCTGATAAGAACTAAGGAGCCTCCTTCAAGAACCAGCTAAAACCGACCAAATGACTCCTTGGAACTAATTTTAATACCCAATGACTCCTTGGAACTAATTTTAATACGAAGCGGGGATAGCTTATGCATATGTATAGGCGTGTTTTTTGAAACTTCATGTATATGTAACACCTGGTTGTATAAATTCAAAGTGAGTTGCCGCGTCAGGTGCGCACGGTTTTGGCGGGACTACCCCCCTGTGCTGCCCGGCGCCGAATAAACATACCTACTTTACAATTATACAGATTGTGGAGTCTGTTTTCCTCACGTCACTACTACCAACTCGTCTCTTTTTCTTGGTAGCGCTAGTTATTACACGAGCCGGTCAGGCTACCTCGCACGGCTCCCGTGCCTCCCCCGAGGTGCTGGGTCTTACTTCTTCAGTCTGCAGAGCAGCAAAGCGGTTCTGCAGGGGCACCTCGGGGTTCTGAGGAAGCTGCTTCTTCTTCCTCCTGCGCCTTGCCCTTACAGCTTTCCATTCATTGGCATCTTCTGCCTGCTTGCTCACGTCGTGTGTCACTGCGGGGGGGGTTGATTGGTTCACTGGGTGCTGTGGTTCTGGTGCAGACTGTGCCTGGAACCAAGTATCCAGCTCCCTCTCCGCCTCCCTGATGCCACACAGCCTCCTGACCGCCTCCTGCAGCTCAGCCACCTGCCACAGGAGCTCCTCCACCCGGGCACACCTTCTGCAGGCAGGGCTGCCGCCTGCCCCGGGAGTAGGGTCCAGGCACTGCCTGCAGCCCGAGATCTGCACCGCAGCCTCCTCCCTCGGCTGCTCCGTCTGCACGGAGGCATCGACCGCCGCAGGGGGTGCCGGTGCAGACCTCCCGGCCGGAGGCGCAGCCTTTGTTCTCAGGCGGCTGTTGGCCGTGTTGCCCTGAGAGTCGTAAAACATCAAGTGCCCCGGGGCGGCGCCCTCGCGAACTGCCGCGCCGCGCTCTGGGCTGCTGGCGCTCCCTAGGGCCTGCTTTATACGGGGAGAGGGGCCGGACCGCCGGTGCCCCCTGGCTCCGCCCACGTCTCGTCAGCCGCTCTCGCGCGAGCTGCAGGCTCCTGGCGCCTCGCTCCACTCCCCCATGAGCTTCCCTGCTTCGGGAATCCCCTGGCTGCACTGCGCTGTGCTGCGCCGCTGCGGATCGTGCCGACTCCGAAGCTGTTGCCTCGGCGACTGAGCATGATGAACTGTTCCATAATCTTCCCCGGCACCGAGATCAGGCTGACAGGCCTGTAGTTCCCTGGATCCTCCTTCCAACCCTTCTTGTAGATGGGCGCCACATTGGCAACCTTCTAGTCGTCTGGGATTGCCCCTGTTAACCAGGACTGCTGATAGATGATGGAGAGTGGCTTGGCAAGCTCCCCCGCCAGCTCCCTCAGTACCCTCGGGTGGATCCCATCCGGCCCCATAGACTTGTGTGTATCCAGGTGGCGTAGCAGGTTGTTAACTGCTTCCTCCTGGATTGTGGGGGTTTCATCCTGCTCTCTGTCCCCATCTTCCAGCTCAGGGGGCTGAACACCCTGGGGATAACTGGTCTGGCTATTAAAGACTGAGGCAAAGAAGGCATTAAGAACCTCAGCCTTTTCAGCATATTTAAGAAAGGGCAAGAATGCTGGATAGGCAGTGAGGAGTGAGGAAAAAAGGTGTGAGAAACAACCCTGCAAACACCAGGGTCATAGAAAAAGTAGAGGGAGGAGGTACTCCAGGCGCTGGAGCAGATATTCCCTTGCAGCCCATGGAAGAGACCAAACCATGTCAGAGCAGATATTCACACTGCAGTCCATGGAGGACCCACACTGGAGTAAATGGTTATTTCCTGAAGGAACTGTGGCCCATGGAGAATCCACACTGGACCAGATTTTTTCTTGAAGGACTGCAGCCCACGGAGAGGATCCATGCTGGAGCAGGGGAAAAGTGTAAGGAGGAAGGAGCAGCGGAGAGGAACTGTTATGAACTGACACTAACCTCATTACCCCTATGCTGCTTGGGGGACAGAGAGGGGAGGTAGAGGAGTCAGGAATGAAGGAGTGAAGTTGAGGCTGGGAAAAAGGTGGGATGAGGGGAAGGTGTTTTAGTTTTTGCCTGTGTTTCTCACCATCCTACTCTTTTTTTAATTTGAAATAAATTATTTACTCTTCCTCAATTTGAATCCGTTTTGCCTGTGACAGTAATTGGCAAGCGATCATCCTGCCTTTATCTCGCAAGCTTTTTCATCTTATTTTCTCCTGTCTTGTTTGAGGAAGGGGGTGGTGTAAGAGTCGGTCAGAAGATCAGCATTGTCTCAACCTTGTCATCAAGGACATGGCACATCAGGGACACGGCACCTCCAGTTGGACTATGGATTTGATGTGGCCTAAAAGTTAGGCTCACAACTTGACATGAGTTTACTGCTAGCAGTCTGCCTGAGATGCAGTTGCTGCCCCCATGAGTGGAATGCAGTTTCCATGAATGAGTTGCTGTAAGCCTCAGTTGCTGCTCCCACAAGTGGAGTGTGGTTTCTATGGATACAAGAGGTGTAACACTCCTGGAACAGGGGCTGAATGGACTGTCCATTCTCCGTTATCAGGGAAGGACCTGAGCTGCTAAGGTAACCGCATAGCTGCTATCAAGGAAGATGGATCGCAATGGCTGTCTCAGAACTTTGCTCATTATAATGTCATGATAATACAAAAACACACCTCCATCCTAAAGGCTACCCGCCTCCGAGGTAAACCACACCTTGGACACTCCCCTCGGGGCATGCGCAACAGTGCCACCTGGGAGAGGTGGAGATAGGATAATGAGCTCCAAGAAAGGCGGAGATCCCCGAAGCAAAGGAGGAGCAAGGTTTGTTACTTAGCATAAAGGGTCGACCCCTAACAACGAGACCCCTGAGAATTCTCCCCACCAAGGATCGACATCGACATCGATCGCGAAGACCGGTGGGGCACTGCCTGGATCTGGGACCATAGGGATGCCTTGGACCCGCGGTGGTAGCTATTATCCTCTTTCTTGTCTTTACTTATCTTTCCTTTCCCCTCCCTTTTATCTATCGCATGCTGCTTTAGGGGCAAAATAATAAAGTTTGTACTGTTTGATTGAAACCAACCCCTTTGGTGTGTTCGCCGTAATTTTGCACTTCGAGATCGCAGTAAAAGAACCATCACAAGTCCCAAGTGGACCGTGACAGGGGGGTAAGAGGGTGACTGGGTGGGGTCTGGCAGCCACCCAAGGTCAACCCACCACAGTTCCACATTGTACATATGTATGTATATTTATATATAAAAATATTTTCTCACTAATAGAACTCCATCTTGAAGAAGTTACAGGAGGAAGTCAGCAGACTGCACAGCATCAGAGAGGATGAGAGAGAGATAGACAGTATCTTCTCAGAGACACAATAGCTTCAAGAGCCCCAGACCCCAGGTGCGATGACGACACAAGCAGTCTGTCCCTAGCAGAATGGTAAGTGCAACCTCTGAGGAAGGCAGAGAATGGAAGCTGGTGACTTCCAGCACCAAGAGGAAGGCTTCTGCTCCACCTAAGGGCTTACAACTACAAAACAGGTTCACTGTCCTCAAAGCTGAGGAGGAGCTGGATGTGCTTTCAAGCAAAGCATCTGGACCAACTGCCCCTGACCCATGCAAGATCACCAGGAGGACATGGTGAGTGACAGTAATGGGCAACTCCCTGCTGTAGGAGATGGAGACATCGATCTGCCAACCTGACCTATTGTCTAGAGGAGTTTGTTGCTTGTTGGGAGCCTGCATCCAGGATGTTGTGGAGAGAATGCTGAAGCTTGTCCAACCCTCTGACTACTACCTCCTGCTCTTCTTCCGTGTGGGCACCAATGACAGTGCCAGAGGCAACCAGGAGAGTATCAAAAGTGACTATTCAGCTTTGGGGGTGATAGTCAGGGGCACGGAGTCCCAGGTGATATTCTCCTCAATCCTGTCGGTGAGGGGAAAGAGTGTAAGGAGAAGGGCACTGATACAGCATGTCAACAATTGGTTGTGGAGCTTGTGTAAGCAACAGGCTTTTGGTTTCTATGACCATGGGACCCTGTTTGAGAATGAATGTGTGCTTGGGAGATATGAGCTCCACCTCACCAAGTGGGGAAAAGGTATCTTTGCCAGTAGGATGGCTGACCCGGTAAGGAGAGCTTTAAACTAGGAACAACAGGTGAGGGAGTTACCAGCAGCCCTGTAAGAGAGTGATAGACAGGGTTGATAAGCAAAATGCCTGGAGTTATATGACTGAAAGGGGATGCAAAATCAACAAAATAGGGCTTAAAAGGAGTCACCTCCAACATTTGCATGTAAGCAAGGAAGTGCCTACAAGGCACCATTATGGCTAAAAAACCCCAACAGATTCTTTCTGGGAAATCAGCATGCTGGGGTGCCTCTCTGAAGTGCATGTACATTAATGCACATAGTATAGGGAATAAACATGAGGAATTGGAGCTCTGCATGCAGGTGCAGGGCTATGATATCGTTGGGATCACAGAGATGTAGTGGGATAGCTCCCATGGCTGGAGTGTTGCAAGGGAAGGATACAGCATTTTTAGGAAAGATAGGCCAGGAAGACGAGGAGGAGGAGTTGCCCTTTATGTGAGAGAGCAGCTAGAATGCATGGAGCTCTACCTGGGGATGGATGAGGAGACAGCTGAGAGATTACGGGTAAGGATGAAAGACAAGACAGGTAAGGGTGGCATTGTAGTGGTTGCTTGCTGTAGGCCCCCTGATCAGAAAGAACAAGCGAATGAGGCCCTCTACAGACTACTAGGAGCTGCCTCACGTTTGCAGGCCCTGGTCTTCATGGGAGACTCTAACTACCCCAATATCTGCTGGAGGAACAACACAGCAGGGCATAAGCAATCCACGAGATACCTGAAGAGCATAGACAACAACTTATTGATCTAAATGACAAAGGAGCGACTGAGGAGAGGTGCTCTGCTGGACCTCATACTCACAAACAAGGAAGGGCTCGTTGGAGATGTGAAGGTCAAAGGCAGCCTTGGCTGCAGTGACCATGAGATGGTAGAGTTGAGGATCCTGAGGGGAGGGAGCAGGGCAAAAAGCCACACCACAACGCTGGATGTCAGAAGAGCAGACTTTGGACTCTTCAGGTACTGGCTTGCTAGAGATCCATGAGATAAGGTCCCAGAGGGAAGAGAGGCCCAAGAAAGTTGGTTAATGTTCAAGGATCACCTCCTCCAAGCTCAAGAGCAGTCCATCCCAACAAGCAGGGAGTCAGGCAAAAATCAACTGAAGGAGTTAGGCCTTTTTTCACTGGAGAAGAGTAGGCTCAGGGGGAACCACATCACAGTATTCCAGTACTTAAAGGGCAACTACGAAGAGGACGGAGGGTCTCTCTTCACAAGGAGTCACATGGAGAAGACAAGGGGCAACGGGTGCAAGTTGTACCAGGAGAGATTTCATCTCGATATAAGAAAGAAATTTTCACAGTGAGAACAATCAATCACTGGAACAACCTCCCCAGGGATGTGGTAGAGTCCCCATCACTGTACGTTTTGAAGACGCAATTGGACAGGATGCTAGATAATCTCATCTAGGCTCCCTTTCCCACGATCTGTTGGACCAGATGATCCTTTGAGGTCCCTTCCAACCTGGGCTATTCTATGATTCTATGAATGACAAATGCCAGAAGGCCTGCATGGATGAACAAGTTGCTCCTGGCAGAACTCGCACATAAGAAAGGAAGTATATAGAGTGTGGAAGCAGGGACAGGTAACCTGGGAGGAATACAGAGATGTTTTCCAGGCATGCAGAGATACAGTGAGGAAAGCCAAAGCCTACCTGGAACTGAATCTGTCAAGGGATGTCGAAAACAACAAGAATGACTTCTATAAGTACATAGGTGACAAAAGGAAGACTAGGGAAACTGTGGAGCCACTGTTGAATGGGGCAGGGGCCTTGGTGACACAGGACATGGAAAAGGCTGAGGTACTGAATGCCTTCTTTGCCTCAGTCTTTATTAGCAAGAGCAGCCTTCAGGAATCCCAAGTCCCAGAGACCAGGGGGAAAGTCTGGAGCAAGGAAGACTTAGCCTTGGTGGAAGAGGAACAGGTCAGGGAATACTTAAGCATACATAAATCCATGGGTCCTGATGAGATGCACCCTTGAGTGCTCAGGGAGATGGCTGATGTCATTGCAAGGTCACTGTCAATAATCTTTGAACAATGACGGCAATTGGGAGAAGTGCCCAAGGACTGGAGGAAAGCAAATGTCACTGCTATCTTCAAGGGCAAGAAGGAGGACCAGGGAACTACAGGCCAGTCAGCATCACCTCCATCCCTGGGAAGAAGATGGAGCAGCTAATCCTGGAAACCATCCCTAGGCACATGAAGGACATCAGAAGTTGTCAGCAAGGATTCACCAAGGGGAAGTCAGTCATGCTTGACCAACTTGATAACCTTCTGTGATGAAACAACTGGCTTGGGAGATGAGGATAGAGCAGTGGATATTGCCTACCTTAACTCCAGTAAGGCCTTCGACACTGTCTTCCAGAAGATCCTCATAGAGAAACTGTTGAAGTTTGGGCTGGATGTGCAGACAACTGGTTGAACAGGTGGACTCAGAGGGTGGTGATCAGTCGCACAAAGTCTAGTTGGAGACCAGTGACTAGCAGTGTACCCCAGGGTCAATACTGGGTCCGATCCTGTTCAACACCTTCATCAATGATCTGGATGATGGGGCAGAGTGTACCCTCATCAAGTTTGCAGATGATGATGGCTAATATGCCAGAGGGTCATGTTGTCATCCAGGGGGACCTCGACAGGCTGGAGAAGTGGGCTGGCAGGAAGCTCATGCAGTTCAACAAGGGGAAGTGCCAAGTCCTGCATTTGGGGAGAAACAACCAGTATATGTTGGGGGCTGCCCAGCTGGAAATCAGTTCTCCACAAAAAGCCCTGGGGTTTCTGGGGGACACCAAGTTGAACATGAGCCAGCAGTGTGCCCTCACGGCAAAGGTGGCTAATGGTATCCTGGGCTGCACTAGACAAAGTATTGCCAGCAGGTCGAGGGAGGTGATCTTTTCCCTCTACTCAGCACTGGTGAGGCCACACCTGGAGTCCTGTGTCCAGTTCTGGGCTCAGGTCTGTGCTATGCTGTGCCATGCTGCACTATGGTGCACATACAGAGTGGCCTTCAGGCCTGTGTTATGCTGCACAAATCCCTTGGATGCAGGATAAACGCAGACAGTTCATTGTAACAGAGGAGCCTGCAGGCAGCTCACAGTTGGTACTGGAGATTATGCCACCTGCATGGCCTTGCCTTTATCTACAAGCACAGCAAAAAGTTCTTATGTGAACATCCTTTCTCTTTGACAGTAGAAATTATAGAGTTGTTTCCTTGTAAGAAAATCCTATAATGGCTTGAAAGACCAAAAGGGGATAATCTCAGCTACGGATGGGGTCTGCATGGCATGCTGCACGTGGGTTGGAGTCCTGTTTGATGCTACACTGCTCAGGGTTCCCAGCATCTAAAGGGATGCTATTCTCTCCTTATAGTGTTCGATAAATAGCATTTTAAATGATATCTTACAGAGTCTAAGTGCCTTTCTTACTGGGATCATAATGGACCAGAACCTCCCAGTGCAAAACAGGGCCACTAAGATGATTAAGGGACTGGAACATCTCTCCTACGAAGAAAGGCTGAGAGCTGGGACCGTTTAGCCTAGAGAAGAGAACGCTCAGGGGGGATCTCATCAATCTCAGTCTTGATATTTTATGACCTCAGGCTCTTCCATCCCATCAATATGGAGGCAATAGATTTTGGCTCGAAGAAGTCCTTGATGCCACCATACATTCACCACTACAACAACATTAACCCCCCCCCCCACCTCTGCATCATCTCTTGACTTAGTAAAAGCTCTGTGAAAACACGTACAAATCTGATATATGGGTTTCTTTGAAGTCCCCTCCTCTCCTTTTTTAGAATATTATTTACTACAAAACCTACCAAAACCAGTGACAACACTTAGATTTCTGGTGTGCCACTTGTTTTGATAGTTTCATACTAATAATGCCTCATTGTTCCCCACTCTCTTTCCTATATGGGGATTGTAAGCTGTTTGGGAACTAAGACTATATTTTTCTCTTCTGTTTTTATACAGTACCTGTATCAATGGAATCAGATGTTGAGATTTCTGAAGTGCTACAGTAATATAAATAACAATAAATGAAGATGGTAGTTTTGTATCACCAACTGTACTGTACACATCATAATACTAGATCTGACTTTGTCTTTTTTTAATCCTTCAGATCCCACTGTGCTCTGCTGAGATATATAACAATATCCATATTATATACTAAGCTGAGACATCTGTAGCAACCTAATCATGGTCCTCTGTCCTTCTCTTTATTAATGCAGCCCACCTTGAGCTTTCTGCTGTTATCACCAGGACCTCCAGTCCTGAGATAACTAATTTAAAGCTATCACATAATTTTACATTATGGTAGACTGCAGCAGACATAGCTAAGGCAGCTGTTCTAGAGGGGAAAAGCCATTGTTGCCCAGAGTGACTAAAATTACAGAAATCATATCTGGTGAGGCTATGAAGTTTGGCTCTGGATCATGCCTTCCCAATTCACAAGTGCTTGGACTGAGAGTTCATACTGATGCAATACAGAGTGATTGCAAAACTGCAAGGTTGTGCTGGTTTTGGCTGGGATAGAGTTAATTTTCTTCATAGTAGAGCTGGTATGGGGCTATGTTCTGGATTTGTGACCAAAACAGTGTTGATAACACAGGGATGTTTTGATTACTGCTGAGCAGTGCTTACACAGAGTCAAGGCATTTTCTGCTCCTCACACCACCCCACCAGCAAGTAGGCTGAGGGTGCATAAGAAGTTGGGAGGGGACACAGCTGGGACAACTGACCTCAACTGACCAAAGGGATATTCCATACCATATGACATCATGTTCAGCATATAAAGCTGGAGGAAGGGGACATGTTCAGAGTTCTGGCATTTGTCTTCCCAAGTAACCGTTACGTGTGATGGAGCCCTGCTTTCCTGGAGATGGCTGAACACCTGTCTGCTGATGGGAAGTAGTGGATGAATTCCTTATTTTGCTTTGCTTGTGTGTGCAACTTTTACTTCACCTATTAAACTGTCTTTATCTCAAGCCATGAGTTTTCTCACTTTCACCCTTCTGATTCCTTCCCCCATCTCACTGTGAGGGGAGCGAGCGAGCGGCAGTGTGGTGCTTAGATGCCGACTGGAGTTAAATCATGACAAACGTTCAGACTCAGACTTCAACGAAGTCTAGCGTTTGGGACTAGCATTTCAGTAAAGGCCCACTTTTAGTGATAAGCAGAGAGAAGTGCTTTCGACTTTTTAACTAAAGGGTTAAGTTTGGGGTTTGATTTTTTTGTCTTTTAAAATCTAAGACAAAGAATCATTAGCACTGCCAGAGAAGCCACACTGAAAACAATATTTGGTCATCAATTTAAAAACGTGTGACTTGGAGAAACCCTATACTCCTCAAAGTAAATGCCTCTTGCATTTCCACGTGGTTCTTTCTTTGGTAAAGTTCCAAATGCAGTAGTTGCCACATGCTGAGAGGAGTTCGGGGTTTGCGATGTTCCCCGGGGGTGTCTCAGGGGGTTTTCTGGGCCCCGAGACCCTTGGGCTGTGTGTGGAGGCACCGTCTGGCAGGTGGCAGGTCTCACGAGAGAGGTGGGAGAGAGTTGGGCGATGCCGGCGGTCCCCGCGGCCAATTCAAACCGTGGAAAGCCGCATATAATCAGCCCCTAGAGAGCGCCAGCGGCCAGGATTTGCAAACACGGAGTGGCGTCAGCGGTTTGTGTGGCAGTTCACGCGGGAAGGGCTGCACATTCTGCCAGTTAGTGGGCTACTGCCTGCTCTACTCACCAGCAGGCTTAGGCTGGAGCCCCAGTGGTCACCCCAACTAACTGGTGGCTGTGCAAGCATACCCAGAAACGTGAGGTCTCCAGGGAATCAGAATTGAAGGATTACATTTTTCAAAAGAATTAGCATTTTATAAGTGGGCTATTTTTCTGAGAACTATAAGGAGACCGTGACCTGCTGAAAGAAAATGGTGTCCACCTGCCACAACTGCAAGGCTGAGGCTGAAACCCAAACAGAAGCACTACAGCTTACCTATGCTCATATCTCCACCAAAAAAGACCTCCCAAGGACTGAAATAGCTGTCCAGACCTTAGGTTGCATGGAGCTCCAGTATCTGGAAGTCGCCCTAGCACCTGAAGGCAGCGGTGGATGTCATAGTGGCAAGTGTGCTCAGCTAGAAGTACTCCTTTCCGGTGACTGGAAAAAGGGAAATATTGCACCCATTTTTAAAAAGGGTAAAAAGGAGGACCCTGGGAACTACTGACCTGTCAGCCTCACCTCTGTGCCTGGGAAGATCATGGACCAGAACCTCCTAGAAGCTACGTTAAGACACATGGAGGACAGTGAGGTGATTCGAGACAGCCAGCATGGCTTCACCAAGGGCAAGTCCTGCCTGACTAACCTAGTGGCCTTCTATGATGGATTGACTACATCAGTGGACAAGGGAAGAGCTACGGATGTCATCTATCTGAACTTCTGTAAGGCCTTTGACAGGATCTCCCACATTCTTCTCTCTAAATTGGAGAGATATGGATTTGATGGGTGGACTGTTCAGTGGATAAGGAATTGGCTAAATGGTTGCATCCAGAGAGTAGTGGTCAACGGCTCAATGTCCAGATGGAGGTCGGTGACAAGTGGTGTCCCTCAAGGGTCCATATTGGTACCAGTACTGTTTAATATCTTCATCAGTGACGTAGACAGCGGGATTAAGTGCACCCTCAGCAAGTTTGCAGATGACACCAAGCTGAGTGGTGCGGTTGATTTGCTAGAGGGACGGGATGCCATCCAGAGGGATCTGGACAAGCTCGAGAAGTGGGCCCATGCGAACCTCACGAGGTTCAACAAGACCAAGTGCAAGGTCCTGCATCTGGGCCAGGGCAACCCTCGGTATCAATACGGGCTGGGGGAATGAAAGGATTGAGAGCAGCCCTGAGGAGAAGGACTTGGGAGTGCTGGTGGATGACAAACTATACATGAGCTGGCAATGTGTGCTCTTGCAGCCCAGAAGGCCAACCGCATCCTGGGCTGCATCAAGAGAAGCATGGCCAGCAGGTCAAGGGAGGTGATTCTCCCCCTCTACTCCGCTCTCGTGAGACCCCACCTGGAGTACTGTGTCCAGTTCTGGAGTCCCCAACACAAGAAGGACATGGACCAGTTGGAGAGGGTCCAGAGGAGGGCCACAAAGATGATAAAAGGGCTGGAGCCCCTCTCTTATGAGGACAGGCTGAGAGAGTTGGGGCTGTTCAGCCTGCAGAAGAGGAGGCTCCGGGGTGACCTGATAGCGGTCTTCCAGTACCTCAAGGGGGCCTATAAGAAAGATGGGGAGAGGCTGTTTAGTGGGGCCTGTTGCAATAGGACGAAAGGTAATGGTTTTAAAATAGAGGGGGGTAGATTTAGATTAGATATTAGGAAAAATTTTTTTACGATGCGAGTTATAGAACACTGTAACAGGTTGCCCAGAAAGGTGGTGGAGGCCCCATCCCTGGAAACGTTCAAGGCCAGGCTGGATGAGGCTCTGAGCAACCTGACCTAGTCAGGGATGTCCCTGCTCCTTGCAGGGGGGTTGGACTAGATGACCTTTGAGGGTCCCTTCCAACCCTAACCATTCTATGATTCTATGATTCTATGACCTGTTGGAGAGGGTCCAGAGGAGGGCCACGAAGATGATCAGAGGGCTGGATCACCTCTCCTATGAGGACAGGCTGAGAGAGTTGGGGCTGTTCAGCCTGGAGAAGAGGAGGCTCCAGGGAGACCTTACTGTGGCCTTTCAATTCTTAAAGGGGGCTTATAAAAAAGATGTGAACAGACTTTTTACCAAGGTCTGTAGTGACAGGACAAAGGGTACTGGTTTTAAACTAAAAGAGGGTAGATTCAGTCTAGATATAAGGAAAAAAAATTTTATGATGAGGGTGGTGAAACACTGGAACGGGTTGCCCGGAGATGTAGTAGATGCCCCATCCCTGGAAACATTGAAGGTCAGATTGGACAGGGCTTTGAGCAACCTGATCTAGTTGGAGATGTCCCTGCTCATTGCAGAGGGGGTGGACTAGATGACCTGTTAAGTTCCCTTCCATCCCAAACCATTCTATGATTCTCTACAAAGGTGATAAGGTCAGTAGCCCAGTTGAAGTGCCTCTATACCAATGCACGCAGCACGGATAACAAAGAGGAGGAGCTGGAAGCCACTGTGCAGCTAGATAGCTATGATCTAATTGCTCTCACTGAAACGTGGTGGGATGAATCACATGACTGGAGTGCTGCAATTGATGGCTATAACCTGTTCAGGAGGGACAGGCAAGGACAGAGGGGTGGGGGAGTTGCCCTCTATATAAAAAAAAAAAGATTGATTGCACAGAGCTGTCTTTGAAAAACAGTGATGAACAGGTTGAGAGCTTATGGGTGAAAATTAGAGACCAAGCCAACAAAGGAAACCCCTTGGTTGGTGTTTACTACAGGCCACCCGATCAAGGGGAGCACATTGACAAAGTGTTCTTATTTAAACTACAGGAAGCATCACGGTCACAGGCTCTGATCCTGCTGGGGGACTTCAATCACCCTGACATCTGCTGGAAAAGCAGCCCAGCAAGCTGTAAGCAGTCCAGGAGACTCTTGGAGTGCGTTGAGGATAAGTTCTTAATCCAGATGACAGACAGCCCAACCAGAGGAGAAGCGTTACTGGACCTGTTGCTTATGAACACAGATGAACTAATCAGAGACATCAAAACTGGTGGCAGCCTGAGCTGATGATTCCACTGATGGAATTCACAGTCTTGAGGGATGTGGGCCAAGCAATAAGTAGAGTCAAGACCCTGAATTTTAGGAGAGTGAACTTTCAGTTGTTTAAGGAATTAGTGGATGGAACCCCCTGGGAAGCTGCCCTCAGGGATAAAGGAACTGAACAGAGCTGGCAGCTCTTCAAGGACATTTTTCTTAGAGCATAAGAACTCTCCACTCCCACATGAATGAAATCAGACAAGGAAGACAGGAGACAAACAAGGCTGAGAAAGGACCTCCCAGTCAAATTACAGTGTAAGAAGGAAATGCACAGACAGTGAAACAAGGGACATGTATCCTGGGAAGAATATAGGGACACTGCTCTGATGTACAGGGATGGGATTAGGAAAGCTAAGGCACAGTTGGAGCTGAATTTGGGAAGGGATGTGAAGAATAATAAGGGCTTCTACAGGTACGTTGGTCAGAAAAGAAAGATTAAAGAAAATGTACCCCCCTCCCTTGCTAAATACGACAGGAGAACTGTTGACAACCAACATGGACAAGGCTGAGGTACACAACAAACTTTTTGCCTCAGTTTTCAGTGGTAATTTCAGAGAGTTGGGGCTGTTCAGCCTGGAGAAGAGGAGGCTCTGGGGAGACCTTATAGCAGCCTTCCAATACCTAAACGGGGCTTACAGGAAAGACGGGGTGAAACTCTTCAGCAGGGCCTGTTGCAATAGGATGAGGGGTAATGGTTTTGAAATAGAGGGAGATAGATTCAGATTAGATATTAGGAAAAAAATTTTTACAACGTGGGTGGTGGAACACTGGCCCAGGTTGCCCAGAGAGGTGGTGGATGCCCCATCCCTGAAAACATTCAAGGCCAGGTTGGACGGGGCTCTGAGCAACCTGATCTAGTTGGAGATGTCCCTGCTCCTTGCAGGGGGGTTGGACTAGATGACCTTTGAAGGTCCCTTCCAACCCTAACTATTCTAGGATTCTATGATTCTATCTCTCTTCCCACATCTCTCAAATCCCTGAACTTCAAGGCAGCGACTAGGGGAATGCAGTCCCTCCCATTGTAGGAGAAGATCAGGTTCAAGATCACCTGAGGAACCTGCACATACACAAGTCATAGAATCATAGAATCATAGAATCACATGGTTGGATGGGACCTATAAGATCATCTAGTCCAACCATCTTCCCACTACCATTGCTGCCACAAGTACTAAACCATATCTTGTAGCTCCTCATCAAGCCACCTCTTGAACACTGCCAGGCACGGAGACTCCACCACCTCCCTGGGCAGGCCATTCCAGTGCCTGACCACTCTTTGGGAGAAAAAGTTTTTCCTCACGTCCAATCTAAACCTCCTCTGGTACAACTTGTGGCTGTTTCCTCGGGTCCTGCTTGTTGCCTGGGAGAAGAGGCCAAACCCCTGCTCATCACAACCTGCCTTCAGGAAGCTATAGAGTGCAATGAGGTCTCCCCTGAGCCTCCTCTTCTCCAGACTAAACAATCCCAACTCTCTCAGCCGCTCCTCATAAGACTTGTGCTCCAGACCCCTCACCAGCTTTGTTGCCCTTCTCTGGACACGTTCCAGGGCTTCAATGTCTTTCTTGTAGTGAGGGGCCCAAAACTGAACACAATACTCAAGGTGCGGCCTCACCAGTGCCGAATACAGGGGGATGATTACCTCCCTGCTCCTGCTGGCCACACTATTTCTAATGCAGGCCAGGATGCCGTTGGCCCTCTTGGCCACCTGGGCACACTGTCGGCTCATGTTCAGCTGAGCATCAACCAACACCCCCAGGTCCCTTTCCTCTTCACAGTCCTCCAGCCACTCAGCTCCGAGCCTATAGCGCTGCATGGGGTTATTGTGGCCAAAGTGCAGGACCCGACACTTGGCCTTGTTGAACCTCATGCCATTCAGCTCAGCCTAGCGATCCAGCCTATCCAGATCCCTCTGAAGGGCCTCCCTACCCTCAGGCAGATCAACACCACCACCCAACTTGGTGTCATCTGCAAACTTACTGAGGGTACACTCAATCCCCTCGTCTAGGTCATCAATAAAGATATTGAACAAGATGGGCCCAAGTACCGACCCCTGGGGGACACCACTTGTAACAGGCTGCCAGCTGGACTTGTCTCCATTAACTACTACCCGCTGGGCACGGCTCCCTAGCCAGTTCTTTATCCAAAGAAGGGTATACCTACCCAGTCCATGGGCAGCCAGTTTCCCTAGGAGAATACTGTGAGAGACTGTGAAGAGGAAAGGGACCTGGGGGTGTTGGTTGATGCTCAGCTGAACATGAGCCGACAGTGTGCCCAGGTGGCCAAGAGGGCCAACGGCATCCTGGCCTGCATTAGAAATAGTGTGGCCAGCAGGAGCAGGGAGGTAATCATCCCCCTGTATTCGGCACTGGTGAGGCCGCACCTTGAGTATTGTGTTCAGTTTTGGGCCCCTCACTACAAGAAAGACATTGAAGCCCTGGAACGTGTCCAGAGAAGGGCAACAAAGCTGGTGAGGGGTCTGGAGCACAAGTCTTATGAGGAGCGGCTGAGAGAGTTGGGATTGTTTAGTCTGGAGAAGAGGAGGCTCAGGGGAGACCTCATTGCACTCTATAGCTTCCTGAAGGCAGGTTGTGATGAGCAGGGGTTTGGCCTCTTCTTCCAGGCAACAAGCAGGACCCGAGGAAATGGCCACAAGTTGTACCAGAGGAGGTTTAGATTGGACTTGAAGAAAAACTTTTTCTCCCAAAGAGTGGTAAGGCACTGGAACGGCCTGCCCAGGGAGGTGGTGGAGTCTCCGTGCCTGGCAGTGTTCAAGAGGCGGCTTGATGAGAAGCTACAGGATATGGTTTAGTAGCTGTGGCAGCAATGGTAGTGGGAAGACGGTTGGACTAGATGATCTTATAGGTCCCATCCAACCATGTGATTCTATGATTCTATGATTCTATGATTCTATGAACCGTGTCAAAGGCTTTGCTGAAGTCCAGGTAGACCACATCAACAGCCTTTCCCTCATCCACCAGTCTGGTCACCCAGTCGTAAAAGGAAATGAGGTTGGTCAAGCACGACCTGCCTTTCGTGAACCCGTGCTGGCTGGGCCTGATCCCCTGGATGCCACTCATATGCCGAGTGATCTCACCCAAGATGATTTGCTCCATAACTTTCCCGGGTACTGAGGTCAGGCTGACAGGCCTGTAGTTCCCCGGATCCTCCTTACGGCCCTTCTTGTAGATGGGAGTCACATCGGCAAGCCTCCAGTCCTCCGGGACCTCCCCAGATAACCAGGAGCGCTGGTAGATGGCCGAGAGCGGCTCGGCAATCACCCCCACCAACTCCCTTAGCACCCTAGGATGGAGCCCGTCTGGTCCCATGGACTTGTGGCAGTCCAGATGGAGAAGGAGCTCTCTAACTGTCTCCACCTGTACCACAGGGGGTGTATTCGGCCTGGCATCCCAGACTTCCAGATTAGGGCATAAAGTGCCCTGAGGATAACCGATCTGCCTGTTAAAGGCAGAAGTAAAGAAGGCGTTGAGGACCTCAGCCTTCTCCTTATCCTCAG
The DNA here is from genome assembly GCF_036417535.1 of Chlamydotis macqueenii. Classification (NCBI taxonomy): domain Eukaryota; kingdom Metazoa; phylum Chordata; class Aves; order Otidiformes; family Otididae; genus Chlamydotis; species Chlamydotis macqueenii. The sequence goes on from NC_141592.1 coordinate 42,589,891, forward strand.
TGGTCACATTCCCTGCTGCATCAAGTAAAGGGTGCAAATTCTCCTAGTTTCTTCTCTTACCACTGATATATTTGCAAAAGGATTTCTTGTTCTCTTTTACTGCAGTGGCCAATCTGAGTTCATGCTGAGCTTTTGCCTTCCTAACTTCCTCCCTGCATACCTTAGAAACTTCTTTGTAATCTCCCCAAGTAGCCTGTCCCTTCTTCCAGAGGACATAGACTCTCTTTTTCTTCCGGAGCCTCAACAATAGTTCCCGGTTCATCCACACCGGTCGTCTTCCCCTATGGCTCGCCTTACGGCATTCAGGAACGGCCTGTTCTTGTGCCTTTAAGATCTCCATCTTGAGGAGCATCCAGGCTTCCTGGACCCCTTTACCCTTAAGGAGCGACTCCCAAGGGACCCTCGCAACAAGCGTCCTGAACAAGTCAAAGTCCGCCCTCTTGAAGTTCAGGATAGCCGTTCTGCTAGTCATCCTTCTGACATCTCCAAGAATAGAGAATTCTACAATTTCATGGTCGCTCTGCCCAAGACAGTGCCCAACCTCCACGTCTCCCACCAGTCCTTCTCTGTTGGTAAAGAGTAGGTCAATCAGGGCATCACCCCTGGTAGGCTCTCGTACCAGCTGCATAAGGAAACTATCTTCCATACCCTCTAGGAACCTTTTGGACTGTTTCCTCTGCGTTGTATGATATTCCCAGCATATATCAGGGAAGTTGAAGTCTCCCACGAGAACGAGTGCTGGCAATCGCACGACTTGCTCAAGCTGCTCATAGAATGCCTCGTCCTTCTCTTCGTCCTGATTAGGCGGTCTATAACAGACCCCCACCACGATGTCACCCCTACAGGCCTTTCCTCTGATCCTTATCCATAGACACTCAACTGTATCATTCCCAACCCCAAGCTCTTCAACGTCAAAATAGTCTTTAATATAAAGGGCCACACCACCACCCTTCCTTCCTCGTCTATCTCTTCTGAAGAGCTTGTAGCCTTCCATCACAGCACTCCAGTTGTGGGAGTGGTCCCACCACATTTCAGTAATAGCAACCAGGTCATAGTTATCCTGCCGCACAATCGCTTCCAGCTCCTCCTGCTTGTTGCTCATGCTGCGTGCATTGATGTAGATGCACTTCAGCCGAGACAGCTGCCTCAGCCCCAGCTCGAGCACCGTTCCCCTGGGCTCTTCCCTTGAGGGCCTTGTTTTGTCCTCTTCCCCCTTCGTAGCTAGTTTAAAGATCTGTCGATAAGCCCCGCCAGCTCCTGTGCTAGGATTCGTTGCCCCCTGTGAGATAGGTGGGTTCCACAAACAGAAGACAGGCCAGGGGCCGAGTAAACTGCCCCATGATCAAAGAACCCAAAGTTTCTCTCTCGACACCAGCCTCTAAGCCAGTTATTCATTAATGGAACTTTCCAAGCCCACTCTGTGCCGCTCACTGACCCTGAAGGTATAGAACAGAAGATCACTTGAGCTCCTGCTCCTTGAACCAAATGCCCTAAACCCCTGAAATCTCTTTTCATAGTTTGTAGGCTTCTCTGTGCAATTTCATCACTGCCCGCTTGAACTATGAGGAGTGGAAAATAATCAGTGGGCCTAACCAGCTGTGGGAGTTTCCGGGTCATGTCCATGGGACTCGATGAGATGCATCCCAGGGTCCTGAGGGAATTGGCTGATGTAGTTGCCAAGCTACTCTGCATCATATATGAAAAGTCATGGCAGTCAGGCAAAGTCCCCAGTGACTGGAGAAAAGGGAAACATCACACTCATTTTTCAAAAGGGTAATATGGAGGACCCTGGGAACTACCGACCTGTCGACATCATTTCCATGTCCAGTAAGCTCATGGAACAGATCCTCCTGGAAGTTATGCTGAAGCCATATGGAGGATAGGGAAGTGATTCAAGACAGCCAACATGGCTTCACCAAGGGCAAATCATGCCTGACTAATCTAGAGGCCTACGATGGAGTGACTGCATGGGTGGACAAGGGAAGAACTACATATGTGTGTTGGGTTTTGGTGGCGGGGGGGGGGCTACAGGGGTGACTGATGATAAGAGGGCTGGAGCACATTTCCTGTGAGGACAGGCTGAGAGAGTTGGGGCTGTTCAGCCTGGAGAAGAGGAGGCTCCGGGGAGACCTGGTAGCGGTCTTCCAGTACCTCAAGGGGGCCTACAAGAAAGATGGGGAGAGGCTGTTCAGTAGGGCCTGTTGCAATAGGACAAGGAGTAATGGTTTCAAAATAGAGGGAGGTAGATTTAGATTAGATATTAGGAAATAATTTTTTACAATGAGGATGGTAGAACACTGGAACAGGTTGCCCAGAGAGGTGGTGGATGCCCCATCCCTGGAAACATTCAAGCCCAGGTTGGATGAGGCTCTGAGCAACCTGATCTGGTTGGAGATGTCCCTGCTCCTTGCAGGGGGGTTGGACTAGATGACCTTTGAAGGTCCCTTCCAACCCTAACCATTCTATGATTCTATGATTCTATAAGTTTCCCCTTGGTCTGGTGGAGTCGGATGACTCCAGGGCAAATCCGATGCTGGCCGAGCCAGTCGACAACGGTGATAACGCCTCTGTGATAACATATTTAAGAAGGGGAAACAAAGCAGCAGTGGAGGGAGAGTGGGGAGGAGGTGTGGACCTTGCCCTCAGCCTCCTGCCAAGTGGCTATCTGTGTTCATCTTGACCTGGTGCAGCATGACGGAGGGGAGAGAGGAGTGAAAAGATGTGAGAGAAACAACCTGGCAGATACCAAGGTCAGTGAAGAATGGATGGGAGGACTAAAGTTGCTCCTGGCAAGATTCCTCTGCAGCCTGTGGTGAAGGCCATGGTGAGGCAGGCTCTCCCCCTGCAGCCCCTAGAGGTCCACGGAGGGGCAGAGATTCACCTGCAGCCCGTGGAGGACCCCATGCTGGAGCAGATGGATGCCCAAAGGAGAGTGTGGCCTGTGGAGGGCCTGCGCTGGGGCAGCCTGTTCCTGAGGGACTGCACCCCGTGGAAAGGACTCGCACTGGAGTAGTTTGTGAAGGACTGCAGCCTGTGGGAAGGACTCGCACTGGAGTAGTTTGTGAAGGACTGCAGCCTGTGGGAAGGACTCACGCTGGAGAAGTTCATGGAGGACTGTCTCCTGTGGGAGGGACCCCATGCTGGAGCAGGGGAAGAGTGTGGGGCATCCTCTCCCCAGGGAGAAAGGAGCAGCAGAAACAAGGTGTGATGAACTGACCACAATCCCCATTCCCCACCCCCCTGCGCTGCTCAGGGAGTGGAGGAAGAGAATTCGTGAGCAAAGCTAAGCACAGGAAGAGTGGAGGGGTGAGGGGAAAGTGTTCTTAAGATTTGGTTTTATCTCTCACTGTTCTATTTCTGTAATGCCTTTAATATGGTCCCCCACAACATTATTACCTCTAAATTGGAGAGATATGGGTTTGATGAATGGACTATTAAATGGATAAGGAACTGACTGGATGGCTGCATCAATGGATCAATGGATCAATGTCCAAGTGGAAACGAGCAATGAGTCGTGTCCCTCAAGGGTCCGTACTGGGGACCAATAATATTTAATACCTTCATCAATGACATAGTGGGATTGAGTGCACCCTCAGCAAGTTTGCAGATGACACCAAGCTGAGTGGTGCAGCTGATTCACTAGAGGGACCTTGACAGGCTTGAGGAGGAGTGGCCCATGGGAACCTCATGAAGTTCAACAAGGCCAAGTGCAAGGTCCTGCACCTTGATCAGGGCAATTCCCAATATCAACAGAGACTGAGGGATGAAGGAATTGAGAACAGCCCTGCAGAGAAGGACATGGGGATATTGGTGGATGAAAAAGTATACATGAGTCAACGATGTGCACTTGCAGCTCAGAAAACCAACTGTATCCTGGGCTGCATCAAAAGAAGCGTGGCCAGCAGGTCGAGGGAAGTGATTCTCCCCCTCTACTCCACTCTGGTGACAACCCACCTGGAGTACTGCATCCAACTCCGGGGTCCCCAGTACAAGAAAGACATGGAACTGTGTTGTGGTTTTGTTTAGTGAGGGGCGGGCCTAAGGTGGCAGCTTCTGTAGGAAACTGCTAGAAGTTGCTCCCTTTTGTTCAGCGTACTCGGCTGGGTCTAGGGCGGACCCGCTGCTGGCCAAGGCCAAGCCAATTGGTAGCAGAATGTTCTGTGATAACACCTCTGCGATAATATATTTAAGAAGGGGAAAACAGAAAAAAAAAGAGAAGAGAAGATGTGAAGAAGCTGAGCAGGGGCAGAGGCGCAGAGGGGGAGGCACAGGCCTCATGGGCCTTGCAGGCCTCACCCTCTGGCCTCTTGCCAGGCGGCCGACTGGGCCTGACACGGCCCGGCCCGGCTGCAAGAAGTGGAGAGGAGATGAGCTGGATGATGTGAAGAGATTCTGAGAGGCATCTGCCAGCCTGTTGTGAAGAACTTTTCTTGTCAGAGGAATGGCTGCAGATGCCAAGGTCAGTTCAGAAGGAGGGGGAGGAGTAATGCGGCTCCTGGCCAAGATTCCCCTGCAGCCTGTGGTGATGACCATGGTGGAGCAGGTTGTCCCCCTGCAGCCCATGGAGGCCCACGGAGGAGCAGAGATCCACTTGGAGCCCGTGAAGGACCCCATACTGGGGGAGGTGGATGCCTGAAAGCAGCTGTGGCCCGTGGAGGGCCCGCTGGGACAGCCGTTCTGGAGGGACTGCACTCCGTGGAAGAGATGACCCACGCCAGAGCAGTTTCACGAAGGACTGTGGCATATGGGAGGGACCCCGCAACGGAGCAGGGGAGGAATGTGAGGAGTTCTTCCCCTGACCATGAAGCAGCGGCGTAAAACAACACGTGATGAACTGACTGCAACCCCCATTCCCTCTTCCCCCCTGTGCCACTCAGTGGGGGGAAGGTAGTAGAGATAATGTTAAGCCCGGGAAGAGGGAGGGGTGGAGGGAGGTTATCTTGTTCCCTGTCTCATTCTCCTGCTAGTTTTAGAAATAAATGAGTGTTTTTCCCTAAGTCGAGTCTGTTTTGCCCATAACGGTAACTTTAAGGATTTTCTCCCTGTTCTTATCTCAAACCTCGAGCCGTTTTTTTTTCTTATGTTATCTCTCCCTATTCTCTTGGAGGGTGGGGGGAGTGAGAGAGAGACTGTGTAGTCTGGTCCCGATTGGGGCTGAACTACGACAACCTGTTAGAGCTGGTCCAGAGGAGTGCCACAAAAATGACCAGAGGTCTGGAACACCTCTCCTATGAAAAAAAGGCCAAGAGAGCTGGGGTTGTTCAGCCTGAAGAAGAGAGGTCTCCGGGGAGACCTTATTGTGGCCTTCAATATATAAAGGGGGCCTCTAAGAAAGATGGGGACAGACTTTTTACCAAGGCCTGTAGTGCCAGGACAAGGGGCAATGGTTTTAAACTGAAAGAGGGTAGGTTTAGATTGGATATTAGGAAAAAATTTTTTATAACGACAGTAGTGAGACATTGGGATAGGTTGCCCAGAGAAGTTGTGGATGCCTCATCACTGGAATTGTTCAAGGTGGGGCTTTGAGCTACCTGATCTAGTGAAAGATGTCCCTGTCCATGGCAGGGAGTGGACTAGATGATCTTTGAAGGTCCCTTCCAACTCAAACCATTTAATGAAAACGGTGCAGGAGATAAGCGTGAAGTAAGCTTCATTTAATAATGCAAGATGAGTACTGGGAAAGGCTCCTGTGAGAGCATAGAAAGTAATGGTTTATAAAACAAAGACACTCTCTCTTCTACAAGGGAACCTGTAAATGATGGTAGTGCTAATTCAAACAAGCGCAAGAACTGAATGCATGCTGATAGCTAGGCTTCTGGGAAACCTTCAATGGTCATAACAACTGAAAAGTCCCCTGGAGATCATGACAGTCATCGTGAAATCTTTCCATCTGGACGTGAAGTTCAACACGATGATCCTTTGAACATGATGAAATGCAACCATAATTTCTTATAACAGTTGCATTATACAACCATAATTTCTTATGCAGCAAGCTGGCTTCATCAGAGGCCCAACTTAAGTGCACTATGTTAATGCATGTAGCATGGGGAACAAACAATAAGAGCTAGAGATGTGCGCACGCCTGCAGGGCTACGATCTTACTGGCATCACGGAGACGTGGTGAGATGGGTCCTATGACTGGGGAGTTGGAATGGAAGAATACAGGCTCTTTAGGAAGGACAGGCAGGGGAAACAAGGAAGAGGATGTTGCCCTCTATGTCAGCAACCGGCTGGAGTGCATGGAGCTCTGCCTGGGGATGGAGGAGGAGCTGACAGAGAGCTTATGAGTCAGAATTAAAGGGAGAGAAGGGACAGGTGACACTGTAGTGGGGGTTTGCTACAGGCCACCTGACCAGGAGGACAGAGCGGACAAGGCTCTCTATAGACAGATAGGAGCAGCCTCACGGTCACAAGCCCTGGTCTTCATGGGGGACTTGAACCACCCCGATATCTGTTGGAAGGACAACACAGCAGGGCACAGGCAGTCCAGGAAGTTCCTGGAATGTGTGGATGACAACTTCCTCCTGCAAGTGATAGAGGAGCCAACGAGGAGAGGTGCTATGCTGGACCTTGTTCTCACCAACAGGGAGGGGCTAGTGAGGAACGTGAAGATCAAGGGCAGTCTTGGCTGCAGTGACCATGAGATGGTGGAGTTCAAGATTCTTAGGGCATAGAGGAGGGAGTGCAGCAAACTCTCTACCCTAGACATCAGAAGAGCAGACTTTGGCCTCTTCAAGGACCTGCGGGACTATCGTGGTTCTGGTTAGGATAGAGTTAATACTCACCTGAGCTGGGTGGAGAACTGGAGCTGGTGGCCCCTATGGCTGGGGCACCCAGCTGGGATAATTAACTAATTAGCTAACAGCTGGGGTTAATTTACCCAAATTAGCCAAAGGGCTATTCCATCCCATATGACATCATGCTCAGTATCTAACTGAGGAGGGTGCTGAGAGGAGCCTCCTGCTATGTGGAAGAAACTAAGTGTAGGGCTTTGTTGTAAGGCATTATACTGTATTTGTATTCCATCACTGTTTTGTTTTCTTCTGTTATTGCTGTTAAATTTAATTTTTGTTCAATCTCAACCCATGTGTTTTTTCTGCTGGTCTTTTTTTTTTTTTTGTTTACCAATTCTCCCCTCTGTCCCACTGGAGAGTGGGGGGGAGTGGGAGAGAGACTGTGTAGTCTGGTCCCAATCGGGGCTGAACTACGACAATTATTTTGGCGCCCAATGTGGGGCTTGAAGGGTTGAGATAACAACAGATCTGACTTTTTTTTGTTGTTGTTGTTTTTTGTTTTTTGCTTGAAACAAATTTGTTTATACACACTTATTGTATTGGTTGTTTGTCATTGGTCATGATGTTGCAGTGGTTGGTTATGTTGTTGTATTGTCTATGCTCCTATATTTACTATGTGTTTCTAGTGGTGGTGTTTATCACCTCAGGGAAAATGATGAGAATTATCCTTCTGTTATACTATGCAGTATCAATCTATGACATGGTGACCTCAATGGCCTTAGAGATAAATTGGTATTCCTATGTGGACAGCTTCCCGAATTCTTTCACTTCCAGGGTAGTTAAACCACTTTTTGAGAACTTTGAGGATCTAGGGGATATTCAAGCCATTATGATGTTGTTGTTATGTATCTTGAATGTGTGCCAAGTCTTGTCTAGGCCCGCAAAACCACTTTTTGGATATCTCCTCCTGAGATTTACCCTAAGGCAAGATAGTAATATGTGGCATGGTATGAGGGAGAACAAACTGACCTGCAAGCAACAGGCATTGCAGCTGAATCAGAGGGTGAACCTGTGCTGGTATCAGTTGCCCCTGTATACAAGAAGTCTTGGAAGTGGAAGTCAGCTCATTTAGTGAGGGATGAAGAGGCCTGTTCTAGGAGGGAGCAGGAGGAAGAAGAGGAAGGTCTATTTGCTTCGTGCCAAGGAAGAACTCAGCAGGCGGGCCCTTCCTCTTCCTCAGAGGAAGAACTCCTAAATGAAACAGTAAGCACCCAATATCTATCCCTGAGCGAACAGTGAGACATGCGAAAAGATTTTAGCTGTCACCCTGGGGAGCACACTGTCAGCTGGCTGCTGTGGTGCTGGGATAATGGGGCCAATAGCTTGGAATTAGAGGGCAGAGAAGCCAGGCAACTGGGATCCATTTCTAGAGAAGGGGGCATTGACAAAGCAGTTGGAAAAGGGACGCAAGCCCTCAGCCTCTGGAGGTGACTCCTGTCAGGATTGAAGGAGAGGTATCCTTTCAAGGAGGATGTAATGTGTCACCCAGGCAAGTGGGCTACCATGGAGAGGGGTATCCAGTACCCGAGGGAATTAGCTGTGCTGGAGATTATTTATGATGACCTGGACAATGATCAGTTACCTAAGGATCCAGATGAAGTCAGGTGCACACGACAAATGTGGCGGAAGTTTGTTCGAAGTGCACCACAGTCATATGCCAACTCATTGGCAGTTATGACCTGGGAAGATGGGAGAGGAAGAAACACTGGATGAACTGGCTGGCTGACTCCGGCAGTACGAGGAAAGCCTGTCTTCCTCCCTATGGGCCTGTGTCTCGGCTGTGGAGAAACTGTCCCAGGAGATCCAGCAATTCAAAGCAGATAAGTCCCATTCTCCACTGGTATGGGCCAATGTTGTGGTTTTCTTTAGTGAGGGGGGGGGCTAAGGTGGTAGCTTCTGTAGGAAACTGCTAGAAGTCGCTCCCCTTTGTTCAGTGGACTCGGCCGGGCCTAGGGCAGACCTGCTGCTGGCCAAGGCCGAACCAATTGGTAGCAGAATGTTCTGTGATAACACCTCTACAATAACGTATTTAAGAAAGGGAAAACAGGAGGAAAAAAGAGAGAAGAGAAGATGTGAAGAAGCTGAGCGGGGGCAGAGGTGTAGAGGGGGAGGCGCAGGCCTCATGGGCCTTGCAGGCCTCACCCTCTGGCCTCTCACCAGGCAGCCGACTGGGCCCAACTCGGCCCGGCCTGGCTGCAAGGAGTGGAGAGGAGATGAGAAGTGAATAAGATGTAAAAAGGATCCTGAGAGACATCTACCAGCCTGTTGTGAGGAACAGCTGCAGACGCCAAGGTCAGTGAAGAAGGAGGGGGAGGAGTAATGCGGCTCCTGGCCAAGATTCCCCTGCAGCCTGTGGTGATGACCATGGTGGAGCAGGTTGTCCCCCTGCAGCCCATGGAGGCCCACGGAGGGGCAGAGATCCACTTGGAGCCCGTGAAGGACCCCCGTACCGGGGGAGGTGGATGCCTGAAGGCAGCTGTGGCCCATGGAGGGCCTGCTGGGACAGCCGTTCTGGAGGGACTACACCCCGTGGAAGAGATGACCCACGCCAGAGCAGTTTCACGAAGGACTGTGGCGTAGGGGTGGGACCCCACAACGGAGCAGGGGAGGAATGTGAGGAGTTCTTCCCCCAACCATGAAGCAGCAGCGTAAAACAACGTATGATGAACTGACCGCGACCCCCATTCCCTCTTCCCCCCTGTGCCGCTCAGTGGGGGGAAGGTAGTAGAGATAATGTTAAGCCTGGGAGGGGTGGAGGGAGGTTATCTTGTTCTCTGTCTCATTATCCTGCTGTTTGTAGTAATAAATGAGTGTTTTTCCCCAAGTCGAGTCTGTTTTGCCTGTAACAGTAATTTAAAGGATCTCTCCCTGTCCTTATCTCAAAACTCAAGCTGTTTTTCCTTATATTTTCTCTCCCTATTCTCTCAGAGGGTGGGGGGAGTGAGAGAGAGACTGCGTAGTCTGGTCCCGATTGGGGCTGAACTATGACAGCCAATAATTCAGCTATTAGGAGTAAACATTTCCCTGCTCAAGAGAGACTGTATACATGGTGGGGTACCCTGTGGTTTACCTTGTGTAAACAAAGAGAGGACATGAGGAAGTGGGATGGGAAGCCTACCTCTGCCCTAGAGGCATGGTTATGTGAGTTGCGTGGAAAAACCATTGCAAATAGAAGTTCTCCCCGGAAAATTGTTGCACCAGTCTCCAATAGGCAGAGTAGAAGGAATAGCTTTAGTTCTGACCCTCTTGAAGGGACCTCTCATGCATATTTAAAAGAAATGAGCAATGAATACTGTGGCCAGGATTAGAGAGGCCCTGCCTCCAGCCAGGTGGAGGAGAGGGACAACAGAGTTTATTGGACTGTGTGGATCTGATGGCCTGGCACATCAGACCCACAGGAGTATAAAGCTCTAGTAGATACTGGTGCACAGTGTACCTTAATACTGTCAAGACATAAAGGGGCAAACCCATTTGTATTTCTGGAGTGACAGGGGAATCCCAACAGCTGACTGTATTAGAGGCTGAAGTGAGTTTGACTGGGAATGAGTGGCAAAAGCACCCCATAGTCGCTGGCCCAGATGCTCCATGCATTCTTGGTGTAGATTATCTCAGGAGAGGGTATTTCAAGGACCCAAAAGGGTACCGGTGGGCTTTTGGTGTAGGTGCTTTGGAGGTGGAGGAAATCATACAGTTGTCCACCTTGCCTGGTCTGTCAGAGGATCCTTCTGTTGTGGGGTTGCTGAAAGTTGAAGAGCAACAGGTGCCAATTGCTACCACAACTGTATACTGGCAGCAGTATCGCACCACCTGAGGCTCCCTGATCCCCATCCATAAGCTGATTCATCAGCTGGAGAGCCAGGGAGTCATCAGCAAGTCCCACTCACCTTTTAACAGTCCCATATGGCCAGTGAGAAAATCAAGTGGAGAGTGGAGGTTAACAGTGGACTATCGTGGCCTGAATGAGGTAACACCACCACTGAGTGCTGCTGTGCTAGACGCATTAGAACTTCAGTATGAACTGGAGTGCAAGGCAGCCAAGTGGTATGTCACCATTGATATTGCCAATGTGTTTTTCTCTATCCCGTTGGCACCAGAATGCAGGCCACAGTTTGTTTTCACTTGGAGGGGGAGTCCAGTACACTTGGAATCGACTGCCCCAGGGGTGGAAATACAGCCCCACCATTTGCCATGGGCTGATCCAGACTGCACTGGAAAAGGGTGGCGCTCCAGAGCACCTGCAATACATTGATGATATCATTGTATGGGGCAAAACAGCAGCAGAACCTTTTCAAAAGGGGGAGAAAATAATTAAAATCCTCCTGAAAGCTGGGTTTGCCATGAAGCGAAGTAAGATGAAAGGACCTGCAAGAGAGTTAGAGTTTTTGGGGATAAAATGGCAAAATGGGTGTCGTCAGATTCCAATAGATATAGTCAACAAAATAACAGCTGTGGTTGCGCCAACTGACAAAAAGGAAACACAAGCTTTCCTGGGCATTGTGGGTTTCTGGAGGATGCATATTCCAAATTATAGTGTGATTGTAAACCCTCTGTATAAAGTCACCTGAAAGAAGAATGATTTTAAATGGGGCCCTGAACAACAGAAAGCTTTTGAAGAAATTAAACAAGAGATTGTTCATGAGGTGGCTCTTGGGCCAGTCTGGACAGGGCAAGAGGTAAGAAATGTGCTCTACACCGCAGCTGGGGAGAATGGCCCTACCTGGAGTCTCTGGCAGAAAGCACCAGGAGATGCTGGTTCTCTTGCCAGCAAACCAACCCAGGACGCACCAGAGCCCCGCCCCGGGGAAAGCAGGGCATCACACGGATACCGCCAAGCCAAGCCTTCAATTTAATGCTGCGCAACATGGGGTTAAATACCCGTACACCCGCTACGCAGGCGAACGCACCCGCCCCCTGAGCCCATGGATCCATCTGTGCCCGCCAGGCACCTGCCCCTGCGTCAATGGACCTATCCGTGCCTAGCACCCGAACCACCGCAGACTGCCACTCCTGCATATATGCAGCCCTGCTAACCTGTTACCCCACAATTCCCCCCCCTCTATGCTAAATCATCCTGGTCTAATGGCTGGTACTCTGGGGCAGATGCCACCATAACATAGTTGATCATCGATAGTCGCCTAGTGACCCCTCAATCATAGCATGCAAGAAATGTAACAATAACAGAAACAAAGCATTATCAAAGCAACTGCTAGGATCGTCAGACCTTATAGACACAATATTTCTTAGCCATCTAGGTAAACCGAACAGGTCTGGAAACTACCCCCAGTCCTTTTAGGGCTTTGACGTTGAATACCGACTGGGCAGCATGCGCATGCATCTCCTCCAAGGCCAAGGAGGCGTTCTTGCTGAAGTCCAAACAGCAGTAACCCTGGAGACCTAGGACTCCCTCTAGGTTGCTGCAACTGATGCCAGGCCTCGCAAGGGCATAATCTAATGCCAACTTCATTTGTGCCAGTCCTTCGTCGTGTGCTGCTAAAGCAGTCACCAGTTCAGATATGGTGAGGACTGTGCGGTTGGCATTCCCAAGAGCCCAACAGGCCACGCGCTATGCAAACCTGAGTAGAGTTTGCGTAATGCATGAACTGCTCCCAGAAGTTAGTCGTTATCACTGGCACTGGAAGACTCACAATCAGGATCAAACCCACTAGGATGAGCTGGAGAGCACCGCGCCGCTCGGTCACCCTGCCAATCCTCCAGCCACGGCTGTACCAACCGGGCCGGGATCCATCAGGTCCCCGCACCTGTGGAGATACAAGCATACCCTCGTCCCCATATTAACAGATCAGCGGGACCTTCCCAACGTGGGTCTTCTGGCAGGCGGTACCAGACCCCCAGGAGCACCTTGCCCCCAAACAGCAGCTGACATGAGGAAAAATGGTTTTGGATAGGGGAAACGGATTGGGGGTCAGCAAAGTACATATGATTCAGTACCACAAGCGCTTCACCGACTAAGACCCCCAGCGAACCCCTCTCTCCCCCCTCTCTTAAGCGCATTAGCTGTGCTTTCAGGGTTTTGTGTGCGCATTCTACAATCGCTTGCCCGGTGCTGTTCAGAGGAATGCCAAACGTATGGCGGACTCCCTACGTCTGCAGGAAGTGGTGAAACACCTGTGATCGATAATTCAGCCCATTGTCAGTCTTTATCTCCTGAGGTACCCCTAGGCAGGCAAAAGCCTGGTTCCGGTGTAGGATGGATTTCTGTGTCGTGAACGTCGTGAATGGACACACAAAGAGAGCTCGGGAGCAAGTGTCGACCGCAACATGAATGTATATGAGACAGCCAAATGGCGCGTACTCTGTGATATCCACTTGCCATACCTGGTTCGGAGCATACCCCCGGGGTTAATGCCTGGGTAGTATAAGGGCTGGTTCGGCTTTGCTGCTTGGCATGCTGGACAGGCTGCCACTACAGCCCGAGCCTGTGAGATGGGCAGTCGGAACTGACGTCGTATGGCGTGCACGCCCTGATGTAGTATTCTCTGCATCACTTTTGTAGGCAGGTGACCAAGCACGGAAGGTTAATGATTATACCTAGTATGATGCCTAGTATCACAATTCTGATTTTGACCAAAGATAGCAACCACCCAGTTATGCCACACACAAGCTTAGCCAATAAGATCACACGTTATACATATTCATGACTGCTAAGCAAAACTAAGTTTCACTGCCTTCTAGTAATTTTCTACTATGGCATTCTTCTCCTATTACAAACATAACAACTCCAGTAACTTTATCTACAAGGCCAGTGACTAGTTTTTTGCAGGCCTCTGTTGAAACAAGCCATAAATTCTGCTAACAATGTTTTGTATCTTAAAGCTTCCCTTCTCATTCCATGGCTTTCTTCCAGCGAGCATGATTGTATCCCTCTCCCAAGGTCAGTTTGCTTTCACTGACACCGTACTGGCTCAGTGAAATACCCACATCTCCCCCTTCTTTGTTTATGAGAAGAGGCTTGTTTCAACACTTTATCTATTAAAGTCTGCACATATTTCAACACACACGGAATACAGATCAAAATACATATATAAAAAGCATGAATAAGCATCCTACAGCTATTTGTAATAAGCTTATATCAATCCGTCAAAAGGATTTCTGAATATATCAAAATCATTACTTTGTTTCAGTTTCTGTACTCCTTTTTGCAAGTTTTGAATACTTTGTGAATAGATACCGAATGATCAGACAGATTCATGCAGCAAAGCCCATCAAAATCCTGACAACCATGATTTTGTGCTAATAATAAAAAAAATCTACTACTGATCTGTTCTGCTACCAACCCGACTACACCAAAGACACCGCCGAGCAAGAGGATGGTTATCATCAGGGTCAGAGCAGAGAAAGGAGGTAGGTGCAGCACCTTCAGGGCGTCCCCTGTTGTAAACAGAGCGTGCTCCAGGTCCCTTCTCTCTCCTCCGCTCCGAGCCACCTCTGTTTATACCCTCAGCATATTCATTGGAAGAGTACTGACTAGACGTTGCTGCACGCGTGGCCAGCGCACACGACAAGGCTTGACCAGATGTTGCTGCACGTGTGGCCAGCACATGCAACAAGGTCTGTCAAATATGTGCTCTACAGGCTAACAGCGGTTCTGTTTTGTAAAGTAGCATAGTATATAGAATCTACATCAATTAAAAGTGTTAATAGTACCGATACAATTGCATGCGTTTGCTTAGCAAGCCAAAAGCCCAATTTATTTAGAGTAGCTAACGCCTAGGCACTTGCCACATGAGGTGCAAAGATTGCAGCAGCAATAATTTCACTTGGTTTCCAAAACTCTATATTATCTTGGCAATCAGATTCAAAGCTATGTGTACTTCGTTTAGGTCTTTTATGCTGTCTGGATTTTGATGTGTTAGTGCTTGCATGATTACACCATGCTGTATCGTTGCAATGTATAGGTCTTAAAGCATTTACAATCATTACCCCTCTAGTAACATTACCTCCTGAAGAGTTAAAGAAAAGAGGCAGAAGTCCATCTTTACTGATTCCAAAAGTTCCATCTTTTGTAATTTAGCACTCAGCACTCCCGGCTGCTGTTGTTTTACACAGAGTTGCCATCCTACCGTTATCTGATCTGGCAGATTGACCAAGCATGTTCTGAAAGGCTTATTTGAAGATGATACAGACAGACAAATGGCGCCCCACCCTGTGGCACCAGCCATAGCTACCCACACTTTTGTTCTTTCCGTGACTGATGTCCATGGTGCTGCCACACAGCTTGTTAACAATCCGACAAACGCAAGGCAGCTTGGAGCGCTGGTCGTACCCATCGTGCAGGGATCCACTTGTTCACTGCTCCTGTAGAGACACAAGCATATCCTTTCCCCCACATCATAAGAGGGAATGGTCCTTCCCAATTACCTGTTTCCAAATTCTTAACCATCACCAGAGCTTGCCCTCGGATGGTCTCATGTACAGTAGATGATCCAAAATGTTTCTGTATTGGGGAAGATTTGTCACTCCAGTGATTTAGAAAATTGAGGATATACATTGCTTTCACTCACTTTTCGTTTGTAGATTTTCCTCCCATTTCCTTTTTTTTTTTAAACTGATCATATAACAAAGGATTATTAATTTCCTTTAACATTGTCCATTCAGCGCACTGTATTATATTGACCACATAGGCAGACTCAGAGACAATATTGAGGGATTCATCTTTCCACTTATACAAGGCTCGTACCAGCACTGCAAGTTCTACAATTTGGGTTGAACCTTCTACCAATTGTACGTCATGATGCCACTCATCATTTTTCTTCCACGCAATTACAGATTTGTGTGTTTTTCCTGATCCATCTGTAAATATTGTTAAGGCATTTTTTTATGGGAGTACAACT
This sequence comes from Chlamydotis macqueenii, assembly GCF_036417535.1. Taxonomy (NCBI): domain Eukaryota; kingdom Metazoa; phylum Chordata; class Aves; order Otidiformes; family Otididae; genus Chlamydotis; species Chlamydotis macqueenii. The sequence goes on from NC_141592.1 coordinate 42,605,537, forward strand.
TAAATGAGTTGCTGGATACAACATTAATTCTCTTAAAAATTGCAGCATTGGTTGCTTAGGCAAATGAATGGAGACCTGTAGCAAAACTGTTTGTAATGCCGTTTGTGCTTCTGGAGTCAGTCTCCTAGGAGAGGTTAAATCTGAGTCTCCCTTAAGTATTTGGAATAGTGGAGAAAGCAATTCTGTAGAGAGGCCTAATACCAGGCGTACCCAGTTGATAGCTCCCAGCAATTTCTGCACATCGTTTAAGGCAAACACTGTTTGAGGGATTTTTAACTTTTGCAGACCAATTGTTCTTTTCATAATTTGCCAGCCGAGACACTGCCAGGGACACACCTTTTGAATTTTTTTCTTGAGCAATAACCAATTTAAATCAGGATAATGCACTGGTGATATCATTAAGAACTCTGTCCACCAGAGAATCATCGGGTGCTGCAATTAAGATGTCATCCCTATAATGATAAACGAGGCTATTCCTATGCAAGCACCTTACTGGTGCTGTGGCCTGTGCGACGTACCATTGGCAGATGGTTGGACTATTTTTCATACCCTGTGGAAGTACCATCCAGTGATATCGCTGATTAGGTTCTCCCATATTGATTGAAGACACAGAAAATGCAACTCGTGGAACATCCGATTTGTCTGTATTACAAACACAGGTGTATTCTAGGAACTGTCTGTTGGTTTTGTATGTCCAAGTTGTAATCGCTCGTTAACTAACTCATTCAAATGGTGCAGCTTTTCTCTTGCTAAAGGCCACTGGTCAACTCAGACGGGAGTATCTGTAACCATGGCAGGCTTTGGGTAAGCTGCCCCCGCCCCGCCGGATGGGGGGGGGTGGGGGGTGCGCCTGGCGGCGGCCGCGGCGAGAGATCCTTAAAGCCACCGTCACAGGCAAAACAGACTCGACCTGGGGAAAATTATTTATTTATTACTAAAACCAAAGCAGGATAATGAGAAAGGGAACAAGACAACCTCCTCCCCACCCCCTCCCTCTTCCTGGGCTTAACACCCTCTCCACCTCCTTCCCCGCCCCCTGAGCGGGACTGGGCGGGGGGGGGGGGGGGGGGGGCGGGAAGAGGGAATGAGGGCCACGGTCGGCAAATCACACGTTGCCTTTTGCTGCAGTTTACTAAGAGGAAACCTACAATAATAACAAAATATAAGAACATTAATATATACAAAATGAACAATGTACTATTTCTCACCACCCGATGTCCAAATGACCAATATTCTGTCTGCCTTTGGCCCAGCTTCCTGCACCTGCACGTTAACGAGACTTGGAAAGCCAGACAGTGTCCTTGGTCTCATTAACAACCCTAATCATCAGGGCATTTTTATCAACATTCTTCACATACAAAGCCCAAAGCTTCTGAGAGGAAAATTAACTCCATCCCTGCTGAAACCAAGACAGTATTCACCCCTTATTTCATACCATCTACTTCATGCTTATACGCACACACACACACAAACACGCCACCTCTATAAGAAGGAAGCTCCAAAGACTGAAGGCTCCTTTTCCGGATCTATGGGAACTGGATCAAAGGGATTTGCTGGCTCGCTGTTAGTCTTCGTTTCCATGGACGAAGGAGCTGACAGGGTAACGGGTGCTGTTGCATCTCCTTTCTGCGTGTGATTCTTCAAGGCTTCAAACATTACACGCCATGCCGGTAATAACTTTTGAACAGCAGGGTCACCCCGCGTTACACAGTCCCACAGTCTAATACCTATGGTGTTCCAGGAGCCCACCGTATATAGATTACAGAGGTTTGCGTTTGATACGTGAGCGGACACCCAAGTCAACAAGCTCTTCAGGTCAGTGTTATTAATAGCACAGTTCTGTTCCTCTAACACTCTTGTTAGACTCGTTAAAACTGATTTATGTTCCTTTGAAGCAGTGCTTCTCGTCGTTCTGGTCTGGAGGACCGCGGCTCTATCACCCGCCGCTTTATCCTTGGTCTCGGGGACCGCGGCTCTTTTCCCCACCGGGAAAGCGCTAGGACCCCGCTCCGCGCCCCGCGACTCCTCGGGCGCCACCTCGAAACTGGCTCCCGCCTCACTATCGCCCCTCCGCGAATTTACAAGCGGTGGAGCCGATGGGGCAGAAGGAGAGACAGAGGGCACCCCCGCGTCCTCGCATCCGGGGGGTCGCCCCCCCGTCAAGCAAGGCGCAACACACGGGGGAGCACACCCAAACTCCTTTATCACTGTCAGAGGCTCTCGGCCGAACCGGGCAGACCACCGGAGCGCCACCCCCCGTCCCCTCCGCGCCGTCTCGACCCCGTTCGTCCCCCTCCCCTTCCGAGGACCGCCCTTCTTTGATTGCAGTTAAAGCCGCAACTCACACTCCGCGCCCCTCTCGAGCCTTAGCCAGCAGTCTTTTCACCGAACCTAACGTCTCCAGCCGCGTCGCCACACCCTTCGTTCCGACCCCTCGTTCTTCCAGTAACTCTTTCCCCGCCGCCTGTAACAGCGCCACTTCCATCACCTCTCCCGGCTTGTTAATCAAGCCCCTTTTCTGCATCCATAGGATGAACTCCGTCAACGGTGCCCTGTGCACCGGACAATTCACATCTTTACCCAACGCCTTTAATACCTTCACTGTATCAGAGATGGATGCCATCCTAACAGCAGGCAGGCACGACCGCCGCGCGGCCCCAGCTCAAAAGCGTCCGGACCTGTCACACGTCGGGGTCACCACTTGCCGGTTCTCTTGCCAGCAAACCAACCCAGGACGCACCGGAGCCCCTCCCCGGGGAAAGCAGGGCATCACACGGATACCGCCAAGCCTTCAATTTAATGCTGCGCAACACAGGGTTAAATACCCGTACACCCGCTACGCAGGCGAACGCACCCGCCCCCTGAGCCCATGGATCGATCTGTGCCCGCCAGGCACCTGCCCCTGCGTCAATGGACCTATCCGTGCCTAGCACCCGAACCACCGCAGACTGCCCCTCCTGCATATATGCAGCCCTGCTAACCTGTTACCCCACAGGGGAAACCTGTGGTCGACCCCTTAGGTTTTGGAGTTGGGGATACAGAGGATCTGAGGCCCGCTATACTCCAACTGAAAAAGAGATACTGGCAGCATACGAAGGACTTTGAGCTGCTTCAGAAGTGATTGGTACTGAAGCACAGCTCCTCCTGGCACCCCGACTGCCAGTGCTGGGCTGGATGTTCAAAGGAAGGGTCCCCTCTGCACATCATGCAACTGATGCTACATGGAGCAAGTGGGTTGCACTGCTCACACAGTGGGCTCGAATAGGAAACCCCAATCGCCCAGGGACATTAGAGGTAATTACAGACTGGCCAGAAGGCAAAGATTTTGGAAAGCCACCAGAGGAAGAGGTAACGCGTGCTGAAGAGGCCCCACCATATAACAACCTCCCAGAAAATGAGAGGCGATATGCCCTGTTTACTGATGGGTCCTGTCATATTGTAGGAAAACATCGGAAGTGGAAAGCTGCTGTGTTGAGTCCTACACAACAAGGTGCAGAAGCTGCTGAAGGCCAAGGTGAATGGAGTCAGTTTGTCGAGGTGAAGGCCATCCAGCTGGCTTTAGATATTGCTGAATGGGAAAAATGGCCTGTGCTCTGTCTCTACACTGACTCATGGATGGTGGCAAACGCTCTGTGGGGGTGGTTAAAGCAATGGAAGCAGAGCAACTGGCAGCGTAGAGGCAAGTCCATCTGGGCTGCCACTTTGTGGCAAGATATTGCTGCCCGGTTAGAACATCTGGTTGTAAAAGTATGTCACCTAGATGCCCACGTACCCAAGAGTCAAGCCACTGAAGAACATAAAAAAAAAACCAGCAAGTGGATCAAGCTGCTAAAATTGAAGTGGCTCAGGTGGATCTGGACTGGCAGCATAAGGGTGAGTTATTTTTAGCTCGGTGGGCCCATGATACCTCAGGCCATCAGGGGAGAGATGCAACATATAAATGGGCTCGTGATCGAGGGGTGGACTTGACCATGGACACAGGTTATCCATGAATGTGAAACATGTGCTGCAATTAAGCAAGCCAAGTGGTTAAAGCCTCTTTGGTATGGGGGACGATGGCTGAAGTATAAATAGGGAGAGGCCTGGCAAATTGATTACATTACACTCCCAGAAACTCCCCAAGGCAAGCGCCATGTGCTTCCAATGGTGGAAGCAACCACTGAGTGGCTGGAAACATATCCTGTGCCCCATGCCACTGCCCAAAACACTATCCTGGGCCTTGAGAAACAAGTCTTATGGCGACATGGCACTCCAGAAAGAATTGAATCAGACAATGGTACCCACTTCCAAAACAACCTCATAGACACCTGGGCCAAAGAGCATAGCATCGAGTGGGTATATCACATCCCCTATCACACCCCAGCCTCTGGAAAGATTGAACAGTCCAATGGACTGCTGAAAACTACACTGAGAGCAATGGATGGTGGGACCTTCAAAAATTGGGATACACATTTAGCAAAAGCCACTTGGCTAGTCAACACTCGGGGGTCCACCAATCGAGCTGGCCCTGCCCAATCTGAACTTCTACGTACTGTAGAAGGGGATAAAGTCCCTGTGGTGCATGTAAGGAATATACTGGGGAAGACAGTCTGGGGTATTCCTCCCCTGGGCAAAGATAAATCCATGAATGGGATTGCTTTTGCTCAAGGACCTGGGTGTACTTGGTGGGTAATGCAGGAGGATGGGGAAGTATGATGTGTACCTCAAGGACATCTAATTTTAGGTGAAAAGAGCCAATAGTTTGAAGTGCTTGCTGTCGGTTACTATATAGTACTGTATGTCATTATCTAGCTGTTATATGTCCCTCTTTGCTTCCTCCTGCCCCACGCCCTGAGAGACCTATGTTGTGTCAAAAGTATTATAGTAAAATCATCTAGACCAACAAAGAATGAACTTTAATAAAATAGGAAAAATTGCAGCAGTGATGCAACCAGAACTGGCTCTTGCTACTAGCACCTACCAACAGATCTTCAGTCTGCAGACTATGAACTTGCTAAATCACTTGTACCAGATACACTACCTGAGCAAACACTGCGTTGTCTGTCCTATGCTGAGAGACTGTTATGACAGATGGAGCCCAAGGTTATGGACTGGATAAACTCAACAGACCTTTTGGAGGGATGAGCCATAGACTGAGGGAGTTACATCTATGTATATGCATACAAGTAGATCAAAGAAAGAAAAAGTTGATGACTAATCAGAAAGTGGAGGATCTGGGCATGATGTAGATGGTGTGGAATAAGGGGTGGATAATGTCCTGGTTCTGGCTAGGATAGAGTTAATATTTACCTGAGCTGGGTGGAGAACTGGAGCTGGTAGCCCCTATGGCTGGGGCACCCAGCTGGGATAATTAATTAGCTAACAGCTGGGGTTAATTTACCCAAATTAGCTAAAGGGCTATTGCATCCCATGTGACATCATGCTCAGTATATGAGTGAGGAGGGTGCTAAAAGGAGCCTCCTGCTATGTGGGAAGAAACTAGGTGTAGAGCTTTGTTGTAAGCTATTGTACTGTATTTGTATTCCATCACTGTTTTGTTTTCTTCTGTTATTGCTGTTAAATTTACTTTTTGTTCATTCTCAACTCCTGTGTTTTTTCGGATTTTTTTTTTGTTTACCAATTCTCCCCTCTGTCCCACTGGAGGGTGGGGGGGGAGTGGGAGAGAGGCTGTGTAGTTCAGCCCCGATTGGGACCAGACTACGACAGGGGCAAAGTATTGTGGGATAAAGCCCTGGAGGGAAGAGGTATCCAGGAAAGCTATTTAATATTTAAGGATCACCTCCTCCACGCTCAGGAACGATGCATCCCAACAAAGAGAAAGTCAGGCAAAAATGTCAGGAGGCCTGTATGGATGAAAAAGGAGCTCCTGGGCCAGCTGAATAACAAAAAGGAAGCCTACAGAGGGTGGAAGCAAGGATAAGTAGCCAGGGAGGAATACAGAGAGATTGCCCTAGCAGCCAGGTATCAGGTAAGGAAGGATAAAGCCCTGACGGAATTAAATCTGGCCAGGGATGTCAAGGGCAACAAGAAAAGATTCTTTCAGTATGTCTGGCATAGAAGGAAGACCAGCGAGAATGTAGAACCTGTCCCAAAGGGAACCAGAGACATGGAGAAGGCTGAGGTACTCAACGACTTTTTTGCCTCGGGCTTCACTGGCAAGTACTCTATCCACACCGCTCAAGTTGCAGAAGGCAAAGACAGGGACTAGGAGAATGAGGAACTGTCTACTGTAGGAGAAGAGCAGGTTCGTGACCATCTAAGGAACCTGAAGGTGCACAAGTCCATGGGATCTGATGAGATGCATCCCCAGGTCCTGAGGGAAGTGGTGGATGAAGTTGTCAAGCCACTATCCATCATATTTGAGAAGTTGTGGCAGTCTGGTGAGGTTCCCAATGACAGGAAAAGGGGAAACATAACCCCCATTTTTATAAAGGGGAAGAAGGGAGTCCTGGGCAAATACAGGCCGGTCAGCCTCACCTCTGTGCCTGGCAAGATCATGGAGCAGATTCTCATGGGAACCATACTATGGTACATGGAATATAAGGAGGTGATGTGTGACAGCCAACACAGTTTCACTAAGGGCAGATCGTGCCTGAGCAATTTGGTGGCCTTCTATGCTGGGGTTACATTGTTGGTGGATAAGGAATGTCATCTACCTGGATTTGTGCAAGGCATTTGACACTGTCCCGCAGGACATCCTTGTCTCTAAACTGGAGAGACATGGCTTTGATGGACGGACCACTCGGTGGATAAGGAATTGGCTGGATGGCCGCACTCAGAAGTGGTGGTCAACGGCTCAATGTCCAGGTGGAGACTGGTGACCAGTGGCATTCCTTAGGGATCAATATTGGGACCAGCCCTGTTCAACATCTTTGTCGGCGACATAGACAGTGGGATAGAGTGCACCCTCAGCAAGTTTGCCGATGACACCAAGCTGTGTGGTGTGGTCAACACGCTGGAGGGGAGGGATGCCATCCAGAGGGACCTTGACAGGCTGGAGAGGTGGGCCCTAACTATTATATGATTCTATGAGTCTATTATTTTAATTAAATCTGAATTTTAAACATTTTTCCTATCCTCTGACACTTAAAAAACTTCCCTGTTCTATTGCGTTGAAATTAAGAGCTTCTGAGAGAATATTTTATTTTATTTTATTTTACTTTCGAACAGATGATTACATCTTCCAGAAGACTTTGTTTACTCAAAAAGGGGTAAAAGAAAACGTCTGCTATTGTCTTTATTACAGATTACTGCACTAACCACTACCGCTTCAGGGACTGATTGCTCAGTCTCTCTGCAGCTACTCAGCTTAATTATAATCATTTTATGTTCTCTTGTCTTTGCTTCAATTAGAAATTTCATCCTGTTGTCATTTAGCCCCATTCAAGACTAAGCACTCCATAGCTGCTCACTCACTCTCCCCACCCCTGAGGGAATGGGGAATAGATAATATAACGAAAGGCTTGATGGTCAAGATAAGGACAGGAAGAGATCATTCAGCAGTTACTATCACAGGCAAAACACACTTAGGGAAAACTAATTAATTTTATTAACAATCAAACCAATGTAGGATAATAAGAGACAAAACCAGATCTTAAGAACATTTTACCCACATCCCTCCCCTCTTCCTGGACTGGACTTCTGTCATAGTTCAGCCCCAATCGGGACCAGACTACGCAGTCTCTCTCTCACTCCTCCCACCCTCTGAGAGAATAGGGAGAGATAATATAAGGAAAAATGGCTCGAGGTTTGAGATAAGGACAGGGAGAGATCCTTTAAGTTACCCTTATGGGCAGAACAGACTCGACCTGGGGAAACTAATTTAATTTATTAACAATAAAACCAAAGTAGGATAATGAGAGAGAAAAATAAACAACTTGTCTCCATCCCTCCCCTCTTCCCGGGCTTAACTTCATTCCGAATGATCTCCACCACGTTCCACACTCCCCTCCCCCACTCCCCCCCCCTCCCCCCGCCACCAGTGAGGGTTGCAGTTAGTTCACACATCATCCTCACATTCCTCCCCTGCTCCAGCGTGGGGTGCCTCCCATGGGCTACAGTCCTTTGTGAAACTGCTCTGGTGTGGGTCATCTCTTCCACGGGGTGCAGTCCCTCCAGAACAGCTGTCCCAGCAGGCCCTCCACGGGCCACAGCCTCCTTCAGGCATCCACCTCCCCCGATGCGGGGTCCTTCACGGGCTCCAAGTGGATCTCTGCCCCTCTGTGGACCTCCATGGGCTGCAGGGGGACAATCTGCTCCACCATGGTCATCACCACAGGCTGCAGGGGAATCTTGGCCAGGAGCCACATTACTCCTCCCCCTCCTTCTGAACTGACCTTGGTGTCTGCAGCTGTTCCTCTGACAAGAAATTCTTCACAACAGGCAGGCAGATGCCTCTCATGTTGTTATGTGACATAAAATGATTAAGCAATATGATTTTAGAACAATATGATTTTTGAAAATTGTAGAAATATTAGGCAGTTTTTGCTATTCATATAACTGCAATCATATAGGCTAGATTTCATATGTCATCTATTAATCCTTAGAGGGAACAGATAGTTTTAGGATTGTCAGGAAAAATTATTATTCTGTTTGTTAAAAGTTAGCCTAGCATATGGAAACATTCAAGGTCAAGTTGGATGAGACTCTGAGCAACCTGATCTAGTCAAAGACGTCCCTGCTCCTTGCAGGGGGGTTGGACTAGATGACCTTTGAAGGTCCCTTCCAACCCTGACCATTCTATGATTCTATGATTCTATATCTGGGGTAATTAAGAGGGATGGTAGAACAAAGACAGGCCTTGAGGATGGAGTGTAAAACAGGCCCTGACCCAACACTTTAGAAATAAAGAAGATCAAGGAACACCGTGACCTGTTCTCAAGATCATATATGGAGATTTTAAGGGAGGTTCAACCAGCAAATTTGAGGAGGGGGCGCTCTGACGACCACTGGGACCACCAGACGACCCTCAGCTCAAAAGACTGAGCATGCGCGAGTGGGTGGGGAATATTATAATAATTTCTAGGAAAACAGATGATTATGTATCAATATTCCGGGACTTGTTGATGATTATGTATGAAGTTACTGAATATATTCCATCTGGTTTTTTAGACTGGTATGCACACTAGGTGGAAGGATCCCCCATGCATCTAGCACCACAATAAAAAATGCCTGCTTCTTAATGCTACATTGCTATTAAGGAGTTTGATTCCAAATTTTGGTGACAATGTTCTCTTCATATATCTTCTCTTCACTTCTCTTGGCCAGACCGAGCTGTTCGGGCCATGTCAGGCCCAGACAGCCACTGGTGGGAGGACAGAGTGCCACAAGGCCCACAAGGCTTGGGTCTCCCCCTCTCTGCCCACGCTTCTGCTTCTTCTCTTTTTTTTTTTTTTTTAATTTTCCCCTTCTTAAATACGTTATCACTGAGGCATTATTGATATACATGAAGAAAAATTTTTATGAAATTTACATGAATGAGTTTTTATTAAATTTTCCATCAGGCAAGGACAATTAATATCTTGTGAAACAGAATCAGACTTGAGCAAGCCCAGTTACTTTGTATAAAAAATGCATACCCTGCTAACGACTATACCCTTGAAGAGAAACTGAGAGACTGATAAAAAAAGAAACATCTTGCCCCAGAAAATGCCAAAAGCTGGATGATTGTCAAAGGAGCACGAAGTAGGTAAGGATCTGCATGAGAAAGGGAGAACCAAGATAAGCAAAGAGTAACACCGAAGACATGGCCCTGAAAGAGCAGGATGATGTCGTAAATCTGCCAGAACAAAGAAACACCAAGATAGGCTCAAGGAGAGCAGACCAAACAGATAAGGAGGGATAGGGAGCATGAAAACATTTATGAAACTAAGGGGATGTATATCCTTGCAGGTGCATAACATCAATAAAGGTTGTGAATGGTCAGCGAAATCCCACTAATTAGTGTCCTCAGAGTGAACTCTCTCATTATAATAAGAAAACCATACCTCTAGTGCTAAAATCGCTCCCTCCTCAGACAGAGATCCCTACTCACCGAGTGTGCGTAGTAAATTTAAGAAGCATTGTATCTTTAAACTAATGTAAGAAAAGAACTAACCAATTGTAGTTAAGTAGGTGTGACCAAAAGGCAGACCTGTTATTCTGAATTGTATAAATATGTAACGCGATTGTGACCAGGTGTGCTAACTTTGTGGAATTACCACCTAGCATCCATTTCTGAGCAGAAATTAAATAAATAAATGCCTCTGCTCTGTGTGTAAGACTGGCATACTGCACACCAGGTAAAATAATCCAGATTTGGCACAACATTATCACTGTTGCTAATTAGCTGCACCCTGGGCCAGCAGCAGGTCCACCTTAGACCCAATCTGGTCCACTGAACTAAGGGGAAACTTCTATCAGCTTCTCGCAGAAGCTGCCACTGTAGTCCCTCCCGCTACACAAAACCCACACATTCTCTTACTGTTATCACAGAAAATTGAGTTGCTACTATCAGTTTGGTCATACATATCTGCCCACAAGGCAGTGTATTAATCATACATTTTCAGCGCTTTGAGTATAATTCCAAATCCATTTTTGTGTTTCATAAACAATTCTGTGTTTCTGCAAATAATTACAGAATTAAACAGCATAAAGAAAAAATTTCCTAAAAATCCCACAATGTTCTAGGAATTAAGATGCAAAATTATTATCTTTATGTACATTATCCATAAAAGATTCTATAAAATAATTTTCACATTTCACTGCTCAAATCTGATGTTTACCTTCTTTTTCTTTAGTTTAGGAATCTTCCCAGAAGATCTTCAGCCAATGTTAACTCTGAAGTTAGAATCTACTTTTTTTTCTGGTTTTCTTAAAATCTAGTAACTGTTAAATTTCAGAGATGTTACAGATCAGATTTTGCTACCAACAGAAATCAGATGTTTCAAAATTATGCTATTCTAGGTTCCATGTTCCTCATGCAGACAGTATATTTCTTTGTATTTGTTGATAAGACCAGGGTGGTCTGAGATGAATCCCCATGAGTAAACAACACAATTTAACCTTATATGAAGAATTCCTCGTGTCAAACAGCATAAACACCTCATTCTGGTGGCTTTTTTTAGCACATGTAGGAAAGGAGCTGCAATTATTTTAAACCAAATACAGACTTCCGCATGGACTTTTAAAAATTGTCATAAGGGAAGTTTTAGAATTGTATCTGAGTAATTTTTAATTCAGTATTTAGAATTAAAAAGTTAGTATTCCGAAGCCTAGATTGTACACACTGACTGTGTTGTGATTGCTCCAATAAGAATTATTCATCTACATGGATGGGGTTCAGATCAGATAGTTAAAAGATGCTACTTAAACATTTTCCAAAAGAAACATCTCATTCATCTAATCTCCTCACACACCTCTGTGATGCAACTTTAAGAATATCCTCATAATTTTTTTTTGCTTCTTTGATAGTCTTAATGATCTCTTTGGAATTCATTTCAATGAGAAGCATTTAAGCTGCAATTTCAGCAACAGCAAGGCTAACATGAAAATCCTACAGGATATCTATTTCATTGAAAGCAATTTTCATTCAAGCTATAGCCAACTGCTCTGTGCCAGAGAGGTGGTGGATGCCCCATCCCTGGAAACGTTCAAGGCCAGGTTGGATGAGGCTCTGAGCAACCTGATCTAGTCAGGGATGGCCCTGCTCCTTGCAGGGGGGTTGGACTAGATGACCTTTGAAGGTCCCTTCCAACCCTAACCATTCTATGACTCTAAAAGATAAGATCCTAAAAGAGCAGACTTACCTATTTCCATTTCTGCATAGACTACGTAGTATGAATAGACTGCTTCCTAGCGAAGTCTCATCAGAAAAACACTAATAGGTGATTTAGAAAGATATCCAGTTCAGTTTCTCTTGCCAGTATATAAACAGCTTCTGTATTTACCAACTCTGTACTGCACTGTTTCAATATTTTCAGTACAGATTCACATATTTAAGTGCTTTGCAAGATCAAAAATAAATTGTTTGATATGACAGAACACATTCTTTAAATATTTACCTTATTTTTTTTTCAAAAATAGAAATGGTTCAGTTTTCTTTTTTGCTTATTTTAATTTTTCTAATACTAATTAGACTTCTTTACTGACTTATTCTTAATGATTCTCAAATGCTTATTTTCTTTTAGTATCATCAGAATAATATGTAAAGATTTTCCTATTTTCCAGGAGAATTTAAAACATGTCACTTGACCAAGTGTCTCGAGAGCAATTAGCTTCAGTTTTAATAGCCAGCACAACTTGGTGCCATCAGCAGACTGCATAAAGTCTACTTCCCTGGGAGAAGCACAATGCAGGGTTTAGCCTGAGCAGTCGCATTTCCATCCCAGAGAAACCAATTTCTGAGGCAAAAGTGGCCAGAAACAATAAGAAAGGCTTCTATAGGTATGTAGGGGACAAAAGGAGGTCTAAGGAGAATGTAGGCCCTCTCTGGAAGGAAATGGGTGTCCTGGTTACCCGGGACATGGAGAAGGCTGAGGTACTCAATGACTTTTTTGCCTCATTCTTCACCGATAAGGGCTCTTGTCTTGCCACCCAAGCTGTGGAAGGCACAAGCAGGGACTGGGAGGATGAAGAACCGCCCACTGTACTGGAAGAGCAGGTTTGGGAGCATCTGAGGAACCTGAAGGTGCACAAGTCCATGGGACCTGATGAAGTGCATCCCTGGGTCCTGAGGGAACTGGCAGATGAAGTTGCCAAGCCACTGGCCATTGTGGTCTGGTGAGGTCCCTGATGACTGGAAGAGAGGGAACATGACCCCCATTTTTAAAAAGGGGAACAAGGAAGACCTGGGCAACTACAGGCCGGTCAGCCTCACCTCTGTGCCTGGCAAGGTCATGGAGCAGATTCTCCTGGAAACCATGCTAAGGCAGATGGAGAGCAAGGAGGTGGTTGGTGACAGCCTGATCCAAAATGACAAATACAGGTTCTGTGTCGTTCATTCATGAGCGCATAGAAAAAACTTGCAATAATCTGGAGACTGTTTCTGTTGTTTTATTTTTACCTTGTTTTCATAATGATAAAATCATACAGCCTACCCACGACCATGAAAATTTTAAGACCAATCCAGATGCTGCTGTTATTTGCATCAATATAAACCGAATAGCAGTGTGAAACCCATGAATGATTAGTATCAATATTAACATTTTCATTGCACTTCTGCAGGGCTTGGAAAAATATTTCTGTTATAGTCATTTTTTTTTCATACTGAAAATGCCAAGAATGCTGAACAATTTTTTTGGAGTAAATATTCAAGGCAAGTTAACCTAGAATGTAGCTGTTGTCAAGAGATCTGTTGTCAAGGATGCAGTCAGAGATGATAATGAGGAGGCATAATGACCTAATATCTGCATCTTGAAGCATTTGCTTTTATTTCTGAAGAGTGTCTGGGAAGAAGGAAAGCATTTTAACAGGGTTCTGTACTTGTTCTGCACATCCCTGTGGCAATATATGCTGCATGCTGCATGTTCTCTTCTTTTGATAATGAACTTATGGAACCCTTTTTATTCTCTCTGGCATCAAAATCCATCTCAGAATGAAGAACGAAGGCAAATTCCCCAGAAGACAGCAGATATGAGTTTAGTCAACAGCCTTTAGAAAAGCCTTCTGAGTCATTCCTGTGCTTTCCGCCTGTATTTTCACCAGATTGCAAACTGTATTTGAAGAGATATGCATTTGACACTAACAAAATTTACTGGAAGTCTTTCTCAATAAAGGTCAAAGACCTGAAACCTGTCAAATGTTAAAAAATAAAAAAGAAACATTTGGAAAAAAAGTCTTCAACACTACAAAAATGCATTGATCTATTTTACTCTCTGAACATAAAATACATACTTTTATAAACAACAGATTTACTAATACACTTGCTCAAAAAGGGAAACTTTTTGCCACCATTTGTTTTCAACCATAATCCCAATATGCCTATTTTAATAGAAGATAGGTATTGAAGCTGCAGTAATTTTATAATCAATAGATCCTACTGTCATATATATTATATATGATGCCCATCCTGAACTTCTCACTCAAAGGGAAATTTACATGGGAGCTTGATACAAGTAAAAGTGACAGGATTAGGAGCTTTTTTACTTCTAATTTACTGTAAATATGCAGAAATTTCCATTATAATTTATTGCCCTACTCCCTACCTAACTTGGATCAAATTCTACAATACAAAAAAAATTAAATTAGATATGAAGTACAGCTAATAAATATGTAGTGAATATGTATGGTCTAACAGTTAAACCAATGGTAAGAAAAATTCTTGTGGTGAAAACTACACTATATAAATCCACTTCAAGCAATGGAAAACTATGGACCATATGTTATTAGATGTATAAGAAACAATTTGGAAACTATGTACAAGCAAAATGCTTTAGGATACTAGTCACCATCACAATTCTACATCTGCAAGTAACTTAATTAAGAAGCAAATATCAGAGATGTAGATTTGTTATTAGAAGTGGTCCAATTACACATGTCCAAAGACAGTCAAGAAGATGTGATATCCTAACATTTAATGAAAGACTCTACTGAGATTCTGAAGCTGAGAATGACATCAGGGTGGAACTGTTTCTCTGTATTTTATTACACAGCTCTTCATTCTACGTACAGAGGATGAAAGCCTTTCAGTACATTACCATGGAATGAGACCATGGAATGGTGCAAGTAAGCCTATATACTTTAAAAGTTATCAAATAAATTTTTCTGTTATGACTACCATGAGTTTGGAGATTAATTCCAACAAACTACTTAATCTCATATCCAGTGAATAAATTCTGAAACACTCACCATGATTCCAGTGAGTAAACAGACTCCTTTCCCACAGTATGTATTAGGTACCATGTCACCATATCCAATGGATAGAAACGTTATTGAAATCAACCACATTGCTCTAAGGAAGTTGCTCGTAACATCCTGTTGATCATGGTACCTGAAAATAAAAGGAAAACAATTTATTTATAATGAAAAGTTCTGTTAAATTTTTGTGCTGTCAGAAAGAAATCTCACTAACTGGTGTGTGGTGGATCAAGCTTGGCTAACAGCCAAACACCCACGCAGCTGCTCACACCTCCCTGCTCAGCAAAATGGGGAGGACAAAATAGGTTTGTGTAATGAGAAACAAAAATAAAAACTAAAACATCACCTCCTCCCAATCCCCCATTTCCCAGACTCAACTTAACTCCTTCATTCCTGACTCTTCTACCTGTCCCCCCAAGCATTGCAGAGGGGATGGGGGTTACAGTCCGTATATATGATGCTGTGTTTTGGATTTTTTACCAAAACAGTACTGATAACACACTAATATTCTAGCTATTGCTGAATAGTGTTTGCACAGCATCAAGGCCTTCTCTGTTTCTCACTCTGTCCTCCCTGTGAATAGACTGGGGGAGGAGGGATTGTGCAATAGACTGGGAGGGGACGCAACTGGGCAGATGACCTGAACTAACCAAAGAGATATTCCATATCATATAATTTCATGCTCAGCAATAAAAAGGAAAAGAAGGAGCATTAGGGGGTTAGCCATCTTCTGCTCAGGAAGTGGCTGAGCATTGGTCTAACCATGGGAGGTGGTGAGTGATTGCTTTTGTATCACTTGTTTTGTTTTCTTTCCTCTTCTTCCACTTATCATTCACTTATTATTTGTTTGTTTGTTTCTTTGTTTTATCTTGACCCCTAAGTTTTCTTGGTTTTATTCTTCCTTTCCTCTTCCCCCATCCCAATGGAGGGGGAGGGGAAGTGAGCAAGCGACTGTGTGGTGCTTATCTGTCTACCAGGGTTAACACACAACAACATAACAGTTCCTCTCTGTCACTTCTTCCTTCTCACACTTTTCCCCTGCTCCAGTGTGTGACCTATCCATGGGCTGCAGGGGCATCTCTGCTCTGGTGCATGGAGCACCTTCTCTCTCTTCTTCTTCTCTGACCTTGCTGTTCACATTGCTGTTTCTCAGTCTCTTTTTCTCTTCTCCTCTGTCTGCAGTGTTTTCTGCCCTTTCTTAAGTATGTTTTCACACAGGCACCACCAACTTCACTGACTGGCTCAGCTTTGGCCTGTGGTGGGTCCATTGCCAAGTCCATTGGAATTGGCTGTATCCAGCACAGATGCCACCCCTGCAGTCCTCCCCATTCCCAAAACTTTGCCATATATACCAAATACACTGGTGATAAAGCTATTCTTTAATCTACAGTTATTTATTTTTAAAAGCACTTATAAGTGATTATATAAAACTCAAATACAATGACATCAATAGTAAAGAAACAGAAGATACAGCAATAGCACAAGTAGTACAGATATACATGCCATCTGTGCTGTTGGATCCTCAAGGGTCTTAATTTAATCAGTCCCTAAATAACTGTCTCACAGTGGGTCACAGAATGCCACTAGGTAATTAGCTCATAAATCCACAGGCAACCTACTTTCCACCACTGAAATAATTACTTCCATTTTCTTCCTTTCTGGACCTCGCTCTGAATGATGGAGTGAGCACAAAGACACTCTCAGGACATTCTCAGGAAACTCCCTTTTCTCTCACTTGCAATATATTACCTATAAATATCTGCAAAATACCTTCATTCTGTTCTTCAAAGTGTTTCCTATGCCCTAATGTTTACAAAAATCATTAGCAATTATTCCAAACTAAATTGTTCCATTAAGTTCAACGAGGCCAAGTGCAAGGTCCTGCACATGGGTTGGGGCAATCCCAGGCACAAATACAGGCTGGGCGGAGAATGGATTGAGAGCAGCCCTGAGGAGAGGGACTTGGGAGTGCTGGTGGACGAGAAGCTCAACATGAGCAGGCAATGCGCCCTTGCGGCCCAGAAGGCCAACCGCATCCTGGGCTGCATCAAGAGGAGTGTGGCCAGCAGGTCGAGGGAGGTGATTCTCCCCCTCTACTCTGCCCTGGTGAGACCCCACCTGGAGTACTGTGTCCAGTTCTGGAGCCCCCAACATCAGAAGGACATGGACCAGTTGGAGAGGGTCCAGAGGAGGGCCATGAAGATGATCAGAGGGCTGGAGCACCTCTCCTATGAGGACAGGCTGAGAGAGTTGGGGCTGTTCAACCTGCAGAAGAGGAGGCTCCGGGGAGACCTTATAGAGGCCTTCCAGTACCTCAAGGGGGCCTACAAGAAAGACAGGGAGAGACTCTTCAGTAGGGCCTGTTTTGATAGGACAAGGGGTAATGGTTTTAAAATAGAGGGAGGTAGATTCAGACTGTACATAAGGAAAACATTTTTTACAATGAGGGTGGTGGAACACTGGCCGAGGTTGCCCAGAGAGGTGGTGGATGCCCCATCCCTGGAAACATTCAAGGCCAGGTTCTGAGCAACCTGATTTGGTTGGAGATGTCCCTGCTCCTGGATGACCTTTGAAGGTCCCTTCCAACCCAAACTATTCTATGATTCTATGATTCTATGATTCCATTATTTTCTATTTGCCTGTACTCTTCTCTCTGTTGGTGTCAATTATGTCTTTCTCACATACTTTATACAAGCTTTTTGTAGGTTTTTCTGTTATTGCAGCATCTAGAACAATGCAGTAGCAATCCACAGCGGGAGCTCCTAAGGATGACAGTGACACAAATAATGATAATCACAACAGCTTATACTAGGTCTGGCTGGAGTGGAGTTAATTTTCTTCATAGTAGCTCATATGGTGCTGTGGTTTTGATATGTGACCAAAACACTGTTAACACACAGATCCTTTAGCTATTGCTGAACAGTGCTTGCACAGCATCAAGGCCTTCTCTGTTTCCCATTCTGCCCCTGCAGTGAGTAGGTTAGAGGTGAGTAAGAGGCTGGGAAGGAACACACCTGGGACAGATCACCTGAATTAACCAAAGGGATATTCCATACCATATAAAGCTATGCTCAACAAACCACTCTATCACTCCCCTGCCTCAACAGGACATGGAAGAGAAAATATGACGAAAAGCTCATGGGTCGAGATAAGGACAGGGAGATTGCTTACTATTCTGGTTTTATTTAGTGAGGGGAGGCTACAGTGGTAGCTTCTGTAAGAAGCTGCTAGAAGTTGTTCCCCTTTGTTCAGTGGACTCAGCTGGGCCTAGGGCGGACCCGCTGCTGGCCAAGGCCAAGCCAATTGGTAGCAGAATGTTCCCTGATAATGCCTCTGTGATAACGTATTTAAGAAGGGGAAAAACAGCAGAAAAAAAAAAAGAGAAGAAGCAAAGAAGCTGTGTGGGGGCAGAGACAGGGAGGCGCAAGCCTTGTAGTCCTCACCCGCTGGGCGACCGTCTGGGCCTGACTCAGCCCAGCCTGGCTGCAAGAAGTGGAGAGGAGATGAAATGTGAAGAGAACCTGAGAGGCATCTGCCTGAGCCCATTGTGAAGAATTTATTGTGAGAGGAATGGCTGCAGATGCCAAGGTCAGTTCAGAAGGAGGGGGAGGAGTAGTGCGGCTCCTGGCCAAGATTCACCTGCAGCCCATGGTGAAGAGCATGGTGGAGCAGGCTGTCCCCCTGCAGCCCATGGAGGTCCACGGAGGGGCAGAGATCCACCTGCAGCCTGTGGAGGACCCCATGTCGGGGCAGGTGGATGCCTGAAGGAGGCTGTGGCCCGTGGAGGGCCCGCTGGGACAGCTGTTCTGGAGGGACTGCACCCCGTGGAAGAAATGACTCATGCCGGAGCAGTTCATGAAGGACTGTAGCTGATGGGTGGGATCCCATGATGGAGCAGGGGAGGAATGTGAGGAGTTCTTCCCCTGACCATGAAGCAGCAGCGTAAAGCGACATGTGATGAACTGACTGTAACCCCCATTCCCTCTCCCCACCCTGTGCCACTCGTGGGGGGAAGGTGGTAGAGATAATGTTAAGCCTGGGAAGAGGGAGGGGTGGAGGGAGGTTATCTTGTTCTCTGTCTCATTTTCCTGCTTTGTTTTTAATAATAAACAAATAGTTTTCTCCAAGTGGAGTCTGTTTTGCCCATAATGATAACTTTAAGGATCTCTCCTTGTCCTTATTTCAAACCTTGAGTCTTTTTCTTATATTATCTCTCCCTATTCTCTCAGAGGGTGAGGGGAGTGAGAGAGAGAGACTGCGTAGTCTGGTCCTGATCGAGGCTAGACTACGACGCTTACCAATTATCTTCACGTACCAAACAGACTTAACTTGGGGAAGACTAATTTAATTTATTGCTGATTAAAATTACAGTAGAATAGTGAGAAGTTATGCATCTCTTTTTACCCTTTCTTAAATATGCCATCACAGAGGCACTATCAACATCACTGATTGGTTCAGCTTTGGCCAGCGGCAGCTCTGTTTTGGAGCCGGCTGGAACTGGCTCTGTCCAACATGGGGGTGGCCCCTGTTCTCTTCTCACAGAAGCCACCCCTGCAGCTCCCCACCCCTGCTACTAAAGGCTTGCCATGTAAACCCAATACAGTGCTCTATACCACTCTGGTCTGGAAAGCTCAGACTCTAGTGATTGTTTTCAGCTGTTTGAGCAAATGCATCAATAGCACCAAAACTAACAGTAAGGACTGGAGCAATCTTAATTCCTCCTCTTTGAGCACATGTATTATGATGCACTAACTCCATGATCATATGCTACTTTTTATCCTTCCAAATTTTTCAGTGCAAAGTACATCTCTGCACCAGGGATGGACAACAGTAGCACAGAATACTTAATTTTCATACAGATTCCTGCCTCATTTTTTGGAAATGAAAAATCAGATTTTAATTTTTCATAGCACTCTGACAGACTTGCTGCATGAAGTTAACCACACGTGTTATAGCTCTTTTTTTTTTCTTTTTTTTTTTTTTTTTTTTTTTTGTTGTCTTCATATTCTAAGCTTTCAGACCCCTATCTCAGAGTTTGGTTTGCTGAAGACCTGGATCCTCAAAGCTGCAGCTAAAACCCAATGAACTCAAAGTTACAGAATCATAGAATGGTTAGGGTTGGAAGGGACCTTCAAAGGTCATCTAGTCCAACCCCCCTGCAAGGACCAGGGACATCCCTGACTAGATCAGGTTGCTCAGAGCCTCATCCAGCCTGGCCTTGAATGTTTCCAGGGATGGGGCCTCCACCACCTTTCTGGGCAACCTGTTCCAGTGTTCTATAACTCGCATCGTAAAAAATTTTTTCCTAATTTCCAATCTAAATCTACCCCCCTCTATTTTAAAACCATTACCTCTCGTCCTATTGCAACAGGCCCCACTAAACAGCTTCTCCCCATCATTCTTGTAAGCCCCCTTGAGGTACTGGAAGACCGCTATCAGGTCACCCCGGAGCCTCCTCTTCTGCAGGCTGAACAGCCCCAAATCTCTCAGCCTGTCCTCATAAGAGAGGTGCTCCAGCCCTTTTATCATCTTCGTGGCCCTCCTCTGGACCTTCTCCAACTGGTCCATGTCCTTCTTGTGCTGGGGACTCCAGAACTGGACACAGTACTCCAGGTGGGGTCTCACCAGGGCAGAGTAGAGGGGCAGAATCACCTCCCTTGACCTGCTGGCCACGCTTCTCTTGATGCAGCCCAGGATGCGGTTGGCCTTCTGGGCCACAAGGGCGCATTGCCTGCTCATGTTAAGCTTCTCATCCACCAGCACTCCCAAGTCCTTCTCCTCAGGGCTGCTCTCAATCCATTCTCCGCCCAGCCTGTATTTGTGCCTGGGATTGCCCCAACCCATGTGCAGGACCTTGCACTTGGCCTGGTTGAACTTCATGAGGTTGGCACGGGCCCACCTCTCCAGCCTGTCAAGGTCCCTCTGGATGGCATCCCTCCCTTCCAGCGTGTCGATGGCACCACACAACTTCGTGTCGTCGGCGAACTTGCTGAGGGTGCACTCTATCCCACTGTCCATGTCTCCAACAAAGATGTTGAACAGGGCTGGGCCCAGCACGGACCCCTGAGGAACGCCACTCGTGACCGGTCTCCACATGGACATTGAGCCGTTGACCACCACTCTCTGAGTGCGGCCATCCAGCCAACTCCTTATCCACCGAGTGGTCCATCCATCAAACCCATGTCTCTCTAGTTTAGAGAGAAGGATGTCGTGCGGGACAGTGTCAAAAGCTTTGCACAAGTCCAGGTAGATGATATCCGTTGCTTGTCCCTTTTCCACCGATGCCGTCACCCCGTCATAGAAGGCCACCAAATTGGTCAGGCACGATCTGCCCTTGGTGAAGCCATGTTGGCTGTCACCAACCACCTCCTTGCTCTCCATCTGCCTTAGCATGGTTTCCAGGAGAATCTGCTCCATGACCTTGCCAGGCACAGAGGTGAGGTTGACCGGCCTGTAGTTACCCAGGTCTTCCTTATTCCCCTTTTTAAAAATGGGGGTTATGTTCCCTCTCTTCCAGTCATCGGGGACCTCACCAGACCGCCACGACTTCTCAAATACGATAGCCAAGTTCTCTGTAATGACAAGTATGTTTAAAAATAAGAAGCTATTTTTCTTAAATTAGTCATCTAAAAGTTATGTAACAAAAAAAAAATTCTTCACTTGGCCAAAAATACTGGCATTGCCCAAAGCACCAAAATAACCTTTCATATGCCTCTGTATCCATAAACCAATCAACATGGATGGAAAAAAATTCATAGAGAACAACTAACTGATCAGGCTTCTCACAACACACAGGAAAATGAGCTGTTGATACATTTTTTTTTTCTTCTAGCAGCTCAACAACCAGATCATTCAGCATGGATAGCAAACTTATTTTAAGTCTCTTCTCAAGCACAAAGCTGATTCCGATCAACATCTCCATCTTATTGTCCTAGCTGTTAGAATACAGATTGTGAAATCATCTCAGACTTTCTTTTTGAAGCTATTTCAACTTTAAACTGAATGAAAAATGGAGAGAGCATGACTCCAATACAGTGGACAGAGATAATGCTTAAAAGGTTCAGGGTCAGAGTTGGGGAAGGGGACATG
Source organism: Chlamydotis macqueenii (assembly GCF_036417535.1). Classification (NCBI taxonomy): domain Eukaryota; kingdom Metazoa; phylum Chordata; class Aves; order Otidiformes; family Otididae; genus Chlamydotis; species Chlamydotis macqueenii. The sequence continues at coordinate 42,627,461 of NC_141592.1, forward strand.
TGAATTCTAATCCTTGACAGACCACTCCAAGTAAACAATAGTTCTACTTTCAAAGCAAAGTTCAGCAAGTAATCGAGAAAGTACAGAGACCACACACATTGACTAATAGAAATAAAATCCAAAATACCCAAGAGCTGCCCTTTCTGTAGTTCTGTATATCATCTTTATCAAATGAGGTTCAGTAAGAGAAGCTACTGAATAGACATTCAGTTAAGAGTGTTCTAGTGTATCAATATAAGTGAACCAAACTGAAGTGACATAAGCAACCTTAAAGTAAAATTGTATTTTTGAGTGTTCTTATTTGTAATCTTTTTTTAATTTATATGCATATGTATTTCCTTTCTGCAGCCATAGTTTTGTAACACAGCATAATGTTTGAAATTTGTTGATACAATAAGAATGAATCTTTATTTTTCACAAGCTTTGCTTTAATTTTTCAGAGTCTGTAACAGCAGTACTTAAAGTTGCATTATTATTGGAATACCAGTCATCTAAAATCAAATTAAGTTCCTTAATGAGTTGTACAGTGATTCATTATATTCACTAGCAACTAATTCACTCCTAAAATTTTCCTTTATCTTGCATTTTACATTTTCTCTGGAGATACTGTACTCCTACTTTATACACAAATCCACTGGCAGAAGGAGAAAAGATTTGTGTTTTGTTCTGGTTTGGGGAGGTTTGTTTGTTTGTTTTTTAAAGTTGAGATCAATTGACATCTAAAGAATCTGAAGTAATTTGCTGAAGAAAAAGTTCAGAAATAGAAGCTTTAGAAATTAGAAACAGAACTAATCATTATGCACTTAAAACTAAGCTGACTACCATTTTTTCTGACATAACATAGCAGAACTAGATAAAGGTTTTCTTTTCCCCTGTATGTGTATGTGAGGAAAGGGGAGGGAGGAAGAGGAGGGGAAATTACACAGCAAAGATAATGCTGAATTCTCAGAGAAGACTTTGTGACAAACTGAGTGGTCTGAAGGTGTTTTTCTCTCACAGATCTAATTTCATTTATCATCATGCGAATTATTATTTTTTAATTCTTTTTTCCCCTACAGTAGAACCTGATGCATTGTCTTCCATAAAAAGCAGTGAAGTACAAGCTCACAGTCACAACATTTGCTCTTTATGCCCAAACTTTTCAATAATATAAACAATTTTGTTAAGAGAGGTTATAAGCAGCTGCCGTCTCCAGCACCTCCAGGCCCAGGGATTTGTTCTGTCTGGCCGCTGGAGCCCAGACCGGAAGGTCTCTGCCCCAGGCCAATGGACATGGTTTGCAGGTTAAATCAGTAGTAAAGCTGAGCATGTAGCCCAGAGAAACACACATACACACAAAGGATACACACAGGACATTGACATGGCCAGCTACACAGACCGTGACAGACAAGGCACTGCCTTCAACAGCACCAACATACAGGACTCACATAAAACATAAGCATAGACAGCCAAGTCCCCTTCTTCTTCTTTGACTGGTAGAGATAGAAGGTCGCTAGTGAAGGCACAGACACAACACTCTCCAGATTCACAGCCACTGGCACTGAGCCCCTCACTTGCCTCACTTGGGTCAGTCCCTCCCAGTAGCTGGCAATTGGTCCTGTCCTGGGTGCTGGAGACCCTTACTCCCTCCAGCCACTGGCATTGAGACCCCAACTAACTCTAGTTACTGACATCTGTCTTGGTTTTATTTAGTGAAGGGGGCTACGGTGGCAGCTTCTGTAAGAAGCTTCTAGAAGTAGTTTCCCCTTTGCTCAGTGGATTCGGCTGGGCCTAGGGCGGACCCACTCCTGGCCAGGGTCGAGGCAATTGGTAGCAGAATGTTCCCTGATAATGCCTCTGCGATAACGTATTTAAGAAGGGGAAAAACAGGAAAAAAAAAAAAAGGAAGAAGAGAAGATGTGAAGAAGCTGAAGCGGGGGCAGAGAGGAGGAGGCACAAGCCTTGTGGCCTTGTGTCTCTCACACTCTGGACTCCCGCCGGGCGGCCATCTGGGCCCAACTCGACCCAGCCTAGCTGCAAGAAGTGGAGAGGAGATGTGAAGAGATCCTGAGAGGCGTCTGCCTGAGCCGATTGTGAAGAATTTCTTGTGAGAGGAATGGCTGCAGATGCCAAGGTCAGTGAAGAAGGAGGGGGAGGAGTAATGCGGCTCCTGGCCAAGATTCACCTGCAGCCTGTGGTGATGACCATGGTGGAGCAGGCTGTCCCCCTGCAGCCCATGGAGGCCCACGGAGGAGCAGAGATCCACCTGCAGCTCATGGAGGACCCCATGCTGGGGCAGGTGGATGCCTGAAGGAGGCTGTGGCCTGTGGAGGGCCTGCACTGGGGCAGCTGTTCTGGAGGGACTGCACCCCGTGGAAGAGATGACCCACACCAGAGCAGTTTCACAAAGGACTGTAGCCCGTGGGAGGGAACCCACGATGGAGCAGGGGAGGAATCTGAGGAGTTCTTCCCCCGAAGACTAATCAGCAGCATGAAATGTGTGATGGACTGACCATAACCACCATTCCCTCTTCCCCCCGTGCCGCCCAGTGGGGGGAAGGTAGTAGAGATAATGTTAAGCCTGGGAAGAGGGAGGGGGTGAGGGGAGGTTATCTTGTTCTCTGTCTCATTATCCTGCTGTTTTTAGAAATAAATGAATAGTTTTTCCCCAAATTGAGTCTGTTTTGCCCATAACAGTAACTTGAATGATCTCTCCCTGTCCTTATCTCGAACCTCGAGCCTTTTTTCTTATATTAACTCTCCCTATTCTCTCAGAGGGTGGGGGGAGTGAGAGAGAGACTGCGTAGTCTGGTCCTGATCGGGGCTAAACTATGACATACAGCAATTCTGCAAATGGCCTCCTTTCTTTCAGCACTTAATTCTCTTTGTCCTTTTGTAACTTCAAATCCCATATATTGGACCCTTTCTTTTCCTATCTGGGCTTTCCTTTTAGAGACCCGGTAGCCTACTAAACCCAGAAAATTGAGTAAGGTAATTGTAGCTTCTGAACATTCCTCATAGGTATCTGACCAAATCAACAAATCATCCACATGCTGTAACGATGTTATTGTGTTATATTTGTGCCATTGCTCCAGCTCCCTCACCAATACATTACCAAATAACATGGGGCTATTTTTGAATCCTTGGGGAAGGACAGTCCAACAGAGTTGCATGTCCTGTCCTGTAGTCAGGTTTTCCCACTCAAAAGCAAAAATGGTCTGGCTCCATTCATCCACTGGTATGCAAAAGAAAGCATCTTTCAGGTCCAGCACTGTAAAATAAGTATTGCGATCAGGAATGGAGGCCAGCAGGGTATATGGATTTGGAACCACAGGGTGCACGTCTACAGTTCTTGCATTAACCTCTCGTAAGTCCTGCACCAATCTATATTCCTGAAAGTGAGATTTCTTTACAGGCAGAATTGAAGTATTAAATTCTGATTGACATTCCCTTAATTGCCCATGTTTTAATAAGAAGTTTATTACTCGTTCTAGTCCCTTTCAAACTTCCAATTTAATAGGATATTGTTTCTTTCTTACCAGTTGTGCTCCCGATTTTAGTTTGATCTTTACTGGAGTCATGCTCCTGGCTTGTCCTGGTATTCCCAATGCCCATACTAAAGGGATTATCGCATCCAATAATTCATCCAGAATATTTTCTTCTTTTGCAGGCTCTTTTTCAGTTAACAAGCATATCTGGGCTCTCCGCGTATTCTCTGGGGGAATATGTAGCCGAACAGAATCTTCAGAGAAGATTAATTGTGCGTTTAACTTGCAAAGCAAAGCTCATCCAAGTAATGGTAAGGGGCACTTTGGGAAATAGAGGAATGTATGTGCTAATTTAGTGTCTCCAGTTGAGAGCTCCATAGGCTGCAAAGATGATCTTAAAGTTCCTTCCTCCGTCACACCAACAGTGCTTATCTTAGTCTTGCTTAATGGTCCCTTACAACTAGTTACCACAGAGAGAGTGGCCTCACTATCAATTAGAAAAATCTATTGTTTCATTCTTCAGCTTAACTGGAACCAGAAAATCAGCTGGGGAAATTTTAATAGATTCCTCTGGTCCCCTTCAGTCTAATCCAATCTCCGCCATTACCCCAAAAACTTCCTCTGCCTCTTTTTCTTTACCATTCAAAAGACATGGACATTCTTTCTTCCAATGACCCTCTTGTTTGCAGTAGGCACACTGATTCATTCCTAGAGGAGTCCCACAGCCACCTCCGCTGTTACCTCTACCTCTGAATCCTCCTTGTACACTTTGTCTCTTCCTCTTCCCTGTCCCTCTGTTAGGACAGCCAGCAAAGAAGCCTGCAGTTTTGCTCGTCCTTATTTCTCTTTCTCCACTATCGACTCTCTATTATTACATACCTTATATGCAATCGACATCAATTGCAAAATTGTCATCCTGTCTGCACCATCCACTTTCTGCAGTTTCTTTCTAATGTCCGACACCAACTGACCAATAAACAACATATTAAACAATTTCATATTACTAGCATCCTACGGATCCAAATCTGTCCATTTTTCACCCACTTCATAGAATCATAGCATCTTTAAGGTTGGAAAAGACCTCCAAGATCATCAAGAAGCTTTAGAAATTAGAAACAGAACTAATCATTATGCACTTAAAACTAAGCCGACTACCATTTTTTCTGACATAACATAGCAGAACTAGATAAAGGTCGTCTTTTCTTTTCCCCTGTATGTGTATGTGAGGAAAGGGGGGGGAGGAAGAGGAGGGGAAATTACACAGCAAAGATAATGCTGAATTCTCAGAGAAGACTTTGTGACAAACTGAGTGATCTGAAGGTATTTTTCTCTCACAGATCTAATTTCATTTATCATCATGCGAATTATTATTTTTTAATTCTTTTTTCCCCTACAGTAGAACCTGATGCATTGTCTTCCATAAAAAGCAGTGAAGTACAAGCTCACAGTCACAACATTTGCTCTTTATGCCCAAACTTTTCAATAATATAAACAATTTTGTTAAGAGAGGTTATAAGCAGCTGCCGTCTCCAGCACCTCCAGGCCCAGGGATTTGTTCTGTCTGGCCGCTGGAGCCCAGACCGGAAGGTCTCTGCCCCAGGCCAATGGACATGGTTTGCAGGTTAAATCAGTAGTAAAGCTGAGCATGTAGCCCAGAGAAACACACATACACACAAAGGATACACACAGGACATTGACATGGCCAGCTACACAGACCGTGACAGACAAGGCACTGCCTTCAACAGCACCAACATACAGGACTCACATAAAACATAAGCATAGACAGCCAAGTCCCCTTCTTCTTCTTTGACTGGTAGAGATAGAAGGTCGCTAGTGAAGGCACAGACACAACACTCTCCAGATTCACAGCCACTGGCACTGAGCCCCTCACTTGCCTCACTTGGGTCAGTCCCTCCCAGTAGCTGGCAATTGGTCCTGTCCTGGGTGCTGGAGACCCTTACTCCCTCCAGCCACTGGCATTGAGACCCCAACTAACTCTAGTTACTGACATCTGTCTTGGTTTTATTTAGTGAAGGGGGCTACGGTGGCAGCTTCTGTAAGAAGCTTCTAGAAGTAGTTTCCCCTTTGCTCAGTGGATTCGGCTGGGCCTAGGGCGGACCCACTCCTGGCCAGGGTCGAGGCAATTGGTAGCAGAATGTTCCCTGATAATGCCTCTGCGATAACGTATTTAAGAAGGGGAAAACAGGAAAAAAAAAAAAAAGGAAGAAGAGAAGATGTGAAGAAGCTGAAGCGGGGGCAGAGAGGAGGAGGCACAAGCCTTGTGGCCTTGTGTCTCTCACACTCTGGACTCCCGCCGGGCGGCCATCTGGGCCCAACTCGACCCAGCCTAGCTGCAAGAAGTGGAGAGGAGATGTGAAGAGATCCTGAGAGGCGTCTGCCTGAGCCGATTGTGAAGAATTTCTTGTGAGAGGAATGGCTGCAGACACCAAGGTCAGTGAAGAAGGAGGGGGAGGAGTAATGCGGCTCCTGGCCAAGATTCACCTGCAGCCCATGGTGAAGAGCATGGTGAAGCAGGCTGTCCCCCTGCAGCCCATGGTGAAGAGCATGGTGAAGCAGGCTGTTCCCCTGCAACCCATGGAGGTCCACGGAGGAGCAGCGATCCACCTGCAGCCTGTGGAGGACCCCATGCTGGGGCAGGTGGATGCCTGAAGGAGGCTGTGGCCCTTGGAGGGCCCGCATTGGGGCAGTCGTTCTGGAGGGACTGCACCCCTTGGAAAAATGACCCATGCTGGATCAGTTCATGAAGGACTGTGGCCTGTGGGAGGGACCCCACGCTGGAGCAGGGGAGGAATGTGAGGAGTTCTTCCTCCGAGGAGGAAGCAGCAGCATAAAGCGTGTGATGAACTGACCATAACCTCCATTCCCTCTTCCCCCCTGTGCCAATTAGGGGAGGGGAAGGAGGTAGAGATAATGTTAAGCCTGGGAAGAGGGAGGAGTGGGGGGAAGTTGTCTTGTTCTCTTTCTCATTATCCTGCTTTGGTTTTAATAATAAAGAAATAGTTTTCCCCAGGTTGAGTCTGTTTTGCCCGTAACAGTAACTTTAAGGATCTCTCCCTGTCCTTATCTCAAACCTCGAGCCTTTTTCGTATATTATCTCTCCCTATTCCCTCAGAGGGTGAGGGGAGTGAGAGAGAGACTGCGTAGTCTGGTCCAGAGCAGGGCTAAACTACGACACACCACAGGCCGTGGTGCCTACACCTTTGACTTGACTCCACTTGCTGCCACCAAATCCACTGACATTGGTCTCCCCAGTAACTGGCACTCCGGACACAAAGTCTGTAGGATGTGTCAAGGTGCTCTTAAGAGCTATAGCCCCTCCAAGTGCTAAAGCCAAGACCCTCACTCACTCCAGGTGCTGGCACCACAGGCCTGGGGGCGCCTACATCCCTGATCTGACTCCAGCTGCTGGCCCCAAATCCACTCATGCCAGTCTCACCATTAGCTGGCACTTGGTTTTCTGGCAGGGTCTGTGACCCTGTGGGGGAGCCATGCTGGAGCAGTCCATTCCTGAAGGACTGCACCCCATGGAAAGGACCCATGCTGGAGCAGTTCGTGAAGGACTGTATCCCATGGGAGGGATCAAACGCTGGAGCACAGGAACAGCATGAGGAGGAAGGAGGGGCAGAGACCATGTGTGATGAACTGACTGCACTCCTTTTCCTCAACTCCACCCTGCGCCACTCAGTGGGAGAGGAGGTAGAAGAGTCAGGACCTTTGAAGGTCCCTTCCAACCCTAACCATTCTATGATTCTATGATTCTATGACTGAAGCTGAGTCTGAGAAGAAGGGGGTAGGGGGAAGTGGTTTTAGTTTTGTCTTTGCTTCTCACTGTCCTATTGTATTTTTAAGGATTTATTTTAATTATTTTTCCCCCTCTAGAAGGAAATGGGTGACCTGGTTATTGGGGACATGGACAAGGCTGAGGTGCTTAACGACTTTTTTGTCTCAGTCTTCACCACTAAGGGCTCTTGTCGCACCACCCAAGTCGTGGAAGGCACAAGCAAGGACTGGGAGAATGAAGAACTACTATGCCACGTCTACACGTTATTTGAACACCTCCAGGGATGGTGTCTCCACCACTTCCTTGGGCAGCCTGTTCCAGTGCCTGACCACTCTTTCAGTAAAGAAGTGTTTCCTAATATCCAACCTAAACCTCCCCTGCTGCAACTTGAGGCTATTTCCTCTCGTCCTATCACAAGTTACTTGGGAGAAGAGACCAACACCCGTCTCCCTACAACCTCCTTTCAGGGAGATGTAGAGAGCAATGAGGTCTCCCCTCAGCCACCTCTTCTCCAGACTAAACAATCCCACTTCCCTCAGCCACTTCTCATAGGACTTGTTCTCCAGACCCCTCACCAGCTTCATTGCCCTTCTCTGGACGTGCTCCAGCAACTCAATGTCCTTCTTGTAGTGAGGGGCCCAAAACTGCACACAGTATTTGAGGTGCGGCCTCACCAGTGCTGAGTACAGGGGCACGATCACTTCCCTACTCCTGCTGGCCACACTGTTCCTGATACAAGCCAGGATGCTGTTGGCCACCTTGGCCATCTGGGCACACTGCTGGCTCACGTTCAGGTGGCTGTCTACCAGCACCCCCAGGTCCCTTTCTGCCAGGCAGCTTTCCAGCCACTCTTCCCCCAGCCTGTAGTGTTGCATGGGGTTGTTGTGACCCAAATGTAGGACCTGACGCTTGGCCTTGTTGAACCTCATACAATTCACCTCAGCCCATCAATCCAGCCTGTCCAGATCCCTCTGCAGAGCCTTCCTACCCTCAAGCAGATCGACACTCCCGCCTAACTTGGTGTCGTAGAATCATAGAATGGTTAGGGTTGGAAGGGACCTTCAAAGGTCATCTAGTCTAACCCCCCTGCAAGGAGCAGGGACATCCCCCACTAGATCAGGTTGCTCAGAGACTCATCCAACCTGGCCTTGAATGTTTCCAGGGATGGGGCATCCACCACCTCTCTGGGCAACCTGGGCCAGTGTTCTACAACCCTCATTGTAAAAAAAATTTTCCTAATATCTAATCTAAATCTACCTCCCTCTATTTTGAAACCATTACCCCTCGTCCTATCACAACAGGCCCTACTGAAGAGTCTCTCCCTGTCTTTCCTGTAGGCCCCCTTGAGGTACTGGAAGACCACTATAAGGTCTCCCTGGAGCCTTCTCTTCTCCAGGCTGAACAGCCCCAACTCTCTCAGCCTGTCCTCATAGGAAAGGTGCTCCAGCCCTCTTATCATCTTCATGGCCCTCCTCTGGACCCTCTCCAACTGGTCCATGTCCTTCTTATGTTGGGGGCTCCAGAACTGGACACAGTACTCCAGGTGGGGTCTCACCAGGGCAGAGTAGAGGGGGAGAATCACCTCCCTCGACCTGCTGGCCATGCTCCCAGTCATCTGCAAACTGACTGAGGGAGCACTCAATCCCCTCATCCAGATTGTTGATAAAGATATTAAATAGAACCAGCCTCAGCACTGAGCCCTGGGGAACACCACTTGTGACCGGCCGCCAACTGGATTTATCTCCGTTCACCACAACTCTCTGGGCTCGGCCATCCAGCCAGCTTTTAACCTGTCTCAGGGTACACCTGTCCAAGCCATGAGCCACCAGCTTCTCTAGGAGAATGCTGTGGGAGATGGTATCAAAGGCTTTGCTAAAGCCCAGGTAGATCACATCCACAGCCTTTCCCTCATCCACTAGTTGGGTCACCTGGTCATAGAAGGAGATCAGGTTGGTCAAGCAGGACCTGCCCTTCATGAACCCATGCTGGCTGGGCCTGATCCCCTGGTTATCCTGCATGTGCCAGGTGAGCGCACTCAAGATGAACTGTTCCATAATCTTCCCCGGCACCGAGATCAGGCTGACAGGCCTGTAGTTCCCTGGATCCTCCTTCCAACCCTTCTTGTAGATGGGCGCCACATTGGCAACCTTCCAGTCGTCTGGGATTGCCCCTGTTAACCAGGACTGCTGATAGATGATGGAGAATGCCTTGGCAAGCTCCCCTGCCAGCTCCCTCAGTACTTGTGCGTGTCCAGGTGGCGTAGCAGGTCGATGATTGCTTCCTCCTGGATTGTGGGGGTTTCATTCTGCAGAGAATGAGATGTCCCTGTCTTCCAGCTCAGGGGGCTGAACACCCTGGGGATAACTGGTCTGGCTATTAAAGACTGAGGCAAAGAAGGCATTAAGTCCCTCAGCCTTTTCCTCATCCTTGGTGACAATGTTTCCCCCCACATCCAATGAAGGACGGAGATTCTCTTTGGCTCTCTTTTTGTTGCTGATGTATTTGTAGAAACATTTCTTGTTATCCTTAACAACAGTGGCCAGGTTGAGTTCTAGCTGGGCTTTTGCCTTTCTAATTTTCTCTCTGCATGACCTAACGAGCTCCTTGTTCGCTTCTTGAGTTGCCTGCCTCCTCTTCCAAGAGTGGTAGACTCTCCTTCTTTCCCTGAGTCCTAGCAAAAACTCCCTGTGCAGCCAGGCTGGTCGTCTCCCCCACCGGTTCGTCTTACGGCACATGGGGACAGTCTGCTCCTGCACCTTTAAGACTTCCTTCTTGAAGAATGTCCAGCCTTCCTGGACCCCTTTGCCCTTCAGGACTGCCTCCCGGGGAACTCTCTCAACCAGTGTCCTGAACAGGCCAAAGTCTGCCCTACGGAAATCCATGGTAGCGGTTTTGCTGACTCCTCTCCTTACCTCTCCAATATCTGAAAACTCTATCATTTCGTGGCCGGTAAGCCCAAGACAGCCTCCAACCACCACATCTCCCACCAGCCCTTCTCTGTTTGTAAACAGCAGGTGGAGCAAGGCACCTCCCCTGGTAGGCTCCCTCACCAGCTGTGTCAGGAAGTTATCTTCCACACACTCCAGGAACCTCCTAGACTGTTTCCTCTCTGCTGTGTTGTATTTCCAGCAGATGCCCGGTAAGTTAAATTCCTCCACGAGAACAAGGGCTAGCGATCGTGAGACTTCTGCCAGCCACTCGTAGAACGCTTCATCTGCCTCTTCATCCTGGTTGGGTGGTCTGTAACAGACTCCCAGCAGGATAACCACCTCATTGGCCTTCCCCCCCTCATCCTTACCCATAAGCACTCAACCTTATCATCACCATTGTTGAGCTCTATGCAATCAAAACACTCCCTGGCATACAGAGCCACCCCACTGTCTCTCCTTCCTTGCCTATCCCTTCTGAAGAGCTTATAGTTGTCCATTGCAGCACTCCAGTCGTGAACACTCCAGAACAACTCATTCATCAGTATGGACTTCCTCACCAAATACAAAGTGACCAAGGAATACACTTTAGTGGACATAATGTCCAAGACTGGGCTCAAGGGCTAGGGATAGATTGGATAAACCACATTGCCTACCATCCCCAAGCTAATGGCTTGATTGAAAGAATGAATGGGATGTTGAAGGAACAATTTATAAAGCTAACCAGTACTAAAACTTTACAGCATTGGAGTTCACATCTTACTAAAGCAGCTTTTTGTTAAACGGTCGGAATATTCACATTCAAACACCCCATGATCGTATTACAACACCTCCAGTACATAACATGGTGAGGATTGAAATTCTTCCAGGTGATGTATCTCCCAAAATATTAACTACAGGGAAAATGGAATTGTTTACACCAACAGATCGTGTGGTGGGTCTGCGACCTATTAGATGTGAAGATTCATATAAAAAACCCTGAGAATGCCGTATGGTTCTGTACCCCAACTTCTCCTCTTATTTTACATCCTTTGTTGATATCAGATTCTCCAGTTCTTGTATTTCAGGTATCTTCGACGAATACCTGTGCCTTATGTAGAGGAGATAGCATTGGAACAGCATTATTGGTGTCGCAAAACCAATATCGAATTGAAGTTCAGTCTGAAAAAGTGCAAGCCACAGCTCTTCAATCTGTGCAGACAATTGCCCCACATCTGTTTATCAAACCTGGAGTAATATTAGCTGAAGGAACTGGAGCATATGTATTACTGGAAGGAGATGACACTCTTGTTTTCCTCCCTTATCACAGGTTGGCTTGTCATGCTTTGTAATCTCATACTACAAGCTGTCGTGGTTTAACCCCAGTCTGCAACCAAGTACCACACAGCTGCTCGCTCACCCTCCCCAGGGGGATGGGGGAGAGAACAGAAAAGAAAGGAAAACTCATGGGCTGAGATACAGTTTACAGGGATAGCAAAAGAAGATATAATAATACATATATTAATAATTACAATAATAATAAAATATAGGGATAATGAAATATACAAAACGACCGATGCACAATTTCTCACCACCCAGTAACCCAATAACCGATACAGCTTGTCCCAAGCAGGAGTCACGGAACGAAACCGAAAGCGATCCCGGAATGATCCTGGGCAGTGAGAGAAAAGAGCAAGAGAGCTGCCCACCGACCAACCCCCACTTATATACTGAGCATGATGTTTATGGTATGGAATACTTTCTTTGGCCGGTTTAGGTCAACTGTACCAGCTGTACCTCTCCCAGCTTCTTGCACCTGCACATTAGCAAAACCTGGGAAGCTGAAAAAGTCCTTGATCTCTTAGCAACAACTCATAACATCAGTGTATAATCAACATTCTTCACATACCAAATCCCATACTAAATCCAAAACATAGCAGCTACTGGGAAGAAAATTAGCTCCATCCCAGCTGAAACCAGGACAGTATCTACTCCTTATTCCATACCATTTATGTCATGCTCAGGCCACACACTTTCCAATTAATCACTGTCACTTTTTCTGTCTTTGATATATACACACAGATATCATTCCCTTAGTCTATGGGCCATCCCTCCAAAATGTCTATTGAGTTCATTTAGTCCATGACTTTGGGCTCCATCTGTCATAACAGTCTTTCAGGGCAGGAGAGATGGTGTGTGTGGTGTTGGATTGTTGCATGCTTCATCTTGAATTCGCAGCTAGCGTATCTGGCCCGGCTGGTGTCTCATGTCCATGGTCTGTGAGGTGAAGATGTTGATTTTGAGGAAGTTGCTGGGTGCCAGTTCTGGTTCTATCACCGCTGCACCTTATAGCGGTCTTCCAGTACCTCAAGGGGGCCTACAAGAAAGACAGAGAGAGACTCTTCAGTAGGGCCTGTTGTGATAGGATGAGGGGCAATGGTTTTAAAATAGAGGGAGGTAGATTTAGATTGGATATTAGGAAAAAAATTTTTACAATGAGGGTTGTAGAACACTGGCCCAGGTTGCCCAGAGAGGTGGTGGATGCCCCATCCCTGGAAACATTCAAGGCCAGGTTGGATGAGGCTCTGAGCAACCTGATCTAGTTGGGGATGTCCCTGCTCCTTGCAAGGGGGTTGGACTAGAAGACCTTTGAAGGTCCCTTCCAACCCTAACCATTCTATGATTCTATGATTCTGTTAAAGCAAACTGTGGCCTGCATTCTGCTGCCAAAGGGATGGAGAAGAACATATTAGCTATATCACTGGTGGCATACCTCTTGGCTGCCTTGGACTCCAGTTCATATTGAAGTTCTAGCATGTCCGGCACAGCAGCACTCAGTGGTGGCCTGACTTCGTTCAGGCCACGATCGTCCACTGTTAGTCTCCGTTCTCCACTAGATTTTCGCACTGGCCATATGGGACTGTTAAAGGGTGAGCGAGTCTTGCTGATCACTCCCTGACTCTCCAGTTGACGAATCAGCTCATGGATGGGGATCAGGGAGTCTCAGTTGGTGCGATATTGCCACTGGTGCACCCTTGAGGTAGTGATTGGTACCTGTACCTCGACCCTCAGCAACCCCACAACAGGAGGGTCCTCTGAGAGAGCAGGCAAGGTAGATAGCTTTTAAATTTCCTCCATTTCCACGGTGGCCATACCAAAAGCCCATCGGTGCCCTTTTGGGTCTTTGAAATACCCGCTCCTGAGGTAATCTATACCAAGGATGCACGGAGCATCTGGGCCAGTCACTATGGGGTGCTTCTGCCACTCATTCCCAGTCAAACTCACTTCGGCCTCCAATACAGTCAGCTGTTGGGATCCTCCTGTCACTCCAGAAATACAAATGGGTTCTGCCCCTTTATAGCTTGATGGCATTAGGGTACACTGTGCACCAGTGTCTGCTAGAGCCTTATACTCCTGTGGGTCTGGTGTGCCAAGCCATTTAATCCATACAGTCCAGTAAACTCAGCTGTCCCTCTCCTCCACCTGGCTGGAGGCAAGGCCCCTCTATTCCTGATTGTAGTACCCACTATCAGTGAATGGGTTTGTATGGTCTACATGGGCTGGAATCCCATCCCTCTTACTCACTTTTTGTAAATAGGGATCAGAAGCCCATCTACCCTGCCTGGGGAACTGTTCACTGGAGTCTGGAGCAGCAATTTTCCTAGAAGAACCCCCATTTGTGATTGCTTTTCCTCGCAACTCACATACCCTTGCCTCTAGGGCCGAGGTAGGTTTCCTGTCCCACTTCCTCACGTCCTCTCCATGGTCACGCAGGTAAAACCACAAGGTACCTCGCTGCTTGTACCATCTCTCTTGAGCAGGGGAATATTTTATTCTAATAGCTGAGATACTGACCTGTAAAGGTGGAGAGTAGATCCTATCCTCTTTGAGTTGTTGAAACTCCCGGAACAGTTTTCCAAATGGGTTTTTGGATCTTTTGGTCAGTCTTTCCACAGTCAAGACACAGGCCCATATGGAGGAAGAGAGATTGTCTTCGTATTGTTGGAGTTGGTTAGTCACTGCACGTTTTGGTGGTACCTCTTCGTCTTTCCAACCCGTCGCTGCCAATGAGTTGGCATACGATGACAGTGCACTCTGTACAAAGTTCTGCCATATGGAATTGGGTACATTAAATTTAATCTGGATCTATGGATGTTTGTGGGTCATCCAGGTTGCAATAAATCAACTCCTGAACAGCTAATTCCCTCAGATACTGGATACCTCTCTCCATGGTGGTCACCTTGCTTGAGTGACTGTGTTGGTTTTATTTAGCGAGGGGGGGAGCTACGGTAGCAGCTTCTGTAAGAAGCTACTAGAAGTTGTTTCCCCTTTGTCCAGTGGAATCGGCTGGGCCTAGGGCGGACCCACTCCTGGCCAGGGTCGAGGCAATTGGTAATAGAATGTTCCCTGATAACGGGAAAAAACAGGAAAAAAAAAAAAAAGAAGAGAAGATGTGAAGAAGCTGGAACAGGGGCAGGGAGGGGGAGGCACAAGCCTTGTGGGCCTTGCGGTCCTCACGCTCTGGAATCCTGCCAGGCAGCCATCTGGGCCTGACTCGGCCCAGCCCAGCTGCAAGAAGCGGAGAGGAGATGAGATGTGAAGAGAACCTGAGAGGCATCTGCCTGAGCCCATTGTGAAGAATTTCTTGTGAGAGGAACGGCTGCAGATGCCAAGGGCAGTTCAGAAGGAGGGGGAGGAGTAATGCGGTTCCTGGCCAAGATTCCCCTGCAGCCTGTGGTGACGACCATGGTGAAGCAGGATGTCCCCCTGCAGCCCATGGAGGTCCACGGAGGAGCAGAGATCCACTTGGAGCCCGTGGAGGGCCCGTGCTGGGGCAGTTGTTCTGGAGGGACTGCACCCCATGGAAAAACGACCCACGCCAGAGCGGTTCACAAAGGACTGTAGTCCGTGGGAGGGACCCCACAATGGAGCAGGGGAGGAGTGTGAGGAGTTCTTCCTCTGAGGGGGAAGCAGTGGCATAAAGCGACGTGTGATGGACTGACTGCAACCCCCATTCCCTCTTCCTCCCTGTGCCGCTCAGTGGGGGGAAGGAGGTAGAGATAATGTTAAGCCCGGGAAGAGGGAGGGGTGGAGGGAGGTTATCTTGTTCTCTTTCTCATTATCCTGCTGTTTTTAGAAATAAATGAATAGGTTTTCCCCAAGTTGAGTCTGTTTTGCCTGTAACAGTAACTTTAAGGATTTCTCCCTGTCCTTATCTCAAACCTCGAGCCTTTTTCTTATATTATGTCTCCCTATTCCCTCGGAGGGTGGGGGGAGTGAGAGAGAGACTGCATAGTCTGGTCCTGATCGGGGCTAAACTACGACAGTGCTACACAACACAACTCTGAGAACAACTAAAACAACATTGTGGCCAGTGACATGATGAATGCCTTTAACAAATTTGTTTGAACACACTCTGGTCAAATCTGTCGTTATCTCAAACCCTTCAAGCCTGACCAGGGGCTCGAACCCTGGACCCTCAGCTTAGAAGTCTGATGCTCTCCCAGCTGAACTAGGAACTAGCTGGGCCCCTTTGTGCCCCACATTTGGTGCCAAAAAGGACTGTCGTGGTTTAACCCCAGTCAGCAACCAAGTACCACACAGCCGCTCGCTCACCCTCCCCAGGGGGATGGTGGAGAGAACCGAAAAGAAAGAAAAACTCATGGGTTGCGATAAAGACAGTTTACTAGGATAGCAAAGGAAGAGATAATAATATATATATTAATAATGACAATAATAATAAAATATAGGGATAATGAAATATACAAAACGACCGATGCACAGTTTCTCACTACCTGATGACCAATATGGCCCATCCCGAGCAGCAATCACGGAACGAAACCAAAAGCGATCCTGGAATGATCCTGGGCAGTGAGAGAAAAGAGCAAGAGAGCTGCCCGCCGACCAACTCCCACTTATATACTGAGCATGATGTTTATGGTATGGAATACTTTCTTTGGCCGGTTTAGGTAACTGTACTGGCTGTACCTCTCCCAGCGTCTTGCACCTGCACATTAGCAAAACCTGGGAAGCTGAAAAAGTCCTTGTTCTGGTTTTGTTAGTGAGGGGGGGCCTAAGGTGGTAGCTTCTGTAGGAAACTGCTAGAAGTTGCTCCCCTTTGTTCAGTGGACTCGGCCGGGCCTAGGGCGGACCCGCTGCTGGCCAAGGCCGAGCCAATTGGTAGCAGAATGTCCCGTGATAACGCCTCTGCGATAACGTATTTAAGAAGGGGAAAACAGAAAAAAAAAAAAGGAGAGGAGATGTTAAGCAGCTGAGCGGGGGGCAGAGACGGGGAGGCGCGAGGCTTGTGGGCCTTGCAGGCCTCACCCTCTGGCCTCCCGCCGGGCAGCCGACTGGGCCCAACTTGGCCCGGCCTGGCTGCAAGAAGTGGAGAGGAGATGAGCAGTTGAAGTGAATAAGATGTAAAAAGGATCCTGAGAGGCGTCTGCCTGCCTGTTGTGAGGAACGGCTGCAGACGCCAAGGTCAGTGAAGAAGGAGGGGGAGGAGTAACGCGGCTCCTGGCCAAGATTCCTCTGCAACTAGTAGTGAAGACCATGGTGGAGCGGGTTGTCCCCCTGCAGCCCATGGAGGTCCACGGAGGGGCAGAGATCCACCTGCAGCCTGTGGAGGACCCCACGCCGGAGCAGGTGGAGGCCTGAAGGAGGCTGTGGCCCGTGGAGGGCCCGCTGGGACAGCTGTTCTGAAGGGACTGAACTCTGTGGAAGAGATGACCCACGCCGGAGCAGTTCCACGAAGAACTGTGGCGTAGGGGTGGGACCCCACAACTTCTAGCAGTTTTCTACAGAAGCTACCACCTTAGGCCCCCCCTCACTAAACAAAACCACGACACCCCCCCGTGCCGCTCGGGAGGGGACGTAGTAGAGATAATGTTAAGCCCGGGAAGAGGGAGGGGTGGGGGGAGGTTATCTTGTTCCCTGTCTCATTCTCCTGCTAGTTTTAGAAATAAATGAATATTTTTCCCCAAGTTGAGTCTGTTTTGCCCATGACGGTAACTTTAAGGATTTCTCCCCGTCCTTATCTCAAACCTTGAGCCGTTTTTCTTATATCATCTCCTCCTATTCTCTCGGAGGGTGGGGGGAGTGAGAGAGAGACTGCGTAGTCTAGTCCCAGTCGGGGCTGCGCTACGACAGTCCTGCAACAACTCATAACATCAGTGTATTATCAACATTCTTCACATACCAAATCCCATACTAAATCCAAAACACAGCAGCTACTGAGAAGAAAATTAGCTCCATTCCAGCTGAAACCAGGACACAAGCACATGCCCTGGATACATTTCCATGAGATCAACATGTAAATACTTGGATTTGGTTGGCCTTTACTGTAACTAACTCATCTGCCATTTTGTATTGAGGGAGGATTAACAGCTGCAGATCTCTTGAAAACGTGTTTCATTGGCATGCCAATCCCAGTAGCTGTATTACGGAATTATACTATGCTAAGTGCTTTTGATATTCATGTTCCTCATTGTTATTCTTTCCGAGTAGGTAACAGCTGTACGTCAAGGAATACTACAAAATCGATTGGCGGTGGACTATCTCCTTCTTCGATACCATAAACGCTGCTCTGGTTTTGAAGGCATGTGCTGCTTCAACTGATGAAACAGCTAACGTAGAGTACAACATTCAACATCTCCAGGACTTAATGCATCAAATAAAACAATCTACTGGTGGTGCCTGGCTAGCTGAGTGATTTAAACCCCTGACAGGATGGGTGGAACACCTGATGCAAAGCATTATTGTAGGGATATGTTTATTCCTTTTTCTATATGTGTTTATTACGTGCCTCTGTAAATTACCCTGCCCTACTCCCTGCAAGCCCAAATGGACACCTGCACCCTGCTTGTGCTGACTCACGCACACAGTTTCTTGCTTTTGCTCCATCGCGTTCTTTTTTCCTCTCTTGATTTCTCTCTCTCGCTCAGTCTCTTGCTTTTGCCCCCCGCTTTTTCTCTCTCACTTGCTCAGTATTTATCTCTCTCCCACTTTTTCTCTCTTCTTTGTCTCTTGTGTGCTTTCTCATGTTTTCTCTCACACTCTTGCTTTTGTTGTTTCTCTTGGTTTGTCTTCCTGCTCTCCCTCTCCTCCCCCTCTTTCCCACTGTTTCTCCCTCCCTTTCTCTCTCCCCCCCCCCCCTCTCTCTTACTATCTTACTCTCCCTCTCTTTCCTTCTCTCTCTCAACTCTCTTTCTCCGTCCCTCTATTTATATTTCTTTTCTAACTATATATCTTTCTTTTAGTAGCTCTCTTTTCCATTCATATCTCTCTCTCTCTACCTCTCTCTTCCTTGTCTCTCTTTCTCCCCGTTTTGCTTTTTCTCTCCTTCTGTTTTCCTCTTTCTTCCCCCTTCTCTTTCTTTCTCTGTTTCTTTCAAACTCTTCCTTTCTCCTTCTTTGTCTCTCTGTTGCTTGCTTGATTTCTTTATCTCTTTTTCTCTCTTTCTCTCTCTCTCTCTTTCTTTCTCTTTCTCTCTCTCCATCTATTTCTCACTCCCTATTTATCTCTTTTCCCCTCCGTTTTTATCTATATCGCTCTCTCCCCCCCTCCCCCCCTCTGTTCCTCTTTGCCTCTGTTGTTGCTTAATCCTGGTAAGCAGCTATAGCCCCACAGCCACGCGCTCAATCATCCCACCTCCCAGTGGGAGGAGGAAGAGAATCGGAAGGGTAAAAGTGAGAAAATGCATGGGTTGAGATAAAGACAGTTTAATAGGGAAAGCAAAAGCTGTATGCACAAGCAAAGCAAAATAAGGAATTCATTCACTACTTCCCATCTTACTTTTCCAGGAAAGTAACAGTTACTTGGGAAGACAAATGCCACATCTCCAAACTTCCCCCCTTCCTCCTCCTTTCCTCTAGCTTTTATTGCTGAACATGATGTCATATGGTATGGAACATCCCTTTGGTCAGTTGGGGTCAGTTGTCCCAGCTGTGTCCCCTCCCAACTTCTTGTGCACCCCTCGCTGGAGGTGGGCAGAGTGAGAAACAGAGAAGGTCTTGACGCTGTGTAAGCGCTGTTCAGCAATAGCTAAAACATCGGTGTGCTATCATCAACACTATTTTGGTCACAAATCCAAAACATAACACCATATGAGCTACCATGAAGAAAATTAACTCTGTCCCAGTCAAAACCAGTACATCACCCTTTCTTGATCTTGTCAATTGCCCAACATTTTTTCACTTTTTTTTTTTTAAATAAACAGGACAATAAAAGTCTAATTGAAAAAAATACATTTTTCCATTGGAATTTTCCATGGCAATTTTATCTACATTACTCTCAATAAATTTAACTCACAAACACAATAAATGAAAGTTGTTATCAACACAGAATATCAGCAACTGTAACTGTTGTTAAAAGACATTTTATGGTATCCCACTGTATTTTAGTAACATTAAATGAAATCTTAGAAATCTACTTGCAATACTACAATAAATGTTGTGGCACAAACTTCTCTACATAAGTCTTTCAGATTAAAAGGCAAAGCATTCCTGACAATCTGTGACAGAGTGAAATCCAACCAGCACTCAACATATCAAAGACCAAGAAGCTCCATTCCATTAAATATTTAGGTCCTTCAAATACAAAACCAAAGAAGCAAAACAAGAGAGACAGACAAAACCAACCAACCAAACAGAACAACCTTACCTTTCACAAGCTCGGACAGTCCACGCAGCAATTATCCATAATGAGATACTAAAAACCAACAGTACGGTTCCTGGACAGATTGTCATTAAAGTCTTCATAACAAAACGGGTATTGAAGTTTATCTTATTTAATGCTCCAATGCTTCTAGATGATGCATCAGTGAAAAGTTTGCTATGCAAAAGCATAACTCCGGCAATAAGATAGAGCCTTAAGAACATTGGTATAGATAAAATAATATCCACATCAGCTGTTGTTGTGGATGGAGCGTAAGAAAAGGCAAGCCGAGCTGTCCATGTGAATGTATAGTTCCCAGGTATGGGATGTATAGCACATACAAGTATTTCCAAGCAGATAAAGAAAATACGCTCATAAGTCACGGCTATTCTCCAGTCATCTGCTCCATTGTCCACCATGAATAACGGAAATGATAAAATATAAGGTTAACTTTAGCATGCCATTAACAAACACTGTTATAATTCCAGCTTTCAGAGCTGCTAATGACCACTAAAACCAAAATAAATATGCCATTTCAGCAAATGACATTACTAAGTCACTACTAAGTGAATGTGATTTTGGTTAAGCCAAAAAGAATGTTTTTGTGCACTATTTTTAAAACTGTATATGAAACTGAATTTCCACATATTATTTACTAAGATTTTTTCATATTTTTGTTTAATTGCAATTTTTGATAAAACACAACTCTGTGCCATTTTAAACCTCATCCCTTCAAAATCAATTGCTTATTCAACGTTTCATAGAATTAAGAAGAATTTAAGAAAGGTTTTTCAGAATGGAAATCTAAATTACAAATTGAAAATACTTTCTGCAGTACAACGTTAAGACTTCTTTAGAGCACATCAATGCTTCAGACAGGAGAGTTTATAGCTTCAGTAGAACTATTCAAGCTTTCTTCAAACTTCGGGTACCAATACAGACCAATGTAGGCTACAAAATCATCCAAGAAACTACATAAAGACTCTAAAAGATAACTCATAGTGAAAAAAAAGTTCAACTGTACCTCAACTACTTACTAACAATACCTGAACTAGCTGTTTTAAAGCTAGGTTGGCCATGTCTAAATGAACTGTAGTCACACCTTCAAAAAACCAAAAATGAAAAGCAGAGGCCTGCAAACACCAGAGTAGCCTAGGCAGCCAGGTGAGGTCTGTTAGTAGCTGAAAACTAAATGCACATGTATGTATTCCTATTTTTAAAAATAGTAACATTTCAAAATCATATTTATGAGGTAAATGTCCATACAAATCCGTGTCTCTATATTCAGTCCATGAAATACATGAATACCAAATATTCTGGAATAAAATAGGCTGTGGATAACAAGTCAATTGGGATGTACTGAAAATAGATAGAAATTAGTATAGGATTGCATGTACATTGTATATGCTTGCAATTGTGCAACCTACTAAATGCAATTGTCAATTTTTAATTTGGAAAATGCAGTGGTATTTGCATGTTCCGGCTTGCTTGGTTGTGTATATTTACTATTTGGAAAGCAAGGAGGGAAAATGAATGAAGGAGAGAAAGAACAGCTGAACAGCACAATTTAAAGGGGGGGTATATATTTTTATATATATATATATATGCCCTCTCAGCTGCTTTCAGTCAATTATAGAATCATAGAATTGAAGGGACCTTCAAAGGTCATCTAGTCCAACCCCCTTGCAAGGAGCAGGGACATCCCCAACTAGATCAGGTTGCTCAGAGCCTCATCCAACCTGGCTTGAATGTTTCCAGGGATGGGGCATCCACCACCTCCAGCCCTCTTATCATCTTCGTGGCCCTGATTCTGTTATAATAACCATGCATTCACTTTTTAAGATACTACTCCCCATTCAAATGGAGAATGATGCTAGTAATAAGAAGAGAACAAGCTCTTCCTATAAAATTGAGTCCTGCAGCCTATGCAGAAGGCCAAACTCCAGTCAAGGTCAAAGATGTCATGCCTGCTCATAGCTTTCAAATTTCTTATTAATGATTAGCCTAACATTGAAATATAATTTAAGTCATTCATCAATGTTCTGTAAAGCTTCTTCAAATACAGAACTACCATCTACCTTTACTAAGCCTGCATTCTGTAAGACAAATTTTAAAAAGTTTTTTTCATCTGAAATTATATAATGTATTTCCAACATGTGGTATGTAAAAATAAGACATGAATCTTAAACTATAAATAAACTTGAAGTTTCTAACAACACACAGTATAAATATAAAAATAGATAGCACGTCATAGATATTAATCAGCATTTGTGTGTTTACATAACAATTTGTGTTACATTCATATAACACCAGATTAGAAAAAAAAAAATAAATTCAGAGTAGACAGATTGCACACAATTACAACTTAGATCAGAGACTCCCTGAAGCTACTTAAAAGAAAAGTAGAAAAATTAATTTTGCAAATCATTAGTATATCAAAACAAATTCCTAGCAGGCTATCTGAGGATGTTGGTGAATGCAAAGTACAAGGAAATTGGCCAGTTTCTTTATAATCCTGGTAGAAGAACAAATGTGAAAACAGTATCACTGCTCTGTTGTAAGGAATAAAAAGGAAGCGATAAGCAATGATAAAGTAGCATAAGCTGTACTCTTTGAGGCATTCCTTGCAGAAGGAGAATCAACTGTACTCATAAAGGCATTGTGGCAATTGTTTAATTTAAAAATCCAAATTTTAAATGGTTGAATACTGGACTCGCTTTACCCTTATAAAAGAACTGATGGAACTATGACATAGACTAGCAAAATATAGCCTCTGTGGCTGTTGTTCTACCAAATTTTTGACCAAACATTTTTCTATAGCTTCTAGTCCCCAAAATATCACTTATGCAACTAAAACAAGCATTATAGTCCTCAAAGAAGAAGAAGGTGTTAAGTACAAATGATTGAAAATCATATGGTGGTTGGAGATAGACATCTCAAGCCTTTCCCTAACTAGGGGATGAAAAATACCTTCTTCCATCATCAGAAGGCATATAATCAAATAGTCTATAAATTATCCAAAGGCCTGTCCTCGATCTTGGAGAGTCTGTAGGAATTCCTGAGGACTCTGCATCCCAAATACAGTGCCACAGAGCAGAGAAGTTAGTAAGTTTAAGTCTTATATAAAGTCATGAGGCATCAAACACCTTCTGCATGCAAAGCACAGAAGGCAAAGAATAATGTTTTTCACAAAACTACATGAAAGCCTTGTTATCTTATATTTTCCAGAATGTTTCCCACATCCAGAGTTAAGATCAAATTTTCTAGTAGGTCATTAGAAATTGCTCCACAAGATCATGTGGATATAGCTAGCTACACGGATGAAATATTCTTAGTTTGTTCAAATGGGGAAGTTAGATTATTCTATCATTTGTACATGTATATGCACATACACACACTCCCTCTAATTATAAAAATGCCAATTAAAAAAAATGATTGTAAAAGTCTGCTACTTAGTTTCATCTTACATTTTTTTTTGCATAGTATATTTATTTAAATTTGGTATCTCTATGCAAAATGAGCTTTTCATGGTTATTGATATCTTGCTATTCACACTATGTATGTCAGTGCATGTAAAGAAAAAATCATGTTCATGTGTGCTGGTGGCTAAGAAGGCTCGAAACGCTTCCCTCAAAGACAGCATTAAATCTGATCATCTCAAGAAGAGATGTGTAACTGAAGCACAGACTACTTATGGTTTTTGTGTACTATATTTTCCAATGTGCACATTAAAATACACCTGAATAATATACATCATAGTTACTATGACAGGGCACACATGGAGAGAAACATAGCCACAGCCATTTCAATAAACATATATGTGTTACTCAACGCACTTATCAGGTTTGTCCATATCTTTTTGAACCTCTGTCCCTCAGATCATTATAAAGCACTAGCCCAAATACTCTATGAGATAACAAAGAAAGGACACGATCACATAAACTAACATAAGGTTAAATTCTGCCTCCCCATATTTTCTGTTCTAAATCAGATACTGACAGTATTCTTTTTTGCTTTCTCTCTCCAAAGATATTCTGAGGCATTGCTCAAAATTTTTAAATGCTACAGGTCAGACTTTCAGCTTTATCATTTGTCTCAAACAACTGTGAAATGGCTTAATACCTGACAACTTGTGGTGCCAAAGAACCATTACAACACTCAGCAATTGTTGAGATATATGGAATTTATTTTCATGTAGTTCTCCCTGTATGTATGTGCTTCAGGGACCCAAAGAGGGTGACATGCCCCTAAAACTGACATTCTTTCTTCCCGATAACCTTCTATGCAGGTGATAGTGTCAAGAAGTGAAATCCAAGGACTCCAAGGAGAAAAAAAAAAAAAAAAAAAAAAAAAAAAAAGGATGTTCCTAGATATCCAGATTTCTTCCCCAGTGCTATAGAGAAGAAGAAACTCCCGAGAAAAGCATTATTAAAAAGATATTTCATGAGGCAATCTCCTACTTTAATTTCATTTGGACTCTTGATGAAACAATCACATTTGAGCTTCCTCAGAATTTTTAAACAATGGTGAGATATGAATTTTTATGAGCCTTTGAATCAAACCTCTCTTTAAAAACCTTTTCTGGTCTTGTAGGTGGTCTGCTATAACTAGTGCACTAATCTTAGCAGTACTGGGATAGAAACATTAGTCAGATTCCAGAGTTAGGAATGAATTTAGTTTTGCGCTGAAGCAGCAATTCCAAGACTGTGTATGAAGAACATAGCACACCTTCCCACAAAATATCAGTACTTTTATACAGAACTATTTTTAGAGCGCATCTTGTAAGAAACCTAGTGCTCTCTGTCATATTTTTCCCCATTTCAAGTATCTCAGAAATAAAGTCACTCCAATTCTACAATATTCTTGTGGAAGCAAAATTCACTGAGGAGGACTAGCTACTTTTCAGTATTTTTATGTTGTTAATTTTTAATGACCTTTTTACAATTCTTGATTTCAGATTTGTTTTTCTTCATTCATCACAAAAATTAATTTGTTCTACAGATCACTGCATGAAGAACTGCCATCTCCCAACACGGCTACCATCAGCCACTGTTCCCAACGTGAGAGAAGCCTTACTCTCTTCAGGGAAGATCAGCTTAATTACTAAAACCAATTTTAAAAGGATATATTCACTGAAGAAATTGGCAATATTTTTGCAAGGGAATAGGGGAAACAGAAGCTAAAGGAAGAAATACTGAATCTGAAGCTAGATAAAATGAGCTAATTTATTCATTCTGACAAAGGAGTACACCTGTGACTCTAGACTTAAGAACATATTTTTAAGGAAAGATAAATCTGATGTCCTGATAAACTTCTAACAGCCTCAGAACAAGGGTGCATTTGAATGGACAATGCTAGGTATTGTCAGGCCAATCATTCAGTGGCCTGACCATTAGATACAACCTCCCCCTATGTCCTAAGGGAAGCTGTTGGAAACAAGCATCTTCTACATTTAATTTCAATGCAAAAGGCCTCAGATTCTTTCAGTCACTGTTCATTAGATGTTTGATCATTGTTAAAGGATTTTCTATCCTGTCTTCTGTGCCTTATGCATTACAGTGCTGCTTTTCAGAGACAGTGGGCACCAGTAACTTTTCCTGGTTCAACATGTTCTGCAGATATAATCTATTCAAAAATGGACTGAATGGAAATAAAACAAAATATTTATCAAATAAATACTCTGAAAGTGATAATTTAACAGATACGATCTCTCTAGATTTCTTAAAATCAGTATGCTTTTCTGCTGTATGGAATGTGGATTAAGCTTCGCTGGTACAAGGTAATTTTCAAGCCTATACATGAAGCTACTGTATCCTGGACCAAAATTGGCACATGATGAGATTTATTGTCACCTGATCCAAGGCCTATTAAAATAAACAGAAAAATTTCAGTAATTTTCAACAGGTTTTAGATCAGAATAAAATTATTACTCAAGGTTGATTTATTGATTTTCACCTGTTATTCAATAGATTTGCTTTCTGTGCTCTTAATCTTCACTTCTTTTTGCAGTAGCAGTCTTAGCTGATGATTCAGAATACTTAAGCAAAGGCAAGCTAGACTTTTGTTTCTTTTGGCATGGATTCAACAGAAGAAGAAAGACAATGAGATAAACATGACCTTCAAAGGTCATCTCTAGTCCAACCCTCCTGCAAGGAGCAGGGACATCCCCGACCAGATCAGGTTGCTCAGAGCCCTGTCCAACCTGGCTTTGAACGTTTCCAGGGATGGGGCATCCACCAACTCTCTGGGCAACCTGGGCCAGTGTTCCACCACCCTCAGTGTAAACCATTTAATCCTAATATCTAATCTAAATCTACCTCCCTCTATTTTGAAACCATTACCCCTCGTCCTATCACAACAGGCCCTACTGAAGAGTCTCTCCCTGTCTTTCCTGTAGGCCCCCTTGAGGTACTGGAAGACCGCTCTAAGGTCTCCCTGGAGCCTCCTCTTCTGCAGGCTGAACAGCCCCAAATCTCTCAGCCTGTCCTCACAGGAGAGGTGCTCCAGTCCTCTGATCATCTTCGTGGCCCTCCTCTGGACCTTCTCCAACTGGTCCATGTCCTTCTTGTGTTGGAGAATCCAGAACTGGACACAGTACTCCAGGTGGGGTCTCACCAGGGCAGAGTAGAGGGGGAGAATCACCTCCCTCGACCTGCTGGCCACGCTTCTCTTGATGCAGCCCAGGATGCGGTTGGCCTTCTGGGCCACAAGGGCGCATTTGTCGGCTCATGTTGAGCTTCTCATCTACCAGCACTCACAAGTCCTTCTCCTCAGGGCTGCTCTTGATCCATTCCCCACCCAGCCTGTATTTGTGCCTGGGATTGCCAAACCCAGGTGCAGGACCTTGCACTTGGCCTGGTTGAACTTCATGAGGTTGGCATGGGCCCACCTCTCCAGCCTGTCAAGGTCCCTCTGGATGGCATCCCTCCCTTCCAGCGTGTCGATGGCACCACACAGCTTGGTGTCATTGGCGAACTTGCTGAGGGTGCACTCTATCCCACTGTCCATGTCTCCGACAAAGATGTTGAACAGGGCCGGGCCCAACACGGACCCCTGGGGAACACCACTCATCACCAGTCTCCACTTGGACATTGAGCCGTTGACCACCATTCTCTGAGTGCGGCCATCCAGCCAGTTCCCTATCCACTGAGTGGTCCGTCCATCAAAGCCATGTCTCTCTAGCTTAGAGAGAAGGATGTCATGTGGGACAGTGTCAAATGTCTTGCAAAAGTCCAGGTAGATGATGTCCATTGCTCGTCCCTTGTCCACCAATGCTGGAACCCCATCTTAGAAGGCCACCAAATCGGTCAGGCACGATCTGCCCTTGGTGAAGCCATGTTGGCTGTCACCAACCACCTCCTTGCTCTCCATGTGCCTTAGCATGGTTTCCAGGAGAATCTGCTCCATGACCTTGCCAGGCACAGAGGTGAGGCTGACCGGCCTATAGTTGCCCGGGTCTTCCTTCTTCCCCTTTTTAAAAATGGAGGTTATGTTCCCTCTCTTCCAGTCATCGGGGACCTCAGCAGACCACCACCATTTCTCAAATACGATGGCCAGTGTCTTGGCAACTTCATCCGCCAGTTCCCTCAGGACCCGCGGATGCATCTCATCAGGTCCCATGGACTTGTGCACCTTTGGGTTCCTCAGGTGTTCCTGAACCTGCTCTTCTGCTACAGTGGGCAGTTCTTCATTCTCTCAGTCCCTGCCTTTGCCTTCTGCAACTTGGGCGATGTGGCTAGAGTCCTCGTCGGTGAAGACCAGGGCAAAAAAGTTATTAAGCACCTCAGCTTTGTCCATGTCCCGGGTAACCAGATACCCTAAGTAGTCCAGCACCAAAACAAAAGTATCCCAGTGGACACAGTCCTCCTACCCTGTGACAATCATCTTTCAAGAAATACCAGGCTGTGACAGAATACCCAAGAAAGGGGATTAAAGACATCTTATTAGTAACCTTAGAGAATTTTGGTTTTAATCTTTTGTTTTGAGTAATATAAGGAAGTGCCAGTAAAACTTCGGGAACTGTACATTTAAAAAGCATTTCTATCTCTAGCAGTACAAGAGAGAGACAGAGGCGTCTACTTTCTCAGTAAAAGCAGAAAAAAAAAAAACCAAACAAAACAGCTTTACCATGTGAACTGTTATCAAAAGGTTTCTTAGCTTCCACCTGACTGTTAATCTAACAGCAAATTGCATTAGGGAAATGTGGAATGGAACAATAAGTTGTCTAGAAACAATAATTTTAATCATGTTGTATGCTACTATTTTAATTATGTAAAATATAATGAAGTAACAAACTGTTTATGCATGAAGTGGACAATTTTTACATTGTAAATTATTATGATAATTGAATGATACTAGTTTCTTAGCTCTTCCTTCCTCCACCTCTTCGAAAGTGTATTGCTCAACTGGAACAGTAGTCAGAGAAATACCTGTTCTAGGCTGGGATAACGAGTTACATTTTTCCTACTGGTCTTCCAAAATGAATCAACAACCACACAAGCTTAGAGAGCGAGTAATGAATATTTCATAATCTCCCAAGTGTGATGTTTTAAACAACATTACAAGCGTGACAACAATGAACCAAAAGGAGAATACACAGATTTGGGGTTGTCACCATACTTGGCTCCAACATCATTACTGTGGTTCATCCGTCTTTTTTCCTGGGAGAAGGAGGGAGGTGAAGGAAGCATTGTTTGTGTTTTTTATCCTCTTTTCTGGAAATGATAATGTAGGATAAGAATTATCATTTAAAACTACCTGGTTTAATTTGGCTGTTATTATAGTCTTAACATTAAGTCACATTTCATAAATAGAATAGCTCCTGAATAACAGGATAACTAATACACTAACTAATAACACATAATAACACTAATAATTAATAATACAGAATAATAATAACACTAATTGTACTTATCCTTATTATTATACTAACAATAACACTAATAGCTAATAATACAGAATAACTAATACACTGCAATCACTGAAAACCTATTTGAAGAAAGTATTTTAACATTTCCAATATTTCACAAAACTGCACAGCAGCCAAACAGTTATTTTTGTCTAAATACTGCAGCTATGCCATTCTGGAGACTTTGGTCTGTCAAATGCAGAGCTGTTTCATAGAATATAAAAATTAATTTGTTTTGCTAATAGGTTTAGAACGCAAGGCTAAAAAATATGTCCAAAATTACGCATGTGCCGTCAGACAGCAAGAAAACTCACCTGTCTGTGCTGCGAGAGGGAAACTGGGGAGGCTGGCAGCCGCCCTCTCCGCAGCACAGGTTGCTCTGAGCCAGGCCCAGCCCAGCCAAGGGCGTCCCGGATGATGTGCAACGTGCGGAGCTGTCTGTGGTGCTGAATAAGAGGTGGAGGACACACACCCCACCTCATCCCTTATATACTGAAGGTGCTCCTGACGTGCGGAAAACAGACTCCACAATCTGTAAGATTGTAAAGTAGGTATGTTTATTCAGCGCTGGGCAGCACGGGGGATCGCTCCTCCAAACGTGCGCAACGTGTTAAGCAAATAGGTACGGTATTTATGCATCATCCCGCGGACTTGGTTATATATTAATTAGGTTTCTGAGAAGTCATTATCATAAGTTTCCTCCCAGGACAGGTTATTCCCCGGTCTCTGCGTCCATCTCGTGTCTGTGCTCAGGAGTCACAGTCTCTCTGGTGGTCGTTCTCTCCTCCTTATCACTATGTCCAGCTGCATGGATTCAGACCTTTGTCCTGCTTTGTTCTTGCTGCCAGGGTGATGACTTATCTTTGCTGGTTCCCAATTTCCTTGGTTATTCCACCCTATCAGTTGGTTCTAAACTTCTTAGGTTCCCTTATCTTGGTCTCAGCCAGTGTGTCTGTACCCCCTCAGGATGTTCCCATCTAACTTATCTTAGCTCCTGCTAGAGAGCATCCTGAAAGTATCTCGTTATGTTAAGTTTATGACTCTACTGTTCTTTCTCTCAAGGTTAGTAAATCATTGATCACTATTTATCAGCTTCATTCCTTAGTATTAATCCCTTCTTTCAGTCCCCCTTTTTCTAGAAAACTAGTAAATTCTTTTACTACACCTAATTCTAGTACAATGTTTCCCTATCTAGCATTTTCTCAAAATATTTGTTAGACTCAAGTCTTTATCGTAACTGGTTCCCCCTCCATTCACGGTAGGAATCTCCTGTATTCTGAAAACACCACAAGCTGCATCGAATTGCTATATAAAGGATTATGGACACAAACCTTAATCCATATTCTACCTTTTCAATTTAAGCTTTAGGGGTCCCTGAACTTCAGAAGTCCAGAGTTTTCGTGGCGCCTCTTTTACCCTAGTGTGGTGTATCCAGGCATTCTGCTCTCTGATCTTGATTGCTGTAAAGGAGGTGAGGAGTACCTGGTATGGTCCTTCCCACTGTGATTCCAAGGTATTTTCTGCAAGAGACTTTACATATACATAATCTCCAGGTTGTATATCATGCACAGGTTCATCTAGACCTCTTCCCTGGGTCCCAATTACATGCTTTCCAATTCTATTGAGCTGTTTGCTCAATGCCACCATGTAGGAAGTCATAATTTCATCCCCAGCTTGCATAGACATCCCCCTCTGTATCCCATAGGGTTGTCCATACAAAATTTCAAAGGGGCTCAGTCCTTCCTTTGCCCTTGGTCTCATTCATATATGCAAAAGGGCTAAAGGGAGAGACTGAGGCCATGTCAGGTTTGCTTCTTGTCCCAATTTCACAATTTGCTGTTTGATTAAGTGGTTCATTTTTTCCACTTGGCCACTCGACTGAGGGCGGTATGAGGTATGAAGTTGCCAATCTATACCCAAATGGTGGCTAATTTGTTGTACTATTTTTGAGACAAAATGCAGTACTCTGTCAGAGGATATGGTTGCTGGAACCCCAAAACGTGGTATTATCTCTTGTACCAATACTTTAGTTACCTCCCGAGCCTTAGCTGTTCTGGTCGGAAATGCTTCTGGCCAACCTGAAAAGGTATCAGTTAATACCAGCAAATATCGATACCCCCCTTTTCTTGGAAGTTCTGTAAAATCAACCTGCCATTGTTGTCCAGGCCCATTGCCTTTTCCAATCTGGCCCATTTCTGGTTTGGGAGTATTTTTAGGATTAGTCTGGAGGCAAAGATCACACTGTTGAGTCACCTGTCTCACCGTGGTATATAAATTACTGGCCACAATTTCTCTTACTAAATGTTTATACAGAGCCTCCGTTCCCCAATGCCTTTCTCTATGTTCCTCCCATATCAAGTGCCACAGTAAACAAGAGGGAATAATTAGTTTTCCCTGTGGGGTAGAAGCCCACCCCTCTTCATTATATGACCCTTCTAAGTCTGTGATAAGTTTCTGATCTTCCTTGGTATATTCTGGTTTACCTTCTAGGGAGATTTGCCTATTAGGAATTAGAGCCCCTTCTATTTTCACCTTTGTTTTGGCCACTTGTTTTGCCTCTCTGTCCGCCAGCTCATTCCCTTTCTCCAAATCTGAGCTCACTTTCTGGTGTGCCTTAATATGCATGATTGCCACTTTCTCAGGGAGCTGGACAGCTTCTAGTAGCTTCAGAATTTCTTCTGCATGTTTGATATTTTTCCCCTGGCAGTTCAATAGTCCTCTTTCTTTCCAAATTGCTCCATGTGCGTGCACAACTCTGAAGGCATATTTTGAGTCCATATAAATGTTCACTACTTTGCCCTGGGCCAATTCCAGGGCACATGGGTTAGGGCAATTATTTCTGCCTTCTGTGCGGAGGTGTTCATGGGCAAAGGCCCTGATTCTATTACCTCTTGACTGGTGGTGATGGCGTATCCCGCATGTCGATTGCCATTTAAGACATAACTGCTCCTGTCTGTGAACCAGTTTTCCCCGTTTTCCATAGGGTTGTCCCTCAGGTCTGGGCAGCTTGCGTATGTTGCTTCGATGGTTTCCAGTCACGATGCACCGGTTCTCCTGTGTTCCCGCTAAGAAAAGAAGCTGGGTTGACAATGTTAGTGACCACGATTTCCACATCATCCTGTTCTACCAATACAGCTTGATATCTCGGGAATCTTTGTGGAGAGAGCCAGTGCCCACCCTTTGCTTCCAGTACTGCTGATACTGCGTGAGACACCAAAACAGTCATTTTCCGGCCCAGAGTAAACTTTCGGGCTTCCTGTATGTTCAGTATCACAGCTGCAACCGCCCATAGGCATCCAGGCCAACCCTTTGCAGTGGCATCTAACTGCTTAGAGAGGTAGGCAACCGCCCGTCGATATGGACCCAGATCTTGTGCCAATATTCCTAGGGCAATGACCTGCTTCTCATGAGAGAAAAGAAGAAACGGCTTACTCACATCTGGGAGTCCTACGGCCGGGGCCGACATCAAAGCCTTTTTCAGTAGCTCAAAGGCTCGTTCAGTCTCCTTGTTCCTCTCAAGGTGCTTCTGCTCAGTGGCTGTCAGCGCATACAGTGGCTTAACAAGCAGTCCATAATTATAAATCCACAATCAGCACCACCTCATCATTCCCAGAAAAGTCCGCATCTCCTTTACTGTCTGGGGTTTCTAAGTTTGGCATATCGCCTCTTTGCGGGACTGTCCCAAAGTTCTCTGCCCCGCACTAATTTCATAGCCCAAATAATTCACTTTACGTTGCATTACCTGGGCCTTCTTCTTGGACACCCGGTATCCCTGGAGTCCCAAGAAATTCAACAGACTCACCGTCCATGCCATACAGTCTTCCTCTGTTTTGGTGGCGATCAGGATATCATCCACATACTGCAACAATTTTCCTTCCTCAGACGAGGTTTCCCAGGATTCTAAGTCTTTCGCAAGCTGACTGCCAAAAAATGGTAGGACTATTCTTAAATCCTTGCAGCAACACCGTCCAAGTGAGCTGGGTCTTCCGACCACTTTTAGGATTTTCCCATTCGAACGCAAACAATTTTTGACTGGCCTCATGGAGAGGGAGGCAAAAGAAAGCATCCTTCAAATCTAAAACAGTAAACCAAATTAGTTCAGGTGTCAACACAGTCAGCAGGGTATATGGGTTCGCCGCTACTGGGCAGAGGTCACTTTTCGCTCTTCCAGGTACATCGGTAGCCCATACCCCCGGGTACACTTGGTTTAGGATTTCCTCATTAATTCTTCCTTCTGAGGGGAGACTGGTTAAGGTTAGACTCAATATCTGAACATATTGCTGATCTTTTGCCTCCAGAGTATTTTCTCCTTTTTCAAATATAATCTTTGCTCCCAATTGTTCAAACAAATCTCTTCCCAAAAGTGCTTTCGGTGAGTTGAGCATATATAAAAATTTGTGGATGCCCCATTGTTTTCCCAATTGGTATTCTAGAGGCTTACAAAAATATGCCTTTTCACTTTGGCCAGTCGCTCCTTTTACCATGACACAAGCATTTCCCAGGGGCATCAAGGCTTGATTCAAAACCGAGTATGTTGCCCCTGTATCTACTAACAATTCTACTTCTTTAATAGTTACATCATCGTCTGGAAAATCGGCGCGGCGCCGTGGGGCAGTTATGCATCCAGGTGCGGCAGGCAGGGTATGGGGGGGGTGCCCTCGGAGCGGGCAGACCCTCCTCCGCCTCCCGGTGCTTTTTGCGGCGCTGCTGGGCCAGGAGGCTCCAGGCTCTTTCCCTGCCTCCTCCTCCAGTGGCTCCCGCTGTATTTACAGAATCATTACGGATGGGTACACAAAAGGAAGCGCCTGTATCAACCAGAAATTTCACTCCCTTTTCCTGGCCCCCCAGCTTAATTTTAACCAGTGGATCTGCCCGGGTAGATGCCCCAGGTTCCCGTCAGTCTAATGTCTCCATTTCTGTCGGGGTATTTCTGCGCTTGGGGCACTCATTTTTCCAATGCCCTTGCTCCCAACAACATGCACATTGGTTCCTTCCCAGCATCCTTCCGCCTTGTCCCCCTCGAACACCAAATCTGCCTCTATTGCTGGAATACGTTCCCCTTACACGTCCGTGCTGGGCCCGGCCCTGTTCAACATCTTTGTCGGCGATATGGACAGTGGGATAGAGTGCACCCTCAGCAAGTTCTCCAACGACACCAAGTTGTGTGGTGCCGTCGACATGCTGGAAGGGAGGGATGCCATCCAGAGGGAGCTTGACAGGCTGGAGAGGTGGGCCCGTGCCAACCTCATGAAGTTCAACCAGGCCAAGTGCAAGGTCCTGCACCTGGGTTTGGCAATCCCAGGCACAAATACAGGCTGGGCGGGGAATGGATCAAGAGCAGCCCTGAGGAGAAGGACTTGGGAGTGCTGGTGGATGAGAAGCTTAACATGAGCAGGCAATGCGCCCTTGCGGCCCAGAAGGCCAACCGCATCCTGGGCTGCATCAAGAGAAGCGTGGCCAGCAGGTCGAGGGAGGTGATTCTCCCCCTCTACTCTGCCCTGGTGAGACCCCACCTGGAGTACTGTGTCCAGTTCTGGAGCCCCCAACACAAGAAGGACATGGACCAGTTGGAGAAGGTCCAGAGGAGGGCCACGAAGATGAGGAGAGGGCTGGAGCACCTCTCTTATGAGGACAGGCTGAGAGAGTTGGGGCTGTTCAGCCTGCAGAAGAGGAGGCTCCGGGGAGACCTGATAGCGGTCTTCCAGTACCTCAAGGGGGCCTACAAGAATGATGGGGAAAGGCTGTTTAGTAGGGCCTGTTGCGATAGGACGAGAGGTAATGGTTTTAAAATAGAGGGGGGTAGATTTAGATTAGAAATTAGGAAAAAATTTTTTACGATGCGAGTTATAGAACACTGGAACAGGTTGCCCAGAAAGGTGGTGGAGGCCCCATCTCTGGAAACGTTCAAGGCCAGGCTGGATGAGGCTCTGAGCAACCTGAACTAGTTGGGGATGTCCCTGCTCCTTGCAGGGGGGTTGGACTAGCAGACCTTTGAAGGTCCCTTCCAACCCTAACCATTCTATGATTCTATGATTCACATTACTCCCTGGAGGACCCCCAACTTCTTTCCAATGGTGTAGGATACACCCTAAAGGACTTTCTTTAATATACCTCCACTCTGACCTCCTCCCATATTTATTGATTTTTATTTGGTCCTCTTTTCCACCGTACACAAACACAGCCCTTTCTTTCCTATTCCAGTCTCTGTCTGACTTTTGCACCTAGGACACTCAAAATTCCAGCCAAACTCTACCCACAACTTTTTCACTACAACACTTACACTCTAGAACAAATATAGGTTTACAAGAGTTATCGTGGTGTAAAGGACACCATTCAGGACCGTCGGGGTCCCACCACAAGGGAACAAAGGAATCTACAATGACAAAACACAATAAACTACTACCGCGGTTATAAACACACACACACACACACTTTGGATCCAATTCAATCTTCGCACACAAACAATACAATCCACACAGAAAATCATCTCTTACACTTCTATATAATCTCTCTTCGTGCCGACGTACAAGGGTACTCACAGTGTTCACACTCTCATGGACGTCCACACGCTCATAGTGGTCACACAATCATACAAGAAACTTTGGAAAGAGGACAGTCCCCTTGCTTTCTAGCCCACCTCAGAAGAATCTGGGCGGCTAGGGGCGGCTGGACAGACCTCACGCCACACACACAGTCACAGCTTTGCTCGGATTCCCGGGACTCACTCACGCTTTCACAACACAGGCATTTACAACATAGAAGGTCCCGCACACAACATAGAATTTTTACCACGCAACATAGAAGATCACACACACACAAAAATCCTTCACACAAACAATACAATTCACACAGACACTATGGTTCAACAAGTCCAAATCAGTAGCCAACACCAAATGCTTTATTACAATATCCAAGAATCAATACCGAAAGAGATTTAACATAGCCACGGGAGGTAAGGTGAACGTTTAAAACACTGCCATGTATATAACAAATGATCATACTGACCCCTTTCACTACAACAGCCTCAATTCCCAATTCAAGCTAAAAATTTCCAGACATTCAAATCATACAATTATTGCCCCAGCTGACAACCTTCCAGCAGCTGCAAGTATCTTTCAAAATTGCAAGAGGCCTGCTTACCCTTCTCCTGCTTCTCACATACTGGTCATCAGCAGGTCCGTCCTGGCTCCCGACACTGGGATGCAGCGGTTACCTCGGACTCACTCGATCTACTCCCAAGATCGCTAGCGGCCGCTCTATCGGTCAGCGAGTCTCGCTTTGGCACCCCAAACCAAGCTGCGTACCCACCCAACGGGGACTATGCTGCACACCAGACGTCTCTGCGTGATTTACCAGCTGCCCCAGCCACGCGTAGCTGCCCCGGCCACGCGTACAACTTATAAGCCCCCTCCGTTAAACATACCGTTTGGTCCATGGCTTCAGGAGGTCGTTGTCTGCTCCTGCGGTGAGCGGCTGGCAGTGGAGGCTCCTCCGAGGAAAGTGCTCAGGGCACGCCTAGGAGAGTCCGCTCCGCAGTCGATCCCACAGCCAAGCAGAGAGCCTCCTGGCTGGCTCGCCAAACTGACGTGCGGAAATCAGACTCCACAATCTGTAAGATTGTAAAGTAGGTATGTTTATTCAGCACTGGGCAGCACGGGGGATCGCTCCTCCAAATGTGCGCAACGTGTTAAGCAACAGGTACAGTATTTATGCATCATCCCGCGGACTTGGTTATATATTAATTAGGTTTCTGAGAAATCATTATCATGAGTTTCCTCCCAGGACAGGTTATTCCCCGGTCTCTGCGTCCATCTCGTGTCTGTGCTCAGGAGTCACAGTCTCTCTGGTGGTCGTTCTCTCCTCCTTATCACTATGTCCAGCTGCATGGATTCAGACCTTTGTCCTGCTTTGTTCTTGCTGCCAGGGTGGTTTCTTGATGACTTATCTTTGCTGGTTCCCAATTTCCTTGGTTATTCCACCCCATCAGTTGGTTCTAAACTTCTTAAGTCCCCTTATCTTGGTCTCAGCCAGTGTGTCTGTACCCCCTCAGGGCATTCCCATCTAACTTATCTTAGCTCTTGCCAGAGCATCCTGAAAGTATCTCGGTATGTTAAGTTTATGACTCTACTGTTCTTTCTCTCAAGGTTAGTAAATCATTGATCACTATTTATCAGCTTCATTCCTTAGTATTAATCCCCACATAATATTTTTGCGAAGAATCCCTATAAGTCTTCTTAAATCTCCCTTCCAAATCCCTTAAAATAGGATGTTCAGCTGGTCTGGGACAAGTAAAGTCACAGTTTGGTTTAACTGACGAGCTGACTGTTTTCAAAACAGAACACATAGGCAAGGTCATTTAAATGGACAGACTACAGTCATCTGCTATACTGTCAGGCACTACCATGAAGTTGCTTGCAGCATGGCTATTCAGACTTCCTACCAAGGGCACAGACTACAGGGGAAAAAGAAAAAAAAAAAAAAGAAAAGAAAAAAAAAAAAGCAGCAGCTGATTTTGGTTAGCAGGCATTTTATGTCACCAAGTGCTCCTAAATATTAAATCTGCAAGCACTACTAAATGCTAAACTTTCATCTTATTTCCCAACATATTTTAGTTCATGTTTTGCAGGAAAATCTACTTTTCTTTCAGGTAGGTTTGTGTCTATCAGACTAGGAAACATACCATACTGCAAGCAAAATACATTGCCATTCTGTTCTGTACAACAAAATTTATTGTCTTGATGAATTCCTGCAAATTTACACTATACTTACTGATAAAGTCTAAGTACCTTTTAGAGAAGAATAAGAAAGGAATGATCAAATTTGAACAAGATCAGCAAACAGCTGGTACTCCAGGACACAATCAACCATCTATGGGCATGATTCTACAGACCTGATTCAAGAAATATTCCACTGAACATAGCAGGATATTTGCCTGAATTAAAGGCAAGTATCCCATCAGAAAACAGTCAGTTTCAAAGATTATTTAAAAATCGTTACATTTTGGGGCTTATGCAGTATTTTCTTTCACTTGGAGTAGATTCTGTACATTTCTAAGATAAAGTATTTTAAAGACACTTATTGTTTTCAGAGTTAAGGTGTAACATAAATTTAGCACCATAGATGGATGTAAATATTTCCCTGTGTGTTTTTCATCTTATTTTTTTAAAAAGTCAAGTGTGCATATATAAACATACTGTGCCTAAATTAAAAATCTATCAGATATCTAACAGCTAAGGGTGGTGCAATGGCCTTTCCTTCCAATAGTGTCCTTGAAAACAAAACTTACCTTTCATTTTCAAGATGAATGACAGAGCCCCTTGGAGCTGCAGCTTACTCCAGGCTCTGACATAAGTACTGCAGTCTACAGTGTCTCTCAGAAAAAATCATAGAGTATTACTGTTTTACAAACAGGTATGCTTGAATTCTATACTGTCAGGCAGTGTTGAAAACTACATTAACCTTGATTAAGTCACAAGATTGCACAACTCCTTCCATGTAGTCTCATACATGAAGGAGTTCTTTAAAATGATCAATTAAAAAACAAAACAAACCAAACCAAACCAGAAATACAACTGAAGTTTTTACCTACTGTAAGCTTATGCATACAGAAACCTATGACTATTTGGTTATCTCGTGCATTGTTTTCTATTTAAAGTTTCTTGAAAATACATAGAATAATTCAAATACTTAAAGAGCTTGGTTTTTTCAGCTTTGGTCTTAGTGCCTCAAGCATCACTTATAGCAAGGTACACTGGAGAACAAGGCTCCCACATTGCAGCAGCTACATTTATTTATTTTTACACAAATAAAGAAACCTCTTCATCATTATTCCAATAGTTTATAGTGATATCCTGTCACCAGACACTTGTTTATTGAGTACAATAATGTTAAACAGCTGCCCATCTTTGATATTAATGCAATGAAACTGGGTTCTGAGCCAGAAATAGTGGGTTTTTTCATATGTAAGGACTGCAGGACAGGATTCCATTTGTCAAAGAGTCTTCAGTAACGCAATACTTCTCTAATGGTAGTCTAAGTAGGAGACTATGGTGCCCTTTCATATTAGAACTACAGCATAAAAGAAGGGTACTATACAATTCTTAATTTCTCATTTTTGTTAATTGGTACTGCTGAAAAAGATGTCTTTGCCCTTGAAAACTGTCATTTCTGCCTGTAGCCCAAGGTATCTCTAATTAGACATAGCAAAACCATCAATGTATCTACAAATAAGGTATTTTTCACTTCAAAACTTTGAAAACTCTCTCTTATATGTTTCAATTTAACTGAAATGTCAAATTGCAATTTCTTGATTAAAAAAAAAAAAAAAGACAACTGAAATTAGAACTAAGTACCTGGGACAGGACATGTGACGGTATTTTTAGACTTACTCTATAGCTTTGATCATTAAATTCCCCCTACCTTTAGCCCTACCTGTCTTGACAGCTTTCCTCTGTCACATTTCCTAGTGGCTGTAATGTCTATGGCATTAAATAAAACAAATCCAACATAAAGTTTCTCTCTCTTTTTAAATATTCTTTTAGTGTATGCTAGTATCTGAAACAGCACAGTGAAGATTACATACCTAGAAGTTACTGATGTCTCTTTCCTAATAATTAGCCCTGCTATCCAGAGAAAATGCACAGCATGACATTTAGTCACTGGGAAACAAAAGACTGTTGCCCTATATCTGCTACAGAAGACAGCAGGTATGTCATAGAGAAAGTGTGCTATAACCTCAGAACTAAGTGATCTTACTAGCATAATCACAGGTAACAGTCCCTAACAGGCAATGCTTCCTAGCACAGATGTGTCCATGTAGCCTATCTTATTTCTCTCCAGGGATGAAATACATTCACTGAACTTCAGGAAGCACTAAGTGATTATTTTTGTTTTCTGAATCAGCGGGAAGTGCAAAGTGCTTACCATAATAAAGCCTTTAGAAAAACTGCCTCTGCAACCACAGATATGTAAACACTCAGCAATTCATAAAGTGAAACATTACCTGAATTTCCCTTGCATGGTATACAATAATGAGCCCAAGCAGGATAATCGTGGAGAGGCTAATAAGGCATTTTA
Source organism: Chlamydotis macqueenii (assembly GCF_036417535.1). Classification (NCBI taxonomy): domain Eukaryota; kingdom Metazoa; phylum Chordata; class Aves; order Otidiformes; family Otididae; genus Chlamydotis; species Chlamydotis macqueenii. The sequence continues at coordinate 42,667,277 of NC_141592.1, forward strand.
GAGCGAGGGAATACAGAGACTCCTGCAAACAGAAAGACACCACTGTCCATCAGAGACCCACACGCACGGGGACCGTTCCCACCCCGTCGAGTTCCCCAGCCCCACTGCGAGCAGCGGAGCCCGGACTGGAAGGGGAGGGAGGATCGCCTCGCCTTACGGTGTCGGGGCCGGGGAGTGCCTCACGGCGGGGCCGGGGGAGTGGGACACCTCGCCTCACGGTTGCGAGGGCGGCATCTCGTCTCAGGGCGGAGGACCAGCGGGCCCCACACGGCGGTGCCGGGGGTCAGGGCACCTCTCCTCAGGGCAAGGGCCGCCTCACGGCAGGGCCAGGCGAGGGCCGAACAGTCCCGCTGCGCTGGGCTCTAAGAGAAACGAAGTGACGCCGGGGCCGGGCGGCAGCCGCCTTTCCGCAAGGACGGCGGCGTGGGGCGGCTAGACCGCACGGATTTAAACGGCTGATAGGAGAGTGCAGCTGGCTGCGGAGCCGTCTTCCCGCGGGCTGGGGCGGACACGAAGCCCGCAGCAGGGGCACGGGTCGGGGCGGGGGGCGTGGGTCGAGCTGCGCCGACGGCGCCAAGAGCGAGAGGAAGGCGGTCCGACGGCGTGGCAGGTACCTTCGTGTAGGCGCCCCAGGACAGCTCTGTCTCGATCACCATGACTACGATGCCGAACATGCCGAAGATGAGCGCGTAGTCGCTGAGGCGCTTGCGCTTCTCGAAGAGCGCCCGGCGGTGCCCCAGCTTGTAGCCGATGTTCTGGTTCTTCTTCTTGATAGACTTGCCCCCGCCGTTGTTCGTGCCGCCGGAGCCGTAGAGCGCCAGGTTGTTGGAGTTGTTGTGCTCGGGCACACGATCTCCGTGGCAGCGGCTATGGGGCTGGCGAGCGGCGGCTGGAGTGGCTGAGACTCGGAGTCAAGCTCGTCCAGGTTCCTGCGGGATGAGCTCAGGTTGCTGAGCGGCCACATGATGCCGCCGTTGTACCTGCAGCTGCTCATGGCTATTTCGGCGAAGGAATTGCTCTCCCGACGCTGCTGGTAGTGGTGATGGTGAGCGCTGCCGCTGCTGACACTGCTACTGGGACTGGCTGCCTGCTGCAGGCTATGGCACTGGGGGTACTGGTGGGGCTGCCTGGACGAGCCGGCATGGCTGGAGGGGGTGAGCTCGCTGACGTTCAACTGGCTGCCCTGCCGAGAGGAGGCGGAGATGGAGAGCGGCGAGGAGTGAGTCCTGAAGGCGCCCGAGAGGGGCGAAGAAGCGCGAAGCAGCGAGGGCAGGTTATCCTCCGCGGCTGCCGCAGCGGCCCCATAGTAGGTGCAGTTGTTGCACTGGAGGCATGGGCTCTGCTGCTGCTGTGGCTGCTGGAGAAAACTCTGCTTGTCCTGGTTGTGCTGCTGCTGCTGCTGCTGCTCGGAGCAGAAGCCCAGCTGGAACTGCAATGGTGTTTCCATGTCAGAGGCGTTAAAGCCGCAGGAGGACCAGGTGGTGGTGGTGCACCCTGCGCAATGCATTATGGTCGGCAGAGGAGAGTCCTGCTGCCGCCATGGAGGGCCCATCCCGGCTTCCGTAGAATCCAGCCGTTGTGTCCGATTGGTCGGGTGGACCAAAACAAGGAGCATCTCCGTCGGGGGAGATTAGCTGCGGCGTGAGACGACAGAGAGACCCCCCCATCCGCCTTGTCCCTTCCCGCGCGGGGATCCCGTCTCCCACCACTCCCGCAGGTAAGGGTTACCCTCTCCCCCCCGCTCCGCCGCCGGGGTGCCCCACGCCACAGAAACCCAGGGGGTCTCGAGGTATGCGGGGAGAGCGCTCGCTGAGCTCGCTTCCGGGATCGCCCCTCTGCGAGGAAAGGGCCGCCGCGGCGGGGCTTCCCGGCCCCGACGCTGCCGCACATATCTGCACCGTCTCCAGAACATGGGCACTGCGCTGCGCTCCGGTGCTGTCCAGCGACGCCCCGCCGCTTCCCGGAGACGTGCAAAACAGCAGCGCCCTCGCCGCGGCCCCGGGGAGGAGGAGGCTCTCGGGGCCTGGCGCGGCCGACGCCCAGCACAAAGAGGAACTGGGCCGGGCTGCGGCTTCAGGCCGTGCCCACAGGCCATCAGAGGGGTCACAGGAGATCTCCCCTCCCCTGAAACTCGGGAGAGCCCAGGGCCCGGGACGGGGCCCAGAGCCCAGGGCCCACTGCCTTCCAGGGCCCACAGGGCCTGAGGTGGCAGCAAGAGCTAACCACTCAGGGACCATTCACCCATGCTCTCCTTTCACTTGGTGATTTCAGCAGTTTTCCGACTTCTGACCGAATTTGTGGTGGAACTAACATTCTGTCCTTTGCTAGACATATTAGTCCTTGACAAATACCCGTTTCTTGACACATACCACTCCTTGATAAGCTTAAGTGAGTTTCAAGGCAAACAGGATTGTTAGGCGTTGTCTAGTAGACAGTTAGTCTCCTAAATCAAGCAATATGCAGACAGTTAATTCCCTGTATCAATTCCCCCCTTTTCTTTCCCCTAAGCAAATTCTTTTGCTGTTAAAAGTGGCTTATTATATTTCCTGTCCTGGTTCTGGCTAGGATAGAGTTAATATTTACCTGAGCTGGGTGGAGAACTGAAGCTGGTAGCCCCTATGGCTGGGAGAGTTAACTAATTAGCTAACAGCTGGGGTTAATTTACCCAAATTAGCCAAAGGGCTATTCCATCCCATCTGACATCATGCTCAGTATATGAGTGAGGAGGGTGCTGAAGGGAGGCTCCCTGCTACTTGGAAGAAACTAGGTGTGGAGATCTGTTGTAAGGCATTATACTGTATTTGTATTCCATCACTGTTTTGTTTTCTTCTGTCATTACTGTTAAATTTACTTTTTGTTCAATCTTAACCCACATGTTTGGTTTTTTCCCTGGTTTTCTTTTGTTTACCAAATCTCCCCCTGTTCTCTTGGGGGGGGGGGGGGGTGAGAGAGAGACTGCGTAGTCTGGTCCCGATTGGGGCTGAACTACGACAGTTATTTTTGGCACCCAATGTGGGGCACGAAGGGTTGAGTTAATAACAGATCTGACTTTTTTTTTTTTGCTTGAAACAAATTTGTTTATACACGCTCATTGTACTGGTTGTCAGTTATTGGTCGTGATGTTGCAGTGGTTGGTTATGTTGTTGTATTGTCTACGCTCCTATATGTACTATGTGTTCCCAGTGGTGGTGTTTATCACCTCAGGGAAAATGATGAGAATTATCCTTCTGTTATACTATGCAGTATCAATCTATGACATGGTGACCTCAATGACCTTAGAGATAAATTGGTATTCCTGTGTGGACAGCTTCCCAAATTCTTTCACTTCCAGGGTAGTTAAACCACTTTTTGAGAACTTTGAAGATCTGGGGGATATTCAAGCCACTATGATGTTGTTGTTATGTATCTTGAATGTGTGCCAAGTCTTGTCTAGAGCTGCAAACCCACTTTTTGGGAATCTCCTCCCGAGATTTACCCTAAGGCAAGATACTAATACGTGGCATGGTATAAGGGAGAACAAACTGACCTGCAATGCAGGGACTCAAACCCCAGCAACAGGCATTGCAGCTGAATCAGAGGGTGAACCTGTGCTAGTTTCAGTTGCCCCTGTATACAAGAAGACTTGGAAGTGGAAGTCAGCTCGTTTAGTGAGGGATGAAGAAGCCCCTTCTAGGAGGGAGCAGGAGGAAGAAGAGGAAGGTTTATTTGCTTCATGCCAAGGAAGAACTCAGCAGGCGGGCCCTTCCTCTTCCTCAGAGGAAGAACTCCTAAAGGAGACAGTGAGCACCCGATTTCTATCCCTGAGCGAGCTGTGAGACATGCGAAAAGATTTTAGCCATCATCCTGGGGAGCACATTATCAGTTGGCTGCTGTGGTGCTGGGATGAGGGGGCCAGTAGCTTGGAATTAGAGGGCAGAGAAGCTAGGCAACTGGGATCCATTTCTAGAGAAGCAAGCATTGACAAAGCAGTTGGAAAAGGGACACAAGCCCTCAGCCTCTGGAGGCGACTCCTGTCAGGTGTGAAGGAGAGGTATCCTTTCAAGGAGGATGTAATGTGTCATCCAGGCAAGTGGGCTACCATGGAGAAGGGTATCCAGTACCTGAGGGAATTAGCTGTGCTGGAGATTATTTATGATGACCTGGATGATGATCAGTTACTTAAGGATCCAGATGAAGTCAGGTGCACGTGACAAATGTGGCGGAAGTTTGTTCGAAGTGCACCATCATCATATGCCAACTCATTGGCAGTTATGACCTGGAAAGATGGAGGGAAAGAAACAGTGGATGAACTGGCTGGCCGACTCCGGCAGTACGAGGAAAGCCTGTCTTCCTCCCTCCGGGCCTGTGTCTCGGCTGTGGAGAAACTATCCCAGGAGTTCCAGCAATTCAAAGCAGATACGTCCCATTCCCCACCGGTACGGGCCAATATTTCAGCTATTAGGAGTAAACGTTTCCCTGCTCAAGAGAGATGGTATATGCGGCGAGGTACCCTGTGGTTTACCTTGCGTGACCACGGAGAGGACATGAGGAAGTGGGATGGGAAACCTACCTCTGCCCTAGAGGCACGGGTACGTGAGTTGCGTGGAAAAAGCATTGCAAATAGAAGTTCTCCCAGGAAAATTGTTGCACCAGTCTCTAATAGGCAGAGTAGAAGGAATAGCTTTAGTTCTGACCCTCTTGAAGGGACCTCATGCATATTTAAAAGAAATGAACAATGAATACTGTGGCCAGGATTAGAGAGGCTCTGCCTCCAGCCGGGTGGAGGAGAGGGACAACAGAGTTTATTGGACTGTGTGGATCCGATGGCCTGGCACGTCAGACCCACAAGAGTACAAAGCTCTAGTGGATACTGGTGCACAATGTACCTTGATGCCATCAAGATATAATGGGGCAGAACCCATTTGTATTTCTGGAGTGACAGGAGGATCCCAACAGCTGTCTGTATTGGAGGCTGAAGTGAGCCTAACAGGGAATGAGTGGCAAAAGCACCCCATAGTGACTGGCCCAGATGCTCCATGCATTCTTGGTATAGATTACCTCAGAAGGGGATATTTCAAGGACCCAAAAGGGTACTGGTGGGCTTTTGGTGTAGGTGCTTTAGAGATGGAGGAAATTATAGTTGTCCACCTTGCCTGGTCTGTCAGAGGATCCTTCTGTTGTGGGGTTGCTGAAGGTTGAAGAGCAACAGGTGCTAATTGCTACCACAACTGTGCACCGGCAGCAGTATTGCACCAGCCGAGACTCCCTGGTCCTCATCCATAAGCTGATTCATCAGCTGGAGAGCCAGGGAGTCATCAGCAAGTCCCACTCACCTTTTAACAGTCCCATATGGCCAGTGAGAAAATTGAGTGGAGGTTAACAGTGGACTATCGTGGCCTGAATGAGGTAACACCACCACTGAGTGCTGCTGTGCTAGACATGTTAGAACTTCAGTATGAACTGGAATCCAAGGCAGCCAAGTGGTATGCCACCACTGATATTGCCAATGCGTTTTTTTCAATCCCGTTGGCACCAGAATGCAGGCCACAGTTTGCTTTCACTTGGAGGGGGGTCCAGTACACTTGGAATCGACTGCCCCAGGGGTGGAAACACAGCCCCACCATTTGCCATGGGCTGATCCAGGCTGCACTGGAAAAGGGTGGCGCTTGAGAGCACCTGCAGTACATTGATGATATCATTGTATGGGGCAACACAGCAGCAGAAGCTTTTGAAAAAGGTGAGACAGTAATTAAAATCCTCCTGAAAGCTGGGTTTGCCATAGAACGATGTAAGGTGAAAGGACCTGCAAGAGAGATACAGTTTTTGGGGATAAAATGGCAAAATGGGTGTCGTCAGATTCCAATAGATATAGTCAACAAAATAACAGCTATGGCTGCACCGACTGACAAAAAGGAAACACAAGCTTTCCTGGGCGTTGTGGGTTTCTGGAGGATGCATATTCCAAATTATAGTATGATTGTAAGCCCTCTGTATAAAGTCACCTGAAAGAAGAATGATTTTAAATGGGGCCCTGAAAAACAGCAGGCTTTTGAACAAATTAAACAAGAGATTGTTCACGCAGTGGCTCTTGGGCCAGTCCGGACAGGGCAAGAGGTAAGAAATGTGCTCTACGCTGCAGCTGGGGAGAATGGCCCTACCTGGAGTCTCTGGCAGAAAGCACCAGGGGAAACCTGTGGTCAACCCCTTGGGTTTTGGAGCCGGGGATATAGAGGTTCTGAGGCCCGCTATACTCCAACCGAAAAAGAAATCATGTCAGCACACGAAGGAGTTTGAGCTGCTTCAGAAGTGATTGGTACTGAAGCACAGCTCCTCCTGGCACCCTGACTGCCAGTGCTGGGCTGGATGTTCAAAGGAAGGGTCCCCTCTGCGCATCATGCAACGGATGCTACATGGAGCAAGTGGGTCGCACTGCTCACACAGCGGGCCCGAATAGGAAACCCCAATTGCCCAGGCATATTAGAAGTAATTACAGACTGGCCAGAAGGCAAAGATTTTGGAAAGCCACCAGAGGAAGAGGTAACGCGTGCTGAAGAGGCCCCACCATATAACAACCTCCCAGAAAATGAGAAGCAGTATGCCCTATTTACTGATGGGTCCTGTCGTATTATAGGAAAACATCGGAAGTGGAAAGCTGCTGTGTGGAGTCCTACACAACAAGGTGCAGAAGCTGCTGAAGGCCAAGGTGAATCGAGTCAGTTTGCGGAGGTGAAGGCCATCCAGCTGGCTTTAGACATTGCTGAACGGGAAAAATAGCCTGTGCTCTATCTCTACACTGACTCATGGATGGTGGCAAACGCTCTGTGGGGATGGTTAAAGCAATGGAAGCAGAGCAACTGGCAGCGTAGGGGCAAACCCATCTGGGCTGCCACTTTGTGGCAAGATATTGCTGCCCGGTTAGAGCATCTGGCTGTAAAAGTATGCCGCGTAGATGCTCACGTACCCAAGAGTCGGGCCACTGAAGAACATCAAAACAACCAGCAAGTGGATCAGGCTTCTAAAATTGAAGTGGCTCAGGTGGATCTGGACTGGCAGCATAAGGGTGAACTATTTTTAGCTCAATGGGCCCATGATACCTCAGGCCATGTGGGAAGAGATGCAACATAAAAATGGGCTCGTGATCGAGGGGTGGATTTAACCATGGACACTATTGCACAGGTTATCCTGGAATGTGAGACATGCGCTGCAATTAAGCAAGCCAAGTGGCTAAAGTGTCTGTGGTATGGAGGATGATGGCTGAAGTACAAATATGGAGAGGCCTGGCAAATTGATTACATTACATTCCCAGAAACTCGCCAAGGCAAGCGCCATGTGCTTACAATGGTGGAAGCAACCACTGAATGGCTAGAAACATATCCTGTACCCCATACCACTGCCCGAAACACCATCCTGGGCCTTGAGAAACAAGTCTTATGGTGACATGGCACTCCAGAAAGAATTGAATCAGACAATGGTACCCACTTCTGAAACAACCTCATAGATACCTGGGCCAAAGAGCATGGCATTGAGTGGGTATACCACATCCCCTATCATGCACCAGCCTCTGGAAAAATTGGAAGGTATAATGGGCTGCTGAAAACTACACTGAAAGCAATGGGTGGTGGAACCTTCAAAAACTGGGATAAACATTTAGCAAAAGCCACTTGGCTAGTCAACACTCGGGGGTCCACCAATCGAGCTGGCCCTGCCCAATCTGAACTTCTACGTACTGTAGAAGGGGATAAAGTCCCTGTGGTGCATGTAAGGAATGTACTGGGGAAGACAGTCTGGGTCATTTCTCCCTTGGACAAAGGCAAACCCATGCATGGGATTGCTTTTGCTCAAGGACCTGGGTGTACTTGGTGGGTAATGCAGGAGGATGGGAAAGTCCGATGTGTACCTCAAGGAGATCTAATTTTAGGTGAAAAGAGCCAATAGTTTGAAGTGCTTGCTGTCGGTTACTATACAGTACTGTATGTCATTATCTAGCTGTTATGTGTCCCTCCTTGCTTCTTCCTGCTCCACGCCCTGAGAGACTTATGTTGTGTCAAAAGTATTATAGTAAAATCATCTAGACCAACAAAGAATGAACTTTAATAAAATAGGAAAAATTGCAGCAGTGATGCAACCAGAACTGGCTCTTGCTACTAGCACCTACCAACAGATCTTCAGTCTGCAGACTATGAACTTGCTAAATCACTTGTACCAGATAGACTACCTGAGGAAACACTGCGTTGTCTGTTCTATGCTGAGACACTGTTATGACAGATGGAACCCAAAGTTATGGACTGGATAAACTCAACAGACCTTTTGAAGGGATGGGCCATGGACTAAGAGAGTTACATCTGTGTGTCTGCATACAAGTACATAAAAGGAAGAAAAAGTTGATGATTAATTGGAAAGTGTAGGATCTGGGCATGATGTAGATGGTATGGAATAAGGGGTGGATAATGTCCTGGTTCTGGCTAGGATAGAGTTAATATTTACCTGAGCTGGGTGGAGAACTGAAGCTGGTAGCCCCTATGGCTGGGAGAGTTAACTAATTAGCTAACAGCTGGGGTTAATTTACCCAAATTAGCCAAAGGGCTATTCCATCCTATCTGACATCATGCTCAGTATATGAGTGAGGAGGGTGCTGAAGGGAGGCTCCCTGCTACTTGGAAGAAACTAGGTGTGGAGATCTGTTGTAAGGCATTATACTGTATTTGTATTCCATCACTGTTTTGTTTTCTTCTGTCATTACTGTTAAATTTACTTTTTGTTCAATCTTAACCCACATGTTTGGTTTTTTCCCTGGTTTTCTTTTGTTTACCAAATCTCCCCCTGTTCTCTTGGGGGGGGGGGGGGGGTGTGAGAGAGAGACTGCGTAGTCTGGTCCCGATGGGGGCTGAACTATGACAATTACTAATTTTAAGGCCCAAGCAAGCTTCTTCAGTTTATACCAAAAGATAAGATTTACTACCGTTAACATTGGCATGACTATCAGTAATATCAATATCGGGTGGGTCAGTATGTTTAAGATCTTGGTAGCAGACAGGGTCTGCTACCAATGGGTCACGACCCATTGTCGTAGTTCAGCCCCGATCAGGACCAGACTACGCAGTATCTCTCTCACTCCCCCCACCCTCCGAGAGAATAGGAGGAGATGATATAAGAAAAATGGCTCAAGGTTTGAGATAAGGACAGGGAGAAATCCTTAAAGTTACTGTTATGGGCAAAACAGACTCGACTTGGGGAAAACTATTAATTTATTTCTAAAATTAGCAGGAGAATGAGACAGGGAACAAGATAACCTCCCCCCACCCCTCCCTCTTCCCAGGCTTAACATTATCTCTACCACCTTCCCCTCCCGAGTGGCACGGGGGGGGAAAAAGGGAATGGGGGTCGCGGTCAGTTCGTCACGCGTTGTTTTACACTGCTGTATCATCGTCAGGGGAAGAACTCCTTGCATTCCTCCTCTGCTCCAGCGTGGGGTCCCTCCCACAGGCCACAGTCCTTCATGAAACTGCTGCGGCGTGGGTCATCTCTTCCATGGGGTGCAGTCCCTCTAGAACAGCTGTCCCAGTGGGCCCTCCATGGGCCACAGCATCCTTCAGGCCTCCGCCTGCCCCGACATGGGGTCCTCCACGGGCTGCATGTGGATCTCTGCCCCTCCATGGACCTCCATGGGCTGCAGGGGGACAACCTGCTCCACCATGGTCTTCACCACAGGCTGCAGGGGAATCTTGGCCAGGAGCCGCATTACTCCTCCCCCTCCTTCTTCCCTGACCTTGGCGTCTGCAGCCGTTCCTCACAACAGGCTGGCAGATGCCTCTCAGGATCCTTTTTACATCTTATTCACATTTCATCTCCTCTCCACTTCTTGCAGCCGGGCCGGACCGAGTCGGACCCAGTCGGCTGTCTGGTGAGAGGCCAGAGGGTGAGGCCTGCAAGGCCCACGAGGCTCGCGCCTCCCCCTCTCTGCCCCTGCTCAGCTGCTTCACATCTCTCCTCCTCTTTTCCTGTTTTCCCCTACTTAAATACGTTATCACAGAGGTGTTATCAGGGCACATTCTGCTACCAATTGGCTCGGCCTTGGCCAGCAGCAGGTCCGCCCTAGGCCTGGCTGAGTCCACTGAACAAAGGGGAGCGACTTCTAGCAGTTTCCTACAGAAGCTACCACCTTAGGCCCCCCCTCACTAAACAAAACCACAACACCAGGTGAGGTCTTTTGGATTAGATTTCAACAGTTCATAGAGTGGCCTTACCAAGAGTCCATAGTTATATATCCATAGGCGACACCATCCTATCATTCCTAAGAATGTGCGGAGTTCTTTAGCTGTCTGTGGTCGAGGAGTCTGACAGATGGCCTCCTTTCTTGCTGTTCCTAGGGTCCTTTGGCCAGCAGTTATCTCGTATCCGAGGTAAGTCACCTGCCGACGAGCCACTTGTGCTTTCTGTGGAGACACTCGATAGCCATTAAGTCCAAGGAAATTTAGCAGACTGACTGTCCATATTATACATAGTTCTTTCATTTCAGTGGCTATCAATAGATCATCTACATATTGTAATATTATTCCATTTCCATGTGGTCGCTCCCACCATTCCAAGTTTTTAGCTAATTGATTTCCAAAAAGAGTGGGGCTATTCTTAAACCCCTGTGGTAACACAGTCCATGTTAATTGTGTCCTTCTTCCAGAATCAGGGTTTTCCCATTCAAATGCAAACAGCAACTGGCTTTCTGGGCTCAAGGGTAGGCAAAAGAAGGCATCTTTCAGGTCCAATATGGTAAACCAGGCCAATTCAAGTGCCAATTTAGTTAATAATGTGTATGAGTTTGCTAGGACAGGATACAGATCTTCAACAATTCTGTTAATAGCTCTGAGATCTTGTACTATTCTGTAACTACCATCTGACTTTTTGACTGGTAGAATGGGAGTGTTATACTCTTACTCACACTCTGTTAACAGCCCATGTTTGATAAACCGGCTGATTATTGGTCGGATTCCTTCCCTATCCTCTGTCCTGAGGGGGTATTGCCTGATTCTTACAGGCTGCGCCCCTGGTTTGAGTCTGACTACTATTGGGGAGGCATTTTTTGCTTTTCCTGGTATTTCTGAGGCCCATACCCCCGAATATACTTGGTTCTGGACTTCCTCAGGTACTCCTGCGCTAACAGGAGTATCTATATCTGAGGGCCAGACTCAAAAGTTCAATTAGCTGGTCATGTCCCACTCGGAGTTCCACTTTTCCTTTTTCAAATTTTATTTCCGCCTTTAGTTGTTCCAATAGGTCTCGCCCTGATAGGGGTTTTGGCGAGTTAGGCATATATAAGAATTTGTGTATTCCCAATTGTTTTCCCAATTTAAATTTAAGAGGTTTCAAAAAGTACGCCTTCTCACTTTGGCCAGTAGCTCCCCTTACCGTTACAAAGTCATCATCCATAGGTGTTAAAGCTTGGTTTAAAACTGAAAATGTTGCCCCGGTGTGATGGTTTAGCCCGAATTACCACACAGTTTCTCGCTCCCCCTCCCCCTCCGCAGCGGGATGGGGGAGAGAACTGGGAAGGAAGGGGGTTGATATGAAGACAATTTACTAAAATAACAAGGGAAAACTACAATAATAACAGAATATAAGGAGACTAAAATATACAAAATGAGCGATGTATGTTTTCTCACCTCCCAATGACCGATACAGCCCATCCCAAGCAGCGATCATGGAAACAAAACTGAGGGGCAAGCAAAGGAGCAAAAGCGAGTCAGCAAGGGAGAGGGAACGATGCCAGCAAACGAGGGAGAAAGATGGATGCCAGGAAGGCAGATACCTGCCTTGGCCAGCCCCCACTTATATGCTGAGCATGATGTTTATGGCATGGAACACTCTCTTTGGCCAATTTGGGTCAATTATTCTGTCCGTCTTTCTCCCAGCTTCCTGCATCTGCAAATTAGCGAGACTTGGAAAGCAGGACAGTGTCCTTGGTCTCATTCACAACAACTGGTATCATCAGGGTATCAACATCAACTGGTATCAACATTCTTCACACACGAAATCCAAAACACACCAGCTCCTGAGAGGAAAATTAACTCTATCCCTGCCAAAACCAGGACACCAGGTATCAACTAGAAATTCGATATTCTGTTGTTGTTTCCCTAGCTTCAATATAACCAGTGGATCTGCTAGGGTAGATTCCCCAGGTCCCCGTCAATCTTCTTTGACGTGGGCCTGTATCCTTCCTTTCCCTTTTCTCTTTGGGCATTCATAATGTAGTACAACAAAGGATCCCTTTGTTTACACCATGCATACTGGTCCTTTTCCAAAAGTCTCCTGGGTCCCACACGTCTAGATCCCTTACTCTCTTGTAATGCCACTACCAGTATCCATTTATCATTCCTCCGATCCTCCTCTTCTCTATTGCTAAACACTCTCCAAGCTTCATCTAACAGAGTCTCCAAATTTCTGCTCTCTGTCAGTCTTAATTTCTGCAACTTCCTTTGAATATCACTTGCTGATTGTCCTAAAAATAGAGACACTAACTGCTGTATTTCTGTTTCCGACCCTGGGTCCAGAGGAGTGTGTTGCCTCCCTCTGACCCCACCCCCTCCCTGAGGGGTGCCTGCACCACTATCTGTTCTTTCTTACTTCAGGTGCGAGAGGATACTGGAGTATCTGGAAGGGCTTCTGAATCAGAACCTTCATTTCCTCCTTGTTGTGCTCCTACCGGTGGTTTATAATGCTCCGGCAGGTCTCCCATCCCAGGACCCCTTATTTTCCCCAACTCTGTACATCTCTGCCCTGTGCTGCATGCCGAGCAACACCTCTTTCCTTTTCCCTCTTTCTTATTTTCCTTTTCCAAAGCCATCATCACTGGGATCCTGTGGGGGTGCTAATCCACAGTCCGTTTGATATTTGGGATGATTTTGGAGGGTGAAAAACATGTCCGCATATGAGACCTCATCCCATTTCCATTCTTTCCTCAAAAGCGACATCAATTGCAACAAGGTATTATAATTCAGTGTTCGGTTAAACGGCCATTTCTCCTCATCGTCTAATTTATACAAAGGCCACCATTGATTACAATATTTTATTAAAGTCTTTTTGTTTACACTTCCCCCTGGCGGCTCTCCTATCTCCTTCCAGTGAGCTAAAATGCAGCCCAGAGGGCTCCTTTTCACTACTCCGCCGCTTTACTTGCCTCCCATAACAGACACTCTGCTTATTCTTCAGCCGAAGAATACAACCTGATTAAATTGACAACAATAATACCTTATCCAAGGCCAAAGATGCAAGGGCGTACTCACCCCACAGCGAATGCACCTCAATTCAAGACAACTGTCGAGACAAAATTCCTGTCTCCTGTTAAAAGAAATAACGTACTTATGACACTTCAAACACTTAGCGCGAACAAATAAGCAACAGCGGGCAGGCACTTGTCTGTGCTCCACACCAAATAAACCCGGCACTACTCTGCTCTACACTTCCTCCCGTATACCAGTGGCATTCTTACTGATTCCTTACACCCTTTTAAGTTCCCACCAAGCTCGTCTGAATGCTTGATCCTATCCCAGTCAGACCAGTTCCCTTGACATTCACCACACAAAAATCATCCCCAAACAGTACCTCAATGTTCTGTCTACAAGCTGCGGCACCTCCCCCCCCCACTCACCCAAACACTCACCCAGCTTACTTCAGACAACAACATAAAACATTAACAATACAATAAAACACTTATCCTACAACCCGCGGTACCGGACACACAAAATTTCTTAAGTATACAGCTTGTAACGACTATCATAAATCAACTACAGCCGCAATGATATAAATTCCAATTCCCATGGGTTACAACAGACAAACGATAGCTATCCCACACAGGGCTCCCACTATCCCAGCGAGAAGCACTCACATCACTACAGGGACCCACGTACTGCCCTCAGGGATTCCTGCAAAGTCACCACAATGACTTGCGTACTGCCCTCAGGGATTCCCGCAAAGTCCCCCCGGTCCGGACTACACAGGGGTGAGCAACAGCTCCTTTCCCTCGCGTAGGACGTCTCCTCACGACTTACAGGTATCCCCTCTCTGACATACCTGGTCCGCTGATGGTCCTTGTCTACTCCCGCAGTGATCGGGCAAGGGAGGGAGTTCTTCCGAGGAAGGCTCTCATGGCTGAGACGGGCTCCGCAGAAGCAGGGCAGTGTTTTTCTCTGTTTAGTTTGGGTTGGGTTTTTTTTTGTTTGTTTTTTTTTGTTTGTTTGTTTGTTTGGGGATGGGGGGGCGGGCACGGCGCCGTGGGACAGTTACGCATCCAGGCGCGGCAGGCGGGGTATGGGGGGGGGGGTGCCCTCGGAGCGGGCAGACCCTCCTCCGCCTCCCGGCGCTTTTTGCGGCGCTGCTGAGCCAAGCGGCTCCGGGCTCTTTCCCTGCCTCCTCCTCCAGCGGCTCCCGCTGTATTTACAGAATCATTACGGATGGGTACACAAAAGGAAGCGCCTGTATCAACCAGAAATTTCACTCCCTTTTCCTGGCCCCCCAGCTTAATTTTAACCAGTGGATCCGCCCGGGTAGATGCCCCAGGTTCCCGTCAGTCTAATGTCTCCATTTCTGTCGGGGTATTTCTGCGCTTGGGGCACTCATTTTTCCAATGCCCTTGCTCCCAACAACATGCACATTGGTTCCTTCCCAGCATCCTTCCGCCTTGTCCCCCTCGAACACCAAATCTGCCTCTATTGCTGGAATACATTCCCCTTACACGTCCTCTAAACCTTCCTCTATTTATCATTCCCTCTTGCTGCAGGGCCGCCACCATAACTGTAGCTATCACTCTAGCTGCTCTTCTTTCCTTTGCCTTCTCTCGGTTCCTTACTTCCAGACATCTTTCTCCAATACTACGTGCTGAACAACACCTCTTCAGCTTTCCTTGTTCCTTCTTTTTATCCTTTCCTAATGCCAAAACAAGGGGATCCTGAGGGGCTAAATTTATACCGCATTCCTTTTGCCACTCAGAATGATTTAAAAACGTATCAGCATATACCACCTCATCCCATTTATCATTCCTTCTGAGAAACAGCATAAATTGCAATAAAGTATCATAATTCAAAGTTCCATTATTCAGCCACTTTTCTTCATCATCCAACTTATATAACGGCCACCACTGATTACAAGATTTAATCAGAGTCTTCTTATTCACATTACTCCCTGGAGGACCCCCAACTTCTTTCCAATGGTGTAGGATACACCCTAAAGGACTTTCTTTAATATACCTCCACTCTGACCTCCTCCCATATTTATTGATTTTTATTTGGTCCTCTTTTCCACCGTACACAAACACAGCCCTTTCTTTCCTATTCCAGTCTCTGTCTGACTTTTGCACCTAGGACACTCAAAATTCCAGCCAAACTCTACCCACAACTTTTTCACTACAACACTTACACTCTAGAACAAATATAGGTTTACAAGAGTTATCGTGGTGTAAAGGACACCATTCAGGACCGTCGGGGTCCCACCACAAGGGAACAAAGGAATCTACAATGACAAAACACAATAAACTACTACCGCGGTTATAAACACACACACACACACACACACTTTGGATCCAATTCAATCTTCGCACACAAACAATACAATCCACACAGAAAATCATCTCTTACACTTCTATATAATCTCTCTTCGTGCCGACGTACAAGGGTACTCACAGTGTTCACACTCTCATGGACATCCACACACTCATAGTGGTCACACAATCATACAAGAAACTTTGGAAAGAGGACAGTCTCCTTGCTTTCTAGCCCACCTCAGAAGAATCTGGGCGGCTAGGGGCGGCTGGACAGACCTCACACCACACACACAGTCACAGCTTTGCTCGGATTCCCGGGACTCACTCATGCTTTCACAACACAGGCATTTACACCATAGAAGGTCCTGCACACAACATAGAATTTTTACCACGCAGCATAAAAGATCACACACGCACAAAAATCCTTAACATAAAATTTCCAGACATTCAAATCATACAATTATTGCTCCAGTTGACAACCTTCCAGCAGCTGCAAGTATCTTTCAAAATTGCAAGAGGCCCGCTTACCCTTCTCCTGCTTCTCACATACCGGTCATCAGCAGGTCCGTCCTGGCTCCCGACACTGGGATGCAGCGGTTACCTCAGACTCACTTGATCTACTCCCAAGATCGCTAGCAGCCGCTCTATCGGTCAGCGAGTCCCCCTTTGGCGCCCCAAACCAACCTGGGTACCCACCCAACGGGGACTATGCTGCACGCCAGATGTCTCTGCGCAATTTACCAGCTGCCCCGGCTACACATACGACTTACAGGCTCAAAACATACCGTTTGGTCCGCGGCTTCAGGAGGTTGTTGTCTGCTCCTGCGGTGAGCGGCTGGCAGTGGAGGCTCCTCCGAGGAAAGTGCTCGGGGCGCGCCTAGGGGTGTCCGCTCCGCAGTCGATCCCGCAGCCAAGCAGAGAGCCTCCTGGCTGGCTCGCCAAACTAACGTGCGGAAAACAGACTCCACAATCTGTAAGATTGTAAAGTAGGTATGTTTATTCAGCACTGGGCAGCACGGGGGATCACTCCTCCAAACGTGCGCAACGTGTTAAGCAAATAGGTACGGTATTTATGCATCATAGACATCCATATTCATAGAATTCCTGTGGACTTGGTTATATATTAATTAGGTTTCTGAGAAGTCATTATCATAAGTTTCCTCCCAGGACAGGTTATTCCCCGGTCTCTGCGTCCATCTCGTGTCTGTGCTCAGGAGTCACAGTCTCTCTGGTGGTCGTTTTCTCCTCCTTATCACTATGTCCAGCTGCATGGATTCAGACCTTTGTCCTGCTTTGTTCTTGCTGCCAGGGTGATGACTTATCTTTGCTGGTTCCCAATTTCCTTGGTTATTCCACCCTATCAGTTGGTTCTAAACTTCTTAGGTTCCCTTATCTTGGTCTCAGCCAGTGTGTCTGTACCCCCTCAGGATGTTCCCATCTAACTTATCTTAGCTCCTGCTAGAGAGCATCCTGAAAGTATCTCGTTATGTTAAGTTTATGACTCTACTGTTCTTTCTCTCAAGGTTAGTAAATCATTGATCACTATTTATCAGCTTGATTCCTTGGTATTAATCCCTTCTTTCAATACCAGTCCCTGATAAGCTTAAGTGAGTTTCAAGGCAAACAGGATTGTTAGGCATTGTCTAGCAGACAGTTAGTCTCCTAAATCAAGCAATATGCGGACTGTTAATTCCCTGTATCATGAGGATGCAATACAAGGTGATTTATAGGTTAGGGACTTATTCTAATGGGTTACCAGAAGCTTTAACAGTGAAACAGGATCGTTTTTGTTAAGTACTTGAGTGAGAGAGAGACTGCGTAGTCTGGTCCCTATTGGGGCTGAACTACGACAATTCATTTCTAACTCTTTCCTGGCTGAGGGCTTTCTATTCTGTGTGCATGTGTGCGTATGGGGATGTGAGTGCAGCAACTGGAATCAGACCGTGAATCGGAGGGCCCGTGTATCCGTGGTGCCAGCGACTGGAACAAGTGCAGGTGTGTGAGTGAGTGTGATCACTAGTGAAGATCAAGCCGGACTAGCTGGGGAGTAGGTGAAGTGTACTGGGAGCAAGTGGGTGAGTGAGTCTCTAAGGTCCAGGTCTGGGTGTGAGTGCGCCTGTGTATCTCTAAGGGTGGGAGCATTGGGAGGGGTCAGCTATTGAGACCTGTGAAGCCCCGGTCAGCTCTGTGTGTGTGTGTGTGTGCATGCGCATGCGCACAATGGTCTGTACCAGCAACTGGAGCGGGGCTACGGCCTTGGGGGCTCATATATCCAGGTGCCAGCAGCTGGGGAGACTGGGATCCATGGGCCAGCTATGAGTAGAATGAGGCTGTTGATGCTGTCTCTGTTCACGTGACTGCTGTGAATGTCTGTCAGTGATCTGTGTGGCCGACCATGTATGTGTGTATACATGTGGTGTATATGTGTGCTCTGTGTGTGTCCCTGTCGGGAATGCATTTTCAGCCTTGCTACTGTTTGGACCTAGGCACGTGGAGCGGCAGCAGCCTCGCCTCTCTCAGGCTGTTGTGTCCAGCATGATATATTTTCCTCTAACACTCTCTATTGCAGTCAGTTCTCTTGAGCACCCAAGACCAAAAAGGGAAGCTTTCAGTTTTAAGAATGAACACGCTGTTTAACAGAGATTCAGTTCTTCCAATGTTTGTTTGAAAAAACATGGTGTCATAGTTGTTTCTCAGTGGTCCTATTTTGCCTGTGTTTTCAAACATATCTGAATTGCATGGATCTTATAAAATGAAAATCTTAGGGAACCTATGTTCTTTTCACAGTGTAGATAAAAGTCCTGCACAAATGTACTGTCAGAATATATGTTTTGTGAAGTAATTAAATGTTGGATATCTGGAGAATCAGGGACACTTAGTGAACAATCCAGACCGAATGGAGTTGTTATGTTTGTGAGCAGCAGGCTTCAAGGACATCGCGGAGGCTGCCTGTGAGAAAGTGATGAAGCAACCTTGAAAAGAGGAGGAAGAGCTGGTGTACGTGACTGAAAGCAGAACGTGAAGCAGGGTGCAGGTGGAGAGGACCGTGCGCGTGAACAAAGAGACTTAACGAATCATATTTTAGCTAAGAGCGCGTGAATAGATATAGTTAGCCAAGTAGTAAAGAGCTTGTGCATGATAGGGAACTAGAAGGGCTATATTAACCGGGATGTATCAACAATAAAGTGGCATTCGCTTGATCATATTGATCATGTGCAGTGTCCGTGACTTCCGCATCAACAGGTGGCGCCCAACATGGGGCCCTCGGAGAGAGGGTACAGGGACCCTCAGATTGGTGTTGAATTCCACAACAGAAACCGACGGGGTGAGGGGGCGGAAGCCACGGCACTCGGGAAGACGCTAGTGCAAACCGTGGGAATCAGTGGGAATCTTGCCCTGATCAGGTGAGCGGCCGGAGAGGAGATGGGGTCCACGCTGACCAAAGAGGAGTCAGCAGTGGTTAAGCTCCTCCGACATATGCTCTCAATGAGAGGACTGGGATATGACTCAGTCACCTTGGGAGCTTTGCTGCTTTGGGCAAAGGATCCTCACAGTTGCAGAGCTGTGGGAAGAAATAAGTACTTGTGGGAAGAAATAAGTAAGGGATCCAAGGAGGTGAGCAAGTTCTCCACCGTGTGGAGACTGATTAATGAGACCAAGGATAAAGTGGCAGGTAAAGAGCTGTGGGCCCCGAGACCAAGGATAAAGCAGCGGGTAAAGAGCCGCAGTCCCTGAGACCAGAACGATGAGAAGCACTGCTCCAAAGGAACATAAATCAATTTTAACGATTCTAACAAAAATGTTAGAGGAACAGAACTGTGCTATTAATAACACTGACCTGAAGAGCTTGTTGATTTGGGTGTCCGCTCACGTAGCAGATGCTAACATCTCTAATATCTGCACGGTGGGCACCTGGGACAGTGTAAGTGTTTGTCGTAGTTCAGCCCTGATCAGGACCAGACTACGCAGTCTCTCTCCCGCTCCCCCCACCCTCCGAGAGAGCAGGGGGAGATGATATAAGAAAAAACGGCTCAAGGTTTGAGATAAGGACGGGGAGAAATCCTTAAAGTTACCGTCACGGGCAAAACAGACTCGACTTGGGGAAAACTATTCATTTATTTTCTAAAATTAGCAGGAGAATGAGACAGGGAACAAGATAACCTCCCCCCACCCCTCCCTCTTCCCAGGCTTAACATTATCTCTACTACCTTCCCCTCCCGAGCGGCACGGGGGGGGAAAAGGGAATGGGGGTCGCGGTCAGTTCATCACGCGTTGTTTTACGCCGCTGTATCATCGTCAGGGGAAGAACTCCTCGCATTCCTCCTCTGCTCCAGCGTGGGGTCCCTCCCACGGGCCACAGTCCTCCGTGAAACTGCTCCGGCGTGGGTCATCTCTTCCACGGGGTGCAGTCCCTCTAGAACAGCTGCCCCAGCGGGCCCTCCATGGGCCACAGCCTCCTTCAGGCCTCCACCTGCTCTGGCGTGGGGTCCTCCACGAGCTGCAGGTGGATCTCTGCCCCTCCGTGGACCTCCATGGGCTGCAGGGGGACAACCCGCTCCACCATGGTCTTCACCACGAGTTGCAGAGGAATCTTGGCCAGGAGCCATATTACTCCTCCCCCTCCTTCTGAACTGACCTTGGCGTCTGCAGCCGTTCCTCACAACAGGCTGGCAGACGCCTCTCAGGATCCTTTTTACATCTTATTCACTTCTCATCTCCTCTCCACTTCTTGCAGCCGGGCCGGGCCGAGTTGGGCCCAGTCGGCTGCCCGGCGGGAGGCCAGAGGGTGAGGCCTGCAAGGCCCATGAGGCTCGCGCCTCCCCCTCTCTGCCCCCCGCTCAGCTGCGTCACATCTTCTCCTCTCTCTTTTTCCTGTTTTCCCCTACTTAAATACGTTATCGCAGAGGCGTTATCACGGGACATTCTGCTACCAATTGGCTCGGCCTTGGCCAGCAGCGGGTCTGCCCTAGGCCCGGCCGAGTCCACTGAACAAAGGGGAGCGACTTCTAGCAGTTTCCTACAGAAGATACCACCTTAGGCCCCCCCCTCACTAACAAAACCAGAACAGTGTTGAACTGTGGGACTGTGCAACGCGGAGTGAGCCTGCTGTTCAAAACTTATTACCGGCGTGGCGTGTAATGTTTGAAGCCTTAAAGAATCACACGCAGAAGTGGGATCCGACAGCACCTGTTACCCCATCCACTCCTCCGTCTGTGGAAACAAAGACTAACAGCGAGCTGGAAAATCCCTTCAATCCAGGTCCCATTGTTACTGTTCAGTGTTGTTGGTGTGGACGTAAGCTTATTCCAGCTGATCTATATTTGTGCTATAGCTGAGTGTTCGGGTGTATGTGGTGTTGCAGGTCGATCCCGTTAGAACAACTGATACACCCAGGTCGGTATTATTGCGTACAAGGCACAGCATTGAGTTATAAGATCTTTAAGTGGAAACGGACAGGCAGTGCAAACAGAGAAATTAACAGATTACAGACCGGAGGCAAGTAAAAAATTATCCTAGACAGGTATAAGCAGTCTGTGTGTGTGTGTGTGTGCGCGCGTATAAGCATGATGTAAATGGTACGAAATAAGGGGTGAATACTGTCTTGGTTTCAGCAGGGATGGAGTTAATTTTCCTCTCAGTAGCTTTGGATTTTGTATGTGAAGAATGTTGATAAAATGCTCTGATGATTAGGGTTGTTGTTAATGAGACCAAGGACACTGTCTGGCTTTCCAAGTCTCGTTAACGAGCAGGTGCAGGGAGCTGGGCCAAAGACAGACAGAGTATTGGTCATTTGGACATCGGGTGATGAGAAATTGTACATTGTCCATTTTATATATATTAATGTTCTTGCAGGCTCTCTTGCCAGCTAACCTACCCAAGACGCACCGAAGCCCTGCTCCGGGGAAAGCAGGGCATCACACGGATACCATCAAGCCAAGCCTTCCATTTAATGCTGCACAATACAGGGTTAAATACCCTTACACTCGCTACGCACGCGAACGCACCCGTGCCCTGCGCCCATGGACTTATCCGTGCCCACCACGTACATGGACGTACCTGCCCCCTGCACTCATGGACTTATCCGGGCCCAGTGCGTGAATCGCAGCGGACCGCCCCTCCAGCGTACGTGCAGCCCTGCTAACGTTACCCCACAATTCCCCCCCTCTATGCTAAATCATCCTGGTCTAATGGCTGGTACTCTGGGGCGGATGCTGGCATAACATAGTTGATCATGGATAGTCGCCTAGTGACCCCTCAATTGTAGCATGCAAGAAACGTAACAATAACAGAAACAAACAAAGCATTATCAAAGCAACTGCTAGGATTGTCAAAACTATAGACACAGTAGTTCCTAGCCATCTAGGTAAACCGAACAGGTCTGGAAACTACCCCCAGTCGTTTAGGGCCCTGATGTTAAACACTGACTGGGCAGCACGCGCACGCATCTTTTCCTAGGCCGAGGAGGCGTTCTTGCTGAAGTCCAAACAGCAGTAACCCTGGAGACCTAGGACTCCCTCTAGGTCGCTGCAACCAATGCCAGGCCTCGCAAGGGCATAATCTAATGCCAACTTCATTTGTGTCAGTCCTTCGTCGTGTGCTGCTAAAGCAGTCGCCAGTTCAGATATGGTGAGGACTGTGCGGTTGGCATTCCCAAAAGCCCAACAGGCCATGCGCTATGCAAACCTGAGTAGAGTCGGCGCAGTTTGTGAACCGCTCCCAGAAATTAGTCATTATCACTGGCATTGGAAGACTCACAATCAGGATCAGTCCCACTAGGGTGAGCTGGAGAGCGCCGCGCTGCTCGGTTACCCTGCCGATCCTCCAGCCACGGCTGTACCAACCGGGCCGGGATCCATCAGGTCCCCGCACCTGTGGAGATACAAGCATACCCTCGTCCCCATGTTAGCAAATCAGCGGGACCTTCCCAACGTGGGTTTTCTGGCAGGCGGTACCGGACCTTTGGGAGTGCCTTGCCCCCAAACAGCAGCTGATGCGAGGAAAAATGAGTTGGGATAGGGGAAACGGATTGGGGGTCAGTGAAGGACATATGATTCAGTATCACAAGCGCTTTATCGACTAAGACCTCTGGCGAACCCCTCTCTCCCCCTTCTCTTAAGCACGTTAGCTGTGCTTTCAGGGTTTTGTGCGCATGTTCTACAATCGCCTGCCCGGTGCTGTTCAGAGGAATGCCAAACATATGGCGGACTCCCCACATCTGCAGGAAGTGGCGAAATACCCGTGATCGATAATTCGGCCCATTGTCAGTCTTAATCTCCCGACGTACCCCTAGGCAGGCAAAAGCCCGGTTCCGGTGTAGGATGGATTTCTGCGCTGTGGACCTCGTGAATGGACACGCGAAGAGAGCTCGGGAGCAAGTGTCGACCACAACATGAATGTACTTAAGACGGCCAAAGGGCGCGCACTCTGTGATATCCACTTGCCATACCTGGTTCGGAGCATACCCCCGGGGTTAATGCCTGGGTAGTATAAGGGCTGGTTCAGCTTTGCTGCTTGGCATGCTGGACAGGCTGCCACTACAGCCCGAGCCTGTGAGATGGGCAGTCGGAACTGACGTCGTATGGCGTGCACGCCCTGATGTAGTATTCTCTGCATCACTT
The DNA here is from genome assembly GCF_036417535.1 of Chlamydotis macqueenii. Taxonomy (NCBI): domain Eukaryota; kingdom Metazoa; phylum Chordata; class Aves; order Otidiformes; family Otididae; genus Chlamydotis; species Chlamydotis macqueenii. Next base: position 42,690,401 of record NC_141592.1, read on the forward strand.
TTGTAGGCAGGTGACCAAGCACGGAATGTTAATGATTATACCTAGTATGATGCCTAGTATCACAATTCCGATTTTAGCCAAGGACAGCAACCACCCAGTTATGCCACACACAAGCTTAGCCAATAAAGTTACTGATCACGCATTATACATATTCATGACTGCTAAGCAAAACTAAGTTTCACTACCTTCTAGTAATTTTCTACTACAGCATTCTTCTCCTATTACAAACATAACAACTCCAGTAACTTTCTTATCTACAAGGCCAGTGACTAGTTTTCTGCAGGCCTCTGTTGAAACAAGCCATAAATTCTGCTAACAATGTTTTGTATCTGTTCTGGTTTTGTTAGTGAGGGGGGGGCTAAGGTGGTAGCTTCTGTAGGAAACTGCTAGAAGTCGCTCCCCTTTGTTCAGTGGACTCGGCCGGGCCTAGGGCGGACCCGCTGCTGGCCAAGGCCAAGCCAATTGGTAGCAGAATGTCCCGTGATAACGCCTCTGCGATAACGTATTTAAGTAGGGGAAAACAGGAAAAAGAGGGAAGAGAAGATGTGAAGCAGCTGAGCGGGGGGCAGAGAGGGGGAGGCGCGAGCCTCATGGGCCTTGCAGGCCTCACCCTCTGGCCTCCCGCCGGGCAGCCGACTGGGCCCAACTCGGCCCGGCCCGGCTGCAAGAAGTGGAGAGGAGATGAGAAGTGAATAAGATGTAAAAAGGATCCTGAGAGGTGTCTGCCAGCCTGTTGTGAGGAACGGCTGCAGACGCCAAGGTCAGTTCAGAAGGAGGGGGAGGAGTAATATGGCTCCTGGCCAAGATTCCTCTGCAACTCGTGGTGAAGACCATGGTGGAGCGGGTTGTCCCCCTGCAGCCCATGGAGGTCCACGGAGGGGCAGAGATCCACATGCAGCCCGTGGAGGACCCCACGCTGGAGCAGGTGGAGGCCTGAAGGAGGCTGTGGCCTGTGGAGGGCCCGCTGGGACAGCTGTTCTAGAGGGACTGCACCCCGTGGAAGAGATGACCCACGCCGGAGCAGTTTCACGAAGGACTGTGGCCCGTGGGAGGGACCCCACGCTGAAGCAGAGGAGGAATGCGAGGAGTTCTTCCCCTGACGATGATACAGCGGCGTAAAACAACGCGTGATGAACTGACCGCGACCCCCATTCCCTTTTCCCCCCCCGTGCCGCTCGGGAGGGGAAGGTAGTAGAGATAATGTTAAGCCCGGGAAGAGGGAGGGGTGGGGGGAGGTTATCTTGTTCCCTGTCTCATTCTCCTGCTAATTTTAGAAATAAATGAATAGTTTTCCCCAAGTCGAGTCTGTTTTGCCCGTGACGGTAACTTTAAGGATTTCTCCCTGTCCTTATCTCAAACCTTGAGCCGTTTTTCTTATATCATCTCCCCCTATTCTCTCGGAGGGTGGGGGGAGCGAGAGAGAGACTGCGTAGTCTGGTCCTGATCGGGGCTGAACTACGACAGTATCTTAAAGCTTCCCTTCTCATTCCATGGCTTTCTTCCTGCAAGCATGATTGTATCCCTCTCCCAAGGTCGGTTTGCTTTCACTGACACCGTACTGGCTCAAGAAATACCCACATCTCTCTCTTCTTTGTTTATGAAAAGAGGCTTGTTTCAACACTTTTTCTATTAAAGTCTGCACACATTTCAACACACACACGGAATACATATCAAAATACATATATAAAAAGCATGAATAAGCATCCTACAGCTATTTGTAATAAGCTTATATCAATCCACCAAAAAGATTTCTGAATATATCAAAACCATCACTTTGTTGCAGTTTTTGTACTCCTTTTTGCAAGTTTTGAATACTTTGTGAATAGATTCCAAATAACCAGACAGATTCATGCAGCAAAGCCCATCAAAATCCTGACAACCATGATTTTGTGCTAATAATAAAAAATCTACTACTGATCTATTCTGTTACCAACCCGACTACGCCAAAGACACGGCCGAGCAGGAGGATGATGATCAGCAGGGTCAGAGCAGAGAAGGGAGGCAGGCGCAGCACCTTCAGGGCGTCCCCTGTTGTAAATAAAGTGTGCTCTGGGTCCCTCCCCTCTCCTCCGCTCCGAGCCACCTCTGTTTATACCCTCAGTAGATTCAGTAAAAGAGTACTGACTAGACATTGCTGCATGCGTGGCCAGCACACACAACAAGGCCTGACTAGATGTTGCTGCATGTGTGGCCAGCACATGCAGCAAGGCCTGTCAAATATGTGCTCTGCAGGCTAACAGCGGTTCTGTTCTGTAAACTAGCATAGTGTATAGAATCTACATCAGTTAGCAGCGTTGATAGTGCCAATGCAGTTGTATTTATTTGCTTAGCAAGCCAACAGCCCAATGTATTTAGCGTAGTTAACACCTAGGCACTTGCCACACCAGGTGTAAAGACTGAAGCAGCAATAATTTTACTTAGTTTCCAAAACTCTATATTATCTTGGCAATCAGATTCAAAGCTATGTGTACTTCGTTTAGGTCTTTTATGCTGTCTGGGTTTTGATAGGTGCTCGCATGATTACACCATGCTGTGTCGTTGCAATGTATAGGTCTTAAAGCATTTACAATCATTACCCCTCTAGTAACATTAGCTCCTGAATAGTTAAAGAAAAGAGGCAGAAGTCCATCTTTACTGATTCCAAAAGTTCCATCTTTTGTAATTTAGCACTCAGCACTCGCGGCTGCTGTTGTTTTACACAGAGTTGCTGTCCTACCGCTATCTGATCTGGCAGATTGACCAAGCATGTTCTGAAAGGCTTATTTGAAGATGATACAGACAGACAAATGGAGCCCCACCCTGTGGCACCAGCCATAGCTACCCACACTTTTGTTCTTTCCGTGACTGATGTCCATGGAGCTGCTGACGTGCGGAAAACAGACTCCACAATCTGTAAGATTGTAAAGTAGGTATGTTTATTCAGCGCCGGGCAGCACGGGGGGTAGTCCCACCAAAATCGTGCACGCCTGACGCGGCAACTCACTTTGAATTTATACAACCAGGTGTTACATATACATGAAGTTTTGTAATTCACCTATACATATGCATGATCTATCCTCGCTTCATATTAAAATTAGTCCCAAGGGGTCATTTTCATAAACTCCCCCCATCTGCGCTTGCGCAGTGTCTCCTAGTGGTGGTCGTCGGGGGGGCATGGGGATGAAGATGAGCTGCTCCTCTTCGTCACCGCTAGTAACCCTTTGTTTTTGCGCAGACTCGGTTATGCTTTGGTTCTTGTCCAACCCGCAGGGTCGGTTTTAGCTGGTTCTTGAAGGAGGCCCCTTAGTTCTTATCAGGAACTGTCCATGTGAGGAGGTGCAGGACTTCTCGCTTCAGATAAAGAGTTCAAAGCACAAAGCAAGGCCCCTCGGTTCTTATCAGGAACTGTCTTGTGAGGAATGAAAGACTTCCCCTCCCCCCCCCCCGGATAGTTTTTACAATAGCTAGTTAGTAAAGCATAAAGCATCATATGTATTAGTATGCACAGCAATAATCAATAAATGCCATATCTATTAAAGTTTCCTTAACCCCTTCTCTCACTGCCACACAGCTTGTTAACAATCCGACGAACGCAAGGCAGCTTGGAGCGCTGGTCATACCCATCATGCAGGGATTCACTTGTTCACTGCTCCCGTAGAGACACAAGCATATCCTTTCCCCCACGTCATTAGAGGGAATGGTCCTTCCCAATTACCTGTTTCCAGATTCTTATTTTCACTCCAACTTTTTTTTTTTTTTTGGAAACTGGTCATACAACAAAGGATTATTAATTTCCTTTAACACTGTACATTCAGTGCATTGTATTACATTGACCACATAGGCAGAATCTGAGACAATATTGAGGGATTCATCTTTTCACTTACACAAAGTTCGTACCTCGAAGGAGATGGTAACCCCTGTTGCAAACGTCCCATATCCTCAATTACTGAATTTACTGCCCTTCAATCCTGTAAGAGTCGTCATTTACCCGATTTGTCCGTATTACAAACACAGGTGTATTCTAGGAACTGTCTGTTGGCTTTGTATGTCCAAGTTGTAATCGCTCGTCAACTCACTCATTCAAATGGTGCAGCTTTTCTCTTGCTAAAGGCCACTGGTCAACTCAGGTGACTTCGCTGATCCGGCCGCACAGGCTAATATGCGGGGCAGGGATATCCACGCTGCCACGCAGGTGGCATTCGCAAAAATGGGTAAATATGAGGGCAAAAGGCAGCCGTACACTCGGGTGAGGCAGGGCGTAGGGGAGTTGTATACCTCTTTCTTGGAAAGACTACAGAATGCGACTGAGAATTCTGATTTACCAGAGAATGTGAAACCTATAGTCGCGAAAGAGTTAGCTAAACAGAATGCAAATGAAGTAACTCAACAAGTTTTGGCGCAATTGCCTGGGGATGCAGGTGTGGCGCAGATGATGAAGCGGGTTATGGAGGCAGAAGCCTTGCAGCAAGCAAAACCGCTCATTGCAGCAGTTTCTGCTATGCGATCACCCCCTGCGGGCCCCACCTGCTTTGGTTGTGGGGCTGTAGGACATTTCAAGCAGCAGTGTCCTTCAGGGACCGATCAGGGGATAGAATTTACAGGTGGCCAGAACAGGAGATGTTTTTGATGTGGGCGGGGCGGACATCTTGCCAAACAGTGTCTGCAGCCACGCTTGGCCAGAGGGCAGTCAGCTGAGCCGGGACCACCACCGCCGTGGGCGAGCTGTGAGGGGGGCGAGCGGGGAGAGGCTCGGCGGTGGCTGCCCCTCAGGCGAGCCCGGTGCCAGGAGAAACGGCGGGCGGAGGCCGGTTTCTGTCATGGTCGCCGTGGGCGGGCTTGCCCGGTGACTCGGCGGATCCAGGTATATGCTTCAGAGATGTCCAGCAAGCTGAAAAGCCATCCTGCTGAAAATGGAGAGCATCCCAAGAGAAAAACGGAAAATGGAACGGACAGCATGGCTGCCTCAGCCCTTAGCACCTACACCCCAGAAGAAATGGTACAGCAGATGAAAGAGCTCATCACTGAGAGCAATGAGTTAAAAGAAGCCATGAAGTTGCATAACCAAGCTATGAAGGACCGGTACGAGGAACTTTCCATCTGTCGAGAGAAGCAGAAAGAAGAACGAGAATTTCATGAGTTAAAGTTTAAGGAAGTTAAGCAGTGCTTGCTAGACAAGTGCATGGAAAATGAAAAGCTACAACACCACCTTCAGAACTTAAAGGAAAGAGAAGGAGCTGAAATGGAGGGCTACATGGCTCCTGAGAAGGAAATGAGGCAGCTGATATCCCAGGTGCAATGGCTCCAGGTTGAGAAGGCCAATATGCTAGTGTTCTGGTTTTGTTAGTGAGGGGGGGCTGAACTACGACAAACACTTACACTGTCCCAGGTGCCCACCGTGCAGATATTAGAGATGTTAGCATCTGCTACGTGAGCGGACACCCAAATCAACAAGCTCTTCAGGTCAGTGTTATTAATAGCACAGTTCTGTTCCTCTAACATTTTTGTTAGAATCGTTAAAATTGATTTATGTTCCTTTGGAGCAGTGCTTCTCATCGTTCTGGTCTCAGGGACTGCGGCTCTTTACCCGCTGCTTTATCCTTGGTCTCGGGGCCCACAGCTCTTTACCTGCCACTTTATCCTTGGTCTCATTAATCAGTCTCCACACGGTGGAGAACTTGCTCACCTCCTTGGATCCCTTACTTATTTCTTCCCACAAGTACTTATTTCTTCCCACAGCTCTGCAACTGTGAGGATCCTTTGCCCAAAGCAGCAAAGCTCCCAAGGTGACTGAGTCATATCCCAGTCCTCTCATTGAGAGCATATGTCGGAGGAGCTTAACCACTGCTGACTCCTCTTTGGTCAGCGTGGACCCCATCTCCTCTCCGGCCGCTCACCTGATCAGGGCAAGATTCCCACTGATTCCCACGGTTTGCACTAGCGTCTTCCCGAGTGCCGTGGCTTCCGCCCCCTCACCCCGTCGGTTTCTGTTGTGGAATTCAACACCAATCTGAGGGTCCCTGTACCCTCTCTCCGAGGGCCCCATGTTGGGCGCCACCTGTTGATGCGGAAGTCACGGACACTGCACATGATCAATATGATCAAGCGAATGCCACTTTATTGTTGATACATCCCGGTTAATATAGCCCTTCTAGTTCCCTATCATGCACAAGCTCTTTACTACTTGGCTAACTATATCTATTCACGCGCTCTTAGCTAAAATATGATTCGTTAAGTCTCTTTGTTCACGCGCACGGTCCTCTCCACCTGCACCCTGCTTCACGTTCTGCTTTCAGTCACGTACACCAGCTCTTCCTCCTCTTTTCAAGGTTGCTTCATCACTTTCTCACAGGCAGCCTCCGCGATGTCCTTGAAGCCTGCTGCTCACAAACATAACAACTCCATTCGGTCTGGATTGTTCACTAAGTGTCCCTGATTCTCCAGATATCCAACATTTAATTACTTCACAAAACATATATTCTGACAGTACATTTGTGCAGGACTTTTATCTACACTGTGAAAAGAACATAGGTTCCCTAAGATTTTCATTTTATAAGATCCATGCAATTCAGATATGTTTGAAAACACAGGCAAAATAGGACCACTGAGAAACAACTATGACACCATGTTTTTTCAAACAAACATTGGAAGAACTGAATCTCTGTTAAACAGCGTGTTCATTCTTAAAACTGAAAGCTTCCCTTTTTGGTCTTGGGTGCTCAAGAGAACTGACTGCAATAGAGAGTGTTAGAGGAAAATATATCATGCTGGACACAACAGCCTGAGAGAGGCGAGGCTGCTGCCGCTCCACGTGCCTAGGTCCAAACAGTAGCAAGGCTGAAAATGCATTCCCGACAGGGACACACACAGAGCACACATATACACCACATGTATACACACATACATGGTCGGCCACACAGATCACTGACAGACATTCACAGCAGTCACGTGAACAGAGACAGCATCAACAGCCTCATTCTACTCATAGCTGGCCCATGGATCCCAGTCTCCCCAGCTGCTGGCACCTGGATATATGAGCCCCCAAGGCCGTAGCCCCGCTCCAGTTGCTGGTACAGACCATTGTGCGCATGCGCATGCACACACACACACACACAGAGCTGACCGGGGCTTCACAGGTCTCAATAGCTGACCCCTCCCAATGCTCCCACCCTTAGAGATACACAGGCGCACTCACACCCAGACCTGGACCTTAGAGACTCACTCACCCACTTGCTCCCAGTACACTTCACCTACTCCCCAGCTAGTCCGGCTTGATCTTCACTAGTGATCACACTCACTCACACACCTGCACTTGTTCCAGTCGCTGGCACCACGGATACACGGGCCCTCCGATTCACGGTCTGATTCCAGTTGCTGCACTCACATCCCCATACGCACACATGCACACAGAATAGAAAGCCCTCAGCCAGGAAAGAGTTAGAAATGAATTGTCGTAGTTCAGCCCCAATAGGGACCAGACTACGCAGTCTCTCTCTCACTCAAGTACTTAACAAAAACGATCCTGTTTCACTGTTAAAGCTTCTGGTAACCCATTAGAATAAGTCCCTAACCTATAAATCACCTTGTATTGCATCCTCATGATACAGGGAATTAACAGTCCGCATATTGCTTGATTTAGGAGACTAACTGTCTGCTAGACAATGCCTAACAATCCTGTTTGCCTTGAAACTCACTTAAGCTTATCAGGGACTGGTATTGAAAGAAGGGATTAATACCAAGGAATCAAGCTGATAAATAGTGATCAATGATTTACTAACCTTGAGAGAAAGAACAGTAGAGTCATAAACTTAACATAACGAGATACTTTCAGGATGCTCTCTAGCAGGAGCTAAGATAAGTTAGATGGGAACATCCTGAGGGGGTACAGACACACTGGCTGAGACCAAGATAAGGGAACCTAAGAAGTTTAGAACCAACTGATAGGGTGGAATAACCAAGGAAATTGGGAACCAGCAAAGATAAGTCATCACCCTGGCAGCAAGAACAAAGCAGGACAAAGGTCTGAATCCATGCAGCTGGACATAGTGATAAGGAGGAGAGAACGACCACCAGAGAGACTGTGACTCCTGAGCACAGACACGAGATGGACGCAGAGACCGGGGAATAACCTGTCCTGGGAGGAAACTTATGATAATGACTTCTCAGAAACCTAATTAATATATAACCAAGTCCACAGGAATTCTATGAATATGGATGTCTATGATGCATAAATACCGTACCTATTTGCTTAACACGTTGCGCACGTTTGGAGGAGTGATCCCCCGTGCTGCCCAGTGCTGAATAAACATACCTACTTTACAATCTTACAGATTGTGGAGTCTGTTTTCCGCACGTTAGTTTGGCGAGCCAGCCAGGAGGCTCTCTGCTTGGCTGCGGGATCGACTGCGGAGCGGACACCCCTAGGCGCGCCCCGAGCACTTTCCTCGGAGGAGCCTCCACTGCCAGCCGCTCACCGCAGGAGCAGACAACAACCTCCTGAAGCCGCGGACCAAACGGTATGTTTTGAGCCTGTAAGTCGTATGTGTAGCCGGGGCAGCTGGTAAATTGCGCAGAGACATCTGGCGTGCAGCATAGTCCCCGTTGGGTGGGTACCCAGGTTGGTTTGGGGCGCCAAAGGGGGACTCGCTGACCGATAGAGCGGCTGCTAGCGATCTTGGGAGTAGATCAAGTGAGTCTGAGGTAACCGCTGCATCCCAGTGTCGGGAGCCAGGACGGACCTGCTGATGACCGGTATGTGAGAAGCAGGAGAAGGGTAAGCGGGCCTCTTGCAATTTTGAAAGATACTTGCAGCTGCTGGAAGGTTGTCAACTGGAGCAATAATTGTATGATTTGAATGTCTGGAAATTTTATGTTAAGGATTTTTGTGCGTGTGTGATCTTTTATGCTGCGTGGTAAAAATTCTATGTTGTGTGCAGGACCTTCTATGGTGTAAATGCCTGTGTTGTGAAAGCATGAGTGAGTCCCGGGAATCCGAGCAAAGCTGTGACTGTGTGTGTGGTGTGAGGTCTGTCCAGCCGCCCCTAGCCGCCCAGATTCTTCTGAGGTGGGCTAGAAAGCAAGGAGACTGTCCTCTTTCCAAAGTTTCTTGTATGATTGTGTGACCACTATGAGTGTGTGGATGTCCATGAGAGTGTGAACACTGTGAGTACCCTTGTACGTCGGCACGAAGAGAGATTATATAGAAGTGTAAGAGATGATTTTCTGTGTGGATTGTATTGTTTGTGTGCGAAGATTGAATTGGATCCAAAGTGTGTGTGTGTGTGTGTGTGTTTATAACCGCGGTAGTAGTTTATTGTGTTTTGTCATTGTAGATTCCTTTGTTCCCTTGTGGTGGGACCCCGACGGTCCTGAATGGTGTCCTTTACACCACGATAACTCTTGTAAACCTATATTTGTTCTAGAGTGTAAGTGTTGTAGTGAAAAAGTTGTGGGTAGAGTTTGGCTGGAATTTTGAGTGTCCTAGGTGCAAAAGTCAGACAGAGACTGGAATAGGAAAGAAAGGGCTGTGTTTGTGTACGGTGGAAAAGAGGACCAAATAAAAATCAATAAATATGGGAGGAGGTCAGAGTGGAGGTATATTAAAGAAAGTCCTTTAGGGTGTATCCTACACCATTGGAAAGAAGTTGGGGGTCCTCCAGGGAGTAATGTGAATAAGAAGACTCTGATTAAATCTTGTAATCAGTGGTGGCCGTTATATAAGTTGGATGATGAAGAAAAGTGGCTGAATAATGGAACTTTGAATTATGATACTTTATTGCAATTTATGCTGTTTCTCAGAAGGAATGATAAATGGGATGAGGTGGTATATGCTGATACGTTTTTAAATCATTCTGAGTGGCAAAAGGAATGCGGTATAAATTTAGCCCCTCAGGATCCCCTTGTTTTGGCATTAGGAAAGGATAAAAAGAAGGAACAAGGAAAGCTGAAGAGGTGTTGTTCAGCACGTAGTATTGGAGAAAGATGTCTGGAAGTAAGGAACCGAGAGAAGGCAAAGGAAAGAAGAGCAGCTAGAGTGATAGCTACAGTTATGGTGGCGGCCCTGCAGCAAGAGGGAATGATAAATAGAGGAAGGTTTAGAGGACGTGTAAGGGGAATGTATTCCAGCAATAGAGGCAGATTTGGTGTTCGAGGGGGACAAGGCGGAAGGATGCTGGGAAGGAACCAATGTGCATGTTGTTGGGAGCAAGGGCATTGGAAAAATGAGTGCCCCAAGCGCAGAAATACCCCGACAGAAATGGAGACATTAGACTGACGGGAACCTGGGGCATCTACCCGGGCGGATCCACTGGTTAAAATTAAGCTGGGGGGCCAGGAAAAGGGAGTGAAATTTCTGGTTGATACAGGCGCTTCCTTTTGTGTACCCATCCGTAATGATTCTGTAAATACAGCGGGAGCCGCTGGAGGAGGAGGCAGGGAAAGAGCCCGGAGCCGCTTGGCTCAGCAGCGCCGCAAAAAGCGCCGGGAGGCGGAGGAGGGTCTGCCCGCTCCGAGGGCACCCCCCCCCCCATACCCCGCCTGCCGCGCCTGGATGCGTAACTGTCCCACGGCGCCGTGCCCGCCCCCCCATCCCCAAACAAACAAACAAACAAAAAAAAACAAACAAAAAAAACCCCAACCCAAACTAAACAGAGAAAAACACTGCCCTGCTTCTGCGGAGCCCGTCTCAGCCATGAGAGCCTTCCTCGGAAGAACTCCCTCCCTTGCCCGATCACTGCGGGAGTAGACAAGGACCATCAGCGGACCAGGTATGTCAGAGAGGGGATACCTGTAAGTCGTGAGGAGACGTCCTACGCGAGGGAAAGGAGCTGTTGCTCACCCCTGTGTAGTCCGGACCGGGGGGACTTTGCGGGAATCCCTGAGGGCAGTACGCAAGTCATTGTGGTGACTTTGCAGGAATCCCTGAGGGCAGTACGTGGGTCCCTGTAGTGATGTGAGTGCTTCTCGCTGGGATAGTGGGAGCCCTGTGTGGGATAGCTATCGTTTGTCTGTTGTAACCCATGGGAATTGGAATTTATATCATTGCGGCTGTAGTTGATTTATGATAGTCGTTACAAGCTGTATACTTAAGAAATTTTGTGTGTCCGGTACCGCGGGTTGTAGGATAAGTGTTTTATTGTATTGTTAATGTTTTATGTTGTTGTCTGAAGTAAGCTGGGTGAGTGTTTGGGTGAGTGGGGGGGGGAGGTGCCGCAGCTTGTAGACAGAACATTGAGGTACTGTTTGGGGATGATTTTTGTGTGGTGAATGTCAAGGGAACTGGTCTGACTGGGATAGGATCAAGCATTCAGACGAGCTTGGTGGGAACTTAAAAGGGTGTAAGGAATCAGTAAGAATGCCACTGGTATACGGGAGGAAGTGTAGAGCAGAGTAGTGCCGGGTTTATTTGGTGTGGAGCACAGACAAGTGCCTGCCCGCTGTTGCTTATTTGTTCGCGCTAAGTGTTTGAAGTGTCATAAGTACGTTATTTCTTTTAACAGGAGACAGGAATTTTGTCTCGACAGTTGTCTTGAATTGAGGTGCATTCGCTGTGGGGTGAGTACGCCCTTGCATCTTTGGCCTTGGATAAGGTATTATTGTTGTCAATTTAATCAGGTTGTATTCTTCGGCTGAAGAATAAGCAGAGTGTCTGTTATGGGAGGCAAGTAAAGCGGCGGAGTAGTGAAAAGGAGCCCTCTGGGCTGCATTTTAGCTCACTGGAAGGAGATAGGAGAGCCGCCAGGGGGAAGTGTAAACAAAAAGACTTTAATAAAATATTGTAATCAATGGTGGCCTTTGTATAAATTAGACGATGAGGAGAAATGGCCGTTTAACCGAACACTGAATTATAATACCTTGTTGCAATTGATGTCGCTTTTGAGGAAAGAATGGAAATGGGATGAGGTCTCATATGCGGACATGTTTTTCACCCTCCAAAATCATCCCAAATATCAAACGGACTGTGGATTAGCACCCCCACAGGATCCCAGTGATGATGGCTTTGGAAAAGGAAAATAAGAAAGAGGGAAAAGGAAAGAGGTGTTGCTCGGCATGCAGCACAGGGCAGAGATGTACAGAGTTGGGGAAAATAAGGGGTCCTGGGATGGGAGACCTGCCGGAGCATTATAAACCACCGGTAGGAGCACAACAAGGAGGAAATGAAGGTTCTGATTCAGAAGCCCTTCCAGATACTCCAGTATCCTCTCGCACCTGAAGTAAGAAAGAACAGATAGTGGTGCAGGCACCCCTCAGGGAGGGGGTGGGGTCAGAGGGAGGCAACACACTCCTCTGGACCCAGGGTCGGAAACAGAAATACAGCAGTTAGTGTCTCTATTTTTAGGACAATCAGCAAGTGATATTCAAAGGAAGTTGCAGAAATTAAGACTGACAGAGAGCAGAAATTTGGAGACTCTGTTAGATGAAGCTTGGAGAGTGTTTAGCAATAGAGAAGAGGAGGATCGGAGGAATGATAAATGGATACTGGTAGTGGCATTACAAGAGAGTAAGGGATCTAGACGTGTGGGACCCAGGAGACTTTTGGAAAAGGACCAGTATGCATGGTGTAAACAAAGGGATCCTTTGTTGTACTACATTATGAATGCCCAAAGAGAAAAGGGAAAGGAAGGATACAGGCCCACGTCAAAGAAGATTGACGGGGACCTGGGGAATCTACCCTAGCAGATCCACTGGTTATATTGAAGCTAGGGAAACAACAACAGAATATAGAATTTCTAGTTGATACCTGGTGTCCTGGTTTTGGCAGGGATAGAGTTAATTTTCCTCTCAGGAGCTGGTGTGTTTTGGATTTCGTGTGTGAAGAATGTTGATACCAGTTGATGTTGATACCCTGATGATACCAGTTGTTGTGAATGAGACCAAGGACACTGTCCTGCTTTCCAAGTCTCGCTAATTTGCAGATGCAGGAAGCTGGGAGAAAGACGGACAGAATAATTGACCCAAACTGGCCAAAGAGAGTGTTCCATGCCATAAACATCATGCTCAGCATATAAGTGGGGGCTGGCCAAGGCAGGTATCTGCCTTCCTGGCATCCATCTTTCTCCCTCGTTTGCTGGCATCGTTCCCTCTCCCTTGCTGACTCGCTTTTGCTCCTTTGCTTGCCCCTCAGTTTTGTTTCCATGATCGCTGCTTGGGATGGGCTGTATCGGTCATTGGGAGGTGAGAAAACATACATCGCTCATTTTGTATATTTTAGTCTCCTTATATTCTGTTATTATTGTAGTTTTCCCTTGTTATTTTAGTAAATTGTCTTCATATCAACCCCCTTCCTTCCCAGTTCTCTCCCCCATCCCGCTGCGGAGGGGGAGGGGGAGCGAGAAACTGTGTGGTAATTCGGGCTAAACCATCACACCGGGGCAACATTTTCAGTTTTAAACCAAGCTTTAACACCTATGGATGATGACTTTGTAACGGTAAGGGGAGCTACTGGCCAAAGTGAGAAGGCGTACTTTTTGAAACCTCTTAAATTTAAATTGGGAAAACAATTGGGAATACACAAATTCTTATATATGCCTAACTCGCCAAAACCCCTATCAGGGCGAGACCTATTGGAACAACTAAAGGCGGAAATAAAATTTGAAAAAGGAAAAGTGGAACTCCGAGTGGGACATGACCAGCTAATTGAACTTTTGAGTCTGGCCCTCAGATATAGATACTCCTGTTAGCGCAGGAGTACCTGAGGAAGTCCAGAACCAAGTATATTCGGGGGTATGGGCCTCAGAAATACCAGGAAAAGCAAAAAATGCCTCCCCAATAGTAGTCAGACTCAAACCAGGGGCGCAGCCTGTAAGAATCAGGCAATACCCCCTCAGGACAGAGGATAGGGAAGGAATCCGACCAATAATCAGCCGGTTTATCAAACATGGGCTGTTAACAGAGTGTGAGTAAGAGTATAACACTCCCATTCTACCAGTCAAAAAGTCAGATGGTAGTTACAGAATAGTACAAGATCTCAGAGCTATTAACAGAATTGTTGAAGATCTGTATCCTGTCCTAGCAAACTCATACACATTATTAACTAAATTGGCACTTGAATTGGCCTGGTTTACCATATTGGACCTGAAAGATGCCTTCTTTTGCCTACCCTTGAGCCCAGAAAGCCAGTTGCTGTTTGCATTTGAATGGGAAAACCCTGATTCTGGAAGAAGGACACAATTAACATGGACTGTGTTACCACAGGGGTTTAAGAATAGCCCCACTCTTTTTGGAAATCAATTAGCTAAAAACTTGGAATGGTGGGAGCGACCACATGGAAATGGAATAATATTACAATATGTAGATGATCTATTGATAGCCACTGAAATGAAAGAACTATGTATAATATGGACAGTCAGTCTGCTAAATTTCCTTGGACTTAATGGCTATCGAGTGTCTCCACAGAAAGCACAAGTGGCTCGTCGGCAGGTGACTTACCTCGGATACGAGATAACTGCTGGCCAAAGGACCCTAGGAACAGCAAGAAAGGAGGCCATCTGTCAGACTCCTCGACCACAGACAGCTAAAGAACTCCGCACATTCTTAGGAATGATAGGATGGTGTCGCCTATGGATATATAACTATGGACTCTTGGTAAGGCCACTCTATGAACTGTTGAAATCTAATCCAAAAGACCTCACCTGGTGTTGTGGTTTTGTTTAGTGAGGGGGGGCCTAAGGTGGTAGCTTCTGTAGGAAACTGCTAGAAGTCGCTCCCCTTTGTTCAGTGGACTCAGCCAGGCCTAGGGCGGACCTGCTGCTGGCCAAGGCCGAGCCAATTGGTAGCAGAATGTGCCCTGATAACACCTCTGTGATAACGTATTTAAGTAAGGGAAAACAGGAAAAGAGGAGGAGAGATGTGAAGCAGCTGAGCAGGGGCAGAGAGGGGGAGGCGCGAGCCTCGTGGGCCTTGCAGGCCTCACCCTCTGGCCTCTCACCAGACAGCCGACTGGGTCCGACTCGGTCCGGCCCGGCTGCAAGAAGTGGAGAGGAGATGAAATGTGAATAAGATGTAAAAAGGATCCTGAGAGGCATCTGCCAGCCTGTTGTGAGGAACGGCTGCAGACGCCAAGGTCAGGGAAGAAGGAGGGGGAGGAGTAATGCGGCTCCTGGCCAAGATTCCCCTGCAGCCTGTGGTGAAGACCATGGTGGAGCAGGTTGTCCCCCTGCAGCCCATGGAGGTCCATGGAGGGGCAGAGATCCACCTGCAGCCCGTGGAGGACCCCATGTCGGGGCAGGCGGAGGCCTGAAGGATGCTGTGGCCCATGGAGGGCCCACTGGGACAGCTGTTCTAGAGGGACTGCACCCCATGGAAGAGATGACCCACGCCGCAGCAGTTTCATGAAGGACTGTGGCCTGTGGGAGGGACCCCACGCTGGAGCAGAGGAGGAATGCAAGGAGTTCTTCCCCTGACGATGATACAGCAGTGTAAAACAACGCGTGACGAACTGACCGCGACCCCCATTCCCTTTTTCCCCCCCCGTGCCACTCGGGAGGGGAAGGTGGTAGAGATAATGTTAAGCCTGGGAAGAGGGAGGGGTGGGGGGAGGTTATTTTGTTCCCTGTCTCATTCTCCTGCTAATTTTAGAAATAAATTAATAGTTTTCCCCAAGTCGAGTCTGTTTTGCCCGTGACGGTAACTTTAAGGATTTCTCCCTGTCCTTATCTCAAACCTTGAGCCATTTTTCTTATATCATCTCCTCCTATTCTCTCAGAGGGTGGGGGGAGTGAGAGAGATACTGCGTAGTCTGGTCCTGATCGGGGCTGAACTACGACAATGGGTCGTGACCCATTGGTAGCAGACCCTGTCTGCTACCAAGATCTTAAACATACTGACCCACCCGATATTGATATTACTGATAGTCATGCCAATGTTAACGGTAGTAAATCTTATCTTTTGGTATAAACTGAAGAAGCTTGCTTGGGCCTTAAAATTAGTAATTGTCATAGTTCAGCCCCCATCGGGACCAGACTACGCAGTCTCTCTCTCACACACCCCCCCCCCCCCCCCCCCCCCCCAAGAGAACAGGGGGAGATTTGGTAAACAAAAGAAAACCAGGGAAAAAACCAAACATGTGGGTTAAGATTGAACAAAAAGTAAATTTAACAGTAATGACAGAAGAAAACAAAACAGTGATGGAATACAAATACAGTATAATGCCTTACAACAGATCTCCACACCTAGTTTCTTCCAAGTAGCAGGGAGCCTCCCTTCAGCACCCTCCTCACTCATATACTGAGCATGATGTCAGATAGGATGGAATAGCCCTTTGGCTAATTTGGGTAAATTAACCCCAGCTGTTAGCTAATTAGTTAACTCTCCCAGCCATAGGGGCTACCAGCTTCAGTTCTCCACCCAGCTCAGGTAAATATTAACTCTATCCTAGCCAGAACCAGGACATTATCCACCCCTTATTCCATACCATCTACATCATGCCCAGATCCTACACTTTCCAATTAATCATCAACTTTTTCTTCCTTTTATGTACTTGTATGCAGACACACAGATGTAACTCTCTTAGTCCATGGCCCATCCCTTCAAAAGGTCTGTTGAGTTTATCCAGTCCATAACTTTGGGTTCCATCTGTCATAACAGTGTCTCAGCATAGAACAGACAACGCAGTGTTTCCTCAGGTAGTCTATCTGGTACAAGTGATTTAGCAAGTTCATAGTCTGCAGACTGAAGATCTGTTGGTAGGTGCTAGTAGCAAGAGCCAGTTCTGGTTGCATCACTGCTGCAATTTTTCCTATTTTATTAAAGTTCATTCTTTGTTGGTCTAGATGATTTTACTATAATACTTTTGACACAACATAAGTCTCTCAGGGCGTGGAGCAGGAAGAAGCAAGGAGGGACACATAACAGCTAGATAATGACATACAGTACTGTATAGTAACCGACAGCAAGCACTTCAAACTATTGGCTCTTTTCACCTAAAATTAGATCTCCTTGAGGTACACATCGGACTTTCCCATCCTCCTGCATTACCCACCAAGTACACCCAGGTCCTTGAGCAAAAGCAATCCCATGCATGGGTTTGCCTTTGTCCAAGGGAGAAATGACCCAGACTGTCTTCCCCAGTACATTCCTTACATGCACCACAGGGACTTTATCCCCTTCTACAGTACGTAGAAGTTCAGATTGGGCAGGGCCAGCTCGATTGGTGGACCCCCGAGTGTTGACTAGCCAAGTGGCTTTTGCTAAATGTTTATCCCAGTTTTTGAAGGTTCCACCACCCATTGCTTTCAGTGTAGTTTTCAGCAGCCCATTATACCTTCCAATTTTTCCAGAGGCTGGTGCATGATAGGGGATGTGGTATACCCACTCAATGCCATGCTCTTTGGCCCAGGTATCTATGAGGTTGTTTCAGAAGTGGGTACCATTGTCTGATTCAATTCTTTCTGGAGTGCCATGTCACCATAAGACTTGTTTCTCAAGGCCCAGGATGGTGTTTCGGGCAGTGGTATGGGGTACAGGATATGTTTCTAGCCATTCAGTGGTTGCTTCCACCATTGTAAGCACATGGCGCTTGCCTTGGCGAGTTTCTGGGAATGTAATGTAATCAATTTGCCAGGCCTCTCCATATTTGTACTTCAGCCATCATCCTCCATACCACAGACACTTTAGCCACTTGGCTTGCTTAATTGCAGCGCATGTCTCACATTCCAGGATAACCTGTGCAATAGTGTCCATGGTTAAATCCACCCCTCGATCACGAGCCCATTTTTATGTTGCATCTCTTCCCACATGGCCTGAGGTATCATGGGCCCATTGAGCTAAAAATAGTTCACCCTTATGCTGCCAGTCCAGATCCACCTGAGCCACTTCAATTTTAGAAGCCTGATCCACTTGCTGGTTGTTTTGATGTTCTTCAGTGGCCCGACTCTTGGGTACGTGAGCATCTACGCGGCATACTTTTACAGCCAGATGCTCTAACCGGGCAGCAATATCTTGCCACAAAGTGGCAGCCCAGATGGGTTTGCCCCTACGCTGCCAGTTGCTCTGCTTCCATTGCTTTAACCATCCCCACAGAGCGTTTGCCACCATCCATGAGTCAGTGTAGAGATAGAGCACAGGCTATTTTTCCCGTTCAGCAATGTCTAAAGCCAGCTGGATGGCCTTCACCTCCGCAAACTGACTCGATTCACCTTGGCCTTCAGCAGCTTCTGCACCTTGTTGTGTAGGACTCCACACAGCAGCTTTCCACTTCCGATGTTTTCCTATAATACGACAGGACCCATCAGTAAATAGGGCATACTGCTTCTCATTTTCTGGGAGGTTGTTATATGGTGGGGCCTCTTCAGCACGCGTTACCTCTTCCTCTGGTGGCTTTCCAAAATCTTTGCCTTCTGGCCAGTCTGTAATTACTTCTAATATGCCTGGGCAATTGGGGTTTCCTATTCGGGCCCGCTGTGTGAGCAGTGCGACCCACTTGCTCCATGTAGCATCCGTTGCATGATGCGCAGAGGGGACCCTTCCTTTGAACATCCAGCCCAGCACTGGCAGTCAGGGTGCCAGGAGGAGCTGTGCTTCAGTACCAATCACTTCTGAAGCAGCTCAAACTCCTTCGTGTGCTGACATGATTTCTTTTTCGGTTGGAGTATAGCGGGCCTCAGAACCTCTATATCCCCGGCTCCAAAACCCAAGGGGTTGACCACAGGTTTCCCCTGGTGCTTTCTGCCAGAGACTCCAGGTAGGGCCATTCTCCCCAGCTGCAGCGTAGAGCACATTTCTTACCTCTTGCCCTGTCCGGACTGGCCCAAGAGCCACTGCGTGAACAATCTCTTGTTTAATTTGTTCAAAAGCCTGCTGTTTTTCAGGGCCCCATTTAAAATCATTCTTCTTTCAGGTGACTTTATACAGAGGGCTTACAATCATACTATAATTTGGAATATGCATCCTCCAGAAACCCACAACGCCCAGGAAAGCTTGTGTTTCCTTTTTGTCAGTCGGTGCAGCCATAGCTGTTATTTTGTTGACTATATCTATTGGAATCTGACGACACCCATTTTGCCATTTTATCCCCAAAAACTGTATCTCTCTTGCAGGTCCTTTCACCTTACATCGTTCTATGGCAAACCCAGCTTTCAGGAGGATTTTAATTACTGTCTCACCTTTTTCAAAAGCTTCTGCTGCTGTGTTGCCCCATACGATGATGTCATCAATGTACTGCAGGTGCTCTCAAGCGCCACCCTTTTCCAGTGCAGCCTGGATCAGCCCATGGCAAATGGTGGGGCTGTGTTTCCACCCCTGGGGCAGTCGATTCCAAGTGTACTGGACCCCCCTCCAAGTGAAAGCAAACTGTGGCCTGCATTCTGGTGCCAACGGGATTGAAAAAAACGCATTGGCAATATCAGTGGTGGCATACCACTTGGCTGCCTTGGATTCCAGTTCATACTGAAGTTCTAACATGTCTAGCACAGCAGCACTCAGTGGTGGTGTTACCTCATTCAGGCCACGATAGTCCACTGTTAACCTCCACTCAATTTTCTCACTGGCCATATGGGACTGTTAAAAGGTGAGTGGGACTTGCTGATGACTCCCTGGCTCTCCAGCTGATGAATCAGCTTATGGATGAGGACCAGGGAGTCTCGGCTGGTGCAATACTGCTGCCGGTGCACAGTTGTGGTAGCAATTAGCACCTGTTGCTCTTCAACCTTCAGCAACCCCACAACAGAAGGATCCTCTGACAGACCAGGCAAGGTGGACAACTATAATTTCCTCCATCTCTAAAGCACCTACACCAAAAGCCCACCAGTACCCTTTTGGGTCCTTGAAATATCCCCTTCTGAGGTAATCTATACCAAGAATGCATGGAGCATCTGGGCCAGTCACTATGGGGTGCTTTTGCCACTCATTCCCTGTTAGGCTCACTTCAGCCTCCAATACAGACAGCTGTTGGGATCCTCCTGTCACTCCAGAAATACAAATGGGTTCTGCCCCATTATATCTTGATGGCATCAAGGTACATTGTGCACCAGTATCCACTAGAGCTTTGTACTCTTGTGGGTCTGACGTGCCAGGCCATCGGATCCACACAGTCCAATAAACTCTGTTGTCCCTCTCCTCCACCCGGCTGGAGGCAGAGCCTCTCTAATCCTGGCC
Organism: Chlamydotis macqueenii; assembly: GCF_036417535.1. Classification (NCBI taxonomy): domain Eukaryota; kingdom Metazoa; phylum Chordata; class Aves; order Otidiformes; family Otididae; genus Chlamydotis; species Chlamydotis macqueenii. Next base: position 42,710,468 of record NC_141592.1, read on the forward strand.
ACAGTATTCATTGTTCATTTCTTTTAAATATGCATGAGGTCCCTTCAAGAGGGTCAGAACTAAAGCTATTCCTTCTACTCTGCCTATTAGAGACTGGTGCAACAATTTTCCTGGGAGAACTTCTATTTGCAATGCTTTTTCCACGCAACTCACGTACCCGTGCCTCTAGGGCAGAGGTAGGTTTCCCATCCCACTTCCTCATGTCCTCTCCGTGGTCACGCAAGGTAAACCACAGGGTACCTCGCCGCATATACCATCTCTCTTGAGCAGGGAAACGTTTACTCCTAATAGCTGAAATATTGGCCCGTACCGGTGGGGAATGGGACGTATCTGCTTTGAATTGCTGGAACTCCTGGGATAGTTTCTCCACAGCCGAGACACAGGCCCGGAGGGAGGAAGACAGGCTTTCCTCGTACTGCCGGAGTCGGCCAGCCAGTTCATCCACTGTTTCTTTCCCTCCATCTTTCCAGGTCATAACTGCCAATGAGTTGGCATATGATGATGGTGCACTTCGAACAAACTTCCGCCACATTTGTCACGTGCACCTGACTTCATCTGGATCCTTAAGTAACTGATCATCATCCAGGTCATCATAAATAATCTCCAGCACAGCTAATTCCCTCAGGTACTGGATACCCTTCTCCATGGTAGCCCACTTGCCTGGATGACACATTACATCCTCCTTGAAAGGATACCTCTCCTTCACACCTGACAGGAGTCGCCTCCAGAGGCTGAGGGCTTGTGTCCCTTTTCCAACTGCTTTGTCAATGCTTGCTTCTCTAGAAATGGATCCCAGTTGCCTAGCTTCTCTGCCCTCTAATTCCAAGCTACTGGCCCCCTCATCCCAGCACCACAGCAGCCAACTGATAATGTGCTCCCCAGGATGATGGCTAAAATCTTTTCGCATGTCTCACAGCTCGCTCAGGGATAGAAATCGGGTGCTCACTGTCTCCTTTAGGAGTTCTTCCTCTGAGGAAGAGGAAGGGCCCGCCTGCTGAGTTCTTCCTTGGCATGAAGCAAATAAACCTTCCTCTTCTTCCTCCTGCTCCCTCCTAGAAGGGGCTTCTTCATCCCTCACTAAACGAGCTGACTTCCACTTCCAAGTCTTCTTGTATACAGGGGCAACTGAAACTAGCACAGGTTCACCCTCTGATTCAGCTGCAATGCCTGTTGCTGGGGTTTGAGTCCCTGCATTGCAGGTCAGTTTGTTCTCCCTTATACCATGCCACGTATTAGTATCTTGCCTTAGGGTAAATCTCGGGAGGAGATTCCCAAAAAGTGGGTTTGCAGCTCTAGACAAGACTTGGCACACATTCAAGATACATAACAACAACATCATAGTGGCTTGAATATCCCCCAGATCTTCAAAGTTCTCAAAAAGTGGTTTAACTACCCTGGAAGTGAAAGAATTTGGGAAGCTGTCCACACAGGAATACCAATTTATCTCTAAGGTCATTGAGGTCACCATGTCATAGATTGATACTGCATAGTATAACAGAAGGATAATTCTCATCATTTTCCCTGAGGTGATAAACACCACCACTGGGAACACATAGTACATATAGGAGCGTAGACAATACAACAACATAACCAACCACTGCAACATCACGACCAATAACTGACAACCAGTACAATGAGCGTGTATAAACAAATTTGTTTCAAGCAAAAAAAAAAAAGTCAGATCTGTTATTAACTCAACCCTTCGTGCCCCACATTGGGTGCCAAAAATAACTGTCGTAGTTCAGCCCCAATCGGGACCAGACTACGCAGTCTCTCTCTCACCCCCCCCCCCCCCCCCCCCAAGAGAACAGGGGGAGATTTGGTAAACAAAAGAAAACCAGGGAAAAAACCAAACATGTGGGTTAAGATTGAACAAAAAGTAAATTTAACAGTAATGACAGAAGAAAACAAAACAGTGATGGAATACAAATACAGTATAATGCCTTACAACAGATCTCCACACCTAGTTTCTTCCAAGTAGCAGGGAGCCTCCCTTCAGCACCCTCCTCACTCATATACTGAGCATGATGTCAGATAGGATGGAATAGCCCTTTGGCTAATTTGGGTAAATTAACCCCAGCTGTTAGCTAATTAGTTAACTCTCCCAGCCATAGGGGCTACCAGCTTCAGTTCTCCACCCAGCTCAGGTAAATATTAACTCTATCCTAGCCAGAACCAGGACAGGAAATATAATAAGCCACTTTTAACAGCAAAAGAATTTGCTTAGGGGAAAGAAAAGGGGGGAATTGATACAGGGAATTAACTGTCTGCATATTGCTTGATTTAGGAGACTAACTGTCTACTAGACAACGCCTAACAATCCTGTTTGCCTTGAAACTCACTTAAGCTTATCAAGGAGTGGTATGTGTCAAGAAACGGGTATTTGTCAAGGACTAATATGTCTAGCAAAGGACAGAATGTTAGTTCCACCACAAATTCGGTCAGAAGTCGGAAAACTGCTGAAATCACCAAGTGAAAGGAGAGCATGGGTGAATGGTCCCTGAGTGGTTAGCTCTTGCTGCCACCTCAGGCCCTGTGGGCCCTGGAAGGCAGTGGGCCCTGGGCTCTGGGCCCCGTCCCGGGCCCTGGGCTCTCCCGAGTTTCAGGGGAGGGGAGATCTCCTGTGACCCCTCTGATGGCCTGTGGGCACGGCCTGAAGCCGCAGCCCGGCCCAGTTCCTCTTTGTGCTGGGCGTCGGCCGCGCCAGGCCCCGAGAGCCTCCTCCTCCCCGGGGCCGCGGCGAGGGCGCTGCTGTTTTGCACGTCTCCGGGAAGCGGCGGGGCGTCGCTGGACAGCACCGGAGCGCAGCGCAGTGCCCATGTTCTGGAGACGGTGCAGATATGTGCGGCAGCGTCGGGGCCGGGAAGCCCCGCCGCGGCGGCCCTTTCCTCGCAGAGGGGCGATCCCGGAAGCGAGCTCAGCGAGCGCTCTCCCCGCATACCTCGAGACCCCCTGGGTTTCTGTGGCGTGGGGCACCCCGGCGGCGGAGCGGGGGGGAGAGGGTAACCCTTACCTGCGGGAGTGGTGGGAGACGGGATCCCCGCGCGGGAAGGGACAAGGCGGATGGGGGGGTCTCTCTGTCGTCTCACGCCGCAGCTAATCTCCCCCGACGGAGATGCTCCTTGTTTTGGTCCACCCGACCAATCGGACACAACGGCTGGATTCTACGGAAGCCGGGATGGGCCCTCCATGGCGGCAGCAGGACTCTCCTCTGCCGACCATAATGCATTGCGCAGGGTGCACCACCACCACCTGGTCCTCCTGCGGCTTTAACGCCTCTGACATGGAAACACCATTGCAGTTCCAGCTGGGCTTCTGCTCCGAGCAGCAGCAGCAGCAGCAGCACAACCAGGACAAGCAGAGTTTTCTCCAGCAGCCACAGCAGCAGCAGAGCCCATGCCTCCAGTGCAACAACTGCACCTACTATGGGGCCGCTGCGGCAGCCGCGGAGGATAACCTGCCCTCGCTGCTTCGCGCTTCTTCGCCCCTCTCGGGCGCCTTCAGGACTCACTCCTCGCCGCTCTCCATCTCCGCCTCCTCTCGGCAGGGCAGCCAGTTGAACGTCAGCGAGCTCACCCCCTCCAGCCATGCCGGCTCGTCCAGGCAGCCCCACCAGTACCCCCAGTGCCATAGCCTGCAGCAGGCAGCCAGTCCCAGTAGCAGTGTCAGCAGCGGCAGCGCTCACCATCACCACTACCAGCAGCGTCGGGAGAGCAATTCCTTCGCCGAAATAGCCATGAGCAGCTGCAGGTACAACGGCGGCATCATGTGGCCGCTCAGCAACCTGAGCTCATCCCGCAGGAACCTGGACGAGCTTGACTCCGAGTCTCAGCCACTCCAGCCGCCGCTCGCCAGCCCCATAGCCGCTGCCACGGAGATCGTGTGCCCGAGCACAACAACTCCAACAACCTGGCGCTCTACGGCTCCGGCGGCACGAACAACGGCGGGGGCAAGTCTATCAAGAAGAAGAACCAGAACATCGGCTACAAGCTGGGGCACCGCCGGGCGCTCTTCGAGAAGCGCAAGCGCCTCAGCGACTACGCGCTCATCTTCGGCATGTTCGGCATCGTAGTCATGGTGATCGAGACAGAGCTGTCCTGGGGCGCCTACACGAAGGTACCTGCCACGCCGTCGGACCGCCTTCCTCTCGCTCTTGGCGCCGTCGGCGCAGCTCGACCCACGCCCCCCGCCCCGACCCGTGCCCCTGCTGCGGGCTTCGTGTCCGCCCCAGCCCGCGGGAAGACGGCTCCGCAGCCAGCTGCACTCTCCTATCAGCCGTTTAAATCCGTGCGGTCTAGCCGCCCCACGCCGCCGTCCTTGCGGAAAGGCGGCTGCCGCCCGGCCCCGGCGTCACTTCGTTTCTCTTAGAGCCCAGCGCAGCGGGACTGTTCGGCCCTCGCCTGGCCCTGCCGTGAGGCGGCCCTTGCCCTGAGGAGAGGTGCCCTGACCCCCGGCACCGCCGTGTGGGGCCCGCTGGTCCTCCGCCCTGAGACGAGATGCCGCCCTCGCAACCGTGAGGCGAGGTGTCCCACTCCCCCGGCCCCGCCGTGAGGCACTCCCCGGCCCCGACACCGTAAGGCGAGGCGATCCTCCCTCCCCTTCCAGTCCGGGCTCCGCTGCTCGCAGTGGGGCTGGGGAACTCGACGGGGTGGGAACGGTCCCCGTGCGTGTGGGTCTCTGATGGACAGTGGTGTCTTTCTGTTTGCAGGAGTCTCTGTATTCCCTCGCTCTAAAATGCCTTATTAGCCTCTCCACGATTATCCTGCTTGGGCTCATTATTGTATACCATGCAAGGGAAATTCAGGTAATGTTTCACTTTATGAATTGCTGAGTGTTTACATATCTGTGGTTGCAGAGGCAGTTTTTCTAAAGGCTTTATTATGGTAAGCACTTTGCACTTCCCGCTGATTCAGAAAACAAAAATAATCACTTAGTGCTTCCTGAAGTTCAGTGAATGTATTTCATCCCTGGAGAGAAATAAGATAGGCTACATGGACACATCTGTGCTAGGAAGCATTGCCTGTTAGGGACTGTTACCTGTGATTATGCTAGTAAGATCACTTAGTTCTGAGGTTATAGCACACTTTCTCTATGACATACCTGCTGTCTTCTGTAGCAGATATAGGGCAACAGTCTTTTGTTTCCCAGTGACTAAATGTCATGCTGTGCATTTTCTCTGGATAGCAGGGCTAATTATTAGGAAAGAGACATCAGTAACTTCTAGGTATGTAATCTTCACTGTGCTGTTTCAGATACTAGCATACACTAAAAGAATATTTAAAAAGAGAGAGAAACTTTATGTTGGATTTGTTTTATTTAATGCCATAGACATTACAGCCACTAGGAAATGTGACAGAGGAAAGCTGTCAAGACAGGTAGGGCTAAAGGTAGGGGGAATTTAATGATCAAAGCTATAGAGTAAGTCTAAAAATACCGTCACATGTCCTGTCCCAGGTACTTAGTTCTAATTTCAGTTGTCTTTTTTTTTTTTTTTAATCAAGAAATTGCAATTTGACATTTCAGTTAAATTGAAACATATAAGAGAGAGTTTTCAAAGTTTTGAAGTGAAAAATACCTTATTTGTAGATACATTGATGGTTTTGCTATGTCTAATTAGAGATACCTTGGGCTACAGGCAGAAATGACAGTTTTCAAGGGCAAAGACATCTTTTTCAGCAGTACCAATTAACAAAAATGAGAAATTAAGAATTGTATAGTACCCTTCTTTTATGCTGTAGTTCTAATATGAAAGGGCACCATAGTCTCCTACTTAGACTACCATTAGAGAAGTATTGCGTTACTGAAGACTCTTTGACAAATGGAATCCTGTCCTGCAGTCCTTACATATGAAAAAACCCACTATTTCTGGCTCAGAACCCAGTTTCATTGCATTAATATCAAAGATGGGCAGCTGTTTAACATTATTGTACTCAATAAACAAGTGTCTGGTGACAGGATATCACTATAAACTATTGGAATAATGATGAAGAGGTTTCTTTATTTGTGTAAAAATAAATAAATGTAGCTGCTGCAATGTGGGAGCCTTGTTCTCCAGTGTACCTTGCTATAAGTGATGCTTGAGGCACTAAGACCAAAGCTGAAAAAACCAAGCTCTTTAAGTATTTGAATTATTCTATGTATTTTCAAGAAACTTTAAATAGAAAACAATGCACGAGATAACCAAATAGTCATAGGTTTCTGTATGCATAAGCTTACAGTAGGTAAAAACTTCAGTTGTATTTCTGGTTTGGTTTGGTTTGTTTTGTTTTTTAATTGATCATTTTAAAGAACTCCTTCATGTATGAGACTACATGGAAGGAGTTGTGCAATCTTGTGACTTAATCAAGGTTAATGTAGTTTTCAACACTGCCTGACAGTATAGAATTCAAGCATACCTGTTTGTAAAACAGTAATACTCTATGATTTTTTCTGAGAGACACTGTAGACTGCAGTACTTATGTCAGAGCCTGGAGTAAGCTGCAGCTCCAAGGGGCTCTGTCATTCATCTTGAAAATGAAAGGTAAGTTTTGTTTTCAAGGACACTATTGGAAGGAAAGGCCATTGCACCACCCTTAGCTGTTAGATATCTGATAGATTTTTAATTTAGGCACAGTATGTTTATATATGCACACTTGACTTTTTAAAAAAATAAGATGAAAAACACACAGGGAAATATTTACATCCATCTATGGTGCTAAATTTATGTTACACCTTAACTCTGAAAACAATAAGTGTCTTTAAAATACTTTATCTTAGAAATGTACAGAATCTACTCCAAGTGAAAGAAAATACTGCATAAGCCCCAAAATGTAACGATTTTTAAATAATCTTTGAAACTGACTGTTTTCTGATGGGATACTTGCCTTTAATTCAGGCAAATATCCTGCTATGTTCAGTGGAATATTTCTTGAATCAGGTCTGTAGAATCATGCCCATAGATGGTTGATTGTGTCCTGGAGTACCAGCTGTTTGCTGATCTTGTTCAAATTTGATCATTCCTTTCTTATTCTTCTCTAAAAGGTACTTAGACTTTATCAGTAAGTATAGTGTAAATTTGCAGGAATTCATCAAGACAATAAATTTTGTTGTACAGAACAGAATGGCAATGTATTTTGCTTGCAGTATGGTATGTTTCCTAGTCTGATAGACACAAACCTACCTGAAAGAAAAGTAGATTTTCCTGCAAAACATGAACTAAAATATGTTGGGAAATAAGATGAAAGTTTAGCATTTAGTAGTGCTTGCAGATTTAATATTTAGGAGCACTTGGTGACATAAAATGCCTGCTAACCAAAATCAGCTGCTGCTTTTTTTTTTTTTCTTTTCTTTTTTTTTTTTTTCTTTTTCCCCCGTAGTCTGTGCCCTTGGTAGGAAGTCTGAATAGCCATGCTGCAAGCAACTTCATGGTAGTGCCTGACAGTATAGCAGATGACTGTAGTCTGTCCATTTAAATGACCTTGCCTATGTGTTCTGTTTTGAAAACAGTCAGCTCGTCAGTTAAACCAAACTGTGACTTTACTTGTCCCAGACCAGCTGAACATCCTATTTTAAGGGATTTGGAAGGGAGATTTAAGAAGACTTATAGGGATTCTTCGCAAAAATATTATGTGGGGATTAATACTAAGGAATGAAGCTGATAAATAGTGATCAATGATTTACTAACCTTGAGAGAAAGAACAGTAGAGTCATAAACTTAACATACCGAGATACTTTCAGGATGCTCTGGCAAGAGCTAAGATAAGTTAGATGGGAATGCCCTGAGGGGGTACAGACACACTGGCTGAGACCAAGATAAGGGGACTTAAGAAGTTTAGAACCAACTGATGGGGTGGAATAACCAAGGAAATTGGGAACCAGCAAAGATAAGTCATCAAGAAACCACCCTGGCAGCAAGAACAAAGCAGGACAAAGGTCTGAATCCATGCAGCTGGACATAGTGATAAGGAGGAGAGAACGACCACCAGAGAGACTGTGACTCCTGAGCACAGACACGAGATGGACGCAGAGACCGGGGAATAACCTGTCCTGGGAGGAAACTCATGATAATGATTTCTCAGAAACCTAATTAATATATAACCAAGTCCGCGGGATGATGCATAAATACTGTACCTGTTGCTTAACACGTTGCGCACATTTGGAGGAGCGATCCCCCGTGCTGCCCAGTGCTGAATAAACATACCTACTTTACAATCTTACAGATTGTGGAGTCTGATTTCCGCACGTCAGTTTGGCGAGCCAGCCAGGAGGCTCTCTGCTTGGCTGTGGGATCGACTGCGGAGCGGACTCTCCTAGGCGTGCCCTGAGCACTTTCCTCGGAGGAGCCTCCACTGCCAGCCGCTCACCGCAGGAGCAGACAACGACCTCCTGAAGCCATGGACCAAACGGTATGTTTAACGGAGGGGGCTTATAAGTTGTACGCGTGGCCGGGGCAGCTACGCGTGGCTGGGGCAGCTGGTAAATCACGCAGAGACGTCTGGTGTGCAGCATAGTCCCCGTTGGGTGGGTACGCAGCTTGGTTTGGGGTGCCAAAGCGAGACTCGCTGACCGATAGAGCGGCCGCTAGCGATCTTGGGAGTAGATCGAGTGAGTCCGAGGTAACCGCTGCATCCCAGTGTCGGGAGCCAGGACGGACCTGCTGATGACCAGTATGTGAGAAGCAGGAGAAGGGTAAGCAGGCCTCTTGCAATTTTGAAAGATACTTGCAGCTGCTGGAAGGTTGTCAGCTGGGGCAATAATTGTATGATTTGAATGTCTGGAAATTTTTAGCTTGAATTGGGAATTGAGGCTGTTGTAGTGAAAGGGGTCAGTATGATCATTTGTTATATACATGGCAGTGTTTTAAACGTTCACCTTACCTCCCGTGGCTATGTTAAATCTCTTTCGGTATTGATTCTTGGATATTGTAATAAAGCATTTGGTGTTGGCTACTGATTTGGACTTGTTGAACCATAGTGTCTGTGTGAATTGTATTGTTTGTGTGAAGGATTTTTGTGTGTGTGTGATCTTCTATGTTGCGTGGTAAAAATTCTATGTTGTGTGCGGGACCTTCTATGTTGTAAATGCCTGTGTTGTGAAAGCGTGAGTGAGTCCCGGGAATCCGAGCAAAGCTGTGACTGTGTGTGTGGCGTGAGGTCTGTCCAGCCGCCCCTAGCCGCCCAGATTCTTCTGAGGTGGGCTAGAAAGCAAGGGGACTGTCCTCTTTCCAAAGTTTCTTGTATGATTGTGTGACCACTATGAGCGTGTGGACGTCCATGAGAGTGTGAACACTGTGAGTACCCTTGTACGTCGGCACGAAGAGAGATTATATAGAAGTGTAAGAGATGATTTTCTGTGTGGATTGTATTGTTTGTGTGCGAAGATTGAATTGGATCCAAAGTGTGTGTGTGTGTGTGTTTATAACCGCGGTAGTAGTTTATTGTGTTTTGTCATTGTAGATTCCTTTGTTCCCTTGTGGTGGGACCCCGACGGTCCTGAATGGTGTCCTTTACACCACGATAACTCTTGTAAACCTATATTTGTTCTAGAGTGTAAGTGTTGTAGTGAAAAAGTTGTGGGTAGAGTTTGGCTGGAATTTTGAGTGTCCTAGGTGCAAAAGTCAGACAGAGACTGGAATAGGAAAGAAAGGGCTGTGTTTGTGTACGGTGGAAAAGAGGACCAAATAAAAATCAATAAATATGGGAGGAGGTCAGAGTGGAGGTATATTAAAGAAAGTCCTTTAGGGTGTATCCTACACCATTGGAAAGAAGTTGGGGGTCCTCCAGGGAGTAATGTGAATCATAGAATCATAGAATGGTTAGGGTTGGAAGGGACCTTCAAAGGTCTGCTAGTCCAACCCCCCTGCAAGGAGCAGGGACATCCCCAACTAGTTCAGGTTGCTCAGAGCCTCATCCAGCCTGGCCTTGAACGTTTCCAGAGATGGGGCCTCCACCACCTTTCTGGGCAACCTGTTCCAGTGTTCTATAACTCGCATCGTAAAAAATTTTTTCCTAATTTCTAATCTAAATCTACCCCCCTCTATTTTAAAACCATTACCTCTCGTCCTATCGCAACAGGCCCTACTAAACAGCCTTTCCCCATCATTCTTGTAGGCCCCCTTGAGGTACTGGAAGACCGCTATCAGGTCTCCCCGGAGCCTCCTCTTCTGCAGGCTGAACAGCCCCAACTCTCTCAGCCTGTCCTCATAAGAGAGGTGCTCCAGCCCTCTCCTCATCTTCGTGGCCCTCCTCTGGACCTTCTCCAACTGGTCCATGTCCTTCTTGTGTTGGGGGCTCCAGAACTGGACACAGTACTCCAGGTGGGGTCTCACCAGGGCAGAGTAGAGGGGGAGAATCACCTCCCTCGACCTGCTGGCCACGCTTCTCTTGATGCAGCCCAGGATGCGGTTGGCCTTCTGGGCCGCAAGGGCGCATTGCCTGCTCATGTTAAGCTTCTCATCCACCAGCACTCCCAAGTCCTTCTCCTCAGGGCTGCTCTTGATCCATTCCCCGCCCAGCCTGTATTTGTGCCTGGGATTGCCAAACCCAGGTGCAGGACCTTGCACTTGGCCTGGTTGAACTTCATGAGGTTGGCACGGGCCCACCTCTCCAGCCTGTCAAGCTCCCTCTGGATGGCATCCCTCCCTTCCAGCATGTCGACGGCACCACACAACTTGGTGTCGTTGGAGAACTTGCTGAGGGTGCACTCTATCCCACTGTCCATATCGCCGACAAAGATGTTGAACAGGGCCGGGCCCAGCACGGACGTGTAAGGGGAACGTATTCCAGCAATAGAGGCAGATTTGGTGTTCGAGGGGGACAAGGCGGAAGGATGCTGGGAAGGAACCAATGTGCATGTTGTTGGGAGCAAGGGCATTGGAAAAATGAGTGCCCCAAGCGCAGAAATACCCCGACAGAAATGGAGACATTAGACTGACGGGAACCTGGGGCATCTACCCGGGCAGATCCACTGGTTAAAATTAAGCTGGGGGGCCAGGAAAAGGGAGTGAAATTTCTGGTTGATACAGGCGCTTCCTTTTGTGTACCCATCCGTAATGATTCTGTAAATACAGCGGGAGCCACTGGAGGAGGAGGCAGGGAAAGAGCCTGGAGCCTCCTGGCCCAGCAGCGCCGCAAAAAGCACCGGGAGGCGGAGGAGGGTCTGCCCGCTCCGAGGGCACCCCCCCCATACCCTGCCTGCCGCACCTGGATGCATAACTGCCCCACGGCGCCGCGCCGATTTTCCAGACGATGATGTAACTATTAAAGAAGTAGAATTGTTAGTAGATACAGGGGCAACATACTCGGTTTTGAATCAAGCCTTGATGCCCCTGGGAAATGCTTGTGTCATGGTAAAAGGAGCGACTGGCCAAAGTGAAAAGGCATATTTTTGTAAGCCTCTAGAATACCAATTGGGAAAACAATGGGGCATCCACAAATTTTTATATATGCTCAACTCACCGAAAGCACTTTTGGGAAGAGATTTGTTTGAACAATTGGGAGCAAAGATTATATTTGAAAAAGGAGAAAATACTCTGGAGGCAAAAGATCAGCAATATGTTCAGATATTGAGTCTAACCTTAACCAGTCTCCCCTCAGAAGGAAGAATTAATGAGGAAATCCTAAACCAAGTGTACCCGGGGGTATGGGCTACCGATGTACCTGGAAGAGCGAAAAGTGACCTCTGCCCAGTAGCGGCGAACCCATATACCCTGCTGACTGTGTTGACACCTGAACTAATTTGGTTTACTGTTTTAGATTTGAAGGATGCTTTCTTTTGCCTCCCTCTCCATGAGGCCAGTCAAAAATTGTTTGCGTTCGAATGGGAAAATCCTAAAAGTGGTCGGAAGACCCAGCTCACTTGGACGGTGTTGCTGCAAGGATTTAAGAATAGTCCTACCATTTTTTGGCAGTCAGCTTGCGAAAGACTTAGAATCCTGGGAAACCTCGTCTGAGGAAGGAAAATTGTTGCAGTATGTGGATGATATCCTGATCGCCACCAAAACAGAGGAAGACTGTATGGCATGGACGGTGAGTCTGTTGAATTTCTTGGGACTCCAGGGATACCGGGTGTCCAAGAAGAAGGCCCAGGTAATGCAACGTAAAGTGAATTATTTGGGCTATGAAATTAGTGCGGGGCAGAGAACTTTGGGACAGTCCCGCAAAGAGGCGATATGCCAAACTTAGAAACCCCAGACAGTAAAGGAGATGCGGACTTTTCTGGGAATGATGAGGTGGTGCTGATTGTGGATTTATAATTATGGACTGCTTGTTAAGCCACTGTATGCGCTGACAGCCACTGAGCAGAAGCACCTTGAGAGGAACAAGGAGACTGAACGAGCCTTTGAGCTACTGAAAAAGGCTTTGATGTCGGCCCCGGCCGTAGGACTCCCAGATGTGAGTAAGCCGTTTCTTCTTTTCTCTCATGAGAAGCAGGTCATTGCCCTAGGAATATTGGCACAAGATCTGGGTCCATATCGACGGGCGGTTGCCTACCTCTCTAAGCAGTTAGATGCCACTGCAAAGGGTTGGCCTGGATGCCTATGGGCGGTTGCAGCTGTGATACTGAACATACAGGAAGCCCGAAAGTTTACTCTGGGCCGGAAAATGACTGTTTTGGTGTCTCACGCAGTATCAGCAGTACTGGAAGCAAAGGGTGGGCACTGGCTCTCTCCACAAAGATTCCCGAGATATCAAGCTGTATTGGTAGAACAGGATGATGTGGAAATCGTGGTCACTAACATTGTCAACCCAGCTTCTTTTCTTAGCGGGAACACAGGAGAACCGGTGCATCGTGACTGGAAACCATCGAAGCAACATACGCAAGCTGCCCAGACCTGAGGGACAACCCTATGGAAAACGGGGAAAACTGGTTCACAGACAGGAGCAGTTATGTCTTAAATGGCAATCGACATGCGGGATACGCCATCACCACCAGTCAAGAGGTAATAGAATCAGGGCCTTTGCCCATGAACACCTCCGCACAGAAGGCAGAAATAATTGCCCTAACCCATGTGCCCTGGAATTGGCCCAGGGCAAAGTAGTGAACATTTATATGGACTCAAAATATGCCTTCAGAGTTGTGCACGCACATGGAGCAATTTGGAAAGAAAGAGGACTATTGAACTGCCAGGGGAAAAATATCAAACATGCAGAAGAAATTCTGAAGCTACTAGAAGCTGTCCAGCTCCCTGAGAAAGTGGCAATTATGCATATTAAGGCACACCAGAAAGTGAGCTCAGATTTGGAGAAAGGGAATGAGCTGGCGGACAGAGAGGCAAAACAAGTGGCCAAAACAAAGGTGAAAATAGAAGGGGCTCTAATTCCTAATAGGCAAATCTCCCTAGAAGGTAAACCAGAATATACCAAGGAAGATCAGAAACTTATCACAGACTTAGAAGGGTCATATAATGAAGAGGGGTGGGCTTCTACCCCACAGGGAAAACTAATTATTCCCTCTTGTTTACTGTGGCACTTGATATGGGAGGAACATAGAGAAAGGCATTGGGGAACGGAGGCTCTGTATAAACATTTAGTAAGAGAAATTGTGGCCAGTAATTTATATACCACGGTGAGACAGGTGACTCAACAGTGTGATCTTTGCCTCCAGACTAATCCTAAAAATACTCCCAAACCAGAAATGGGCCAGATTGGAAAAGGCAATGGGCCTGGACAACAATGGCAGGTTGATTTTACAGAACTTCCAAGAAAAGGGGGGTATCGATATTTGCTGGTATTAACTGATACCTTTTCAGGTTGGCCAGAAGCATTTCCGACCAGAACAGCTAAGGCTCGGGAGGTAACTAAAGTATTGGTACAAGAGATAATACCACGTTTTGGGGTTCCAGCAACCATATCCTCTGACAGAGTACTGCATTTTGTCTCAAAAATAGTACAACAAATTAGCCACCATTTGGGTATAGATTGGCAACTTCATACCTCATACCGCCCTCAGTCGAGTGGCCAAGTGGAAAAAATGAACCACTTAATCAAACAGCAAATTGTGAAATTGGGACAAGAAGCAAACCTGACATGGCCTCAGTCTCTCCCTTTAGCCCTTTTGCATATATGAATGAGACCAAGGGCAAAGGAAGGACTGAGCCCCTTTGAAATTTTGTATGGACAACCCTATGGGATACAGAGGGGGATGTCTATGCAAGCTGGGGATGAAATTATGACTTCCTACATGGTGGCATTGAGCAAACAGCTCAATAGAATTGGAAAGCATGTAATTGGGACCCAGGGAAGAGGTCTAGATGAACCTGTGCATGATATACAACCTGGAGATTATGTATATGTAAAGTCTCTTGCAGAAAATACCTTGGAATCACAGTGGGAAGGACCATACCAGGTACTCCTCACCTCCTTTACAGCAATCAAGATCAGAGAGCAGAATGCCTGGATACACCACACTAGGGTAAAAGAGGCGCCACGAAAACTCTGGACTTCTGAAGTTCAGGGACCCCTAAAGCTTAAATTGAAAAGGTAGAATATGGATTAAGGTTTGTGTCCATAATCCTTTATATAGCAATTCGATGCAGCTTGTGGTGTTTTCAGAATACAGGAGATTCCTACCGTGAATGGAGGGGGAACCAGTTACGATAAAGACTTGAGTCTAACAAATATTTTGAGAAAATGCTAGATAGGGAAACATTGTACTAGAATTAGGTGTAGTAAAAGAATTTACTAGTTTTCTAGAAAAAGGGGGACTGAAAGAAGGGATTAATACTAAGGAATGAAGCTGATAAATAGTGATCAATGATTTACTAACCTTGAGAGAAAGAACAGTAGAGTCATAAACTTAACATAACGAGATACTTTCAGGATGCTCTCTAGCAGGAGCTAAGATAAGTTAGATGGGAACATCCTGAGGGGGTACAGACACACTGGCTGAGACCAAGATAAGGGAACCTAAGAAGTTTAGAACCAACTGATAGGGTGGAATAACCAAGGAAATTGGGAACCAGCAAAGATAAGTCATCACCCTGGCAGCAAGAACAAAGCAGGACAAAGGTCTGAATCCATGCAGCTGGACATAGTGATAAGGAGGAGAGAACGACCACCAGAGAGACTGTGACTCCTGAGCACAGACACGAGATGGACGCAGAGACCGGGGAATAACCTGTCCTGGGAGGAAACTTATGATAATGACTTCTCAGAAACCTAATTAATATATAACCAAGTCCGCGGGATGATGCATAAATACCGTACCTATTTGCTTAACACGTTGCGCACGTTTGGAGGAGCGATCCCCCGTGCTGCCCAGCGCTGAATAAACATACCTACTTTACAATCTTACAGATTGTGGAGTCTGTTTTCTGCACGTCAGGAGCACCTTCAGTATATAAGGGATGAGGTGGGGTGTGTGTCCTCCACCTCTTATTCAGCACCACAGACAGCTCCGCACGTTGCACATCATCCGGGACGCCCTTGGCTGGGCTGGGCCTGGCTCAGAGCAACCTGTGCTGCGGAGAGGGCGGCTGCCAGCCTCCCCAGTTTCCCTCTCGCAGCACAGACAGGTGAGTTTTCTTGCTGTCTGACGGCACATGCGTAATTTTGGACATATTTTTTAGCCTTGCGTTCTAAACCTATTAGCAAAACAAATTAATTTTTATATTCTATGAAACAGCTCTGCATTTGACAGACCAAAGTCTCCAGAATGGCATAGCTGCAGTATTTAGACAAAAATAACTGTTTGGCTGCTGTGCAGTTTTGTGAAATATTGGAAATGTTAAAATACTTTCTTCAAATAGGTTTTCAGTGATTGCAGTGTATTAGTTATTCTGTATTATTAGCTATTAGTGTTATTGTTAGTATAATAATAAGGATAAGTACAATTAGTGTTATTATTATTCTGTATTATTAATTATTAGTGTTATTATGTGTTATTAGTTAGTGTATTAGTTATCCTGTTATTCAGGAGCTATTCTATTTATGAAATGTGACTTAATGTTAAGACTATAATAACAGCCAAATTAAACCAGGTAGTTTTAAATGATAATTCTTATCCTACATTATCATTTCCAGAAAAGAGGATAAAAAACACAAACAATGCTTCCTTCACCTCCCTCCTTCTCCCAGGAAAAAAGACGGATGAACCACAGTAATGATGTTGGAGCCAAGTATGGTGACAACCCCAAATCTGTGTATTCTCCTTTTGGTTCATTGTTGTCACGCTTGTAATGTTGTTTAAAACATCACACTTGGGAGATTATGAAATATTCATTACTCGCTCTCTAAGCTTGTGTGGTTGTTGATTCATTTTGGAAGACCAGTAGGAAAAATGTAACTCGTTATCCCAGCCTAGAACAGGTATTTCTCTGACTACTGTTCCAGTTGAGCAATACACTTTCGAAGAGGTGGAGGAAGGAAGAGCTAAGAAACTAGTATCATTCAATTATCATAATAATTTACAATGTAAAAATTGTCCACTTCATGCATAAACAGTTTGTTACTTCATTATATTTTACATAATTAAAATAGTAGCATACAACATGATTAAAATTATTGTTTCTAGACAACTTATTGTTCCATTCCACATTTCCCTAATGCAATTTGCTGTTAGATTAACAGTCAGGTGGAAGCTAAGAAACCTTTTGATAACAGTTCACATGGTAAAGCTGTTTTGTTTGGTTTTTTTTTTTCTGCTTTTACTGAGAAAGTAGACGCCTCTGTCTCTCTCTTGTACTGCTAGAGATAGAAATGCTTTTTAAATGTACAGTTCCCGAAGTTTTACTGGCACTTCCTTATATTACTCAAAACAAAAGATTAAAACCAAAATTCTCTAAGGTTACTAATAAGATGTCTTTAATCCCCTTTCTTGGGTATTCTGTCACAGCCTGGTATTTCTTGAAAGATGATTGTCACAGGGTAGGAGGACTGTGTCCACTGGGATACTTTTGTTTTGGTGCTGGACTACTTAGGGTATCTGGTTACCCGGGACATGGACAAAGCTGAGGTGCTTAATAACTTTTTTGCCCTGGTCTTCACCGACGAGGACTCTAGCCACATCGCCCAAGTTGCAGAAGGCAAAGGCAGGGACTGAGAGAATGAAGAACTGCCCACTGTAGCAGAAGAGCAGGTTCAGGAACACCTGAGGAACCCAAAGGTGCACAAGTCCATGGGACCTGATGAGATGCATCCGCGGGTCCTGAGGGAACTGGCGGATGAAGTTGCCAAGACACTGGCCATCGTATTTGAGAAATGGTGGTGGTCTGCTGAGGTCCCCGATGACTGGAAGAGAGGGAACATAACCTCCATTTTTAAAAAGGGGAAGAAGGAAGACCCGGGCAACTATAGGCCGGTCAGCCTCACCTCTGTGCCTGGCAAGGTCATGGAGCAGATTCTCCTGGAAACCATGCTAAGGCACATGGAGAGCAAGGAGGTGGTTGGTGACAGCCAACATGGCTTCACCAAGGGCAGATCGTGCCTGACCGATTTGGTGGCCTTCTAAGATGGGGTTCCAGCATTGGTGGACAAGGGACGAGCAATGGACATCATCTACCTGGACTTTTGCAAGACATTTGACACTGTCCCACATGACATCCTTCTCTCTAAGCTAGAGAGACATGGCTTTGATGGACGGACCACTCAGTGGATAGGGAACTGGCTGGATGGCCGCACTCAGAGAATGGTGGTCAACGGCTCAATGTCCAAGTGGAGACTGGTGATGAGTGGTGTTCCCCAGGGGTCCGTGTTGGGCCCGGCCCTGTTCAACATCTTTGTCGGAGACATGGACAGTGGGATAGAGTGCACCCTCAGCAAGTTCGCCAATGACACCAAGCTGTGTGGTGCCATCGACACGCTGGAAGGGAGGGATGCCATCCAGAGGGACCTTGACAGGCTGGAGAGGTGGGCCCATGCCAACCTCATGAAGTTCAACCAGGCCAAGTGCAAGGTCCTGCACCTGGGTTTGGCAATCCCAGGCACAAATACAGGCTGGGTGGGGAATGGATCAAGAGCAGCCCTGAGGAGAAGGACTTGTGAGTGCTGGTAGATGAGAAGCTCAACATGAGCCGACAAATGCGCCCTTGTGGCCCAGAAGGCCAACCGCATCCTGGGCTGCATCAAGAGAAGCGTGGCCAGCAGGTCGAGGGAGGGGATTCTGCCCCTCTACTCTGCCCTGGTGAGACCCCACCTGGAGTACTGTGTCCAGTTCTGGATTCTCCAACACAAGAAGGACATGGACCAGTTGGAGAAGGTCCAGAGGAGGGCCACGAAGATGATCAGAGGACTGGAGCACCTCTCCTGTGAGGACAGGCTGAGAGATTTGGGGCTGTTCAGCCTGCAGAAGAGGAGGCTCCAGGGAGACCTTAGAGCGGTCTTCCAGTACCTCAAGGGGGCCTACAGGAAAGACAGGGAGAGACTCTTCAGTAGGGCCTGTTGTGATAGGACGAGGGGTAATGGTTTCAAAATAGAGGGAGGTAGATTTAGATTAGATATTAGGATTAAATGGTTTACACTGAGGGTGGTGGAACACTGGCCCAGGTTGCCCAGAGAGTTGGTGGATGCCCCATCCCTGGAAACGTTCAAAGCCAGGTTGGACAGGGCTCTGAGCAACCTGATCTGGTCGGGGATGTCCCTGCTCCTTGCAGGAGGGTTGGACTAGAGATGACCTTTGAAGGTCATGTTTATCTCATTGTCTTTCTTCTTCTGTTGAATCCATGCCAAAAGAAACAAAAGTCTAGCTTGCCTTTGCTTAAGTATTCTGAATCATCAGCTAAGACTGCTACTGCAAAAAGAAGTGAAGATTAAGAGCACAGAAAGCAAATCTATTGAATAACAGGTGAAAATCAATAAATCAACCTTGAGTAATAATTTTATTCTGATCTAAAACCTGTTGAAAATTACTGAAATTTTTCTGTTTATTTTAATAGGCCTTGGATCAGGTGACAATAAATCTCATCATGTGCCAATTTTGGTCCAGGATACAGTAGCTTCATGTATAGGCTTGAAAATTACCTTGTACCAGCGAAGCTTAATCCACATTCCATACAGCAGAAAAGCATACTGATTTTAAGAAATCTAGAGAGATCGTATCTGTTAAATTATCACTTTCAGAGTATTTATTTGATAAATATTTTGTTTTATTTCCATT
Organism: Chlamydotis macqueenii; assembly: GCF_036417535.1. NCBI lineage: Eukaryota > Metazoa > Chordata > Aves > Otidiformes > Otididae > Chlamydotis > Chlamydotis macqueenii. The sequence goes on from NC_141592.1 coordinate 42,729,539, forward strand.
CAGTCCATTTTTGAATAGATTATATCTGCAGAACATGTTGAACCAGGAAAAGTTACTGGTGCCCACTGTCTCTGAAAAGCAGCACTGTAATGCATAAGGCACAGAAGACAGGATAGAAAATCCTTTAACAATGATCAAACATCTAATGAACAGTGACTGAAAGAATCTGAGGCCTTTTGCATTGAAATTAAATGTAGAAGATGCTTGTTTCCAACAGCTTCCCTTAGGACATAGGGGGAGGTTGTATCTAATGGTCAGGCCACTGAATGATTGGCCTGACAATACCTAGCATTGTCCATTCAAATGCACCCTTGTTCTGAGGCTGTTAGAAGTTTATCAGGACATCAGATTTATCTTTCCTTAAAAATATGTTCTTAAGTCTAGAGTCACAGGTGTACTCCTTTGTCAGAATGAATAAATTAGCTCATTTTATCTAGCTTCAGATTCAGTATTTCTTCCTTTAGCTTCTGTTTCCCCTATTCCCTTGCAAAAATATTGCCAATTTCTTCAGTGAATATATCCTTTTAAAATTGGTTTTAGTAATTAAGCTGATCTTCCCTGAAGAGAGTAAGGCTTCTCTCACGTTGGGAACAGTGGCTGATGGTAGCCGTGTTGGGAGATGGCAGTTCTTCATGCAGTGATCTGTAGAACAAATTAATTTTTGTGATGAATGAAGAAAAACAAATCTGAAATCAAGAATTGTAAAAAGGTCATTAAAAATTAACAACATAAAAATACTGAAAAGTAGCTAGTCCTCCTCAGTGAATTTTGCTTCCACAAGAATATTGTAGAATTGGAGTGACTTTATTTCTGAGATACTTGAAATGGGGAAAAATATGACAGAGAGCACTAGGTTTCTTACAAGATGCGCTCTAAAAATAGTTCTGTATAAAAGTACTGATATTTTGTGGGAAGGTGTGCTATGTTCTTCATACACAGTCTTGGAATTGCTGCTTCAGCGCAAAACTAAATTCATTCCTAACTCTGGAATCTGACTAATGTTTCTATCCCAGTACTGCTAAGATTAGTGCACTAGTTATAGCAGACCACCTACAAGACCAGAAAAGGTTTTTAAAGAGAGGTTTGATTCAAAGGCTCATAAAAATTCATATCTCACCATTGTTTAAAAATTCTGAGGAAGCTCAAATGTGATTGTTTCATCAAGAGTCCAAATGAAATTAAAGTAGGAGATTGCCTCATGAAATATCTTTTTAATAATGCTTTTCTCGGGAGTTTCTTCTTCTCTATAGCACTGGGGAAGAAATCTGGATATCTAGGAACATCCTTTTTTTTTTTTTTTTTTTTTTTTCTTTTCTCCTTGGAGTCCTTGGATTTCACTTCTTGACACTATCACCTGCATAGAAGGTTATCGGGAAGAAAGAATGTCAGTTTTAGGGGCATGTCACCCTCTTTGGGTCCCTGAAGCACATACATACAGGGAGAACTACATGAAAATAAATTCCATATATCTCAACAATTGCTGAGTGTTGTAATGGTTCTTTGGCACCACAAGTTGTCAGGTATTAAGCCATTTCACAGTTGTTTGAGACAAATGATAAAGCTGAAAGTCTGACCTGTAGCATTTAAAAATTTTGAGCAATGCCTCAGAATATCTTTGGAGAGAGAAAGCAAAAAAGAATACTGTCAGTATCTGATTTAGAACAGAAAATATGGGGAGGCAGAATTTAACCTTATGTTAGTTTATGTGATCGTGTCCTTTCTTTGTTATCTCATAGAGTATTTGGGCTAGTGCTTTATAATGATCTGAGGGACAGAGGTTCAAAAAGATATGGACAAACCTGATAAGTGCGTTGAGTAACACATATATGTTTATTGAAATGGCTGTGGCTATGTTTCTCTCCATGTGTGCCCTGTCATAGTAACTATGATGTATATTATTCAGGTGTATTTTAATGTGCACATTGGAAAATATAGTACACAAAAACCATAAGTAGTCTGTGCTTCAGTTACACATCTCTTCTTGAGATGATCAGATTTAATGCTGTCTTTGAGGGAAGCGTTTCGAGCCTTCTTAGCCACCAGCACACATGAACATGATTTTTTCTTTACATGCACTGACATACATAGTGTGAATAGCAAGATATCAATAACCATGAAAAGCTCATTTTGCATAGAGATACCAAATTTAAATAAATATACTATGCAAAAAAAAATGTAAGATGAAACTAAGTAGCAGACTTTTACAATCATTTTTTTTAATTGGCATTTTTATAATTAGAGGGAGTGTGTGTATGTGCATATACATGTACAAATGATAGAATAATCTAACTTCCCCATTTGAACAAACTAAGAATATTTCATCCGTGTAGCTAGCTATATCCACATGATCTTGTGGAGCAATTTCTAATGACCTACTAGAAAATTTGATCTTAACTCTGGATGTGGGAAACATTCTGGAAAATATAAGATAACAAGGCTTTCATGTAGTTTTGTGAAAAACATTATTCTTTGCCTTCTGTGCTTTGCATGCAGAAGGTGTTTGATGCCTCATGACTTTATATAAGACTTAAACTTACTAACTTCTCTGCTCTGTGGCACTGTATTTGGGATGCAGAGTCCTCAGGAATTCCTACAGACTCTCCAAGATCGAGGACAGGCCTTTGGATAATTTATAGACTATTTGATTATATGCCTTCTGATGATGGAAGAAGGTATTTTTCATCCCCTAGTTAGGGAAAGGCTTGAGATGTCTATCTCCAACCACCATATGATTTTCAATCATTTGTACTTAACACCTTCTTCTTCTTTGAGGACTATAATGCTTGTTTTAGTTGCATAAGTGATATTTTGGGGACTAGAAGCTATAGAAAAATGTTTGGTCAAAAATTTGGTAGAACAACAGCCACAGAGGCTATATTTTGCTAGTCTATGTCATAGTTCCATCAGTTCTTTTATAAGGGTAAAGCGAGTCCAGTATTCAACCATTTAAAATTTGGATTTTAAAATTAAACAATTGCCACAATGCCTTTATGAGTACAGTTGATTCTCCTTCTGCAAGGAATGCCTCAAAGAGTACAGCTTATGCTACTTTATCATTGCTTATCGCTTCCTTTTTATTCCTTACAACAGAGCAGTGATACTGTTTTCACATTTGTTCTTCTACCAGGATTATAAAGAAACTGGCCAATTTCCTTGTACTTTGCATTCACCAACATCCTCAGATAGCCTGCTAGGAATTTGTTTTGATATACTAATGATTTGCAAAATTAATTTTTCTACTTTTCTTTTAAGTAGCTTCAGGGAGTCTCTGATCTAAGTTGTAATTGTGTGCAATCTGTCTACTCTGAATTTATTTTTTTTTTTCTAATCTGGTGTTATATGAATGTAACACAAATTGTTATGTAAACACACAAATGCTGATTAATATCTATGACGTGCTATCTATTTTTATATTTATACTGTGTGTTGTTAGAAACTTCAAGTTTATTTATAGTTTAAGATTCATGTCTTATTTTTACATACCACATGTTGGAAATACATTATATAATTTCAGATGAAAAAAACTTTTTAAAATTTGTCTTACAGAATGCAGGCTTAGTAAAGGTAGATGGTAGTTCTGTATTTGAAGAAGCTTTACAGAACATTGATGAATGACTTAAATTATATTTCAATGTTAGGCTAATCATTAATAAGAAATTTGAAAGCTATGAGCAGGCATGACATCTTTGACCTTGACTGGAGTTTGGCCTTCTGCATAGGCTGCAGGACTCAATTTTATAGGAAGAGCTTGTTCTCTTCTTATTACTAGCATCATTCTCCATTTGAATGGGGAGTAGTATCTTAAAAAGTGAATGCATGGTTATTATAACAGAATCAGGGCCACGAAGATGATAAGAGGGCTGGAGCCCCTCTCCTATGAGGACAGGCTGAGAGAGTTGGGGCTGTTCAGCCTGGAGAAGAGGAGGCTCCGGGGAGACCTTATAGCGGTCTTCCAGTACCTCAAGGGGGCCTACAAGAAAGACAGAGAGAGACTGTTCAGTAGGGCCTGTTGTGATAGGATGAGGGGTAATGGTTTCAAAATAGAGGGAGGTAAATTTAGATTAGATATTAGGAAAACATTTTTTACACTGAGGGTGGTAAAACACTGGCCCAGGTTGCCCAGAGAGGTGGTGGATGCCCCATCCCTGGAAACATTCAAGCCAGGTTGGATGAGGCTCTGAGCAACCTGATCTAGTTGGGGATGTCCCTGCTCCTTGCAAGGGGGTTGGACTAGATGACCTTTGAAGGTCCCTTCAATTCTATGATTCTATAATTGACTGAAAGCAGCTGAGAGGGCATATATATATATATAAAAAAATATATACCCCCCCTTTAAATTGTGCTGTTCAGCTGTTCTTTCTCTCCTTCATTCATTTTCCCTCCTTGCTTTCCAAATAGTAAATATACACAACCAAGCAAGCCGGAACATGCAAATACCACTGCATTTTCCAAATTAAAAATTGACAATTGCATTTAGTAGGTTGCACAATTGCAAGCATATACAATGTACATGCAATCCTATACTAATTTCTATCTATTTTCAGTACATCCCAATTGACTTGTTATCCACAGCCTATTTTATTCCAGAATATTTGGTATTCATGTATTTCATGGACTGAATATAGAGACACGGATTTGTATGGACATTTACCTCATAAATATGATTTTGAAATGTTACTATTTTTAAAAATAGGAATACATACATGTGCATTTAGTTTTCAGCTACTAACAGACCTCACCTGGCTGCCTAGGCTACTCTGGTGTTTGCAGGCCTCTGCTTTTCATTTTTGGTTTTTTGAAGGTGTGACTACAGTTCATTTAGACATGGCCAACCTAGCTTTAAAACAGCTAGTTCAGGTATTGTTAGTAAGTAGTTGAGGTACAGTTGAACTTTTTTTTCACTATGAGTTATCTTTTAGAGTCTTTATGTAGTTTCTTGGATGATTTTGTAGCCTACATTGGTCTGTATTGGTACCCGAAGTTTGAAGAAAGCTTGAATAGTTCTACTGAAGCTATAAACTCTCCTGTCTGAAGCATTGATGTGCTCTAAAGAAGTCTTAACGTTGTACTGCAGAAAGTATTTTCAATTTGTAATTTAGATTTCCATTCTGAAAAACCTTTCTTAAATTCTTCTTAATTCTATGAAACGTTGAATAAGCAATTGATTTTGAAGGGATGAGGTTTAAAATGGCACAGAGTTGTGTTTTATCAAAAATTGCAATTAAACAAAAATATGAAAAAATCTTAGTAAATAATATGTGGAAATTCAGTTTCATATACAGTTTTAAAAATAGTGCACAAAAACATTCTTTTTGGCTTAACCAAAATCACATTCACTTAGTAGTGACTTAGTAATGTCATTTGCTGAAATGGCATATTTATTTTGGTTTTAGTGGTCATTAGCAGCTCTGAAAGCTGGAATTATAACAGTGTTTGTTAATGGCATGCTAAAGTTAACCTTATATTTTATCATTTCCGTTATTCATGGTGGACAATGGAGCAGATGACTGGAGAATAGCCGTGACTTATGAGCGTATTTTCTTTATCTGCTTGGAAATACTTGTATGTGCTATACATCCCATACCTGGGAACTATACATTCACATGGACAGCTCGGCTTGCCTTTTCTTACGCTCCATCCACAACAACAGCTGATGTGGATATTATTTTATCTATACCAATGTTCTTAAGGCTCTATCTTATTGCCGGAGTTATGCTTTTGCATAGCAAACTTTTCACTGATGCATCATCTAGAAGCATTGGAGCATTAAATAAGATAAACTTCAATACCCGTTTTGTTATGAAGACTTTAATGACAATCTGTCCAGGAACCGTACTGTTGGTTTTTAGTATCTCATTATGGATAATTGCTGCGTGGACTGTCCGAGCTTGTGAAAGGTAAGGTTGTTCTGTTTGGTTGGTTGGTTTTGTCTGTCTCTCTTGTTTTGCTTCTTTGGTTTTGTATTTGAAGGACCTAAATATTTAATGGAATGGAGCTTCTTGGTCTTTGATATGTTGAGTGCTGGTTGGATTTCACTCTGTCACAGATTGTCAGGAATGCTTTGCCTTTTAATCTGAAAGACTTATGTAGAGAAGTTTGTGCCACAACATTTATTGTAGTATTGCAAGTAGATTTCTAAGATTTCATTTAATGTTACTAAAATACAGTGGGATACCATAAAATGTCTTTTAACAACAGTTACAGTTGCTGATATTCTGTGTTGATAACAACTTTCATTTATTGTGTTTGTGAGTTAAATTTATTGAGAGTAATGTAGATAAAATTGCCATGGAAAATTCCAATGGAAAAATGTATTTTTTTCAATTAGACTTTTATTGTCCTGTTTATTTAAAAAAAAAAAAGTGAAAAAATGTTGGGCAATTGACAAGATCAAGAAAGGGTGATGTACTGGTTTTGACTGGGACAGAGTTAATTTTCTTCATGGTAGCTCATATGGTGTTATGTTTTGGATTTGTGACCAAAATAGTGTTGATGATAGCACACCGATGTTTTAGCTATTGCTGAACAGCGCTTACACAGCGTCAAGACCTTCTCTGTTTCTCACTCTGCCCACCTCCAGCGAGGGGTGCACAAGAAGTTGGGAGGGGACACAGCTGGGACAACTGACCCCAACTGACCAAAGGGATGTTCCATACCATATGACATCATGTTCAGCAATAAAAGCTAGAGGAAAGGAGGAGGAAGGGGGGAAGTTTGGAGATGTGGCATTTGTCTTCCCAAGTAACTGTTACTTTCCTGGAAAAGTAAGATGGGAAGTAGTGAATGAATTCCTTATTTTGCTTTGCTTGTGCATACAGCTTTTGCTTTCCCTATTAAACTGTCTTTATCTCAACCCATGCATTTTCTCACTTTTACCCTTCCGATTCTCTTCCTCCTCCCACTGGGAGGTGGGATGATTGAGCGCGTGGCTGTGGGGCTATAGCTGCTTACCAGGATTAAGCAACAACAGAGGCAAAGAGGAACAGAGGGGGGGAGGGGGGGAGAGAGCGATATAGATAAAAACGGAGGGGAAAAGAGATAAATAGGGAGTGAGAAATAGATGGAGAGAGAGAAAGAGAAAGAAAGAGAGAGAGAGAGAAAGAGAGAAAAAGAGATAAAGAAATCAAGCAAGCAACAGAGAGACAAAGAAGGAGAAAGGAAGAGTTTGAAAGAAACAGAGAAAGAAAGAGAAGGGGGAAGAAAGAGGAAAACAGAAGGAGAGAAAAAGCAAAACGGGGAGAAAGAGAGACAAGGAAGAGAGAGGTAGAGAGAGAGAGATATGAATGGAAAAGAGAGCTACTAAAAGAAAGATATATAGTTAGAAAAGAAATATAAATAGAGGGACGGAGAAAGAGAGTTGAGAGAGAGAAGGAAAGAGAGGGAGAGTAAGATAGTAAGAGAGAGGGGGGGGGGGAGAGAGAAAGGGAGGGAGAAACAGTGGGAAAGAGGGGGAGGAGAGGGAGAGCAGGAAGACAAACCAAGAGAAACAACAAAAGCAAGAGTGTGAGAGAAAACATGAGAAAGCACACAAGAGACAAAGAAGAGAGAAAAAGTGGGAGAGAGATAAATACTGAGCAAGTGAGAGAGAAAAAGCGGGGGGCAAAAGCAAGAGACTGAGCGAGAGAGAGAAATCAAGAGAGGAAAAAAGAACGCGATGGAGCAAAAGCAAGAAACTGTGTGCGTGAGTCAGCACAAGCAGGGTGCAGGTGTCCATTTGGGCTTGCAGGGAGTAGGGCAGGGTAATTTACAGAGGCACGTAATAAACACATATAGAAAAAGGAATAAACATATCCCTACAATAATGCTTTGCATCAGGTGTTCCACCCATCCTGTCAGGGGTTTAAATCACTCAGCTAGCCAGGCACCACCAGTAGATTGTTTTATTTGATGCATTAAGTCCTGGAGATGTTGAATGTTGTACTCTACGTTAGCTGTTTCATCAGTTGAAGCAGCACATGCCTTCAAAACCAGAGCAGCGTTTATGGTATCGAAGAAGGAGATAGTCCACCGCCAATCGATTTTGTAGTATTCCTTGACGTACAGCTGTTACCTACTCGGAAAGAATAACAATGAGGAACATGAATATCAAAAGCACTTAGCATAGTATAATTCCGTAATACAGCTACTGGGATTGGCATGCCAATGAAACACGTTTTCAAGAGATCTGCAGCTGTTAATCCTCCCTCAATACAAAATGGCAGATGAGTTAGTTACAGTAAAGGCCAACCAAATCCAAGTATTTACATGTTGATCTCATGGAAATGTATCCAGGGCATGTGCTTGTGTCCTGGTTTCAGCTGGAATGGAGCTAATTTTCTTCTCAGTAGCTGCTGTGTTTTGGATTTAGTATGGGATTTGGTATGTGAAGAATGTTGATAATACACTGATGTTATGAGTTGTTGCAGGACTGTCGTAGCGCAGCCCCGACTGGGACTAGACTACGCAGTCTCTCTCTCACTCCCCCCACCCTCCGAGAGAATAGGAGGAGATGATATAAGAAAAACGGCTCAAGGTTTGAGATAAGGACGGGGAGAAATCCTTAAAGTTACCGTCATGGGCAAAACAGACTCAACTTGGGGAAAAATATTCATTTATTTCTAAAACTAGCAGGAGAATGAGACAGGGAACAAGATAACCTCCCCCCACCCCTCCCTCTTCCCGGGCTTAACATTATCTCTACTACGTCCCCTCCCGAGCGGCACGGGGGGGTGTCGTGGTTTTGTTTAGTGAGGGGGGGCCTAAGGTGGTAGCTTCTGTAGAAAACTGCTAGAAGTTGTGGGGTCCCACCCCTACGCCACAGTTCTTCGTGGAACTGCTCCGGCGTGGGTCATCTCTTCCACAGAGTTCAGTCCCTTCAGAACAGCTGTCCCAGCGGGCCCTCCACGGGCCACAGCCTCCTTCAGGCCTCCACCTGCTCCGGCGTGGGGTCCTCCACAGGCTGCAGGTGGATCTCTGCCCCTCCGTGGACCTCCATGGGCTGCAGGGGGACAACCCGCTCCACCATGGTCTTCACTACTAGTTGCAGAGGAATCTTGGCCAGGAGCCGCGTTACTCCTCCCCCTCCTTCTTCACTGACCTTGGCGTCTGCAGCCGTTCCTCACAACAGGCAGGCAGACGCCTCTCAGGATCCTTTTTACATCTTATTCACTTCAACTGCTCATCTCCTCTCCACTTCTTGCAGCCAGGCCGGGCCAAGTTGGGCCCAGTCGGCTGCCCGGCGGGAGGCCAGAGGGTGAGGCCTGCAAGGCCCACAAGCCTCGCGCCTCCCCGTCTCTGCCCCCCGCTCAGCTGCTTAACATCTCCTCTCCTTTTTTTTTTTTCTGTTTTCCCCTTCTTAAATACGTTATCGCAGAGGCGTTATCACGGGACATTCTGCTACCAATTGGCTCGGCCTTGGCCAGCAGCGGGTCTGCCCTAGGCCCGGCCGAGTCCACTGAACAAAGGGGAGCAACTTCTAGCAGTTTCCTACAGAAGCTACCACCTTAGGCCCCCCCTCACTAACAAAACCAGAACAAGGACTTTTTCAGCTTCCCAGGTTTTGCTAATGTGCAGGTGCAAGACGCTGGGAGAGGTACAGCCAGTACAGTTACCTAAACCGGCCAAAGAAAGTATTCCATACCATAAACATCATGCTCAGTATATAAGTGGGAGTTGGTCGGCGGGCAGCTCTCTTGCTCTTTTCTCTCACTGCCCAGGATCATTCCAGGATCGCTTTTGGTTTCGTTCCGTGATTGCTGCTCGGGATGGGCCATATTGGTCATCAGGTAGTGAGAAACTGTGCATCGGTCGTTTTGTATATTTCATTATCCCTATATTTTATTATTATTGTCATTATTAATATATATATTATTATCTCTTCCTTTGCTATCCTAGTAAACTGTCTTTATCGCAACCCATGAGTTTTTCTTTCTTTTCGGTTCTCTCCACCATCCCCCTGGGGAGGGTGAGCGAGCGGCTGTGTGGTACTTGGTTGCTGACTGGGGTTAAACCACGACAGTCCTTTTTGGCACCAAATGTGGGGCACAAAGGGGCCCAGCTAGTTCCTAGTTCAGCTGGGAGAGCATCAGACTTCTAAGCTGAGGGTCCAGGGTTCGAGCCCCTGGTCAGGCTTGAAGGGTTTGAGATAACGACAGATTTGACCAGAGTGTGTTCAAACAAATTTGTTAAAGGCATTCATCATGTCACTGGCCACAATGTTGTTTTAGTTGTTCTCAGAGTTGTGTTGTGTAGCACTGTCGTAGTTTAGCCCCGATCAGGACCAGACTATGCAGTCTCTCTCTCACTCCCCCCACCCTCCGAGGGAATAGGGAGACATAATATAAGAAAAAGGCTCGAGGTTTGAGATAAGGACAGGGAGAAATCCTTAAAGTTACTGTTACAGGCAAAACAGACTCAACTTGGGGAAAACCTATTCATTTATTTCTAAAAACAGCAGGATAATGAGAAAGAGAACAAGATAACCTCCCTCCACCCCTCCCTCTTCCCGGGCTTAACATTATCTCTACCTCCTTCCCCCCACTGAGCGGCACAGGGAGGAAGAGGGAATGGGGGTTGCAGTCAGTCCATCACACGTCGCTTTATGCCACTGCTTCCCCCTCAGAGGAAGAACTCCTCACACTCCTCCCCTGCTCCATTGTGGGGTCCCTCCCACGGACTACAGTCCTTTGTGAACCGCTCTGGCGTGGGTCGTTTTTCCATGGGGTGCAGTCCCTCCAGAACAACTGCCCCAGCACGGGCCCTCCACGGGCTCCAAGTGGATCTCTGCTCCTCCGTGGACCTCCATGGGCTGCAGGGGGACATCCTGCTTCACCATGGTCGTCACCACAGGCTGCAGGGGAATCTTGGCCAGGAACCGCATTACTCCTCCCCCTCCTTCTGAACTGCCCTTGGCATCTGCAGCCGTTCCTCTCACAAGAAATTCTTCACAATGGGCTCAGGCAGATGCCTCTCAGGTTCTCTTCACATCTCATCTCCTCTCCGCTTCTTGCAGCTGGGCTGGGCCGAGTCAGGCCCAGATGGCTGCCTGGCAGGATTCCAGAGCGTGAGGACCGCAAGGCCCACAAGGCTTGTGCCTCCCCCTCCCTGCCCCTGTTCCAGCTTCTTCACATCTTCTCTTCTTTTTTTTTTTTTTCCTGTTTTTTCCCGTTATCAGGGAACATTCTATTACCAATTGCCTCGACCCTGGCCAGGAGTGGGTCCGCCCTAGGCCCAGCCGATTCCACTGGACAAAGGGGAAACAACTTCTAGTAGCTTCTTACAGAAGCTGCTACCGTAGCTCCCCCCCTCGCTAAATAAAACCAACACAGTCACTCAAGCAAGGTGACCACCATGGAGAGAGGTATCCAGTATCTGAGGGAATTAGCTGTTCAGGAGTTGATTTATTGCAACCTGGATGACCCACAAACATCCATAGATCCAGATTAAATTTAATGTACCCAATTCCATATGGCAGAACTTTGTACAGAGTGCACTGTCATCGTATGCCAACTCATTGGCAGCGACGGGTTGGAAAGACGAAGAGGTACCACCAAAACGTGCAGTGACTAACCAACTCCAACAATACGAAGACAATCTCTCTTCCTCCATATGGGCCTGTGTCTTGACTGTGGAAAGACTGACCAAAAGATCCAAAAACCCATTTGGAAAACTGTTCCGGGAGTTTCAACAACTCAAAGAGGATAGGATCTACTCTCCACCTTTACAGGTCAGTATCTCAGCTATTAGAATAAAATATTCCCCTGCTCAAGAGAGATGGTACAAGCAGCGAGGTACCTTGTGGTTTTACCTGCGTGACCATGGAGAGGACGTGAGGAAGTGGGACAGGAAACCTACCTCGGCCCTAGAGGCAAGGGTATGTGAGTTGCGAGGAAAAGCAATCACAAATGGGGGTTCTTCTAGGAAAATTGCTGCTCCAGACTCCAGTGAACAGTTCCCCAGGCAGGGTAGATGGGCTTCTGATCCCTATTTACAAAAAGTGAGTAAGAGGGATGGGATTCCAGCCCATGTAGACCATACAAACCCATTCACTGATAGTGGGTACTACAATCAGGAATAGAGGGGCCTTGCCTCCAGCCAGGTGGAGGAGAGGGACAGCTGAGTTTACTGGACTGTATGGATTAAATGGCTTGGCACACCAGACCCACAGGAGTATAAGGCTCTAGCAGACACTGGTGCACAGTGTACCCTAATGCCATCAAGCTATAAAGGGGCAGAACCCATTTGTATTTCTGGAGTGACAGGAGGATCCCAACAGCTGACTGTATTGGAGGCCGAAGTGAGTTTGACTGGGAATGAGTGGCAGAAGCACCCCATAGTGACTGGCCCAGATGCTCCGTGCATCCTTGGTATAGATTACCTCAGGAGCGGGTATTTCAAAGACCCAAAAGGGCACCGATGGGCTTTTGGTATGGCCACCGTGGAAATGGAGGAAATTTAAAAGCTATCTACCTTGCCTGCTCTCTCAGAGGACCCTCCTGTTGTGGGGTTGCTGAGGGTCGAGGTACAGGTACCAATCACTACCTCAAGGGTGCACCAGTGGCAATATCGCACCAACTGAGACTCCCTGATCCCCATCCATGAGCTGATTCGTCAACTGGAGAGTCAGGGAGTGATCAGCAAGACTCGCTCACCCTTTAACAGTCCCATATGGCCAGTGCGAAAATCTAGTGGAGAACGGAGACTAACAGTGGACGATCGTGGCCTGAACGAAGTCAGGCCACCACTGAGTGCTGCTGTGCCGGACATGCTAGAACTTCAATATGAACTGGAGTCCAAGGCAGCCAAGAGGTATGCCACCAGTGATATAGCTAATATGTTCTTCTCCATCCCTTTGGCAGCAGAATGCAGGCCACAGTTTGCTTTAACAGAATCATAGAATCATAGAATGGTTAGGGTTGGAAGGGACCTTCAAAGGTCTTCTAGTCCAACCCCCTTGCAAGGAGCAGGGACATCCCCAACTAGATCAGGTTGCTCAGAGCCTCATCCAACCTGGCCTTGAATGTTTCCAGGGATGGGGCATCCACCACCTCTCTGGGCAACCTGGGCCAGTGTTCTACAACCCTCATTGTAAAAATTTTTTTCCTAATATCCAATCTAAATCTACCTCCCTCTATTTTAAAACCATTGCCCCTCATCCTATCACAACAGGCCCTACTGAAGAGTCTCTCTCTGTCTTTCTTGTAGGCCCCCTTGAGGTACTGGAAGACCGCTATAAGGTGCAGCGGTGATAGAACCAGAACTGGCACCCAGCAACTTCCTCAAAATCAACATCTTCACCTCACAGACCATGGACATGAGACACCAGCCGGGCCAGATACGCTAGCTGCGAATTCAAGATGAAGCATGCAACAATCCAACACCACACACACCATCTCTCCTGCCCTGAAAGACTGTTATGACAGATGGAGCCCAAAGTCATGGACTAAATGAACTCAATAGACATTTTGGAGGGATGGCCCATAGACTAAGGGAATGATATCTGTGTGTATATATCAAAGACAGAAAAAGTGACAGTGATTAATTGGAAAGTGTGTGGCCTGAGCATGACATAAATGGTATGGAATAAGGAGTAGATACTGTCCTGGTTTCAGCTGGGATGGAGCTAATTTTCTTCCCAGTAGCTGCTATGTTTTGGATTTAGTATGGGATTTGGTATGTGAAGAATGTTGATTATACACTGATGTTATGAGTTGTTGCTAAGAGATCAAGGACTTTTTCAGCTTCCCAGGTTTTGCTAATGTGCAGGTGCAAGAAGCTGGGAGAGGTACAGCTGGTACAGTTGACCTAAACCGGCCAAAGAAAGTATTCCATACCATAAACATCATGCTCAGTATATAAGTGGGGGTTGGTCGGTGGGCAGCTCTCTTGCTCTTTTCTCTCACTGCCCAGGATCATTCCGGGATCGCTTTCGGTTTCGTTCCGTGACTCCTGCTTGGGACAAGCTGTATCGGTTATTGGGTTACTGGGTGGTGAGAAATTGTGCATCGGTCGTTTTGTATATTTCATTATCCCTATATTTTATTATTATTGTAATTATTAATATATGTATTATTATCTCTTCTTTTGCTATCCCTGTAAACTGTATCTCAGCCCATGAGTTTTCCTTTCTTTTCTGTTCTCTCCCCCATCCCCCTGGGGAGGGTGAGCGAGCAGCTGTGTGGTACTTGGTTGCAGACTGGGGTTAAACCACGACAGCTTGTAGTATGAGATTACAAAGCATGACAAGCCAACCTGTGATAAGGGAGGAAAACAAGAGTGTCATCTCCTTCCAGTAATACATATGCTCCAGTTCCTTCAGCTAATATTACTCCAGGTTTGATAAACAGATGTGGGGCAATTGTCTGCACAGATTGAAGAGCTGTGGCTTGCACTTTTTCAGACTGAACTTCAATTCGATATTGGTTTTGCGACACCAATAATGCTGTTCCAATGCTATCTCCTCTACATAAGGCACAGGTATTCGTCGAAGATACCTGAAATACAAGAACTGGAGAATCTGATATCAACAAAGGATGTAAAATAAGAGGAGAAGTTGGGGTACAGAACCATACGGCATTCTCAGGGTTTTTTATATGAATCTTCACATCTAATAGGTCGCAGACCCACCACACGATCTGTTGGTGTAAACAATTCCATTTTCCCTGTAGTTAATATTTTGGGAGATACATCACCTGGAAGAATTTCAATCCTCACCATGTTATGTACTGGAGGTGTTGTAATACGATCATGGGGTGTTTGAATGTGAATATTCCGACCGTTTAACAAAAAGCTGCTTTAGTAAGATGTGAACTCCAATGCTGTAAAGTTTTAGTACTGGTTAGCTTTTTAAATTGTTCCTTCAACATCCCATTCATTCTTTCAATCAATCCATTAGCTTGGGGATGGTAGGCAATGTGGTTTATCCAATCTATCCCTAGCCCTTGAGCCCAGTCTTGGACATTATGTCCACTAAAGTGTATTCCTTGGTCACTTTGTATTTGGTGAGGAAGTCCATACTGATGAATGAGTTGTTCTGGAGTGTTCATGACTGGAGTGCTGCAATGGACAACTATAAGCTCTTCAGAAGGGATAGGCAAGGAAGGAGAGACAGTGGGGTGGCTCTGTATGCCAGGGAGTGTTTTGATTGCATAGAGCTCAACAATGGTGATGATAAGGTTGAGTGCTTATGGGTAAGGATGAGGGGGGGAAGGCCAATGAGGTGGTTATCCTGCTGGGAGTCTGTTACAGACCACCCAACCAGGATGAAGAGGCAGATGAAGCGTTCTACGAGTGGCTGGCAGAAGTCTCACGATCGCTAGCCCTTGTTCTCGTGGAGGAATTTAACTTACCGGGCATCTGCTGGAAATACAACACAGCAGAGAGGAAACAGTCTAGGAGGTTCCTGGAGTGTGTGGAAGATAACTTCCTGACACAGCTGGTGAGGGAGCCTACCAGGGGAGGTGCCTTGCTCCACCTGCTGTTTACAAACAGAGAAGGGCTGGTGGGAGATGTGGTGGTTGGAGGCTGTCTTGGGCTTACCGGCCACGAAATGATAGAGTTTTCAGATATTGGAGAGGTAAGGAGAGGAGTCAGCAAAACCGCTACCATGGATTTCCGTAGGGCAGACTTTGGCCTGTTCAGGACACTGGTTGAGAGAGTTCCCCGGGAGGCAGTCCTGAAGGGCAAAGGGGTCCAGGAAGGCTGGACATTCTTCAAGAAGGAAGTCTTAAAGGTGCAGGAGCAGACTGTCCCCATGTGCCGTAAGACGAACCGGTGGGGGAGACGACCAGCCTGGCTGCACAGGGAGTTTTTGCTAGGACTCAGGGAAAGAAGGAGAGTCTACCACTCTTGGAAGAGGAGGCAGGCAACTCAAGAAGCGAACAAGGAGCTCGTTAGGTCATGCAGAGAGAAAATTAGAAAGGCAAAAGCCCAGCTAGAACTCAACCTGGCCACTGTTGTTAAGGATAACAAGAAATGTTTCTACAAATACATCAGCAACAAAAAGAGAGCCAAAGAGAATCTCCGTCCTTCATTGGATGTGGGGGGGAACATTGTCACCAAGGATGAGGAAAAGGCTGAGGGACTTAATGCCTTCTTTGCCTCAGTCTTTAATAGCCAGACCAGTTATCCCCAGGGTGTTCAGCCCCCTGAGCTGGAAGACAGGGACATCTCATTCTCTGCAGAATGAAACCCCCACAATCCAGGAGGAAGCAATCATCGACCTGCTACGCCACCTGGACACGCACAAGTACTGAGGGAGCTGGCAGGGGAGCTTGCCAAGGCATTCTCCATCATCTATCAGCAGTCCTGGTTAACAGGGGCAATCCCAGACGACTGGAAGGTTGCCAATGTGGCGCCCATCTACAAGAAGGGTTGGAAGGAGGATCCAGGGAACTACAGGCCTGTCAGCCTGATCTCGGTGCCGGGGAAGATTATGGAACAGTTCATCTTGAGTGCGCTCACCTGGCACATGCAGGATAACCAGGGGATCAGGCCCAGCCAGCATGGGTTCATGAAGGGCAGGTCCTGCTTGACCAACCTGATCTCCTTCTATGACCAGGTGACCCAACTAGTGGATGAGGGAAAGGCTGTGGATGTGATCTACCTGGGCTTTAGCAAAGCCTTTGATACCATCTCCCACAGCATTCTCCTAGAGAAGCTGGTGGCTCATGGCTTGGACAGGTGTACCCTGAGACAGGTTAAAAGCTGGCTGGATGGCCGAGCCCAGAGAGTTGTGGTGAACGGAGATAAATCCAGTTGGCGGCCGGTCACAAGTGGTGTTCCCCAGGGCTCAGTGCTGAGGCTGGTTCTATTTAATATCTTTATCAACAATCTGGATGAGGGGATTGAGTGCTCCCTCAGTCAGTTTGCAGATGACTGGGAGCATGGCCAGCAGGTCGAGGGAGGTGATTCTCCCCCTCTACTCTGCCCTGGTGAGACCCCACCTGGAGTACTGTGTCCAGTTCTGGAGCCCCCAACATAAGAAGGACATGGACCAGTTGGAGAGGGTCCAGAGGAGGGCCATGAAGATGATAAGAGGGCTGGAGCACCTTTCCTATGAGGACAGGCTGAGAGAGTTGGGGCTGTTCAGCCTGGAGAAGAGAAGGCTCCAGGGAGACCTTATAGTGGTCTTCCAGTACCTCAAGGGGGCCTACAGGAAAGACAGGGAGAGACTCTTCAGTAGGGCCTGTTGTGATAGGACGAGGGGTAATGGTTTCAAAATAGAGGGAGGTAGATTTAGATTAGATATTAGGAAAATTTTTTTTACAATGAGGGTTGTAGAACACTGGCCCAGGTTGCCCAGAGAGGTGGTGGATGCCCCATCCCTGGAAACATTCAAGGCCAGGTTGGATGAGTCTCTGAGCAACCTGATCTAGTGGGGGATGTCCCTGCTCCTTGCAGGGGGGTTAGACTAGATGACCTTTGAAGGTCCCTTCCAACCCTAACCATTCTATGATTCTACGACACCAAGTTAGGCGGGAGTGTCGATCTGCTTGAGGGTAGGAAGGCTCTGCAGAGGGATCTGGACAGGCTGGATTGATGGGCTGAGGTGAATTGTATGAGGTTCAACAAGGCCAAGCGTCAGGTCCTACATTTGGGTCACAACAACCCCATGCAACACTACAGGCTGGGGGAAGAGTGGCTGGAAAGCTGCCTGGCAGAAAGGGACCTGGGGGTGCTGGTAGACAGCCACCTGAACGTGAGCCAGCAGTGTGCCCAGATGGCCAAGGTGGCCAACAGCATCCTGGCTTGTATCAGGAACAGTGTGGCCAGCAGGAGTAGGGAAGTGATCGTGCCCCTGTACTCAGCACTGGTGAGGCCGCACCTCAAATACTGTGTGCAGTTTTGGGCCCCTCACTACAAGAAGGACATTGAGTTGCTGGAGCACGTCCAGAGAAGGGCAATGAAGCTGGTGAGGGGTCTGGAGAACAAGTCCTATGAGAAGTGGCTGAGGGAAGTGGGATTGTTTAGTCTGGAGAAGAGGTGGCTGAGGGGAGACCTCATTGCTCTCTACATCTCCCTGAAAGGAGGTTGTAGGGAGACGGGTGTTGGTCTCTTCTCCCAAGTAACTTGTGATAGGACGAGAGGAAATAGCCTCAAGTTGCAGCAGGGGAGGTTTAGGTTGGATATTAGGAAACACTTCTTTACTGAAAGAGTGGTCAGGCACTGGAACAGGCTGCCCAAGGAAGTGGTGGAGACACCATCCCTGGAGGTGTTCAAATAACGTGTAGACGTGGCATAGTAGTTCTTCATTCTCCCAGTCCTTGCTTGTGCCTTCCACGACTTGGGTGGTGCGACAAGAGCCCTTAGTGGTGAAGACTGAGACAAAAAAGTCGTTAAGCACCTCAGCCTTGTCCATGTCCCCAATAACCAGGTCACCCATTTCCTTCTAGAGGGGGAAAAATAATTAAAATAAATCCTTAAAAATACAATAGGACAGTGAGAAGCAAAGACAAAACTAAAACCACTTCCCCCTACCCCCTTCTTCTCAGACTCAGCTTCAGTCATAGAATCATAGAATCATAGAATGGTTAGGGTTGGAAGGGACCTTCAAAGGTCCTGACTCTTCTACCTCCTCTCCCACTGAGTGGCGCAGGGTGGAGTTGAGGAAAAGGAGTGCAGTCAGTTCATCACACATGGTCTCTGCCCCTCCTTCCTCCTCATGCTGTTCCTGTGCTCCAGCGTTTGATCCCTCCCATGGGATACAGTCCTTCACGAACTGCTCCAGCATGGGTCCTTTCCATGGGGTGCAGTCCTTCAGGAATGGACTGCTCCAGCATGGCTCCCCCACAGGGTCACAGACCCTGCCAGAAAACCAAGTGCCAGCTAATGGTGAGACTGGCATGAGTGGATTTGGGGCCAGCAGCTGGAGTCAGATCAGGGATGTAGGCGCCCCCAGGCCTGTGGTGCCAGCACCTGGAGTGAGTGAGGGTCTTGGCTTTAGCACTTGGAGGGGCTATAGCTCTTAAGAGCACCTTGACACATCCTACAGACTTTGTGTCCGGAGTGCCAGTTACTGGGGAGACCAATGTCAGTGGATTTGGTGGCAGCAAGTGGAGTCAAGTCAAAGGTGTAGGCACCACGGCCTGTGGTGTGTCGTAGTTTAGCCCTGCTCTGGACCAGACTACGCAGTCTCTCTCTCACTCCCCTCACCCTCTGAGGGAATAGGGAGAGATAATATACGAAAAAGGCTCGAGGTTTGAGATAAGGACAGGGAGAGATCCTTAAAGTTACTGTTACGGGCAAAACAGACTCAACCTGGGGAAAACTATTTCTTTATTATTAAAACCAAAGCAGGATAATGAGAAAGAGAACAAGACAACTTCCCCCCACTCCTCCCTCTTCCCAGGCTTAACATTATCTCTACCTCCTTCCCCTCCCCTAATTGGCACAGGGGGGAAGAGGGAATGGAGGTTATGGTCAGTTCATCACACGCTTTATGCTGCTGCTTCCTCCTCGGAGGAAGAACTCCTCACATTCCTCCCCTGCTCCAGCGTGGGGTCCCTCCCACAGGCCACAGTCCTTCATGAACTGATCCAGCATGGGTCATTTTTCCAAGGGGTGCAGTCCCTCCAGAACGACTGCCCCAATGCGGGCCCTCCAAGGGCCACAGCCTCCTTCAGGCATCCACCTGCCCCAGCATGGGGTCCTCCACAGGCTGCAGGTGGATCGCTGCTCCTCCGTGGACCTCCATGGGTTGCAGGGGAACAGCCTGCTTCACCATGCTCTTCACCATGGGCTGCAGGGGGACAGCCTGCTTCACCATGCTCTTCACCATGGGCTGCAGGTGAATCTTGGCCAGGAGCCGCATTACTCCTCCCCCTCCTTCTTCACTGACCTTGGTGTCTGCAGCCATTCCTCTCACAAGAAATTCTTCACAATCGGCTCAGGCAGACGCCTCTCAGGATCTCTTCACATCTCCTCTCCACTTCTTGCAGCTAGGCTGGGTCGAGTTGGGCCCAGATGGCCGCCCGGCGGGAGTCCAGAGTGTGAGAGACACAAGGCCACAAGGCTTGTGCCTCCTCCTCTCTGCCCCCGCTTCAGCTTCTTCACATCTTCTCTTCTTCCTTTTTTTTTTTTTTCCTGTTTTCCCCTTCTTAAATACGTTATCGCAGAGGCATTATCAGGGAACATTCTGCTACCAATTGCCTCGACCCTGGCCAGGAGTGGGTCCGCCCTAGGCCCAGCCGAATCCACTGAGCAAAGGGGAAACTACTTCTAGAAGCTTCTTACAGAAGCTGCCACCGTAGCCCCCTTCACTAAATAAAACCAAGACAGATGTCAGTAACTAGAGTTAGTTGGGGTCTCAATGCCAGTGGCTGGAGGGAGTAAGGGTCTCCAGCACCCAGGACAGGACCAATTGCCAGCTACTGGGAGGGACTGACCCAAGTGAGGCAAGTGAGGGGCTCAGTGCCAGTGGCTGTGAATCTGGAGAGTGTTGTGTCTGTGCCTTCACTAGCGACCTTCTATCTCTACCAGTCAAAGAAGAAGAAGGGGACTTGGCTGTCTATGCTTATGTTTTATGTGAGTCCTGTATGTTGGTGCTGTTGAAGGCAGTGCCTTGTCTGTCACGGTCTGTGTAGCTGGCCATGTCAATGTCCTGTGTGTATCCTTTGTGTGTATGTGTGTTTCTCTGGGCTACATGCTCAGCTTTACTACTGATTTAACCTGCAAACCATGTCCATTGGCCTGGGGCAGAGACCTTCCGGTCTGGGCTCCAGCGGCCAGACAGAACAAATCCCTGGGCCTGGAGGTGCTGGAGACGGCAGCTGCTTATAACCTCTCTTAACAAAATTGTTTATATTATTGAAAAGTTTGGGCATAAAGAGCAAATGTTGTGACTGTGAGCTTGTACTTCACTGCTTTTTATGGAAGACAATGCATCAGGTTCTACTGTAGGGGAAAAAAGAATTAAAAAATAATAATTCGCATGATGATAAATGAAATTAGATCTGTGAGAGAAAAATACCTTCAGATCACTCAGTTTGTCACAAAGTCTTCTCTGAGAATTCAGCATTATCTTTGCTGTGTAATTTCCCCTCCTCTTCCTCCCCCCCCTTTCCTCACATACACATACAGGGGAAAAGAAAAGACGACCTTTATCTAGTTCTGCTATGTTATGTCAGAAAAAATGGTAGTCGGCTTAGTTTTAAGTGCATAATGATTAGTTCTGTTTCTAATTTCTAAAGCTTCTTGATGATCTTGGAGGTCTTTTCCAACCTTAAAGATGCTATGATTCTATGAAGTGGGTGAAAAATGGACAGATTTGGATCCGTAGGATGCTAGTAATATGAAATTGTTTAATATGTTGTTTATTGGTCAGTTGGTGTCGGACATTAGAAAGAAACTGCAGAAAGTGGATGGTGCAGACAGGATGACAATTTTGCAATTGATGTCGATTGCATATAAGGTATGTAATAATAGAGAGTCGATAGTGGAGAAAGAGAAATAAGGACGAGCAAAACTGCAGGCTTCTTTGCTGGCTGTCCTAACAGAGGGACAGGGAAGAGGAAGAGACAAAGTGTACAAGGAGGATTCAGAGGTAGAGGTAACAGCGGAGGTGGCTGTGGGACTCCTCTAGGAATGAATCAGTGTGCCTACTGCAAACAAGAGGGTCATTGGAAGAAAGAATGTCCATGTCTTTTGAATGGTAAAGAAAAAGAGGCAGAGGAAGTTTTTGGGGTAATGGCGGAGATTGGATTAGACTGAAGGGGACCAGAGGAATCTATTAAAATTTCCCCAGCTGATTTTCTGGTTCCAGTTAAGCTGAAGAATGAAACAATAGATTTTTCTAATTGATAGTGAGGCCACTCTCTCTGTGGTAACTAGTTGTAAGGGACCATTAAGCAAGACTAAGATAAGCACTGTTGGTGTGACGGAGGAAGGAACTTTAAGATCATCTTTGCAGCCTATGGAGCTCTCAACTGGAGACACTAAATTAGCACATACATTCCTCTATTTCCCAAAGTGCCCCTTACCATTACTTGGATGAGCTTTGCTTTGCAAGTTAAACGCACAATTAATCTTCTCTGAAGATTCTGTTCGGCTACATATTCCCCCAGAGAATACGCGGAGAGCCCAGATATGCTTGTTAACTGAAAAAGAGCCTGCAAAAGAAGAAAATATTCTGGATGAATTATTGGATGCGATAATCCCTTTAGTATGGGCATTGGGAATACCAGGACAAGCCAGGAGCATGACTCCAGTAAAGATCAAACTAAAATCGGGAGCACAACTGGTAAGAAAGAAACAATATCCTATTAAATTGGAAGTTTGAAAGGGACTAGAACGAGTAATAAACTTCTTATTAAAACATGGGCAATTAAGGGAATGTCAATCAGAATTTAATACTTCAATTCTGCCTGTAAAGAAATCTCACTTTCAGGAATATAGATTGGTGCAGGACTTACGAGAGGTTAATGCAAGAACTGTAGACGTGCACCCTGTGGTTCCAAATCCATATACCCTGCTGGCCTCCATTCCTGATCGCAATACTTATTTTACAGTGCTGGACCTGAAAGATGCTTTCTTTTGCATACCAGTGGATGAATGGAGCCAGACCATTTTTGCTTTTGAGTGGGAAAACCTGACTACAGGACAGGACATGCAACTCTGTTGGACTGTCCTTCCCCAAGGATTCAAAAATAGCCCCATGTTATTTGGTAATGTATTGGTGAGGGAGCTGGAGCAATGGCACAAATATAACACAATAACATCGTTACAGCATGTGGATGATTTGTTGATTTGGTCAGATACCTATGAGGAATGTTCAGAAGCTACAATTACCTTACTCAATTTTCTGGGTTTAGTAGGCTACCGGGTCTCTAAAAGGAAAGCCCAGATAGGAAAAGAAAGGGTCCAATATATGGGATTTGAAGTTACAAAAGGACAAAGAGAATTAAGTGCTGAAAGAAAGGAGGCCATTTGCAGAATTGCTGTATGTCATAGTTTAGCCCCGATCAGGACCAGACTACGCAGTCTCTCTCTCACTCCCCCCACCCTCTGAGAGAATAGGGAGAGTTAATATAAGAAAAAAGGCTCGAGGTTCGAGATAAGGACAGGGAGAGATCATTCAAGTTACTGTTATGGGCAAAACAGACTCAATTTGGGGAAAAACTATTCATTTATTTCTAAAAACAGCAGGATAATGAGACAGAGAACAAGATAACCTCCCCTCACCCCCTCCCTCTTCCCAGGCTTAACATTATCTCTACTACCTTCCCCCCACTGGGCGGCACGGGGGGAAGAGGGAATGGTGGTTATGGTCAGTCCATCACACATTTCATGCTGCTGATTAGTCTTCGGGGGAAGAACTCCTCAGATTCCTCCTCTGCTCCATCGTGGGTTCCCTCCCACGGGCTACAGTCCTTTGTGAAACTGCTCTGGTGTGGGTCATCTCTTCCACGGGGTGCAGTCCCTCCAGAACAGCTGCCCCAGTGCAGGCCCTCCACAGGCCACAGCCTCCTTCAGGCATCCACCTGCCCCAGCATGGGGTCCTCCATGAGCTGCAGGTGGATCTCTGCTCCTCCGTGGGCCTCCATGGGCTGCAGGGGGACAGCCTGCTTCACCAAGAAATGTACTATTTGTTGTGCTAATAATAAAAAAAATGGGAAAACCCAGATTTGGGAAAACAGCACAAGGGGATGGAGAATGGTGGTTGTGGTCAGTTCATCACATGTTGTCTCTGCCACTCCTTCCTCCTCACACTCTTCCCCTGCTCCAGCGTGGAGTCTCACTTGTGGGAGACAGTCCTTCACAAACTTCTCCAATGTAAGTCCTTCCCATGGGATACAGTCCTTCACGAACTGCTCCAGCATGAGTCCTTTCCACAGGGTGCAGTGCTTCAGGAACAGACTGCTCCAGTATGGGTCTCCGTGGGGGTCACAGCCCACTTTGGGTGCATCCACATGCTCCAACATGGGGTCCTCCATGGGCTGCAGAGTGGATCTCTGCTCCACTGTGGACCTCCATGGGCTACAGGGGGACAACCTGCTCCACCATGGTTATCACCACAGGCTGCAGTGGAATCTTGGCCAGGAGCAGCATTACTCCTCCTCCTCCTTCTTCACTGACATTGGCACCTGCAGGGTTTTCACTCACATATTCTCACTCCTCTCTCTCTGCTGCTGTTGCACAGCAGATTTTTCCCCCTTCTTAAATATATTATCACAGAGGCGCTACCATCATCGCTGATTGGCTCAGCCTTGGCCAGTGGCAGGTATGTCTTTGAAGTGACCGGGCCTGACTAACAGGCCTGAGCCAGAGTTGACCCATGGATGATCCATATCGCGTTGCTATGTTCAGCAGGATTGTGTTGTTTTAATTGTAACGTCTTCAGAATACACAGAGTGTAGAAAGTACACGATAAGAATAAGTATTAACTCTTTGGCCTTGTGTATGAAAAAAACCCAGAAGATAGGGAAGAGAAAAGCATTACATCACAACAACTCCCTTGTTTCCTCTTTTGAGCTATGGCCAAGCTCTAGAGGGGGGGCCAATGGGGGAGCTGAAACCAGATCATAGAATCATTGAATCATAGAATGGTTAGGGTTGGAAGGGACCTTCAAAGGTCATCTAGTCCAACCCCCCTGCAAGGAGCAGGGACATCCCTGACTAGGTCAGGTTGCTCAGAGCCTCATCCAGCCTGGCCTTGAACGTTTCCAGAGATGGGGCCTCCACCACCTTTCTGGGCAACCTGTTCCAGTGTTCTATAACTTGCATCGTAAAAATTTTTTTCCTAATTTCTAATCTAAATCTACCCCCCTCTATTTTAAAACCATTACCTCTCGTCCTATCGCAACAGGCCCTACTAAACAGCCTTTCCCCATCTTTCTTGTAGGCCCCCTTGAGGTACTGGAAGACCGCTATCAGGTCTCCCCGGAGCCTCCTCTTCTGCAGGCTGAACAGCCCCAACTCTCTCAGCCTGTCCTCATAAGAGAGGTGCTCCAGCCCTTTTATCATCTTCGTGGTCCTCCTCTGGACCTTCTCCAACTGGTCCATGTCCTTCTTGTGCTGGGGGCTCCAGAACTGGACACAGTGCTCCAGGTGGGGTCTCACCAGAGCAGAGTAGAGGGGGAGAATCACCTCCCTCGACCTGCTGGCCACGCTTCTCTTGATGCAGCCCAGGATACGGTTGGCCTTCTGGGCCAGAAGGGCACATTGCCTGCTCATGTTGAGCTTCTCATCCACCAGCACTCCCAAGTCCTTCTCCTCAGGGCTGCTCTCAATCCATTCCCCGCCCAGCCTGTATTTGTGCCTGGGATTGCCAAACCCAGGTGCAGGATCTTGCACTTGGCCTGGTTGAACTTCATGAGGTTGGCACGGGCCCACCTCTCCAGCCTGTCAAGGTCCCTCTGGATGGCATCCCTCCCTTCCAGCGTGTCGACGGCACCACACAACTTGGTGTCGTCGGCGAACTTGCTGAGGGTGCACTCTATCCCACTGTCCATGTCTCCGACAAAGATGTTGAACAGGGCCGGGCCCAGCACGGACCCCTGAGGGACGCCACTCGTGACCGGTCTCCACATGGACATTGAGCTGTTGACCACCACTCTCTGAGTGCGGCCATCCAGCCAACTCCTTATCCACCGAGTGGTCCGTCCATCAAGCCCATGTCTCTCTAGTTTAGAGAGAAGGATGTCATGCGGGACAGTGTCAAAAGCTTTGCACAAGTCCAGGTAGATGATGACCGTTGCTCGTCCCTTGTCCACCGATGCCGTCACCCCGTCATAGAAGGCCACCAAATTGGTCAGGCACAATCTGCCCTTGGTGAAGCCATGTTGGCTGTCACCAACCACCTCCTTGCTCTCCATGTGCCTTAGCATGGTTTCCAGGAGAATCTGCTCCATGACCTTGCCAGGCACAGAGGTGAGGCTGACCGGCCTGTAGTTACCTGGGTCTTCCTTATTCCCCTTTTTAAAAATGGGGGTTATGTTCCCCCTCTTCCAGTCATCGGGGACCTCACCAGACCGCCACGACTTCTCAAATACGATAGCCAGTGGCTTGGCAACTTCATCCACCAGTTCCCTCAGGACCCTTGGATGGATCTCATCAGGTCCCATGGACTTGTGCACCTTCAGGTTCCTCAGATGATCCCGAACCTGCTCTTTGAGTACAATGGGCAGTTCTTCATCCTCGCAGTCCCTGCTTGCACCTTCTACAGCTTGGGTGGTGGGACAGGAACTCTTGTCGGTGAAGACTGAGGCAAAAAAGTCATTGAGTACCTCAGCCTTCTCCATGTCCTGGGTAACCAGGACACCAGTTCCCTTCTGGAGGGGGCCTACATTTTCCCTGGACTTTCTTTTGTCCCCTACGTACCTATAAAAGCTCTTCTTGTTACATTTTATATCCCTGGCCAGATTCAGTTCTGCCAGGGCTTTGGCCTTCCTTACCTTATCCCTGGCCACTCGCGCAGCCTCTTTGTAGTCCTCCCAGGCTACCTGTCCCCACTTCCACCCTCTATAGGCTTCCTTTTTCACTTTCAGTTGGTCCAGGAGCTCCTTGCTCATCCACGCCGGCCTCCTGGCCTTTTTGCCCGACTTGTTTTTCATCGGGATGCACCTCTGCTAAGCTTGGAGGAGGTGCTCCTTGAATGTGGACCAACTTTCCTGGGCCCCTCTTCCCTCCAGGGCCGCCTCCCATGGCACTTGGCCCATCAGGTCCCTGAAGAGGCCGAAGTCCGCCTTCCTGAAGTCTAGGGCAGAGAGCTTGCCGTGTATTTTCCTTGCTGCCCCATGGATCTTGAACTCCACCATGTCATGGTCGCTGCAGCCAAGGCTGTCCTTCAGTTTCACATCCCCCACCAGCCCCTCCCTGTTGGTGAGCACAAGGTTGAGCATGGCACCCCTCCTTGTCGGCTCCTCTATTGCCTGCAGGAGGAAGTTGTCATCCACGCATTCCAGGAACCTCCTGGACTGCCTGTGCCCTGCCGTGTTGTCTCTCCAACAGACGTCAGGGTGGTTGAAGTCCCCCATGAGGACCAGGGCCTGTGACTGTGAGGCTGCTCCTATCTGCCTATAGAGCACTTCATCTGCTCTGTCTTCCTGGCCAGGCGGCCTGTAACAGACCCCTACTGTAATGTCCCCTATCCGTCCCCATCCTCTAATCTTGACCCATAAGCTCTCTGTCAGCTCCTCCTCCATCCCCAGGCGGAGCTCCACACACTCCAGCCGGTTGCTGACATAGAGAGCGACACCCCCTCCTCGTCTCCCCTTCCTGTCTTTTCTAAAAAGCCTATACCCCTCCATGTTGATGCTCCAGTCGTATGTGTCATCCCACCACATCTCCGTGATGCCAACAAGGTCATAGCCCTGCTCGTGTGCATGCATCTCCAGCTCTTCCTGTTTATTCCCCATGCTGCGTGCATTGGTATAGAGACACTTCAGCTGGGCCCCTGACAAAGCCGACTTGCTGGCTGGAGCGACAGGGGTGCTATTAGACCGCAGTTTAGGTTTATTTGCACTTATCTGTGATCCTTCCTCAGCTTCTGGACCCTCGGTGCTGGCACTGGCACCATGCTGACAGCAGTGGGCTGAACTGTGCTCCCCCTCCCCCAGCAACACTAGTTTAAAGCCCTCCAGACGAGCCTGGCAAGTCTTTGTCAAAGCACACTCTTCCCCCTCTTGGTTAGGTGCATGCCATCCGCCCCTAGCAGCCCGGGCTTCTCAAAGCACGCCCTGTGATCTAGATACCCAAAGCCCTGGCTGTAGCACCACTCCCTGAGCCACGAGTTAACCTGCCAGATACCTCTGGCCCTTTCAGGTCCCTGCCCTTCCACTGGGAGGATTGACGAGAAGACCACCTGCGCCCCAGAGCCTTTGACTGTTGAACCCAGAGCCCTGAAATCCCTTTTGATGTTTTTTAGACTGCTGCTGGCTGTGTCACTGGCCCCCACATGAAACACCAGCAGTGGATAATAGTCTGTGGGCCTTATGAGGCTAGGTAGTCTCTCGGTGACATCCCTGATACGAGCCCCTGGGAGACAGCATACCTCCCGAGAGACCGCATCGGGGCGGCAGATGGGTGCCTCCGTACCTGTCAGGAGGGAGTCACCCACTACTACCACTCGTCTCTTTTTCTTGGTAGCGCTAGTTATTACACGAGCCGATCAGTCTACCTTGCACGGCTCCCGTGCCTCCCCCGAGGTGCTGGGTCTTACTTCTTCAGTCTGCAGAGCAGCAAAGCAGTTCTGCAGGGGCACCTCGGGGTTCTGGGGAAGCTGCTTCTTCCTCCTCCTGCGCCTTGCCCTTGCAGCTTTCCATTCAGTGGCATCTTCTGCCTGCTTGCTTACGTCGTGTGTCACTGCGGGGGGGTTGATTGGTTCACTGGGTGCTGCGGTTCCGGTGCAGCCTGTGCCTGGAACCAAGTATCCAGCTCCCTCTCCGCCTCCCTGATGTCACACAGCCTCCTGACCGCCTCCTGCAGCTCAGCCACCTGCCACAGGAGCTGCTCCACCTGGGCACACCTTCTGCAGTCAGGGCTGCCGCCTGCCCCTGCCCCGAGAGTAGGGTCCAGGCACTGCCTGCAGCCCGAGGTCTGCACCGCAGCCTCCTCCCTCGGCTGCTCCGTCTGCACGGAGGCATCGACCGCCGCAGGGGGTGCCGGTGCAGACCTCCCGGCCGGAGGTGCAGCCTTTGTTCTCAGGCGGGTGTTGGCCATGTCGCCCTGAGAGGTGTGAATCACCAAGTGCCCCGGGGCAGCGCCCTCGCTGACGCGCCCTTCCTGCGCGAACTGCCGCGCCGCGCCCTTCCTGACGCGCTCCGGATCGCTGGTGCTCCCTAGGTTCTGCTTTATACGGTGTCCTGGTTTTAGCAGGGATGGAGTTAATTTTCTTCTCAGTAGCCGGTGTGTTTTGGATTTTGTGTGTGAAGAATGTTGATAAAAACATTCTGATGATATGAGTTGTTGTTAATGAGACCAAGGACACTGTCTGGCTTTCCAAGTCTCGTTAAGGTCTCGTTAACGTGCAGATGCGGGAAGCTGGGCAAAAGACAGACAGAATAATTGATCCAAACTGGCCAAAGAGAGTATTCCATGCCATAAACGTCATGCTCAGTATATAAGTGGGGGTTGCCCATGGGAGGGGGCATCATTTTCAGTTATTCCTTTTCTTGTTGGGTATCCGTTCGGGCACCCTTGGCATTCTTTTCTTCTCTCTTGCTTGCTGGCATCGTTCCCTCTACCTTGCTAGCTTGCTCTCCCCCTTTGCTTGCTGCTCGGTGTTGTTCCTGTGATCGCTGCTCAGGACGGGCTGCGTCGGTCATTCGGACATCGGGTGGTGAGAAATTGTACATTGTTCATTTTGTATATTTTGTATATATTAATATACATATATTCTGTTAGCTTTGTAGTTTTTAGTATTTTTAGTAAACTGTTTTTATCTCAACCCACGAGTTTTCCTTTCTTCCCAATTTCTCTCCCCTGTCCCACTAGGTAGGGGCAGGGTGAATAAGAAAACTGTGTGGTGATCCGGGCTAAACCACCACATACGGGGAGAGGGGCCGGACCGCCGGTGCCCCCTGGCTGCGCCCACGTCTCGTCAGCCGCTCTCGCGCGAGCTGCGGGCTCCTGGCGCCTCGCTCCATTCCCCCCGAGCTTCCCTGCCTCGGGAATCCCCTGGCTGCGCTGCGCTGTGCCGCGCCGCTGCGAATCGTGCCGACTCCGAAGCTGTTGCCTCGGCGACTGAGGAGAGATGGTTCCACATTTTAAAATAATGAAAGGAAATTGTTTATTTAGCACTATAAAAGGCTGGACCCTCTTACAGTGACTTTGGAGACCTCACCTACGAGTGGACGCACTGCGTAGGACCTTCCATTTACCAGGACAGGCTCTCCAAATCCTCGCTGCAACCTGGGCTCCCCAGCGACTGGGGATCTGGATGATGGTAACATATTAATAGGGCAATTGGTGATGTATCTTTCTTAATCACTATACTTATTTCCATGTAGTAATGATTAGATGCATTACCTTTAAATGCTATTGCTGTTAATCTGTTGATAATCACTACTAATCCTTTATTTCTCTATTTGAGTAAATCAAGTGAAACAAGTTTGTGGAGTATTGTGGTATTTGAACCTTTTGTGCTGATCCTGCTCTGTGGTAAAACAATATTCTAATAAGCCAGAAAACATTAACCAAAGCAGTAAAACATAGTCTACTGGGCTCCTCTTCACTGCCTTCAGTTACAATTGCGGAGTAAGTGGCAGAGTGAAAAGAACTCTCCATTTTCCACAACACATGCATTGATTAGTGATTGCTATTCACTCTGAAGAAGAAACAAAAAAAACCCCTGAATTGTACTAGAAAGATCTGATCAAATAAGTTGTTTCAAAACAATATGATCTTAATTTTAACTTCTAAATAAGTAAACCACTGAAGCACACTGCTTCAGTAATAGATTGCACCTAAAAATGTCTAAAAAGTTTTTTTTTTAATTTTTAAACATAAGTTACTAACATGTTTTAAATATATCTAAGAATACAGCTGTCAAAACTACATTTGATATCATATTTGGACAAAAAATTCTTAAGCAACAAATTAAACCAGTGTATTCAATCTATTCTGTTGAATAATCCAGAATCAGCTCTTCAGGGCTGATACAGAAACACTTCACTTGCACTCCATCTAAAAAAAATCTGTCTTCCAGATCTTAATAAAAGTGTTCAGTGCTTCAAATAAACTATATTTCCAAAGCAATGCTAGAATTATTTGACATCTTCCATTACTATACTATATAGAAATCATGAATTAAAATTTAAAACTTTGACACACCAATGCAGACATTCTAGTGTATTTACTGGAATATGAAGTGAATCCTTGTTTACATGTCAAGACAATGTAAAAAATAAATCATACTAACAAAAAAAACCAAACTCTTCACTCTCAAACATTTTTTAATATTCCAAACTAGTTTTATAAAACAGAGGAGGCAAAACAAGTACTTCCATGCAGTAACTAAAAACATAATGTAATAGGTTTAAAGTAGCAAATTAACAAAGGTTTATTTTATGAGTGAATTTCCACCTCACCACCAGTGCCAATCCAGTTTCAAAATATTTGAATGAGATGGTTTAAAATAACAAGTGATCCAATTTAGTCAAGCTCACATTCCTTCCCATGATGTAAAAAAACATACATACATTTAATTGTAGACTACAGTAAGAAACAAAAAGATAACTTGAGTATCTATCCAAGAGAAATTTCTAACATCAAGTCAAAATTAGCAACAACCAAGCAGACCATCAATTTTTCAGTATTAAATTATCATAAGTACTAGATAACTGTAAACCCCCCCCAAAACCAAAAGATTTTTCTTTGTTAAAAGGTGTCCAAAGAAATATCCACCAGTTGCAGTCAAATTTGCATTAGAAGCTGCTTGCTCTGGAAAGATTTTTTTCCCCTTTAAGTATTTGTAACACAATGTACTGTCAGAATTCTATTCAAATAAATTACTTTCTGATAACATTTAGCTGATACCACCTACAACGTGGACAGTCATGTACACAGCATGACAGTGGATTTTTGCAGCAACAGAGAAATAATCAGAAACTGGTTACAAATTCTAGACTGTAATTCATATAGTTCATGTATTATTTCTTGCAAGCATACAGGTCCCCTCTAAGGGTAAGGTGTTGGAGCTGGTATTGTAGCACTTCTGTGTCAGCAGGTTCCTTAATGCTCATTTTATCTAAATTGAGGTAGTCCAGAGATTTCAAGTGAGCCCTTTTACCTTTTAAAAGACAAAGAGGCAGGGGATCATGAAGTGCCTTGTAAGGTTCATATAGTAAAGTCTTAGTGCATTTATCCTCTGAGCTGGGCATCCGTCTCCTCCTCCTCCCATTTACTGCTGGGATTTCATATGGCTGATAGTACCTACTTCTAGTTTTGTACAAATGGGAGGAACACACAAGTCCTAAATCAAGCTGTTTAGAGTGCAAGTTAGGCCTGGATTCCCCTTTATTATCTTCATTTCCTGTATACTTTTGGGCTAATTTTAGCAGCTCCTCTCCAGTCGTGAAGCCAACCAGGTAGTTAGAATCCATATGAAGGATCTGATAGCCTGAAATTGTTCGTCGCATTGGTGAGCAGGGAGTACTGGAACATCGTGGGTTTTCTGCTTCTGTTTTGACTGCAGAATTGACCTCTGCAAGAGGTACAGGGAGGGTAGATATGGTAGTTCTGGACTCTCCATTTATGTCCATTTTAAGCACAGTGCTATTCTCCTAAAAATAAAAAAAGAGACTGATCACAAATAGAGCCTTGAGCCAATAAAGGAGCTGAGAGAGGATGTCAGAAATCAGACTTTTTATCACCTAGAAACCATAGCCAGTACTTCCCTATTCAGTTTTCTCTTATACTCTACAGAGTGTTTCATAACAAAACTATCATTATCTGTCTTTTAAAATTATTTTGGCCCCCTTTTCAAGAACAAATACTATAAATATACTCGTGATATTCTTAAATATGTTAAAAACATATTGATGAGTAGTACTGTACAAAAAAAATTGAAGTATTTTTCCATTCTACTTCTTAATTCTTTTAGTCTATTTGATTCCTTATAAACTCTTTCCTTTCAGGCCATCTACATACATTAGCACATCCACAGTAACATTTCCTATACTCAGTTGCATATTTTTTCCATTCACAAGAATATCAGTAAACATATCTATAAAAAAAAAAAAAAGGCATCTAACAGTTACTAGCTCAGGCATAACCATGAACTAGATGTGACCTACTGGATAATGCAATGTTTCCCTGCGGTGAGTTGACCTTGCCTGGCCACCAGTGGCCCACCAAGGTGCTCTATCACTCCTCATCCTCAACAAGAATGGGGGAGAAAAATACAATGAAAAAGCTTGTGGGTCAAGAAAAGGAAAGGGAGATCACTCAGCAATTACAGTCACAGGCAAAACAGACTTGACTTGGGGAAATCAATATAATTTATTGCTAATCAAATCAGAGTAGGATAATGAGAAATAAGAACAAATCTAAAAAACATCTTCCTCCCATCCCTCCCTTCTTCCCAAACTCAACTTCACTCCCAAATTAGCTACCTCCTTTCCACCGAGCAGTGCAGAGGGATAGGAAATGGAGGTTGGAGTCAGTTCATAACACGTTGTCTCTGCCACTCCTTCCTCCTCACACTCTTTCCCTGCTCCAGCATGTGGTTCTACTCACAGGATAGAATAATAGAATGGTATGAGTTGGAAGGGACCTTTAAAGGTCATCTAGTCCAATCTTCCCTGCAAGGAGCAGGAACATCTCCAAGCAGATCAGGTTGCTCTGAGCCCCGTCCAACCTGGCCTTGAACCTGCTCAGAGACTCGAACCAACCTGCCCAGGGATGGGGCATCCACCACCTCTCTGGGCAACCTGTTCCAGTGTTCCACCACTCTCACTGCAAAAAAAGTTTTCCTTATATCCAGTTTGAATCTAACTCCCTTTATTTTAAAACCATTACCCCTCGTCCTATTGCAACAGGCCCTACTGAACAGCCTCTCCCCTTCTTTCCTGTAGGCCCCCCTGAGGTACTGGAAGACAGCTATCACGTCTCCCCCAGAGCCTTCACTTCTCCAGGCTGAACAGCACCAACTCTCTCAGTCTGTCCTCACAGAAGAGGTGCTCCAGCCCTCTGATAATCTTTGTGGCCCTCCTCTGGACCTTCTCCAACTGGTCCATGTCCTTCTTGTGCTGGGGGCTCCAGAACTGGACACAGTGCTCCAGGTGGGGTCTCACCAGGGCAGAGTAGAGGGGGAGAATCCCCTCCCTTGACCTGCTGGCCACGGTCCTCTTGATGCAGCCCAGGATGCGGTTGGCTTTCTGGGCTGCAAGCGCACATTTTTAGTTCATGTTGAGCTTCTCATCCACCAGCACTCCCAAGTCCTTCTCCTCAGGGCTGCTCTCAATCCATTCTCCACCCAGCCTGTATTTGTGCCTGGGATTCCCCCAACCCATGTGCAGGACCTTGCACTTGACCTGGTTGAACTTCATGAGGTTGGCATGGGCCCACCTCTCCAGCCTGTCAAGGTCCCTCTGGATGGCATCCCTTCACTCCGGCGTGTCGATGGCACCACACAGCTTGGTGTTGTCGGCAAACTTGATGAGGGTGCACTATCCCACTGTCCACTGTCCATGTCACCGACATGAGATGATGAACGAGATGATGAACAGGGTCAGGCCCAATATTGACCCCTGAGGAACATCACTCTTCAGCAGTCTCAACTTGGACATCAAGCCGTTGACCACCCACTCTCTGAGTGCGGCTATCCAGCCACTTCCTTATCCACCAAGTGGTCCATCCATCAAAGCCATGTCTCTCTAGTTTACAGAGAAGGATGTAGTGTAGGACAGTGTCAAATGCCTTGCACAAGTCCAGGTAGATGTCCTGGTTTTGGCAGGGATAGAGTTAACTTTTCCTCTCAGTAGCTGGTATGTTTTGGATTTCATGTGTGAAGAATGTTGATAAACACCCTGATGATACCAGTTGTTGTGAATGAGACCAAGGACACCATCCTGCTTTCCAAGTCTCGCTAATTTGCAGATGCAAGAAACTGGGAGAAAGACAGAATAATTGACCCAAACTGGCCAAAGAGAGTGTTCCATGCCATAAACGTCATGCTCATGGGGGCAGGCGAGGGTGGGTATCTGCCTTCCTGGCATCCATCCTTCCTGCTCATTTTGCTGGCATCGTTCCCCCTACCTTGCTGGCTCCCTTTTGCTCCTTTGCTTGCTGCTCAGTTTTATTTCCGTGATCGCTGCTCGGGACGGGCTGTATCGGTCATTGGGACATCAGGTGGTGAGAAAACACATATTGTTCACTTTGTATATTTTTAATATCCTTATATTCTGTTATTATTGTAGTTTTCCCTTTTTATTTTAGTAAATTGTCTTTATCTCAACCCACGAGTTCTCCTTCCTTCCCAATTCTCTCCCCCATCCCCCTGGGGAGGGGGAGGGTGAGCGAGAAACTGTGTGGTGATTCGGGCTAAACCATCACAGTAGATGACATCAGTTGGTTGTCCCTTACCCACCAATGCTGTAACGCCGTCATAGAAGGCCACCAAATTGGTCAGGCACAATTAGTGGCTTAATGAAGCCATGTTGGCTGCCACCAATCACCTCCTTATTTTCCATGTGTCTTAGCATGGTTTCCAGGAGAATCTGCTCCATGACCTTGCCAGGCACAGAGGTGAGGCTGACCAGCTGGTAGTTCCTCTGGTCCTCCTTGTTCCCCTTTTTAAAAATGGGGGTTATGTTATCCCTCTTCCAGTCATTGGGAACCTCGCCACGACTTCTCAAATATGATGGACAGCGGCTTGGCAACTTCATCCGCCAGTTCCCTCAGGACCTGTGGATGGATCTCATCAGGTCCCATGGACTTCTGCACCTTCAGGTTCCTTAGATGGTCCTGAACTTACAGTGGGCAGTTCTTCACACTCCCCGTCCCTGCTGTTGCCTTCCCAACTTGGGCAATGTGGCTAGAGCACTCGCCGGTGAAGACCAAGGCAAAAATTCATTGACTGCCTCAGTCTTCTCCATGTCCTGGGGAACCAGGTCTCCCATTTCCTTCTGGAGAGGGCTCACATTCTCCCCGGTCTTCCTTTTATCCCCCACATACCTATAGAAGCTTTTCTTGTTGCCCTTGATGTCCCTGGACAGATGTAATTCTGTCAGGGCTTTAGCCTTCCTTACCTGGTCATCCCTGGCCGCTCAGACAACCTCTCTGTAATCCTCCCTGGCTATCTGTTCTTGATTCCACCTCCTGTAGGCCTCCTTTTAGTTTTGTGTTTTGGTTTGGTTTGGTTTTTTTTTTCAGTTGCTCCAGGAGGTCCTTTTTCATCCATGCAGGCCTCCTGGTGTTTTTTTCCTGACTTCCTCTTTGTTGGGATGCATCGCTCCTGAGCTTGAAGGAAGCGCTCCTTGAATATCAACCAACTTCCCAGGAGGGAAGAGAGGCCCAGGACCTTATCCCATGGTATTCTGCCCAGCAGATCCCTGAAGAGGCCAAAGTCTGCTCTCCTCTAGTCCAGGGCAGAGAGCTTGCTGCATAGCTTCCTCACTGCCCCAAAGATCCTGAACTCCCCCATCTCATGGTCACTGCAGCCAAGGCTGCCCTTGATCTCCACGTCCCCCACCAGCCCCTCCTTGTTGGTGAGAACGAGGTCCAGCATGGCACCCCTCCTCGTCAGCTCCTCTATCGCCTGCAGGAGGAAGTTGTCATCCACACATTCCAGGAACCTCCTGGACTGCCTGTGCCCAGCTGTGTTGTCCCTCCAACAGATGTCAGGGTGGTTCAAGTCCCCCATGAGGACCAGGGCTTGTGACCGTGAGGCTGCTCCTATCTGTCTATAGAGGGCCTTGTCCGCTCGGTCTTCCTGGTGGCCTGTAGCAGACTCCTACTGTAACATCACCTGTCCCTGCCCTCCCTTCAATCCTGACCCATAAGCTCTCTGTCAGCTCCTCCTCCATCCCCAGGCAGAGCTCCATGCACTCCAGCCGGTTGCTGCCATAGAGGGTGACAACCCCTCCTTGTCTCCCCTGCCTGTCCTTCCTAAAGAGCCTGTATCCTTCCATTCCAACTCCCCAGTCATAGGACCCATCTCACCACGTCTCTGTGATGCCAGGAAGATCGTAGCCCTGCAGGCGTGCGCACATCTCTAGCTCTTCCTGTTTGTTCCCCATGCTATGTGTGTTGGCATAGAGGCACTGAAGCTGAGCCCCCGATGAAGCCGACTTGCTGGCTGGAGTGGCTGGCAGTCCTTTGAGCTGCACTTTAGGTGCTCTCGTACTTACCTGCGATCCTTCCCCAGGTTGCTGGCACTGGCGCCATACTGACAGTGGTGGGCTGGATCGTGCTCCCTCTCCCCCGGCAATGTTAGTTTAAAGCCCTCTTAACGAGCCTGTCAAGCCTTTGGCCGAAGACGCTCTTCCTCTTCTCAGTTAGGTGGACCCCATCAGCCCCCAGTAGACCAGGCTTCTCAAAGCGAGTCCCATGGTCTAAGTAGCCAAAGCCCTGGCTGTGGCACCATTCCCGTAGCCATTTGTTGACTTGCCAGATTCAACTGGCTCTTTCAGGCCCCTTCCCTTTGACCGGGAGGATCGATGAAAAGAGTACCTGCGCCCCAGAGTCCTTGACTGTTGTACCCAGGGCCCTGAAGTCCCTCTTGATGCTCCTCAGGCTGCTCCTGGCTGCGTCACTGGTGCCCATGTGAAACACCAGCAGTGGATAATAGTCCGTGGGCAGTATGAGGTTTGGTAGTCTCTTGGTGATGTCCTGGATACAAGCCCCCAGTAAGCAGCACACCTCTCTAGAGAGTGTGTCAGGTTGGCAAATGGGTGCCTCCATACCTCCCAGAAGAGAGTCACCCGCTACTATCACCTGCCGCCTCTTCTTGGTTGCACTGGTTGTTATATGGGGAACAGGTCGGGCTGCCTTGCTCAGCTCCAGCGTCTCTCCTGATGTGCTGGGTCTTTCCTCTTCGGTCTGCAGAGCGGCAAAGCAATTTTGCAAGGGCACCTCAGGGTTCGGGGGAAGTCTCTTCCTCCTGCTGGCCCTTGCCTTCGCAAGCTTCCATTCTTCAGCATCATCGGCCCCCTTCCCTTATGCATGTGTCAGTGGGGGAGTTTTTGTCTCCCCTCATAGTTCTTCCAAAATTTTCAGTTCAGTGCCTTTACAGATACAACTTTCCACCACTAGCCATTACCATCTTTAATATGGAAAGATAAGGTTGATATCACAGCAATTATATACAAGTGGATCCCAGAACACTTTGAATTCTGCTTTGAATGTCATCTACACTATCTCTGCATAGCTACTTCACAAAATGCAAGGGTCACATCTGTTTCCAATCCACCTTTCCTTCATTGTCAGCCTCACCTTTGCTCTAAACAGTAACTAGTGACTCTCTAGCAAATAGATTTCAGGAAAAAAAAATACTGTCGTGGTTTTGTTAGTAGGGGGGGGCCTAAGGTGGTAGGGCTGAACTACGACAAATACACAGCTAGCTTTGTAACATTTAAAGGCAACGAGACTCAAAGAAGAAAGAAAAGTTAGTATATAAGTGTCCAGCAGAAAAAAAAAGTTCATTATAGGAAATTGGAAGATACATTAATGGTTTAGTAACATTTCACAAATGATACTGCCTTTACAGCGTGCTGTTATCAGTTTGCAAACTTTTGAAGCTGCTACTTGCTCTCATCCTGAGGCTTGAGAGGTCACAGACAGAGAAGCAAAGATGCAACAAGCAAGGGAAGGAAAGTACCATCTCCTTTTCAGTACTTTATTCAATCATTTGGAATTAGACACCTCTATATAAAATATGATTCAAACAAACAGAAAAGCCCCATCAAGGTTAACCACCATTTGATTGCCTTAAAAAAAGAGGGGAAGCTTCC
Organism: Chlamydotis macqueenii; assembly: GCF_036417535.1. Taxonomy (NCBI): domain Eukaryota; kingdom Metazoa; phylum Chordata; class Aves; order Otidiformes; family Otididae; genus Chlamydotis; species Chlamydotis macqueenii. Next base: position 42,767,908 of record NC_141592.1, read on the forward strand.
TGCAAATCTCACTTGCAAAACTCACTTGCAAAAACAAACAAACAAACAAAAAAACCCCAAACGATTGTAATGCAAAATTTAGGCCTACTTTGTTTCTGTTCAGGGATTGTGAAGGCATGGCTTAAGTAATGCTCCTGCCTCTACTGCCCTGCTTAGTCTCAAATCAACCTGCGGTTTCACTCCCGTTCTAATTAAAGAGGAGTAAAGAAAGTTCTCATAGTTTTGCTAAACAGGATTTTATTTGCCAGTCATTGACAAAAAACTTCAACTAAGGAGACATTATTACTAAAGTTTCTTTAGTCTTAAATGTCCTTTTCCAGTTCTCCTTATAATTGTGGTCTACTTAGGATTCTTCATTACCAGTTTTGCACAGCATTGCTTTTATAGATAAGTAGATACACTTCATTCGGCACATTGTAAAACATTTTGTATTAAAAAATACAGATAACACAGCAAAAATGAAACAAAAAATGAAAACACTATGTTAAACATAACACTGACATTTTTCACTGAAAAAAAAACCTCAATAATGTTGCTTGTTATATTTAACTGGCTTTCTGAAATATATTAATGGAGTCAATTTAAACTTTCAAAATAGCAGAAACAAATGTTATTTCCTACTTTAGCACCGTATCTAGACAATGAGACAACAAATACAGTGAGGATTCAGCACATGGAGGTAAAGATACTCATGACAATTTTTTTATGTAGAGAAGTTCTGGCACCATCAAGAATCAAGGTTACTAGAAACATAGCACAGAAAAAAAAATTCATTAAAACTTTTAGCTACCATGGACTTTTAGCCAAGAAACAAATATTTAACTGTTCCTGCTCTTTTAAATCCTAGTTTTTATCCTCCAGTTCAGAAATATTTTCAGTAATCTTCTAGAAGGATTCAACTTTTTTTTTGTTTAAAAGCAGAAACAACACTAGAAGAAGTATAAATTTACAGAAAGGTGAGAAGTTACTCTCATTACCTAGACACATATGGGATTAAAAAACAGCAAAGTTCTCCTCCCTTCTCGCCAATATCACTTCATAAAGCGACCCATGCTCTAAGGAAAGAGAAGGACAACGGGATGCCCCCATGCAAAGTTAAAAAAAGCCTTAGGAGCTGGAAAGCAAAACAAAGGGTCTTCTCAAAATACAGCTTATAAAATTAATTTACTTTAGTTCAAAATATGTGTGTGTGTATTGGATTTGTGTGGCAAGGTTTAGGCAGTAGAGGGGCTACAGGAGTGGCTTCTGCGAGAAGATGCCAGAAGCTTCCCCCACCACTGATAGAGCCAGTGCCAGCGGGCTCCAAGACAGAGCTGCTGCTGGCCAAAGCTGAGCCAATCAGCAACGATGGTAGTGCCTCTGTGATAACATATTTAAGAGGGGGGGGGAAAAATGCTGTGCAACAGCAGCCGAAAGAGAAGAGGCAGAATATGTGAGAGAAACAACCTTGCAGACACCAAGGTCAGTGAAGAAGGAGGGGGAGGAGGTGCACCAGGCTCCAGAGTAGAGATTCCCCTGCAGCCCATGGGGCAGCCCATGGTGAAGCAGGCTGTCCCCCTGCAGCCCATGGAGGCCCACAGAGGAGCAGAGATCCACCTGCAGCCCATGGAGAATATGATGTTGGACGGAGCAGGTGGATATGCCCTGAGGGAAGGTGCAGCCCAGGGAGAGCCCAAGCAGAATCATAGAATCCTTAAGGTTTGAAAAGACCTCCAAGATCATCAAGTCCAACCATCAACCTAACACCACCATGCCTACTAAACCATGTCCTGGAGTGCCACGTCTACAGGTTCTTTGAACACCTCCAGGGATGGTGACTCCACCACTGCCCTGGGCAGCCTGTTCCAGTGCCTGACCAATCTTTCAGTAAAAATGTTTCCTAATATCCAACCTAAACCTCACCTGCCACAACTTGAGGCCATTTCCTCTCATCCTATCACTAGTTACTTGACAGAAGAGACCAACATCCACCTCCCTACAACCTCCTTTCCAGTAGTTGTAGAGAGTTATGAGGTCTCCCCTCAGCCTCCTCTTCTCCAGACTAAATAATCTCAGTTCCCTCAGCCGCTACTCATAGGACTTGTGCTCCAGACCGCTCACCAGCTTCGTTGCCCTTCTCTGGATGCGCTCCAGCACCTCAACATCCTTCTTGCAGTGAGGGGCCCAAAACTGAACACAGTTGTGCTGGTTTTGTTTAGTGAGGGGGGGCTACGGTGGCAGCTTCTGCAAGAAGCTGCTAGAAGTTTCCCCATTGTCCAGTGGATGCAGTTGAGTCTAGGTCGGACCCGCCACTGGCCAGGGCTGAGCCAATTGGTGGCAGAATGTTCCATGATAACGCCTCTGCGATAACATATTTAAGAAGGGGAAAAACAGAAAAAAAAAAAAAAAAAAGAAGGAAGAGAAGATGTGAAGAAGCTGAAGCAGGGGCAGGGAGGGGGAGGCGCGAGCCTTGTGGGCCTTGTGGCCCTCACCCTCTGGCCTCCCAGCAGGTGGCTGTCTGGGCCTGACTTGGCCCAGCCCGGCTGCAAGAAGTGGAGAGGAGATGTGAAGAGATCCTGAGAGGCGTCTGCCTGCCTGTTGTGAAGAATTTCTTGTGAGAGGAATGGCTGCAGATACCAAGGTCAGTGAAGAAGGAGGGGGAGGAATAATGCAGCTCCTGGCTGAGATTCCCCTGCAGCCCATGGTGAAGAGCATGGTGAGGCAGGCTGTGCCCCTGCAGCCCATGGAGGCCCATGGAGGAGCAGAGATCCACCTGCAGCCCATGGAGGACCCCACACTGGGGCAGGCGGATGCCTGAAGAAGGCTGTGGCCTGTGGAGGGCCTGCTGGGGCAGCTGCTCTGGAGGGACTGCACCCCGTGGAAAAACGACCCATGCCGGAGCAGTACATCAAGGACTATAACCCATGGGAGGGACCCCACACTGGGACAGGGGAGGAATGTGAGGAGTTCTTCCTCCGAGGAGGAAGCAGCGGCATAAAGAGACATGTAATGAACTGACCGCAAAGCCCATTCCCTTCTTTTCCCCTGTGCCGCTCGGGGGTGAGGAAGGAGGTAGAGATTGAACATCAAGTTAAGCCTGGGAAGAGGGAGAGGTGGGGGGAAGTTGTCTTTTCCTCTTCCACATTATCCTGATTTCGTTTTAATAATAAACAAATAGTTTTCCCCAAGTGGAGTCTGTTCTGCCTGTAACAGTAACTTTAAGGATCTCTCCCTGTCCTTATCTCCAACCTCGAGCCTTTTTCTTATATTATCTCTCCCTGTTCCCTCGGACGGTGGGGGGAGTGAGCGAGAGACCGTGCAGTCTGGTCCCGAGCAGGGCTAAACTATGACACTGTCACAAGCAAAACAGATTCAACTTGGGGAAAATTAATTTAACTTATTGACAATGAAATCAGAGCAGCATAATGAGAAATAAAACCAAATCTTGAAACACCTTCCCTCACCCCTCCCTTCTTCCCAGACTCAACTTTACTCCCGATATTCATAGAATCATAGAATGGGTAGGGTTGGAAGGGACCTTCAAAGGTCATCGAGTCCAAGCCCGCTGAAAGAAGCAGGGACATCTCCAGCCAGATCAGGTTGCTCAGAGCCTCATCCAGCCTGGCCTTGAACATTTCCAGGGATGGGGTATCCACCACCCCTATGGGCAACCTGGGCCAGTGTTCTACAACTCTCACTGTTAAAAAAAAATTCCTAATATCTAATCTAAATCTACCTCCCTCTATTTTGAAACCATTAACCCTCATCCTATCACAACAGGCCCTACTGAACAGCCTCTCCCCATCTTTCCTGTAGGCCCCCTTGAGGTACTGGAAGACTGCTATCAGGTCTCCCTGGAGCCTCCTCTTCTCCAGGCTGAACAGCCCCAACTCTCTCAGCCTGTCCTAATAGGAGAGGGGCTCCAGCCCTCTGATAATCTTCATGGCCCTCCTCTGGACCCTCTCCAACTGGTCCATGTCCTTCTTGTGCTGGGGGCTCCAGAACTGGACACAGTACTCCAGGTGGGGTCTCACCAGGGCAGAGCAGAGGGGCAGAATCACCTCCCTTGACCTGCTGGCCACGCTCCTCTTGATGCAGCCCAGGATGCGGTTGGCCTTCTGGGCCGCAAGGGCACATTGCCGGCTCATGTTGAGCTTCTCGTCCACCAGCACTCACAAGTCCTTTTCCTCAGGGCTGCTCTCAATCCATTCCCCGCCCAGCCTGTATTTGTGCCTGGGATTGCCATGACCCAGGTGCAGGACCTTGCACTTGGCCTGGTTGAACTTCATGAGGTTGGCACGGGCCCACCTCTCCAGCCTGTCAAGGTCCCTCTGGATGGCATCCCTCCCCTCCAGCGTGTCAATGGCACCACACAGCTTGGTGTCGTTGGAGAACTTGCTGAGGGTGCACTCTATCCCACTGTCCATGTCGCCAACAGAGATGTTGAACAGGGCAAGGCCCAACACGGACCCCTGAGGGACGCCACTCGTGACCGGTCTCCACTTGGACATTGAGCCATTGACCACCACTCTCTGAGTGCGGCCATCCAGCCAACTCCTTACCCACCGAGTGGTCCGTCCATCAAATGCATGCCTCTCTAGTTTAGAGAGAAGGATGTCATGCGGGACAGTGTCAAAAGCTTTGCACAAGTCCAGGTAGATGATATCCATTTCTCGTCCCTTGTCCACCGATGATGTCATCCCGTCATAGAATGGCCAATGGTATGTCACACAAGCCATAGCACCAGTAAGGCGCTTACATAAGAATAGCCTCATTTATCATTAAATGAATGATAACTTAATTGCAGCACCTGATGATTCTCTGGTGGACAGAGTTCTTAATGATATCACCAGTGCATTATCCTGATGTCGTAGTTCAGCCCCGATCGGGACCAGACTACACAGTCTCTCTCTCACTCCCCCCACCCTCCAAGAGAATAGGGAGAGATAATATAAGGAAAAACGGCTAGAGGTTTGAGATAAGGACAGGGAGAAAATCCTTAAAGTTACCGTTACAGGCAAAACAGACTTGACTTGGGGAAAACTATTCATTTATTACTACAAACAGCAGGATAATGAGACAGAGAACAAGATAACCTCCCTCCACCCCTCCCTCTTCCCAGGCTTAACATTATCTCTACTACCTTCCCCTCCCGAGCGGCACAGGGGGGAAGAGGGAATGGGGGTTGCGGTCAGTCCATCATATGTTGTTTTACGCTGCTGCTTCATTGTCGGGGGAAGAACTCCTCACATTCCTCCCCTGCTCCATTGTGGGGTCCCACCCATACACCACAGTCCTTTGTGAAACTGCTCCGGCGTGGGTCATCTCTTCCACGGGGTGCAGTTCCTCCAGAACAGCTGCGACAACGAGCCCTCCACAGGCCACAGCCGCCTTCAGACATCCACCTCCCCCAGTATGGGGTCCTTCACAGGCTCCAAGTGGATCTCTGTTCCTCCGTGGGCCTCCGTGGGCCTCCATGGGCTGCAGGGGGACAACCTGCTCCACCATGGTCATCACCACAGGCTGCAGGGGAATCTTGGCCAGGAGCCGCATTACTCCTCCCCCTCCTTCTGAACTGACCTTGGCGTCTGCAGCCGTTCCTCTCACAAGAAAAGTTCTTCACAACAGGCTGGCAGATGCCTCTCAGAATCTCTTCATATCATCCAGCTCATCTCCTCTCCACTTCTTGCAGCCGGGCCGGACTGAGTCGGGCCCAGTCGGCCACCTGGCAAGAGGCCAGAGGGTGAAGCCTGCAAGGCCCATGAGGCCTGCGCCTCCCCCTCTGCGCCTCTGCCACCGCTCAGCTTCTTCACATCTTCTCTTCTCCTTTTTTTTCTGTTTTCCCCTTCTTAAATACGTTATCACAGAGGCGTTATCACGGAACATTCTGCTACCAATCGGCTCGGCCTTGGCCAGGAGCAGGTCTGCCCTAGGCCCGGCTGAGTCCACTGAACAAAGGGGAGCGACTTCTAGCAGTTTCCTACAGAAGCTACCACTTTAGCCCCCCCGTCACTAAACAAAACCACAACAAAAATAAACCAATTTTAATGGTTCTAACAAAAGTGTTAGACGGTACTTCTGCAAGGTATGAAAAATAGTCCAACCATCTGCCAATGGTACGTCGCACAGGCCATAGCACCAGTAAGGCGCTTACATAAGAATAGCCTCATTTATCATTAAATGAATGATATCTTAATTGCAGCACCTGATGATTCTCTGGTGGACAGAGTTCTTAATGATATCACCAATGCATTATCCCGATTTAAACTGGTTATTGGTCAAGAAAAAATTCAAAAGGTATGTCCCTAGGAGTATCTCGGCTGGCAAATTATGGAAAGAACAATTAGGCCGCAAAGGTGAAAAATCCCTCAAACAGTGTTTGCCTTAAACGATGTGCAGAAATTGCTGGGAGCTATCAACTGGGCATGCCCGGTACTAGGCCTCTCTACAGAATTGTTTTCTCCACTATTCCAAATACTTAAGGGAGACTCAGATTTAACCTCCCCTAGGAGACTAACTCCAGAAGCACAAATGGCATTACAAACAGTTTTGCTACAGATTTCCATTCATTGGCCTAAGCAACCAATGCTGCAATTTTTAGGAGAATTAATGTTGTATCCAGCAACTCATCTAAGTTACATTCCCATAGAAAATGCCTTAACAATATTTACAGATGGATCAGGAAAAACGCACAAATCCATTATTGTGTGGAAGAAAAAAGATGAGTGGCATCATGACGTACAATTGGTAGAAGGTTCAACCCAAATTGTAGAACTTGCAGTGGTGGTACGAGCTTTGTATAAGTGGAAAGATTAATCCCTCAATATTGTCTCCGATTCTGCCTATGTGGTCAATGTAATACAACGCGCTGAATGGGCAATGTTAAAGGAAATTAATAATCCTTTGTTGTATGATCAGTTTCAACAGCTATTATCGGTATTACATGTGCGAGATCATCCTTACCTTATTGTACATCTGAGAGCTCACACCTCACTTCCAGGACCTGTCACAGAAGGTAACACAAGAGCAGATGCTCTCACTAATGTGGCCCTCGTTCCAAACACACTCATGCAAGCTAAGCTATCCCATGCATTTTATCACCAAAACTCTACAGCCCTTCAACGACAATTTAAGCTGACACGGGAACAAGCTCGGGCAATTGTGCGTTCCTGTAGCAGTCGCCAGAACACAATTATGCCATCTTTATATGGGGTTAATCCGCACAGTTTGTGCTCTCAAGAATTATGGCAATCTGATATAACTCATGTCCTGTCATTTGGCCGATACACATATGTACATGTAACTATTGATACCCATTCCAGCTTATTGTTTGCCTCTGCTCATACAGGAGAACGTGCTCGAGATGTTTGTCAACACCGGAGTCAGCGTTTGCTTTCATGGGAGTTCCCGCACCTATTAAAACAGATAACGGGCCAGCGTATGCTTCTCATGCAGTCCAAACCTTCCTTGCTCTTCGGGGCATCGAGCATGTTACTGGTATACTGCATAACCCCACTGGATGGGCAATCATTGAATGTGCCCATGGCACACTTAAAAATATGCTGTTAAAACAAGAAGGGGGAATGGAAAGGAAGTCTGCAAACAAAAAGTTAGTGAAGCCGTGTTGGCTGTCACCAATCACCTCCTTGCTCTCCATGTGCCTTAGCATGGTTTCCAGGAGAATCTGCTCCATGACCTTGCCAGGCACAGAGGTGAGGCTGACTGGCCTGTAGTTGCTCAGATCTTCCTTGTTTCCCTTTTTAAAAATGGGGGTTATGTTACCCCTCCTCCAGTTGATGGGAACCTCACTGGACTGCCACCATTTCTCAAATACGATGGCCAGTGGCTTGGCAACTTCATCTGCCAGTTCCCTCAGGACCCGTGGATGGATCTCATCAGATCCCATGGACTTGTGCACCTTCAGGTTCCTTAGATGATCTCAGACCTCCTCTTCTCCTACAGTGGGCGGTTCTTCATTCTCCCAGTCCCTGTCTTTGCATTCTGCAAGTTGGGCAGTGTGGCTAGAGTCCTTGTCGGTGAAGACCGAGGCAAAAAAGTCATTGAGTACCTCAGCCTTTTCCATGTCCTGGGTAATCAGATCTCCTGTTTCCTTCCGGAGAGGGCTCACATTCTCCCTGCTCTTCCTTTTATCCCTGATGTACCTATTGAAGCTTTTCTTGTTGTCTCTGATGTCCCTGGACAGATTTAATTCTGTCAGGGCTTTAGCCTTCCTAATCTGATCCCTGGTCGCTTGGACATGCTCTCTGTATTCCTCCTAGGCTACCCATGATACTCTGCCAAGCAGTTCCCTGAAGAGGCCAAAGTCTACTCTCCTGAAGTCCAGGGCAGAGAGCTTGCTGCACACCCTCCTCACTGCCCTAACGATCTTGAACTCCACCATCTCATGGTCATGGCAGCCAAGGCTGCCCCTGAGCTCCACATTCCCCACCAGCCCTTCCCTGTTGGTGAGAACAAGGTCCAGCATAGCTCCTCTCCTCGTTGGCTCCTCTATCACCTGGAAAGGAAGTTATCATCAACGCATTCCAGGAACCTCCTGGATTGCTTATGCCCTGTTGTGTTGTCCCTCCAACAGATATTGGGATGGCTGAAATCCCCCATGATGACCAGGGCTTGTGACCTTGAAGCTGCTCCTATCTGTCTATAGAAGGCCTCATCTGCTCGTTAGTATACAGTTATAAAAGCTCTTCAAAAGGTAGTCCATTGTTACATTGATGCAGGTGTCCTTGTTTTAACAGAGACGGAGTTAATTTTCCTCTTGGTAGCCAGTGTGTTATGGATTTTGTGTGTGAAGAATGATGATAAAACACCCTGATGATACGAGTTGTTGCTAAAGAGACCAAGGACACTGTCCAGCTTTCCAGGTCTGACTAATGTGCAGGCACAGGAAGCTAGGAGAGAGACAGACAGAATAATTGACCCAAACTGGCCAAAGAGAGTGTTCCATGCCATAAACGTCATGCTCAGAATATAAGTGTAGGTTGCCCGAGGGAAACATCTCGCTTGCTGGCATTTCTCTCTCTACCTTGCTGGCTCCCTTTCGCTCCTTTACTTGCTGCTCAGTTTCGTTTCTGTGATCGCTGCTCGGGATGGGCTGTATCGGTCATTGGGACATCGGGTGGTGAGAAATCGTGCATTGTTCATTTTGTATTTTTTAAAATCCTTATATTCTGTTATTATTGTAGTTTTCCTTTGCTATTTTAGTAAACTGTCTTCATCTCAACCCACGAGTTTTCCTTTCTTCCCAATTTCTCTCCCCCATGCCACTGGGGAGGGGGAGGGTGAGCAAGAAACTGTGTGGTGACCAGGGCTAAACCACAACAGTAGGAAAAAGACACGGTGATATCTGCAGGCTGTGGAGAGGGGATGTTGCAGTTGCTTCCTGTGGCAAACAATATCCATAGCATTGTGTTTTAAACAGGACATGATGCTTTCAGGAAAGAGAGTGCTTTTTGGCGGGGCAGGATAGCCATATGAGTCAAAAAACTGTGCAGTTCTTATGTGCCAGGAAAATTCTAGCCAGTGCTCTCCAGGTCAGTTATGTAGACGCATATTCACAATCACACTCGCTCGTCTTGGAGAAACATGGGCCCTAAGGAGCCAGTCGCTCAGGTACACATCTAGAAATATTTTTACGGCATTGAGATCTGCTGAAAAAAAAAACAACAGGAAAGCTGTTTGGTGTCCATCCTCACATACAGTCAAAGAGCAGGTTTCTCTACCAGTTTATTTGAAGATCTTGTCAAATACAAATAGATTGTATACAATCATATTAACAGTTGTGGTCAAAGCTCCTGTAAAGTGTACTTCTACTCTTAGGTTTTCTCTTTTAATCAGGGAATTGTGATCTGCACATTCTTGGTCTGGAGACAGGTCAAAGGTGAATAGGGTATAGCCACAGGCGAACTCTTTCCTGTCAACCAGCAGGGAATGATCTTTCATATGGCTGACGATAATCTGAACAAGCTACATGCATTCTCTCACACAGCAGTCATTCTCAAAATCATGCTGCAGTGGTTTTGCTGGTATTTGTTCATCATCCACAGATGGCCACAAAATGTACATAATAATATTTTAAGTTGAAAGACTTCTTAGCATAATTGCTGCTAAAAGCATTGTTAACATAAAAATAAAAAGCTTGGGCAGCTGCCTCAGGAACAAATTTTCCTAGTTGCTGACACGACTGTCAGCCGGTATGCTGAACACTTTCATGTCCACCCAATCCACTTTGGCTGTAAGTTATGCCTAAGTGTGCCCCAAACACACTCCAGGCACCATCAGTACTTTCTTCACAAATATTGAGGCATAGGTATTAATCAGCTTTCAGGCTCCTGCTGCCTGGGACCTCATCAAACAAAACCTGCCTTTGCTGCACATCAGCTTAATTTTATATCCACACCATTCGAAAAAGCTTGTCTTGAAAAAACAGATCACTGTAGAGGAGTCCTGATAGTTCAATCCTCCCATTCTGGACCGTCAGAGCCAAGTGTTGCGTAAAATCCTGATTAATAACACCATCCAGCATGATTGCTTCCTGTTGCCCAGCTGTGTAGAACAGCCCTGTGGAGAAGTGTGTGGATGAAGTGATACGACTGTAACTGAGAAACAAGTCAATAAAGACACAGTAGGGGTAGCAGTTGTTGTTCTGGCTCATCAACTGGTTTCCTAGCGTAACATGCAACTGGCTGAAAAAACAAATTAGTGGATAATTCACGAGGCCCACAGCCTTACCAGCAAGGTTGGACCTATCAGTTTTTTCACTCCTACAACAAAGGTACAGCAGGATGTTCAGATCTCTGCAATCTTCCCCATTCCCAGATATGAAAAAGTCCAGAGGTGCAGATTATATAACAGTAGAAAGTGGAGCTACCTTAATAAACAGGCTTTTCTCAATGATGGTTTATGTTGGTGACACTTCAAACAAATTCAGCTCAGATTTGATACATTCTTCTGAGCAGTCATGAACGACAGCCACCCCTTTTAAAATAGATCTCCTTTATCTAGCGGTAGAATGGGCCTTATTTCTCAGAGTTTTCTGTTTCTTTTGTACCATTAGGGCTGGCTTGTTCTTTTTCTTCTTCTTGTCCTGGTGTTGTGGTTTAACCCAAGTCACCACACAATTTCTCACTCACCCTCCCCCTCCCCAGCGGGAATGGGGGAGAGAATTGGGAAGAAAGGAAAACTCGTGGGTTGAGAAGACAGTTTATTAGAACAGCAAAGGAAAACTACAATAATAACAGAATATATGGATATTAAAAAATACAAAATGAACAATGCACAATTTCTCACCACCCAATGTCCCAATGACCGATACAGCCCATCCCGAGCAGCAATCACGGAAACGAAACCGAGCAGCAAGCAAAGAAGCGAGAGGGAGAGATCTAGAGAGAGTCAAGAGAGATGCCCTTCCCATGGGCAAACCCTGTCCAGGTGTCATGGTTTAGCCCTGCTTGGGACCAGACTATGCAGTCTCTCTATCACTGCCCCCACCCTCTGAGGGAATAGGGGGAGATAATATAAGAAAAAGGCTCGAGGCTTGAGATAAGGACAGGGAGAGATCCTTAAAGTTACCATCATGGGAAAAACAGACTCCACTTGGGGAAAACTATTCATTTATTACTAAAACCAAAGTAGGATAATGAGAAAGAGAACAAGATAACCTCCCCACACCCCTCTCTCTTCCTGGGCTTAACATTATCTCTACCTCCTTCCCCCCACCATGAGTGGCACAGGGAGGAAGAGGGAATGGGGGTTATGGTCAGTTCATCACACATTGTTTTATGCCACTGCAGATCATCACACGTTGTTTTACGCTGCTGGTTCCTCCTCGGGGGAAGAATTCCTCCCCTGCTCCAGCCTGGGGTGCCTCCCACGGGCTACAAACCTTTGTGAACTGCTCCTGCGTGGGGTCCTTTTCCACAGGGTGCAGTCCCTCCAGAATGGCTGCCCCAGCAGGCCCTCCATGGGCCACAGCCTCCTTCAGGCATCTGCCTGCCCCAGTGTGGGGCCCTCCACGGGCTGCAGGTGGATCTCTGCTCCTCTGTGGGCCTCCATGGGCCGCAGGGAAACAGCCTGCCTCACCATGGGCTGCACCATAGGCTGCAGGGGAATCTTGGCCAGGAGCAGCATTACTCTTCCCCTTCCTTCTTCACTGACCTTGGCATCTGCAGCCGTTCCTCTCACAAGAAATTCTTCACAATGGGCTCAGGCAGACGCCTCTCAGGTTCTCTTCACATCTCCTCTCTTCACTTCTTGTGGCCGGGCTGGGTCAAGTTGGGCCCAGACGGCTGCCCAGCAGGAGGCCAGAGGGTGAGGGCCGCAAGACCCACAAGGCTCGCACCTCCCCCTCTCTGCCCCTGCTCCAGCTTCTTCACATCATCATCTTCCTCTTTTTTGTTTTTTTTCTGTTTTCCCCTTCTTAAATACATTATCGCAGAGGCGTTATTAGGGAACATTCTGCTACCAATTGGCTCGGCCCTGGCCAGCAGCAGGTCCGCCCTAGGCCTGGCAGAGTCCACTGAACAAAGGGGAGACGACTTCTAGCACCTTTTACAGAAGCTGTCACCATAGCACCTCCCTCACTAAATAAAACTAACACACCAGGTAACCCCCACTCTCTTTGGCCAGTTTGGGTCAATTATTCTGTCTGTCTTTGTCCCAGCTTCCTGCATCTGCACATTAGCAAGACCTGCAAAGCCAGACAGTGTCCTTGGTCTCACTAGCAACAACTCCTGTCATCAGGGTGTTTTATTAACATTCTTTACATCCCAAATGCAAAACACATCAGCTACTGAGAGGAAAATTAACTCCATCCCTGCCCATATTAGGACACCTGGTCAAACTGTTGTCTGGCACCTCCCTGTATTGGGCTTACATGGCAAGGTTTTAGCAGCATCAGGGGTGGCTTCTGTGAGAAAATGTCAGAAGCTGCCCCCGTGTCTGACAGTTGCAGCTGGCTGCAAGACGGACCTGTTGCTGGCCAAGGCTAAGCCAGTCAGTGACAGTGGTAGCACCTCTGTAATAACATATTTAAGAAAGGGTAAAAACTGATACACAACAGCAGTATAGACAGAAGAGGGAGAATATGTGAGAGAAACAACTATGCAGACATCAAGGTCAGTGAAGAAGGAGGGGGAGGAGGTGCTCCAAGCACCAGAGCAGAAATTCCCCTGCAGCCCATGGTGAAGACCACGGTGATGACCATGGTGACACATTGCAGGGTGTGAGAAGACTTTATTACTGTAGCCCAGGATAGTTCACCTCCCCCATCAGAATATGTAGAGTCCCAAGCATGTCTTATCTCATTGTCATGGTAACCCAGGATAGTTCGCTTCCCCCCATCTGCACCTACCTTATTACATTAGTGAGTTTGCTAATGAGCAAAACAAGACACTGCATATGTATGATATGTTAATCAGCACAAGTTTTATTATCCACCCCTGCAGTGCTTTCCCTTGACCTTCACTCCCAAGCAGGGCTCTGCTGCTTCAAGTCCCCATTTTGACTAGCAGCGGTGTCCTAGGGCTCCCATTATGGTAACGCTATGCTTTCAATAAACCCAAAGCTTTCATTTGCTGAGTGTCATGCCTCATCCCTGAGGGATTTGCAGTTGCTTTTTGCACATAACACGCAGGTTGTCCCCCTGCAGCCTATGGATGTCCATGGTGGAGCAGATTTCCACTCTGCAGCCTGTGGAGGACCTCATGCTGGAGCAGGTGGATGTGCCCTGAAAGAAGCTGTGACCCCGTGCAGAGCCTGTGCTGGAGCAGGCTCCTGGCAGGAACTGTGGCCCGTGGAAAGGAGCCCACGCAGGAGCAGGTTTTCTGGCAGGACCTGCAGCCCCATGGGAGACCCACGCTGGAGCAGTCTGTTTCTGAAGGACTGCACCCCATGGAAAGGATCCATGCTGGAGAAGTTCTTTAAGAGCTGCAGCTTGTGGGAAGGACCCACGCTGCTGAAGGACTGTCTCCCGTGGGAGGGACACCACACTGGAGCAGGGGAAGAGTGTGAGGAAGGAGTGGCAGAGAGGAAGTGTTATGGACTTGTTACAGAGGAAATGGAAAATCAAACATCCAGATAGTACTGCCATCTGCTCTACATGCACCAGACAGTGATGGCTCCACTCGTACCCTGGGTATCTTGACAGTTTCAAGAAGTTTATAAAAAGATAAGTAGCAGTAGACATGTTGTTTTAGAAAATGCCTAATTGTTAAGTAGTTGTGTCTTGTTAAGCACTCTACCCAAGCCCACTAATCGGGAGTTGAAACAAGTGAGAGGTCAGCTAATGAACACAGCAAGGGAGAATATTCACTTCATCCCTCCAGAGGACCCTTAGAGACTACTGACTCTAAAGACTGAGAATGCGCAGTGGGGTAGAGAGTAGGGAAATAAGTTACGGGAAATTGCATGAATGTGTGTAGTTATACCCTACAAATATCTAGTGACATCCTTGAATAGTGAAGAGAAGATTTAGAAGGATAAGGGATTAGTTAGAATAGAATTAATTAAATAATAGAAATCAAGTAGCTTTATAATAATAGAATAATAATAATATAATGGAATAATATGATAGAATAGTAATTTTATACAGCCTAGCAGGAACCCTGCATAACAACGTAGTGCTCATGGGAAACTATAAACTACTAACCTTGGGAGAAAGAACAGTAGAGTCGTAAATTGAACATAACAAGGTACTTTCAGAATGCCCCAGCAGGTGCTGAGATAAGTCAGATGGGTACATCCTGAGGGGGTACAGACACACTGGCTGAAAGTAAGATAAGTGGTGTTAAGGAATTCAGAAGCAGAGCCATGGGCTGAGACAAAACTGATAGAGTGGAATAACCAAGGACAGTAAGAACCAACAAAGACAAGTCAACAAGAAACCGCCTTGGCAGCAAGAATAAAGTAAGACAAAGGGCTGAGTTCACGCAGCAGACACAGTGATGAATAGGAGGAGACGACCACCGGATGAAGTAAACGACCACCAGAGGGACTGTGACTCCTAAGAAGAGACAGTGGATGGCAGCAAAGACTGAGGAATAACCTGTCTCATGTGGGTGGAAACTTATAATGATTTCTCGGAAAACTAATGAATATGTAACAAAGTCCTTGAGAATTTTATGAATATGTATGTTTAAGATGCATAAATATCGTACCTGTTGCTTAACTCGGGATGCACGTTTGGAGGAGAAATCCCCTGTGCATCCAGCGCTGCAATAAAGAATGCCTGCTTCTTAACACTACATTGGTGTTATGGAGTTTCGATTCCCGATTTCAGTGACAGACTGACCACAATCCCCATTTCCTGTCCCTCTGTACCCCTGGGTGGAGGAGGAGGGGGGAGGTAGAAGAGTTGGGAGTGACGTTGAGCCCAGGAAAAAGGGAGGGGTGGGGGGAAGGTGGATTTTTTTTAGATTTGTTCTGTCCTGCTCTGTTTAATTGGTAACAAATTAATTTTCCCCAAGTGGAGTCTGTTTTGCCCGTGATGGTAATTGGTAAGTTCTCCCTGTCCTTGTCTTGACCCATGAGCTTTTTTGTCATATTTTCTCCCCTGTATCCTGCTGAGGAAAGGGAGTGAGAGAGCAGCTTGGTGGGCACCTGGCAGCCAGCCAAGGTCAACCCACCACACCCTCTTTTTTTCTTTTTAAGGGCTGGTGTGGGCCTTTCCTCCAGGGTTGTGACACAACTCTCCTTCTTTTAAGGCTTTTTCTTTCAATATAAGCAAGTCCTGAGCCTTCCTAATTTGCCCGTGTTTTCAACTTATCCGTTACAACCTTGGAAACATTACTAAACATGTTTTTTTTGCAATATCGTCAGCAGCACTTTTAATGTGTGACTTAACAATTTCTAAGCCCCTTTTCACATGCAGAATGGCTTTTTTAAACAGGCTACAAAATATATCTCCAGCACCCACACCATACATAACAGCAATAATTTGAAAAACAGGGAGACCATTGCTGCACTGAGCTCTATAGCAATTAATGTACAAGGATGGATCCCTGTAATTTTTTACCACCACCATTTGGGTGTGTTTTTTAAAAATATCACAGGCTTCCAGGTTTGAAGATGTAGCTTCATAATCACCTTCCCAAAGCAAAATGAGACATGTTTGCTCTGGTCAGTCTTTATTTCAGTGCTTATTTAAATACTTTATTTCAATATTTATTTCAAAATATTTTATTTTATTTCATCATGTTGATGTGGTGGCAGCTTATCAGCACAGTGTGGTTTATCATATGTCACCTTGACAATCTCATTATCATCATCAGTCAGAACATAACACAATAATGGAACTGCAAAGTCCCCAAATCCATGTAGAGACTGACCAAGTCAAACCCTCTGGTGATGTCTGCCTACTGTGGGTTAACCTTGGCTAAGGGGCAAACACCCACCTAGCTGTCCTCATTAGGACAGGGGGAGAAAACAGGATGAAAAATCTCATGGTTGAAGAAAAAGACGGGGAGATTACTTACTAGTTACCATCATGGACAAAACAGACTCAATTTGGGGAAAATGAATTTAATTTATCAGCAATTAAAATAGATCTGCATAGTGAAAAACAAAGCTCCCTCAAAATAAAACACCTTCCTCCCCACCACTCCTCTTTCCCAGGCTCAACTTCACTCCTTCATTCCTGATTCCTCTACATCCCCCTCCCACCCCCTTGAGTGGCACAGGAGAGATGAGGGGCTTAGAGTCAATACATCGTAGTTCCTCTCTGTCGCTCCTTCCTCACACTTTCCCCCATGCTCCAGTATGGGTCCTTCCATGACCTACAGTCTCATCAGGAACAACACGCTCCAGCATGGGCTCTCCCTTGGCCATGATTCTTTCAGGAAACATCCAACTGCTCTGATGTGGTTTAACAAGAGAAGCAGATGCGGATCACTCAGGGACAAGGCACGACACTCAGCGAGTAGAATTTTTGGCTTTATTGAAAGTGTAGTGTTTCCACGGTGGGAGCCCAGGCACCAATGCTAATAGAAAAAGGGGGAAATCTGATGCAGTAGAGCTCCCCTCACAGAATCATAGAACAGTTTGGGTTGGAAGGGACCTTCAAAGGTCATCTAGTCCAACCCCCCTGCAAGGAGCAGGGACATCTCCAACCAGATCAGGTTGCTCAGAGCCCCATCCAACCTGGCCTTGAATGTTTCCAGGGATGGGGCATCCACCACGTCTCTGGGCAACCTGTTTGTCCTGGTTTTGGCAGGGATGGAGTTAATTTTCCTCTCAGTAGCCGGTGTGTGTATGTGAAGAATGTTGATATGAGTTGTTGTTAACGAGACCAAGGACACTGTCCTGCTTTCCAAGTCTCATTAAAGTCTCGTTAATGTGCAGATGCAGGAAGCTGGGAGAAAGACAGACAGAATAATTGACCCAAACTGGCCAAAGAGAGTATTCCATGCCATAAACGTCATGCTGAGTGTATTAGTGGGGATTGGCCAGAGCGTGTATCTGCCTTCCTGGCATCCATCTCTCTCTCTCACTTGCTGGCATCCCTCTCTCTACCTTGCTGGCTCCCTTTTGCTTCTTTGCTTGCTGCTTGGGATGGGCTGTATCGGTCATTGGGACATCGGGTGGTGAGAAATCATGCATTGTTCATTTTGTATATTTAAAAATCCTTATATTCTGTTATTATTGTAGCTTTCCTTTGCTATTCTAGTAAACTGTCTTCTTCTCAACCCACGAGTTTTCCTTTCTTCCCATTTCTCTCCCCCATTCCTGCTGGGGAGGAGGAGCAAGAAACTGTGTGGTGACTTGGGCTAAACCATCACACTGTTCCAGTGTTCTACCACCCTCACTGTAAAAATTTTTTTCCTTATGTCCAGTCTGAATCTACCTCCTATTTTAAAACCATTACCCCTTGTCCTATCACAACAGGCCCTACTGAACAGTCTCTCCCCTTCTTTCCTGTAGGCCCCCTTGAGGCACTGGAAGACTGCTATAAGGTCTCCCTGGAGCCTCCTCTTCTCCAGGCTGAACAGCCCCAACTCTCTCAGCCTGTCCTCACAGGAGAGGTGCTCCAGCCCTCTGATCATCTTCATGGCCCTCCTCTGGACTCACTCCAACAGGTTCACATCCTTCTTATGTTGGGGACTCCAGAACTGGACACAGTACTCCAGGTGGGGTCTCACCAGAGCAGAGTAGAGGGGCAGAATCACCTCCCTCAACCTGCTGGCCACACTTCTCTTGATGCAGCCCAGGATGCGGTTGGCCTTCTGGGCCACAAGGGCGCATTGCCTGCTCATGTTGAGCTTCTCGTCCACCAGCACTCTCAAGTCCTTCTCCTCAGGGCTGGTCTCGATCCATTCCCCGCCCAGCCTGTATTTGTGCCTGGGATTGCCACGACCCACATGCAGGACCTTGCACTTGGCCTGGTTGAACTTCATGAGGTTGGCACGGGCCCACCTCTCCAGCCTGTCAAGGTCCCTCTGGATGGCATCCCTCCCTTCCAGCGTGTCGATGGCACCACACAGCTTGGTGTCGTCAGCGAACTTGCTGAGGGTGCACTCTATCCCACTGTCCATGTCGCCGACAAAGATGTTGAACAGGGCTGGTCCCAATACCGACTCCTGAGGAACGCCACTTGTCACCGGTCTCCACCTGGACATTGAGCCGTTGACCACATCTAGATCCCCAGTTGCAGAAAAAGTGTAAGACTTTTAATCCCTTTTGAGCTTTGATTTCCTTATAACAAGGTCATAGACCCAGCCCACTGCTGGGGAGTTGACGGCTGAAGCTTTGCTGTGTGGATTAATAAGATGGTTTATACATTGTTTGATTGCAACGGGCACCAGAGCAGTGCAAGAAGCACCAGTAGCTACAATAGCAAGCAGCAGCGGGACACATGAAGGATACACACAAAGTAAAGGCGTATTTGAACAGGGGGTGTTTCCCAAGCAACTCACCCTGGGCCTGCTGATTGGAAGAGTCAGCAAGGGGCGGAGCCTGCACCATGGGAGATTTATGTAGGTGAAAACAATCAGCCCAGTTGAATATTTACCAGTGGGTAGGTTGCGTGTGGCAGCATGGTGATCACCTAGCAGAAAGCACTGTCCTGAGCTTCTAGCACCTGGTAGAAGCAATGCAGCCACACAAACAGAGCTCCTGTTCAAGCATGTGACCACCCAGGTTTCCAGCTGTGGGATGCGTGAAGGGATATTCCTAGAGATGGTAAGCGATTGCAAGCAAGTCTGTGGGAGGTGTGATCAGATTGAACAGCTCTGCTTGGTGGCTGAGCTGCAGGAGGAGGTGAGCAGACAGGAGTATTCGAGAGTCTGAGAAGGATATTGATCAATGGAGCTGTACTCTGCTACCTATGATGCATGGAAGCCAACTTGGCATGGCAACTATGGAGGCAGGTCTAGGATCTGCTTTGTGCCAGGAAGAAGACAGTGTCGCAAGGGATAAGGAGGGGTGGAAGAAGGTTACAGCATGGACTGGTAAGCGATAGATACCCCTCCGTACCCTTTAAGTTACCCTCTAAGATACCCTTACAGAACAGGTATGAGGCCCTGGGTACAGTAGATGAAGCACATAATGAGAAAGAGGAGGAACTCGTGCAAGTATTCTTGCCAAGATCAGAGAGACCAACCCCTCACAACAAAACCTGCATTAAGACTAGCATTGAGAAGAAATGATGGTGAGTTATGGTTATTAGTGATTCCCTCCTGTGTGAAATGGAAGCACCCATTTGCAGACTGGACCCTCTTTTCAGGGAAGCTTGCTGCCTCCCTGGGGCCCGAATTAGGGATGTCACCACAAGACTGACGAGCTTAGTACAACCTTCAGACTACTATCCATTTCTGCTCTTTCACATGGGTACAAATGATGTTGCAACAAAAAGTCTGAGGTCAATCAAAACAGACTTCAGAGCCCTGAGAAGAATGCTAAAAAATTCAGGAGCAGAATAGTGTTTTCCTCAGTGCTCCCAGTAATGGGGAGAGACTTTGGAAGAAACAGGCAAGCCCAGGATATCAATATCTGCCTCCAGAACTGGTGCCTCCACAAAAAAATTTGGGTTTTTATAACCATGGAAGAGTCTTTGAGATACAAGGTATACTGGGGCCTGACAGGATCCACCTCTCCCGATGGGGAAAACGCATCTTTGGGCTTAAGATGAGAGAACTTTAAACTAGGATCGATGGGGGAAGGGGACACCAACATGATTGCAGTAGGTAAGCCAAGGGTTGGCATGGCATTGCCTGAGGGTGGCAATGATAGTGGAAACATTTATACCCCTCCTGGGAGCATGGAGGGCTCAGGAGTGTATCTGAAATGCTTGTATACCAATGCACGCAGTATAAGAAACAAACAGGATGAACTGGAAACTCCCAGAGCTATGATATCATTGGCATTAGTGAGACTTGGTGGAATGAGTCCCATGATTGGAGTACTGGGATGGAGGACTATAGGCTGTTGTCATAGTTTAACCCCAGTTGGCAAAAAAGTACCACACAGCTTACCCTCCCCCTCCCCAGGGGGGATAGGAGAGAGAATTGGGAAGAAAGAAAAATTCATGAGTTGAGATAAAGACAATTCACAAGAATAGCAAAGGAAGAGATCATTATATATATATATATATAATTATAATAATAATAGGGATAGGGATAATGAAATATATAAAACGAACGATGCACAATTTCTCACGACCCAATGACTGATACAGCCCATCCCAAGCAGCAATCACATAACAGAACCGAGAACGATCTTGGAGCGATTACAAGCAGTAAGAGAAAGAGCAAGAGAAAGCCCACTGCCCAACCCCCACTTATATACTGAGCGTGATGTTTATGGTATGGAATACTCTCTTTGGTCAGTTTAGGTCAACTGTACTGGCTATACCACTCCCAGTGTCTTACACCTGCATGTTAGCAAAACCTAGGTTTTGCTAACCCAAAAACTGGGGAGCTGAGAAAAGTCCTTAGTCTCTTAGCAACAACTCATAACATCAGTGTATAATCAACATTCTTCACATACCAAATCCCATACTAAATCCAAAACACAGCAGCTACTGGGAAGAAAAGTAGCTCCATCCCAGCTGAAACCAGGATAGTTGTTCAGGAGGAATAGGCAGGGCAGGTGAGGTGGAGGTGTCGCACTTTACGTAAGGGAGAGGTTTGACTGTACAGCCCTTACAATTAGGTATGATGTGGTTGACAGCCTCTGGGTGAGGATTAGGGGGATGGAAAACAAAGGAGATGTTGTAGTGGATGTCTACTACCGATCACCCAGCCAGGATGAAAGCACTTATGAGTTATCCTATAGGCACTTAGGAGAAATCTCTGGATTGATAGCCCCTGTTCTTATGGGAGATTTCAACTTCCCAGACATCAACTGGGAATATCATACTGCTGTGACGAGCAGGTCTGGGAAATTCCTGAAGTTTGTAGGAGATAACTTCTTGTCATAGGTACTCAGGGATCCAACTAGGAAAGATGGTCTTCTAGACTTGTTATTTGTAAAAAGAGAAGGACTCATGGGATATGTGATGGTAGGTGGCTGTCTTGGCCACAGTGATCACAAAATAGTTGAGCTTAAAATTTTCAGTGTAATGAGAAAAAAGGACAGCAGAGATGCTACTCTGGATTTCAGGAGACCAAACTTCAAGCTATTCAGGGAGCTACTTAGCAGAGTACCCTGGAAATCTGCTTTTGAGGGCTCAGGAGTCCATCAGTGCTGGTCAGTCTTTAAGAGCCACCTTTCAGAAGCACAGGAGCAGGCAATTCCACTGTGTCATAAGTCAATCAAGCGGGGCAGAAGACCAGCTTGGCTGAACAGGGAAATCCTCTTGGAACTCAGGTGGAAAAAAACACTGTATGATCTCTGGAAGCAAGGCCAGGCTTTGCAGGAAGATGACAGAGCTGTGGTTCATATATGCAGGGAGAAGACATGAAAGGCGAAAGCTGAACAACAGCTGAAACTTGCCAGTGTTGTGTCAGTCAACAAGAAGAGAATTAAAGGTATGTGAATAGCAAGAGGAGGTCCAAGGAGAACATTGGACTGATACTTAATGAAGATGGTCTCCTGACAAACAGGGAAGAAGAAAGAGCAGAGGCATTCAATACAATTTTTGCCTCAGTCTTTAATGATACTGATAAACTTCGGGCTGCCCGCTGTCCCATGAGTCCAAGGACCATGAGTGTGGGAACAGTGACTGTCACTTTAGAACCTAATGAGATGCATCTGTGGGTCCTGAGAGAACTGGCAGATGAAGTTGCCAAGCCGCTGGCCACTGTAATTGAGAAGTCGTGGCAGTCCAGCGAGATTCCCATCAACTGGAGGAGGGGTAACATAACCCCCATTTTTAAAAAGGGGAACAAGGAAGACCCGGGCAACTACAGGCCGGTCAGCCTCACTTCTGTGCCTGGCAAGGTCATGGAGCAGATTCTCCTGGAAACCATTCTAAGGCACATGGAGAGCAAGGAGGTGACTGGTGACAGCCAACACGTCTTCACTAAGGGCAAATCGTGCCTGAGTAATTTGATGGCCTTCTATGAAGGGGTTGCAACATTGGTGGATAAGGAAAGAGAGATTGACGTCATCTACCTGGACTTGTGCAAAGCATTTGACACTGTCCTGCACGACATCCTTCTCTCTAAACTAGAGAGACATGGATTTGACAAATGGACCACTCGGTGGATAAGGAGTTGGCTGGATGGCCACACTCAGAGAGTGGTGGTCAACAGCTCGATGTCCAAGTCGAGACCGGTGACAAGTGGCATTCCTCAGGGGTCCGTGTTGGGCACGGCCCTGTTCAACATCTTTGTCGGCGACATGGACAGCGAGATAGAGTGCACCCTCAGCAAGTTTGCTGACAACACCAAGTTGTGTGGTTCCATCGACATGCTGGAAGGGAGGGATGCCATCCAGAGGGACCTTGACAGGCTGGAGAGGTGGGCCCATGCCAACCTCACCAAGTTCAACCAGGCCAAGGGCAAGGTCCTGCACCTGGGTCGTGGCAATCCCAGGCACAAATACAGGCTGGGTGGGGAATGGATCAAGAGCAGCCCTGAGGAGAAGGACTTGGGAGTGCTGGTGGATGAGAAGCTCAACATGAGCAGGCAATGCGCCCTTACAGCCCAGAAGGCCAACCCCATCCTGGGCCACATCAAGAGGAGTGTGGCCAGCAGGTCGAGGGAGGTGATTCTCCTCCTCTGTTCCGCTCTCATGAGACCCTACCTGGAGCACTGTGTCCAGCTCTGG
The DNA here is from genome assembly GCF_036417535.1 of Chlamydotis macqueenii. Taxonomy (NCBI): domain Eukaryota; kingdom Metazoa; phylum Chordata; class Aves; order Otidiformes; family Otididae; genus Chlamydotis; species Chlamydotis macqueenii. The sequence goes on from NC_141592.1 coordinate 42,791,110, forward strand.
AGCCCCCAACATAAGAAGGATGTGAACCTGTTGGAGTGAGTCCAGAGGAGGGCCATGAAGATGATCAGAGGGCTGGAGCACCTCTCCTGTGAGGACAGGCTGAGAGAGTTGGGGCTGTTCAGCCTGGAGAAGAGGAGGCTCCGGGAAGACCTTATAGCAGCCTTCCAGTACCTAAAGGGGGCTTATAGGAAAGACAGGGGGAAACTCTTCAGTAGGGCCTGTTGTGATAGAATGAGGGGTAATGGTTTTAAAACAGAGGGAAGCAGATTCAGACTAGACATAAGGAAAATATTTTTTACGCTGAGGGTGGTAGAACACTGGAACAGGTTGCTCAGAGAGGTGGTGGATGCCCCATCCCTGGAAACATTCAAGCCCAGGTTGGATGAGGTTCTGAGCAACCTGATTTGGTTGGAGATGTCCCTGCTCCTTGCAGGGGGGTTGGAATAGATGACCTTTGAAGGTCCCTTCCAACCCTAACTGTTCTATGATTCTATAAACCGCTAGGAGTGGCTGGTCCTGCCAGCCAATTGCAACAGATGACATAGAATCATACAATGGTTAGGGACTCGCTCCAACAGGTTCATGTCCTTCTTATGTTGGGGGCTCCAGAGCTGGATGCAAGTACTCCAGGTGGAGTCTCACAAGAGTGGAACAGAGGAGGAGAATCACCTCCCTTGGCCTGCTGGCCATGCTTCTTTTGATGTGGCCGTGGATGCAGTTGGCTTTCTGGGCTGCAAGCGCACATTGCTGGCTCATGTTGAGCTTCTCGTCCACCAGCACTCCCAAGGCCTTCTCCTCAGGGCTGCTCTCAACCCATTCTCCTCCCAGCCTGTATTTGTGCCTGGGATTGCATGATCAGAAGAGGGGAGTAATTTTTGGTGGGCTAGAATCATCATATATGAACATTTTCCCCCATACACTACATTGCTAAGGTGATCCTCCTACCCAACATTAAGACAGCTGTTTGCTGTGTCGTAGTTCAGCCCCGATCGGGACCAGACTACACAGTTTCTCTCTCACTCCCCCCACCCTCTGAGAGAATAGGAGGAGATGATATAGGAAAAACGGCTCAAGGTTTGAGATAAGGACAGGGAGAGATCCTTAAAGTTACCATTACGGGCAAAACAGACTCAACTTGGGGAAAAACACTCATTTATTTCTAAAATTAGCAGAAGAATGAGACAGGGAACAAGATAACCTCCCCCCACCCCTCCCTCTTCCCGGGCTTAACATTATCTATACTACCTCCCCTCCCGAGCGGCACAGGGGGGAAAAGGGAATGGGGGTCGCGGTCAGTTCATCACGCGTTGTTTTACGCCGCTGCTTCATGGTCGGGGGGAAGAACTCCTCACATTCCTCCCCTGCTCCAGCGTGGGGTCCCTCCCACGGGCCACAGTCCTTCGTGAAACTGCTCCGGCGTGGGTCATCTCTCCCACGGGGTGCAGTCCCTCCAGAACAGCTGTCCCAGCGGGCCCTCCATGGGCCACAGCCTCCTTCAGGCCTCCACCTGCTCCGGCGTGGGCTCCTCCACGGGCTGCAGGTGGTTCTCTGCCCCTCCGTGGACCTCCATGGGCTGCAGGGGGACAACCCGCTCCACCATGGTCATCACCACAAGTTGCAGAGGAATCTTGGCCAGGAGCCGCGTTACTCCTCCCCCTCCTTCTGAACTGACCTTGGCGTCTGCAGCCGTTCCTTACAACAGGCTGGCAGACGCCTCTCAGGATCCTTTTTACATCTTATTCACTTCTCATCTCCTCTCCACTTCTTGCAGCCGGGCTGGGCCGAGTTGGGCCCAGTCGACTGCCCAGCAGGAGGCCAGAGGGTGAGGCCTGCAAGGCCCACAAGGCTCGTGCCTCCCCCTCTCTGCCCCCCGCTCAGCTGCTTCACATCTTCTTCTCCCTTTTTTTTTTTTTGTTTTCCCCTTCTTAAATATGTTATCGCAGAGGCGTTATCACGGGACATTCTGCTACCAATTGGCTCGGCCTTGGCCAGCAGCAGGTCCGCCCTAGTCCACTGAACAAAGGGGAGCAACTTCTAGCGGTTTCCTACAGAAGCTACCACCTTAGGCCCCCCCTCACTAACAAAAACAGAACAGCTATTATTCATCACTAAACTAGGACACATGTATATATTTGATATGTAGTGTAAAAGCAAAGCATTTTGTTTCTCTAGTTAGTAACATTTCAAAACACTAAGTTACAAAGATTTTTTCATTTTTCTTGCATTTTCTTTTTTTACATCATTTACTTTCATCTCATCAACTGAAAATTAAGTTTAACTTTCAAAGTCATCTCTCCAGTTTCAGGATAATTGACTTGGAAAAAAAACCCACCACAAAACAAACCTAAACCTGACTTTTTAGAAAATATTCAGTTAACTTCATTAAATAAAGACAGAAGGAGAAAGCTAGAGTTTTAATGTATTGCAAGTTTCATTGAATTAATACTGCTTATTTTTCTTCTTTAAAAACTAAATGCTAATAGCAATAAAGGTCTTCACTGCTTTTATGTCGGACAAGAAACATGTTTGGTAGTAAATTGTTGTCATGCCTGAAAATACAGATCTGCAGAGATTATTTTGAAACTATCAACCTAAGCAAAAGCTATAATATACTCAGCCTTTTCTAGGGATAGCTCTTCAAAGACAGACACTATTTCTAAATAAGAACTACTCTTGAAGTTATTAGAGAAAAAATATCACATTTAATCAACACAGCTTATTTTGGGGGTTTTTGAGGAGAGTTTTTTGGGGGCTGTGTGTCCCCCAACTGAAGCACTTGAAATAACTAGTTTTTTTGTCTTAATGCAATTGTGGTGGGTTAGCCTTGGCTATATGCCAAGTGTCCAGCAAGCCACTCTATCACATACCCTCCTGAACTAGGCAGAGGGGGAGAAAATATGACTAAAGACTTGCGGGTCGAGATAAGGGAGATCATTCAGCAAATACTGTTATGGGCAAAACAGACTCAACTTGGGGAAATTAATTTCGTTTACTGGAAATCAAAATCAGAGTTGGATTCAGAAATTCAGAAATAAAAACAAATCTTAAAACACCTTTCCCCCCACCCCTCCCTTCTTCCTGAGTTCAACTTTACTCCCAGCTTCTCTACTTCCCTCTCATGAGCAGCGCAGGGGGATAGATAATGGATGTTGTGGTCAGTTCATTACATTTCATCTCTCCTACTCTTTCCTCCTCACACTCTTCCCCTGGGATTCCTCCCACAGGATACAGTCCTTTACAAACTTCTCCAGTGTGGGTCCTTCCCACGGGCTGCGGTTCTTCATGAACTGCTCCAGCATAAGTCCTTTCCATGGGGTGCAGTCCTTCAGGAACTGACTGCTCCAGCGTGAGTCCCAAAGACTGCAAAGATTATTTTCCCCATTTTTTCAGCACTGCTCAAAATCAGAGTTTTGTAGGCCCTCTTCCACCACTGGAATATTATGGGGTGGAAAGCATGATGCTTGAGGAGAAAAAGCAATTCTTGGCACGGCACACAACTATTCAGGAGAAGATGTTTGACTTGCACCAAGAACTGAGATACTTTTGCCAGCAAGATATAAAAATTTTTAGGGAGGTTTGCAGACAATACAGGAATGAGATTATGGTGACGACCCATCAGACATTCTATAAGAATTAGGGCAGTGAAAAAGATGACAGTTTATTGCTGTATAGATCCCTTTCAGTATACTACACTGGCCTCTACTTGCATGACCACATGCCAGTTTATGTTCCTTAAATCTAATACAGTTGCACTCTTCCCTTCAGATGACTATCATAGAAGGAAAAAGATATATTCAACCTCCTCTATTCAGTGGCTTATATATGTGGCTGCAAAGGAAAATATTAAAATCCATATAGGCGTTGCAAGGTGGTGAATATCAATGTGGTGGTTTAGCCCTCGTCACCACAGTTTCTCGCTCACCCTCCCCCTCCCCAGTGGGATGGGGGAAAGAAATTGGGAAGGAAGGAGAACTCGTGGGTTGCGATGAAGAAAATTTACTAAAATAGCAAAAAAGAAAACCTGCAATAACAACAGAATATAAGGATATTAATATATACAAAATGAACAATGTATGTTTTCTCACCACCCGATGTCCCAAAGACCGATACAGCCCGTCCTGAGCAGCGATCATGGAAACGACACCGAGCAGCAAGCAAAGGAGTGAAAAGGGAGCCAGCAAGGTAGGGGGAATGATGCCAGCAAGCAAGAGAAAGAGATGAGATGGAAATGGATGCAAAGGATGCCCCCTCCCATGGGCAATCCCCACTTATATAGTGAGCATGATGTTTATGACATGGAATACTCTCTTTGGCCAGTTTGGGTCAGTTATTCTGTCTTTCTCCTGGTTTCCTGCATCTGCATGTTAAGGAGACTCGGAAAGCCAGCTGTCCTTGGTCTCATTCACAACAACTCATATCACCAGGGTGTTTTATCAACATTCTTCACATACAAAATCCAAAACACACTGGCCACTGAGAGGAAAATTAACTCCATCCCTGCCAAAACCAGGACAATCAAGTAGGATCTTACTTCTTGGATGGTTATACAGTCATTGATGGAGTGCCAACAGCTTTTGAATTGAATGGATGCTTTTTCCATGGCTGTATCCAATGCTACCATGAAAACGGCTGGAACTCTCTGTCAGAGGCCACCTTTGGATATTTGTATTACACAACACAACAAAAGATGGACCACATAAAGAGAGCATGTTTTAACATCAGATCTATATGGGAGTATGAGCAGGTCACCATGAAAAAATCAGATGGCAGAATTCTTAGCCAGGACCAAATTGCCCAGAGATGCATTTTTTTGGCAGCAAGACAAATGTAATTTGTCTGTATTACAAAGCAACCCCTGATGAAAAGATATGTTACTATAAATTTACTAGCCTCGCTTCTCTTCATAAAAAAAACCCCTAAAACAATACCTTCTTGGGCACTTCAAAGGTATTTTTTTAATTTTGACACTCTGACAGTCTACTTCGGGACTGTCAAAGTAAAGGTATACCTGCCTTGTGGGCTCTTTTTCCCTGTGCTTCCTGTGAAGATAAATAGCAAGCTATCATTTCCTTTGTGCCACACTTGTGCTGAAACCTGCCAGGCCTTCTGCACCCACAGTAATGAAGAAAGAGCCCTTGTGGGCACCTGATATTCCCCAGAACTGAACAAGGCTCTGGAAAAGGCCTACAGGGTTTCTTAAACATATAAGATTTCACATTTTGAACAGAGGGGTAGCAGTCTTCTCAGATTATGTAAAAGCTCCACCTCCATCAGAAGCAGGAAGCTTCAGGTTACCCAGATGATGACAAAAAGGCTAAATACATTGAAGATTACAGGCAGAAAGAAGATGCCATTTTGTGGCCTGAACATATTAAGAAAAATCCTGCCAAATGCCAAGTTGTGAAACTTTTAAAAATTCTACCCAAGATCACCATTTAAAGAGAAACAGATGAGGTATATGGTTACCTCTTTTCTCAGGGTTACAATGGGTCCTCTTGTGATTTTATCAGCAGCTCTTCCTGGAGCTGTTGATCCCATCCTCCCCCCGGGCAATACTCTGCACTGCTTCTGATTACCTCAGACAGGCCATTTCTGAAATTGCCCTGAATATCTTGAAGGGGACAATTCCATTAACATCCCACCAGATAGGCATGCTGAAAAAGGACCACAAATTCATCAAAAGTCTGAGTAGTAAAAGTATGTCCTTCAAAGGAAAGAAGCTACTGGTGAAGCAAGCCAGTGGACTTATTGGTCCTCTTCTAAGTTTTTCTCTTCCACTCATCCCTTTTGGTAAACCAGTGATGGAATAGGTGGAAAAATTGTGTCTGGAGCAGATAAGGGTGCTGCCATTGCCCAGGGAAGACGTGAGGGCTGATGCTGTGCATTCTTTGGATGCTGAAATGAGGGACATTCTCCAGAAATCAGGTTTTATGGCCTATGAGAAAGCTAAGGTGTATACAGATGCGCTTCAAAAGTATTTGGCACATGTGAAGCAGAGCAATCAGGAAATTAGATTAGGTTGCTCAAAGCCCCATCCAACCTGGCCTTGAACACTTCCAATGACTGGCCAAACATTGACCAGGAATATTCAGCTCATCTGACTTCACTATAATATATTGCATTTGCATCTGATTATGCAAAGATAGGCAACATATGACTGGTCAAAGATGAAGAGATTATAAAGTCATACTACAATGCCAGTACAGTCATATAAGAATTTAATTTCAGTGATCACACAGCCATTGTCCACTTCCCTCAATTTCAGAGTCACTGTGGTATCAAAATACTAAAAGTTAAAGTTTCATAATTTAAACAATGTGCCTTTGTCTGACCTGTCTAAAAGCAAGAAGCATAAAATGATAAAATGCTAACTTCATCAGCAACCCACGAAGAACTGCTTAGGTTTGCCAAACTACTGAAGAAACTAGGGGAAAGGTAATTTCAACAGGGGGAACCACGACCACCGACTCACGGACCCTCAACCCAAATCGTACCACTGACTCAAAAGAAGTAGGTGGAGTAACAAGACTGAGTATGCATACTAATTTACATGCTACACTAAGAGACTTGGACCAATCATTTAATGAAATTACAATGCATATGTATTAGAAAGTTAAATATGTTAATGTTTTGTGTATAAACGACCCTAAATTTGAAGACTTGGTGTGCTGTCTTGGGACAGGCACTCATACCTGCGCATGTATGCAATAAAAAGAAATACCTCCACTCCGTGTGTGGATGGGCTCTTTGCACACCGGGTGACGGACCAAAGTTTTGGGACAAAAACTGCATCCTTGTCGTAGTTTAGCCCAGCTCAGGGCCAAGCTACGTAGTCTCTCACTCACTCTCCTTGCCCTCTGAAGGAATGGGGGAGAGATAATATAAGAAAAAAGGCTCGAAGGTTTGAGATAAGGACAGGGAGAGATCCTTAAAGTTACCATTATAGGCAAAACAGACTCGACTTGGGGAAAACTATTTATTGATTATTAAAACCAAAGCAGGATAACAAGAAAGAGAACAAAAACAAACTTCACCCCACCTCTCCCCTCTTCCCAGGCTTAATTTTATATTCACTTATCTCTACCTACTTCCCCACTCCCGAGTGGCACAGGGGGGAAGAGGGAACGGGGGTTACGGTCAGTTCATCACACGTTGCTTTACGCTGCTGGTTCCTCCTCGAAGGAAGAGCTCCTCACATTCCTCCCCTGCTCCATTGTGAGGTCCCACCCATACGCTACAGTCCTTCATGAACTGCTCTGGCGTGGGTCATTTCTTCCACGGGGTGCAGTCCCTCCAGAACGGCTGCCCCAGCGTGGGCCCTCCACAGGCCACGGCCTCCTTCAGGCATCCACCTACCCTGACCCGGGGTCCTCCACGGGCTGCAGGGGGATCTCAGCTCCTCTGTGGACCTCCATGGGCTGCAGGGGGACAGCCTGCCTCACCATGGGCTGCACCATAGGCTGCAGGGGAATCTCTGCAGCATTACTCTTCCCCTTCCTTCTTCACTGACCTTGGCATCTGCAGCTGTTCCTCTCACAAGAGATTCTTCACAATGGGCTCAGGCAGATGCCTCTCAGGTTCTCTTCACATATTCTCTCTTCACTTCTCTCGGCTGGGCTGGGCCAAGTTGGGCCCAGACGGCTGCCCGGCAGGAGGCCAGAGCATGAGGGCCGCGAGGCCCACAAAGCTCACACCTCCCCCTCTTTACCCCCCGCTCCAGCTTCTTCTCATCTTCACTCTCTTTTTTAAAATTATTTTTCCCCTTCTTAAATACATTAATGCTGAGGTGTTATTAGGGAACATTCTGCTACCAATTGGCTCAGCCTTGGCCAGCAGCGGGTCCGCCCTAGGCCCAGCTGAGTCCACCAGACAAAAGGGAAACAACTTCTAGCAGCTTCTTGCAGAAGCTGCCACCATAGCCCCCCCTCACTAAACAAAACCAACACAATCCTCCGTCCTCATAACCATTCTCTCAAAATCCATCAAAACCAAAAAACCCCAAAACACCAACATACCACATAAGACAGAATATGTTTCAAAATACATCAACAGCAGCAACATTAAGTTGGATGGTGAGAAGAGAAGCTTTCAGTAAGGGAAACAACAAAGGAAAAGGAGGAGGGAAAAATCAATTCTGCACATCTCTACTCCTTGTGCCTCTGTGTGGGAATGTTCCAAGGAATTCTACTGTATTCAGAGCAATGTCAAAAGGCAGCCAACTACTAGTAAAAGCAGCAAGTCATTCTCCCATCACAGACCTTCTCCATCATTCCTACCGAGATCTGCTCAACTGCAATCTTCTGACATTAATTCATTTCTACATGCAGCTATGCAAGCATGTATGTACAGTGACGTACAGCACCATCCTAGACAAACACCATAACAAGCCAAGACATGTTCACAGAAAACATCTAGCAATATATATTATTTGCTATTTACTGTGCAATAAGTACACATGCACTCTCACTTATGTCAGCTAAAATCCTACATAAAGTTGCATATAAATAATAACTAGATAAGAAAAATTAAGACCTGAGACTATTTTCCTACATAGCTGTAGGACACCTGAAACACCAGTACTTTAACTGTTTAGAGACACCTCGCCGCCAGTATCTTAATAGGCAAAAGAAACCTGCCCATAAACCAAAACCACTTAGCAAGCTTCATATTCTGTAAAGTAACATTTTAATGTACACTACAGTGCACAAATGCAATCTGTGAGTATCATGGATAATATAACTGACATTTAAACAGAGCTTTGACCCTCCATTTACCTTTCACTAAAAAACAAAAAAACCCAAACCAAAACCCACCACCTTTTACTACAGTGCAATATAAAATTACTCATAGAAAGCTGGGCACTAGTATACAGTATACAGATGCGCTTCAAAAGTACTTGGCACATGTGAAGCAGAGCAATCAGGAAAGGGGGAAAATAACTCTTGTTTTTCTGGAAGAAAAAAGACAGTATCAGAAAAGCCACTGAAGACTCCTGGGGCCCCCAACTCTGTTGTTCAGGAAGTGCTGGATAATGTGGATCCACAGTATCAGAAGAATGCACAAGTGCTCCTAGGTAAACTAGGGCAGTACAAGCATATTTCTTCTTAGGACAACCAGGGAAGTGTTGTATACGAAGGAGGTGTCATCAAGAGGTCCAGCTTGCTTGATTTACTCTGATGCCTCCTTCAGACCTGTGTCCCTTCTAGCCTGAGAACAACCTAAAGATTGGAATGTTTTTATGAAAGCTATGGCTGTGGTGAACGTCTTGTCTTCTGTCACGGGTCATACAGCAATATGGGATCTCTTGGAACAACTAAAAGTGACTGAGGAGGACCAAGAAGCACCATACACACCATCTAAGAAGAGAAAGATATCTAAATCCCAGTGGTTCACCCTGTAAAGTTTACTGCTTGTCCTGGTTTCAGCAGGGATGGAGTTAATTTTCTTCTCAGTAGCCGGTGTGTTTTGGATTTTGTGTGTGAAGAATGTTGATAAAAACACTCTGATGATACGAGTTGTTGTTAATGAGACCAAGGACACTGTCTGGCTTTCCAAGTCTTGTTAACGTGTAGATGCGGGAAGCTGGGCAAAAGACAGACAGAATAATTGATCCAAACTGGCCAAAGAGAGTATTCCATGCCATAAACGTCATGCTCAGTATATAAGTGGGGGTTGCCCATGGGAGGGGGCATCCTTTTCTGGCATTCTTTTCGGGTATCCGTTCAGGCACCCTTGGCATCCTTTTCTACTCTCTTGCTTGCTGGCATCGTTCCCTCTACCTTGCTAGCTTGCTCTCCCCCCTTTGCTTGCTGCTCGGTGTTGTTCCTGTGATCGCTGCTCAGGACGGGCTGCGTCGGTCATTCGGACATCGGGTGGTGAGAAATTGGACATTGTTCATTTTGTATATATTAATATCCTTATATCCTGTTAGCTTTGTAGTTTTTAGTATTTTTAGTAAACTGTTTTTATCTCAACCCTCGAGTTTTCCTTTCTTCCCAATTTCTCTCCCCCGTCCCACTGGGTAGGGGGAGGGTAAGAAACTGTGTGGTGATCCGGGCTAAACCACCACACTGCTAAAAATAAATATTCATAAAATCCTTAAACTGTTGTCTGTAAAAAAAAACATGTTGTGGGGGAATGGTTAAAGAACACACATAGCGTCATGGAAACTCACAAAATTGAATTAGATGAGGTAATAAACTCAAATGGGATTTATTTGTAATGAACTGATAACAAATTTAAACTTAGCTCTACTTTAACCAAAATTGCTTTAAAACTCTGATAACATTGATAATCCACAGGTTCAAAATGTCACTCAGGAGTTAATACTACAGAACAGACAAGAATTCTTTAGTTTTATGGCTGATGATCCAAAATGCACAATCACTCACCTAACAAAGGGAGGGCCCTCAACCTTGAGGAGTTTCCTTAGGCAGCATCCCAACCTAAGGGGAGAGTCCTCGACTGCAGACCCGCTGCTTCGAGGAGGACTGACTCAAACTCACCCTCCAGTGAGACTCCATTTATACCCTAGTCGAATCTGATCTGTGGTCATGTTGGCCCTCATTGGCTGGGGACTTCAACCTTTCTGACTTTTGACACAAAAAAAAAAAAAAAAAAAAAAAAAAAAAAAAATGCATACGTGCCAACCGTCACTGTGTGAACAAGAGCTATGGCGGGAAATTTCAGCGTGAAGCCTTTAGCGGGAAGCCCTGGGACCTCCAAGGTGTGTGTACCTTGCCACACAATCCACCCCGTGACCACAGTCATGATTCAACTGGTTTTCTTGGAGTGGTGGTGCAGTCACTTCTTGTTTCCAAAGTTAAAAGGGAGCACAGCCTCAGTGGGCCTAAATGCTCACTGTGGATCATCATTTCCCAATTGCTCTACAGTTGTACTGGAACATCAATTATATAAACGGATTTCAAGGGACTATACTCTATGACTGATACAGATCTCACTATCATGTGCTTAATATAATTAAATAAAACACAAACTGCAACAATCATAACTACAACCATTATCAAACATTGAAGGAGGCTAGTCAAGTCAGCCACCCAGAAAGAGAAAACCCAAACATGTAAAAAACTTTTCCCGACCAGTTCATTCTCAGTCCAACAATGGTAGCTTCTGAGTCTCTGGCTACTTACTTCATTTTGTTGATTTGGTCTTGAGGTGGAATTGGTACATTCAGGATGCGGATACAGCACTCATCCATTGACAGGTTCAGAACTCCACATATGCCCTTCTCCTTCAACAGCATCAGGTCTAATATGGCTCAGTTTTGGAGGGGCATTTTACTGGTATGCCGTCCTTGCTACAGTACCATTCCCACTCCACTCCGTGGCCTCACTAGTGAGTTGGAGGATATAACTACAATTTGCATCACATACTGAGCTCGCATTTATCCAACTGATAACTGACCAACTGTAAACAATGTAAGTATAGTCCAGTCCTCAGTCCTTTTTAAATATCAGCTATAGTTGTTAAATTGCTCCCATGTGAGTTCAAGGGCTAGTCAAATATTGTCGTAGTTCAGCCCTGATCAGGACCAGACTACGCAGTCTGTCTCTCGCTCCCCCCACCCTCCGAGAGAATAAGAGGAGATGATATAAGAAAAAACAGCTCAAGGTTTGAGATAAGGACGGGGAGAAATCCTTAAAGTTACCGTCACGGGCAAAACAGACTCGACTTGGGGAAAACTATTCATTTATTTCTAAAACTAGCAGGAGAATGAGACAGGGAACAAGATAACCTCCCCCCACCCCTCCCTCTTCCCGGGCTTAACATTATCTCTACCACCTTCCCCTCCCGAGCGGCACGGGGGGGGGAAAAGGGAATGGGGGTCGCGGTCAGTTCATCACGCGTTGTTTTACGCCGCTGTATCATCGTCAGGGGAAGAACTCCTCGCATTCCTCCTCTGCTCCAGCGTGGGGTCCCTCCCACGGGCCACAGTCCTTCGTGAAACTGCTCCGGCATGGGTCATCTCTTCCACGGGGTGCAGTCCCTCTAGAACAGCTGCCCCAGCGGGCCCTCCACGGGCCACAGCCTCCTTCAGGCCTCCACCTGCTCCGGCGTGGGGTCCTCCACAGGCTGCAGGTGGTTCTCTGCCCCTCCGTGGACCTCCATGGGCTGCAGGGGGACAACCCGCTCCACCATGGTCTTCACCACGAGTTGCAGAGGAATCTTGGCCGGGAGCCACATTACTCCTCCCCCTCCTTCTTCCCTGACCTTGGCGTCTGCAGCCGTTCCTCACAACAGGCTGGTAGATGTCTCTCAGGATCCTTTTTACATCTTATTCACTTCTCATCTCCTCTCCACTTCTTGCAGCCGGGCCGGGCCGAATTGGGCCCAGTCGGCTGCCCGGCGGGAGGCCAGAGGGTGAGGCCTGCAAGGCCCATGAGGCTCGCGCCTCCCCCCTCTCTGCCCCCCGCTCAGCTGCTTCACATCTTCTCCTCCTCTTTTTCCTGTTTTCCCCTACTTAAATACGTTATCGCAGAGGCGTTATCACGGGACATTCTGCTACCAATTGGCTCGGCCTTGGCCAGCAGCGGGTCTGCCCTAGGCCCGGCCGAGTCCACTGAACAAAGGGGAGCGACTTCTAGCAGTTTCCTACAGAAGCTACCACCTTAGGCCCCCCCTCACTAACAAAACCAGAACAAATATTAATGTCCTGCACAAAACTCGGTAAGGGGTCGTCTACGTACTTCTAAGTCAGCAGAAAAACAGTTATGGAGGTTAAACTCATCATTCAGGCAAACCTCATCAAAATTTTCACTACCACAATGTCGTACAGGTCTTCCTTGTCTATGTTGGCCACTATCACCACTGTCAGTATGAGCAGCAGGACAGTCCTCTTCTTCATGGTCCTGTAAGGAAGCACAAAATTCAGCCTTGGTCCTTACAAGCTGAGCCTTGGGTACTGAGCCATGTACTACCGGTACATGCAGTGGCTAACCAACTCCCACAATATGAAGACAATCTCTCTTCCCCAATACGGGCCTGTGTCTCGGCTGTGGAAAGACTGACTGAAAGATCTGAAAGCCCGTTTGAAAAACTGGTGCAGAAACTCAAAGAGAATAGATCTTACTCCCCACCTGCATGGACCAGTATCTCTGAAAAATTCAGACCTGAGACTATTTTCCTACATAGCTGTAGGACACTTGAAACACTAAAACACTAAAAAACAAAACAAAACAAAAAAAAACCAAAAAACCAAAACCACCCCACACCCACAAAAAAACCCAAACCAAAACCCACCACCTTTTACTACAGTGCAATATAAAATTACTCATAGAAAGCTGGGCACTAGTATACCTTGTTACTATTAGACTGAATAGTAAGGTTATAGTCAGGTTTAGCACTTGTATAAGAGTATTAAGAATGGTATAACTGGGACTGCTGTTGGTTGTAAGTTGCAACTTAAAAGAATTAAGCAGTTATGAACAGATACAAGTGCTAACATATGTTAATTCTGGCTTTCCCACCAGTTTAGACTGTTAACAATAGCTGGTGCAAAAAATACACTTGATCAATCTAACTACAAGCTTAAGGATTTACACAAAAATTCCCAAGGTTTCTACACAAAGGTATCAGAATTAATACCTTTTTTTTTCCTCCTAGATTTGCCAGAACAGCTTCACTGCTCTGCTCTTCGCTGCCTAATTCTTATTTCCATTATATTTTAAAGCATTTATAGGAAGAGAAGAAAATGTGGGTCTGAGAGAGAGAGAAGAGAAGGCAAAACAGGCCTGCAGACCCTTCCACTGTGGCAGGAAAAGAGTTCACCAAGTTCATTCCTGTCTTGCTCATGACACTACAGCAGTAAGTACAGATATAGAAATTCTACTCAGAGAAACGGAAAGTGAAAACATACATATCGGGATCTCCGTGCTGCTAGGGAAAGTCCTGTCTACATAAGAGCACCGGGTGATGCAAAGGCTCGAGAAGCACCATGCAGCTGTGAGAGGACGGCTGCTCAGCCACGCGAAGAACCTGCTACCTACCCTGCACACCCTGTCCCACATATAACCGTATTTCAGACGCCTCCTGCCCGCTGCTGCTTGGTCTCACGGCGCGGCCCCGGAGTGATCGAGATCTATTCGAGAAGCGCCTTTAAAGACAGGAAGTAGAAGCTGCCAGCCCTGCAGTGGAGCTCAGCTGCGTTACGAGGGTGCAGCGGCGTTACCGCCTCCTGCTGAAGCGCCAAGCACGAGCGCACCCCACCCCCACCGCTGCCGTACGCGGAAACATAACGCTCCACTTAACGGACAGCCAGCTCCCTACGCTCAGCACCCTGACGCGACAGGAAATTCGTAATTAACACCGCGCCCGCAGCTCAGGCAGTACACGCACACCCTCCTGCATGCGGCCCGACAGCCAGGAAGTACACACACACACACACACACACACTCCGAGCCGCACATCTAGGTGATTTAATCGCACCGCCTCGGCGGGCCCTTACACGACCTTCGCGAACGATGCTGGGCGCCCCGCTGCCACCACTCCACACCACCACCCACTGGCGCTTCGCAGCACCCGCCCGCCGCCCTTCGGTCTCACCGCACGGCACCTTTCCTGCCAGCCCCCACAGCGCCTTGGCCAGCCGCACGGTGCGCTAAAGCCTGCCCGGCTTCCCACAGCCCCTCCCCAGGTACCACCCGCAGGGCCCGCCGCAGAGTCCGAACTGCAACCCCAGCGGCTCAACGAACTGATACCACCTCCTACCAGCGGTCCAGGGCGGCAGAACTCCGACATGCAACAAGGATGAACAACAAGACGGTACGGTACAGTCCACTACGCTCGCTGAGGCGAAGGGTGAAAATGAATCCCCCTCCTCTGCACTCGCAGCCCGTGGCGTAATGGATGCTTCCAGCCAATCACAACAGACCATGTGACCGAAAGAGGAGCAAATGATACAACTGGCTGTCTGCAGGGACGAGTATTTCACCAGAAGCTGGGGGTGGGGCACTTGTTACTTCTTATGTTGGCTAGAAGTTGTCCCTGTACTACTCGCATACATATATGAAGTATACTTGGAAATCCCATTTTTTTTTGCTGTCACCAAAACATGCTGTTGGAATTATGTACTTACAGAGCAAAAGTATTTGTAAATAATTATTTCCAATGTGAAATAAAAAAAAAAGTGAAATATTTAGTTGAAGGGGAAAAGTCAGGTTAAAACTGAGTTATGTAAGAATATCTACAAAGATGCCACACTGAACTATCTAGAGCAGGGACAGGTAGCCTATAGGCCTTGACCTGTATGCAGCTTATAGGCTCTTCCAGTGCGAGCTGGTGATCCTGCTGTATGCACTGCCAGCCCCAGATTACAAACACAGTGGTGGGGAGTTATCTCCCACTAACTTGCACCCAGAGTCACCCTCTCATTTTTCTACATGGCTGTTCTTAAACATATGACAACTTTGTATTCAGCTGAAGGGGCTTTAAAAAATGTCACTTCACTATGCTCTTGAAGGTCCCCTAGAATAGTCACAAATACAGATGGATACCATGTTTGTAGAGACAGAAAAAAGGGGAAAAAAAGTCACAGCAAGACTAAAACAAGAGATAAACAAGGAACCATAGACATTCTTCACCAAATCCTGCTATTCCTTGAGATGGATACCAAACTATTCTAAGACACAAAAAAGCAAATAGAGAAAATATTAAAATGTAGCATCACATGAGGTAACATTCAGATGGAGCAAGAACAAAGTTTATCACAGATTTTTTTTCCAAAACTAAACTTAAGAAAATAAGTGCATAAGGTATATATATGTTACAGTCCTATAGGCCACAAGTATTGTGGTTTAACCCCAGTAGTAGGCAGCTAAGCCCCACACAGCCACTCGCTCACACTCCCCACAGTGGGATGGGGGAGAAAATCAGAAGGGTAAAAGTGAGAAAACCCATGGGTTGAGATAAAGACAGTCTAATAGGGAAAGCAAAAGCTTCATGCCCAAGCAAATCAAAATAAGGCATTCATTCACTACTTTCCATAGGCAGGCAGATGGTTAGCCATTTCCAGGTGTCCTGGTTTCAGCAGGGACGGATTTAATTTTCCTCTCCACAGCTGGTGTGTTTTGGATTTTGTGTGTGAAGAATGTTGATAAAACACCCTGATGATACAAGTTGTTGTGAATGAGACCAAGGACACTGTCCAGCTTTCCAAGTCTCACTAATGTGCAGATGCAGGAAGCTGGGAGAAAGACAGGCAGAACAATTGACCCAAAGTGGCCAAAGAGAGTATTCCATGCCATAAACGTCACGCTCAGTATATAAGTGGGGGTTGGCCAGGGTGAGTATCTGCCTTCCTGGCATCCATCCCTCTCTCTCTCTCGCTGGCATCGTTCCCTCTCCCTTGCTGGCTCCCTTTCACTCCTTTGCTTGCTGCTGGGTTTCATTTCCGTGATCGCTGCTCGGGACGGGCTGTATCCATCATTGGGACATCAGGTGGTGAGAAATCGTGCGTTGTTCATTTTGTATATTTTAATATCCTTATATTCTGTTATTATTGTAGTTTTCCTTTGCTATTTTAGTAAACTGTCTTCATCTCAGTCCACGAGTTTTCCTTTCTTCCCAATTTCTCTCCCCCATCCCACTGGGGAGGGGGAGGGTGAGTGAGAAACTGTGTGGTGACCAGGGCCAAACCACTACAGTTCTTTTGGCGCCCAACATGGGGCTCAAAGGGTTGAGGTAACGACAGATCTGACTAGAGTGTGTTAAAGTTGTTACAAGTCCTCATTATTTTTAATTAAGAGTCCCTGGTCACGATGTTGTACTACGTGTTCGCATGGCTGTGTGATGTAAATCCTCAGCCGCAGCACATATTTCCTGTGGTGCTGTTTATCACATCTCAGAAATGGATCAGAATTCTCATTTTGTTGTACTGGGCACTACTGGCTTATGATATGGTAACATCACTGGTCATGAAATCAGTCTGGTCCTTGTTTTTGGCATTGCTGGCAACTCTGTACTTTGGGCGCCTGTTGGATACCTGGAGTACCAGGGGCACTTAGTGAACAATCCAGACCGAATGGAATTGTTATGTTTGTGAGCAGCAGGCCTCAAGGACATCACTGAAGCCGCTTGTGAGAAAGTACTGAAGCCACCTGTGAGAAAATAATGAGGCCGCCTGTGAGAAAGTAATGAAGCTTCCTGTGAGAAAGTAAACGAAGCAACCTTGAGAAGAAGGAAAACAGCTGGCATACGTGACTGGGGGCTGAACGTGAAGCAGGGTGCAGGTGGAGAGAGCCGTGCGCGTGAACATAGAGACTTAATGAATCATATTTTAGCTAGGAGCGCGTGCATGATATAGTTAACCAATTAGTAGAGAGCTTTCCCATGATACGGAATTAGAAGGGCTATATTAACCGGGATGTATCAACAATAAATTGGCATTTGCTTGATCATATTGGTCGTCAGCAGTGTCCGTTACTTCCGCGTCAACAGGTGGCGCCCGAACAGGGACCCTCAGATCGGCGTTGGACATCCCGACGGAACCGAAATAGGAAAAGAAGAGGGGGCGGAAGCCGGTCGAAGGCGAGTGCTGCCCCGGCACTCGGGAAGTCGCTATAGCGCAAAAAGGTACAAAAGGTACGGAGGGAATCTCGTCTTGGCCAGGCGAGCGGCCGGGGAGGAGATGGGGTCCACACTGACCAAAGAGGAGTCAGCAGTGGTTAAGCTCCTCCAACATATGCTCTCTATGGGAGGACTGATTTATGACTCGGCCGTCCTAGAAGCTTTGCTGCAGTGGGCAAAGAAAAGGGAATTAATCTCCACAGTTGATGATGCTTTTGACCTCCCGACATGGGAAAAGATAGGAAAAGAGCTGTGGGATGAAGTAAGTAAAGGATCAAAGGAGGCGAGCAAACTCTCCACCGTGTGGAGGCTAATTAATGAAACATTGATAAGCATGAAAGCCGAACGTTCAGTCGTCGCGTCTGCTTTTGCGGCCTTAACTCCAGCCGGCAGGTCCACCTCCACTACTAGCATGCCGTTCTCGGGTTTAACGAGCCCTGCCGCTGCCCTGGCTCGTGCTGAGGGTGGGGGGGTTCGAGCCCCAGCAAGGACTGCAGGAGCTGCAGCCACAGCCCCTATAACTATAGATATGCGGGCACCAGAGGGAAAAACTGCCACAGGCTTTTCACCACCATCAGATGTACCACCGCCAGGCACCCCGCCACACTGCGCCAGTGCAGGCTCAGAGTCACGAGCCTTTTCGCTGGCACCAACAGCTCCGGTTTATCCCCCGTTACCACCTTCTTCCCTGCCACCACGGCATGAGGAAGAGGGGGATGAACATTCATCCGGCTTGAAGGATGCACAGCTGCAAGAGACACTAAAAAGGCTGGAAGCCCTAGAGGTTCGCCTAGAAGCGTTGCTGGGAAACTTGTCAACTCCTTCGCCTGTGCCACATCGAGACCTGCCAGCGTCCAACCTATTCGTTCCGAACGGAGCATCGGGTGAGATCAGTCTTTTTGCACCTTTGCAAGGGACGCCGGCGGGAGGGGCTGGGGTTTTGAATCCGATAGTGCAATGGAAAGAGGTGATTCAAGATGCTTTGATAGAAGGAGAGCCTTTTCCCATGGCATTTCCAGTTGTGACCAATAATACTGGGAGAAGTGTGTGGCAAGCATTAGACTGGAAAATATTGAAGGAAGCTAAAAATGCAGTTACTCAGTATGGACTAAAATCATCATATACTCAATCTGTGTTGCAGCATATTTTTTTTTGTCACAGTTTTTAACTCCTTATGATATTAGAATGATTGTCCAGATGCTTTTGCTACTGTCACAGCAGCTGCAGTTCTTTCAGTACTGGCAGGCTGCTTGTGATAGGGCAGCTGCATCGCCTCGACAACAGGGTGATCCATTATTCGGGGTGCAAACTCAAATGCTGATGGGAGCGGGACCCTACACACGATCTGATTGGCAAGCGCAATTTGCTACCGAAGTGTTACAACTGGGCCAAGATTTGGCTTATAGAGCGCTTGCTAGGGTGTATGATGAAAAGTCCGGACCTGTCGTTACGTCAGTAAGGCAAGGTCCCACAGAACCATATGGGAAATTTATTGATCGGTTGCACACCGCAATTATGGCTCACCCTGATCTGGATGATGACATGAAAGCAAAGTTCTTAGATATGCTTGCCTTTAATAATGCTAAAAAAAAAAAAAAAAAAAAAAAGCCTAAGAGAGCCCTTAAGAGCCCTTAGTGTGCTGCCAAAAGGATCTAGTACAGGGCAACTGCTGGAAGCTGCCGAGCGAATGTTAGAACAAGAAAAGGCTCCGGTCATGGTTGCTGCTGTAGGTGCAGCCGTTAAACCGTTGATATCAATAAAGCAGTGCGTGATTAACTGTCTGTAACCCCCATTCCCTCTTCCTGCCCCCCATCCCTGTCCCGCTCAGGGGGCAGGGGAGGGAGGTAGAGATGGTGTTAAGCCCGGGAAGAGGGAGGGGTGGGGGGAGGTTGTCTTGTTCCTTTTTTCATTATCCTGCTTTGGTTTTAGTGATGGTCTGTTTTTTGCCTGTAGCGGTGGCTTTAAGGATCCCTCCCTATTCTTGTCTTAAACCTCGGGTTTTAGTTTTCTTTCCTCCTATATGCCCGGGGCCACAGCCGCCGCCAGGCGCCCCCACCCCCCTGCCCCTGACATGGTTAACAGATACTCCTGTCTGAGTTGAGCTTTGTATAAGTGGAAGGACCGTTCCCTCTTATAACATGGGGGAAGGGATACGCTCATGTCTTTACAGGAGCAGTAAACAAGTGGATCCCTGCCTGTATCATCTGCGGGTATTTCAGAACATGTTTGGTTGACCTGCCAGATATGGGTAGGACAGCAACTCTGTGTAAAACAGCAGCAACCACGAGTGCTGAGTGCTAAAACTACAAAAGATGGAACTTTTTGGGATCAGTAAAGATGGACTTCTGTCTATTTTTTAACTATTCAAGAACTAATGTTTCTAGAGGGGTAATGATTGTAAATGCTTTAAGATCTATACATTGCAACGAGACAGCTTGACGTAATCATGCGAGCACATATCAAAATCCAGACAGCATAAAAGACCTAAACGAAGCATACATAGCATTGAATCTGGTTGCCAAGATAATACAGAGTTTTGGAAACTAAGTAAAATTATTGCTGCTTCAGTCTTTACACCTGGTGTGGCAAGTGCCTAGGCATTAACTATGCTAAATAAATTGGACTGTTGGCTTGCTAAGCAAATAAATATAACTTAATTGGCACTATCAATGCTGTTAACTGATGTAGATTCTATATACTATGCTACTTTACAAAACAGAACCACTGTTAGCCTGCAGAGCACATATTTGACAGGCCTTGTTGTATGCACTGGCCATGCATGCAGCAACACCTAGTCAGTACTCTTTCACTGAATCTGCTGAGGGTATAAACAGAGGTGGCTCGGAGCGAAGGGGAGAGGACGGACCCAGAGCACACTTTATTTACAACAGGGGACGCCCTGAAGGTGCTGCGCCTGCCTCCCTTCTCTGCTCTGACCCGGCTGATAATCATCCTCTTGCTCAGCGGTGTCTTTGGCGTAGTTGGGTTAGTAACAGAATAGATCAGCAATAGATTTTTTTATTATTATTAGCACAAAATCATGATTGTCAGGATTTTGATGGGCTTTGCTGCATGAATCTGTCTGATCATTCGGAATCTATTCACAAAAGTATTCAAAACTTGCAAAAAGGAGTACAAAACCAGCAACTAACTGATGGTTTTGATATATTCTGAAATCTTTTGGTGACTTGATCTAAGCTTGTTACTAATAGTTGTAGGATGCTTATTCATTCCTTTTATATATGTATTTTGATCTATATTCTGTGTCTTAAAATGTGTGCAGACTTTAACAGATAAAGCGTTGAAACAAGCCTCTTCTCATAAACAAAGAAGGGGGAGATGTGGTATTTCGCTGAGCCAGTACGGTGTCAGTGAAAGCACACCGACCTTGGGGGAGGAATGCAATCATGCTCTCAGGAAGAAAGCCATGGAATGAGAAGGGAAGCTTTAAGATACAAAACATTGTTAGCAGAATTTATGGCTTGTTTCAACAGAGGCCTGCAGAAAACTAGTAATTGCTCTTATAGATAAGTAAGTTACTGGAGTTGTTATATCTATAATAGTAGAAAAATGTTATAGTAGAAAATTACTAGAAGGTAGTGAAACTTAGCTTTGCTTCGTAATCATGAATATGTATAAAGTGTGATCAGTAATTTTATTAACTAAGCTTGTGTGTGGCATAATTGGGTGGTTGCTGTCCTTGGTTAAAATCGGAATTGTGATACTAGGCATCATACTAGGCATAATCATTAACATACCATGCTTGCAAAAAATGATTAACAACTCAATACAGACAATCTGGCTAATAAAAAAAAAAAAAAAAAAAAAAAAAAGGGGAGATTCAGTAGAGGCCTACATGAACCTAGTTGATATTGTAGTAAAATAAGGTCAGGAGTACCAAAAAGGGCCATAGGAGGACCATGTTATTTTGGAAAATTGATAGTGTTTGCTCCACCTATGAGAACATTACGGAATCATACTCGAGCAAGAAGATCGCTAAAAGTATTGACTCCCCATTGTGACAGCAATTTAACCCTGTTGGGTACAGCTGAGCAGATAGCATTATCTTTATTTGTTCCTTGGGCAGCAACTGCAAAAACTTTAGCTAACTTAAATAAATTAGCTTGTTGGGCACTAAAGCAAATGAATTTAACCTCTAGCATGTTATCAGGATTAATAGAAGACATGGATAGCATGCATCATGATATTTTTGCAGAATCTAGCAGCCATTGATTTTTTGTTATTAGCGCATGGACATGAAGATTTTGAAGGTATGTGTTGCATGAATGTTTCTGATCACTCTAAGTCGATACGCTATCAGTTGGCAGAGTTATGATGCAACATGCATGCAATGCAAGTGGAAAGCAGGTTAACAGACTGGTTGAAATCCTTGGGGGTCACAGGCTGGCTAAAAGATTTGATAGTTTATGGGTTGGTATTATTGATGGGTTTGCTGTTGACACTGATGATTTTGGGGTATATTTAAAAATGCTTTGTGAAAGCTATGGAACGTATGATGAAAGTGGGTCTGGATTGTTCAAAACAAAAAGGGGGATTTGTTGGATACCTGGAGTACCAGGGGCACTTAGTGAACAATCCAGACCGAATGGAATTGTTATGTTTGTGAGCAGCAGGCCTCAAGGACATCACTGAAGCCGCTTGTGAGAAAGTACTGAAGCCACCTGTGAGAAAATAATGAGGCCGCCTGTGAGAAAGTAATGAAGCTTCCTGTGAGAAAGTAAATGAAGCAACCTTGAGAAGAAGGAAAACAGCTGGCATACGTGACTGGGGGCTGAACATGAAGCAGGGTGCAGGTGGAGAGAGCCGTGCGCGTGAACATAGAGACTTAACGAATCATATTTTAGCTAGGAGCGCGTGCATGATATAGTTAACCAATTAGTAGAGAGCTTTCCCATGATACGGAATTAGAAGGGCTATATTAACCGGGATGTATCAACAATAAATTGGCATTTGCTTGATCATATTGGTCGTCAGCAGTGTCCGTTACTTCCGCGTCAACAGGCGCCGTTTTGCAAGAATTATTAATAATCGCATTTTTTTCTTTTTCTCCCCGGAGAACCACTCTATGGGGAAGTCAGGGGAGGATACTTTCCCCTACTCTTTTACCTTCCCTTTTTCCTTCAAGCAAGTCACATCAGCTTTCGAGAATTTTGAATATCCTAGGGATGTGCAAGCCAGCATACTCCTAGTGCTATGTCTCCTGAATGTGTTTCAGGTTTTGTTTAGGATTCAATAACTGTTTAAAAAAATCACCCAGAAATCTGCCTCGAGGTTGGATGGACAGGGGTGGCATGGCATGTGGGAGAATATGGGCAGGTACCTAGAGAACTTCTCACCTCCAATGGTCTGGAACTTCACTCCCGAACAACTACAGAATCCTGATGAAGTGATCAAATATTTGAAAGGAAAATGCCACGGCTATAGCAAAGAGGCACAACTTATCGCTTTGTGTTGGGCACTGGCTAGTATCTACCAAACACTGCTCAGCGTTATGCAGAACCCTCAGGAAGAAGGGAGGGAAAATCAACTGACAGATACTGTGGCTACTCCAGCCCCTGCAACAGACACTGCAGCTACCCCAACCCCAGCTACCGGCACTGCAGCTGCTCCAATCCCAGCTACTGGTACTGCGGCCGAATCAGAGAACCAACCTGTGTTGGTATCGGTTGCCCCGATACAGAAGAAGAAATCTTGGAAGCCAAAGTCAGCTCGTTTAGTAAGGGATGAAGAAAGACCAGGACCATCATGAGCAGAAGAGGAGGAAGAGGAACTCATAAATGAGACTGAAACCACCCGATCCCTATCCCTGAGTGAGCTGCGAGATATACGAAAAGATTTTAACTGGCATCCAGGCGAGCACCTTGTCACCTGGCTGCTTCGATGCTGGGATAGTGGGGCCAGTAGCCTGGAATTAGAAGGTAAGGAAGCCAAACAGCTGGGATCTCTTTCTAGGGAAGGGGGCATCGACAAAGCGATTGGAAGAGGTGCACAAGCTCTCAGCCTCTGGAGGCAACTCCTGTCAAGTATGAAGGAAAGATATCCCTTCAAGGAAGATGTCACCTATCACCCAGGCAAGTGGGCCACCATGGAGAGAGGTATCCAGTACCTAAGGGAATTAACCGTGCTGGAAGTCATTTACAGTGACCTAGACCGTGACGAGTCACCCAAAGATCCAGATGAAGTCCGGTGCACACGGCTCATGTGGCGGAAGTTTCTACAGACCGTACCATCATCATATGCCAATTCATTGGCAGTACTGAATTGGAAAGATGGAGAGGGACCAACGGTGGATGAATTGGCTAGTCAGCTCCGGCAATATGAAGAAAGTCTCTCAGACAACAGAATTTACTGGACTGTATGGATTGGGTGGCCTGGCACACCAGACCCACAGGAGTATAAGGCTCTAGTAGACACTGGTGCACAGTGTACCCTAATGCCATCAAGCTATAAAGGGGCAGAACCCATTTGTATTTCTGGAGTGACAGGAGGATCCCAACAGCTGACTGTATTGGAGGCTGAAGTGAGTCTGACTGGGAATGAGTGGCAAAAACACCCCATAGTGACTGGCTCCATGCACTCTTGGTGTAGATTACCTCAGGAGAGGGTATTTCAAAGACCCAAAAGGGCACTGGTGAGCTTTTGGTATAGGCACCAGCAGCAATACCGCACCAACCGAGACTCCCTAATCCCCATCCATAAGCTGATTCGTCAACTGGAGAGCCAGGGAGTGATCAGCAAGACTCGCTCACCCTTTAACAGTCCCATATGGCCAGTGAGAAAATATAGTGGAGAGTGGAGACTAACAGTGGACTATCGTGGCCTGAATGAAGTCAGGCCACCACTGAGTGCTGCCCTGCCAGACATGATAGAACTTCAATATGAACTGGTGTCAAAAGCAACCAAGTGGTATGCCACCAGTGATATCATCAATGTGTTTTTTTCAATCCCTTTGGCAGCAGGAAGGAAAAAAGGAAACACAAGCCTTCTTAGGTGTTGTGGGTTTCTGGAGAATGCATATTCCAAATTACAGTATGGTTGTAAGCCCTCTCTAGGAAGTGACCCGAAAGAGGAACGATTTTAAATGGGGCCCTGAACAACGACAAGCCTTTGAACAAATCAAACAGGAGATTGTTCATGCAGTAGCCCTTGGGCCAGTCCAGACAGGACAAGATGTTAAAAATATCCTCTACACCGCGGCCAGGGAGAATGGCTCTACCTGGAGTCTCTGGTAGAGAACACCAGGGGAGACTCGAGGTCGACCTCTAGGCTTTTGGAGCCGGGGATATAGAGGATCTGAGGCCCACTATACGCCAACTGAAAAAGAGATACTGGCAGCATATGAAGGAGTTCGAGCTGCTTCAGAAGTGATTGGTACTGAAGCACAGCTCCTCCTGGCACCCCAACTGCCAGTGCTGGGCTGGATGTTCAAAGGGAAGGTCCCCTCTACACATCATGCAACTGATGCCACGTGGAGTAAATGGGTTGCACTGATCACACAGTGGGCTTGAATAGGAAACCCCAGTCGCCCAGAAATCTTAGAAGTGATCACAGATTGGCCAGAAGGCAAAGATTTTGGAATGCCACCGGAGGAAGAGGTGACACGTGATGAAGAAGCCCCACCATATAATAATTTACCAGAAGATGAGAAGCGATATGCTGTGTTCACTGATGGGTCCTGTCGTACTGTAGGAAAACATCGGAAGTGGAAAGCTGCTGTGTGGAGTCCTACATGACGAGTTCCAGAAGCTGCTGAAGGTCAAGGTGAATCGAGTCAGTTTGCAGAGGTGAAAGCCATCCAGCTGGCTTTAGATATTGCTGAAAGGGAAAAATGGCCGGTGCTGTATCTCTACACCAACTCACAGATGGTGGCAAACTCTCTATGGGGGTGGTTAAAGCAATGGAAGCAGAGCAACTGGCAGCATAGGGGCAAGCCCATCTGGGCTGCCGCATTGTGGCAAGGTATTGCTGCCCGGCTAGAGAATCTGGTTGTAAAAGTACATCACGTAGATGCCCACGTACACAAGAGTCAAGCCACTGAAGAACATCAAAACAACCAGCGGCTGGATCAGGTCCCAAGTGGACTTAGACTGGCAACACAGGGGTGAACTCTTTCTAGCTCGGTGGGCCCATGACATCTCGGGCCACCAAGGAAGAGATGTGACATACAAATGGGCTCGTGATCGAGGGGTGGACTTGACCATGGACACTATTGCACAGGTTATCCATGAATGTGAAACATACGCTGCAATTAAGCAAGCCAAGCGGCTAAAGCCTCTGTGGTATGGAGGACGATGGCTGAAGTAAAAATATGGAGAGGCCTGGCAGATTGATTACATCACACTCCCACAAACCTACCAAGGCAAGCGCCATGTGGTTACGATGGTGGAAGCAACCACTGAATGGCTAGAGACATATTCTGTGCCCCATGCCACTGCCCAGAACACTGTCCTGGGCCTTGAGAAGCAAGTTCTCTGGCGACGCAGCACTCCAGAAAGAATTGAGTCAGACAATGGGACCCATTTCTGAAACAACCTCATAGTCACCTGTGCCAAAGTGCACGGCATCAAGCGGGTATATCACATCCGCTATCATGCACCAGCCTCCAGGAAAATCAAAGGGTACAATGGACTGCTGAAAACTACGCTGAGAGCAATGGGTGGTGGGACCTTCAAACATTGGGATACACATTTAGCAAAAGCCACTTGGTTAGTCAATACTCAGGGATCCACCAATCAATCTGGCCCTGCCCAATCAGAACTTTTACGTACTGTAGAAGGGGATAAAGTCCCTGTGGTGCATGTAAGGAATACGTTGGGGAAGATAGTCTTGGTTATTCTGACCTTGGGCAAAGATAAATCCATTAATGGGATTGCTTTTGCTCAAGGACCTGGGTGTACTTGTTGGGTGATGCGGGAGGATGGGGAAGTCCGATGTGTACCTCAAGGAGATCTGATTTTAGGTGAAAATTGCCAATAATTTGAACTATTTTGATGGCTTAGCCCTGGTCACCACACTGTTCACACAAGGACTGCCTTTCAGGGTGCTGTGACATCCCTGCTCATCTCAGGCCTAGGTGTAGCCTGTCCTGCTCCAGTTGTCACCAGTGCCTAAACTGCCACCCTGCCAACTCTTCCGCACAGACTGCAGGACCTGAGGAGTGGTTTGTCAAAGAAAGGGAAGCGGGGAGAGCAGGAGGGAAGAGGATGAGGCGAGAGGAGGGCAAGGTGCTGACTGGGGCAGAACGCAAGGTCCATACCACTTTCTTTCAAGGTGAGGTGAGCCACCAGCTCCTGGTCCATAACCCTATGGGGTACATGCAGAGATAGGGGAGGCGGGGGCCAGAGATGCTAGAAGTTAAATGGCCTTCTTTCCCACCATTTTCTTTTACTTTTCCTGTTTGCTAAGTCTACTCATGCAAAATTAATCAGGCCAAACCTACTCTTGAAACTCTATTTCTCTTTCTTTTTTGTGTAAATTGTATGCTCAGTCATTGTGATGGTTTAGCCCGAGTTACCACACAGCCTCTCACTCATCCTCCCCCTCCCCAGCAGGATGGGGGAGAGAATTGGGAAGAAAGGAAAGCTCCTGGGATGAGATGAAGACAGTTTTACTAAAACAGTGTCATAGTTTAGCCCCAATCAGGACCAGATTACGCAGTCTCTCGCTCAGTCCCCTCACCCTCCAAGGGAACAGGGACAGATCATATAAGAAGAAGGCTCGAGGTTTGAGATAAGGACAGGGAGAGATCCTTAAAGTTACCATTACGGGCAAAAAAGACTCCACTTGGGGAAAACTATTTGCTTATTATTAAAACCAAAACAGGATAATGAGAAAGAGAACAAAGTAACTTCCCCCCACCCCTCCCTCTTCCTGGGCTTAACATTATCTCTACCTCCTTCCCCCCCTGAGCGGCACAGGAGGGAAAAGGGAAAAGGTTATGGTCAGTTCATCACACATCGCTTTATGCCACTGCTTCCTCCGCAAGGGAAGAACTCCTCGCATTTCTCCCCTGCCCCAGCGTGGGGTCCTCCACGGGCTGCAGGTGGATTTCTGCTCCTCCATGGACCTCCATGGGCTGCAGGGGGACAACCTGCTTCAACATTATCTTCACCACGGGCTGCAGGGGAATCTCTGCCAGGAGCATTACTCCTCCCCCTCCTTCTTCACTGACCTTGGTGTCTGCAGCCATTCCTCTCACAAAAAAAAATTCTTCACAATCGGCTCAGGCCTCTTAGGTTCTTTTCACATCCCCTCTCCACTTCTTTCAGCCAGGCTGGGCTGAGTTGGGCCCAGACGGCCGCCTGGCAGGAGGCCAGAGGGTGAGGGCCGCAAGGCCCACAAGGCTCGCGCCTCCCCCTCTCTGCCCCCGTTCAATGCCTTCACATCTTCTCCCTTTATTTTTCTTTTCTGTTTTTCCCCTTCTTAAATACCTTATCACAGAGGTGTTATCAGGGAACATTCTGCTACCAATTGGCTCGGCCCTGGACAGCAGCGGGTTCGCCTTAGGCCTGGCAGAGTCCACCAGACAAAGGGGAAACTACTTCTAGAAGTTTCTTACAGAAGCTACCACTGTAGCCCCCCCCCCCCATCCAAATAAAAACAGAACAAATAGCAAAGGAAAACTACAATAATAACAGAATATAAGGATTTTGTGTGTGAAGAATGTTGATAAAACACCCTGATGATACAAGTTGTTGTGAATGAGACCAAGGACACTGTCCAGCTTTCCAAGTCTCACTAATGTGCAGATGCAGGAAGCTGGGAGAAAGACAGGCAGAACAATTGACCCAAAGTGGCCAAAGAGAGTATTCCATGCCATAAACATCATGCTCAGTATATAAGTGGGGGTTGGCCAGGGTGAGTATCTGCCTTCCTGGCATCCATCCCTCTCACTCACTGGCATCGTTCCCTATACCTTGCTGGCCCCCTTTTGCTCCTTTGCTTGCTGCTGGGTTTCATTTCCGTGATCGCTGCTCAGGACGGGCTGTATCTATCATTGGGACATTGGGTGCTGAGAAATCGTGCATCGTTCATTTTGTTTATTTTAATATCCTTATATTCTGTTATTATTGTAGTTTTTCTTTGCTATTCTAGTAAACTGTCTTCATTTCAGTCCACGAGTTTTCCTTTCTTCCCAATTCTCTCCCCCATTCTCACTGGGCAGGGGAAAGGGTGAGCGAGAAACTTGTTGCAATAAGGACACGGATTCTGTGTATGGTGTACCGGAGACCTTTATTGTCCGTCCGCCTAAGTCTTTTATATCTTTTCTCAGTTACACGCGGAATGCACGCGCTTAATCATCTAATTCAATTGGTAGCAATATACTGTTCACACGCCTTAAACTTCATTTGGATTGGTTATAGATTTTTAGTTGTCTTTACTATTTTTGCCTTTGGTATTTACTTATCTTGTTCTAATTGATGTTTTTTGTTATTGAGCAAGTGGTGTTCAAGGACATAGCTCAAATTCTTCAATATCAGACAGCTGTGCTGCACTCTCTGTTCCCACATTTCCCCCTTTTTGTTTTTCTACTATCAATATCTGATGTAGTATTTTCTGTATCATTTTTGTAGGCAGGTGAATCAAACACAAAATGTTAATGATTATGCATACTAAGATACCAAATATCTCAATTCCAATTTCAGCCAAAGATAGCAACCACCCTGTTATGCCACACAGAAGCTTAGTCAAGATAATTACTGACCACATGTTATACATATTAATGATTACTTAAGCAAAACTAAATTTCACTACCTTCTAATAATTTTCTACTATAGCATTCTTCTACCATTATAAATATAACAACTCCAGTAACTTTCTTATCTACAAGGCCAGTGACTAGTTTTCTGCAGGCCTCTGTTGAAACAAGCCATAAATTCTGCTAACAATGTTTTGTATCTTAAAGCTTCCCTTTTCATTCCATGGTTTTCTTCCTGCAATCATGATTGTGTTCCTCTTCCAAGGGCGGTGTGCTTTCACTGACACCGTACTGGCTCAGCGAAATACCCACATCTCTCTCTTCTTTGTTTATGAGAAGAGACTTGTTCCAACGCTTTATCTATTAAAGTTTACACATATTTTAACACACAGAATACACATTTTAATACACAAAATATAGATCAAAATAGGAATGAATAAGCATCCTACAGCTATTTGTAATAAGCTTATATCGATCCACCAAAAAAAAAAATTCTGAATATATCAAAATCATCCCTTTGTTGCAGTTTACAGATTCATGAAGCAAAGCCCATCAAAATCCTGACAACCATGATTTTGTGCTAATAATAAAAAAATCTATTGCTGATCTGTTCTGTTACCAACCCAACTACGCCAAAGACATCGCTGAGCAAGAGGATGATGATCAGCTGGGTCAGAGCAGAGAAAGGAGGAAAGCACAGCACCCTCAGGGCGTCCTCTGTTGTTCACAGAGTGCGCTCCGGGTCCTCCCTCTCCCCCTCGCCCTGAGCCACCTCAGTTTATCCCCTCAGCAGATTCAGGGAAATAGTACTGACTAGACGTTGCTGCACGCGTTGCCAGCGCATGCAACAAGGCCTGTCAAATATGTGCTCTGCAGGCTAACAGCAGTTCTGTTTTGTGAACTAGTTTAGTGTATAGAATCTACATCAGTTATCAGCGTTGATAGTACCAATGCAGTTGTATGTGTTTTCTTAGCAAGCCAACAGCCCAATTTATTTAGCATAGCTAACGCCTGGGCACTTGCCACACCAGGTGCTAAGACTGAAGCAGCAATAATTTCACTTGGTTTCCAAAACCCTATATTATTTTGGTAATCAGATTCAAGGCTATGTGAATTTCGTTTAGGTCCTTTATGCTGTCTGGATTTTGATGTGTTAGTGCTTGCATGATTATACCATGCTGTATCGTTGCAACGTATAGATCTTAAAGCATTTACAATCATTACCCCTCTAGTAACATTAGCTCTTGAATAGTTAAAAAAAAAAAAATAGATACAAGTCCATCTTTACTGATCCCAAAAGTTCCATCTCTTGTAGTTCAGCACTCAGCACTCGCAGCTGCTGTTGTTTTACACAAAGTTAAAGGTAAAGAGCCGCGGTCCCCGAGACCAAGGAGAGAGCGGCGGGTAAAGAGCCGCGGTCCACGAGACCAGGGAGAGAGCGGCAGGTAGAGAGCCGCGGTCCACGAGACCAGGAGAGAGCGGCGGGTGATAGAGCCGCGGTCCCCGAGACCAGAACGACGAGAAGCACTGCTTCAAAGGAACATAAATCAGTTTTAATGATTCTAACAAAAATGTTAGAGGAACAGAACTGTGCTATTAATAACACTGACCTGAAGAGCTTGTTGATTTGGGTGTCCGCTCACATAGCAGATGCTAACATCTCTAATATCTGCACGGTGGGCACCTGGGACAGTGTAAGTGTTGAACTGTGGGACTGTGCAACGCGGGGTGACCCTGCTGCTCAAAGATTATTACCGGCATGGCATGTAATGTTTGAAGCCTTAAAGAATCACACGCAGAAAGAGGATCCAACAGCACCCATTACCCCGTCCGTTTCCTGCCCATGGAAACAAAGACTAACAGCGAGCCGGGAAAATCCTTTTGATCCAGGTCCCATAGATCTGGAAAAGGAGCCTTCAGTCTTTGGAGCTTCCTCGTTATAGATGTGGAGTGTTTGTGTGTGTGTTCTTGTTCTGGTTTTGTTAGTGAGGGGGGGCCTAAGGTGGTAGCTTCTGTAGGAAACTGCTAGAAGTCGCTCCCCTTTTTTTAGTGGACTCGGCCAGGCCTAGGGCGAACCCGCTGCTGGCCAAGGCCGAGCCAATTGGTAGCAGAATGTCCCGTGATAACGCCTCTGCGATAACATATTTAAGTAGGGGAAAACAGAAAAAAAAAAAGGGAGAGATGTGAAGCAGCTGAGCAGGGGGCAGAGAGGGGGAGGCGCGAGCCTTGTGGGCCTTGCAGGCCTCACCCTCTGGCCTCCCACCGGGCAGCAGACTGGGCCCAACTCGGCCCGGCCCGGCTGCAAGAAGTGGAGAGGAGATGAGCCTACTGCAATCATGTTGGTGTCCCCTTCCCCCATCGATCCTAGTTTAAAGTTCTCTCAATCAGTCCTACCAGCTTAAGCCCAAAGATGCGTTTTCCCCATCGGGAGAGGTGGATCCTGTCAGGCCCCAGTATACCTTGTATCTCAAAGACTCTTCCATGGTTATAAAAACCCAAATTTTTTTGTGGAGGCACCAGTTCTGGAGGCAGATATTGATATCCTGGGCTTGCCTGTTTCTTCCAAAGTCTCTCCCCATTACTGGGAGCACTGAGGAAAACACTATTCTGCTCCTGAATTTTTTAGCATTCTTCTCAGGGCTCTGAAGTCTGTTTTGATTGACCTCAGACTTTTTGTTGCAACATCATTTGTACCCATGTGAAAGAGCAGAAATGGATAGTAGTCTGAAGGTTGTACTAAGCTCGTCAGTCTTGTGGTGACATCCCTAATTCGGGCCCCAGGGAGGCAGCAAGCTTCCCTGAAAAGAGGGTCCAGTCTGCAAATGGGTGCTTCCATTTCACACAGGAGGGAATCACTAATAACCATAACTCACCATCATTTCTTCTCAATGCTAGTCTTAATGCAGGTTTTGTTGTGAGGGGTTGGTCTCTCTGATCTTGGCAAGAATACTTGCACGAGTTCCTCCTCTTTCTCATTATGTGCTTCATCTACTGTACCCAGGGCCTCATACCTGTTCTGTAAGGGTATCTTAGAGGGTAACTTAAAGGGTACGGAGGGGTATCTATCGCTTACCAGTCCATGCTGTAACCTTCTTCCACCCCTCCTTATCCCTTGCGACACTGTCTTCTTCCTGGCACAAAGCAGATCCTAGACCTGCCTCCATAGTTGCCATGCCAAGTTGGCTTCCATGCATCATAGGTAGCAGAGTACAGCTCCATTGATCAATATCCTTCTCAGACTCTCGAATACTCCTGTCTGCTCACCTCCTCCTGCAGCTCAGCCACCAAGCAGAGCTGTTCAATCTGATCACACCTCCCACAGACTTGCTTGCAATCGCTTACCATCTCTAGGAATATCCCTTCACGCATCCCACAGCTGGAAACCTGGGTGGTCACATGCTTGAACAGGAGCTCTGTTTGTGTGGCTGCATTGCTTCTACCAGGTGCTAGAAGCTCAGGACAGTGCTTTCTGCTAGGTGATCACCATGCTGCCACACGCAACCTACCCACTGGTAAATATTCAACTGGGCTGATTGTTTTCACCTACATAAATCTCCCATGGTGCAGGCTCCGCCCCTTGCTGACTCTTCCAATCAGCAGGCCCAGGGTGAGTTGCTTGGGAAACACCCCCTGTTCAAATACGCCTTTACTTTGTGTGTATCCTTCATGTGTCCCGCTGCTGCTTGCTATTGTAGCTACTGGTGCTTCTTGCACTGCTCTGGTGCCCGTTGCAATCAAACAATGTATAAACCATCTTATTAATCCACACAGCAAAGCTTCAGCCGTCAACTCCCCAGCAGTGGGCTGGGTCTATGACCTTGTTATAAGGAAATCAAAGCTCAAAAGGGATTAAAAGTCTTACACTTTTTCTGCAACTGGGGATCTAGATGTGGTCAACGGCTCAATGTCCAGGTGGAGACCGGTGACAAGTGGCGTTCCTCAGGAGTCGGTATTGGGACCAGCCCTGTTCAACATCTTTGTCGGCGACATGGACAGTGGGATAGAGTGCACCCTCAGCAAGTTCGCTGACGACACCAAGCTGTGTGGTGCCATCGACACGCTGGAAGGGAGGGATGCCATCCAGAGGGACCTTGACAGGCTGGAGAGGTGGGCCCGTGCCAACCTCATGAAGTTCAACCAGGCCAAGTGCAAGGTCCTGCATGTGGGTCGTGGCAATCCCAGGCACAAATACAGGCTGGGCGGGGAATGGATCGAGACCAGCCCTGAGGAGAAGGACTTGAGAGTGCTGGTGGACGAGAAGCTCAACATGAGCAGGCAATGCGCCCTTGTGGCCCAGAAGGCCAACCGCATCCTGGGCTGCATCAAGAGAAGTGTGGCCAGCAGGTTGAGGGAGGTGATTCTGCCCCTCTACTCTGCTCTGGTGAGACCCCACCTGGAGTACTGTGTCCAGTTCTGGAGTCCCCAACATAAGAAGGATGTGAACCTGTTGGAGTGAGTCCAGAGGAGGGCCATGAAGATGATCAGAGGGCTGGAGCACCTCTCCTGTGAGGACAGGCTGAGAGAGTTGGGGCTGTTCAGCCTGGAGAAGAGGAGGCTCCAGGGAGACCTTATAGCAGTCTTCCAGTGCCTCAAGGGGGCCTACAGGAAAGAAGGGGAGAGACTGTTCAGTAGGGCCTGTTGTGATAGGACAAGGGGTAATGGTTTTAAAATAGGAGGTAGATTCAGACTGGACATAAGGAAAAAAATTTTTACAGTGAGGGTGGTAGAACACTGGAACAGTGTGATGGTTTAGCCCAAGTCACCACACAGTTTCTTGCTCCTCCTCCCCAGCAGGAATGGGGGAGAGAAATGGGAAGAAAGGAAAACTCGTGGGTTGAGAAGAAGACAGTTTACTAGAATAGCAAAGGAAAGCTACAATAATAACAGAATATAAGGATTTTTAAATATACAAAATGAACAATGCATGATTTCTCACCACCCGATGTCCCAATGACCGATACAGCCCATCCCAAGCAGCAAGCAAAGAAGCAAAAGGGAGCCAGCAAGGTAGAGAGAGGGATGCCAGCAAGTGAGAGAGAGAGATGGATGCCAGGAAGGCAGATACACGCTCTGGCCAATCCCCACTAATACACTCAGCATGACGTTTATGGCATGGAATACTCTCTTTGGCCAGTTTGGGTCAATTATTCTGTCTGTCTTTCTCCCAGCTTCCTGCATCTGCACATTAACGAGACTTTAATGAGACTTGGAAAGCAGGACAGTGTCCTTGGTCTCGTTAACAACAACTCATATCAACATTCTTCACATACACACACCGGCTACTGAGAGGAAAATTAACTCCATCCCTGCCAAAACCAGGACAAACAGGTTGCCCAGAGACGTGGTGGATGCCCCATCCCTGGAAACATTCAAGGCCAGGTTGGATGGGGCTCTGAGCAACCTGATCTGGTTGGAGATGTCCCTGCTCCTTGCAGGGGGGTTGGACTAGATGACCTTTGAAGGTCCCTTCCAACCCAAACTGTTCTATGATTCTGTGAGGGGAGCTCTACTGCATCAGATTTCCCCCTTTTTCTATTAGCATTGGTGCCTGGGCTCCCACCGTGGAAACACTACACTTTCAATAAAGCCAAAAATTCTACTCGCTGAGTGTCGTGCCTTGTCCCTGAGTGATCCGCATCTGCTTCTCTTGTTAAACCACATCAGAGCAGTTGGATGTTTCCTGAAAGAATCATGGCCAAGGGAGAGCCCATGCTGGAGCGTGTTGTTCCTGATGAGACTGTAGGTCATGGAAGGACCCATACTGGAGCATGGGGGAAAGTGTGAGGAAGGAGCGACAGAGAGGAACTACGATGTATTGACTCTAAGCCCCTCATCTCTCCTGTGCCACTCAAGGGGGTGGGAGGGGGATGTAGAGGAATCAGGAATGAAGGAGTGAAGTTGAGCCTGGGAAAGAGGAGTGGTGGGGAGGAAGGTGTTTTATTTTGAGGGAGCTTTGTTTTTCACTATGCAGATCTATTTTAATTGCTGATAAATTAAATTCATTTTCCCCAAATTGAGTCTGTTTTGTCCATGATGGTAACTAGTAAGTAATCTCCCCGTCTTTTTCTTCAACCATGAGATTTTTCATCCTGTTTTCTCCCCCTGTCCTAATGAGGACAGCTAGGTGGGTGTTTGCCCCTTAGCCAAGGTTAACCCACAGTAGGCAGACATCACCAGAGGGTTTGACTTGGTCAGTCTCTACATGGATTTGGGGACTTTGCAGTTCCATTATTGTGTTATGTTCTGACTGATGATGATAATGAGATTGTCAAGGTGACATATGATAAACCACACTGTGCTGATAAGCTGCCACCACATCAACATGATGAAATAAAATAAAATATTTTGAAATAAATATTGAAATAAAGTATTTAAATAAGCACTGAAATAAAGACTGACCAGAGCAAACATGTCTCATTTTGCTTTGGGAAGGTGATTATGAAGCTACATCTTCAAACCTGGAAGCCTGTGATATTTTTAAAAAACACACCCAAATGGTGGTGGTAAAAAATTACAGGGATCCATCCTTGTACATTAATTGCTATAGAGCTCAGTGCAGCAATGGTCTCCCTGTTTTTCAAATTATTGCTGTTATGTATGGTGTGGGTGCTGGAGATATATTTTGTAGCCTGTTTAAAAAAGCCATTCTGCATGTGAAAAGGGGCTTAGAAATTGTTAAGTCACACATTAAAAGTGCTGCTGACGATATTGCAAAAAAAACATGTTTAGTAATGTTTCCAAGGTTGTAACGGATAAGTTGAAAACACGGGCAAATTAGGAAGGCTCAGGACTTGCTTATATTGAAAGAAAAAGCCTTAAAAGAAGGAGAGTTGTGTCACAACCCTGGAGGAAAGGCCCACACCAGCCCTTAAAAAGAAAAAAAGAGGGTGTGGTGGGTTGACCTTGGCTGGCTGCCAGGTGCCCACCAAGCTGCTCTCTCACTCCCTTTCCTCAGCAGGATACAGGGGAGAAAATATGACAAAAAAGCTCATGGGTCAAGACAAGGACAGGGAGAACTTACCAATTACCATCACGGGCAAAACAGACTCCACTTGGGGAAAATTAATTTGTTACCAATTAAACAGAGCAGGACAGAACAAATCTAAAAAAAATCCACCTTCCCCCCACCCCTCCCTTTTTCCTGGGCTCAACGTCACTCCCAACTCTTCTACCTCCCCCCTCCTCCTCCACCCAGGGGTACAGAGGGACAGGAAATGGGGATTGTGGTCAGTCTGTCACTGAAATCGGGAATCGAAACTCCATAACACCAATGTAGTGTTAAGAAGCAGGCATTCTTTATTGCAGCGCTGGATGCACAGGGGATTTCTCCTCCAAACGTGCATCCCGAGTTAAGCAACAGGTACGATATTTATGCATCTTAAACATACATATTCATAAAATTCTCAAGGACTTTGTTACATATTCATTAGTTTTCCGAGAAATCATTATAAGTTTCCACCCACATGAGACAGGTTATTCCTCAGTCTTTGCTGCCATCCACTGTCTCTTCTTAGGAGTCACAGTCCCTCTGGTGGTCGTTTACTTCATCCGGTGGTCGTCTCCTCCTATTCATCACTGTGTCTGCTGCGTGAACTCAGCCCTTTGTCTTACTTTATTCTTGCTGCCAAGGCGGTTTCTTGTTGACTTGTCTTTGTTGGTTCTTACTGTCCTTGGTTATTCCACTCTATCAGTTTTGTCTCAGCCCATGGCTCTGCTTCTGAATTCCTTAACACCACTTATCTTACTTTCAGCCAGTGTGTCTGTACCCCCTCAGGATGTACCCATCTGACTTATCTCAGCACCTGCTGGGGCATTCTGAAAGTACCTTGTTATGTTCAATTTACGACTCTACTGTTCTTTCTCCCAAGGTTAGTAGTTTATAGTTTCCCATGAGCACTACGTTGTTATGCAGGGTTCCTGCTAGGCTGTATAAAATTACTATTCTATCATATTATTCCATTATATTATTATTATTCTATTATTATAAAGCTACTTGATTTCTATTATTTAATTAATTCTATTCTAACTAATCCCTTATCCTTCTAAATCTTCTCTTCACTATTCAAGGATGTCACTAGATATTTGTAGGGTATAACTACACACATTCATGCAATTTCCCGTAACTTATTTCCCTACTCTCTACCCCACTGCGCATTCTCAGTCTTTAGAGTCAGTAGTCTCTAAGGGTCCTCTGGAGGGATGAAGTGAATATTCTCCCTTGCTGTGTTCATTAGCTGACCTCTCACTTGTTTCAACTCCCGATTAGTGGGCTTGGGTAGAGTGCTTAACAAGACACAACTACTTAACAATTAGGCATTTTCTAAAACAACATGTCTACTGCTACTTATCTTTTTATAAACTTCTTGAAACTGTCAAGATACCCAGGGTACGAGTGGAGCCATCACTGTCTGGTGCATGTAGAGCAGATGGCAGTACTATCTGGATGTTTGATTTTCCATTTCCTCTGTAACAAGTCCATAACACTTCCTCTCTGCCACTCCTTCCTCACACTCTTCCCCTGCTCCAGTGTGGTGTCCCTCCCACGGGAGACAGTCCTTCAGCAGCGTGGGTCCTTCCCACAAGCTGCAGCTCTTAAAGAACTTCTCCAGCATGGATCCTTTCCATGGGG
The DNA here is from genome assembly GCF_036417535.1 of Chlamydotis macqueenii. Classification (NCBI taxonomy): domain Eukaryota; kingdom Metazoa; phylum Chordata; class Aves; order Otidiformes; family Otididae; genus Chlamydotis; species Chlamydotis macqueenii. The sequence continues at coordinate 42,829,041 of NC_141592.1, forward strand.
TGCAGTCCTTCAGAAACAGACTGCTCCAGCGTGGGTCTCCCATGGGGCTGCAGGTCCTGCCAGAAAACCTGCTCCTGCGTGGGCTCCTTTCCACGGGCCACAGTTCCTGCCAGGAGCCTGCTCCAGCACAGGCTCTGCACGGGGTCACAGCTTCTTTCAGGGCACATCCACCTGCTCCAGCATGAGGTCCTCCACAGGCTGCAGAGTGGAAATCTGCTCCACCATGGACATCCATAGGCTGCAGGGGGACAACCTGCGTGTTATGTGCAAAAAGCAACTGCAAATCCCTCAGGGATGAGGCATGACACTCAGCAAATGAAAGCTTTGGGTTTATTGAAAGCATAGCGTTACCATAATGGGAGCCCTAGGACACCGCTGCTAGTCAAAATGGGGACTTGAAGCAGCAGAGCCCTGCTTGGGAGTGAAGGTCAAGGGAAAGCACTGCAGGGGTGGATAATAAAACTTGTGCTGATTAACATATCATACATATGCAGTGTCTTGTTTTGCTCATTAGCAAACTCACTAATGTAATAAGGTAGGTGCAGATGGGGGGAAGCGAACTATCCTGGGTTACCATGACAATGAGATAAGACATGCTTGGGACTCTACATATTCTGATGGGGGAGGTGAACTATCCTGGGCTACAGTAATAAAGTCTTCTCACACCCTGCAATGTGTCACCATGGTCATCACCGTGGTCTTCACCATGGGCTGCAGGGGAATTTCTGCTCTGGTGCTTGGAGCACCTCCTCCCCCTCCTTCTTCACTGACCTTGATGTCTGCATAGTTGTTTCTCTCACATATTCTCCCTCTTCTGTCTATACTGCTGTTGTGTATCAGTTTTTACCCTTTCTTAAATATGTTATTACAGAGGTGCTACCACTGTCACTGACTGGCTTAGCCTTGGCCAGCAACAGGTCCGTCTTGCAGCCAGCTGCAACTGTCAGACACGGGGGCAGCTTCTGACATTTTCTCACAGAAGCCACCCCTGATGCTGCTAAAACCTTGCCATGTAAGCCCAATACAGGGAGGTGCCAGACAACAGTTTGACCAGGTGTCCTAATATGGGCAGGGATGGAGTTAATTTTCCTCTCAGTAGCTGATGTGTTTTGCATTTGGGATGTAAAGAATGTTAATAAAACACCCTGATGACAGGAGTTGTTGCTAGTGAGACCAAGGACACTGTCTGGCTTTGCAGGTCTTGCTAATGTGCAGATGCAGGAAGCTGGGACAAAGACAGACAGAATAATTGACCCAAACTGGCCAAAGAGAGTGGGGGTTACCTGGTGTGTTAGTTTTATTTAGTGAGGGAGGTGCTATGGTGACAGCTTCTGTAAAAGGTGCTAGAAGTCGTCTCCCCTTTGTTCAGTGGACTCTGCCAGGCCTAGGGCGGACCTGCTGCTGGCCAGGGCCGAGCCAATTGGTAGCAGAATGTTCCCTAATAACGCCTCTGCGATAATGTATTTAAGAAGGGGAAAACAGAAAAAAAACAAAAAAGAGGAAGATGATGATGTGAAGAAGCTGGAGCAGGGGCAGAGAGGGGGAGGTGCGAGCCTTGTGGGTCTTGCGGCCCTCACCCTCTGGCCTCCTGCTGGGCAGCCGTCTGGGCCCAACTTGACCCAGCCCGGCCACAAGAAGTGAAGAGAGGAGATGTGAAGAGAACCTGAGAGGCGTCTGCCTGAGCCCATTGTGAAGAATTTCTTGTGAGAGGAACGGCTGCAGATGCCAAGGTCAGTGAAGAAGGAAGGGGAAGAGTAATGCTGCTCCTGGCCAAGATTCCCCTGCAGCCTATGGTGCAGCCCATGGTGAGGCAGGCTGTTTCCCTGCGGCCCATGGAGGCCCACAGAGGAGCAGAGATCCACCTGCAGCCCGTGGAGGGCCCCACACTGGGGCAGGCAGATGCCTGAAGGAGGCTGTGGCCCATGGAGGGCCTGCTGGGGCAGCCATTCTGGAGGGACTGCACCCTGTGGAAAAGGACCCCACGCAGGAGCAGTTCACAAAGGTTTGTAGCCCGTGGGAGGCACCCCAGGCTGGAGCAGGGGAGGAATTCTTCCCCCGAGGAGGAACCAGCAGCGTAAAACAACGTGTGATGATCTGCAGTGGCATAAAACAATGTGTGATGAACTGACCATAACCCCCATTCCCTCTTCCTCCCTGTGCCACTCATGGTGGGGGGAAGGAGGTAGAGATAATGTTAAGCCCAGGAAGAGAGAGGGGTGTGGGGAGGTTATCTTGTTCTCTTTCTCATTATCCTACTTTGGTTTTAGTAATAAATGAATAGTTTTCCCCAAGTGGAGTCTGTTTTTCCCATGATGGTAACTTTAAGGATCTCTCCCTGTCCTTATCTCAAGCCTCGAGCCTTTTTCTTATATTATCTCCCCCTATTCCCTCAGAGGGTGGGGGCAGTGATAGAGAGACTGCATAGTCTGGTCCCAAGCAGGGCTAAACCATGACACCTGGACAGGGTTTGCCCATGGGAAGGGCATCTCTCTTGACTCTCTCTAGATCTCTCCCTCTCGCTTCTTTGCTTGCTGCTCGGTTTCGTTTCCGTGATTGCTGCTCGGGATGGGCTGTATCGGTCATTGGGACATTGGGTGGTGAGAAATTGTGCATTGTTCATTTTGTATTTTTTAATATCCATATATTCTGTTATTATTGTAGTTTTCCTTTGCTGTTCTAATAAACTGTCTTCTCAACCCACGAGTTTTCCTTTCTTCCCAATTCTCTCCCCCATTCCCGCTGGGGAGGGGGAGGGTGAGTGAGAAATTGTGTGGTGACTTGGGTTAAACCACAACACCAGGACAAGAAGAAGAAAAAGAACAAGCCAGCCCTAATGGTACAAAAGAAACAGAAAACTCTGAGAAATAAGGCCCATTCTACCGCTAGATAAAGGAGATCTATTTTAAAAGGGGTGGCTGTCGTTCATGACTGCTCAGAAGAATGTATCAAATCTGAGCTGAATTTGTTTGAAGTGTCACCAACATAAACCATCATTGAGAAAAGCCTGTTTATTAAGGTAGCTCCACTTTCTACTGTTATATAATCTGCACCTCTGGACTTTTTCATATCTGGGAATGGGGAAGATTGCAGAGATCTGAACATCCTGCTGTACCTTTGTTGTAGGAGTGAAAAAACTGATAGGTCCAACCTTGCTGGTAAGGCTGTGGGCCTCGTGAATTATCCACTAATTTGTTTTTTCAGCCAGTTGCATGTTACGCTAGGAAACCAGTTGATGAGCCAGAACAACAACTGCTACCCCTACTGTGTCTTTATTGACTTGTTTCTCAGTTACAGTCGTATCACTTCATCCACACACTTCTCCACAGGGCTGTTCTACACAGCTGGGCAACAGGAAGCAATCATGCTGGATGGTGTTATTAATCAGGATTTTACGCAACACTTGGCTCTGACGGTCCAGAATGGGAGGATTGAACTATCAGGACTCCTCTACAGTGATCTGTTTTTTCAAGACAAGCTTTTTCGAATGGTGTGGATATAAAATTAAGCTGATGTGCAGCAAAGGCAGGTTTTGTTTGATGAGGTCCCAGGCAGCAGGAGCCTGAAAGCTGATTAATACCTATGCCTCAATATTTGTGAAGAAAGTACTGATGGTGCCTGGAGTGTGTTTGGGGCACACTTAGGCATAACTTACAGCCAAAGTGGATTGGGTGGACATGAAAGTGTTCAGCATACCGGCTGACAGTCGTGTCAGCAACTAGGAAAATTTGTTCCTGAGGCAGCTGCCCAAGCTTTTTATTTTTATGTTAACAATGCTTTTAGCAGCAATTATGCTAAGAAGTCTTTCAACTTAAAATATTATTATGTACATTTTGTGGCCATCTGTGGATGATGAACAAATACCAGCAAAACCACTGCAGCATGATTTTGAGAATGACTGCTGTGTGAGAGAATGCATGTAGCTTGTTCAGATTATCGTCAGCCATATGAAAGATCATTCCCTGCTGGTTGACAGGAAAGAGTTCGCCTGTGGCTATACCCTATTCACCTTTGACCTGTCTCCAGACCAAGAATGTGCAGATCACAATTCCCTGATTAAAAGAGAAAACCTAAGAGTAGAAGTACACTTTACAGGAGCTTTGACCACAACTGTTAATATGATTGTATACAATCTATTTGTATTTGACAAGATCTTCAAATAAACTGGTAGAGAAACCTGCTCTTTGACTGTATGTGAGGATGGACACCAAACAGCTTTCCTGTTGTTTTTTTTTTCAGCAGATCTCAATGCCGTAAAAATATTTCTAGATGTGTACCTGAGCGACTGGCTCCTTAGGGCCCATGTTTCTCCAAGACGAGCGAGTGTGATTGTGAATATGCGTCTACATAACTGACCTGGAGAGCACTGGCTAGAATTTTCCTGGCACATAAGAACTGCACAGTTTTTTGACTCATATGGCTATCCTGCCCCGCCAAAAAGCACTCTCTTTCCTGAAAGCATCATGTCCTGTTTAAAACACAATGCTATGGATATTGTTTGCCACAGGAAGCAACTGCAACATCCCCTCTCCACAGCCTGCAGATATCACCGTGTCTTTTTCCTACTGTTGTGGTTTAGCCCTGGTCACCACACAGTTTCTTGCTCACCCTCCCCCTCCCCAGTGGCATGGGGGAGAGAAATTGGGAAGAAAGGAAAACTCGTGGGTTGAGATGAAGACAGTTTACTAAAATAGCAAAGGAAAACTACAATAATAACAGAATATAAGGATTTTAAAAAATACAAAATGAACAATGCACGATTTCTCACCACCCGATGTCCCAATGACCGATACAGCCCATCCCGAGCAGCGATCACAGAAACGAAACTGAGCAGCAAGTAAAGGAGCGAAAGGGAGCCAGCAAGGTAGAGAGAGAAATGCCAGCAAGCGAGATGTTTCCCTCGGGCAACCTACACTTATATTCTGAGCATGACGTTTATGGCATGGAACACTCTCTTTGGCCAGTTTGGGTCAATTATTCTGTCTGTCTCTCTCCTAGCTTCCTGTGCCTGCACATTAGTCAGACCTGGAAAGCTGGACAGTGTCCTTGGTCTCTTTAGCAACAACTCGTATCATCAGGGTGTTTTATCATCATTCTTCACACACAAAATCCATAACACACTGGCTACCAAGAGGAAAATTAACTCCGTCTCTGTTAAAACAAGGACACCTGCATCAATGTAACAATGGACTACCTTTTGAAGAGCTTTTATAACTGTATACTAACGAGCAGATGAGGCCTTCTATAGACAGATAGGAGCAGCTTCAAGGTCACAAGCCCTGGTCATCATGGGGGATTTCAGCCATCCCAATATCTGTTGGAGGGACAACACAACAGGGCATAAGCAATCCAGGAGGTTCCTGGAATGCGTTGATGATAACTTCCTTTCCAGGTGATAGAGGAGCCAACGAGGAGAGGAGCTATGCTGGACCTTGTTCTCACCAACAGGGAAGGGCTGGTGGGGAATGTGGAGCTCAGGGGCAGCCTTGGCTGCCATGACCATGAGATGGTGGAGTTCAAGATCGTTAGGGCAGTGAGGAGGGTGTGCAGCAAGCTCTCTGCCCTGGACTTCAGGAGAGTAGACTTTGGCCTCTTCAGGGAACTGCTTGGCAGAGTATCATGGGTAGCCTAGGAGGAATACAGAGAGCATGTCCAAGCGACCAGGGATCAGATTAGGAAGGCTAAAGCCCTGACAGAATTAAATCTGTCCAGGGACATCAGAGACAACAAGAAAAGCTTCAATAGGTACATCAGGGATAAAAGGAAGAGCAGGGAGAATGTGAGCCCTCTCCGGAAGGAAACAGGAGATCTGATTACCCAGGACATGGAAAAGGCTGAGGTACTCAATGACTTTTTTGCCTCGGTCTTCACCGACAAGGACTCTAGCCACACTGCCCAACTTGCAGAATGCAAAGACAGGGACTGGGAGAATGAAGAACCGCCCACTGTAGGAGAAGAGGAGGTCTGAGATCATCTAAGGAACCTGAAGGTGCACAAGTCCATGGGATCTGATGAGATCCATCCACGGGTCCTGAGGGAACTGGCAGATGAAGTTGCCAAGCCACTGGCCATCGTATTTGAGAAATGGTGGCAGTCCAGTGAGGTTCCCATCAACTGGAGGAGGGGTAACATAACCCCCATTTTTAAAAAGGGAAACAAGGAAGACCTGAGCAACTACAGGCCAGTCAGCCTCACCTCTGTGCCTGGCAAGGTCATGGAGCAGATTCTCCTGGAAACCATGCTAAGGCACATGGAGAGCAAGGAGGTGATTGGTGACAGCCAACACGGCTTCACTAACTTTTTGTTTGCAGATTTCCCTTCCATTCCCTTTTTTTTTTTGTTTTAACAGCATATTTTTAAGTGTACCATGGGCACGTTCAATGATTGCCTGTCTAGTGGGGTTATGCAGTATACCAGTAACACGCTCGATGCCCCAAAGAGCAAGGACGGTTTGGAATGCGTGAGAAGCATATGCTGGCCTGTTATCTGTTTTTATATGCATGGGAACCCCCATGAAAGCAAACGCTGACTCGGGTGTTGACAAACATCTCGAGCACGTTCTCCTGTATGAGCAGAGGCAAACAATAAGCTGGAATGGGTATCAATAGTTACATGTACATATGTGTATCGGCCAAATGACAGGACATGAGTTATATCAGATTGCCATAATTCTTGAGAGCACAAACTGTGCGGATTAACCCCATATAAAGATGGCATAATTGTGTTCTGGCGACTGCTACAGGAACGCACAATTGCCCGAGCTTGTTCCCGTGTCAGCTTAAATACAATACAGTTGAAGGGCTGTAGAGTTTTGGTGATAAAATGCATGGGATAGCTTAGCTTGCATGAGTGTGTTTGGAACGAGGGCCACATTAGTGAGAGCATCTGCTCTTGTGTTACCTTCTGTGACAGGTCCTGGAAGTGAGGTGTGAGCTCTCAGATGTACAATAAGGTAAGGATGATCTCGCACATGTAATACCGATAATAGCTGTTGAAACTGATCATACAACAAAGGATTATTAATTTCCTTTAACATTGCCCATTCAGCGCGTTGTATTACATTGACCACATAGGCAGAATCGGAGACAATATTGAGGGATTAATCTTTCCACTTATACAAAGCTCGTACCACCACTGCAAGTTCTACAATTTGGGTTGAACCTTCTACCAATTGTACGTCATGATGCCACTCATCTTTTTTCTTCCACACAATAATGGATTTGTGCGTTTTTCCTGATCCATCTGTAAATATTGTTAAGGCATTTTCTATGGGAATGTAACTTAGATGAGTTGCTGGATACAACATTAATTCTCCTAAAAATTGCAGCATTGGTTGCTTAGGCCAATGAATGGAAATCTGTAGCAAAACTGTTTGTAATGCCATTTGTGCTTCTGGAGTTAGTCTCCTAGGGGAGGTTAAATCTGAGTCTCCCTTAAGTATTTGGAATAGTGGAGAAAACAATTCTGTAGAGAGGCCTAGTACCGGGCATGCCCAGTTGATAGCTCCCAGCAATTTCTGCACATCGTTTAAGGCAAACACTGTTTGAGGGATTTTTCACCTTTGCGGCCTAATTGTTCTTTCCATAATTTGCCAGCCGAGATACTCCTAGGGACATACCTTTTGAATTTTTTCTTGACCAATAACCAGTTTAAATCGGGATAATGCATTGGTGATATCATTAAGAACTCTGTCCACCAGAGAATCATCAGGTGCTGCAATTAAGATATCATTCATTTAATGATAAATGAGGCTATTCTTATGTAAGCGCCTTACTGGTGCTATGGCCTGTGCGACGTACCATTGGCAGATGGTTGGACTATTTTTCATACCTTGCAGAAGTACCGTCTAACACTTTTGTTAGAACCATTAAAATTGGTTTATTTTTGTTGTGGTTTTGTTTAGTGACGGGGGGGCTAAAGTGGTAGCTTCTGTAGGAAACTGCTAGAAGTCGCTCCCCTTTGTTCAGTGGACTCAGCCGGGCCTAGGGCGGACCTGCTCCTGGCCAAGGCCGAGCCGATTGGTAGCAGAATGTTCCGTGATAACGCCTCTGTGATAACGTATTTAAGAAGGGGAAAACAGAAAAAAAAGGAGAAGAGAAGATGTGAAGAAGCTGAGCGGTGGCAGAGGCGCAGAGGGGGAGGCGCAGGCCTCATGGGCCTTGCAGGCTTCACCCTCTGGCCTCTTGCCAGGTGGCCGACTGGGCCCGACTCAGTCCGGCCCGGCTGCAAGAAGTGGAGAGGAGATGAGCTGGATGATATGAAGAGATTCTGAGAGGCATCTGCCAGCCTGTTGTGAAGAACTTTTCTTGTGAGAGGAACGGCTGCAGACGCCAAGGTCAGTTCAGAAGGAGGGGGAGGAGTAATGCGGCTCCTGGCCAAGATTCCCCTGCAGCCTGTGGTGATGACCATGGTGGAGCAGGTTGTCCCCCTGCAGCCCATGGAGGCCCACGGAGGCCCACGGAGGAACAGAGATCCACTTGGAGCCTGTGAAGGACCCCATACTGGGGGAGGTGGATGTCTGAAGGCGGCTGTGGCCTGTGGAGGGCTCGTTGTCGCAGCTGTTCTGGAGGAACTGCACCCCGTGGAAGAGATGACCCACGCCGGAGCAGTTTCACAAAGGACTGTGGTGTATGGGTGGGACCCCACAATGGAGCAGGGGAGGAATGTGAGGAGTTCTTCCCCCGACAATGAAGCAGCAGCGTAAAACAACGTATGATGGACTGACCGCAACCCCCATTCCCTCTTCCCCCCTGTGCCGCTCGGGAGGGGAAGGTAGTAGAGATAATGTTAAGCTAGAGAGGGGAGCTAGGAGGGTTGTTATTGAGCAGTATGTTGCTGTTATCCGGGAACCGCTGTTAGCCAGCAGGGCACGTACTTGGCAGGCCTTGTTGCATGCGCTGGCCATGCGTGCATCAACACCTGGTCAGTACTCTTCCACTGAATCTGCTGAGGGTATAAACAGAGGTGGCTCAGAGCGGAGGGGAGAGAAAGGACCCAGAGCACACTCTACGAACAACAGGGGACACCCTGAAGGTGCTGTGCCTACCTCCCTTCTCTGCTCTGACCCCGCTGATCATCATCCTCCTGCTCAGCGGTGTCTCCAGCTTAGTTGGGTTGGTAAGACTCTCATAAAGGGAAAACAACACACTAGTAACTGCTTATGCTAGGAACTGCTTATGCAAGGCTATAATAGAGCAATAAATACTGTTATGCTTTTAAATATCATATGTTGGGTGAACTTTGTGCATAGGAATCCTATGAAAAGGGTACAGGGTTACGGTCAGTTCATCGCAGGTCACATTCCATCACTCCTTCCTCCTTGCGGGAAGAACTCCTCACATTCCTCCCCTGCTCCAGCGTGGGGTCCCTCCCACGGGCTACAGTCTTTCATGAACTGCTCTGGCATGGGTTGTTTTTTTCTACAAGGTGCAGTCCCTCAGGAAGAGGCTGCCCCAACGTGGGCCCTCCACGGGCCACAGCCTCCTTCAGGCATCCGCCTGCCCCAGTGTGGGGTCCTCCACGGGTTGCAGGTGAATCTCTGCTCCATGGGCCGCAGGGGGACAGCCTGCTTCACCATGGGTTGCACCACGGACTGCAGGGGAAGCTCGGCCGGCAGCAGCATTACTGCTCCCCCTCCTTCTTCACTGACCTTGGCATCTGCAGTCGTTCCTCTCACAAGAAATTCTTCACAACTGGCTCAGGCAGACCCCTCTCAGGTTCTCTTCACATCTCATCTCCTCTCCACTTCTTGCAGCCGGGCTGGTCTGAGTTGGGCCCAGATGGCTGCCTGGCGGGAGGCCAGAGGGTGAGGACCACATGGCCCACAAGACTCGCGCTTCCCCCTCTCTGCCATGCTTCAACTACTTCACATCTTTTTTTTTTTTTCTTATTTTCCTCCTTCTTAAATATTTTATCGCAGAGGTGTTATCAGGGAACATTCCGTCACTAATTGACTCGGCCCTGGCCAGCAACGGGTCCCCCCTTGACCCGGTTGAGTCCACTGAACAAAGGGAAACTTCTAGCAGCTTCTTAAAGAAACTGCCACCATAGCCCCTCCCCACTGAACAAAACCAACACATAGTGGAAGCTACAGGGGTGACCTCTGTGAGAAGAGATAAGGAACTGTCCTGTGTCAGAGACAGCCAGTTCCAGCTGGCTTAGCAATGGACTTATTGCAGGTGAAGCTGGTGACACCTCTGTGATAATGTGTTTAAGAAAGGGAAAAACACAGCACAGGCACTGAAGACTGAGGAAAAAAAAGTCTGAGAAACTCCACAGGCTGTTCAGCCTGGAGAAGAGGAGGCTCCGGGGAGACCTTATAGCGGTCTTCCAGTACCTCAAGGGGGCCTACAAGAAAGATGGGGAGAGGCTGTTCAGTAGGGCCTGTTGTGATAGGATGAGGGGTAATGGTTTTAAAATAGAGGGAGGTAGATTTAGATTAGATATTAGGAAAAAATTTTTTAACAGTGAGAGTTGTAGAACACTGGCCCAGGTTGCCCAGAGAGGTGGTGGAGGCCCCATCCCTGGAAACGTTCAAGGCCAGGTTGGATGAGGCTCTGAGGAACCTGATCTAGTCGGGGAGGTCCCTGCTCCTTGCAGAGGGGTTGGACTAGGTGACCTTTGAAGGTCCCTTCCAACCCTAACCATTCTGTGATTCTATGATTCCTTTTCATTTATATCTTCCCCCTGAAGAGATATACGTGACAAAAGCCATTGTTCACTTCCCAGAGCCAAAAGGGAAGACTGTAAAGGATGTTCCAATTTGTTCAGGTCACTAGTTATTGTAGTCAATTTATTCATTAAGACTTCAGAGTCTATACTATTTAGAATTCCCAATCCTGTTCCCAGGATACTGATGGCATCCCTCTTTATTCGTTTTTCAGAAAAGAGGGTTCGTTTGTGCAGCCATGTTGTCCATCTTATATAGGAGGTTTTCAGAAATGGCGAACAAGCTGGTTGGATGGTGGAGATGTTACTTTGCATCGACAATTCAATTCATCTGAGGGACCATGATGGGTTAAACAACATCTGTTGTTGACCTGTATTTTGAATTACGTATGGTCCAAGTTCAAAAAATTGGGAAAGTGATTGGGGTAGGTGGTGTTGTGCTTGTTGTCGTGTTAGGGCTGGGGGTAACATAAACCCAGTTCCCGGGTTTAAATGTGTGCACTGGGGAATCTAATCCCCATGCCCTGGTAGACATTACTTTGTTTACTTCTTCCATTCATTTTCCTAATGCTATCAAATATTGTTATAAACTCACTTCTCCAACTTGAGTGAGATCTTGCCCTTGATATCTGGTTTGGAATGGTTTCCCATACAAAATTTCAAAAGGACTCAAATTTTCTTTACTTCTTGGTTTGGTTCGAAGCCTTAATAAAGCGATTGGAAGGGCTTGATCCCATCTCAAGCTTGTTTCTTGGCAAATTTTTCTTAATTGTGTTTTTATTAAGTGATTCATTTTCTCTGTCTGCCCACTTGCTTTGAGGGCGATAGACTGTATGCAATTTTCAATCAATTTCTAAAAATTTACTAACAGATTGTATTACTTGTGACACGAAATGCAGCCCTCTGTCTGAATAGATTACTTCAGGGACTCCAAACCAAGGGATAATTTCCCTTAATAAAATTTTATTCACTTTGCGTTTTGTTAGTTCGACAGGGAAATGTTTCGGGCCATCCGGAATAGGTATCTGTTAATACTAACAGATATCTATACCCCCCTTTTCTAGGCAATTCTGAGAAGTCTATTTGCCAATTTTGACCTGGAACACATCCTTTGCTAGCATTTCTGAACTTTACTTGGTTCTCTACCTTTGGGTTATTCTTTAAACATGTTTCACATCTGCTAACCACAGTTTTCACAGTTTGAAACAAGCTTTGGGCTATTATTTGCTTAGAGAGAATTATACAAAGCTACTGTTCCCCAATGAGTTTTGTCGTGCTGAATTCTTATCAATGTCCACAGTATTCTAAAGGGAACTATTACTCAATCATCCTCTACGGTTGCCCATCCTGAGGGATTGATCTTAGCTTTTAAGTCTTTAATTAGTTTTTTATCTTTTTCATCATATTCTACCGTTTCAGGTAGTGATAAAGATTTTTCAGGGATCAAACAATACCTCACCTTGTTCTGCTGCCTGCCTCGCCTCATAATCAGCCAATTTGTTACCCACCTCCTCATCAGTGTCACCTTTCTGATGTCCCCTGCAATGCATTATTGCCACAGCTGTCCGAAGTCGAATTGCTTCCAAAAGTCGCAATATCATATCTGCATGTTTAATACTTTTTCCTTGTGTGATTAAAAGTCCTTGTTCTTTCCAGATCGCTCTGTGAGCATGCACTACACCAAAGGTATACTTTGAATCTGTCCATATATTTACTCACAGTCCTTCAGCGAGCTCCAGGGCTCTCACCAATGCGGTTATCTCCGCCCTCTGTGCTGATGTACATTTTGGGAGGGATTTTGCTTTTATTACCTGATCTGTTGTTGTCACCACGTACCCAGCCATTCGGACCCCATTCCTCACAAAGCTGCTTCCATCTGTATACCAGGTATGGTCGACTTCTTCCAATGGTTCTTCCTTCAGGCTAGGTCTGCTCGCATAGACGGTTTCTAATTGTTTCTATGCAGTCATGTACAATGGGATCAGTTTCCTGTTTATCACTTAGAAAAGAGGCAGGGTTAACTATTGTAGACGTAACAATTTCCACATCTTCCACATCGTCCTGCTCCATTAGGACTGCCTGATATTTTAAAAATCTTGACAGTGATAACCAAAGTCCACCTTTTTGTTCTAAAACCGGAAGTTACTGCATGGGAAGTGTGAACGATCATTTTCTGCCCCAGGGTAATCGTCATCGTCACATGCGCAGAGGTTCTTTCTGGTGGTCTTTGCGAATCCTCTGGTAGTCAAGGGATGAAGTAAATACTCTTCCTCACTGTGTTCGCTAGTTGAACTCTGAGTCTCTCTTCCATATAGAGTCTTGTTTTGGCTCATCGCCCTGCTTGCAAATTCCTTAAGCCCCCCCTTATCTTGGTTTCAGCTAGTGTCTGCTGAAAGTACTTTGTTATGTTAGATTTTATGACTCTGCTGTTCTTTCTCTCAAGGTTAGTTCACATTTTCACACTAGGATTACATTAACTTGGAGACAATTCTATCATTTGAACTTCTACATATATACATATATACCTTGTTATACATATATATATAACCTGTTATAGTTTTAAAATATATTATTTATAAAACATCATCACCTTATAGCAAACTAATGATTCCTGAAAAGTACATTTGCAAGCCTTCTGAATAAGGAAAGCAATTTTTAAAAGTGTATTGATTTGTCTAGTGTTAAATGACATAATAGCCATACACTAAAGCATTGAATAATTTAGGTAAATCAATGTTTTCTGAATTTCATACAAGTACAAACTGTCTTGGGTGATAAAATTAAACAATATAATAAAAAAATTGAGTAGTATATAATGATGAATGTATGGGCTGATAATAACCAGAGGTAAAAACTCATTTTGTCATTGTAACAAACAACTTCCAGTCATCTTTTCCCTATTATTCCCATCAGAAAACATGATATTCTATAACCAATTGATTTTAGTCCTTAAATAACTTATCATTTGAAAGACATCTCTCTGAAGTATAGCTTTTTTCAAATTATCATCCTGAATATGGAATAATTATGCAGATTTTCTGGTATTAAAGTTATTTCATACAGTTTATGGTTCCTAAACAATGACATATTCTGTAGACCTAAAGGAAGCATCACTTTCATTCTTGAATGACTGCTATAATGTTTTCTTTAATTGATGTCTCCAGGGCAGAAGGACACTGTTTCAGATGTTATAACTTTTTAAAATACATTTATATTTTTTTTACTAACAATAATCTACTTATGGCTACCTTCCAGAAAGTTAAGTGTTAATAAAGAAAGAAGAAATGCATACATTGTAAAACTGTTCATACCAGAATAATCAGAGTATCCTGCCTTTAAGACCCACATCTGAAACCACGAGAAAAACCGAATAGCTTATTCTGGGAAACCATATGAAGGAGAAGAACATTTGGTTGGTTGGTTGGTTGGTTTGGTTTTTTTTAAGAAAGTTCTAAATGAAGAAGCTTTCAGTATTAATACTAGAAGTAAATATAATATCTACATCAGCCATACTTTATATATTTGAATCCCAAGCCATACAGAAGATGTAAGAGGATATTTTTCCACATTTAACTCTAAGCACTCCCTATTCACCCTCACTTTCAGCCTGCATAAGTCAATGCTGATGCTGAGAGAAGTCATTCCCTTTCACTCTCACCTTCTCATTCTTGTTCCTCTATTTTCCCTCTCCTTTGATTGAAACTAGAGTGTCTCCTGTGGTGGGTAAACTTTGGCTGGCTTCCAGATGCCCACTCAGCTGCTCTCGCACTCCCTCTCTTCAACAGGACAGGTGGAGAAAATAAGATGAAAAAGCTCATGAATCAAGATAAAAGGGAGATCACTTATCACTTACCATCATGAGCAAAACAGATTTGACTTGGGGAAAATTAATTTAATGTTACCAATTAAAATAGATTTGGATGATGAGAAACAGAACCAAAAATTAAAACACCTTTCCCCTACATCCACTTTTTCCCAGGCTCAACTTCACTCCTTCATTCCTGACTCCTCTTACCTCCCCCCACACCCTGAGTGATGCAAGGGGGATGGGGAATAGGGGGTTGCCGTCAGTCCATAACAGTTTCTATTTGCCACTCCTTCCTCCTCTCACTCTTTCTCTGCTCCAGCATGGGTCCTTCCTATGGGCTGCAGTCCTTCATGAACTACTCCAGCATGGGTTCTCCACAGGCCACAGTTCTTGTCAGGAGTCATGCTGACATGCTAGTCAATATACTTGGTTCTTCAGAGGCACTGAACAGGCATAGCATCTAAAAATAAAAATTCAGTGAGAGCTACAGCATTCAGAATATCTGAAGATCAGGTCTGGCTGCCAACATTGATGACAGTATAAGGGAGTTGGACAGCTGGACGAAATGCTGGGATAAACCCTAGGATAAAATGTTCATGTTCAAATTTTCTGTGCCCAAAAGGGAGGAGGGGAGTGAAAAAAAAAGGGAGAGAGGGAGTGAAAACTTCTGCAAGAACTTCCAATGTTATCATAAAGAAATCTCAGATTTTTTTTCTTTCCAGCACAATTGACATACACATTTCCTTGTGATATTTCAAAGTAGAAACATTGTAATTGAATTGGAAGCATCAGAAAAGTGATTGGCTTCCATGCTTTTGAATAAGCAAGGCATTTGAGAACAAAACTCCATTACATGTGGTGTTGTGTATTGGACTGATGTTTCCTTTTCACTGTGCTTCAGAAGGCTTTATTTCTGGTGTTTCTAGAGAGGATGATGATCATGAAGAAAGGTAATAATGGCTCAAGGTGAGAATCATAGAATATCCTGAGTTAGAAAGGACCCACGAGGATCATCGAGTCTGACTCCTGACTCCACACAGGGCAACCTAAAAGAGAAGAGATCAGCACCTCCCTCTCCACTCCCCCTCACAAGGATGTCACAGATAGCAATGAGATCAGCCCTCAGTCTCTTCTTCCCTAAGCTGAACAAAGCTAGTATCCTCAGTCGCTCCTCATAAGTCATGCTCTCTAGTCCTTTCACCATCTTTGGTGCTCTCCTTTGGGCACATTGTAATATTTTATATTACAGGTGACATTACAGTGAGAGTTTGCTACAGGCCACCTGGCCAGGAGGACTGAGTGGATGAGGCCCTCTATAGACAGATAGGAGCAGCTTCAAGGTCACAAGCCCTGGTCCTCATGGGGGTCTTGAACCACTCCGATATCTGTTGGAGGGACAACACAGCCGGGCACAAGCAATCCAGGAGGTTCCTGGAATGTGTGGATGACAACTTCCTCCTGCAAGTGACAGAGGAGCCAACGAGGAGAGGTGCTATGCTGGACCTTGTTCTCACCAACAGTGAAGGGCTGGTGGGGAACGTGGAGATCAAAAGCAGCCTTGGCTGCAGTGACCATGAGATGGTGGAGTTCAGGATCCTTAGGGCAGTGAGGAGAGTGTGCAGCAAGCTCTCTGCCCTGGACTTCAGGAGGGCAGACTGGCCTCTTCAGGGATCTGATGGGCAAAGTGCCGTAGGATACAGCCCTGGAGGGAAGAGGGGCCAAGAAAGCTGGTTCATGTTCAAGGATCACCTCCTCCAAGCTCAGCAGCGATGCATCCCAACAAAGAGGAAGTCGGGCAAAAACACCACAAGGCCTGCGTGGATGAACATGGGGCTTCTGGACCAATTGAAAATCATGAAGGTGGAAGCAGGGACAGGTAGCCTGGGAAGATTACAGAGAGGTTGTCCAGAGAGGGATCAGGTAAGGAAGGCTAAAGCCCTGACAGAATTGAATATGTCCAGGGATGTCAAGGGCAACAAGAAAGGCTTCTATAGGTATGTCGGGGACAAAAGAAAGGCCAGGGAGAATGTGAGCCCTCTCCAGAAGGAAACGGGTGACCTGGTTACCTGGGACATGGAGAAGGCTGAGGTACTCAATTACTTTTTTTGCCTCAGTCTTCACCGATAAGGGCTCTTGTCGTGCCACCCAAGTTGCGGAAGGCACAAGCAGGGACTGGGAGAATGAAGAAATGCCCACTGTACCGGAAGAGCAGGTTCAGGAACATCTGAGGAACCTGAAGGTGCACAAGTCCATGGGACCTGATGAAGTGCATCCCTAGGTCCTGAGGGAACTGGCGGATGAAGTTGCCAAGCCACTGGCCATCGTATTTGAGAAGTCGTGGCGGTCTGGTGAGGTGCCCGATGACTGGAAGAGAGGGAACATGACCCCCATTTTTAAAAAGGGGGACAAGGAAGACCTGGGCAACTACAGGCCGGTCAGCCTCACCTCTGTGCCTGGCAAGGTCATGGAGCAGATCCTCCTGGAAACCATGCTAAGGCAGATGGAGAGCAAGGAGGTGGTTGGTAACAGTCAACAGGGCTTCACTAAGAACAAATCGTGCCTGAACTAATTTGGTGGCCTTCTCCGATGACGTTACAGCATTGGTGGATAAGGGACTGTGGTGGTTTAACCCGAGTCACCACACAGTTTCTCGCTCCCTCTCCCCCTCCCCAGCGGGATGGGGAAGAGAATTGGGAAGAAAGAAAAACTCATGGGTTGAGATGAAGACAGTTTACTAGAATAGCAAAAAAGGAAAACTGCAATAATAACAATATAAGGATACTGAAATATACAAAATGAACAATGTACGTTTTTTCACCACCTGATGTCCCAAAGACTGATACAGCCTGTCCCGAGCAGTGATCATGGAAACGAAAACTAAGCAGCAAGCAAAGGAGCGAAAGGGAGCCAGCAAGGTAGAGATGGATAGATAATGGTAGATAATGGATGCCAATGATGGATGCAAAGGATGCCCCCTCCCACGGGTAACCCCCACTTATATCCTGAGCATGATGTTTATGGCATGGAATACTCTCTTTGGCCAGTTTGGGTCAATTATTCTGTCTGTCCTTCTCCCAGCTTCTGTCATCTGCACATTAGCAAGACTTGGAAAGCTGGACAGTGTCCTTGGTCTCATTCACAACAACTCGTATCATCAGAGTGTTTTTATCAACATTCTTCACATTCAAAATCCAAAACACACCGGCTACTGAGAGGAAAATTAACTGCATCCCTGCTGAAACCAGGACAGGGACAACCAACGGACATCATCTACCTGGACTTGTGCAAAGCTTTTGACACTGTCCCGCACGACATCCTTCTCTCTAAACTGGAGAGACATGGGTTTTGCTGGATGGACCACTCAGTGGATAAGTAATTGGCTGGATGGCTGCACTCAGAGAGTGGTGGTCAATGACTCAATGTCCAAGTGGAAACCTGTGACAAGTGGCATTCCTCAGGGGGCGGTATCGGGCCCAGCCTTGTTCAACATCTTTGTCGGCGACATGGACAGTGGGATAGAGTGCACCCTCAGCAAGTTAGCCGATGACACCAAGCTGTGTGGTGCCATCGACACGCTGCAGGGGAGGGATGCCATCAAGAGGGACCTTGACAGGCTGGAGAGGTGGGCCCATGCAAACCTCATGAAGTTCATCAAGGTGTGTTGCTTTTGTTTAGTAAGTGGGGGCTATGGTGGCAGCTTCTGAAGAAGCTGCTAGAAGTTTCCCCTTTGTTCAGTGCACTCGGCTGAGCCTAGGGCAGACCCTAGATGTGAAGAAACTGAAGCAGGGACAGAGAGGGGGAGGTGCGAGCCTTGTGGGCCTTGTGGCAGAAAATATTTTTACTCTGGTAAAGCAGTGGCTTCTGAGGATGAATTTAGATTTGGAAGGAAATAGATTGAAATTGTAGGGGTGTTAACAATTTGGTTTTTAATTAATATTGGAAGCAGATAAGGAAATTATAGGAAGAATTATGCCATTCAAAAGCATTTCTGATAATAGCACTTTGTGTCTAATGGTGGGGAGCAGACAACTTGAAAACGAAACATTTAGTAGTGTGTGAGGATATTTCTGTTCTTGTGCTCCCTTGATGTCTGGGAATGTTTTCTATGTGGATTTTTAGTCTTCCAAGTACAGATTTGATCCAAATGTTCAATCTATTGTCTTCCCAGGCATTCTTCTGATAAAGTGGCCAAGTTAGAAAGCCAGATAGAGTCATACAAAAAGAAACTGGAAGACTTGGGTGATTTGCGGCGGCAAGTTAAACTACTAGAAGAGAAGAATATGGTGTACATGCAAAACACTGTGAGCCTGGAGGAAGAACTAAGGAAAGCCAATGCAGCACGTATCCAGTTGGAGACATACAAGAGACAGGTGAGAATATCATGGCTGAGCCTAGAGAGTTATGGTGAACGGAGTTAAATCCAGTTGGTGGCTGGTCACAAGTGGTGTTCCCCAGGGCTCAGTGCTGAGGCTGGTTCTGTTTAATATCTTTGTCAACGATCTGGATGAGAGGGTTGACTGCTCCCTCAGTCAGTTTGCAGGTGACACCAAACTGGGCGGGAGTGTCAATCTTCTCGAGGGGAGGAAGGCTCTGTAGAGGGATCTGGATGGGCTGGACCGATGGGCTGAGGTGAATTGTATGAGGTTCAACAAGGCCAAGTGCCGGGTCCTGCAATTCAGTCGCAACAACCCCATGCAACGCTACAGGCTTGGGAAAGAGTGACTGGAAAGCTGCCTGGCAGAAAGGGACCTGGGGGTGCTGGTTGACAGCCGACTGAACTGGTGGCCAAGGTGGCCAACAGCATCCTGGCTTGCATCAGGAACAGTGTGGCCAGCAGGAGTAGGGAAGTGATCGTGCCCCTGTATTCGGCACTGGTGAGGCTGCATCTGGAATACTGTGTGCAGTTTTGGTCCCCTCACTACAAGAAGGATGTTGAGTTGCTGGAGCACGTCCAGAGAAGGGCAATGAAGCTGGTGAGGAGTCTGGAGCACAAGTCCTATGAGGAGTGGCTAAGGGAACTGGGGTTGTTTAGTCTGGAGAAGAGGAGGTTGAGGGGAGACCTCATCGCTCTGTACAACTGCCTGAAAGGAGGATGTAGGGAGACGGGTGTTGGTCTCTTCTCCCAAGTAACTTGTGATAGGACGAGAGGAAGTGGCCTCAAGTTGCAGCAGGGGAGGTTTAGGTTGGATATTAGGAAAAGTTTTTTTACTGACAGAGTGGTCAGGCACTGGAACAGGCTGCCCAAGGAAGTGGTGGAGTCACCATCCCTGGAGGTGTTCAAAGAACATGTAGACGTGGCACTCCAGGACATGGTTTAGTAGGCATGATGGTTGGACTTGATGATCTTGGAGGTCTCCAGTTTGACCATGATTTATGTGAACAGTGCCTTGTCTTTATTCTGACTTCCCTTAACCTTGAATGGTCACACTACAGGTGTCCCTACGTGTCAATCCACAGCAGAATTTAAAAAGATACAAAACCAGGCACAAATAGCATTGCATACCCTAGAGTGATGTACATCTCAAACTTTAAAGCTGTTTCCCTGCATTTGGTCACCTTGATAAGTAGGGCAATTAGTTTGTACCTCCCTGGGCTGATTGTTATTATAGTCCAATTGATTCCACTTGAAAAACAGAACTTGGATAAGAAAAAGGCTGAAGTAACATACAATCAAAGGGAAAAGGAAATATAGGAGGAGACACTTTCACACACCATTAATATCTCATTTGCTCATAAAAGGAATAATTCCTCTGAATAACAGAGCACCAATTACAGTTATGTTATCCCTGATGTTTGCATCTGATCATGCTTGTTTCAATGATGATGCAGGTTTTGAAAGGGGAAACTTTGTTCTTTATGTCTAAGCTGTGCATCTGCAAAGAATATATCTTCTCCCTCATTCCCAGTGTTTTATGGATGAGAATTTACAACTGAGGAGCTGATGTGTTGTACGGAACTCTACTGCTGGCTGAGACTGGAATAAAGGCCAGGCCTCTAATCTGGCAGACCTGAGTTTCTTTCACTTTAACCACATTGTCTCAGAACAAACACACAGTCTGTTTGCCTTCATTGTCTATAAATAAATTAAAAATTCTCTTGAATATATCTTTGAGACCAAAACATGAAAGAAGAAAGTATATATATGAAATGTCACAAACAAATTAGCTTCCAGGAGTCCTAACTCTGTGTCCTGCTATAAGAATTAATTACATATCTTCAGCTGAGTTTTCATTCAGCTTATGTGTTTGTCAGTCAGTCTTTACTCTGTTTACTGCTTTCATACTCTGTGTTATTAACATTCTGGGATAGAGTCTACACTAGTAAAGGCTGAGACCTTTGCTGAGTTGTCTTGTGCTTACTGATCTTTTCTGCTAAGCTTTTATACTTTGTTAGGAGCATATTGCCCCTTGAAATAAAGAAAACTGATAATGAGCCTGCAGTTGAATTTTCATGTTTGTGTATTAATAAACAATAACAAATGTCTAAGCACAAGAAAATTTACCTAATTGCATGAAATAGTGCCTGACTTGTGAGTGAGATTTATAGAAGAAGTGATGACAAAAGGTTTCTTGAGAGTTTTTTCTTTTCCTTGGCTTCTCTGAAAGTAGGAGGATTATTCTACTAAGCTCTTTGGTTCATAGGATTATACAGCTTTTCCTGTAAATCTCACTTGTATGTAAATTTTTAAAGATACTTTACATCTTTTTGTTATTTCTTTTATTTGTGCTAAGACCTACCTAGTATTTGAATTCTTTTGGTTATATTGAAACATATAGCAATTGATGAAAAAGAATTTTAGACTGCCCTGTAGGTAAATATTTCACTTATTTGCCTCATGGCACATGGTCATTAACTACTTTCTTTCATATGTTTTCTTTTAATGTTAATAATTGCAGACAAATTACTGCTTCTTGCTCTCACAGGCAGTGGAATTACAAAACAGATTATCTGAAGAATCCAAGAAAGCTGATAAACTAGATTATGAATGCAAACAGTTGAAAGAAAAAGTAGACAGCCTCCAAAAAGAAAAAGATGTAAGTTTCATTATATTTTTTTCTAGTAGTGATGAAAGCAACCATTTTTCCTTTACTACATAGAGTTATCAAAAACAACTTTTACGTTGAGCTTTTTGAATTAATATGTTTTATTTTCCACTTAAAATTTTCTAAGGTTTGTGTACAAATATATTTTTAACCCTAATGTTTATATTGCATGGGATAAAGTAACTATTAAAATATATGCAACAGATTTTCAAGAGGAAAACCCCTCACATATAGTGTCTGAAGTTGTTTCTTGACCATTCACCATGAAAAGGATAATAAATGTCAAAGATAATTGTAATGTATTCTGAAAAACTATTTAAAGTAGATTTTTGCAGTATGCTACCTAGAATTAAACTCAGAAGTGTTTTTTTTTTTCCAAAGTAATGTTCCTTGATATAGCATCTGCGTGTTTCTCTTTGTGAAATCAAGGCCTCTGAAGCAAGAGGTTTAGGATGTGTCCTCTATTGCGATTTCCCCTTTCTCTTGTGATCACTAATCACTGATTTAGTTTCTGGTGTCATCATGGATATGCAGTATAGATACCAGTTTATAATCTTCCTCTCTAAGCCACCAATAGACTGAGGTTGATCGCTCTTGCCCTCTCGTGCCAAGAGTGATCCTCCATGTTTCTCTGGCATACTCTAGTTTCTTTGCCAGTTGGTTTTTGTCTGTGGATACTTTTGGAGTCTGTATATTGGCACTTTAAAGTACCACATGAAACATGGCCAACACTTTCAGTTAGCAATTGCTCAGGCTTATTTGAAGTGTAAGTCTGTCTTTCCTTCAAGCAGAATCTTTGTAGACACTTTCCTGAAGATATCCTATTTCCTGTGTAACTTTTAAAAAATTTCCAGGTCTTGCACTTAGGTAGCACTTGAGCTGAAAATTCTCAGTTATATTCTGCTCATAGGTCTTAGATTTCTGTACATTGGCAAATTTACTAAATACTATGGAATGGCTCACAGTAGTCTTGTTCATTTCTTTCTTTGCTTTTCTTTCCTGTTTTTTTTTCATGTTATGTTTTCTCCCCTCCTCCCCATCCCCATCCCAGATCTCAGGGGACGTTTGTATTTTTGGCTTACCTGTTGCTTGGTGGAAACCTTTTCATCTGCATTTCAAGTCATTGCAGATATGGTTTTCTGTTTTGTCACTTGGCAAGAAGCGTTGCTTTGGGGTTGTTTGTTTTTAATGCACTCTTTTGAGTGTATAGGTGCCTGTAAAAATGTGTTGGTTTTGTTTAGTGAGGGGGGGCTACAGTGGCAACTTCTGCAATAAGCTGCTAAAAGCTTACCCTTTGTCTGGTAGACTCGGCCAGGCCTAGGGCGAATCCATCACTGGCCAGGGCCGAGCCAATTGGTGGCAGAATGTTCCCTGATAACGCCTCTACGATAACGTATTTAAGAAGGGGGAAAATAAATAAATAAATAAAAGAAGATATGAAGAAGCTAAAGCGGGGGCAGAGAGGGGGAGGCGCGAGCCTTGTGGGCCTTGTGGCCCTCACCCTCTGGCCTCCCGCCAGGCGGCTGCCTGGGCCCGACTCGGCCCAGCCTGGCTGCAAGAAGTTGAGAGGAGATGAGATGTGAAGAGACCCTGAGAGGCGTCTGCCTGAGCCGGATTGTGAAGAATTTCTTGTGAGAGGAACGACTGCAGATGCCAAGGTCAGTTCAGAAGGAGGGGGAGCAGTAATGCTACTCCTGGCCAAGATTCCCCTGCAGCCCATGGTGCAGCCCATGGTGAAGCAAGCTGTCCCCCTGCAGCCCATGGAGGCCCACGGAGGAGCAGAGATCCACCTGCAGCCTGTGGAGGACCCCACACCTGGGCAGGTGGATGCCTGAAGGAGGCTGTGGCCTGTCGAGGGCCCGTGCTGGGGCAGCTGTTCTGGAGGGACTGCACCCCATAGAAAAATGACCCACACCGGAGCAGTTCATGAAGGACTGTAGCCCATGGGAGGGACTCCACACTGGAGCAGGGGAGGAATGCGAGTTCTTCCCCCGAGGAGGAAGCAGCAGCGTAAAGCAACGTGTGATGAACTGGCCGTAACCCCCATTCCCTCTTCCCCCCTGTGCCACTTGGGGAGGGAAGAAGGTAGAGATAATTTAATATAAAGTTAAGCCTGGGAAGAGGGAGATGTGGGGGGGAAGTTACTTTCTTCCCTTCCACATTATCCTGCTCTGGTTTTAATAATAAACAAATAGTTTTCCCCAGGCTGAGTCTGTTTTGCCCGTAATGGTAACTTTAAGGATCTCTCCCTGTCCTTATTTCAAACCTTGAGCCTTTTTCCTATTATCTCTCCCTGTTCCCTCGGCGGGTGGGGGGAGTGAGTGAGAGACTGCGTAGTCTGGTCCCAAGTGGGGATAAACTACGACAAAAAACAATATCATAGCCAAAATAGTCTCAGTGTTTCCGTTAGTGATTCTTAACCTATTATTACTTCTCAATTCCATTATTCTTTTTGTTTCTTGATTGTCACATCTTAATGTGGCATCAATGTCATAGATACTGGAATTGAGTGCACCCCCAGCAAGTTTCCAGATGACACCAAACTGCCTGGTACAGCTGATTCACTAGAGGGGGGGGATGCCATCCAGAGGGACCTTGACAGGCTGGAGAGGTGGGCCCATGCCAACCTCATGAAGTTCAACCAGGCCAAGTTCAAGGTTCTGCACCTGGGTCAGGGCAATCTCCAGTATTAATATGGGCTGGAGGATGAATAGATTGAGAGCAGCCCTGAGGAGAAGGACTTGGGATACTGGTGGATGAAAAACTGGACATGAGCCATCAGTGTGTGCTTGCAGCCCAGAAGACCAACCATATCCTGGGCTGCATCAAGAGGAGCGTGGCCAGCAGGTGGAGGGAGGTGATTCTGCCCCTCTGCTCTGCTCTGGTGAGACCCCACCTGGAGTACTGTGTCCAGCTCTGGAGCCCCCAACATCAGAAGGACATGGACCAGTTGGAGCGAGTCCAGAGGAGGGCCACGAAGATGATAAGAGAGCTGGACCACCTCTCCTATGAGGACAGGCTGAGAGAGTTGGGCCTGGAGAAGAGGAGGCTCCAGGGAGATCTTATAGCAGCCTTTTAGTACTTAAAGGGAGCTTATAAGAAAGATGGAGAGAGAATTTTTAAGAAGACCTGTAGTGAAAAGGCAAGGGACAAGGGCTATAAACTGAAAGAGGGTAGATTTAGATTAGATATAAGGAAGAATTTTTTTTATTATGAGGGTGATGAGACACTGGAACAGGTTGCCCAGAGAAGTTGTGACTGCCTCATCATTGGAGGTGTTGAAGGTCAGGATGGAGAGGGCTTTGAGCAACCCGATCTAGTGAAAGATGTCCCTGCCCGTGGCAGGGAGGTTTGACTAGATGATCTTTAAAGGTCCCTTCCAATCCAGACCATTCTATGCTTCTATGACTAAAATTGCCCATCCCATATTACAAGTTACGTTGTGATATCTTGTCAATTATACTTTAGAGTTAGCTGTTGAACTCATTTTTGTCCTTATGTCTGTTCTGTCAGAGTATGATAGTATGTGATTGATATCTTTCATAATAATCTGTCTCGGAATTCTTCACTGATCAGGGTGTTCCTTGCTGCAATACCTTTGATATGACATATAAGAACTATAGAAATTATTATATACAGTTCAAATTATTGGCTGTTCTCACCTAAAATCAGATCTCCTTGAGGTACACATCGGACTTCCCCATCCTCCCGCATCACCCACCAAGTACATCCAGGTCCTTGAGCAAAAGCAATCCCATGGGTGGGTTTGCCTTTGCCCAGGGGAGGAACAACCCAGACCGTCTTTCCTAACATATTCCTTAGATGCACCACAGGGACTTTATCACCCTCTACAATATGTAACAGTTCTGACTGGGCAGGGCCAGCTCGATTGGTGGATCCCCGAGTGTTAACTAACCAGGTAGCTTTTGCTAAATGTTTGTCCCAATGTTTGAAGGTGCCACCACCCATTGCTTTCAGTGTAGTTTTCAGCAGTCCATTGTACCGTTCATTCTTTCCAGAGGCTGCTGCATGATAGGGGATGTGATATACCCACTCAATGCCATGCTCTTTGGCCCAGGTATCTATGAGATTGTTTCGGAAATGAGTCCTGTTGTCTGACTCAATTCTTTCTGGAGTACCATGTCGCCAGAGAACTTGCTTCTCAAGGCCCAAAATGGTGTTTCGAGCAGTAGCATGGGGTACAGGATAGGTCTCTAGCCACCCAGTGGTGGCTTCCACCATTGTAAGCACATGGCGCTTACCTTGACGGGTTTGTGGGAGTGTGATGTAATCAATTTGCCAGGCCTCTCCATACTTATACTTCAGCCATCGTTCCCCATACCAAAGAGGCTTTAACCGCTTGGCCTGCTTAATTGCAGCACATGTTTCACATTCATGGATAACCTGTGCAATGGTATCCATGGTCAAGTCCACCCCTCGATCACGAGCCCATTTGTATGTTGCGTCTCTTCCTTGATGGCCTGAGGTGTCATGAGCCCACCGAGCTAAAAATAGTTCACTTCTGTGTTGCCAGTCTAGGTCCACTTGGGAAAATTTAATCTTAGCAGCCTGATCCACTTGCTGGTTGTTTTGATGTTCTTCAGTGGCTCGACTCTTGGGTACGTGGGCATCTACGTGACGTACTTTTACAACCAGATTCTCTAACCGGGCAGCAATCTCTTGCCACAGTGCGGCAGCCCAGATGGGCTTGCCTCTACGCTGCCAGTTGCTCTGCTTCCATTGCTTTAACCACCCCCACAGAGCATTTGCCACCATCCATGAGTCAGTGTAGAGAGAGAGTTTTGGCCATTTTTCCCGTTCAGCGATGTCCAAAGCCAACTGGATGGCCTTCACCTCTGCAAACTGACTCCATTCACCTTGGCCATCAGTAGCTTCTGGAACTCGTCGTGTAGGACTCCACACAGCAGCTTTCCACTTTCGATGTTTTCCTACAATACGACAGGACCCATCAGTAAATAGGGCATATCTCTTCTCATCTTCTGGTAAATTATTATATGGTGGGGCTTCTTCAGCACGTGTCACCTCTTCCTCCGGTGGCATTCCAAAATCTTTGCCTTCTGGCCAATCTGTGAACACTTCTAAGATTTCTGGGCGACTGGGGTTTCCTATTCAAGCCCACTGTGTGATCAGTGAGACCCATTTACTCCACGTGGCATCAGTTGCATGATGTGTAGAGGGGACCTTCCCTTTGAACATCCAGCCCAGCACTGGCAGTTGGGGTGCCAGGATGAGCTGTGCTTCAGTACCAATCACTTCTGAAGCAGCTCGAACTCCTTCATATGCTGCCAGTATCTCTTTTTCAGTTGGAGTATAGCGAGCCTCGGATCCTCTATATCCCCGGCTCCAAAAGCCTAGGGGTCGACCTCGAGTCTCCCCTGGTGTTCTCTGCCAAAGACTCCAGGTAGGGCCATTCTCCCCAGCTGCGGTGTAGAGGATGTTTTTCACATCTTGTCCTGTCCGGACTGGCCCAAGGGCTACTGCATGAACAATCTCCTGTTTAATTTGTTCAAAGGCTTGTCGTTGTTCAGGGCCCCATTTAAAATCGTTCCTCTTTCGAGTCACTTCATAGAGAGGGCTTACAATCATACTGTAATTTGGAATATGCATTCTCCAGAAACCCACAACGCCCAAGAAAGCCTGTGTTTCCTTTTTGTTAGTCGGTGGAGCCATAGCTGTTATTTTGTTGACCACATCCATTGGAATGTGACAACGTCCATCTTGCCATTTTACTCCTAAAAACTGGATCTCTTGTGCAGGCCCCTTGACTTTGCTTTGTTTTATGGCAAAACCGGCTTTCAGAAGGATTTGGATTATTTTCTCCCCTTTTTGAAAAACTTCTTCTGCTGTGTTGCCCCGTACGATTATGTCATCAATGTACTGCAGGTGTTCTGGAGCTCCACCCTTTTCTAGTACAGTCTGGATCAGTCCATGGCAAATGGTGGGGCTGTGTTTCCACCCCTGGGGCAATCGATTCCAGGTGTACTGGACACCCCTCCAAGTGAAAGCAAACTGTGGCCTGCATTCTGGTGCCAAAGGGATGGAGAAGAACGCATTGGCAATATCGATGGTGGCATACCACTTGGCTGCTTTTGACTCCAGTTCATATTGAAGTTCTAGCATGTCTGGCACGGCAGCACTCAGTGGTGGTGTTACCTCATTTAGGCCACGATAGTCCACTGTTAGTCTCCATTCTCCGTTAGATTTTCTCACTGGACATATGGGACTGTTAAAGGGTGAGCGGGACTTGCTGATCACTCCCTGGCTCTCCAGTCGACGAATCAGCTTGAGGATGGGGATTGTGGAGTCTCGGTTGGTGCGGTATTGCCGCCGGTGCACCGTGGTGGTAGCAATTGGTACCTGTTGTTCCTCAACCTTCAGTAATACCACAACAGAAGGGTCCTTTGAGAGCTTGGGCAAGGTGGCCAGCTGTTTATTCTTCTCCGTCTCCACAGTGGCTATACCAAAAGCCCACCGGTACCCTCTTGGGTCTTTGAAATACCCACTCCTGAGGTAATCTATGCCAAGAATGCATGGAGCATCTGGGCCAGTCACTATGGGGTGCTTCTGCCACTCATTCCCAGTCAAACTTACTTCAGCCTCCAATACAGTCATCTCTTGGGATCCTCCTGTCACTCCAGAAATACAAATGGGTTGTGCCCCTTTATAGCTTGATGGCATTAGGGTACACTGTGCACCAGTGTCTACTAGAGCCTTATACTCTCGTGGGTCTGATGTGCCAGGCCATTTAATCCATACAGTCCAATAAACTCTGTTGTCCCTCTCCTCCGCCTGGCTGGAGGCAGGGCCCCTCTAATCCTGGTCATAATATTCATCGCTCACTTCCTGTGAATATGAATTAGAATTCCCTTCCATAGGATCATAGGTAAGATCAGCCCTTCTATTCCGTCTGGGGAACTGTCCACTGGAGACCGGAGCAGCAGTTTTCCGGGGAGAACCTCTATTTGCAAATGTTTTTCCCCGCAGCTCACGTACCCGTGCCTCTAGGGCTGAGGTAGGTTTCCCATCCCACTTTCTCATGTCCTCTCCTTGGTCACGCATGGTAAACCACAGGATACCTCGCCGTGTGTACCGTCTCTCTTGAGCAGGGAAACGTTTACTCCTAATAGCTGAAATACTGCTCTGTATGGGCGGGGAGTAGGACCTATCCTCTTTTAACTGCTGGACCTCCCGAGACAGTTTCTCCACAGCTGAGACGAGGGAAGAAGAGAGAGTGTCTTCATATTGCCGGAGCTGAGTAGCCAATTCATCTATTGTTGGTCCCTCTCCCTCTTTCCAGAGCATAATTGCCAATGAATTGGCATACGATGATGGTACACTCCGTAGAAACTTCCGCCACATGAGCCGTGTGCACCGGACTTCATCTGGATCTTGGGGTGACTCCTCACTGTCTAGGTCACTATAAATGGCTTCCAGCACAGCTAATTCCCTTAGGTACTGGATACCTCTCTCTATAGTGGTCCACTTGCCTGGAT
This sequence comes from Chlamydotis macqueenii, assembly GCF_036417535.1. Taxonomy (NCBI): domain Eukaryota; kingdom Metazoa; phylum Chordata; class Aves; order Otidiformes; family Otididae; genus Chlamydotis; species Chlamydotis macqueenii. The sequence goes on from NC_141592.1 coordinate 42,858,071, forward strand.
GATAAGTAATATCTTCCTTGAAGGGATATCTTTCCTTCATACTTGACAGGAGTCGACTCCAGAGGCTGAGAGCTTGTGCACCTCTTCCAATCACTTTGTCAATGCCTGCTTCCCTAGAAAGGGATCCCAGCTGTTTAGCTTCCTTACCTTCTAATTCCAGGCTACTGGCCCCATTATCCCAGCATCGAAGCAGCCAGGTGAGAAAGTGCTCGCCTGGACGGCGGCCAAAATCTTTTCGTATGTCTCGCAACTCATTCAGGGATAAGGATCGGGTGGTTTCAGTCTCATTTATGAGTTCCTCTCTCATGAGTTCCTCTCTCATGAGTTCCTCTTCTTCCTCCTCTGCTCGTGATGGTCCTGGTTTTTCCTCATCCCTTACTAAACGAGCTGACTTTTGCTTCCAAGATTTCTTCTTCTGTACAGGGGCGACTGATACTGACACAGGTTGGTTCTCTGATTTGGCTGCAGTGCCAGTAGCTAGAGTTGGAGTAGCTGCAGTACCTGTCGTTGGGGCTGGAGTAGCCGCAGTGCCGGTAGCTGGGGCTGGAGTAACCACAGGGCCGGTAGCTGGGGCTGGAGCAGCTGCAGTGCTGGTAGCCGGGGCTGGAGTAGCCGCAGGGCCGGTAGCTGGGGCTGGAGTAGCCGCAGGGCCGGTAGCCAGGGCTGGAGTAGCAGCAGGGCCGGTAGCCAGGGCTGGAGTAGCAGCAGGGCCGGTAGCTGGGGCTGGAGTAGCCATGGTATCGGTTGGTTGATTTTTTCTCCCTTCTTCCTGAGGGTGCTGCACTTTAAGCAGTGTTTGGTAGATACTAGCCAGTGCCCAGCACAAAGCAGTAAGCTTTGCCTCTTTAGAATAGCTATGGCATTTTTCTTTCAAATATTCAATCACTTCATCTGGATTCTGTAGTTGTTTGGGAGTGAAGTTCCAGACCATTGGAGGTGAGAAGTTCTCTAGGTACCTGCCTGTCTTCTCCCACATACCATGCCACCCCTGCCCCTCCAACCTCAAGGCAGATCTCTGGGTGAATTTTGTAAATAATTGTTTAATCCTAAACAACATCTGAAACCCATTTAGGACACAGAGCAATAGGAGTATGCTGGCTTGCCCATCCCAAGGATATTCAAAATTCTCGAGAGCTGATGTGACTTGCTCAAAAGAAAAAGGGAAGGTAAAGGAGTAGGGGAAGGTACCCTCCTCTGACTTCCCAATAGATTGGTTCTCCAAGGAGAAAAAGAAAAATGTGTGATTATTAATAATTCTTACCAAATGGCATCCAAAGTACGGAGTTGCCAGCAATGCCGAAAACAAGGACCAGATTAATTTAATGGCCAGTGATGATACCGTATCATAAGCCAGTAGTGCCCAGTAAATCAAAATGAGAATTCTCATCCATTTCCGAGAAGTGATAAACAGCATCAAAGGAAATATGTGATGCAACTTAGGACAGACATAACACAACCATGTGAACACGTAGTACAACAGTGTGACCAGGGACTCAAATAAAATAATGAGCACTTGTAACAACTTTCACACACTCTAGTCAGATCTGTCCTTACCTCAACCCTTCCAGCCCCATGTTGGGCGCCAAAATGACTGTGATGGTTTAGCCCAAATCACCACACAGTTTCTCGCTCACTCTCCCCCTCCCCAGGGGGATGGGGGAGAGAATTGGGAAGGAAGGAGAACTCGTGGGTTGAGATGAAGACAATTTACTAAAATAAAAAGGGAAAACTACAATAACAACAGAATATAAGGATATTAAAAATATACAAAGTGAACAATATGTGTTTTCTCACCACCCGATGTCCCAATGACCGATACAGCCCGTCCCGAGCAGCGATCACGGAAACAAAACCGAGCAGCAAGCAAAGGAGCAAAAGGGAGCCAGCAAGGTAGGGGGAACGATGCCAGCAAAAACAAGCAGGAAGGATGGATGCCAGGAAGGCAGATACCCACCCTCGCCTGCCCCCACTTATATACTGAGCATGATGTTTATGGCATGGAATACTCTCTTTGGCCAGTTTGGATCAATTATGCTGTCTGTCTTTCTCCCAGCTTCCTGCATCTGCACATTAGCGAGACTTGGAAAGCAGGACAGTGTCCTTGGTCTCATTCACAACAACTGGTATCATCAGGGTGTTTATGAACATTCTTCACACACAAAATCCAAAACATACCAGCTACTGAGAGGAAAAATTAACTCTATCCCTGCCAAAACCAGGACACTACAAAAGAGTCAACGTATCTACACTCCAGGATGGTCCAGTGTTCTTCAGTTGTCTTTGGACTGAGCCTGAAACAACTAGTTTCCTTCCATGTCTGAAATGCTCAGATGATGGCAAAGCCAGTGACACAGATCAGGAGGAGGACGTGGAACTGCTGTCTAACCTCCCACTGTTGGAAAAGCGACAGTGTCAAGTTACTGTAGTTCATCTGTTGTGTTGACTCTGTATATGCCCCGGCTAACTTATATTTCCTTCCTCTTGTCTACTGAATCTTGCTTTCCTTGGTAAGGGAAAAGTAGCCTATGGTATTTTAGCTCACTTGCTTTTCCCTTGGAGCCAACTATGTGTGAGGGGAAAATCAAGAGAGGCGAGTGGTCCCAATGGATGCTGTTTGCTATTTGGTAACTGTCCTGGTTTCAGCAGGGATGAAGTTAATTTTCTTCTCAGTAGCCGGTGTGTTTTGGATTTTATGTGTGAAGAATGTTGATAAAAACATTCTGATGATACGAGTTGTTGTGAATGAGACCAAGGACATTGTCTGGCTTTCCAAGTCTCGTTAACGTGCAGATGCGGGAAGCTGGGCAAAAGACAGACAGAATAATTGATCCAAACTGGCCAAAGAGAGTATTCCATGCCATAAACGTCATGCTCAGTATATAAGTGGGGGTTGCCCATGGGAGGGGGCATCATTTTCAGTTATTCCTTTCCTTGTCGGGTATCCGTTTGGGCACCCTTGGCATCCTTTTCTTCTCTCTTGCTTGCTGGCATCGTTCCCTCTACCTTGCTAGCTTGCTCTCCCCCTTTTGCTTGCTGCTCGGTGTTGTTCCTGTGATCGCTGCTCAGGACGGGCTGCGTCGGTCATTCGGACATCGGGTGGTGAGAAATTGGACATTGTTCATTTTGTATATTTTGTATATATTAATATCCTTATATCCTGTTAGCTTTGTAGTTTTTAGTATTTTCAGTAAACTGTTTTTATCTCAACCCACGAGTTTTCCTTTCTTCCCAATTTCTCTCCCCTGTCCCACTAGGTAGGGGGAGGGTGAATAAGAAACTGTGTGGTGATCCGGGCTAAACCACCACAGTCTTTTTGGCGCCCAACGTGGGGCACGAAGGGGCCTCACTAGATCAGTCGTGAGATCATCGGACCGTAGTCGGAGGATCCAAGGTTCAAGCCCTGGTCAGTCCCGAAGGGTTGAGATAAGGACAGGTTTGAACACAGTGTGTTGAAAACAGATTTGTTACAAGTGTTCATTAAGCAGGTTTGGCCATCGCTGGGCACAATGTTGTTTTATTTGTTCTCACAGTTGTTTTTAGAGCTGTACTGGATAGCACCCTACTTGCCGTATTTTCTGTTTGTCGGTGTTTGTGCACGCTTTATCAATGATGTGTGTTGGATCAAAGGTATCGGTCTGCTGTGCTATGTGGCACTGATTTGTTTAGTGAGATTGCTGGTAACGGGACCATTTTCATATTTGTACTCAATGGCGGCGGGCAGTGTGCAGAGCGAGGAGGCAGAGGCAGCTCCACCCGGGTATTTCGGGAGCCATCTTGTGGGTGTTGTTTGGAACTATACCTGTTGTTTTGTTCCGGGAAGCCAGGCCGCGGGGGGAACATCTGTTTACAGCTTTCCCCACCTCGCCAAGCTAATTTCAACAGCTTTTGAGAATTTTGAATACCCTTTTTATACCCCTACCACCATGTTCATGGTGACAAGTCTCTTGCAGCTATCTCAGATCTTGATATTGATGAAGTTTAAACAGTTTTTTAAAAGTATTATGGCTCCTCCAATCCCCACACCAGACACTGTGGCTACTCAAACTGCTGCTACAAATACTGCAGCTACTTCAGCCGCTACGGCAGGTGCTGCAGCTACCCCAGCCCCTGCTACGGGCACTGCGATTGCTTCAGCCCCCACGCCAGACACTGTGGCTACTCAAACCTCGGCAAGCAGTACCAAAGAGAAACCGAAAAACCAATCATCTACACCAGTATCAGTTGCCCCTGTACATAAGAAATACACCAAAAAATCAGTTCGCATAGTGAAAGATGATGATGAACCAGGCCCATCACATGATCAGGGAGACACAGAAGGGGAGGTAGTCACCCGATCCCTATCCCTGAGTGAGCTGCGAGATATGCGAAAAGATTTCAGCCGTAATCAAGGTGAGCAACTTGTCACCTGGTTGCTCCGATGCTGGGACAGTGGGGCCAGTAGCCTGGAATTAGAAGGCAGGGAAGCCAGGCAGCTGGGATCTCTGTCTAGGGAAGCAGCCATTGACAGGGCAATTGGAAGAGAGTCAGCAGCCTGCAGCCTCTGGAGGCGACTCCTGTCAGGTGTGAGGGACAGGTATTTCTTTAAGGAAGATATTGTATGCCACCCAAGCAAGTGGACCACCATGGAGAGAGGTATCCAGTTTCTGAGAGAATTAGCTGTTCGGGAGCTGATTTATCATAACCTGGATGACCCACGGACATCCGTAGATCCAGATGAAATTGAATGTACCCGACCCATGTGGCGGAAATTTGTACAGAGTGCACCATCATCGTATGCCAACTCATTGGCAGCAATGAGTTGGAAAGATGATGAGATGCCACCAGTACGTGCAGTGGCTAACCAGCTCCGACAATATGAAGACAATCTCTCTTCCCCGATGCGGGCCTGTGTCTCAGCTATAGAAAGACTGACTGAGAAATCTGAAAGCCAGTTTGAAAAACTGTTAGAAAAACTATCTGAGGTGTGTGAGAAACTCGAAGAGTCCTGCTCCCCACCTGCACGGACTAATATCTCAGCTATTAGAAGAAGACCTCATCCTCCTCCTGCTCAAGGGAGACGGTACACCCGACGAGATGACCTATGGTTTACCTTGCGTGACCAAGGAGAGGATATGAGGAAGTGGGATGGAAAGCCTACCTCGGCCCTAGAGGCACGGGTACGTGAGTTGCGAGGTAAAACAATCACAAAGGGAGGTTCTTCCAGGCAATTTGCTGCTCCAGTCTCCAGTGGGCAGTTCCCCAGACAGCGTAGAAGGGCTGATCTCACCTCTGATCCCATGGAAGGAACTTCTGATTCATATTCACAGAAAGTGAATAGAAAATATTACAAACAGGACTAGAGGGGCCCTGCCTCCAGCCAGGCGGAGGAGAGGGACAACAGAGTTTATTGGACTGTATGGATTAAATGGCCTGGCACATCAGACCCACAAAGGTATAAAGCTCTAGTAGACACTGGTGCACAGTGTACCCTAATACCATCAAGCTATAAAGGGGCACAACCCATTTGTATTTCTGGAGTGACAGGAGGATCCCAAGAGCTGACTGTATTGGAGGCTGAAGTAAGTTTGACAGGGAATGAGTGGCAAAAGCACCCCATAGTGACTGGCCCAGATGCTCCATGCATTCTTGGCATAGATTACCTCAGGAGTGGGTATTTCAAAGACCCAAAAGGGCACCAGTGGGCTTTTGGTATAGCCACCGTGGAGACAAATAAACAGCTGTCCATCTTGCCCAGACTTTCAAAGGACCCTTCCGTTGTGGGAAAGCTGAAGGTTGAAGAACAAAAGGTACCAATTGCTACTACCACGGTGCACCGGCGGCAATATCGCACCAACCGAGACTCCATAATCCCCATCCTCAAGCTGATTCGTCGACTGGAGAGCCAGGGAGTGATCAGCAAGTCCCGCTCACCCTTTAACAGTCCCATATGGCCAGTGAGAAAATCTAATGGAGAATGGAGACTAACAATGGACTATCGTGGCCTAAATGAGGTAACACCACCAATGAGTGCTGCCGTGCCAGACATGCTAGAACTTCAGTATGAACTGGAGTCAAAAGCAGCCAAGTGGTATGCCACCATCGATATTGCCAATGCGTTCTTCTCCATTCCTCTGGCACCAGAATGCAGGCCACAGTTTGCTTTCACTTGGAGGGGTGTCCAGTACACCTGGAATCGACTGCCCCAGGGGTGGAAACACAGCCCCACCATTTGCCATGGACTGATCCAGACTGTATTAGAAAAGGGTGGAGCTCCAGAACATCTGCAATACATTGATGACATCATCGTATGGGGCAACACAGCAGAAGAAGTTTTTCAAAAAGGGGAGAAAATAATCCAAATCCTTCTGAAAGCTGGTTTTGCAATAAAACAAAGCAAAGTCAAGGGGCCTGCACAAGAGATCCAGTTTTTAGGAGTAAAGTGGCAAGATGGACGTCGTCACATTCCAATGGATGTGGTCAACAAAATAACAGCTATGGCTCCACCAGCTAACAAAAAGGAAACACAAGCCTTTTTAGGTGTTGTGGGTTTCTGGAGAATGCATATTCCAAATTACAGTATGATTGTAAGTCCTCTCTATGAAGTGACTCGAAAGAAGAATGATTTTAAATGGGGCCCTGAACAACGACAAGCCTTTGAACAAATTAAACAGGAGATTGTTCATGCAGTAGCCCTTGGGCCAGTCCGGACAGGACAAGATGTGAAAAACATCCTCTACACCGCAGCCGGGGAGAATGGCCCTACCTGGAGTCTTTGGCAGAGAACACCAGGGGAGACTCGAGGTCGACCCCTTGGGTTTTGGAGCCGGGGATATAGAGGATCTGAGGCTCGCTATACTCCAACTGAAAAAGAGATACTGGCAGCATACGAAGGAGTTTGAGCTGCTTCAGAAGTGATTGGTACTGAAGCACAGCTCCTCCTGGCACCCCGATTGCCAGTGCTGGGCTGGATGTTCAAAGGGAAGGTCCCCTCTACACATCATGCAACTGATGCCACGTGGAGTAAATGGGTCTCACTGATCACACAGCGAGCCCGAATAGGAAACCCCAATCGCCCAGGAATCTTAGAAGTAATCACAGATTGGCCAGAAGGCAAAGATTTTGGAATGCCACCAGAGGAAGAGGTGACGCGTGCTGAAGAAGCCCCACCATACAACAACCTCCCAGAAAATGAGAGGCGCTATGCTTTGTTCACTGATGGATCCTGTCGTATTGTAGGAAAACATCGAAAGTGGAAAGCTGCTGTGTGGAGTCCTACACGACGAGTGGCAGAAGCCACTGAAGGCCAAGGTGAATCAAGTCAGTTTGCAGAGGTGAAAGCCATCCAGCTGGCTTTAGACATTGCTGAACGGGAAAAATGGCCAAAGCTCTATCTCTACACTGACTCATGGATGGTGGCAAATGCCCTGTGGGGGTGGTTAAAGCAATGGAAGCAGAGCAACTGGCAGCGCAGAGGCAAACCCATCTGGGCTGCCGCACTGTGGCAAGATATTGCTGCCTGGTTAGAGCATCTGGTTGTAAAAGTACGTCACGTAGATGCCCACGTACCCAAGAGTCGAGCCACTGAAGAACATCAAAACAACCAGCAAGTGGACCAGGCTGCTAAGATTAAAGTTTCCCAAGTGGACTTAGACTGGCAACACAGGGGTGAACTATTTTTAGCTCGGTGGGCCCATGACACCTCAGGTCATCAAGGAAGAGACGCAACATACAAATGGGCTCGTGATCGAGGGGTGGATTTAACCATGGACACTATTGCACAGGTTATCCACGACTGTGAGACATGCGCTGCAATTAAGCAAGCCAAGCGGCTAAAGCCTCTTTGGTATGGAGGACGATGGCTGAAATACAAATATGGAGAGGCCTGGCAGATTGATTACATTACACTCCCACAAACTCGCCAAGGCAAGCGCTATGTACTTACAATGGTGGAAGCAACCACTGGGTGGCTAGAGACATATTCTGTACCCCATGCCACCGCCCGAAACACCATCTTGGGCCTTGAGAAGCAAGTTCTCTGGCGACATGGCACTCCAGACAGAATAGAGTCAGACAATGGGACTCATTTCCGAAACAACCTCATAGATACCTGGGCCAAAGAGCATGGCATTGAGTGGGTATATCACATCCCCTATCATGCAGCAGCCTCTGGAAAGATTGAACGGTACAATGGACTGCTGAAAACTACACTGAAAGCAATGGGTGGTGGAACCTTCAAAAACTGGGACAAACATTTAGCAAAAGCCACTTGGTTAGTCAACACTCGGGGATCCATCAATCGAGCTGGCCCTGCCCAATCTGAACTTTTACATACTGTAGATGGTGATAAAGTCCCTGTGGTGCATGTAAGGAATATGTTGGGGAAAACAGTCTGGGTTATTCCTCCTCTGGGCAAAGGCAAACCCATTCGTGGGATTGCTTTCGCTCAAGGACCTGGATGTACTTGGTGGGTGATGCGGGAGGATGGGGAAGTCCGATGTGTACCTCAAGGAGATTTGATTCTTGGTGAAAACAGCCAATAATTTGAACTGTATATAATCATGTCTGTAGTTCTTTTATGTTCTATCAGAGGTAGTGCAGCAAGAATCACACTCAACAGTGAAGAACAAGCTTTGATGAAACCGAGCGATGTGCAGCAGTGATGGAGTCAGAACTGGTGACCAACAACTTCCTCGAGATCAACATCTTCAACTTGCAGACCATGGACGTGATACACCAGCCGCGCCAGAGGTACCAGCTACGAGTTCCAGATGCAGTATGTAACAACTTCACACTACATACCATCTCTCCTGCCCTGAGAGACTGCTATCACAGATGGGGCCCAAAGTCATGGACTAAATTAACTCAACAGACTTTGGAGGGATAGCTCATAGATTGAGATAGTGATATCTGTGTGTATATCTATAAGCATGACGTAAATGGTATGGAATAAGGGGTGGATACTGTCCTGGTTTCAGCAGGGATGAAGTTAATTTTCTTCTCAGTAGCCGGTGTGTTTTGGATTTTGTGTGTGAAGAATGTTGATAAAAACATTCTGATGATACGAGTTGTTGTGAATGAGACCAAGGACACTGTCTGGCTTTCCAAGTCTCATTAACGTGCAGATGCGGGAAGCTGGGCAAAAGACAGACAGAATAATTGATCCAAACTGGCCAAAGAGAGTATTCCATGCCATAAACGTCATGCTCAGTATATAAGTGGGGGTTGCCCATGGGAGGGGGCATCATTTTCAGTTATTCCTTTCCTTGTCGGGTATCCGTTTGGGCACCCTTGGCATCCTTTTCTTCTCTCTTGCTTGCTGGCATCGTTCCCTCTACCTTGCTAGCTTGCTCTCCCCCTTTTGCTTGCTGCTCGGTGTTGTTCCTGTGATCGCTGCTCAGGACGGGCTGCGTCGGTCATTCGGACATCGGGTGGTGAGAAATTGTACATTGTTCATTTTGTATATTTTGTATATATTAATATCCTTATATCCTGTTAGCTTTGTAGTTTTTAGTATTTTCAGTAAACTGTTTTTATCTCAACCCACGAGTTTTCCTTTCTTCCCAATTTCTCTCCCCTGTCCCACTAGGTAGGGGGAGGGTGAATAAGAAACTGTGTGGTGATCCGGGCTAAACCACCACAGTACCTGAAGTTTGCATCACGATTATCTTCATTTGTGACAGGAACAGAACACAAAATCCACAAAATGAGGCTTAAGCGGGGTCACCTCCAGCACTTGTATGTAAGCAAGGAAGTGCCTACAAGGTACCATTATGGAGAAATCCCCCAAACACTCTCCAGGAATTCAACATGCTGGGATGCCTCTCTGAAGTGCCTGTACACTAATGCATGCAGCATGCAGAATAAACATGAGGAGTTAGAGATCTGTATACAGTTGCATGGCTACAATCGTGTTGAGATCATGGAGACATGATGGGATGGCTTCTGCTGGCTCTCTTGCCAGCAAACCAACCCAGGACGCACCGGAGCCCCTCCCCGGGGAAAGCAGGGCATCACACGGATACCGTCAAGCTAAGCCTTCAATTTAATGCTGCGCAACACAGGGTTAAATACCCGTACACCCGCTACGCACGCGAACGCACCCGCCCCCCTGCGCCCATGGATCTATCCGTGCCCGCCATGCACCTGCCCCTGCACCCATGGACTTATCTGTGCCCACCACGTACATGGATGCACCTGCCCCTGCGCCCATGGACTTATCCGTGCCCACCACGTACATGGACGCACCTGCCCCCTGCACTTGTGGACTCATCCATGTCTAGTGCGTGAATCGCCACGGACCGCCCCTCCTGCATACATGCAGCTCTGCTGTGGGAACAGAGAGTGCAGCACAGCTGTCTGATATTGAAGAATTTGAGCTATGTCCTTGAACACCACTTGCTCAATAACAAAAAACAGCAATTAGAACAAGATAAGTAAATACCAAAGGCAAAAATAGTAAAGACAACTAAAAATCTATAACCAATCCAAATGAAGTTTAAGGCGCGTGAACAGTATATTGCTACCAATTGAATTAGATGATTAAGCGTGTGCATTCCGCGTGTAACTGAGAAAAGATATAAAAGACTTAGGCGGATGGACAATAAAGGTCTCTGGTACACCATCCACGGAGTTCATGTCCTTTTTGCAACATATGGCGCCCGAACAGGGACCCTGACTCGCGGAAAGAAAGCAACTGGTGGCAGCCCGGGCTGAACAAATAAGTAACGGAGAAAAGAGTTGCAAGCCACGGAGGTAAGAGACGTGGTCCCCGAGACCAAGGATAAAGCAGCGGAGGTAAGAGACGCGGTCCCCGAGACCAAGGATAAAGCGGCGGTTAAAGAGCCACGGTCCACGTGACCAGGGAAAAAACGGCGGGAAAAGAGCCGCGGTCCCCGAGACCAGGGAAAGAGCGGCGGGTAAAGAGCCGCGGTCCACGAGACCAGGAGAGAGCGGCGGGTAAAGAGCCGCAGTCCCCGAGACCAGAACGACGAGAAGCACTGCTTCAAAGGAACATAAATAAGTTTTAATGATTCTAACAAAAATGTTAGAGGAACAGAACTGTGCTATTAATAACACTGACCTGAAGAGCTTGTTGACTTGGGTGTCCTCTCACGTATCAAACGCAAACCTCTGTAATATCTATACGGTGGGCTCCTGGAAGACCATAGGTATTAGACTGTGGGACTGTGTAACGCGGGGTGACCCTGCTGCTCAAAGGCTATTACCGTCATAGCATGTAATGTTTGAAGCCGTAAAGAATCACACGCAGAAAGAGGATCCGACAGCACCCATTACCCCGTCCGTTTCCTGCCCATGGAAACAAAGACTAACAGCGAGTTGGGAAAATCCTTTTGATCCAGGTCCCATAGATCCGGAAAAGGAGCCCTCAGTCTTTGGAGCTTCCTCGTTATAGAGGTGGCGTGTTTGTGTGTGTGTTCTTTATGTCAAAAGTGTTGTGGTTTGTGTTTGTGTGTCTTTTGTGTCAACTGTGTCATATTTTTGTTACTGTTCAGTGTTGTTGGTGTGGACGTAAGCTTTTTCCAGCTGATTTATATTTGTGCTACAGCAGAGTGTTCTGGTGTGTGCGGTGTCGCAGGTCGACCCCGTTAGAACAAGTGATACATCTAGATTGATACTATTGCGTACAAGGCGCAGTGTTAAGTTATAAGATCTTTAATCGGAAACGGACAGGCAGTGCAAACAGAGAAATTAAGAGATTATAGTCCGGAGGAAAGTAAAAAAATTTCATAGACAGGTATAAGCAGTCTCTGTGTGTGTGCGTATAAGCATGAAGTAAATGGTATGAAATAAGCGGTGAATACTGTCTTAGTTTTAGCAGGGATTAAGTTAATTTTGCTCTTAGAAGCTCTGGATTTTGTATGTGAAGAATGTTGATAAAAATGCTCTGATGATAAGGGTTGTTGTGAATGAGACCAAGGACACTGTCTGGCTTTTGAAGTCTCGTTAACAAGCAGGTGCAGGAAGCTGGGCCAAAAAAACAGACAGAGTATTGGTCATTTGGACACCGAGTGGTGAGAAATAGTACATTGTTCATTTTGTATATATTAATGTTCTTATATTTTGTTATTATTGTAGATTTCCTCTTAGTAAACTGCAGCATAAGGTAACGTGTGATTGGCTGACCGTAGCCCCCATTCCCTTCCTCCCCCCCGCCCCCCTCCCCGTCCCGCTCAGGGGGCGAGGGAAGGAAGTAGGAAGATGGTGTTGAGACCGGGCGGAGGGAGGGGTTGGGGGAGGTTGTCTTGTTCCCTTTCTCATTGTCCTGCTTTGGTTTTGGTAGTGGATGAGTGGTTTTCCCCGGGTCGGGTCTGTTTTGCCTGTGGCGGTGGCTTTAAGGATATTTCCCTGTTTTTGCGCCCGCCGCCAGGCGCCACCCCCCGCCCCCCCCCCGCCCCCATCCGGCGGGGCGGGGGCAGCTTACCCCAAAAAAAAAAAAAAAAAAGCTGCAACATCTCCTGTACAGGATGTCATCCGAGGGCTAGCTCCGGTGACGGTAAAGAATCTGGAAACAGGTAATTGGGAAGGACCATTTCCTCTTATAACGTGGGGAAAAGGATATGCTTGTGTCTTTACAGGAGAAGTAAAAAAAAAAAAAAAAAGGATCCCTGCACAATGGGTACAACCAGTGCTCCAAGCTGCCTTGCGTTCATCGGACTGTTAACAAGCTGTATGGCAGCCCTATGGACATCAGTCACAGAAAGAACAAATGTCCTGCAAGACAACGGTAGGACGGCAACTTTGTGTAAAACAACAGCAGCTGCGAGTGCTGGGTGCTGAACTTCAAGAAATGGAACTTTTGGGATCAGTAAAGATGGACTTCTGCCTATTTTTTTTTTATTATTAACTATTCAAGAGCTAATGTTATTAGAGGGGTAATGATTGTAAATGCTTTAAGATCTATACATTGCAACGATACAGCATGGTATAATCATGCAAGCACTAACACATCAAAATCCAGACAGCATAAAGGACCTAAATGAAATTCACATAGCCTTGAATCTGATTACCAAAATAATATAGAGTTTTGGATACCAAGTAAAATTATTGCTGTTTCAATCTTAGCACCTGGTGTAGCAAATTCCCAGGCATTAGCTACGCTAAATAAATTGGGCTGTTGGCTTGCTAAGAAAACACATACAACTGCATTGGTACTATCAACGCTGATAACTGATGTAGATTCTATACACTAAACTAGTTCACAAAACAGAACCGCTGTTAGCCTGCAGAGCACATATTTGACAGACCTTGTTGCATGCGCTGGCCACGCGTGCAGCAACGTCTAGTCAGGCCTTGTTGTATGCGCTGGCCACGCATGCAGCAACGTCTAGTCAGTACTATTTCCCTGAATCTGCTGAGGGGATAAACTGAGGTGGCTCAGGGCGAGGGGGAGGACCCACAGTGTAAACTTTAATAGATAAAGCGTTGGAACAAGTCTCTTCTCATAAACAAAGAAGGGGGAGATGTGGGTATTTCGCTGAGCCAGTACGGTGTCAGTGAAAGCACACCGCCCTTGGGAGAGGAACACAATCATGATTGCAGGAAGAAAACCATGGAATGAGAAGGGAAGCTTTAAGATACAAAACATTGTTAGCAGAATTTATGGCTTGTTTCAACAGAGGCCTGCAAAAAACTAGTCACTGGCCTTGTAGATAAGAAAGTTACTGGAGTTGTTATATTTATAATGGTAGAAGAATGCTATAGTAGAAAATTATTAGAAGGTAGTGAAATTTAGTTTTGCTTAAGTAATCATTAATATGTATAACATGTGGTCAGTAATTATCTTGACTAAGCTTCTGTGTGGCATAACAGGGTGGTTGCTATCTTTGGCTGAAATTGGAATTGAGATATTTGGTATCTTAGTGTCGTGGTTTTGTTTAGTAGGGGGGGGCCTAAGGTGGTAGCTTCTGTAGGAAACTGCTAGAAGTCGCTCCCCTTTGTTCAGGGGACTTGGCCAGGCCTAGGGCAGACCCACTCCTGGCCAAGGCCGAGCCGATTGGTAGCAGAATGTCTCGTGATAACGCCTCTGCAATAACGTATTTAAGAATGGGAAAACAGCAAAAAAAGAGAGAGAGGAGAGAAGATGTGAAGAAGCTGAGTGGGGGCAGAGGCGCAGAGGGGGAGGCGCAGGCCTCATGGGCCTTGCAGGCCTCACCCTCTGGCCTCTCGCCAGGCAGCCGAGTGGGCCCGACTCGGTCCAGCCCAGCTGCAAGAAGTGGAGAGGAGATGAGAAGTGAATGAGATGTAAAAAGGATCCTGAGAGACATCTACCAGCCTGTTGTGAGGAACGGCTGCAGATGCCAAGGTCAGTTCAGAAGGAGGGGGAGGAGTAATGCGGCTCCTGGCCAAGATTCCCCTGCAGCCTGTGGTGACGACCATGGTGGAGCAGGTTGTCCCCCTGCAGCCCATGGAGGCCCACGGAGGAGCAGAGATCCACTTGGAGCCCGTGAAGGACCCCGTACCGGGGGAGGTGGATGCCTGAAGGCAGCTGTGGCCCGTGGAGGGCCCGCTGGGACAGCTGTTCTGGAGAGACTGAACTCCGTGGAAGAGATCACCCACGCCGGAGCAGTTTCACGAAGGACTGTGGCCCGTGGGAGGGACCCCACGATGGAGCAGGGGAGGAATGTGAGGAGTTCTTCCCCCGACCATGAAGCAGCGGCGTAAAACAACATATGAGGAACTGACTGCAACCCCCATTCCCTCTATCCCCCTGTGCCGCTCGGGGGCGGGGGGGAAGGTAGTAGAGATAATGTTAAGCTTGGGAAGAGGGAGGGGTGGGGGGAGGTTATCTTGTTTTCGGTCTCATTATCCTGCTGTTTGTAGTAATAAATTAATAGTTTTCCCCAAGTCGAGTCTGTTTTGCCCGTGACGGTAACTTTAAGGATTTCTCCCTGTCCTTATCTCAAACCTCGAGCCGTTTTTCCTTATATTTTGTCTCCCTGTTCTCTCGGAGTGTGGGGGGAGTGAGAGAGAGACTGCGTAGTCTGGTTCGATCGGGGCTGAACTACGACACTTAGTAAGGTGTCCTGGTTTTGGCAGGGATGGAGTTAATTTTTCCTCTCAGTAGCTGGTATGTTTTGGATTTTGTGTGTGAAGAATGTTCATAAACACCCTGATGATACCAGTTGTTGTGAATGAGACCAAGGACACCGTCCTGCTTTCCGAGTCTCGCTAATTTGCAGATGCAGGAAGCTGGGAGAAAGACAGACAGCATAATTGATCCAAACAGGCCAAAGAGAGTATTCCATGCCATAAACGTCATGCTCAGTATATAAGTGGGGGCAGGCGAGGGTGGGTATCTGCCTTCCTGGCATCCATCCTTCCTGCTTGTTTTGGCTGGCATCGTTCCCCCTACCTTGCTGGCTCCCTTTTGCTCCTTTGCTTGCTGCTCAGGTTTGTTTCCGTGATCGCTGCTCGGGATGGGCTGTATCGGTCATTGGGACATCGGGTGGTGAGAAAACACATATTGTTCACTTTGTATATTTTTTAATATCCTTATATTCTGTTATTATTGTAGTTTTCCCTTTTATTTTAGTAAATTGTCTTCATCTCAACCCACGAGTTCTCCTTCCTTCCCAATTCTCTCCCCCATCCCCCTGGGGAGGGGGAGAGTGAGCGAGAAGCTGTGTGGTGATTTGGGCTAAACCATCACATAAGGATAATCATTAACTTCTTGTGTTTGATTCACCTGCCTACAAAAATGATACAGAAAATACTACATCAGATATTGATAGTAGAAAAACAAAAAGGGGGAAATGTGGGAACAGAGAGTGCAGCACAGCTGTCTGATATTGAAGAATTTGAGCTATGTCCTTGAACACCACTTGCTCAATAACAAAAAACATCAATTAGAACAAGATAAGTAAATACCAAAGGCAAAAATAGTAAAGACAACTAAAAATCTATAACCAATCCAAATGAAGTTTAAAGCACGTGAACAGTATATTGCTACCAATTGAATTAGATGATTAAGCGCGTGCATTCCGCGTGTAACTGAGAAAAGATATAAAATACTTAGGTGGACGGACAATAAAGGTCTCCGGTACACCATCCACGGAGTCTGTGTCCTTTTTGCAACACCCTGCTAACGTTACCCCACAATTCCCCCCATCTATGCTATATCATCCTGGTCTAATGGCTGGTACTCTGGGGCGGATGCCGCCATAACATAGTTGATCATGGAGAGTCGCCTAGTGAACCCTCAACCATAGCATGCAAGAAATGTAACAATAACAGAAACAAACAAAGCATTATCAACGCAACTGCTAGGATCGTCAAACCTATAGACACAATATTTCTTAGCCATCTAGGTAAACCGAACAGGTCTGGAAACTACCCCCAGTCCTTTTAGGGCTTTGACGTTGAATACTGACTGGGCAGCATGCGCACGCATCTTCTCCAAGGCCAAGGAGGTGTTCTTGCTCAAGTCCAAACAGCAGTAACCCTGGAGACCTAGGACTCCCTCTAGGTCACTGCAACTGATGCCAGGCCTCGCAAGGGCATAATCTAATGCCAACTTCATTTGTGCCAGTCCTTCGTCGTGTGCTGCTAAAGCAGTCGCCGGTTCAGATATGGCGAGGGCTGTGCGGTTGGCATTCCCAAGAGCCCAACAGGCCACGCGCTATGCAAACCTGAGTAGAGTCGGCGCAGTTCGTGAACCGCTCCCAGAAATTAGTCGTTATCACTGGCATTGGAAGACTCACAATCAGGATCAATCCCACTAGGGTGAGCTGGAGAGCGCCGCGCTGCTCGGTGACCCTGCCGATCCTCCAGCCACGGCTGTACCAACCGGGCCGGGATCCATCAGGTCCCCGCACCTGTGGAGATACAAGCATACCCTCGTCCCCATGTTAGCAAATCAGCGGGACCTTCCCAACGTGTGTTTTCTGGCAGGTGGTAACAGACCTTTGGGAGTGCCTTGCCCCCAAACAGCGGCTGACACGAGGAAAAATGGTTCTGGATAGGGGAAACAGATTGGGGGTTAGCGAAGGATATATGATTCAGTACCACAAGCGCTTCACCGACTAAGACCTCTGGCGAACCCCTCTCTCCCCCTTCTCTTAAGCACGTTAGCTGTGCTTTCAGGGTTTTGTGTGCGTGTTCTACAATCGCTTGCCCGGTGCTGTTCAGAGGAATGCCAAACGTATGGTGGACTCCCCACGTCTGCAGGAAGTGGCGAAATACCCGTGATCGATAATTCGGCCCATTGTCGGTCTTTATCTCCCAAGGTACCCCTAGGCAGGCAAAAGCCTGGTTCCGGTGTAGGATGGATTTCTGCACTGTGGACCTCGTGAATGGACACGCGAAGAGAGCTCGGGAGCAAGTGTTGACCGCAACATAAATGTATTTGAGACAGCCGAATGGCGCATACTCTGTGATATCCACTTGTCATACCTGGTTTGGAGCATACCCCCGGGGTTAATGCCTGGGTAGTACCTGGTTCGACTTTGCTGCTTGACATGCTGCACAGGCTGCCACTACAGCCCGAGCCTGTGAGATGGGCAGTCGGAACTGACGTCGTATGGCGTGCACGCCCTGATGTAGTATTCTCTGCATCACTTTTGTAGGCAGGTGACCAAGCACGGAATGTTAATGATTATACCTAGTATGATGCCTAGTATCACAATTCTGATTTTAGCCAAGGATAGCAACCACCCAGTTATGCCACACACAAGCTTAGCCAATAAAGTTACTGATCACACGTTATACATATTCATGACTGCTAAGCAAAACTAAGTTTCACTACCTTCTAGTAATTTTCTACTACAGCATTCTTCTCCTATTACAAACATAACAACTCCAGTAACTTTCTTATCTACAAGGCCAGTGACTAGTTTCTTTTTTGCAAGCCTCTGTTGAAACAAGCCCTAAATTCTGCTAACAATGTTTTGTATCTTAAAGCTTCCCTTCTCATTCCATGGCTTTCTTCCTGAGAGCATGATTGCATCCCTCTCCCAAGGTCGGTGTGCTTTCACTGACACCATACTGGCTCAAGAAATACCCACATCTCTCTCTTCTTTGTTTATGAAAAGAGGATTGTTTCAACGCTTTATCTATTAAAGTCTGCACACATTTCAACACACACACGGAATACAGATCAAAATACATATATAAAAAGAATGAATAAGCATCCTACAGCTATTTGTAATAAGCTTATATCAGTCCACTAAAAAGATTTCTGAATATATCAAAATCATCACTTTGTTGCAGTTTTTTATACTCCTTTTTGCAAGTTTTGAATACTTTTGTGAATAGATTCCAAATAATCAGACAGATTCATGCAGCAAAGCCCATCAAAATCCTGACAACCATGATTCTGTGCTAATAATAAAAAAAAAATCTATTACTGATCTATTCTGTTACCAACCCGACTACGCCAAAGACACTGCCGAGCAGGAGGGTGATTATCAGCGGGGTCAGAGCAGAGAAGGGAGGCAGGCGCAGCACCTTCAGGGCGTCCCCTGTTGTAAATGAAGTGTGCTCTGTGCCCATCCTCTCTCCCTCGCTCCGAGCTACCTTTGTTTTTACCCTCAGCAGATTCAGTGGCAGAGTACTGACTAGACGTTGCTGCACGCGTGGCCAGCGCATGCAACAAGGATTGTCAAATACGTGCTCTGCAGGCTAACAGCAGTTCTGTTTTGTAAAGTAGCATAGCGTATAGAATCTACATCAGTTAACAGCATTGATAGTGCCGATGCAGTTGTATTTATTTGCTTCGCAAGGCAACAGCCCAATTTATTTAGCGTAGCTAATGCCTAGGCACTTGCCACACCAGGTGCAAAGATTGAAGCAGCAATAATTTCACTTGGTTTCCAAAACTCTATATTATCTTGGCAACCAGGTTCAATGCTATGTGTACTTCGTTTAGGTCTTTTATGCTGTCTGGATTTTGATAGGTGCTCGCGTGATTACACCATGCTGTGTCGTTGCAATGTATAGGTCTTAAAGCATTTACAATCATTACCCCTCTAGTAACATTAGCTCCTGAATAGTTAAAGAAAAGAGGCAGAAGTCCATCTTTAGTGATCCCAAAAGTTCCATCTTTTTTAATTTAGCACTCAGCACTCGCGGCTGCTGTTTTACACAGAGTTGCCGTCCTACCGCTATCTGATCTGGCAGATTGACCAAGCATGTTCTGAAAGGCTTATTTGAATATGATACAGACGCGCCCCACCCTGTGGCACCAGCCATAGTTACCCACATGTTTGTTCTTTCCGTGACTGATGTCCATGGAGCTGCCATACAGCTTGTTAACAATCCGACGAACGCAAGGCAGCTTGGAGCGCTGGTCGTACCCATTGTGCAGGGATCCACTTGTTCACTGCTCCTGTAGAGACACAAGCATATCCTTTCCCCCACGTTATAAGAGGGAATGGTCCTTCCCAATTACCTGTTTCCAGATTCTTATTTTCACTCCAACTTTTTTTTTTTTTTAAACTGGTCATACAACAAAAGATTATTAATTTCCTTTAACATTGTCCATTCAGTGCATTGTATTACATTGACCACATAGGCAGAATCGGAGACAATATTGAGGGATTCATCTTTTCACTTACACAAAGTTTATACCTCGAAGGAGATGGTAACCCCTGTTGCAAAGGTCCCATATCCTTAATTACTGAATTTACTGCCCTTAAATCCTGTAAGAGTCGTCATTTACCCGATTTGTCTATATTACAAATACAGGTGTATTCTAGGAACTGTCTGTTGGCTTTGTATGTCCAAGTTGTAATCGCTCGTCAACTCACTCATTCAAATGGTGCAGCTTTTCTCTTGCTAAAGGCCACTGGTCAACTCAGACGGGAGTATCTGTAACCATGGCAGTTTTTGGGATACCGTCAAGCCAAGCCTTCAATTTAATGCTGCGCAACACAGGGTTAAATACCCGTACACCTGCTATGCATGCGAACGCACCCGCCCCCCTGCGCCCATGGATCTATCCCTGCCCGCCATGCACCTGCCCCTGCGCCCATGGACTTATCCGTGCCCACCACGTACGTGGAGGCACCTGCCCCCTGCACTTGTGGACTCATCCACGTCTAGTGCGTGAATCGCCACGGACCGCCCCTCCTGCATACATGCAGCCCTGCTAACGTTACCCCACAGCTTCCATAACTGGAGTGTTGCAATGGAGGGATACAAGCTCTTCAGAAAGGACAGACTGCGAAGACAGAGCAGCTGGAGTGCTTGGAGCTCTGCCTGGGAATGGATGAGGAGACACCTGAGAGCTTCTGGGTAAAGATTATAGAGAAGGTGGGTAAGGGTGACACTGTGGTGGATGTCTGCTATAGGTCACCTGTTGTGGTTTTGTTTAGTGAGGGGGGGGCCTAAGGTGGTAGCTTCTGTAGGAAACTGCTAGAAGTTGTTTCCCCTTTGTTCAGTGGACTCGGCCGGTCCTAGGGCGGACCTGCTGCTGGCCAAGGCCGAGCCGACTGGTAGCAGAATGTTCCATGATAACGCCTCTGCAATAACGTATTTAAGAAGGGGAAAACAGAAAAAAAAAAGGAAAGAAGATGTGAAGAAGCTGAGCGGGGGCAGAGGTGCAGAGCGGGAGGTGCAGACCTCATGGGCCTTGCAGGCCTCACCCTCTGGCCTCTCACCAGGCGGCTGACTGGGCCCAACTCAGCCTGTCCTGGCTGCAAGAAGTGGAGAGGATATGAGCTGGATGATGTGAAGAGATTCTGAGAGGCATCTGCCAGCCTGTTGTGAAGAACTTTTCTTGTGAGAGGAACGGCTGCAGACGCCAAGGTCAGTTCAGAAGGAGGGGGAGGAGTAATGCGGCTCCTGGCCAAGATTCCCCTGCAGCCTGTGGTGATGACCATGGTGGAGCAGGTTGTCCCCCTGCAGCCCATGGAGGCCCACAGAGGAGCAGAGATCCACTTGGAGCCTGTGAAGGACCCCGTACTGGGGGAGGTGGATGCCTGAAGGAGGCTGTGGCCCGTGGAGGGCCCGCTGGGGCAGCCGTTCTGGAGGGACTGCACCCCGTGGAAGAGATGACCCATGCCGGAGCAGTTTCACGAAGGACTGTGGCGTATGGGTGGGACCCCACAACAGAGCAGGGGAGGAATGTGAGGAGTTCTTCCCCCGACAATGAAGCAGCAGCGTAAAACAACGTATGATGGACTGACCGCAACCCCCATTCCCTCTTCCCCCCTGTGCCGCTCGGGGGCGGGGGGGAAGGTAGTAGAGATAATGTTAAGCTTGGGAAGAGGGAGGGGTGGGGGGAGGTTATCTTGTTCTCTGTCTCATTATCCTGCTAGTTTTAGTAATATATGAATAGTTTTCCCCAAGCTGAGTCTGTTTTGCCCGTGACGGTAACTTTAAGGATTTTCTCCCTGTCCTTATCTCAAACCTCGAGCTGTTTTTTCTTATATTATCTCTCCCTATTCTCTCAGAGGGTGGGGAGAGTGAGAGAGAGACTGCGTAGTCTGGTCCCGATCGGGGCTGAGCTACGGCATCACCTGACCAGGAAGAATGAGTGGATGAGGCCTTCTACAGACTACTTGAAGCAGCCCCACATTTGCAGGCCCTGATCCTCATGGTAGACTTCAGCCACCCCGACATCTGATGGAGGGACAACACAGCAAGGTACAAAGCAATCCAGGAGGTTCCTGAAGAGTATCAACGACAACTTCCTCATCCAAGTGGTAGAGGAGCCAAGGAGAGGCTGTCTCCTGGACCCCATACTCACCAAAAAGGAGGGGCTTGTTGGAAATGTGAAGGTCAAAGGCAGCCTTGACTGCAGCAACCATGAGATGAGGGAGTTCAAGATCCTGAGGGGAGGGAGCAGGGCAAAAATCAAGATCACAACCCTGGACTTCAGGAGAGCAGGCTTTGGCCTCTTCAGGGATCTTCTTGGAAGATTCCCATGGGATACAGCCCTGGAGGGAAGAGAGGTCCAAGAAAGGTGTTTGATATTCAAGGAGCACCTCCTCCAAGCTCAGGAGCGATGCATCCCAACAAAAAGGGAGTCAGGCAAAAATGCCAGTAGGCCTGCATGGATGAGCAAGGAGCTCCTAGCCAAATGCAAACACAAAAAGGAAGCCTACAGAGAGTGGAAACAAGGATGGGTAATCTGGGAGGAATACAGAGACATTGTTTGAGCATGCAGGGATGAGGTTAGGAAAGCCAAAGCCCAAATGGAAGGGAATCTGGCCAGGGATGTCAAAGGCAACAAGAAGGGCTACACTAAGTACATAGGCAACAAAAGGAAGACTAGGGAAAATGTGGGATCATTGCTGAATGAGATGGAGGACCTGGTGACACAGGACATGAAAAAGGGCTGAGGTACTGAATGCCTCCTTCGCCTCAGTCTTTCCTGGCAAGACTGGCCTTCAGGAATCCCGTTTCCCAGAGACCAGAACAATCTGGAGCAAGGAAGACGTACCCTTGTTGGAAATGTGAAGGTCAAAGGCAGCCTTGGCTGCAGTGACCATGAGACGGTGGAGTTCAGGACACCGAGAGGAGGGTGAAAAACAAGATCACAAGACTGGACTTCAAGAGAGCAGACTTTGACCTCTTCAGGGATCTGCTTGGTAGAGTCCCATGGCATTATCCCAGAATGTGGAGGGAAAGAGGGGCCAAGAAAGTTGGTTGATACTGATGTATCACTTCCTACAAGCTCAAGAGAGCTCCATCGCAATGAATACAAAGTCAGGCAAAAATGTCAGGAGGCCTGCATGGATGAACAAGGAGCTCCTGACAAAACTCAAACACAAAAACAAAGTATATTGAAGGTGGAAGCAGAGACAGACACCTTGGGAGGAATAGAGAGACATTGTCTATGCATGCAGGGATGAGGTTAGGAAAGCCAAAGCCCAAATTGAATTGAATCTGGACAGGGATGTCAAAGGCAACAAGAAGGGCTACACATAGGCAACAAAAAGAAGACTAAGCAAAATGAGAGATCATTGCTGAATGGGGCAGGGGACCTAGTGACAAAGGACACGGGAAAGGCGGAGATACTGAATGCCTTCTTTCCTTCAGTCTTTAACAGCAAGATCAGACTTCAGGAATTCCATTTCTCAGAGACCAGGGGAAAATCTGGAGCCAGGAAGATGTACGCTTGGTGGAAGAGGATCAGATAGGGACTATTTAACCAAACTGGACATACATAAATCCATGGGCACCAATGGGATGCACCCACGAGGGCTGAGGGACCTGGCAGATGTCATTACAAGATCACTCTTGATACTTTTGATCAATCATGGCGACGGGGAGAAGTGCCTGAGGACTGGAGGAAAAATAAAGGTCACTTCTATGTTAAAGAAGGAGGACCCAGGGAACTATGAGCTGGTCGGCCTCACCTCCATCCCTGTGAAGGCGATAGAGCAGCTAATCCTGGAAACCATTTTCAGGCACATGAAGGACAAGAAAATAATCAGATTAGTCAGCATGGCTTCACCAAGGGGAAGTCATGCTTGACTAACTTGATAAACTTCTGTGATGAAATGACTGGCCTGGTGGATGAAGGGAGAGCAGTGGATATTGACTACCTTGACTTCAGAAAGGCCTTTGACACTGTCTCCCATAAGATCCTCTTAGACAAGCTGTATGGGTTGGATGAGCAGACACTGAGGTGGATTGAAAACTGGCTGAATGGCTGGGCCCAGAGGGTGGTGATCACTGGATCTAGCCCTGTTCAGTCTCTTCATTAATGATCTGGATGATGGGACAGTGTACCCTCAGCAAGTTTGCAGATGATACAAAAGTGGGAGGAGTGGCTGATACCCTAGAGGGTCGTGCTGCCATCCAGAGGGACTTTGACAGGCTGGAGAAATGGGCTGACAGGAACCTCATACAGTTCAATAAGGGGAAACACAAAGTTCTGCACCTGGAGAGGAACAACCCCGGGCACCAGTACATGCTGGGGGCCACCCAGATGAAAAGCATCTTGGCAGAAAAGGACCTGGGGCTCCTGGTGGACACCAAGTTGAACACGAGCCAGCAATGGACCTGTATTGGGTCTGACTGGGATAGAGTTAACTTTCCCCATAGCAACCCTCATAGTGCTGTGCTTTGTATTTGTAGCTAGAACCGTGTCAATAACACACCAATGTTTTGGCTGCTGCTGAGCAGTGCTCCCACAGCATCAAGGCTGTCTCTCCAAACTCCCCCCACAAAGGCCAGTAGACTAGGGGTGGGCAAGAGGTTGGGAGGGGACATAGACGGGACAGCTGACCCAAACTGACCAAAGGGATATTCCATGCCATATGACCTCATGTTCAGCAATAAAAGCTAAAGGAAAGGAGGAGGGGTGGGCATTCATTATTAAGGTGTTGGTCTTCCAAAGCAACCACTATGCATACTGAGGCCCTTCTTCCCAGGAAGAGGCTGGACATTGCCTGCTGATGGGAAGTAGAGAATAATTTTTTTTTGTTTTTTTTTCTTTGCTTCCCTGCATGGTCTTTGCTTTTCTTATTAGACTGCCTTTATCTTGACCCACAAGTTTTTAATCTAATTTTCTCCACCATGTCCTACTGAGGAGGGGAGTGATAGAATGGTTTGGTGGGCACCTGGCGGCAGCAAAAAGGGTAAATTGTATCCTTGGATGCATTAGGAGGAGTGTTGCTAGCAGGTCGAGGGAGGTGATCCTTCCTCTTTATTCTGCACTGGTGAGGCCACACCTGGAGTCCTGTGTCCAGTTCCAGTCTCCTCAGTACACGAGAGATATGGAGCTACTGGAGGGTGCAAAGAGGATGAAGCCAAGCTCTTTTCAGTGGTGCCCAGTGACAGGACAAGAGGCAATGGGCACAGACTGAAGCACAGGAGGTTCCCTCTGAACATCAAGAAACACTTTTTTTACTGTGAGGGCGACTGAGCACTGGAACAGGTTGCCTAGTGGGGTTGTGCAATCTCCATACTTGGAGATGTTCAAAAGCCATCTGGACGTGATCCTAGGTAACTGGCTCTAGGTGGTCCTGCTTGAGCAGGGGCATTGGACCAGATGACCTCCAGAGGTCCCTTCCAACCTCAACCATTCTATGATTCTGTGATTCTGTGATTTTGTAAGCTTATATTCGGATACCTTTAGCCCAACAAGTGTAATATGTAGCAGGAAACCTTAAAGAATTGATGTTTCCAGGAAGTAGTTGATCTTTATTCTATTCTGAAATAAGTTGAAATGCCTTGACATTAAAATAATCTCCTGAGTTGCATATAAATTCTTTTTTAAGTGTTGATGCTATGCCTTGTGGTAATCTTCTTAGTGTTAAGGATGGATTTGTAGTGCCAAGACTACTATTAGTGTTGTTCTTATTATTCATAGATTAAGAGCAGAAAGAGATTCTTTAAAAGAAACTATTGAAGAGCTTCGATGTGTACAAGTACAGGAGGATCAACTCACCACTACAGGTAAGAGACAAAAAAAGGAGATTAAATATATCTTTTCTAAAGTGCACAGAGATCTTCTGGAGAATACTGGATATGTCTTTATTTAGCAGATAATACTTTGTTTTCAAATGCTTATGAATTCCTAAAACTTTCAGTTTGATTGAAATCTAAATCTATCAACTTGTAGAACATAGTTTATTCTTGGTCTTTTAAAGGAAAGTTACTGGTCTTCCTGGTAAACTTTATATCTCTTTCTTTTCCTGACACAGCACTGATGCCCCTGGGAAGCCATGAAACTTCAGACAGTCTAGCAGTGGAAATTGTTACTCCTGAAATCAAGTAAGTTAACTCATATTTTTGTTCTGCCTAAGCCTTAGAATGTGCACATAAATGACCATTCCCATCTGATTTTCAGTGTCTGAAAAATTCTAAGATTAATTTTTGTTCTTCTCCTTCCCTTTGGATTTTTATACAACAGCACCATTTATGCTTATAGACATGATTTACTTGACCTCTCTCAAGTTTGTCTTGTTCCAAAAGGAGAAACAAAGAAACCCTCCATCCTCAAGTTGAGTTTCTCTTCTTGCAAAGAATTCATACAATTGCAACTTCTTATGTGCTTTAACAGGCAAAAATATTTGTAAAAATGGGATATATTGTTATTGTATGGGGGAAAAAACATTAAAATTAATAGATTTTAAAATGCATTTGCATCATGACATTAGAACAGCCATGTACTATTAGGAAGAAAGAGAAGAGACAGGACTGAAAATCACTATGATTTAAGATAATGCAATCTGTGTTTAGCCTTGCCAGAGTGCCTGGTATCACTGTAACTTGAAGCTGTTAAGGGCCACTCGCATCTCAGAAGTCTGCAAGCTTTTTAGGAGCACATTTTTTCCTCTGCAAATGTTGGTACAACTATTTCAACATTTGGAAAGTTGCATATGGATTTGAGAAACTTTTTAGAGTAGTTAAAGGATATCCTACTAGGTAAGTGTCGTAGTTCAGCCCCGATCAGGACCAGACTACGCAGTCTCTCTCTCACTCCCCCCACCCTCTGAGAGAACAGGGAGAGAAAATATAAGAAAAACGGCTCAAGGTTTGAGATAAGGACAGGGAGAAATCCTTAAAGTTACCGTCACGGGCAAAACAGACTCGACTTGGGGAAAACTATTCATTTATTACTACAAACAGCAGGATAATGAGACAGAGAACAAGATAACCTCCCCCCACCCCTCCCTCTTCCCAAGCTTAACATTATCTCTACTACCTTCCCCCCCGCCCCCGAGCGGCACAGGGGGGAAGAGGGAATGGGGGTTGCAGTCAGTTCATCACATGTTGTTTCACTCCACTGCTTCACGGTCGGGGGAAGAACTCCTCACATTCCTCCCCTGCTCCATCGTGGGGTCCCTCCCACAGGCCACAGTCCTTCGTGAAACTGCTCCGGCGTGGGTCATCTCTTCCACGGGTGCAGTCCCTCTAGAACAGCTGTCCCAGCGGGCCCTCCACGGGCCACAGCTGCCTTCAGGCATCCACCTCCCCCGGTACGGGGTCCTTCACGGGCTCCAAGTGGATCTCTGCTCCTCCGTGGGCCTCCATGGGCTGCAGGGGGACAACCTGCTCCACCATGGTCGTCACCACAGGCTGCAGGGGAATCTTGGCCAGGAGCCGCATTACTCCTCCCCCTCCTTCTGAACTGACCTTGGCGTTTGCAGCCGTTCCTCACAACAGGCTGGTAGATGTCTCTCAGGATCTTTTTTTACATCTTATTCACTTCTCATCTCCTCTCCACTTCTTGCAGCCGGGCCGGGCCGAGTTGGGCCCAGTCGGCTGCCTGGTGAGAGGCCAGAGGGTGAGGCCTGCAAGGCCCATGAGGCCTGCGCCTCCCCCTCTGCGCCTCTGCCCCCGCTCAGCTTCTTCACATCTTCTCTCCTCTTTTTTTTTTCTGTTTTCCCATTCTTAAATACGTTATCGCAGAGGCGTTATCACGAGACATTCTGCTACCAATCGGCTCGGCCTTGGCCAGCAGCAGGTCCGCCCTAGGCCCGGCCGAGTCCACTGAACAAAGGGGAGCGACTTCTAGCAGTTTCCTACAGAAGCTACCACCTTAGGCCCCCCCTCACTAACAAAACCACGACAGTAAGTAATAACAGAAAGAAGTTGTTTCTCATTTGGCTGCATTGCTGTGCATTGCTACAAGAGTAGTTCCTTTCAGTTTTTTCTCTAGCAGCAGAGTAATGCTTTAAGGCAGTATTACAAAAGTAGGGGGTTATTGCATGAACATTCAAATGATTTGCATAGGAGAGAATAGGATCCTATGAAGCCGAAAAAGCTATGATAAAAGAAACTTAATACTCCAGGTAAGTATTAAGCAGGTATTCTTTATTACAGCGCTGGGCACACGGGAGATCGCTCCTCCAAACGTGTGCGCCGTGATATGCAACAGGTACAATATTTATGCATCATAGACATACATATTCATAGAATTCCCGAGGATTTGGTTACATATTCATTAGTTTTTCGAGAAATCATTATAATAAGTTTCCACCCACGTGAGACAGGTTATTCCTCCCAGTCTCTGTGTTCTACCGTGTCTGTTCTCAGGAGTCGCAGTCCCTCTGGTGGTCGTTTACTTCATCCGGTGGTGGTTGTTTCCTCCTCTTCATCACTGTGTCCGCTGCGTGAACTCAGACTTGTATTTTTCTTTGTTCTTGCTGCCAAGGCAGCTTCTTATTGACTTGTCTTTGTTGGTTCCCAATGTCCTTGGTTATTCCACCCTATCAGTTGCTTCTAAACTCCTGAAGCCCCCTTATCTTGGTTTCAGCTCGTGTGTCTATACTCCCTCAGGATGTTCCCATCTGACTCATCTCAGCACCTGCTGGGGCATTCTGAAAGTATCTTGTTATGTTAAATTTATGACTCTGCTGTTCTTTCTCTCAAGGTTAGTAGTTTATATTTTCACACAAGAATTAAATTGTTATGCAGGGTTCCTGCTAGGCTATATAAAAATTACTGTTTTATTATAAAGCTACTTGTTTTATTACTTAATAATTTTATTATTATTCTGATTAGTCCTTTATTCTTCTAAATCTCCTCTTCACCTAAATGCTGTAAATACCCAGGCACAGCCATGTAGAGTTCATTGCCTCTTTACCTTCAGCAGCTCCAGAGCAGGATTTCAGACTAACATACATCTATGCTGGCTATCTGGAGGTGCTAAACTTGGCCTCCTTGCTTACTTCAGAAAGATGGACAGTAGCAGTGGTTGAGCTGGGAAGACTGCTTCTTCCTGATCTACAGAGCTGGGCTGCTGCCACTGCTTCCAATGAAACGTGAAGGTTGCAGGAGGCCTCTGTTACTGGTGGGAGGGGGCTCTCACCCACAGGAACAGCTATTGCTACTCTCCTATCTTCTCTATAACAACAGAGTTTGGGTCTCTCCACTGTAAGCTAGCAAAAAGAGTATCTGGCCATTCAGACAAGATTTTCTGTTCAACCATCTTTTCTCATGCCATAGAGAAAAATGACTGGGTGAAAGTGTTTCTTTCACAAGGCTGTTGATTGAACTTGTTCTAAATAAACAAGTTAAGTGACTGTTGTGGGTTGATTTGGGACAGCAGCTAAGTATCCACACAGCTGCTCGCTCACTCTCCCCTGCCTCGCCCCAAAGGGACAGGGGAGAGAATAGGAAGAATAAAAGCAAGAAAACTCATGGGTCAAGATAAAGACAGTTTAATAGGTGAAAGAAAGAGGGGAAAAAAAACCCAAGTGGTGCGAAGACAATCACTCACCACCTTCCACAAGCAGACTGATGGCCAGCCATTTGTTTGGAGAAACAATGGCCACCTTGGAAGCCAAAAAAAAACCCCACTCCCTTCTTCCTCTACCCCAGTTTTTATTGCCAATCATGACATTATATGGTATGGAATATCCCTTTGTCCAGTTCAGGTCAACTGTCCCACCTGTGTCCTCTCCCAACCTCTTGCCCACCCCCAGCTTACTTGCTGGGCTGGAGCAGAGTGGGAAAATAAGAAAACTTTGACTCTGTGCAAGCACTGTCCAGCAATAGCCAAAATATTAGTGTGTTATGTTTTAGCCACAAATCCAAAACACAGCACCATATGGACTTGTATGAAGAAAGTTAACTCCATCCCAGCCAGACTCAATAAAGTGACATTCATTGGGGCTGCAGGGGGGAAGACCAAGAGGAGGGAAGTGACTTGCCCAGGTTCATGCTGTAGTTTATTGATAGCTAGGTTTACAACCTGTATCCTTTGATATCCCTATACCCAGCTCTGCTTACTACCCATCAGTCTGTCTGACCTTGTTCTCAGGTCTAATCTGGGCCCTCAGGCAATGCTTCTCTTCTGTGTTTTGTACAATTGCAGCTTCTTTAATCAAGTTTGAATTTGGAAATCAAGAGTCAATTATAGTTTCATTTATTTCTAAAAGTGGTTGTTGTGGTTTTGTTTAGTGAGGAGGGGCCTAAGGTGGTAGCTTCTGTAGGAAACTGCTAGAAGTCGCTCCCCTTTGTTTAGTGGACTCGTCCGGGCCTAGGGTGGACCCGCTGCTGGCCAAGGCCGAGCCAATTGGTAGCAGAATGTGCCCTGATAACACCTCTGTGATAACGTATTTAAGAAGGGGAAAACAGAAAAAAAAGAGAGAAGAGAAGATTTGAAGGAGCTGAGCAGGGGCAGAGAGGGGGAGGCATGGGCCTTGCAGGTCTCGCCCTCTGGCCACCTGCCGGGTGGCCAACTGGGCCCGACTTGGCCCGGCCCGGCTGCAAGAGGTAGAGAGGAGATGAGAAGTGAAGAGAACCTGAAAGGCATCTGCCAGCCTGTTGTGAAGAATTTTTCTTGTGAGGAACGGCTGCAGATGCCAAGGTCAGTTCAGAAGTGAGGGGGAGGAGTAATGCGGCTCCTGGCCAAGATTCCCCTGCAGCCGGGGTGATAACCATGGTGGAGCAGGTTGTCCCCCTGCAGCCCATGGAAGCCCATGGGGGAGCAGAGATCCACCTGCAGCCCATGGAGGACCCCACACTGGGGCAGGTAGAGGCCTGAAGGAGGCTGTGGCCCGTGGAGGGCCTGTGCTGGGACAGCTG
The DNA here is from genome assembly GCF_036417535.1 of Chlamydotis macqueenii. Taxonomy (NCBI): domain Eukaryota; kingdom Metazoa; phylum Chordata; class Aves; order Otidiformes; family Otididae; genus Chlamydotis; species Chlamydotis macqueenii. The sequence goes on from NC_141592.1 coordinate 42,888,503, forward strand.
TTCTAGAGGGACTGCACCCCGTGGAAGAGATGACCCACGCCGGAGCAGTTTCACGAAGGACTGTGGTGTATGGGTGGGACCCCACAAAGGAGCAGAAAAGGAATGCGAGGAGTTCTTCCCCCGACCGTGAAGCAGTGGCGTAAAACAACACGTGATGAACTGACTGCAACCCCCGTTCCCTCTTCCCCCCTGTGCCGCTTGGTGAGGGGGAAGGAGGTCGAGATAATGTTAAGCCTGGGAAGAGGGAGGCTTGGGGGGCAGGTTATCTTGTTCCCTGTCTCATTCTCCTGCTAGTTTTAGAAATAAATGAATAGTTTTCCCCAAGTCGAGTCTGTTTTGCCCATAACAGTAACTTTAAGGATTTCTCCCTGTCCGTATCTCAAACCTCAAGCCATTTTTCTTATAGTATCTCCTCCTATTCCCTTGGAGGGTGGGGGGTGTGAGAGACAGACTGTGTAGTCTGGTCCTGATCAGGGCTGAACTACGACATGGGATGATACCAGATTCAGGCAACTGTATCACTGATTCTCTCAGAAGCTGGAAAATGTGTGGGTTTGGTAGCCTCTGGTATTGGTTAATATGCAACACTTTTTTTATATATTGCTAGATTTGTCTTCAAAATTATACTGCAAGCTGTTTTAAGAACCATTTAATTCATGCAGACTTAGTAAGTAGACTGTTTATAATTCCTGAGTACTAACTAGCTTTAGTAGAAGTGCATTGATGAAATTTTTGACTTATTGGAATTTTTTGCCTTTATTCCACTCACTAGATTATATTAGATTATTATATTAGTACATGTATTTGACTTTATTAAAATGGAAACTAACAGCACTGTCCTGAGACAGATTTTAAGACATACACTGGTAGTTAGCTTCTCTAGACATCTCTGCTAATACATAGAAAACCTCATCTTTTAACACATTTATCATTCTAGTTCAGGGTTTTCAGAGTCTAAGGCAACTTGTTGAAACATACTAATACAATTAGAGAAGGAATTAGTGGAAATCTTTCACTGATTCTCATGCCCAGTTTGCAGTCCAAATCCAGAAAAAAAAAAAATTCTGTCTCCTGACTTTGGATTTGCAAGAAACTTTTATTTTTTTTTCTGGGCTATAAGTCCTCTGGATAACTTCCATGTTTGCCTGCTCTCTGTAACGTTACACTGTGCTTGAACCATCACAGTTTTCTGTGTTCTTTGGACAGTTGAAACTTGGCTAGCACACCGTGAGACTGGCCAAATCAGCTAGAAAAGATAAGGATGTTAACTCTGAAGAAGTTGTCAGAGGAAAGAAAGACAAAACATTTAGATCATTTCAGAAAGGCGGTGACTATATATTATTAGTTTTATGTTCTCTAATGAATGACAGGTTTGGATGAGATTGTCTAAAATTATTATTAGTGCTATGACTCAATATTTAATGCTGTCCTTTGAAGAATAAAATGTTGGTGGCCTTTTTGACTTTCACTCACCACTCAGCTTTCTCAATATCTTCTTTATCTGTGCTTTGTCTTATATGTCTTTACAGTTTAAGGTATTTGAGCAGATTAACTCTGACATTCTTTTTAATGACAAAAATTGCATGGTTTAAGTTAGAATTGCATTTTGTAAGTGTACAGCAGTGAAAGCTTGTGATTAATAAATGACAGTTTCTTCTCTGAGAAAACATTAGAAATTACTTCATAAAGTGTGGAATCCCCCATGTTAAGTTTTTTTAATGTTCTGTTTAATTGCACTTTTTCTACAGTTCTTATTTCCCAAATACATGTATACTGTGTGCTTACTGTGTCTTTTTGAGACTGCTTTGATGTGAATTTCAGTAGTGGCTTATTCTGCTTTTCATTTCAGATTCAGATTTCAGTTGAGATTCTTGCTTTGTTCAAGTGCTACAAAAATTTCTGGAAACTTAGCACTTTATGTAGAGTAGTGCTACTCTATTAGTGATTCTGTCATTAACTCTCTCTGCAAAGGAAATCTTTTTTGTTTGTTTTTTTTTTCCATTGTCTCAAATGTAAATGGAATTAACGAATATGCATCTGGATAAAGTCATCACTGAGAACAATAGAGACAGTGGCAAATGCATACTTAAGGATCTGTACATCCATTGTTATATAAAAAAATGTATTGGGGTTATGTGGCTAGGTTTTGGTAGCGGGAGGATGCAGGGATGGCTTCCCATCAGGAGCTGCCTCCATGATGGACAGAACCAGTTTCAACTGGCTCCAAAATGGACCCACTGCTGCCCAAAGCTGAGCCAATCAGCCATGCTGGTGGCACTTCTGTGATAACATATTTCAGAAAAGGTAAAAATGCTATGCAGCAGCAATGAGAGACAGGAGTGAGGAAAACTGTGAGAGAAAATCCTGCAGACACTAAGGTCAGTGAAGAAGGAAAGGGAGGAGATGCTCCAGGTGCTGGAGCTGAGATTTCCCCTGCAGCCCATGGAGAAAACCATGGTGAAGTAGGTTGTCTCCCTATGGCCCATGGAGTACCACATCAGCGCAGATATCCACCCTGCAGCCCATGGAGGTTAACAGTGGAGCAGAGATCAACCCTGCAGCCCATGGAGGACCCCACGCTGGACCAGGTGGATGTGTCCTGAAGGAAGCTGCATCCTGTGGAGAACCCACACTGGAACAGGCGCCTGACAGGAGCTGCGGCCTGTGGAGGACCCATGCTGGAGCAGTCCGTTCCTGAAGGACTGTACCCCATGGAAAGGACCTACGCTGGAGCAATTTGTGAAGGACTGTAGCCCATGGGAGGGACTCCACCCTGGAGCAGGGGAAAACTGTGAGGCAGAAGGACCATCAGAGACTGTGTTATGAACTGACCACAACCCCCATCCCCCCTCAATCACTCAGTGGGGGAGGAGGTAGAAGAGTCAGGAGTGAATTTGAGCCTGGGAAGAAGGGGAGGTGGGGAAGTAAAGCAAAATCAAAGGAGATTTATTCTCTATTTCCCATCAGCAGGCTATGTCCAGCCACTTCCTAGGAAGCAGAGACTCAGTACATGTAGCAGTTGCTTCAGAATGCAAACATCTTAATAATGAATGCCCCCCTCTCCTCCTTTCTCTTAGCTTTTATTGCTGAGCATGATGTCATATAGTATGGAATATCCCTTTTGTCAATTTGGGTCAGCTGTTCCAGCTATGTCCCCTCCTAAGCTCTTGTCCCCCCCCAGCCTACCAGCCTTTAGAGGAGGGAGATGGAGAGATAACCTTGATGCTGTGCAGCACTGTTCAGCAACAGCCAAGACATCAGTGCATTATCAACACCATTCTAACTACAAGTGCAAAGCACAGCACTATATGGGCTGCTATGAGGAAAGTTAACTCCATCCCAGCCAGTCACAGTACAAAAACCAAATGTTGCTAATAGATAGCAGAGAAATAAAACAAGTTGTCAAAGGCAATCATCCTTTATAGCTAGATCCCTTGGTTTTTGTATGTGTTAACAGAACATAATAAATGACATGGTTCCTAAAGAAAGGATCACACTGATGAAGAAAATTCAAGAAAGTTGACATAGCAATGAGTAACTGAAAATAATAAGTAAGATAGCAGAATATGTTGTGAATATATAACCAAAATGAAAAGGTTGATCAGAAATTTTATGTTAATGAAAAAGAACCATCATTTACTTACATTTCAGTTTCTTCTAAATTTGCTGGTTTTGACATGTTGAACTAACTTCACACATCCACTCAGTGTCAGTCCATCATAGAACACTCCAATAGAAAAAGACTTTGTTATATTTTTCCCGGTCCATAATCTATCAAAAAATGAAGGAAATAGCTTAATCTAATTTGTGCATGTGTGTTATAACTTCTCTCTAAGGAGATGCATGTGTGGAAAAATACATCCTATCTTACTTCCCTTGGCTGGGATGTTAGTGGCTAGGTCACTTCTCAGTAATGTCCTGTGGGCCTTGCAGAAACCTCTATAAGGGGAAAGGGGAGGAACATTCTTTAACCAGACTGTGGCATCTTTTTCTAGAGTTGATTGGTATGAGGTCACTCTAGTCCTTCTACCTTCTCAGACAACATTTAATGAAAAAGATAGTCCCTTAAATTGACTGAGAAAGGAGAAGACCTGAGAAGATCGAACTTGTTATTCTAACTATGTTTTCATTATGGTACCATTGATGATGACCTAGACTTTGGAAGTTTTATCCAACAGAGTGAAAACATAGGAATAAGAGACTTAGGGTTTTTAAAGACTAAGCTACATATTATTCTTGTATCAAGTTGACATAGAGTCCAGTAAATTGATTAAAGACAATTTATTCTGATGACTCAGAGATAATAACAAATATTTTAACAAATAAATATTTTATGATTGCCTGATAAATTATGCCTAAGCTTCTTTCTTACATATTAAAAAACCCTATATCGAGCAATACATAAAACCAAACAGTACAGAAAAAATAAACTGGAATATTTTTAAGAGAGATATGTTCTCCTGTTTTCCAGATAAGCAACTGACACCATTGTTTGAGTAAGGAGGCATAATAATTGTTTCTTTGACTAAAACAGAGAGTGTTCTACCAACTGTTTCTTATTTCTTGTGACACATATACCATAGATTAATATCTCAGTAGGAGTTAGCGGTTACCTACTAACAAGAAACACTTGTTCAGTGTTCTAAAGATTGTTCCCTCTCTTTTCTCCTTTCAAAATGAACTCTACATCTTTTAATGGAAAAGAAGCTAGAATACCTTTCTATCTCACCCTTCTTCACTATTATCTTCTAGTCCCAACTTTGCTTACTGATCATGAACTTTACCATGGTATTTCTGCTTTCAGAATAAGGGGGTTTAATTCAGTGAAACCATGAGGATCATTTAATTCTGTTTTCACTTGCTCATAATATATCATGCAATCAAAATCAAATTGCAACAGATCCTCTAAACTTACAATATTTTTTCTTTTCCTAAGTTTAGGGAAAAGCTAATAAAAATCAAATGAAATATTTGAGATGTAAAAAGAAATCCCAAGCCACAGAATTCTTTGTTCTCCTACTTCATGTTTCTTTCAATTTACTTGAATTTCAAATTGCTATAAAAGAAGGACTTCAGATAGGGGAAGGAACGTTACATGTTCATGAATTATCTGTCCTAGAGCGGAGAATTTTAAATGTAGTTGTATAATCTTGTGGAATTACCACTTAGAATCATAGAATCATAGAATAGTTAGGGTTGGAAGGTCATCTAGTCCAACCCCCCCTGCAAGGAGCAGGGACATCTCCAGCCAGATCAGGTTGCTCAGAGCCCCGTCCAACCTGGCCTTGAATGTTTCCAGGGATGGGGCATCCACCACCTCTCTGGGCAACCTGGGCCAGTGTTCCACCACCCTCACTGTAAAAATTATTTCCTAATATCTAATCTAAATCTACCTCCCTCTATTTTGAAACCATTGCCCCTAGTCCTATCACAACAGGCCCTACTGAACAGTCTCTCCCCTTCTTTCCTGTAGGCCCCCTTGAGGTACTGGAAGACCGCTACAAGGTCTCCCTGGAGCCTCCTCTTCTCCAGGCTGAACAGCCCCAACCCTCTCAGCCTGTACTCACAGGAGAGGTGCTTCAGCCCTCTGATTATCTTTGCGGCCCTCCTCTGGACCCTCTCCAACTGGTCCATGCCCTTCTGATGTTTGGGGCTCCAGAGCTGGATGCAGTACTCCAGCTGGGGTCTCACCAGAGCAGAGGGAGAGAATCCCCTCCCTCGACCTGCTGGCCACGCTCCTCTTGATGCAGCCCAGGATGCAGTTAGCCTTCTGGGCCACAAGGGCGTATTGCTGGCTCATGTTGAGCTTCTCGTCCACCAGCACTCCCAAGTCCTTCTCCTCAGGGCTGGTCTCGATCCATTCTCCGCCCAGCCTGTATTTGTGCCTGGGATTGCCACGACCCACATGCAGGACCTTGCACTTGGCCTGGTTGAACTGCATGAGGGTGGCACGAGCCCACCTCTCCAGCCTGTCAAGGTTCCTCTGGATGGCATCCCTCCCCTCCAGCCTGTCAATGGCACCACACAGCTTGGTGTCATTGGTGAACTTGCTGAGGGTGCACTCTATTTCACTGTCCATGTCGCCGACAGAGATGTTGAACAGGGCCGGGCCCAACACGGACCCCTGAGGAATGCCACTCGTCACCAGTCTCCACTTGGACATTGAGCCATTGACCATCACTCTCTGAGTGCAGCCATCCAGCCAATTCCTTATCCCCCAAGTGGTCCGTCCATCAAACCCATGTCTCTCCAGTTCAGAGAGAAGGATGTCATGTGGGACAGTGTCAAATGCCTTGCACAAGTCCAGGTAGATGATGTCTGTTGCTTGTCCCTTGTCCACCAATGCTGGAACCCCGTCACAGAAGGCCACCAAATTGGTCAGGCATGATCTACCCTTGGTGAAGCCATGTTGGCTGTCACCAACCACCTCCTTGCTCTCCATGTGCCTTAGCATGGTTTCCAGGAGGATCTGCTCCATGACCTTGCCAGGCACAGAGGTGAGGCTGACTGGCCTGTAGTTGCCCGGGTCTTCCTTGTTCCCCTTTTTAAAAATGGGGGGTATGTGCCCCCTCTTCCAATCATCGGGGACCTCACCAGACCGCCACGACTTCTCTTGATAATCTTTGCTTGACCATGGTGACTGGGAGAGGTGCCTGAGGACTGGAGGAAAACAAATGCCCCCCCCCCCCCCCCCATCTTCAAGAAAGGCAGGAAGGAGGACCCAGGGAACTACAGACCGGTCAGCCTCACCTCCATTCTTGGGAAGGTGATGGAGCAGCTAATCCTGGAAACCATTTCCAGGCACACAAAGGACCAGAAGGTGTTTGGGAGTAGCCAGCATGGATTCACCAAGGGGAAGTCATGCCTGACCAAAGCTGATAAACTTCTATGATGAAATGACTGACCTGGTGGTCAAGGGGAGAACAGTGGATGCTGACTACCTAGACTCGACTAAGGTTTTTGACACTGTCTCCCATAAAATACTCATACAGAAGCTGATGGAAGTATGGGCTGGATGAGCAGACACTGAGGTGGACTGAAAATTAGCTAAATGGCCGGGCCCAGACTGTGGTGATCAGTGGCACGAAGTCTAGTTTGATACCCGTGACTAGCGGTGTATCCCAGGGATCAATACTGGGTCCAGTCCTGTTCAGCCTCTTCATTAATGATCTGGATGATGGGACAGTGTACCCTCAGCAAGTTTGCAGATGACACAAAAGTGGGAGGAGCAGCTGATACGCTAGAGGGTTGTGCTGCCATCCAGAGAGACCTGGACAGGCTGAAGAAATGGGCTGACAGGAACTTCATGAAATTCAACAAGGGAAAGTACAAGGTCCTGCACCTGGAGCGGAACAACCCCGGGCACCAGTATATGCTGGGGGCCACCCAGCTGGAAAGCAGCTTGGCAGAAAAGGACCTGGGGCTCCCGGTGGACACCAAGATGAACATGAGTCAGCAACGTGCCCTTGCTGCAAAGAGGGCAAATGGTATCCTGGGCTTCATTAGGAGGAGTGTTGCCAGCAGGTGGAGGGAGATGATCCTTCCCCTCTACTCAGCACTGGTGAGACCCCACCTGGAGTACTGTGTCCAGTTCCGGGCTCCTCAGATGAAGGAACTGGAGCATCTGTCCTATGAGGAAAGGCTGAGAGAACTGGGACTGTTTAGCCTGGAGAAGAGGAGGCTCAGGGGGGGATCTCATCAATGTGTATAAGTACCTGAAGGGAGGGTGAAAACAAGGTGGAGTCAGGCTCTTTTCAGTGGTGCCCGGTGACAGGACCAGGGGCAAAGGGCACAAGCTGAAACACAGGAAGCTCTGTCTGAACATAAGAAAACACTTTTTTACTGTGAGGGTGACTGAGCACTGGAACAGGTTGCCCAGTGGCGTTGTGGAGTCTTCCTCTTTGGAGATATTCAAAAGTTGTCTGGAGATGGTCCTAAGTAACCAGCTTTAGGTGGACTTGCTTGAGCAGGGGAGTTGGACCAGATGACCTCCCGAGGTCCCTTCCAACCTCAACCATTTCACGATTCAATGAACAGACAGGGACCCCAAGACAGAAATGCATATACATGTAGACACTTGGCTTTTGAGGCAAGCTACAGTGTCCTTAAGTAATCATAGAATCATAGACTAGTTTGGGTTGGAAGGGTCCTTTAAAGGTCACCTAGTCCAACCCCTCTGCAAGGAGCAGGGACACCTTCAACCAGATCAAGTTGCTCAGAGCCCTGTCCAACCTGGCCTTGAATGTTTCCAGGGACAAGGCACCTACCACCTCTCCGGGCAACCTGTTCCAGTGTTTCATCACCAACTCCTCCCACAAAACAGAAAAGCTTCCAGTAGGTGAAGCTGGCAAAGGCTAACAGCAGCATTATAGAAGTGAGAGAACCAAGAAGCTCCTACGGGAAGAACAAAGCCTCATTTCCAAAAGAAACTACCTAATGGAAGTAGTGAGTAGTGGGTCTGACAGTCTCCAGAACCAGTTATAATACTAGTAAGATGTAGTTAGCCACATCACCTCCTGGCCATCTCATTTGACTGATTACCTCCAAGTCCCCAGAGGTGTTTAAGTTAAAATGCAATTTCATTCTGTTCCATGTTCCACCCACCTCATGCAAATGTCTGGTTCTGGCATAGTACCAAACAGATGAAAAACCTGGTTAAATCAGACTAGAAGAGTTGCAAATAGTCTGAATTGCACCACACATACTAAACATAAGTACCCACAGGCACCTAAAGCAGGACTTGTTCCCCAACAGCTTAAAAAAAGTTCACATCTCTTCCCATTTCTATATATGAATATACGAATATGCCCTTATCTCCCCAGAAGGGATCATTTTTACAGCACTTGCAAGCTCAATATTAGCATCACACTAAGGACAGCTACAGTGCTTTCAGTCAGCACAGAATGCAGGTAAAAGACCAAGCTGACCTAAGTCTCACTGGTCTTCAGAGCTAACATATGCACACAAAGGTCAACATCGTCACACAGGTAGAGTCTCATTTGCCATCTTGCAAGACCCAGTCTACGGGCACATGGGCACCCTACCCTCCCCTGCAAAATTCAACACAACTTCCATACTCCATGAGTCAACATACAGATTCTTGGCTGATTGAACAGAGGAAGCAAAAGCAAGCCACGGTTGAGCTCTGAGGTGCAAATTCATAGGAGAGCACATCAAATTCCAGATGTGCTCTCTATTTGTAGATGTGGCCTCTTTGCAAAGATTGTCACAGGCTGAGCCACATTTTTGGGAAAACAAACTTCTCTCACACAAATGCACAGTATTCAACAGACTACTTATGAATGTCAGTTATGCCAAATGCTAGGGCTTTCTTTTCTGAAGCGGTGGTCTTCAGGTAAGAAATTATGTGATATCCTCTCCAGGTTCCCCTTGAAAAGTTCTAAAAGGCTATTTTCGCTATAGCCCACAGCATTATGAAAATAAACATCAGTATTTTGAAAGCAACAAACATGTAATTCTGGGAAACGTTCTTTCAATGAAGAACACTTCCCCACTTGGTGTCATTGGCGAACTTGCTGAGGGTGCACTCTATTTCACTGTCCATGTCGCCGACAGAGATGTTGAACAGGGCCGGGCCCAACACGGACCCCTGAGGAATGCCACTCGTCAACAGTCTCCACCTGGACATTGAGCCGTTGACCACCACTCTCTGAGTGCGGCCATCCAGCCAATTCCTCATCCACCGAGTGGTCCGTCCATCAAACCCATGCCTCTCCAGTTTAGAGAGAAGGATGTCGCGCGGGACAGTGTCAAATGCCTTGCACAAGTCCAGGTAGATGATGGCCGTTGCTTGTCCCTTGTCCACCGATGCTGGAACCCCGTCACAGAAGGCCACCAAATTGGTCAGGCACGATTTGCCCTTGGTGAAGCCATGTTGGCTGTCACCAACCACCTCCTTGCTCTCCATGTGCCTTAGCATGGTTTCCAGGGGAATCTGCTCCACGACCTTGCCAGGCACAGAGGTGAGGCTGACCGGCCTGTAGTTGCCTGGTCCTCCTTGTTCCCCTCTTTAAAAATGGGGGTTACGTTACCCCTCTTCCAGTCATCGGGGACCTCACCAGACCGCCACGACTTCTCAAGTATGATGGCCAGCGGCTTGGCAACTTCATCTGCCAGTTCCCTCAGGACCCAGGGATGCATCTCATCAGGTCCCATGGACCTGTGCACCTTCAGGTTCCTCAGATGCTCCCGAACCTGCTCTTCCAGTACAGTGGGCGGTTCTTCATTCTCCCAGTCCCTGCTTGTGCCTTCCACAACTTGGGCGATGTGGCTAGAGCCCTCGCCGGTGAAGACCAAGGCAAAAAAGTCGTTGAGCACCTCAGCCTTCTCCATGTCCCGGGTAACCAGGTCTCCCATTTCCTTCTGGAGAGGGCTCACATTCTCCCCGGTCTTCCTTTTATCTCCCACATACCTATAGAAGCTTTTCTTGTTGCCCTTGACATCCCTGGACAGGTGTAATTCTGTCAGGGTTTTATAGCCTTCCTTACCTGATCCCTGGCTGCTCAGACAATTTCTCTGTATTCCTCCTAGGCTATCCGTCCTTGGTTCCACCTCCTGTAGGCCTCCTTTTTGTTTGTCAGTTGGTCCAGGAGCTCCTTGTTCATCCATGCAGGCCTCCTGGTGTTTTTTTCCCGACTTCCTCTTTGTTGGGATGCATCGCTCCTGAGCTTGAAGGAGGCGCTCCTTGAATATCAACCAACTTCCCAGGAGGGAAGAGAGGCCCAGGACCTTATCCCATGGTATTCTGCCCAGCAGATCCCTGAAGAGGCCAAAGTCTGCTCCCCTGACGTCCAGGGCAGAGAGCTTGCTGGATATTAAATTTTGCCCAGTGAATTACTGGTTTTACTTTTGTTTCAACCCAGTTAATTGTACTACTGATTTGTATTTGCTACTGTACTGTTATTTTGAGATAAATTGTTTAGTCCTAAAGCTACTGGTCTGGTGTCTTGTTACTGTATTGGGTGTACATGTGTCAGAGTCTCTGACCAAGTTCTTTTAGATACTCCACACAAGGATGCTTTAATGTTTTAATACCAAATTTACTTAGTTGAAGATATGTGATGATACATGAGATTCTGATTTAGCAGAGTGATACAGCAATATACTGAAATCACAACACAAGCATAATATAGCAATTGCAATATACAGTTGAATCACAAAACAAACGTGATTCCCATTACCAGTCTCTTTATGCTCATTGTCACAACACTAGGCGTCCCCAATTGCTAGAAGGAATACATGGGTTGAAGCCAACTCAAGCCAGTTGCTCTCTTCAAAGTTCATTTTGCTGGTTAATATTTTCTATTAATATTTTTAGGGAAAGCCATTTACATAACCAATTGACCCACTCAACTGATACAGCCATTTATCTAGAGCAAAGGTGACCCTCTGGTTCCCTTGATCTTGAGATAAGTTCAGATAAATTCAGCTTCCTTTACGATAGCTGTGGTTATTTCCTACATTCTTTTCTGAGCTTCATGAGTGTGTCATCCTTGCCTATCTTCTCTGAGCCTTCTTCTATTGTAGGGGTTCCTTGATCAGTCACAACATGGCAATGTTTTGGTAGTGGGGGGTCTGCAGGGATGGCCTCTGTGGGAAGAGGTCAGGGGCTGCCCTGTGCCAGGCACAGCCAGTTCCAGCTGGTTCGGCAACAGACCCACCGCAGGTCAAAGCTGAGCCAATCAATCTGTGAAAACACATTTAAGAAGGTGGGGCCAGACAGAGAGGGAAGGAAAAAAATAAAACAAGAAGAGAAACGGCAGAGGAGGAGGAAGTGGAAGTGCTCCACAGTGCTGGAGCAGATATTCCCTGCAGTCCATAGATGACCAATGCCAGAGAAGATAGATATTTCCTGAAGAAACTGCAGCCCAAGGAGAATCCACATTGCAGCAGATTTTTTTCCTGAAGAACTGCATCCTGTGGGAGAGCCCATGCCAGAGCAGGGGAAAAGTGTGAGAGGGAAGGAGCAGCAGAGAGAAACTGCTATGTACTGACTGTAATCCCCCAATATCCCCCTGCACCATTCAGCAGGGTGGGGCAGGGTAGAGGATATCAGAGTGAAGGAGTCAAGTTGAGTCTAGAAGGGGGAGAGGAAAGGTGTTTTAATGTTTGTCTTTGTTTCTCACTACCCATATCTATTTTAATTGGCAATATATTTTTCCCCAAGTTGAGTCTGTTTTGCCCATGACAGTAACTGGTAAGCAATCTCCCTGTCTTTATCTCAACCTATGAGCTTTCTCATCCTATTTTCTCCCCCATCCTGCTGAGGAGGGGGAATGAATGTGCAGCTGGGTGTGCAGTGGGCATTTTGCTTTTAGCTAAGGCTAACTCACCACATTAACCATATCCCAAACCTATAACTTGTCAGGACTGCCTTAAGCCCCTTATACAGGCAAAGTATGAAAGCCTCCCCTGTCATGCTGTCCCCTTGTGTGAGGGATTTCAGTGATGGTCTGTGTAGGGCCACTGTGGGAAATTGCAAGCTGCACACAGCTGTGAGAACACGACCTTGGAGAGGGGAGCTAGGAGGGTTGCTATTGAGCAGTATGTTGCTGTTATCCGGGAACCGCTGTTAGCCAGCAGGGCACGTACTTGGCAGGCCTTGCTGCATGCGCTGGCCACGCGTGCATCAACACCTGGTCAGTACTCTTCCACTGAATCTGCTGAGGGTATAAACAGAGGCGGCTCAGAGCGGAGGGAAAGAGAAAGGACCCAGAGCTCACTCTACGAACAACAGGGGATGCCCTGAAGGTGCTGCACCTACCTCCCTTCTCTGCTCTGACCCCGCTGATCATCATCCTCCTGCTCAGCGGTGTCTCCGGCTTAGTTGGGTTGGTAAGACTCTCACAAAGGGAAAACAATATGCTAGTGACTGCTTATGCTAGGAACTGTAACTGCTTATGCTAGGAACTGCTTATGCAAGGCTATAATAGAGCAATAAATACTGTTGTGCTTTTAAATAGCATATGCTGGGTGAACTTTGTGCATAGGAATCCTACGAACCAGGTACACCCCTAGACACATCTGCTCTGCCTCTTGCACCTTCATTTCTCTTCAGGTTGTAGTAACTGTCCAGCAACATACCTAGCTTACAGTCTTCCTCAGTATGTTAGCAAGCCTTTTTCCAAATACACTCTTGCCCCACTTTGCCAAATGTATCCCATCCCTGCTCAGCAATCCTCACTCCTCAAATAAGGTCCCGTAGTTATAGAAGCCAAAGCCCTATCTGTGTGACATCAGCCCCACAGCCAGGTGTTGATCTACTGAATGAGTCTGGTTCTACGTGAGCCTTTCCCCTTCACTGACAGGACTGAGGAGACACCATCTGAGCCCCTGTGCCCTTTACCCCCATCCCCAGAGCTCTGTAGTCACTTTTGATACACTTTAGGATACCCTTGACAGTACTGTTCCTGCCTACATGGAAGAACAGGAAAGGGGTAATAGTTGGAGGACTGGACAAGCCCTGTCAGTCCCTCTGCAACATCCTGGATCCTAGCTCTTGGCAAGCAACAAACCTCCTGAGACATCAGGTCAGGTTGGCAGATTGACGTCTCCATCCCCTGCAGGAAGAAGTCTCCAGTAACTATCACATGCTTTTTCTTCTTCGTGCAGACACAAGGCTTTGGCTCACCTAGCTCTGATGAATCCCCTGAAGGGTCTTGTTTGTCCTCACTGGTGCCCAGAGCATTATTCCTATTCTGAAGTGCTTGGTCTCTCTGTGCCCCTGCTCTATCTGTTGTTCTCTGTGAGGAGGAGTTTAAGAGAATGGGGTGTGCCAAAAGGATTGGAGAGACACAAATAAGTTTGAACATACACAAGGGCTATGGATCCCTCCTAGGAGGCTACTCAACAGGCATTCATGTAACTCCTGCCCCGGGACAAAGAAGAGACCAATCTTGTGAGCTGAAAGAAGAGGCCCTCACAGCCAGAGTCAAACCACCAGGATGACCATTGTGCTGGTTTTAGCTGGGACAGAGTTACTTTTCTTCACAGTAGCTGGTATGGGGCTCTGTTTTGGATTTGTGCTGGAAACAGTGTTGATAACACAGGGATGTTTTGGTTACTGCTGAGCAGTGCTTACACAGAGTCAAGGCATTTTCTGCTCCTCACACCACCCCACCAGCAAGTAGGCTGGGGGTGCACAAGAAGTTGGGAGGGGATGCAGCTGGGACAGCTGACCCCATCTGACCAAAGGGATATTCCATACCACATGACACTGCTCAGCAACAAAACTAGGGGGGAGGTTGGCAGGGCAAGTGGCTGCTCGGGGACTGGCTGGGCATCAGTCAGTTGGTGGTGAGCAACTGTTTTCATTTGCATCACTAGTCTTTCTTGGGTTTTATTTCTCTCTGTTATTTTCCTTTTCATTACAATTTATTATTATTTTATTTCAATTATTAAACTGTTTTTATCTCAACCCATGAGTTTTCTCAATTTTACCCTTCCAATTCTCTCCCTCCATCCTGCTGAGGGGGAGTGAGCAAGCAGCTATGTGGTGCTTAGTTGCTGGCTGAGGTTAAACCAGGACAGCCACGCAGTATTACTAGGGCAGCCTTTGGGCTTTGTGCTGTCCTGCATGACACAGGCAATATTGTCCACTAAAATGGAAACCCAAAACAAAATGCCAACTTCAAAAGAATGTGCGCATGGTGATGTAGTGATCCTAACTAAAAGAGAATTGTACATCGAGGAGTTAATGATCCACGCAACAATTGACCTAAGTAAGCCCAGGCCTGCATTGTGCTGCACATATCCGTTAGCCACAGGATAAACTCAGCCAGCTCATTGTAACAGAGAAGCATGCAGGCAGCTCCCATTTGGTATCAATGATTACACTCCCTGCATTTCCTTGCCTTGATCTAAAAGTAAAGCAGTGAGTTCTCATGTAAATATCCTTTCTGTTTGACAGCAGAAAAAAAACCAGAGTTGTTTTCTTGTTAAAAAAAACAACTATAAAAGCTCAAATGACCAAAATGGGGTAACCCTTTCTACATACAGGGTTTCCATGGTGTGCTGCATCCTCATCAGAGGCCCATTCAATGCTGCACAACTCGGAGTTCCCAGCTTCTGAAGGGATGTAACGTTATCTATACTATCCTCTCCTTCTTCATAGCGTTAGCTCTAATAAATACCATTTTAAATGATACATTACAGAGTCTAAGCGCCTTTCTTACCCGGATCATCATGAACCAGCATCTCCTGGTGCAAAACACCCTCCTTCCTCTCTACTCTCGAATCCCTATCCCCCCAATCCCCTTCTGCCCTCTACCCCGCTCCTCCCTCTTTCCACCTCCCCACACTCCCTCCTCCTTACCCCCAACCTCCTCCTCCTCCTTTCCCCCTCCCTACTTCCCCTCTTCCCCTTCCCTTCAACCCCACGCCCCGTGCCTCCTCCCCTCTCCCTCCCCTCCTCTTCCTTCTTCCCCCCTCCCCATACCCCTCCTCACTTCCTGCCCCCCTCCCAACTCCCCCTCCCTATTTTCTCCATCTCCTTCTCCTCTCCGTACCCCCTCCCACCCCTCCCCCATTTCCCTCTCCCCTCCCATGATAGGTGTTTTACCTTTTACAATTTCTTCTCTAGACTAATGTCTTTTCGCAAAAGAAGAAAAGTTGCAGGGAAAGCAAATAAAATTCTACAAGTCACAAACTTTTTGCTTTTTCATCATTCTTTATAAGGTTCTGCCTCTCCCTTTCCCAACTATGTGGCTCTCGCTTCTCCGGACATCTGTCACAGTAATCAAGCACGCTGCTGCTATCTTAAACCTCTTATGGGAAAGCTGCAGCAGTCAGGAGCTGTGCAAGGTTTGGAGCTTCCCCTCCCCATTCTGAAACACACATCCCTATCCTTTGGAACCTAACACTAGTAAGAGGCAGAATGAAAAAAAAAAAAAAAACCAAAAAAAAAACAACCCACAGAAAAGTATGGGAACATCCCACTAAAATGGCTTAGTTCACCTATGACAAATCAGTATGTTACTGTGGCCACAAGGTCACTCACTCTTCACCTCTCGGCACTTCACAGCCTAAGCAGAAACAGTGAGAATTATCAAGACTAGGTAAAACCCATGTCTGTGTAATATGGCACCTGTTGCAGACAGGCTGGCATTTACCTTTCCCGGTTGATCAAAAAGTTACCCGAGTACCCTCAGCATTGCAGGAGTCAGGCAGCCAGGACGGGGCAGGAAGCATCAGGGCATGTGTCAGATTCATCACTGCTTGCTTGTCCCCGAATTAGAGAGGGTTTTGCAAGCCACACTGAAAAGGAGAGGGAATGGGAAGTACCATGAACCACCTCGCTGAACTTGTCCCCCTCCTCAAGGCTGCTGTCGAGTTGCTGCCATTCCTCGTTCTCTGCCGTCCTTACTAGGGGACGAGATCTCCGTGCATCCGCAAAGGTGCTTCCCCACCGCTACAGCAGCGTGTTCTACAACAGGGGCAAGCGGGGGGACTCTTCTCCCCCTGCCTCCCGCGGCACGAGGGCAGTTCTCACAGGCCGAAATAGTGAAGGAGGCTGCGTCTCTGGTGAATGCCTGGAGACAGCAGTCTTTCCTAGTTTGGAGGAAGAAGGGGAGAGCCCCATCCAGTAAGCTACGCTCAACTCTGGGGCTTTTCCTGCGTTGGGTGATGCCGATCCTCCTTTCCATTGGCTGTGTATTTCCTCTTCCTTCCTGTGTGCAGTAGCAGTGGCTATTGGACAGAGAAGAAATGAAGAAAAAAAGAGAGAAATAATTTTAAAAAACTCAAAACAGGTGGAGAAAGAAAGAAACTGGGAGACGTTGAACTTAGAACGGGAAAGAGCTGAGGAATACAGTCAGTGTTCTTACAGTAACAACAGAATAGGGAACAGAGGTGGGCACTCAGGAAGAGGGGTGTAGATTAAAGAGGCGGAAGAGGAAGAAGGGCCTAAGATTCACTATATCGCGGCGCTTGGGAAGTCACTGCCGGTGGATCCGCCCCCCCGAGGGAGGGAGGGGGAGAGAGAGAGAGAGAGAGAGAGAGAGAGAGGGGCAGGCAGGCAGGCAGGCAGGCAGGCAGACAGACCGACAGACCGGCCGGCCGAACAAACAAACAAACAAACAAACAAACAAACAAACAAACAGATGCTTTTTTGCTTCACCGCCTCCATTTCTTTTCCCCTTTTTGTCGCTTGTTAGCTTCGCGCTTGGGGGTCAGTGTGTAAGGCGGGAGGGACCTAGGTTAAAGCGACGCCTGAGCAGCCCAGCGGGAGCCTAGGGACAGGCCTGGGCTGCAGCCTCAAAATTAGGATGTCCCGACATGAAGGTGAGAGACTCAAGACCGGGGGGAGGGGAGGGGAGGGGAGGGGGAAAGATGTCCTTGAACTCTGTACGGCGTTATGGCCTCGCATGCTGCCGTGTGAGGTGGGTCAACATGGCGGCGCCGCCGTCGCTGAGAGCGGGGCCTTTCGATCACGGAAAGTAGCAATGGTGGGAGGAGAAAGGCGGCGGCCAGGCCTCACTTTGCAGTGTCGCAGGAGGGGAGGTGGTGGCCGTGTCCGTTACGTGTAGGCCCCGAGTCCTTCTGTCGCCACTAAGCACGTACACCAGGCCCGTGCTCGCAGCTTGAAATTAGTCTGGTCTCTGTCACCCCTCGCTAGCCTGCGACTCGGGCCTTGTCTTGCTCCGGACAAGGAGTGTGTCCGAGGCAGATAATAGAGGGGAGGAGACAGGAGAACTGTTTATTTTCACTCTTCTTACTTCACTATTAGAAGGATAGGCCTGAGAGGGGGGCCTGGAGGAATCTGTTTTGGGGGAAAGGAGGAAGGTGTAAGGGAGGTGAGAGGTGTGTAGCAGGGTAGCTTGCTGATGTGTCCTGGGAGTTGTAAATGGCATGATGTGAAAGGGAAAAGGGGTGCAGGAGGGGAAGAGGAGGCAGGCCTGGCATGAGGGAAAGTACCCCAAGGTTTCTTAGGGTAGGGAGGAGGAGAAGGGATTGTGGAACATGAGGCACGGGGAGAGTAGTGCTTGAGGGGAGGCAATGCTAGGAGGGTGGCCTCGCATCCTGAGGAAGTGGATTGGGGTGTGGTCTGTTTTGGTATAATGAAGGCAGGGAGAGGGGGTTTGCGCTGCAGGTGTAGAAGGCACTCATGCACGTAATTGGATGTGGTATTGGGAGAAAGAGTTTATGCAGTCTTCATGGCATTGTTCAGCTGTAGTTTGTATTTTGGTGGATTTGGCAAGTTGAGAAGTAATATATTCTCTTTTAAATTTTGTATTTTAAAAGAGGAAACATGCCGATGTAGTAGCAGCTTTTGTGGAGAGATCATTATGCAATTGTTTTGTGTGTTTGTCCTTGTTCTTCTGTTGTGTTTTTTTTTTTTGGTGTTTTTTTTTTTTTTGCTATGGGTAAGTGAAGTGGATAGTTAAGGATTAATAAAAAATAAGTGAGAAGAATGGAGAGAAAAATGAAAAAAGGGAATTTATGTAGAGAGAAGTTGTGTGTGATATTTGTAAGTAAACTTACTTGGTTTTCTACCTCTTTTTACTGATAGTTGCACTAGCATAAAATATTCTGTAGAAGTTCTTTCTTGTATCTTGAAAGGATAATTTTTTTCTCTGTTAGGAACTGAATTTAACACCTGGCTCCATATATAATTTTGATTCTCCTAGAGCTGTGAGAATAACCTTTTTAAAAGGAATGGAGATATCTTTATTTAATCTTAATGTTTTGAAAGCAATGTGCTAGAAGACTTCAGTGTTTGGGAGTAATAATACTGAATTTGAGATGGAGGGCTGGTAGCTTAATGCTGAACTAGACTAAGTATGATGGCTATTCAGTGTATAGCTACAGCATTTTGTTAGTGTATGTGCTTGTCTATTTAAGACCAGTCTTGCACTTTTTTTCCCTGGTAAAGATACCAAATCCTTTTGGTTCTTTTCTGATTAAGATGTAGATTTGTGCTTTGGTGGTGTGTGAATTTATTCTTTTTTAATTTTTATTTTATTTTATTTTTTATTTTGTGGGTTTTAGTTTTTGGGGTTTTTTTGGTGGTTTTTTGTTTTTTTTTTTTTTTTTCAAAGGGAGGGGTGGGGTTGTTGGATTATCTGCATCCTATGCAGATAACGAGGCAAATGCTAACAACAGTGAGTAAAATAAGGATTAATAAAAAGTTTTTGTTTGTGGCTTTGTTGGAAAAAGTACTCCATAAACTGCTGCTGTGATAGATAATCATGATATGCAATTTAAAGCACAGTAGTAGGATTGTTAGGTTGTTAGTTAAATTGCACTGGTTAAAGCTACAACAGTAGTATGATGTATTGTTCAGTGTTGCAATGTTTTAATAAAAGAAGAATTATTAAAACAGGGTTTTTTTAAAATGTGTTTGATAGAGGTTATCTTTTGAGGTTTTTCTAGTGGATGTCAGATTTTGTTTGTAGTGTGGGGAGTAATGTTTTTCTTAGTCTCTCTATTCATCAGCAGAAATTGAAGTATGGAAATAATGTTAAGCATGGTTTTGTTCAAAAAACATTGGTATGCCTGTTTCAAGTTTTTAAGTTGCATGTTTTTTTTAAATGAAAATAGTTATCTTCTAATAAACTGTTGATGATAATGTTACATTGTTGACATAAATATCTTTTTATATAAAGAAGGAAAAACTCCATCAAAACTGAAAAGATATAAAGCTGGAGCAACAGTTTTACTTTGTGATAGACTTTTATAGGAACCTGGTTTGTCTTGAGTTTTCTTAATGGTTTTCTTTTATTCCTCATTTAACATGTTTGAAGTGTTAATTTTCTATTAGTTACAAGGTTAGAATAAGTTGCCTTGATGTAGGGTCTGTGGTTGGCTGAGAGTTCTCAATCTCTAAATTGATGGAAGTTCTTTTTGTAAAGATAAGGTATAGGAGAAAGGTGAGTTTCAGTCATGTTAATAAATTGTATTTCTGCTGTGTGTTTTTGTCAAAATGTCTTGTTCTTGCCAGAATCAGTTTTGTGATGGGGAAGGATGTATTTGAGAAGATAAATGCTGGAGAACTTGAAGTTCCAGTGTCTCAGGGCTCTAAATAAGTATCTGATGGAGGTATAAGCTTACTTTTCATCAGAGTCTCTTGGCAATTTGCTTTGTGGCAAGATATTAAGTCATGTTGTGGATCAGAAGTTGATTGGGAGGCAGGAAAAGAGAGAGTAGAATTCAACCATTGACCTTTTGCCATTGACTGTTTAATACCTTCAGAAATGTAACTGGTATAGAACTTTTAAAAATTATCCAGAGTGGAGGATGGGAATAGTGGGATATAAATGTTTGCAAATAAGACAGTTATTTGAGCTAGGGGTGACTAGAAGGTCTTTCAAGGAAGTTTAGAAAGAGCTAAATAAGCTCAATGCATGAGCAGCACAAGATGAGTGAAATAAACTTGTGTTAAAAGGAAAAGCAATAGGGAGAAATTTAACTATTCAGGTACCTTAAAGCGTCTACTTCAGTGCTATCAACTTGGGAAAAGGTTGTGGGGTATCACTGTAGATAATCATGCTTCTGTTTTTACTGCTACTGTGTTTGTTGGTAAGATGTGGTGGCCTTCTATGATGGGGTGACAGCATCGGTGGACAAGGGATGAGCAACAGACATCATCTACCTGGACTTGTGCAAGGCATTTGATACTGTCCTGCACAACATCCTTCTCTCTAAACTAGAGAGACATGGGTTTGGCTTGAATCCCCTCCAAAGAACTCAAGAAGTTATGTGACTCAGGGTGGAGGGGAGAAGAGACAAAGGACTATTGCATTAATAGAGACTGAAAAAATCTTTATCTTCAAGGTTGCCAAAGAGAATCTGAAAAGAATGAACAGCTTAAGTAATACAAACAAAGAGTGCCTATAACTGGGTTTTTGTTTTTCATAATACAAGAACAGGAGATCATACAGTTAAAGAGGCTGATGTTTCAAAACTGATTAAAAGAAGTGCTTTTTCACACAGTGTATAACTAGACTGCAATACTTTTTCACAGAAGTAATTTTACCATCTGGTTTCTAGTTTGAAGAATTAAAACTTTGGGTTCTGTCTCAAACTTTGTATTTTATGTGTCTCAACTATTTGAGACTAAAAGGTTGCTGTAGAGAATCTAATATCTGATATTCTGTGATGTTCCTAAAACTTTCTATGAATAGTTAGCTGAATCTCTGATCTGAACTCATGCTAATTCCTATGTTCTTATGTAAATATGATCCTTAATGTAATTTACATGTATTGGGTTTACGTGGCAAGGTTTTGGTGGTGGGGGGCTGCAGGGGTGGTCTTAGTGAGAAGAGACATGGAGCTGCTCATGTGCTGGACAGAGCTGGTTCTAGCTGGCTCTGCAAAGGACCCACTGCTGGCCAAAGCTGAGCCAGTCATTGAAGCTGATGGCATCTCTGAAAACAAATCTAAGAAAGGGTAAAAATGCCGTGCAGCAGTGCGTGTAAGAAAGGGGAGAGGGGAGTGGAAGTGTAAGAAACAATCTTGTAGACAGCAAGGTCAGAAAAAAAAAAGGAGAGGGAGGAGGTGTTCTGGGTGCTATAGCAGGTATACTTCCCTGCAGTCTATGGAGAGGAGTGGGAGCAGGCCAGTGGTGGGGCCTGTGGAGAGGACTACAATGGAACAGGCTCCAGGAGGAAACTGCAGCCCATGGACAGGATCTGGTGCAGGAGCAGGCTAGTGGTGGAAACTGGCCCATGGAGAGGACCCCATGCTGGAGTAGCCTTTTCCTGAAGGACTATAGTCTGGGGAGAGGACCCATGCTGAAGCAGGGGAAAAGTGTGAGGAGAAGGAGCAGCAGAGACAAACTGTTATGAACTGACCACAACCCCCAATCCACATTCCTCCTGTGCCTCTGTTTGGGGGGAGGAAGTAGAAGAATTGGAAATGAAGGAGTAAAGTTGAGCCTGGGAAGAAGGGGGGGGAGGAGAGAGGGAAGGTGCACTCATAGAAGTGCTTTCAACTTTTCTTATCACTTGCATAAGTGCTCTTCATTAATAGAGTTCAGAACTGAATCTCAGAAGTGAGTGCAAGCAGTTGCTTGACTCATACCTTTTGCAATCATTGGTTCAAGGTTGGAACCCTTTTCTGAACACGAATAAAACCCTCAAGGTACTTTGAAAAGTGACTAGGTTTGTTGTTTAAACTAAAGCTGTCTTTTCTAACTCTTTGCAGTTTAAGCTTTTAAAACACCCACCCTCCTCCCCAACGCTTAAGATCCTGTGAACTATGTTATATACATCTTAATTTTGTCCCTGTCCCATGCTGTCGTATGTATTGCCCATGTAAGATGAAAATATCAACAAATGTAAGTTGACTTGGTTGCTGTACAGATAGAAGGCTCATCCCTAGACTCTTGTGCTGTAAACCATGATCATCTTTCATCTTATAGACTTGTAATTGTAAATTATATTCATTAAATCAGTTGTAGATTTATTAAGTTGAATTGGAAGCTGGGTGGTATCAGTTGACTCCTAAATACTTCCCTTGGTTATCTTCAACTTCAGAGCACTCTAAGGATGAAAAGCTTTTTGCCCTGCGTTTTTGGATACTGAAAGTACAATAGATGCAATGATCTGCAAAATGTTCTCTTTCGGGTCTCTTGGTATAAGGCCTACAAATTGCCAGACTATTTGATAGGCAGGACCTGACAGTATGAAAAAAAAACAAAAACAAAACTTCTAGGATAAGGAAGACTTGGTGTTGAGGAGCTGAAAAGCAATATGGAATCTTTTTATAGAAGAGTGCTTTATAAGTAAAGGATGGTCTTAGACTAGTTCTATGACCCTTATGGGTCAAACTAGTACTGGTAGATGTTGCTATAGATGTTATTCCAGATAGTTGCCTGAAGGAACAGGGGATCTGCAGAGCACAAGTTATTAGACTTAACAAATGGTGACATATTAAAGAAATAATTAAAATGGTGTTTTCAAATACGTGGGTCTGTTCTATAGTCTGTCATGGTGTGAGAAAAGTAAATTAGTCTTTTACGTAATGGGGAATTATGGCTTTCCAGTAACTGGCTCCTTGTAATATAGAGCTTAGTTACTCTTTTGTTGCTTATATTCTGGAAGCAGGAAAAATTTAAGCAGTGTGACCAGAAAACTGAATAAGGAGCTCATCTCTGATTGGATTGTTGAGAATCATAGAATGGTTAGGGTTGGAAGGGACCTTCAAAGGTCATCGAGTCCAACCCCCCTGCAAGGAGCAGGGACATCTCCAACCAGATCAGGTTGCTCAGAGCCTCATCCAGCCTGGCCTTGAACGTTTCCAGGGATGGGGCATCCACCACCTTTCTGGGCAACCTGTTCCAGTGTTCTACAACCCTCATTGTAAAAAATTTTTTCCTAATATCCAATCTAAATCTACCTCCCTCTATTTTGAAGCCATTACCCCTCGTCCTATCACAACAGGCCCTACTGAACAGCCTCTCCCCATCTTTCCTGTAGGCCCCCTTGAGGTACTGGAAGGCCCCTATAAGGTCTCCCTGGAGCCTCCTCTTCTCCAGGCTGAACAGCCCCAACTCTCTCAGCCTGTCCTCATAGGAGAGGTGCTCCAGCCCTCTGATCATCTTTGTGGCCCTCCTCTGGACCCTTTCCAACTGGTCCATGTCCTTCTTTGTTCTTATGTTGGGGGCTCAAATCATATGTAAAAATACAACAATCTATACAGGAATTAAAAAACAAACAAACATCTTGGAAATAATAATGGTTTGGGGGTACAGAACTCTGAATTCTGACTTGGAGGGATGCTGTGATGGATGTCTTCTGAGCAACTCCATCAGACTAGCAGCTAATGGCTTCTGTTTGTGATATTTGCATTGAATTTCATGTTAAACTTGCTCCAAAAACATTCTCCCTTTCCTCAAATGTTCTTCTTGTTAATGAATGCTTCTGAAGACAATGTTATTTGGTTGTTTGTTTGTTTTTTGTAACTAAGTAGGATAATGTGTTAAAACTCTCTAGACGGCAATAAGTTGCCTGCATTTGTTTTTGTGGCACTAAGGACTTGGATCTCAGCTGTATGATGCAGTTATAGTAGTCTATGCCGCCTTAGTTAGTTTGGTTAAAATGAGGTAATAACTTTTGAATTATTAGATTTATATAGTTCAAGCAAAAAAAAAAAATTAGAAGTTCAGGAAACTAGAGAAGTTGAGTATAAACACTAGGGTTTAGAATACTTCTTGTTTTCTACCTGTGGTGGGTTTTAAGGCCTCTGTAAATGGTGCAGTAAAAAAGCAGACCAGTTCATAGGCTCTAATGTAGAATCATAGAATGGTTAGGGTTGGAAGGGACTTTTAAAGGTCATCTAGTCCAACCCCCCTGCAAGGAGCAGGGACATCTCCAGCCAGATCAGGTTGCTCAGAGCCTCATCCAGCCTGGCCTTGAATGTTTCCAGGGATGGGGCATCCACCGCCTCTCTGGGCAACCTGTTCCAGTGTTCCACCACCCTCATTGTAAAAAATTATTTCCTAATATCTAATCTAAATCTACCTCCCTGTATTTTGAAATCATTACCCCTCGTCCTATCACAACAGGCCCTACTGAACAGTCTCTCCCCATCTTTCCTGTAGGCCCCCTTGAGGTACTGGAAGACCGCTCTAAGGTCTCCCTGGAGCCTCCTCTTCTCCAGGCTGAACAGCCCCAACCCTCTCAGCCTGTCTTCATAGGAGAGGTGCTCCAGCCCTCTGATCATCTTTGTGGCCCTCCTCTGGACCTTCTCCAACTGGTCCATGTCCTTCTGGTGTTCGCGGCTCCAGAAATGGGCACAATACACCAGGTGGGGTCTCACCAGGGCAGAGTAGAGGGGCAGAATCACTTTCCTCGACTTGCTGGCCACGCTCCTCTTGATGCAGCCCAGGATGTGGTTGGCCTTCTAGGCCGCAAGGGTGTACTGCCGGCTCATGTTGAGCTTCTCATTCACCAGCGCTCCCAAGTCCCTCTCTTCAGGGCTGGTCTCGATCCATTCCCCACCCAGCCTGTATTTGTGCCTGGGATTGCCATGACCCAGGTGCAGGACCTTGCACTTGGCCTGGTTGAACTTCATGAGGTTGGCACGGGCCCACCTCTCCAGCCTGTCAAGGTCCCTCTGGATGGCATCCCTCCCCTCCAGCGTGTCAACGGTACCACACAGCTTGGTGTCATCGGCGAACTTGCTGAGGGTGCACTCTATCCCGCTATCCATGTCGCCGACAGAGATGTTGAACAGGGCCGGGCCCAACACGGACCCCTGAGGAATGCCACTCGTCAACAGTCTCCACCTGGACATTGAGCCGTTGACCACCACTCTCTGAGTGCGGCCATCCAGCCAATTCCTCATCCACCGAGTGGTCCGTCCATCAAACCCATGCCTCTCCAGTTTAGAGAGAAGGATGTCGCGCGGGACAGTGTCAAATGCCTTGCAGAAGTCCAGGTAGATGATGGCCGTTGCTTGTCCCTTGTCCACCGATGCTGGAACCCCGTCATAGAAGGCCACCAAATTGGTCAGGCACGATTTGCCCTTGGTGAAGCCATGTTGGCTGTCACCAACCACCTCCTTGCTCTCCATGTGCCTTAGCATGGTTTCCAGGGGAATCTGCTCCACGACCTTGCCAGGCACAGAGGTGAGGCTGACCGGCCTGTAGTTGCCTGGTCCTCCTTGTTCCCCTCTTTAAAAATGGGGGTTACGTTACCCCTCTTCCAGTCATCGGGGACCTCACCAGACCGCCACGACTTCTCAAGTATGATGGCCAGCGGCTTGGCAACTTCATCTGCCAGTTCCCTCAGGACCCAGGGATGCATCTCATCAGGTCCCATGGACCTGTGCACCTTCAGGTTCCTCAGATGCTCCCGAACCTGCTCTTCCAGTACAGTGGGCGGTTCTTCATTCTCCCAGTCCCTGCTTGTGCCTTCCACAACTTGGGCGATGTGGCTAGAGCCCTCGCCGGTGAAGACCAAGGCAAAAAAGTCGTTGAGCACCTCAGCCTTCTCCATGTCCCGGGTAACCAGGTCTCCCATTTCCTTCTGGAGAGGGCTCACATTCTCCCCGGTCTTCCTTTTATCTCCCACATACCTATAGAAGCTTTTCTTGTTGCCCTTGACATCCCTGGACAGGTGTAATTCTGTCAGGGTTTTATAGCCTTCCTTACCTGATCCCTGGCTGCTCAGACAATTTCTCTGTATTCCTCCTAGGCTATCCGTCCTTGGTTCCACCTCCTGTAGGCCTCCTTTTTGTTTGTCAGTTGGTCCAGGAGCTCCTTGTTCATCCATGCAGGCCTCCTGGTGTTTTTTTCCCGACTTCCTCTTTGTTGGGATGCATCGCTCCTGAGCTTGAAGGAGGCGCTCCTTGAATATCAACCAACTTCCCAGGAGGGAAGAGAGGCCCAGGACCTTATCCCATGGTATTCTGCCCAGCAGATCCCTGAAGAGGCCAAAGTCTGCTCCCCTGACGTCCAGGGCAGAGAGCTTGCTGCGTAGCTTCCTCACTGCCCTGAAGATCCTGAACTCCCCCATCTTATGGTCACTGCAGCCAAGGCTGCCCTTGAGTTCCACATCCCCCACCAGCCCCTCCTTGGTGGTGAGAATGAGGTCCAGCATGGCACCCCTCCTCGTCAGCTCCTCTATTGCCTGCAGGAGGAAGTTGTCATCCACACATTCCAGGAACCTCTTGGACTGCCTGTGCCCAGCTGTGTTGTCCCTCCAACAGATGTCAGGGTGGTTCAAGTCCCCCATGAGGACCAGGGCTTGTGACCGTGAGGCTGCTCCTATCTGTCTATAGAGGGCCTCGTCCACTCGGTCCTCCTGGCCAGGCGGCCTGTAGCAAACCTCCACCATAATGTCCCCTGTCCCTGCCCTCCCTCTAATCCTGACCCATAAGCTCTCGGTCAGCTCCTCCTCCATCCCCAGGCAGAGCTCCATGCACTCCAGCTGGTTGCTGCCATAGAGGGTGACAACCCCTCCTTGTCTCCTCTGCCTGTCCTTCCTAAAGAGCCTATATCCTTCCATTCCAACTCCCCAGTCATAGGACCCATCTCACCACGTCTCTGTGATGCCAGGAAGATCGTAGCCCTGCAGGCGTGCGCACATCTCTAGCTCTTCCTGTTTGTTCCCCATGCTATGTGTGTTGGCATAGAGGCACTGAAGCTGAGCCCCCGATGAAGCCGACTTGCTGGCTGGAGCGGCTGGCATTCCTTTGAGCTGCACTTAGGTGCTCTCGTACTTACCTGCGATCCTTCCCCAGGTTCTGGGCACCTGTTGCTGGCACTGGCGCCATACTGACAGTGGTGGGCTGGATCGTGCTCCCTCTCCCCCGGCAATGTTAGTTTAAAGCCCTCTTGACGAGCCTGGCAAGCCTTTGGCCGAAGACGCTCTTCCTCTTCTCAGTTAGGTGGACCCCATCAGCCCCCAGTAGACCAGGCTTCTCAAAGCGAGTCCCATGGTCTAAGTAGCCAAAGCCCTGGCTGTGGCACCAGTCCTGTAGCCATTTGTTGACTTGCCAGATACATCTGGCCCTTTCAGGTCCCTGCCCTTCGACTGGGAGGATTGACAAGAATACCACCTGCGCCCCAGAGTCCTTGACTGTTGTACCCAGGGCCCTGAAGTCCCTCTTGATGTCCCTCTTGATGCTCCTCAGGCTGCTCCTGGCTGCGTCACTGGTGCCCATGTGAAACACCAGCAGTGGATAATAGTCCGTGGGCAGTATGAGGTTTGGTAGTCTCTTGGTGACGTCCCGGATACAAGCCCCCAGTAAGCAGCACACCTCTCTAGAGAGTGTGTCGGGTTGGCAAATGGGTGCCTCCGTACCTCCCAGAAGAGAGTCACCCGCTACTATCACCTGCCGCCTCTTCTTGGTTGCACTGGTTGTTATATGGGGAACAGGTCGGGCTGCCTTGCTCAGCTCCAGCGTCTCTCCTGATGTGCTGGGTCTTTCCTCTTTGGTCTGCAGAGCAGCAAAGCAATTTTGCAAGGGCACCTCAGGGTTCGGGGGAAGTCTCTTCCTCCTGCTGGCCCTTGCCTTCGCAAGCTTCCATTCTTCAGCATCATCGGCCCCCTTCCCTTCTGTGTGTGTCGGTGGGGGAGTTTTTGTCTGTTTGGCTGGGGGCTGTGGTTCTGGTGCAGACTGCGCTTGGAACCAACTATCTAACTCCTTCGCAGCCTCCCTGATGCTACACAGCCTCCTGACCACCTCCTGCAGCTCAGCCACTGCCGCAGGAGCTCCTCCACCTGGGCACACCTTCTGTAGGCAGGGCTGCCACCTGTCCCTGCCCCAGAAGAAAGGTCGAGATACTTCCTGCAGCCCAAGGTCTGCACTGCAGCCTCTCCGTTAGCAGCGCCGTCTGTGTGAGGCGTTTTCTACCGCTGGGGTAGCTGGTGCAGACCTCTCAGCCGGAGCTGCAGCCTTTGCCCTCAGGCGAGTGCCCACCACTCTGCCTTGAGGGTCAGGTAGGACGAGTGCCTTTGGCTGGTGCCCGGATGCTGGGTTGTGTGTGCTTCAGGTCTCCCTCTGTCCCATTGGAATCCCCCTCCTTCGAAGAGGAGGTGCCTTCCCTGTGGGAACTGCTGTGCTGTGCTCCCTAAGGGCTGGCTTTATAGAATCACTTCTTTCAACTTGCTGGCCACGCTTCTTTTGATGCAGCCCAGGATGCTGTTGGCTTTCTGGGCTGCAAGTGCACATTGCCATCTCATGTCCAGGTTTTCATCCACCAGTCCTTCTCCACAGAACTGGTGTCAGTCCATTCTCCGCCCAGCCTGTAGTGATGCTGGGAATTGCCCTGACCCACGTGCAGGACCTTGCACTTGGCCTGGTTGAACTTCATGAGGTTTGCACGGGCCTACTCCTCAAGCCTCCCAAGGTCCCTCTGGATGGCATCCCTCCCCTCTAGTGATTCACCTGTACCACTCAGCTTTGTGTCGTCTGCAGACTTGCTGAGGGTGCACTCGATCCCACTGTCTGTCATTGATGAAGATATTAAACAGTATTACTCCCTGTATGGACCCCTGAGGGACAGCACTCTTGTTACTGGTTTCCTCTTGAACATTGAGCCATTGACATCTTATGTGCATCTTATGTTTTTAAAGAATGTGCTAAATACTGGAGGTGCATTTCATGTGAGGGTTAGCATTTTCTCACAGGTATCTGATTATTTCAGATTGCTCATAAATGTACTGAGCAAAAATGACCCTTTTGAATGGCATTTGAGTGAAACTCAATATAAAACAAGGTAGGACTTAGACTAGCTCTTCAAAATTTGAAGTTGGAGCTGTTTACTCTTCAGTGTTTCAACTGTCATATATCTCTTTCCCGGGGATACTTCTATATTGTTACGTAATGTTTTTTTCTGTATTTTCAGTGTGTCCCCTCCCTTTATTATCTTGGTTTTCTTCCTGAGCTTCTGATTTCCTTTATATTTCTAGTGATCAATACATGTAAAAATATACTATGCTTGCAGCAAGAGAGCACTGGATCTTTCTTTTGAACAGACTTACAGCATTGTCTTTCATCTTAACTTTAATATGCAGATCAGAGACTCGTGCTTTTCTGTTTCATGACATTAACCATAGTACAGAGATCAAAATATTTTCATATCTTAGCTTCTGCAGGCAGTTTATACCATACTGCTATTTATTGTTCAGTTGTGAGCCTCAATCAAATCTGTTTTCTCTCCTGTTACTTATCAGAACTACTGGGTCTTATTTTGCCACCTAGCAGACTTTTAAAGTCCAAAGTACTTACTGTATCTCAGTTATTATCCAATTCTTTTAGCTAAATATTAGGTAAAAAAATATCTTACTTCGCTGAATAAGTGAACAAGACTAAAATATACTGACTTAAAGATCAAGGGAAATCTTAGATAATCAATTGTGATTTTTCTGGATGTGACTGCATCATATAAAAGGTATAATTGACAGTAGCTGTTTCTAGATTTTTAGCTTTATTTAAAATCTCCTAATTTTCAAGCATTTTGTAAGATTTTAATAGACAGGTCAGTGAAATAATAATAGTCTTTGTGAAGATTTGTGAAACTTGTATTAATATAGTTGACCCTTCCCCCAGCCTGTTAAAATACTATTAAATTATATTATACTGTTTTGTGCCTTTTCTTTTTGTAGTTCATAGAATCATAGAATCACATGGTTGGATGGGACCTATAAGATCATCTAGTCCAACCGTCTTCCCACTACCATTGCTGCCACAGCTACTAAACCATATCTTGTAGCTCCTCATCAAGCCGCCTCTTGAACACTGCCAGGCACGGCGACTCCACCACCTCCCTGGGCAGGCCGTTCCAGTGCCTGACCACTCTTTGGGAGAAAAAGTTTTTCCTCACGTCCAATCTAAACCTCCTCTGGTACAACTTGTGGCCATTTCCTCGGGTCCTGCTTGTTGCCTGGGAGAAGAGGCCAAACCCCTGCTCATCACAACCTGCCTTCAGGAAGCTATAGAGTGCAATGAGATCTCCCCTGAGCCTCCTCTTCCTCAGACTAAACAATCCCAACTCTCTCAGCCGCTCCTCATAAGACTTGTGCTCCAGACCCCTCACCAGCTTTGTTGCCCTTCTCTGGACACGTTCCAGGGCTTCAATGTCTTTCTTGTAGTGAGGGGCCCAAAACTGAACACAATACTCGAGGTGCGGCCTCACCAGTGCCGAATACAGGGGGATGATTACCTCCCTGCTCCTGCTGGCCACACTATTTCTAATGCAGGCCAGGATGCCGTTGGCCCTCTTGGCCACCTGGGCACACTGTCGGCTCATGTTCAGCTGAGCATCAACCAACACCCCCAGGTCCCTTTCCTCTTCACAGTCCTCCAGCCACTCAGCTCCGAGCCTATAGCGCTGCATGGGGTTATTGTGGCCAAAGTGCAGGACCCGACACTTGGCCTTGTTGAACCTCATCCCATTCAGCTCAGCCCAGCGATCCAGCCTATCCAGATCCCTCTGAAGGGCCTCCCTACCCTCAGGCAGATCAACACCGCCACCCAACTTGGTGTCATCTGCAAACTTACTGAGGGTACACTCAATCCCCTCGTCTAGGTCATCAGTAAAGATATTGAACAAGATGGGCCCGAGTACCGACCCCTGGGGGACACCACTTGTAACAGGCTGCCAGCTGGACTTGTCTCCATTAACTACTACCCGCTGGGCACGGCTCCCTAGCCAGTTCTTTATCCAAAGAAGGGTATACCTACCCAGTCCACGGGCAGCCAGTTTCCCTAGGAGAATACTGTGAGAGACCGTGTCAAAGGCTTTGCTGAAGTCCAGGTAGACCACATCAACAGCCTTTCCCTCATCCACCAGTCTGGTCACCCAGTCGTAAAAGGAAATGAGGTTGGTCAAGCACGACCTGCCTTTCGTGAACCCGTGCTGGCTGGGCCTGATCCCCTGGATGCCACTCATATGCCAAGTGATCTCACCCAAGATGATTTGCTCCATAACTTTCCCGGGTACTGAGGTCAGGCTGACAGGCCTGTAGTTCCCCGGATCCTCCTTACGGCCCTTCTTGTAGATGGGAGTCACCCTAAGTTGCACCTTAGGGTCTGAGTATATAATTAGGAATCACGAGACCTGGATTTTGATGATTTCTTTGCTCGTGTCTCAATCTATGGAGTGGGTTACATGTGTGTTGATGCAATGATTTATTAAATACAAAGCTGCATCATACATTTCAACATAATAGTATAATAAAGTGTGTATTTTCAGAAAGCTAGTTCAGCAAATAAAGGAAAACATCTCTGTAGCATAGAATTGCTTAAATTTAGGAAAAAGCTTTTTGGTTCAAGTTTAATGTTCTAATTTTTAAAACTTGGTGTGTATGTGGCTTGTTCAGTAAATCGATTACTAAATTTGGGATTCTGTACTAAGCTTTTTGAAAGGGGTTTATGTTGAGCATGAAGCCACAGTGACTATTTTAAGGGAACTACTTTGGAGTCATTGTCCCCAAATAAAAATAAATGCTCTAAGTAATGGTTTAAATGTTTTCAGTTTCTAGACATGCAAAAATAGATTTTTTTTTTTAATTGCATGTGATCTATTTTGTAGAAACAAAAGTGAATTCTCTCTTCTTGTAATTCAGTTTGCTAATATGATTTGGGCTGTATGGCATTTTAACAATGAGACTGATAAACTTGTATTTCTTATTTGTTCCCTACAGTATGGTGATCTGTTGCTATCTGGTGTTGACAGAATTATAAATTTGCTTTTTCCCGACTGTAGTCAGTGATGTCTCCTCTTCTAGTTGCATTAGACTAAAAATGAAGCTGCATAATGTTTTTGTTGTGGATCAGATTTTTATTTTCAGAGGATGGATTTTCACACATACTCTAATTAAAAAAGCATAGCAGTTTCATATAAGTGAAATTTTTGCCTTGGTTTTCACTGGTAAGGTTTGCCTTCTGGCCTCTGGGTCACAGAGCCTATCAACAGTCTGTGGGAGTGAAGTATTGTCCACAGTAAGCAAAGATTAAGTTAGGGACCACTTAAGCCAGTTGCAGATTTACAAGTCCATAGGACCAGATGGGATGCATCTGAGGGTGCTGAGGGAACTCATTCATATTATTGTGAGCCCACTCTGTCATCTTTGAAAGGCCATGGTGATTAGGAGAGGTTAATGATGACTCAAGGGGAGGGGGGAGATGACGACCAAACATTACTCCCATTTTCAAGAAGGAGGATCTGGGAAACTACAGGCTGATTAGCCTTGCCTCAGTCCTTGGAAAAGTTAAGGAACAAATCCTCCTGGAAGTAATGTCTGAGAACATGAAATGCAAGGAGGTGATTGCAAGCAGCCAGCATGGATTTACCAAGGGTAAATTGTGCCCATTTGCCCTCTCTGCAGTGACTGTGTGGATGAGGGGGAAAACTGTGGATGTTTACTTTAGAAAGGCTTTTGATGTTATAGAATCATAGAATCATAGAATGGTTAGAGTTGGAAGGGACCTTCAAAGGTCATCTAGTCCAACCCCCCTGCAAGGAGCAGGGACATCCCTGACTAGATCAGGTTGCTCAGAGCCTCATCCAGCCTGGCCTTGAACGTTTCCAGGGATGGGGCTTCCACGACCTCTCTGGGCAACCTGTTCCAGTGTTCTACAACCCTCATTGTAAAAAAATTTTTCCTAATATCCAAAGTTAGTTTTCTGGCCTCTTCAACGAAAATCATTGCTGCAGCAATGGCTCTTAAACAGGCAGGCCATTCTTTACTGACTTTGTCTAACTGTTGACAAAGTAACATTAATTGTAATATAATGTTGTACTTAATAGATTCATTTTCCGGCCATTTTTCACCATCATCCAATTTATACTGTGGCCACCATTTATTACAATATTGTTTTAATTTATCTTTTGTCATGGGGTCCCCTCCAAACTTATTTCAATTTTTCAGGATGTATCCCAAGGGAGAACAAAGAGGAGGTTTTTGAGAAGTAGCACTGCCCAAATCGGTACCGAAAAATAATAACCCAGTGTTTCTTACACAATTCACAATTTCAGAACAGAATGAGGGATGTTTCCCACCGTTAACATAAAGTTAACTTGGCTATTAATCTAAATTTTACATTTTTAATTTTATTGGAACACAGGGGCCAGCTACTGGATAGACTGAGTATCTAAAGCTGTTGTCCAGAAATCTGGGTTCTTTACCCAGTGTGCACAGAGCTGATCACAGAGTCGAGATATTTGTTAATTTCATTTCTGCGTAGAGATGGGTGCTAGGTGGTAAATCCACAAAGCTAGCACACCTCAGCTAACACATGGTAAGCATTTATACGTTCTGAGCAACAGTTATCAGTACTTTTTACAGTTATGCATAGTCACCCTCATTCCCATTGGTTCTTGTGATGCCTGTCTTCACTTACTGTTACAGCATCCTCCCTTTTTATTGTGCATGCAAAAGGAGAGGAATGTGAGGAAGGGGCTGTCCTGGTTTCAGCAGGGATGGAGTTAACTTTCTTCTCAGTAGCCGGTGTGTTTTGGATTTTGTGTGTGAAGAATGTTGATAAAAACATTCTGATGATACGAGTTGTTTTTAATGAGACCAAGGACACTGTCTGGCTTTCCAAGTCTCGTTAAGGTCGCGTTAACGTGCAGATGCGGGAAGCTGGGCAAAAGACAGACAGAATAATTGATCCAAACTGGCCAAAGAGAGTATTCCATGCCATAAACGTCATGCTCAGTATATAAGTGGGGGTTGCCCATGGGAGGGGGCATCATTTTCAGTTATTCCTTTTCTTGTCGGGTATCCGTTTGGGCACCCTTGGCATTCTTTTCTTCTCTCTTGCTTGCTGGCATCGTTCCCTCTACCTTGCTAGCTTGCTCTCCCCCTTTGCTTGCTGCTCGGTGTTGTTCCTGTGATCGCTGCTCAGGACGGGCTGCGTCGGTCATTCGGACATCGGGTGGTGAGAAA
Source organism: Chlamydotis macqueenii (assembly GCF_036417535.1). NCBI lineage: Eukaryota > Metazoa > Chordata > Aves > Otidiformes > Otididae > Chlamydotis > Chlamydotis macqueenii. The sequence continues at coordinate 42,922,867 of NC_141592.1, forward strand.
TTGTACATTGTTCATTTTGTATATTTTGTATATATTAATATCCTTATATCCTGTTAGCTTTGTAGTTTTTAGTATTTTTAGTAAACTGTTTTTATCTCAACCCACGAGTTTTTCTTTCTTCCCAATTTCTCTCCCCTGTCCCACTAGGTAGGGGGAGGGTGAATAAGGAACTGTGTGGTGATCCGGGCTAAGCCACCACAGGGGCTTTTGTTGGTAGGGGACTTTCCCTATCGAGGGCAGGATTTTTACTATGTTAATTAGGATAGTTCACTCATAGTTTAAATAATTTTCCCTTTGGCTTTTACCAGCAGTCTTGTTCCCTTTGCTTATCTTGGTATTTTCTTGTTTTGCTGATTTAGGGTGCCATTCTGTTCCTTCTCCCAGGGACATGTCTTGTCAGTCTTGTTCCCATTGACATACATCTTGTTGGAATTCTTCCCTATCTATTATAGGGGACCTTTCAGCGTTCTTTCTTCTTTCCTGAGTTATGGTCATCGTTATGGGTGAGGATCAGTTTTGCCTTTCTCCAAAGTGGACATAACATTAGTAATCTTAGTGTCCAGTATTGGTTCTGACCTGCAATAGGGAGATGAGTTGCCCACTTTCCTTCGCTGCTAACCCATACAGTAGGTCTTAAGACTGGAATCTTTAATTGAGTGCAGTCTATATTCTCCCTAGTATTGTTATTTGTTAGGTGAGACCAAAGAGTGGTCCCATTTAAAGGAGTGGTATAATTTCTACATATACATCCCAACCTTAGAGCTCAGACCATGAGGAACATTCTCTATATTTCTGGATCTGGGCTACTACAATTCTAAACTCTGGTGCAGTTCCAATTTGCTTTCAAGTGTCTTGAATTGGCTCTGGAATTTTTGAAATTAGGATATACTAATTTTACTTGTAAGGAGTCTTTTGGCCATCCCTCCGTTCCTTCCCAGGTGATACACCATTTTGCTGTTTGGGCATATTTCCATACTCCTACCTGTGGAATTTCCCAGACTGCAGGCACCTGACAACCTGACCTGGTTCTGGCTAGGATAGAGTTAATTTTCACCTGAGCTGGGAGGGGAACTGGAGCTGGTGGCCCCTGTGGCTGGGGGACACAGCTGAGACAGTTTCCTAGTTAGCCAACAGCTGGGAGAGTTTCCCCAAATTGGCCCAAGGGCTGTTCCATCCCATGGGACATCATGCTCAGTATATCATAGAATCATAGAATGGTTAGGGTTGGAAGGGACCTTCAAAGGTCATCTAGTCCAACCCCCCTGCAAGGAGCAGGGACATCTCCAACTAGATCAGGTTGCTCAGAGCCTCATCCAGCCTGGCCTTGAATGTTTCCAGGGATGGGGCATCCACTGCCTCTCTGGGCAACCTGGGCCAGTGTTCCACCACCCTCAGTGTAAAACATTTTTTCCTTATATCTAATCTAAATCTACCTCCCTCTCTTTTGAAACCATTACCCCTTGTCCTGTCACAACAGGCCCTACTGAACAGTCTCTCCCCTTCTTTCCTGTAGGCGCCCTCGAGGTACTGGAAGACCGCTATCAGGTCTCCCCGGAGCCTCCTCTTCTCCAGGCTGAACAGCCCCAACTCTCTCAGCCTGTCTTCATAGGAGAGGTGCTCCAGCCCTCTGATCATCTTTGTGGCCTCCTCTGGACCCTCTCCAACTGGTCCATGTCATTCTAATGTTGGGGGCTCCAGAGCTGGACACAGTACTCCAGGTGGGGTCTCACCAGGGCAGAGTAGAGGGGGAAAATCCCCTCCCTCGACCTGCTGGCCACGCTCCTCTTGATGCAGCCCAGGATGCAGTTGGCCTTCTGGGCTGCAAGGGTGCATTGCCTGCTCATGTTGAGCTTCTCATCTACCAGCACTCCCAAGTCCTTCTCCTCAGGGCTGGTCTTGATCCATTCTCCACCCAGCCTGTATTTGTGCTTGGGATTGCCATGACCCAGGTGCAGGACCTTGCACTTGGCCTGGTTGAACTTCATGAGGTTGGCATGGGCCCACCTCTCCAGCCTGTCAAGGTCCCTCTGGATGGCATCCCTTCCCTTCCAGCGTGTCGATGGCACCACACAGCTTGGTGTCGTCGGTGAACTTGCTGAGGGTGCACTCTATCCCACTGTCCATGTTGCCGACAGAGATGTTGAACAGGCCTGGCCCAACACAGACCCCTGAGGAATTGACCACCACTCTCTGAGTGCAGCCATCCAACCAGTTCCTCATCCACCGAGTGGTCCATCCATCAAACCCATGCCTCTCCAGTTTAGAGAGAAGGATGTCGTGCGGGACAGTGTCGAATGCTTTGCACAAGTCCAAGTAGATGATGGCCATTGCTAGTCCCTTGTCCACTGTTGCTGGAACCCCGTCATAGAAGGCCACCAAATTGGTCAGGCACGATTTGCCCTTTGTGAAGCCATGTTGGCTGTCACCAACCACCTCCTTGCTCTCCATGTGCCTTAGCATGGTTTCCAGGAGGATCTGCTCCACGACCTTGCCAGGCACAGAGGTGAGGCTGACTGGCCTGTAGTTGCCTGGGTTTTCCTTGTTCCCCTAGGCTAGGGCGCCCCGCTGCCAATTGTGCGGTACTGGAGCTGCTCACCTCAATGACCATAGACCGTGTCTTTTAATTTGATTGTGAAGGGATGAGTGGTTATTTTCTAATTTGCAACTCTTTTTTATTCTAATTAAAATAATTTTTTTTCTGAGTAGGGAGTAATTGTGGCTTGATTTATTCAAGTAATGAGTGCTTCTTTGTTTACAACAGACATATTATCTTTAACTTTTTTATATTTACATCAAAATGTTGTTCCTACTTTGTCTAGTTGTTAAGTGGAATTCAATGTTTCTGTGCTTTTCCTATTAAATACTGAAACAGGGTAGAGTGAATCTTGGACAAGACTGACAAAGGAAGCAAGTTGTTGCAAATTTTATCTCAGACTGATGCCCTCTAAATGCTGTTCCTGAGGTCTTTTGATAAGCCTGAAGACTTGCCTATCCTCTGTGAGCTGAATGTGAAATTTGCAGTGGTTTTTTTACCTGCTCCTAATATTATTTTGATTGTCCATAGTATTTGGGGACATCAAATGGAAGTCTTTTACTGTTCAGAGAGAAAATAAGTCATTATTTCTGTTTATTCAAGGCTACTTATTTTTTCATTTTGTTTTTCTTATTAGATTTCACACCTGAGTTTTGTATGTAGTTTTAAAAATTAATCCTAGTGTGAGGTGGTATTTGAACCCTAATATTATTCAGCACTATTCTCCTTTTCTTGATGTTAGATCAGATGTTCATCTTAATATGATAATTACTTAGTTCCTCTTTTCTGTTTATTTTTATTAGAAATTAACCAAATTTTATAGCATAAGAATAAATTATATTTGCTTGGGAAGATGAGAATAAATATGGAACTATATATATTTAATATGTTAGTATTAAGCATGTTGCATGTAAAATGCTTGCATGATAACTTCTCTGAAATTTTCAGCCATGCTAGAGGTGAAAAATGTTACTAGCTTGACATACCAGAATAGTGAATCCAGTGTGTTAAAGGAAAACAGCCTTTTTTTTTTAATTCATGAGACTGTTATGCATCTCTTGATTCATCCATAAATTCAAAATACTTACCTGTTGAAGCTGATTGATATTACCAGGAGGGGTGTCCTGGTTTTGGCAGGGATAGAGTTAATTTTCCTCTCAGTGGCTGGTGTATTTTGGATTTGTGTGTGAAGAATGTTGATAAAACACTCTGATGATACCAGTTGTTGTGAATGAGACCAAGGACACCGTCCTGCTTTCCAAGTCTCACTAATTTGCAGATGCAGGAAGCTGGGAGAAAGACAGACAGAATAATTGACCCAAAGTGTCCAAAGAGAGTATTCCATGCCATAAACGTCATGCTCAGTATATAAGTGGGGGCTGGCCAGGGCCTGGCATCCATCTCTCTCTCTTCCTCGCTGGCAATCTTTAGGTTTTTAGCTCAATGCTACACTGTAGTGGAACATTGGTTTAAATGTCATTATTTGGGCCTGTTTATCAGTCTATATGTGTTTTTGTGTATCGATAATTGAGAGTAGAAAAACTCAAAAAGTGTCCTTGCTATTATCTAAGGTAGAGTGCATCAAAAACTTTATTTAAAAATAGACCGGATTATTTCTCTTCTGTGGTCATTTCCATAAGGTCATTCTGGTGAACATGCAGGAGAACAGTTACCATTGAATATGAATTAATTTTTAAAGCTTTAAAAAAGTCGCTAACGTGTAATGTAAATCAGAACTTCGTGAAGAATCAAAATTCTTTTCACAACTTGTTTATTTGTTTGCCCTTTTTGTTCCCTGCTTATAACAGAACTCATCCTGAGTGTGTGTTTTTCCTCAAAACCTGAGATTAATATGGATTCATCCGGTTCAGTTTGGCATTTTGTTATTTTTTAGTGTGGGGAATTTTTTAAGGGGCAGAGAGGCAAACTTCTAAAATTTTAATTAACACAATGTATGAGTTTAAAAGAACAGAGCTGAACTTAGGAGGCTTTTTTTCTTGACAGTTTCCTCTCCTGTTACATTAAAGGATATGAATGTAGTGTGTTATGCCACCTTCTCTCAGGTTATCAAAATGAAAATTTAGAGTGTTATGAAGAAATACTAGCTTGGAGAGATGTTGAGAGAATTCTCTCTGTGTAATTTAGTTTTTTCCTCTGGACCTGACATTGCAAGTAGTGGTGACTTGTGTTAATACTAGATTTTTATCTGATCGTAGAATTCATAGTTAGGAAATGATCATTGGGATATTTGCAGGTTTGAGACCTTGTTGATCTTCCTCTACTAATCCTCTTGGAGTCAATGTCAGTGCTTTCCTCCAATAACATTGTTTCTGTAACATTTTCTGCATTTGCACTGAAGTATGAAAAGCTTGTTTAAATTGATCCTTAAAGAGGACTTCAATCAAAATATCACGTGTTGTACACACTACTTATTTTCATTAAGGCCCTTAATTTACTACTGCAAGTGAAAGAAGTTTTTGTGGGCCTTGACGATGATGATGCTTCCTTGCCCTTATCTAAATTAACAGTAGAGAACTGAAATGGCACAAAGAAAATAACAAAAACCTTTAGTAGATAATGAAGCCTTTTCCTGACACAGGCAATGTGACCAATTTACAGTGCAAAGATTGAACTTCCAAAAGGAAGAAGCTGAAGAGCTGATGCAACATAAAATTAAGATGTGTTCATAGTTCTTCTGTACTTCAAAATAGAAGACCCAAATTTCTGCTCCCAGATATGTATACGTTGTGAAAAATGGTTGTGGCATTCTTCACATTGAACTATTAGAAAGTATAAAAATAAACAGAAAAGCCAGGGAGGGACCATGTTATGTAGTGGTGGTGTGTGTTTTTGTGTAGCTTTGTGGGATGGTCTGCTACAGACTTTTTCTTTGTTTGCTTGTTTTCACAAAACTTCCAGATCAACCACTGTACTATTTAACCCCCAGAGTGTTTTGAACCAAGCCTCCAAACAGGGGAAAAAAGTGATTTAAAAGAATTTATAGCCTAACCAATTATCATTTTGAATGCTTGACTGTTTTTTATTTTACTTTGAGTTTGACTTTCACTTTGGATAATTATTGCCTTTTTAAAGATATAAATACATTTAAAATTGAGTCTTATTGTGCATCAGCTGCATAAAAGCTTCTGGGCTGAATTCCTGTTGTTGTTGGGGGGAAATAACAACAAATCTGTATCATTAAACCAATGTGAAATTATTGTTGTTTTCAAGCAATTTTCTTTGTTCACAGGTGTCAGCTGTGACGCATGTTTAAAAGGAAATTTTCGAGGTCGCAGATACAAGTGTTTAATTTGCTACGATTACGATTTGTGTGCAACTTGTTATGAAAGTGGCGCAACAACAACGAGGCATACAACTGACCATCCGATGCAGTGCATACTAACAAGAGTAGATTTTGGTAAGTAATAATTTAATTCATATTAGAGCTATTTGCAGTAGTTAAAAATTTATATTTTTGTTTCACTACTTAGGAACTTTTTTCCCCAAATAGCACACTGAAAATTATGGCAAGTTCCTATCTCTCTGATAAAAAGTTTGTTTTCTCTTTGGTTCTAGCATATGAAATCTACTTTACTCTTTTGGGTTAAGTGTTTTGGCACACGGCAAATTATCAGACTATTCAATACATATCTGATAAAAAGGATTACTCATAAATTAGCTTCCAGTTGAAAAGGTGCAATAAAACTACATGCACCCACTCCCCCTTCCCCCAATATGTTGTACCAGAAAGTACCATGGTGAAGAAGAAAAACGGTGGTGAGAGTTTGGGGAAAATGTTGTTTTCTAGTTACATCAAGGGATGTTAGTGCAGCAGGGGTGGTAGGCTGTACTGTATGTGGAAGACTAGTGGCAAGGGCTAGGAAGTAGTCCTCTTAGTTGCTGTTTTCTCTTCTCTGAGTCGTTTCTATCACATCACATTTATAACACCAGTGTTGTAATTCAGGAGATACTTCCATAGCAAATCTTTGCATTAAGATGATGTTGACATTGGATGCTTATTTCTTTTTATACTTGTTTTAAGCCCACAAGGCTAATGTTTTATTAAAAACTTTGTAGTGATTCACACCATATTGTTTTTGAAGTTTTTAAGCTCTTTTAGTAATTTTTTTACCTTTTTGATTAAAAAAAAGTATTGAATATACACATTATGCTATTTCCTATATGCATTTAAAGCTCAGAACAGCTGAATATACCAATATACAGCTTCTTTCTCAGAGCTCTCTTTGAGCAGAGAAGTATCTCATTCACGTGTAGTTCTCAAGTAGCTGCTTGCCCTAAGCCTGCCTTGTAATGATTTTGAAATCTATGCTCAGAGAATCCAGAGTTTGGAAAGATAATTTTAAATATACAAATATCTTTTTGAAAAAGTATATATCATTTAAGTTTCTAGATATTTCTTCTCAGGCTTCACTTTGTTTCTTTTCCTTATTCATGAGGTTAAAATATTTGTGTAACAGTATATATTAATTCAATGTTCTGGTCACTATTTGAGATATATGATTCAAACTTCTTTGTCCCCTGATGACAGTTATTCTTGTATATTATATAGAGTTAAATAGCAGCATCATCATAAACATTAAGTGTACATGATTCATAGGGAAAAGAGGACTGATGTATGCTTGGTATGGAGCCATAAGTTAACATTCAATACTAAAAGTTTGAATGTAATACAATGTGAAAATTTATTGCAAGTCATTTAACTTTTTAAAAGTCCTTCCAACCAATCTTGTGAATGTTCTGTGCATCTAGAAAACATTTTGTTTCTTAGAAACCTCAATAGTTTTATTTGGAAGCATCTAAGTAAACACACTTTTGGATTAGGGTGTGTTACTCATATAATTTTAAAAACCCCACGAGGGATACACGTGGACAAGTTAGAGGCTTGTCTGAACAGGGGGCATTCCCCAAGCAACTGACCCTGGACCCACTGACTGGAAGATACAGTAAGGGGCAGAGCCTGCACCTAGCAGCACAGGAGATTTAAGCAGCCAAATCAGCCCAGCTGATTGCAGTGGACAAGCATATATATTCCAAGTGAGCAGGTGCACAGTGTGTGGCAGCATGATGACCACCTGGCAGAAAGCACTGTCCTGAGCTTCTAGCACCTGGTAGAAGCAATGCAGCCACACAAACAGAGCTCCTGTTCAAGCATGTGACCACCCAGGTTTCCAGCTGTGGGATGCATGAAGGGATATTCCTAGAGATGGTAAGTGATTGCAAGCAAGTCTTTGAGAGGTGTGGCCAAATTGATGAACAGCTCTGCTTGGTGGCTGAGCTGCAGGAGGAGGTGAGCAGACTGAAGAGTATTCAAGAGTCTGAGGGAGAGATTGATAAATGGAGCCGTATTCTGCCATCTACAGTGCATAGAAGACAACTCAGCATGGCAACTATGGAGGCAGGTCCTGGATCTGCTTTGTGGCAGGAGGAAGACAGTGTCACAAGGAGTAAGGAAGGGTGGAAGGTTACAGCACGGAGCAGTAAGAGAAACCTCTCCGTACCCTTTAAGTTACCCTCTAAGATACCCTTACAGAACAGGTATGAGGCCCTGGGTACAGTAGATGAAGCACATAATGAGAAAGAGGAGGAACTCGTGCAAGTATTCTTGCCAAGATCAGAGAGACCAACCCCTCACAACAAAACCTGCATTAAGACTAGCATTGAGAAGAAATGATGGTGAGTTATGGTTATTAGTGATTCCCTCCTGTGTGAAATGGAAGCACCCATTTGCAGACTGGACCCTCTTTTCAGGGAAGCTTGCTGCCTCCCTGGGGCCCGAATTAGGGATGTCACCACAAGACTGACGAGCTTAGTACAACCTTCAGACTACTATCCATTTCTGCTCTTTCACATGGGTACAAATGATGTTGCAACAAAAAGTCTGAGGTCAATCAAAACAGACTTCAGAGCCCTGAGAAGAATGCTAAAAAATTCAGGAGCAGAATAGTGTTTTCCTCAGTGCTCCCAGTAATGGGGAGAGACTTTGGAAGAAACAGGCAAGCCCAGGATATCAATACCTGGCTCAAGGACTGCTACCTGTGCCAAAACTTTGGGTTTTTAAACTATGGAAGAGCATTCAAGAGAACAAGGTATGCTGGGACCTTGATGGGATCCACCTCTCCCGATGGGGAAAACTTGTCTTTGGGCATAAGCTGATGGGGTTGATTGAGAGAACTTTAAACTAGGTTTGATGGGGGAAGGGGATACCAAGAGGATTGCAGTAGGTAAGCCAACGGTTGGCATGTGTCCTGGTTTCGGCAGGGATAGAGTTAATTTTCCTCTCAGTAGCTGGTGTGTTTTGGATTTTGTGTGTGAAGAATGTTGATAAAACACCCTGATGATACCAATTGTCTAATGAGACCAAGGACACTGTCCGGCTTTCCAAGTCTCGCTAATGTGCGGATGCAGGAAGCTGGGAGAGAGACAGACAGAACAATTGACCCAAACTGGCCAAAGAGAGTATTCCATGCCATAAATGTCATGCTCAGTATATAAATGGGGGTTGCCTGGGCGGGGGGGGGGGGGGGGGGGGGGGCATCTCTCGCTTGCTTGCTAGCATCATTCCCGCTCCCTTGCTGGCTCCCTTTTGCTCCTTTGCTTGCTGCTCAGTTTTGTTTCCGTGATCGCTGCTCGGGACGGGCTGTGTCGGTCATTGGGACATCGGGTGCTGAGAAATCGTGCATTGTTCATTTTGTATATTTTAGTATCCTTATATTCTGTTATTATTGTAGTTTTCCTTTGCTATTCTAGTAAACTGTCTTCATCTCAATCCACGTCTTTTCCTTTCTTCCCAGTTCTCTCCCCCATCCCACTGGGGAGGGAGAGCAAGAAACTGTATGGTGACTTGGGCTAAACCACAACAGAGTCCACGAATGGAGGGCTACAGGCTGTTCAGGAGGAATAGGCAGGGCAGGTGAGGTGGAGGTGTCGCACTTTACGTAAGGGAGAGGTTTGACTGTACAGCCCTTACAATTAGGTATGATGTGGTTGACAGCCTCTGGGTGAGGATTAGGGGGATGGAAAACAAAGGAGATGTTGTAGTGGATGTCTACTACCGATCACCCAGCCAGGATGAAAGCACTTATGAGTTATCCTATAGGCACTTAGGAGAAATCTCTGGATTGATAGCCCCTGTTCTTATGGGAGATTTCAACTTCCCAGACATCAACTGGGAATATCATACTGCTGTGACGAGCAGGTCTGGGAAATTCCTGAAGTTTGTAGGAGATAACTTCTTGTCATAGGTACTCAGGGATCCAACTAGGAAAGATGGTCTTCTAGACTTGTTATTTGTAAAAAGAGAAGGACTCATGGGATATGTGATGGTAGGTGGCTGTCTTGGCCACAGTGATCACAAAATAGTTGAGCTTAAAATTTTCAGTGTAATGAGAAAAAAGGACAGCAGAGATGCTACTCTGGATTTCAGGAGACCAAACTTCAAGCTATTCAGGGAGCTACTTAGCAGAGTACCCTGGAAATCTGCTTTTGAGGGCTCAGGAGTCCATCAGTGCTGGTCAGTCTTTAAGAGCCACCTTTCAGAAGCACAGGAGCAGGCAATTCCACTGTGTCATAAGTCAATCAAGCGGGGCAGAAGACCAGCTTGGCTGAACAGGGAAATCCTCTTGGAACTCAGGTGGAAAAAGAAATTGCATGATCTCTGGAAGCAAGGCCAGGCTTTGCAGGAAGATGACAGAGCTGTGGTTTATATATGCAGGGAGAAGCCAAAGCTCAATTAGAGCTGAAACTTGCCAGTGTTGTGTCAGACAACAAGAAAGGCTTTTTTTTTTTAAGTATGTTAATAGCAAGAGGAGATCTACAGAAAACATTGGACTGATACTTAATGAAGATGGTCTCCTGACAAACAGGGAAGAAGAAAGAGCAGAGGCATTCAATACAATTTTTGCCTCAGTCTTTAATAATACTTTTAAACCTCGGGCTGCCTGGTCCTCTGAGTCGGAGGACCACGAGTGTGGGAACAGTGACTTTCCATTTGTGGATGCTGAAATTGTAAGGGACCAACTGACTGTTCATAAATTCATGGGGCCTGATGAGATTTATCCCAGAGTACTGAATTGGGCTAGCGATCATCTACCAAAGGTCTCGGGAGTCTGGGGAGGTCCCTGCTGACTGGAAGCTAGTCAACATTATTCCAGTGGGGAAGACCCAGGGAGCTACAGACCTGTTAGTCTAACCTCAGTTTGTGGAAAAATTATGGAGAGGATCATACTAGGTGCTATTGAAAGGCATTTAAACAACAATGCAATCATTAGGTGCAGTCAACATGGGTCCACAAAGGGAAAGTCCTGTCGAACTAATTTGATATCCTTCTATGATAAGATCACCTGCTGTCATAGTTTAGCCCTGCTTGGGACCAAGCTATACGCAGTCTCTCTTACTCCCCTGTCCTGGTTTTATTTAGTGAGGGGGGCTACGGTGGCAGCTTCTGTAAGAAGGTGCTAGAAGTTTTCCCCTTTGTCCAGTGGACTCGTCCAGGCCAAGTGCGGAACTGCTGCTGGCCAGGGCCGAGCCAATTGGTAGCAGAATATTCCCTGATAACACCTCTACAATAATGTATTTTAAAAAGGGAAAAATAAAAAATAATAATAATAAAAAGCTGATGATGTGAAGAAGTGTAGTAGGGGCAGAGAGGGGGAGGCGTGGGCCTTGTGGCCCTCACCCTCTGGCCTCCCACCGGGTGGTCGACTGGGCCCGACTAGGCCCAGCCCGGCTGCAAGAAGTGGAGAGGAGATGAGATGTGAGAGAACCTGAGAGGCATCTGCCTGCCTGTTGTGAAGAATTTCTTGTGAGAGGAATGGCTGCAGATGCCAGGGTTAGTGAAGAAGGAGGGGGAGGAGTAATGCTGCTCCTGGCTGAGATTCCCCTCCAGCCTGTGGTGCAGCCCATGGTGAGGCCGGCTGTCCCCCTGCAGCCCGTGGAGGCCCATGGGGGAGCAGAGATCCACCTGCAGCCTGTGGAGGACCCCAGGTCAGGGCAGGAGGATGCCTGAAGGAGGCTGTGGCCCGTGGAGGGCCTGCGCTGGGGCAGCTGTTCTGGAGGGTACTGCACCCCATGGAAGAAATGACCCACGCCGGAGCAGTTTCACGAAGGACTGTAGCCCATGGGTGGGACCCCACGTTGGGGCAGGGGAGGAATGTGAGGAGTTCTTCCCCTGAGGAGGAAGGAGTGGTGTTAAGCGACGTGTGATGGACTGACCGTAACCCCCATTCCCTCTTCTCCCCTGTGCTGCTCAGGGGTGGGGAAGGAGGTTGAGATAATGTTAAGCCCGGGAAGAGGGAGGGGTTGGGGTAGGTTATCTTGTTCTCTTTCTCATTATCCTGCTTTGTTTTTTAGTAATAAACAAATAGTTTTCCCCAAGTGGAGTCTGTTTTGCTTGTAACGGTAACTTTAAGGATCTCTCCCTGTCCTTATCTCAAACCTTGAGCCTTTTTTCTTACATTATCTCTCCCTGTTCCCTCGGAGGGTGGGGGGAGTGAGAGAGAGACTGCATAGTCTGATCCCAATCGGGGCTAAACTACGACAGAGATACAGGCTGAGAGAGTTGGGGCTGTTCAGCCTGGAGAAGAGGAGGCTCCAGGGAGACCTTATAGGGGCCTTCCAATACCTCAAGGGGGCCTACAGGAAAGATGGGGAGAGACTCTTCAGTAGGGCCTGTTGTGACAGGACAAGGGGTAATGGTTTCAAAATAGAGGGAGGTAGATTCAGATTAGATATTAGGAAAATTTTTTTTACAATGAGGGTTGTAGAAAACTGGCACAGGTTGCCCAGAGAGGTGATGGATGCCCCATCCCTGGAAACATTCAAGGCCAGGTTGGATGAGGCTCTGAGCACCCTGATCTGGCTGGAGATGTCCCTGCTCCTTGCATGGGAGTTGGACTAGATGACCTTTAAAGGTCCCTTCTAACCTTACCCATACTATGTTTCTATGATTGAATCCTATGGGAGGGATTCCACACTGGAGCAGGGGAAGAGCGTGAGGAGAAATTAGCAGCAGAGATGAAGTGTTATGAATTGACTGCAACTTCCCCACTCCCCATCCCCCTGAGCTGCTCAGGGGGAAGGAGGTACAAGAATAATGAGTGAAGTTGAACATGGGAAGAAGAGGAGGGTGACAGGGAGTGTGTTTTTACTTTTGTCTTTGTTCCTTACTGTCCTACTCTATTTTTAATTGACAGTAAATTAAGTTAATTTTCCACAACTAAGAGTCTGTTTCACCCATGACAATCACTGGTGAGCAGTCTCCCTGTATTTATCTTGACCCACAAGCTTTTCCATCTTATTTTCTTGTGTCCTGTGTAGGAGGGAGAGAGTGAGAGCAGCTTGGTGGGCACCAAGGTCAATCTGCCAGACGTGGTCAATTATTATAGTGCTTAGGTGCCTTAAAATGCTGTGAAATATATTCTAATAAGAGGTTCCTGGAGGAGCTTTAGTCATGGCCTTGAATTTCTAGAGACTTGGACTAATGTAGGAACTCATGTGAGACTGTTAGAAATGAATAAGAAGCACTGACTTACAGCTTCACCTGTGTTTGTGTTTATGACTCTAGTTGGCTCACTTCTGTAAGTCATTATGCGACCTAGTATTTCTTCTGAATGCGGAAGGTGGAATTCTGAATGGTGACAGCTGTATTGTTCTTCAGTTCCTAGAGTGATGCTGGGAAAAGCTGTTTTTTAGACATAAACTTTACAGTGCTGAATGAGCAACATTGGCATGCTGTCATAGCAAAGGACAGAACAGTGTTGCAATAGGTCTATTTAAAGAATAGGGATGTGCATATCAAGTAGTCTCTGTAGAAATTATACTTTTTGCTAGAACAGCATAGAAGTTCAGAGCAGGCCTCCCAGTTTTGGTGTTCCTAAAAAAGAATTGCTGTCAGTGAGCCACAAACTCTACATTCTAAGCTGTAAGGATGCTTTAGAATTTGTATTATGTGGAAGCATGTTGTTTTCTCACTAGCCCTACCATGTTCAAGGGGTTATAGAATCATAGAATCATAGAAGAAGAGAAGAATCAGAGTGCTGATGTCACTGATGCATTTTAAATTACAATATTTAACAGATTTGCTGCGAGTACGGCTGTGAGAGCACAGTGCATCTACAGTGATCTTATCTGTAGTACAAGCTCACCTATGGTGAAAACAAGGATGGGGAAAAGTGATGGTTTGGCAGCACCAAACCAGACTTTGCTTTTCCTGAATATTAGAAAGTTATGTTTGCTAGTGAAAATTGTGTAGTCTGTCTATTCTTTTGGAAGTTGACTCATTGAACAACTTTATAATAGTGGCATATGCACTTTGTGCAGAATTAAAATGTTTATTTTGATTAAATAATGAATGAATTTGGCAGTGATTACATGCACACATATATATATATAAAGAGGTTATATAAATAAAATATTGAGCTATGCTGCTTGAAAATAACCCCTCCTATAACACATCATCTTTTTCCAGATTTGTATTATGGTGGGGAAGCTTTCTCTGTAGAGCAGCCACAGTCTTTTACTTGTCCTTATTGTGGAAAGATGGGTTATACGGAAACATCTCTTCAAGAACATGTTGCTTCTGAACACGCAGAAACATCAACAGAGGTGGTAAGCCGCTTCAGCGTTGTTTTTCAATGACAATGAAAGTATATAAAAATTTCCAGGCAATGAGTATTTTTTTCTTGAAGTATGTGTTCATTTAAATGCTGACTAGGAAGGTATGTACCATACATACATACACCCCCCCCCCCCCCCCCCATGCTGGTGTTTTCCCTCTTGACTCCTTGAGCTACTAACAGTCCCCAACTCAACGATCCTACATCTGCGTACATCATCACCTTTACTTCTCTACAGACTTTCTCACAGCTCGCTCTCAGCAGTCTGAGTCAGGGTTATACAGCTGAGTCCTTGGATCCTTGGTATGCAGACCACTAAATCCTAGTGTTACAGAGAGGGTTAAACTCTTGTAAAAATAAGTAACTTTAAAATATATTGATTTTTTATAAAGTGGCGCTTGCTGTTTCCCTTTACCCCCTACCACTTGATTTTCCTGATGATTTCAACATGGTGCAGAGCAATTATACAGTGTATAATAGACTACTGGAACAATTGTTTTACTTCTGGTTTTGTCAGTAAGTGTCCTCAAGTTCATATATCTAGATCTTACTGTTGCTTGTGCCAGAAGGTCTGAAATTTTTCCAAAGTGTGAGCTGACTTCTTTGCTATGTAAACAATAAAATAATAAATAACTTGGATTTTTATACTATTAGAAATGGCTTGTTCTCATCCTTCATTACAATGTTGAGAAACTACATGCTTGCATTGCTTAGTGTTCAGACTACATTCTTTTTAGAAAAGTCTGTAGCCTGTTTTTAGATTTCCCTTTATGGTGCAGGGGTATGTTTTGTATTTATTTTTAAAGCCCACTTCACTAATTCAACAGTTATGTGTGTTAGCAATCCTAGGTTAAATTCTTGACCAACAAGTTTGGATATCTTTCCAGCAGTGGAGGGTATATTCATGTTTGTGTATGAATACTGTTTCTGCCTGAGGAATGTATAATTATAGAAGGACATTCAGGGAACTGTTGTTTAGTTATTTTTGCTGTAGATTCCTATTAAAAATGTACATGCTTGAGGAAAATTATTAAAAACTTAATAAGTTGTGGAGAAATGACTTGTGATTTTGAACTTGTTTGTTCTGACCTCTAAGCTCTCCTTGCTTCTTGAGAAATTGTGGGGGAAGGAGAATCTCTCTCCTTAGAGACTGCTAAAGGCCTTCTATGAAGGAGTAGTAGAGGAGGTAAAATTGGTCAACCTGTTCTGAGACTCAAAGGTGTCCTGGTCTTTCCTAAGAACATATGAACTGTTGATGTATATTTATTTATTTTTAGAATGAAAACTCCAGTAATTATTATTTCTCCATTATATGATCAAGGATAATGGTTAGCAATACAGGGCAAGTGCAGATGGATGTGGCTGGCATTATGATGACTGTTACTGTTGCTATTGAGTTTCAGTAGAGTGGAGTGATTAACAAATAAAACACAGCATTTAGGTAGAAGTTTTTTAGGGTTGCAGTTCTGAAAATTGTAAGAAATGCCATCAGATATCATCTTTGAGTCAAGTTTCAGAATGACGACATCGATTTTCTGCTACTCACACTTAGCAGATTCATTCTGTATTTAGTAAGGCAGCAACTAGACTGAAGTGAAAGGACCTGGTGAGGTGGGTTAAACTTGGTTGGCTGCCAGGTGCCCACCAAGCTGCTTTATCTCATCTCTCTCCCGCTCCAGGAACAGGATGGGTAGAAAATATGACAAAAAGCTCATGGGTCGAGATAAGGACAGGGGAGATCACTCAGCAATTACCATCATGGGCAAAACAGACTCGACTTAGGGAACCTAATTTAATTTATTGACAATTAAACAGAATAGGACAATGAGAAATAAGAGCAAATCTAAAAACACCTTCCCCCCACCCCTCCCTTCTTCCAAGGCTCAACTTCACTCCCAACTCTTCTGCCTCCTTTTCCCTCCCTGAGCAGCGCAGGGGGATGGGGAATGTGGAGTGTTTCAGTCAGTTCATAGCACTTTGTCCCTGCTGCTCCTTCCTCCTCACACTCTTCCCCTGCTCCAGCATGGGGTCCCTCCCACAGGATACGGTCCTTTGTGAACTGCTCCAACATGGATCCTTCCCATGGGCTGCAGTTCTTCAGTAATAGACTGCTCCAGCATGAGACCCCCACAGGGTCACAGTTCCTGCCAGAAAATCTGTTTCTGCATGGTCTCCTCTCCATGGGCTGTAGCTTCCTTCAGAGCACATCCACCTCCTCTGGTGTGTGGTCCTCCATGGGCTGCAGTGTGGATATGTGCTCTGATGTGATCCTCCATGGGCTGCAGGGGAACAACCTGCGTCACCATGGTCTTCACCATGGGCTGCAGGGGAATCTCTGCTCCAGTGCCTGGAGCACCTCCTTGCCCTCCTTCTTCACTGACCTTGATGTCTGCAGGATTGTTTCTCTCACATTTCCTCACTCCTCTCTCACAGCTGCTGCTGTGCAGCTTTTTCACTCTTTCTTAAATATGTTATCACAGAGGTGCTACCACCATCACTGATTGGCTCAGCTTTGGCCAGGGGCAGGTCTGTCTTGGAGCTGATTGGAACTGACTCTGTCGACCATGGGGGCAGCTTCTGGTGTCTTCTCAAGCCAAAGTCTTTCACATGTGCAGCAAAAAAGGGAGCATGGCACAGATAAACTAATATCGAGAACAGAAATGTTCATATTGTAGTCAGCAACGGTTAAACAGCTATAATAATTATATGTTCCCTCTAATATGCCCTGGTCAAATCTGTCATTATTTCAAACCCTTTGAGTTCCACATTGGGTGCCAAAAATGCTGATTGTGGTTTAACCCTGGCTGGCAACTAAACACCACACAGCTGCTTGCTCACTTCCCCCCTGCCCCTAGTGGGATGGGGGAAGAATAAGAAAGGTAAAAGTGCAAAAACTTGTGGATTGAGATAAAGACAGTTTAATAGGGAAAGAAAACACTATGCACACAAGCAAAGCAAAATAAGGAATTAATTTACTCCTTCCCATTGGCAGGCAAATGTTTAGCCATCTCCAGGAAAGCAGGGCTCCATCAATGCATAATGGTTACTTGGGAAGACAAACACCATAACTCTAAACATCCTCCCCTTCTTTCTTCCCTATGGTTTTTATTGCTGAGCGCAATGGCATATGGTATGGGATATAATTTTGGTAAGTTGGCATCAACTGTCCCAGCTGTGTCCCCTCCCAACTTCTTGTACATCCAGTCTATCTGATGTTGGGGCAGTGTGAGAGACAGAAAAGGTCTTGATGCTGTGTGAGAGTTGTTCAGCAATAACTAAAGCATGGATGTGTTATCAACGCTCTTTTGGTCACAAAGCCAAAGCATAGCACTATATGGGCTACTATGAAGAAATTTAACTCTATCCCAGCCAAAACCAGTATACTTGTATGAATAGGAAGGTGGTGGTAATATGAGAACATATCTAGGAACTGCCAAGTCAACTGTGATGTTTGGAGCCTAACTGGCTTAAGGCTTTTTAATCATCTTCTGAATTTCACTCAAAGTAATATGGTGATCTGTTAATTTTAAGGGATGTTAAGAGAGTAGCTGCCTTCTCCAGCCCAGGATGCCTTTCTGCTCAGCTGCTGAAGCCCAGCTTGGGGACCTGGGGTCTCTGCCCAGGCTGAGGGATGCAGCTGCCACTTTCCCATTTACAGCTTCAACCAGTAATGAAGCTGAGCATGTATTCCAGAGACCTGTACACACACAGAGGACCACAGACACGGTGCTGCCTTCAACAGCACTTACATGTAGAACTTGCATAAAACATTAAGTACAGGCAGTCAAGTCCCCTTCTTCCTCTTCAGTTGGTAGAGATAGAGGGTCACTAGTGAAGGTACACACGATACTCTCTAGATTCACAAGCACACACACATTCACTGTGATCCCTTGAGTACTGGCATGGCCCACTTTGTCTGTCCAGTACCTCTGCCTGGATCCCAGGCACTCTTACCTGCTTCACAGGTCTCCTACTTGCCAGCTAGTCCAGCTTGATGCTCACTAGCAAACACACATGCACGCTCATCACATAGGCACTCTACATTCGCAAGTCCCCCTGGGCATGCCAGCACAGACCCTTGCCTGCTTCATACTCCTGCCTAGACTTGAGGCTCCTCCCTACTCATTAGCTAGTCCGGCTTGAAGTTTGCTAGCCAATACACGCACACACCAGGTTTGGGGAAGATGCAGATATCCACCCCTCCTTTCCCCCAGCAGCTGGCACCAGGCACCACATGGGCTGTGACTGGTGGTCCTGTTCCAGCCACCAGTGCTGGGCCCCTCACTCACACTGGTCCCCTCATTAGCTGTTTTTTGGGACACATGCCATTCCCACCCCAGTGGCTGGAGGCAGAGACCATAAGTTGCTCCAGTAGCTGATGTTTAAGACCCCACTCAGTCCAGTAGCTAACACCACAGGCCAAGGATGCCTGCACCCCTGGTCTGACTGGAGTAACTGTCACCAAATTCACTCATGACAGCCCTTCCTAGTAGCTAGCACTCCAGGCACAAAGTTTGTAGTACCCACCCTAGATCTAGAGAGCTATGTCCCCTCCAACTACTGATGCTAGGACCCTCACTTTTTCCAGTAGCTGACACCACAGGCCCCAGGGGCACCTACAGCCCCAGTCTGGCCCCAGTAGCTGGCACCAAATTTCATTCACACATACACAGGTCTTGCCAATAGCTGGCACTTAGTCCTTGCAGCAGACATACACATTGGGTAGAGAGTGAGATTATACAGAGAGATTTTTAAGATTTAATAAGAAGATATAAGAAGACAAGATGGACTGCGGTGATCAGGCTCAGGGCTCAGCCAGACAAACATACTGACTGGCTCTGTTTTACATGTGACTTGCCCACTTTCTACCCCTTTTTGTCTACCCTCCCCTTTGTTCCTCCCTGCTCTCCCTTCCCCCTGCACATCTCTTCATTGGTTTGTATGGTTCTATTGATTCCCTCACCCCTCCCAACCTGGTGTCAGGGGTCTCCCCCCTAGTTTACAGTCTTATCAGTTGCAAAGTCCAGGTTGATCTCCCTGGAAGAGTAGTTAAGACCTAACATACTGTGTGGAAATTTCTCCTTTCTGGCTTATTAACCTGTCAAACTAATCTGTCAAACTTTAAGGCTGGCCTGCAAAACTGTTGCAAAGGACTTTTAAGGCATGCTTCTCTCAGGTGGATGCAAAGTCATTGGGAGGAAAAATAAAAATAATAAACGAAGATTGCTATGGCAGTAAGTGTCCCTAGACTTTTTTAAAATGTGTGTTTAGGCTTAAGGAAAAGACAAAACAATAATGCCATCTTCCAAAATAGTTAGTAGGAATAAGGAGTTTCTCTTCTCTGCCAAATCTCTACTTGCACGTTACCTCAGTGAGTGGTCTTAGTGGTATTTAATGAATAATTCACATCTGATTTCATTCTCCTTCCTATACTTCTCTGGTGAGATAAATGAGAAGTTGCTTGGGGATTCAAAGAGCAGTAAATGAACTTGATAATGTCATATGCAGGTACATACAAGCAGTAATCCTGTGTAACCAGACATACTATCTGTGCTGGAATTGACATATAAAGACAAATTTGAAAGCTGAAACATTGCAGATAGGATTTGAAAATTTTACTTTTTGGTTTCCATGGTGTTCTTAAAAGCATAATTACAAGGAAAAGTGGATCTTAAAAAGATACTAAAATCAACAGCTGTATTTGAACACATTTACTGTTTTAAACCTGTAGCTGTTTAGATATAGGATTAGAATGTGATGTTTAAAGTATAAGAATCCATGTCAAGTGATCAACTCTGAATTATGTGGTTTGTGATTTGTGTAAAGTTGGTTGGTTTTGTTTTTTTTTTTCTCACTTTGTTGTTTCAGATTTGTCCAATATGTGCAGCATTACCTGGAGGGGATCCTAATCATGTCACAGATGACTTTGCAGCTCATCTTACACTGGAACACAGAGCTCCTAGAGATTTAATATCCTTTCTTAAGTTGAGGGAAAAGGGATATACTATTCCTTATGATCGCTGTAACTACTTGTTTTAACTTCTGTAGTCAAGTGGCTACATAATTTTTGCTTATTTTCTGGAATTGATATTTGGTTATAGGGGATCTGTATGTCTGAATTTTTGTATATGAATATATATTTATATCTATCAGACTGTGAATGGGCTTTAGGTGTAGCTTGACAATGTGAGTGTGTGTTTTAGTTTTATTCCTGACAGCAAAATCTTATAAAGATGTTTTTGATACCCAGCTGCTTCTTTCTGCACTGCAGTTTTTATCCTTCTTGGTCATTAGTTCTGATGTCATTTTGTGTATGGGAAAGCAGTGATCCAGATCCAATAGTGTATTATAGATAATTACGAGACTGAAAGCAGTAAATTTCACCAAAAGCAAATGTGTTAAAGAAGGCTTTGAACTTTGAAATGGAGTGATTTTAAGTGTTTGATTAGTTTTATCACCATATTTCAATAGGATAGTTTCAGCCTGTTATTTATTGACTTTTTTTTTCTAAAAGCTATAACTAGAAGAGCTATCAGGAGACTTCCTAGGGATTGAGGCTGTCTTTCAGTTACCTGCAGATTGTAGTGATATAACTACTCTCGATGACCGAAGAGCTCAAACTGTCAACTTCTTTACACTTTAAGTACAATTTTCTTTTCTGTTACTTGGTCTTAGGAATAGTGATGTGGCTTGGTTTTTCTGTACAAATACCTACAACATAATTTTAGAAGGTACTTTTTCTTCATTGAAGTACAGGCCATCATGAAAAACTCTTGTTAAGTGATGTCTATAAATTATTTATCTGTATCTCATTGAAAAAAAAACGCTCCTAGTGTAATTTGATAGTGCCTTTTTGTTTAGGGCTTCTGTGGTAGTTTAGCCCTGCTTGGGACCAGACTCACTCTCACTCCCCCTACCTTCCGATGGAACAGGGAGAGATAACACAAGGAAAAAGGTTCGAGGTTTGAGATAAGGACAGGGAGAGATCCTTAAAGTTACTGTTACAAGCAAAACAGACTCCACTTGGGGAAAACTATTTGTTTATTATTAAAACCAAAGCAGGATAATGGGAAACAGAACAAGGTAACTTCCCCCCACCCCTCCCTCTTCCCAAGCTTAAATTTATATTCAATTATCTCTACCTCCTTCCCCACCCCTGAGCAGCACAGGGGGGAAGAGGGAATGGGGGTTACAGTCAGTTCATCACATGTCGCTTAACACCACTCCTTCCTCCTCAGGGGAAGAACTCCTCACATTCCTCCCCTGCCCTAGCGTGGGGTCCCTCCCACAGGCTGCAGTCCTTTGTGAAACTGCTCCAGCGTGGGTCATTTCTTCCATGGGATGCAATCCCTCCAGAACAGCTGCCCCAGCGCAGGCCCTCTATGGGCCACAGCCTCCTTCAGGCATCCTCCTGCCCCGACCTGGGGTCCTCCACAGGCTGCAGGTGGATCTCTGCTCCCCCATGGGCCTCCATGGGCTGCAGGGGGACAGCTGGCCTCACCATGGGCTGCACCACAGGCTGGAGGGGAATCTCAACCAGGAGCAGCATTACTGCTCCCCCTCCTCCTTCACTGACCTTGGCATCTGCAGCCGTTCCTCTCACAAGAAATTCTTCACAACCAGCTCAGGCAGATGCCTCTCAGGTTCTCTTCACATCTCATCTCCTCTCCACTTCTTGCAGCTGGGCTGGGCCTAGTCGGGCCCCAATGGCCGCCCGGCAGGAGGCTGGAGGGTGAGGCCTGCAAGGCCCACAAGGCTCGTGCCTCCCCGTCTCTGCCCCCGCTCCAGCTTCTTCACATCTTCTCTTCTTTTTTTTTCTGTTTTCCCCTTCTTAAATACGTTATGGCAGAGGCATTATCAGGGCGTATTCTGCTACCAATTGGCTCGGCCCTGGCCAGCAGCAGGTCCGCCCTAGGCCCGGCCGAGTCCACTGGACCAAGGGGAAACAACTTCTAGCAGCTTCTTACTGAAGCTGCTACCGTAGCCCCCCTTCACTAAACAAAACCAACATAGCTTCTTAAAAGAAAAAAAAAAGGCCTAACAACTCAAGTTCATTATATCTACTGCTTGCAACATTAGAGGAAATGGTTTCACTTTGGTTGTGATCTGTATTTACAGTTAAATTTGTTAGCATTTAAATTGTCAGTCCCAGTTACACAGTGAAAATAACTTCCTGTTCAAGTGAATGAGGTGTTGGATTAGAATTCATGCTTGTGGAGCTTTTCCTCCTGCTCCCACATCAGTGACATCAGATAACTTTCAATTGGGAAATATCTGTTTATTACTAGATACGTAAGAGCTGGAGAAATCGGAATAATCTTTTCAGTTACTGAGAAAGGCCACAGTGTCAGTTATTACAAAACTGATGGGAGAGGAGCTTTATAAATTGGACCATGTTATAAGTAATTATAGAAAATGCATGTGGAAGTTTCTGTACAGCATTGCTTTAGCAATCAGTGTTGCCAAGTCCAAAAACTTGATAGGGAAAATTTTTCTGGTCTAGCTGTTCCATGTTCGATGTTATTTCATGTCTTAGAATCATATAGTAGTTAGGGCTGGAAGGGACCTTTAAAAGCCATCTAGTCCAACCCCTCTGCCAGGAGCAGGGACATCTCCAACCAGATCAGGTTGCTCAGAGCCCCGTCCAACCTGGCCTTGAATGTTTCCAGGAATGGGGCATCCACCACCTCTCTGAGCAACCTGGGCAAGTGTTCTACCACTCTCACTGTAAAAAATTTCTTCCTGATGTCCAATCTGAATCTACCTCCCTCTATTTTGAAACCATTACCCCTTGTCCTATCACAACAGGCCCTGCTGAAGAGTTTCTCCCCATCTGCCCTTGGCTTCACCAAGGGCAGATCGTGCCTGACCAATTTGGTGGCCTTCTATGACGGGGTGACAGCATCGGTGGACAAGGGACGAGCAACTGACATCATCTACCTGGACTTGTGCAAAGCTTTTGACACTGTCCCGCACGACATCCTTCTCTCTAAACTGGAGAGACATGGGTTTGATGGACGGACCACTCGGTGGATGAGGAATTGGCTGGATGGCCGCACTCAGAGAGTGGTGGTCAACGGCTCAATGTCCAGGTGGAGACCAGCCACGAGTGGCGTCCCTCAGGGGTCCGTGCTGGGCCCGGCCCTGTTCAACATCTTTGTCGGTGACATGGACAGTGGGATAGAGTGCACCCTCAGCAAGTTCGCCGACGACACGCTGGAAGGGAGGGATGCCATCCAGAGGGACCTTGACAGGCTGGAGAGGTGGGCCCGTGCCAACCTCATGAAGTTCAACCAGGCCAAGTGCAAGGTCCTGCACCTGGGTCATGGCAATCCCAGGCACAAATACAGGCTGGGCAGAGAATGGATTGAGAGCAGCCCTGAGGAGAAGGACTTGGGAGTGCTGGTGGATGAGAAGCTTAACATGAGCAGGCAATGCGCCCTTGCGGCCCAGAAGGCCAACCGCATCCTGGGCTGCATCAAGAGGAGCGTGGCCAGCTGGTCGAGGGAGGTGATTCTCCCCCTCTACTCTGCCCTGGTGAGACCCCACCTGGAGCACTGTGTCCAGTTCTGGAGCCCCCAGCACAAGAAGGACATGGACCAGTTGGAGAAGGTCCAGAGGAGGGCCACAAAGATGATAAAAGGGCTGGAGCACCTCTCTTATGAGGACAGGCTGAGAGAGTTGGGGCTGTTCAGCCTGGAGAAGAGGAGGCTCCGGGGAGACCTGATAGCGGTCTTCCAGTACCTCAAGGGGGCCTACAAGAAAGATGGGGAAAGGCTGTTTAGTAGGGCCTGTTGCGATAGGACGAGAGGTAATAGTTTTAAAATAGAGGGGGGTAGATTTAGATTAGAAATTAGGAAAAAATTTTTTACGATGGGAGTTATAGAACACTGGAACAGGTTGCCCAGAAAGGTGGTGGAGGCCCCATCTCTGGAAGCGTTCAAGGCCAGGCTGGATGAGGCTCTGAGCAACCTGACCTAGTCAGGGATGTCCCTGCTCCTTGCAGGGGGTTGGACTAGATGACCTTTGAAGGTCCCTTCCAACCCTAACCATTCTATGATTCTAAGATCTTTCCTGTAGGCCCCCTTGAGGTACTGGAAGACCACTATAAGGTCTCCCCAGAGCCTCCTCTTCTCCAGCCCCAATTCTCTCAGCCTGTCCTCATAGGAGAGGTGCTCCAGCCCTCTGATCATCTTCATGGCCCTCCTCTGGACCCTCTCCAACTGGTCCATGTCCTTCTGATGTTGGGGGCTCCAGAACTGGACACAGTACTCCAGGTAGGGTCTCACCAGAGCAGAGTAGATGGAGAGAATCACCTCCCTTGACCTGCTGGCCACGCTCCTCTTGATGCAGCCCAGGATGTGGTTGGCCTTCTGGGCTCCAAGCACACATTGCCAGCTCATGTTGAGCTCATGCAACTCTCGTCCACCAGCACTCCCAAGTCCTTCTCCTCAGGGCTGCTCTCAATCCATTCTCTGCCCAGCCTGTATTTGTGCCTGGGATTGCCCCGACCCACGCACAGGACCTTGCACTTGGCCTGGTTGAACTTCATGAGGTTCTCACGGGCCCACCTCTCCAGCCTGTCAAGGTTCCTCTGAATGGCATCCCTCCCCTCCAGTGTGTCAATGGCACCACACAGCTTGGTGTCGTCGGTGAACTTGCTGAGGGTGCACTCTATTCCGCTGTCCATGTCGCCGACAAAGATGTTGAACAGGGCCGGGACCAACACAGACCCCTGAGGGACGCCACTCGTGACTGGTCTCCACCTGGACATTGAGCCGTTGACCACCACTCTCTGAGTGCAGCCATCCAACCAATTCTCTATCCACCGAGTGGTCCGTCCATCAAACCCATGTCTCTCTAGAGAGAAGGATGTCATGCCGGACACTGTCAAATGCCCTGCACAAGTCCAGGTAGATGATGTCAGTTGCTTGTCCCTTGTTCACCGATGCTGTCACCCCGTCATAGAAGGCCACCAAATTGGTCAGGCACGATCTGCCCTTGGTGAAGCCATGTTGGCTGTCACCAACCACCTCCTTGCTCTCCATGTGCCTTAGCATGGTTTCCAGGAGAATCTGCTCCATGACCTTGCCAGGCACAGAGGTGAGGCTGACCGGCCTGTAGTTCCCTGGGTCAACAGCTAAAACTAAAAGGAAGAAAAAGGGAGTTAGATTTCCCCCCACTCAGTTGCTAGCAGTTTAGGAAAGGATATTGTCTTCTGTGTAGCAGTTAGAAGCGTTTTTTAAGCTGTTTTAAATGGCTGCACATATTTCTTGTGAAGAATCCTGTGCAGCCATTGCAAGTTATCACCTTTATCCTTGGAGACTCTGGACAGCTCTTTAAATTCCAGTTTCTTTCTTAAACAGTTTTCTACAGTTTTACTGTTTAAAGGATGAGTTTAGTCTTGACCATGTAAATAGTTCTAGCTTGGTTGCTTTCAGTATATGTTTGCAATGAGTTAAGAGTTCCAAATTCTTTTCTAACCACAGCGTAGTTGAGTGAGACATCAATATACTCTTAACTAGTATTTAATTAATGTTTATCTTAAAAACACTTTGAAAGGTGCAGTTAGCAGGCTACTAAAATCTTTTTCTAAATGAGACCAAGGCTGGAATTTTTCAAATTATATACATTAAGGATGTTTTAGTTATCTTATTTCTCAAGTTTTCTTTTAAAAAATCCCAGAACGGGGGCATTTTTCTGTCAGATGTAGCTATGGAAAGCTTCCCAAACTGTATGAGAGCACTAGTCAATCAGTAAAATATTAGTGACAATGTTCTGTCACTAGCAGTATCCAGTATCAACTGATTCAAAGGAGGAACAAACCAATCTATTCTAGACAACTATATTCTGTCCCAAGGGAGATTCCCCCCCCCCCCCCAACCCTGCAAGTGATATGTTTTATAGTCTATACCGTAATAGTTTTGAAAGAGTCAATTCTTCCTGAAAGTATTTATTATAGTAAGTGGATATTCTTACTTGCCAAAAGAAGTCTAATAATTTTTCAGTCGTAAATTTCTCAACTCAGTAATATAATGAGAAAATGAATTCTACACCATAATTGTACATTGTGTGATAAGTCCATTGGGCACCAGTCTGATACAAATAATAGATTTTATACAAGTGATAAACATGCTGTTTTTGAAAATAGGAAAATTAGAGATAAGGTGAGTCCAAGTACATTATTTCTTAGCTTAGTTAATTACATTAGTGCTTCTTAAGATAAAAGGAAGCTTTAGCTAGACTGTCTTGGGAGAACTCATGTTAACACTGTTCTGGGAAAGATCATCTTTAAATGATTGGCTGATAGTCTCTTAGTATGTATGAAAAAGCTTATATTTCAAGTCGTACCTTTTATAGACATCTAAGAAATGTGGGAAATAAAGAAAGTGAAAGGGCTTGTTTTCATAATTGGAGCAAGTGGAATTTGTGTGGAGAAAGAGAGGGAAGATGAAGCAAAGGGGTATGACAGAAGTGCTGAATCCTCTGTTGACCTGCAATTCCTTGAAGATTGGAGTGAGTGAAATTCCTTGGATAAAAGTATAAAATGCAATAATTACTGTGTGCTCTTAATAGGAATGGCAATAAAACTTTGTAGATTATTTTCAGTATTTAAATACCCTTCTTTCCCTATTTTGATGTTAAAATCCTTATGTCTGTTGAGTAATGTATTCTACTGAGTATGCATCATCAGTTTAAATTATCTAGTAGAAAACTTTGATCCAGAAGGCAGGAAGTCCATCCTGACATTATTTAGACATGATAAAAAGCCTAGGAAAGATGAATTTTGTGCAGGTAGCCCTGGGTGCCTTGAGTTCAGATCTATACGTCTGACTGGCACCATAGCTATGATTGCATTATGCTTATAAAGTTGAATTGTTGTTTTATGAATGAGGAATAGTGTGTTGCTTGATTATTCCACCTAATAAATGTTCTTGCTGTTTAATACTTAATAGCAAAAGACTTTTCTTAACTGCTTGGTTATGATGAATCTAGTGGCGTTCGGCACGTACGTAGAATGTTTCACCCAGGCCGGGGTTTGGGAGGCCCCCGTGCACGTAGATCAAACATGCACTTTACTAGCAGTTCCACTGGTGGGCTTTCATCTTCTCAGAGTTCATATTCTCCAAGCAATAGAGAAACCATGGATCCTATAGCTGGTAAGAGCTGTAACCACTGATTTTAGCTCAGAGTCCTTAAATAGATTTGAAGCAAAATCCAAGATTATAATAGTTGCCTTGTTTTTCTGTATTTTGAAAAAAATATATATATATGCTTCCCAATGTCATAATTGATGGATGTTTACTAATAAAAAGTATCCTTAATTGGATTGTCTACAGGGATTGAACCTGGAAGTTCTGAAATGAAAAACACTGCTCCTTTAGCTTGTGCTTTTAAATGTAGAGACTTCTAGGCTCATTCCCGTGACTGACTAGGCTCATTCCCATGACTGACCTGTCTACATGTGTTATCAAAGAATGGTTGAGGTTCGAAGGGACCTTTCAAGATCATCTAGCCGCCCCCCCCCCCCCCCCAGCAGGGCAGGGCCACCTAGAGCAGGTTGCCCAGGACAATGTCCAGTCAGGATTTTAATATCTCCATGGATGGACTCCACAACCTCTCTGGGCAACCTCTTTCAGTATTTGACCACCCTCACAGTAAAAAGTGTTTTCTTGTGTTCAGATGGATTTAGTTTGTCTTAATTTGTGCCTATTGCCTCTTGTCCTGTCAGTGGGCAATACAGAGAAGAGTCTTGGCTCCCTTTCCTTCATTCCCTCCCATCAGGTATTTATATACACTGATAAGATTCCTCCCCCTTTTCCAGGCTGAAGGGTCTCAGGTCTCTTAGCCTCTCCTCATATGATATGTATGTATGTATTTTTAAATGTAATTGTTTCTAACCACCATTACCTACTTCAGTGCATCTAGCTTTAATTTGCCCTGTGCATAGAGAGAATGAATCTCTAGATTCAATCTCTAGATTCATTCTAGACTAGAGATGAATCTTAATTATTTTAGCACAAACCAAGTGCTGTACTTGAGTTCATCAAGATGAAATTGGTTCAATTGGAATATTATTGACAGACATTTAAAATGTGCAACCTCAAGCTGACTGACACAAGTAACTCACAAGGCAAAGGAGACTGGACTCTTGTCTCTGCTCGGGGCAGAAGGAAGAACCTTCCCCTAAAATGCCCCTACATAACTGAGACGACACTCTGGGGTTGGAGAACGAAGAGCACATGAGTAACAGACAAGATCCAGGAAAAGCTGACCATGCAAAGTTGATCGAACCATCCACCCACATTAGAACCTGTGCCACCAGAAAAGCACATAAAGTATTAGTAATGGGAGACTCCTTACTGAGAGGCACGGAAGCATCCATTTACCATCCAGACAATTTCTCTAGAGAAGTTTGCTGCCTACCAGGAGCTCACATTCGTGATGTCACTGAGAGGATGCTGAGCCTGGTGAACCCTACAGATTATTATCCGTTCCTACTATTCCACATAGGATCCAATGATTCTGTGATGAGGCAACTTAGAACCATCAAAAGAGACTGTATGTCCCTCGGAGCAACATTAAAAGGATCTGGAGCGCAAGTGGTGTTTTCCTTTATCCTCCCAGTCAGAGGAAGGGGTTCAGGAAGGAGAAAATTAATTGAACAGGTGAATGCCTGGCTGCGTGGCTGGTGCCATACTCAAGGTTTTGGCTTCTGTGATCATGGATCTACCTTGGAGAAGCTGAGTCTGTTAGGAGCTGATGGGATTCACCTGACCAAGTGGGGCAAGAGGGTCTTCACCAACAAGCTGGCTAGACTTACAACTTTATAGTCTTTAAACTAGATTTAGCATGGGGGAAGGAGATGGAGTTTTGAGCACCAGACAGGAGCCAGGGGCCGCTGATGTACTAGGAACTAACAGAGAAACACCTGTGAAAAGCCTCAGAGGAATTAGGGTGTGTTCCTCTAAAAAGGTGACAAGGCTGATAGGCTAGCTGAAGTGCCTCTATACCAATGCACACAGCACGGGTAACAAAGAGGAGGAGCTGGAAGCCACTGTGCAACTAGAAAGCTATGATGTAATCGCTATAGCTGAAACATGGTGGGGCAAATCACACAACTGGAGTGCTGCAATTGATGGCTATAGGCTGTTCAGAAGGAAGGAGGGATGGGAGGGGTTCCCCTTTATGTTAAAAAAAAAAGTGACTGCAGAGAGCTGCCTTTTGAAAAACAGTGATGATTAGGTTAAGAGCTTATGGGTAAAAATTAGGGGCCAAGCCAACAAAGGAAGCCATGTGGCTGGTGTTCACTATAGGCCACTTGATCAAGGGGAGCCTGTTGATGAAGCGTTCTTACTTCAACTACAGGAAGCATCACAATCGCAAGCCCTGATCCTGTTGGGAGACTTCAATCACCCTGACATCTACTGGAAAATTTGGATATTTTTTTAATCCAGATGATAGCCCGACCAGAGGGTTACTAGACCTGTTGCTTACCAACACAGATGAACTAATTAAAGAGGTCAAAATTGGTGGCAGCCTGGGCTGCAGTGATCATGCCCTGGTGGAATTCATGATCTTGAGAGCTATGGGTGAGTCAGAATCATTAATTTTAGGAGAGCAAACTTTCAGTTGTTTCAGGAACTAGTGAATGAAACCCCCTGGGAAACTGCCCTCATGGACAAAGGAGCAGAAGAGAGCTCTTTAAGGACATTTTTCTTAGAGTGCAAGAGCTCTCGATTCTCATGTAT
The DNA here is from genome assembly GCF_036417535.1 of Chlamydotis macqueenii. Lineage (NCBI taxonomy): Eukaryota > Metazoa > Chordata > Aves > Otidiformes > Otididae > Chlamydotis > Chlamydotis macqueenii. Next base: position 42,952,785 of record NC_141592.1, read on the forward strand.
AAAAATCAGGCGAGGAAGGCAGGGGACCAGCATGGCTGAGTAAGGAACTCCTGGTCAAACTAAAGTGTAAGAAGGAAATGCACAGGCAGTGGAAGCAGGGACATGCATTCTGGGAAGAATATAGGGATGCTGCCCAGATGTGTAGGGATGGGATCAGGTAAAGTAAGGCACAGCTGGAGCTGAATTTGACAAGGGGTCCAAAGAATAATAAGGGCTTCTACAGGTACCTTGGCTAGAACAGGAAGACAAAAGAAATTGTACCCACCCCTGATAAATAAGACATGGGAAATAGTGACAACCAATGTGGAGAAGGCTGAGGTGCTCAACAGTTTTTTGCCTCAGTTTTCAATGGTAATCTCTCTTCTCACATCTCTCAAGTCCCTGAGTCTACAAGCAGGGATGGGGAATGAAGTCTGTCCCATTGCAAGAAAAGATCAAGTTTGAGGCCACCTGAGGAACCTGAACATACACTGGTCCATGGGACCTGACAAGATGCATCCCAGGGCCCTGACTGAATTGGCTGATGTAGTTGCCAAGCCATTCTCCATGATATTTGAAAAGTCATGACAGTCAGGCAAAGTCCCCAGTGACTGGAAAAAGGGAAACATCACACCCATTTATAAAAAGGGTAAAAAGGAGAACCCTGGGAACTACTGACCTGTCAGCCTCACCTCTGTTCCTGGGAAGATCATGGAACAGATCCTCCTGGAAGACATGTTGAAACATATGGAAGGCAGAGAGATTATTAGAGACAGCCAACATGACTTTAGCAAGGGCAAATCATGCCTGACTAATCTGGTGGTCTTCTACGATGGAGTGACTGCATCAGTGCACAAGGGAAGAACTACGGATGCCCTCTATCTGGACTTCTGTAAGGCCCCCACAACATTCTTGCCTCTAAATTGGAGAGATACAGGTTTGATGGATTTACTGTTAGATGGATAAGGAATTGTCTGGATGGCCGTGTCCGAAGAATTTCAGTCAATGGCTTAATGTCCAAGTGGAAACCAGTAACGAGTGGTGTCCCTCAAGGGTCTCTACTGGGACCGATACTAATTAATATCTTTATCAACAACATGGACAGTGGGATTGAGTGCAACCTCAGCAAGTTTGCAGATGGCACCAAGCTGAGTGGTGCAGTTGATATGCTAGAAGGAAGGATTGCCATCCAGAGGGACCTTGATAGGCTTGAGGAGTGGGCCCATGAAGTTCAACAAGGCCAAGTACAAGGTCCTGCATCCAGTGTGCATCCAACTCTGGGGTCACCAGTACAGGAAAGACATGGACCTGTAGAATGAGTCCAGAGGGCCACAAAAATGGTCAGAGGGCTGGAGCACCTCTCCTATGAAGCCAGGCTGAGAGAGTTGGGGCTGTTCAGCCTGGAGAAGAGAAGGCTCCAGGTAGACCTTATAGCGGCCTTTCAGTATTTAAAGGGGACCTACAGGAAAGCTGGAGAGATACTTTTTATCAGGGCCTGTAGTGACAGGACAAGGGGCAGTGTTACAAACTGAAAGAGGATAGGTTTAGAAATTTTTTTACGATGAGAGTGGTGAGGCACTGGAACAGGTTTCCCAGAGAAGTTGTGGATGCCTCATCCCTGGAAGTGTTCAAGGTCAGGTTGGATGGGGCTTTGAGCAACCTGATCTAATGAAAGATGTCCCTGTCCATGACAGGGGAGGGTGGAGTAGATGATCTTTAAAGGTCCCTTCCAACCCAAACTGCTCTTTGATTTCTGTGTCATATTTTGATCATGTTTAGGAGAATTTTCAAGGGGAAAATGTCTCATTTTTAACTTCCAACAATGGCACAGGCATGTTTTTAAGTTTTACAGATATAATCTGTAAGTATTTTTTCAACTTTGTGATTTTCAAGAATAAGTTCTCTATAAAGATGTAAAAATAAAATTTTACCAAGAAGTTGATTTTAAAAAGATCTATAATTTGTTCTAATGTAAAATCTTAAGACATTGATCTTACACTTGTATAGTGAAAGATGATAAGTGTCAGGGAGACTTCAGAACTTCCTGCACTTATCTAAGTTCCTGCTCTTATCTGCCTTTGCTTCAGATCCTGGAAGGGCATGAATGTTTAAACTGGAGCATCTTATTGTCAGGCTATGATTCCTTGAGAGGCAGTGAACCAACTTAAGAGTACGTTGCTTTTGAAAGAGGAAGCTGCAGCTCCACCCCATCCCCCCACCTCCCTTTCTATAGGCATAGTTCCTTTGCCTCTATTGTGCTGGCTACTCTTCAGGCCCTCTTTGAGCTGATTTAACTCTTTGAATGAAAAATAATAGAAAAATTATTTTGGAAAAAAATTATTTTGGAATTGACCTCTGCAGTTTGTCTATTTCCAACTCCTTTCTCAAAGGAGGTCTATTTAGATCGGGTTGATCAGATTGCTCAAGGCCTCATTCAGTTGAGTTTTGAATGCCTCCAAGGACAGAGATCCTACAACCTCTCTGGGCAACCTGTTTTAAAAACCTTAATGTTTTAAAAGCGGGGAGTGGGAGGGTTACAAAAAAATAAAACCTTTTGGATATAATTGTAATTTCCCATGTTCCCTTGTCTGACTCTTGTCCTATTGCTGTATGCCTCTGAGAAGAGTCTAGCTTAGTATTCGCTGTATCTTCCAGTCAGGTAGATTTAGACAGCATTAAGATATCTTCCAAAGTATTCTTTTCCAGGCTGAACAAGCCCAGTTCTCCCGCTCTTTCCTCATGTACTGTGTTTCAGCCTCCTGATCATCTTGGTGGCCCTCCACTGGCCTTGCTCCATTATGTCCATGTGTCTCTTGTCCTGGGGAGACTAAAACTGGACACAACACTCTGGATGTGGCCTCCCCAGTGCCAAATATAGGGGAAGAATCACTTCCCCGGACATGCTGGCTGTACTCCTACTACTAAAAATATCCAAGCAAAAGAGGATGATCAGAGGGCTGAGAGAGTTGGGGCTGTTCAGCCTGGAGAAGAGGAGGCTCCAGGGAGACCTTATAGCGGTCTTCCAGTACCTCAAGGGGGCCTACAAGAAAGATGGGGAGAGGCTGTTCAGTAGGGCCTGTTGTGATAGGACGAGGGGTAATGGTTTCAAAATACAGGGAGGTAGATTCAGATTGGATATTAGGAATAAGTTTGTTACACTGAGGGTGGTGGAACACTGGCCCAGGTTGCCCAGAGAGGTGGTGGATGCCCCATCCCTGGAAACATTCAAGGCCAGGTTGGACGAGGCTCTGAGCAACCTGATCTAGTTGGAGATGTCCCTGCTCCTTGCAGGGGGTTGGACTAGATGACCTTTGAAGGTCCCTTCCAACCCTAACCATTCTATGATCTTAGTGAGTTAAGTTAGGTCATAGGTCTGTAAAGCACTAAAGTTGGTTGAAGAAGGGAGAATGTTTGTGTGTCCTGCAGTGCGAGACTTCCTCTTACCATCGCAGTGGGTGTTAGTTCAGCTGAGTTAAATGTGAAGTGACTGCCTTGGTTTGTTTCAGCCTCACAAGGCCTTCCCATTTAGGACCATGTGTAATTAAATGGTATTTCTTTGAGTCTTGTATTTTTTGGGGGCATGGGAGGGGTTGAGTAATTTGTTTTTTACATTCAGAGAATGTAGTGCAGCCTGGCTGGGTGTCTGTGTCATGCCAAGCCTATGTCTCAAATTCACATCTGCTATCAGGGTTCTGTTAAGCTATACTCAAAGTGATTTTACAAACAGTGAGGATAAATACATGTCTTACCTGTATGTTATAAGTCTTCCTTTGTATTGGAGTAATACTTAGTACATGCTACCAGAAGTTAGAACTTGTACTTGTAACAGACCTGTGAACATTATTTATTTATTTTTCTCCTTGTGATGATTATCAGTAATTAGTGAAATAAAATATTATTGGTAATCTTGATATGATTAGCTGTGCTGATTAAAAGTGACTTGAGCATTTGCTGTTGGCATTCCAAGTGTTCCTGATGCAAAGAGCTACTGCATTGTGCTTTATTCCCCTAAGAAAAGCCTAGTTTCAAAGGATTATTTCTTGAAAGTAAGATGGAGGAAAATTTTTATGACCTGTAATAACAACTTGCAGCTTTAATGAATGTTGGATGGATAGAGGAACAAAATAGTCTACTACTTCTGCTCTCCTTGCATCAAACACAACAAAGTAGTACTCACAACTTTGTGTGGAATATAATCTCTAGTAAACCACTGAGCAATAACTTATTATTAATGTTTATTTTGTGAAATGCTTAGCATGGACAGAATTTGTCAGTCTTGAACTTTGGAGGAAAGAAATCCAGGATAGATTTATTTATTTATTTATTTTATCGTTAGAATTTCTCTTTTTCCAGCAGAGACTGAAAGTCTCACAAAAAAAAAGCCCTGCTGTGGTCAAATATTTTTCATATAATACAACATTTGAAAAACCTTTCTGAACTGAATATTTTCTAAAAATGTCTGAAATGATGCTGTAATATTTGCCTTTTCTGCAGCAGAACTTCCCTCTGGAATATGCACTGAAGCTGCATGGGGGGATATAAAGAAGACATCACCTGAAGTCAGAATTGAAGTGGTTTCTTAGTTCAACTATTTTGACTTGAAGATAAAATTTTAGAGTATTACTGCACAGAATATTGATTATATGGTATTCCACATAGGTTGACTCTTATTGATTTAAAAAGCTTTAAGCTTTGACTTATTTATGCACAGTTTTTTTACTCTAGATTATTCTTAATCTTCCTTATCCTATGGGCTTTGAGACATGGGATGCTTGTAATGGATAGCCCATGAAGCTTTTCAAATCAATACGATTTTTTCATTAATTTCATTGATGAAAGGTTTTAGAAAGCAAAGGAATTGATGTAGTGGTATTTAGGACATATTTATGCTGTTGTGTGATATGTATTTAAGCAGATTTCACTGTAGAAACTTCTCTCTTTTCTGGCAGAGCTTTTATCTCAGTTATCAGGCGTGAGACGTTCTGCAGGGCAGCTCAATTCTTCTGGCCCTTCCGCTTCTCAGTTACAGCAGCTGCAGATGCAACTGCAGTTGGAGCGACAGCATGCACAGGCAGCAAGACAACAACTGGAGACTGCACGCAATGCAACTAGACGCACTAACACCAGCAGCATCCCCACCACACTTACACAATCTATAGCAGCAACCAATACATCTAACACAGAAAACAATCAGAAGATTATACAGAATTCCCAGTTCCTTCTTATGAGGTAACTTATTCTATGATTTTAATTCTTCTGCCATTTCTGTTTTCCTTGTTCCTATTATGGACATAGAGTTCAGTGAAACTACTGCCAGACCCCTACTGAAGTTTGGAGTTGAGATACTATGCTTTTGTTTGCATTTGTAACATCTCCTCTTCAACCCTGCTGTGTGTTTGTTCCTAGGCAATGAATAAATATTACTTGCTGGTTTTCAATTTGAAGAGAAACATAAGGGGTATTACTTTGGTAAACTGTGCTTGTTTACCCTACTACTTCTGATAAAACAAGAGCCTTTACAATGATAGGCTTCAAACTTTTATGCTGATAATGTGAGGGGAGAGAACTTAAAAGGTAGTTTTATTTAATAGGAAATGAATCTTTAATGAAGGCTGAAGGTTGAATAGAGGTTTATATATAAAGCATTTTGGATGAAAAAAGCAAATAAGGAATGTGCTATTAATAAGCAGAAGACATATCCGTTTCAGAAAGTATAGTTAGATCCTATACTTCTATGAATAGAATAGTTCAGTTGGAAGGGACCCACAATGATCATCTAGTCCATTCTGCTATAGAAGAGTTGTCCACTCTTATTCTAGCTGTTTTAAGAGGTTTAGAATATAGATTTTCTGGATTTGGGGAGGGGGGGGATGTATTGAGAAAGAGCACGGGCATTTAAACAGTTTCTGTGGCTAGAAACCTGGGTTGGGACAAGTTATTGCTGTCATGCTGATTTTTATCAAATATCTCAATCAAAAACTTTTTGAAAATAATGACTTTAATGAAAGTATCTGCAAATGTCAGTCACTGATCTTGTGAGCTAGGATAGAACTGGAGCAAGCAATTTCCTTGTTTCTATTAGGTGATAGTGCATGCACTGATAAGTGAAGTGAACAGTGTACTGTGATTTGGGAATCTCTGGGCATTATGTGTGTAGTAATGTATTTTGTGTCAAGCTTGCATTTAGAAGTTGTTCTGGGGACAAAATGAGCACTTAAGGGATGACTAGAGAATTTTAACACCCCTTAAAACAAAACCCCTCTGAAGGGAAAGAAACTTCAGAAATAGCTATTTTTTTTTTCCTTCAGCCTTAGAATTCATTTCTATGAAGTTTTTTTTTAAGCATCTAGGAACAAGTTTGTTAAATGTCTGTATTCTTGCATCAGGAGTGCCAGGTTTTGTCAGATCTGTACATGTCAAAAGAAGTGCAGCAGTACCTAGGTTGTTTCTCAAAGGAATGACTTTCAGATGTTATTCAGCATGCATCAGTCCAGCTGTTTAGGCAATTAGTGAAAGCCCATTTTGTTGATGATACTACTAAGCCTGTCTTCTCTCTTTCTGTGATGCTATGCAGATTGAATGATCCTAAGATGTCAGAAGCAGAGCGTCAGTCAAAGGAAAGCGAACAGGCAAATCGCAGCTTGTTTGTTCAAGAGCTTCTACTGTCCACTTTGATGCGGGAAGAAAGTTCCTCCTCAGATGAAGATGAACGGGGAGAGATTGCTGATTTTGGTGCTATGGGCTGTGTAGATATTATGCCTCTAGATGTTGCTTTAGAAAACCTAAATTTAAAAGAGAATAATAAAGGAAACGAGCCTCCTCTTTGATGGCATCCCACTTTGCAGACAATGTCCTCTGTGCTGTATTTGCCAATGAAAGTGGACAACAACTGTCTTGGGCTTGTTTTGGTGATTGTAATTTCAGGTCTGTCACTCTTGTTACATTGTGTACATTCAAAGGAAGAGAGAAAAGATATATACGATAATCATTTCCACTTAACCAATTTTTATTTTTAGCAGGCAAATATAGGTTCCAGTGTGGAGAAAAAAGCTCTGCGTCCTGTAGCTTGACGTGCAAAAAGCTCTCCTAATACTCCACATTCAAACTGAAGAGGAAAAAATGAAAAATCTCTAATGAAGCTGCTGTGTGTATTTATGAATATTAATGAATAAAAATTGCTTGGATGGTTTACCTTAACCACTGCATGATTTTTTTTTGCAGCGTGCATGAGTGTTAGTGACCTTGTCATTTAAAAAAATGTAAGTACAAGGAGTAAAACTATAAAACCTCCAAATTTTCCCATTATTCAAAGGTAATGTGACAAAAAAATGATTAATGCTCACTAGCAGTTTGTGGCCGTGAAGTAGCCTTTGAGTAACACATGACCAATGACCTTTTTATGTGCTCTCCCTGCGTATCAATGCAAACTCTGCAGTGGGCTATATTTTTGCTTCCAGAGTGTGATGTTTTGCTGTATCGTGACCACTGTGTTGCCCTGTTAGACATCATATCCATGTGGAACTGAACTTTGTATTCATCTGTAGGAGACAAAAAACAAGGGCCACTACTGGAATCTACCACAAAGGGCTTCTGTGTGCCCTAAAACCAAATTTTATTCACCTTTCTTCAAAGTTTTCCTTTTTGTGTTAAATATACTTTATTTAGGTGTAAATGATTCATATATTCGCTGGGGAGGAGGGGGGAGCGAGTGGCGGGAGTCAACCTGGATTATGTTGTCTTAGTTCTAAGCCTTTACAGTCCTTATCATTTTGAGTTATTTATGTATTTGCTTCATAGTTTGCAGAGACTCCTTAGTATCAGGAGAGCTTGAGGATTTGACTTCCCAGATATCTCCATGTGTTACAATTGAATTCTTAGTGCTAACTTCCTATCAACCTTTATTTATTGGGTTTTTGGGTTATATTTCTGACATAAAAAATAAAGCCTTTTTAATTGACTCGTGCTACCTATTTGCCTATACTGTTAATCCTATAAAGTTTGGGGTTTTTTTGCATTACTATAATAGCCCCAAAGCAAGGGACAGCAAGGCTTCAGTTATTTGGAATGTAAAGTTAGCTTATAAAGATAAAAATGCACACAACTTCTGAAAATTAGACTTGAAAACCTGATGATGTTCTTAAGAGAACTGCGATATGTATGTTAATCTAAGATAACAGCAACAAAAGAAGCTACCCCATAGGTTGATATTTGAGTTCCATTCTCATTTTCTCAGTTCTCAAATTCTAATTGTTTCCATTTAGTACTGTGTTAGTGGTGTTTTTCTTTTAGTCTCTGCAACAGAAAATGTTTTAAGGGAACTTTTTACAGTAGTCTTCTGGTTATCTCAGGAGTTACCCTCAATAAAGATTCATTTTTGATTGATTGTTGAGGATGTTTAAAAAAAAATCAAACTGCAAAGTCTTTTCGGACACATCTTCTGCACATTACAAAAAGACTCAGTTCAATAAATGAGATGAGGATGACCTAGACGAGGGGGTTGAGTGTACCCTCAGTAAGTTTGCAGATGACACCAAGTTGGGTGGTGGTGTTGATCTGCCTGAGGGTAGGGAGGCCCTTCAGAGGGATCTGGATAGGCTGGATCGCTGGGCTGAGCTGAATGGGATGAGGTTCAACAAGGCCAAGTGTCGGGTCCTGCACTTTGGCCACAATAACCCCATGCAGCGCTATAGGCTCGGAGCTGAGTGGCTGGAGGACTGTGAAGAGGAAAGGGACCTGGGGGTGTTGGTTGATGCTCAGCTGAACATGAGCCGACAGTGTGCCCAGGTGGCCAAGAGGGCCAACGGCATCCTGGCCTGCATTAGAAATAGAGCCAATTCAAGACACTTGAAAGCAAATTGGAACTGCACCAGAGTTTAGAATTGTAGTAGCCCAGATCCAGAAATATAGAGAATGTTCCTCATGGTCTGAGCTCTAAGGTTGGGATGTATATGTAGAAATTATACCACTCCTTTAAATGGGACCACTCTTTGGTCTCACCTAACAAATAACAATACTAGGGAGAATATAGACTGCACTCAATTAAAGATTCCAGTCTTAAGACCTACTGTATGGGTTAGCAGCGAAGGAAAGTGGGCAACTCATCTCCCTATTGCAGGTCAGAACCAATACTGGACACTAAGATTACTAATGTTATGTCCACTTTGGAGAAAGGCAAAACTGATCCTCACCCATAACGATGACCATAACTCAGGAAAGAAGAAAGAACGCTGAAAGGTCCCCTATAATAGATAGGGAAGAATTCCAACAAGATGTATGTCAATGGGAACAAGACTGACAAGACATGTCCCTGGGAGAAGGAACAGAATGGCACCCTAAATCAGCAAAACAAGAAAATACCAAGATAAGCAAAGGGAACAAGACTGCTGGTAAAAGCCAAAGGGAAAATTATTTAAACTATGAGTGAACTATCCTAATTAACATAGTAAAAATCCTGCCCTCGATAGGGAAAGTCCCCTACCAACAAAAGCCCCTGTGGTGGCTTAGCCCGGATCACCACACAGTTCCTTATTCACCCTCCCCCTACCTAGTGGGACAGGGGAGAGAAATTGGGAAGAAAGAAAAACTCGTGGGTTGAGATAAAAACAGTTTACTAAAAATACTAAAAACTACAAAGCTAACAGGATATAAGGATATTAATATATACAAAATATACAAAATGAACAATGTACAATTTCTCACCACCCGATGTCCGAATGACCGACGCAGCCCGTCCTGAGCAGCGATCACAGGAACAACACCGAGCAGCAAGCAAAGGGGGAGAGCAAGCTAGCAAGGTAGAGGGAACGATGCCAGCAAGCAAGAGAGAAGAAAAGAATGCCAAGGGTGCCCAAACGGATACCCGACAAGAAAAGGAATAACTGAAAATGATGCCCCCTCCCATGGGCAACCCCCACTTATATACTGAGCATGACGTTTATGGCATGGAATACTCTCTTTGGCCAGTTTGGATCAATTATTCTGTCTGTCTTTTGCCCAGCTTCCCGCATCTGCACGTTAACGCGACCTTAACGAGACTTGGAAAGCCAGACAGTGTCCTTGGTCTCATTAAAAACAACTCGTATCATCAGAATGTTTTTATCAACATTCTTCACACACAAAATCCAAAACACACCGGCTACTGAGAAGAAAGTTAACTCCATCCCTGCTGAAACCAGGACAGTATCCACCCCTTATTCCATACCATTTACGTCATGCTTATAGATATACACACAGATATCACTATCTCAATCTATGAGCTATCCCTCCAAAGTCTGTTGAGTTAATTTAGTCCATGACTTTGGGCCCCATCTGTGATAGCAGTCTCTCAGGGCAGGAGAGATGGTATGTAGTGTGAAGTTGTTACATACTGCATCTGGAACTCGTAGCTGGTACCTCTGGCGCGGCTGGTGTATCACGTCCATGGTCTGCAAGTTGAAGATGTTGATCTCGAGGAAGTTGTTGGTCACCAGTTCTGACTCCATCACTGCTGCACATCGCTCGGTTTCATCAAAGCTTGTTCTTCACTGTTGAGTGTGATTCTTGCTGCACTACCTCTGATAGAACATAAAAGAACTACAGACATGATTATATACAGTTCAAATTATTGGCTGTTTTCACCAAGAATCAAATCTCCTTGAGGTACACATCGGACTTCCCCATCCTCCCGCATCACCCACCAAGTACATCCAGGTCCTTGAGCGAAAGCAATCCCATGGATGGGTTTGCCTTTGCCCAGAGGAGGAATAACCCAGACTGTTTTCCCCAACATATTCCTTACATGCACCACAGGAACTTTATCACCATCTACAGTATGTAAAAGTTCAGATTGGGCAGGGCCAGCTCGATTGATGGATCCCCGAGTGTTGACTAACCAAGTGGCTTTTGCTAAATGTTTGTCCCAGTTTTTGAAGGTTCCACCACCCATTGCTTTCAGTGTAGTTTTCAGCAGTCCATTGTACCGTTCAATCTTTCCAGAGGCTGCTGCATGATAGGGGATGTGATATACCCACTCAATGCCATGCTCTTTGGCCCAGGTATCTATGAGGTTGTTTCGGAAATGAGTCCCATTGTCTGACTCTATTCTGTCTGGAGTGCCATGTCGCCAGAGAACTTGCTTCTCAAGGCCCAAGATGGTGTTTCGGGCGGTGGCATGGGGTACAGAATATGTCTCTAGCCACCCAGTGGTTGCTTCTACCATTGTAAGCACATAGCGCTTGCCTTGGCGAGTTTGTGGGAGTGTGATGTAATCAATCTGCCAGGCCTCTCCATATTTGTATTTCAGCCATCGTCCTCCATACCAAAGAGGCTTTAGCCGCTTGGCTTGCTTAATTGCAGCGCATGTCTCACAGTTGTGGATAACCTGTGCAATAGTGTCCATGGTTAAATCCACCCCTCGATCATGAGCCCATTTGTATGTTGCGTCTCTTCCTTGATGACCTGAGGTGTCATGGGCCCACCGAGCTAAAAATAGTTCACCTCTGTGTTGCCAGTCTAGGTCCACTTGGGAAACTTTAATCTTAGCAGCCTGATCCACTTGCTGGTTGTTTTGATGTTCTTCAGTGGCTCGACTCTTGGGTACGTGGGCATCTACGTGACGTACTTTTACAACAAGCTTCTCTACCTGGGCAGCAATATCTTGCCACAGTGCGGCAGCCCAGATGGGTTTGCCTCTGCGCTGCCAGTTGCTCTGTTTCCATTGCTTTAACCACCCCCACAGGGCATTTGCCACCATCCATGAGTCAGTGTAGAGATAGAGCTTTGGCCATTTTTCCCGTTCAGCAATGTCTAAAGCCAGCTGGATGGCTTTCACCTCTGCAAACTGACTTGATTCACCTTGGCCTTCAGTGGCTTCTGCCACTCGTCGTGTAGGACTCCACACAGCAGCTTTCCACTTTCGATGTTTTCCTACAATATGACAGGATCCATCAGTGAACAGAGCATATCGCCTCTCATTTTCTGGGAGGTTGTTGTATGGTGGGGCTTCTTCAGCACGCGTCACCTCTTCCTCTGGCGGCATTCCAAAATCTTTGCCTTCTGGCCAATCTGTGATTACTTCTAAGATTCCTGGGCGATTGGGGTTTCCTATTCGGGCTCGCTGTGTGATCAGTGCGACCCATTTACTCCACGTGGCATCAGTTGCATGATGTGTAGAGGGGACCTTCCCTTTGAACATCCAGCCCAGCACTGGCAATCGGGGTGCCAGGATGAGCTGTGCTTCAGTACCAATCACTTCTGAAGCAGCTCGAACTCCTTCGTATGCTGCCAGTATCTCTTTTTCAGTTGGAGTATAGCGAGCCTCAGATCCTCTATATCCCCGGCTCCAAAAGCCTAGGGGTCGACCTCGAGTCTCTCCTGATGTTCTCTGCCAAAGACTCCAGGTAGGGCCATTCTCCCCGGCTGCGGTGTAGAGGATGTTTTTAACATCTTGTCCTGTCCGGACTGGCCCAAGGGCTACTGCATGAACAATCTCCTGTTTAATTTGTTCAAAGGCTTGTCGTTGTTCAGGGCCCCATTTAAAATCATTCTTCTTTCGAGTCACTTCATAGAGAGGACTTACAATCATACTGTAATTTGGAATATGCATTCTCCAGAAACCCACAACACCTAGGAAGGCTTGTGTTTCCTTCTTGTTAGCTGGTGGAGCCATAGCTGTTCCATGGTGGTCCACTTGCTTGGGTGGCATACAATATCTTCCTTAAAGAAATACCTGTCCCTCACACCTGACAGGAGTCGCCTCCAGAGGCTGCAGGCTGCTGACTCTCTTCCAATTGCCCTGTCAATGGCTGCTTCCCTAGACAGAGATCCCAGCTGCCTGGCTTCCCTGCCTTCTAATTCCAGGCTACTGGCCCCACTGTCCCAGCATCGGAGCAACCAGGTGACAAGTTGCTCACCTTGATTACGGCTGAAATCTTTTCGCATATCTCGCAGCTCACTCAGGGATAGGGATCGGGTGACTACCTCCCCTTCTGTGTCTCCCTGATCATGTGATGGGCCTGGTTCATCATCATCTTTCACTATGCGAACTGATTTTTTGGTGTATTTCTTATGTACAGGGGCAACTGATACTGGTGTGGATGATTGGTTTTTCGGTTTCTCTTTGGTACTGCTTGCCGAGGTTTGAGTAGCCACAGTGTCTGGCATGGGGGCTGAAGCAATCGCAGTGCCCGTAGCAGGGGCTGGGGTAGCTGCAGCGCCTGCCGTAGCGGCCAAAGTAGCTGCAGTATTTGTAGCAGCAGTTTGAGTAGCCACAGTGTCTGGTGTGGGGATTGGAGGAGCCATAATACTTTTAAAAAACTGTTTAAACTTCATCAATATCAAGATCTGAGATAGCTGCAAGAGACTTGTCACCATGAACATGGTGGTAGGGGTATAAAAAGGGTATTCAAAATTCTCAAAAGCTGTTGAAATTAGCTTGGTGAGGTGGGGAAAGCTGTAAACAGATGTTCCCCCCGCGGCCTGGCTTCCCGGAACAAAACAACAGGTATAGTTCCAAACAACACCCACAAGATGGCTCCCGAAATACCCGGGTGGAGCTGCCTCTGCCTCCTTGCTCTGCACACTGCCCGCCGCCATTGAGTACAAATATGAAAATGGTCCCGTTACCAGCAATCTCACTAAACAAATCAGTGCCGCATAGCACAGCAGACCGATACCTTTGATCCAACACACATCATTGATAAAGCGTGCACAAACACCGACAAACAGAAAATACGGCAAGTAGGGTGCTATCCAGTACAGCTCTAAAAACAACTGCATGAACAAATAAAACAACATTGTGACCAGCGATGACCAAACCGGCTTAATGAACACTTGTAACAAATCTGTTTTCAACACACTGTGTTCAAACCTGTCCTTATCTCAACCCTTCGGGACTGACCGGGGCTTGAACCTTGGATCCTCAGACTAAGGTCCGATGATCTCACGACTGATCTAGTGAGGCCCCTTCGAGCCCCACGTTGGGCGCCAAAAAGACTGTGGTGGTTTAGCCCGGATCACCACACAGTTCCTTATTCACCCTCCCCCTACCTAGTGGGACAGGGGAGAGAAATTGGGAAGAAAGAAAAACTCGTGGGTTGAGATAAAAACAGTTTACTAAAAATACTAAAAACTACAAAGCTAACAGGATATAAGGATATTAATATATACAAAATATACAAAATGAACAATGTACAATTTCTCACCACCCGATGTCCGAATGACCGACGCAGCCCGTCCTGAGCAGCGATCACAGGAACAACACCGAGCAGCAAGCAAAGGGGGAGAGCAAGCTAGCAAGGTAGAGGGAACGATGCCAGCAAGCAAGAGAGAAGAAAAGAATGCCAAGGGTGCCCAAACGGATACCCGACAAGAAAAGGAATAACTGAAAATGATGCCCCCTCCCATGGGCAACCCCCACTTATATACTGAGCATGACGTTTATGGCATGGAATACTCTCTTTGGCCAGTTTGGATCAATTATTCTGTCTGTCTTTTGCCCAGCTTCCCGCATCTGCACGTTAACGCGACCTTAACGAGACTTGGAAAGCCAGACAGTGTCCTTGGTCTCATTAAAAACAACTCGTATCATCAGAATGTTTTTATCAACATTCTTCACACACAAAATCCAAAACACACCGGCTACTGAGAAGAAAGTTAACTCCATCCCTGCTGAAACCAGGACAGCCCCTTCCTCACATTCCTCTCCTTTTGCATGCACAATAAAAAGGGAGGATGCTGTAACAGTAAGTGAAGACAGGCATCACAAGAACCAATGGGAATGAGGGTGACTATGCATAACTGTAAAAAGTACTGATAACTGTTGCTCAGAACGTATAAATGCTTACCATGTGTTAGCTGAGGTGTGCTAGCTTTGTGGATTTACCACCTAGCACCCATCTCTACGCAGAAATGAAATTAACAAATATCTCGACTCTGTGATCAGCTCTGTGCACACTGGGTAAAGAACCCAGATTTCTGGACAACAGCTTTAGATACTCAGTCTATCCAGTAGCTGGCCCCTGTGTTCCAATAAAATTAAAAATGTAAAATTTAGATTAATAGCCAAGTTAACTTTATGTTAACGGTGGGAAACATCCCTCATTCTGTTCTGAAATTGTGAATTGTGTAAGAAACACTGGGTTATTATTTTTCGGTACCGATTTGGGCAGTGCTACTTCTCAAAAACCTCCTCTTTGTTCTCCCTTGGGATACATCCTGAAAAATTGAAATAAGTTTGGAGGGGACCCCATGACAAAAGATAAATTAAAACAATATTGTAATAAATGGTGGCCACAGTATAAATTGGATGATGGTGAAAAATGGCCGGAAAATGAATCTATTAAGTACAACATTATATTACAATTAATGTTACTTTGTCAACAGTTAGACAAAGTCAGTAAAGAATGGCCTGCCTGTTTAAGAGCCATTGCTGCAGCAATGATTTTCGTTGAAGAGGCCAGAAAACTAACTTTGGATATTAGGAAAAATTTTTTTACAATGAGGGTTGTAGAACACTGGAACAGGTTGCCCAGAGAGGTCGTGGAAGCCCCATCCCTGGAAACGTTCAAGGCCAGGCTGGATGAGGCTCTGAGCAACCTGATCTAGTCAGGGATGTCCCTGCTCCTTGCAGGGGGGTTGGACTAGATGACCTTTGAAGGTCCCTTCCAACTCTAACCATTCTATGATTCTATGATTCTATAACATCAAAAGCCTTTCTAAAGTAAACATCCACAGTTTTCCCCCTCATCCACACAGTCACTGCAGAGAGGGCAAATGGGCACAATTTACCCTTGGTAAATCCATGCTGGCTGCTTGCAATCACCTCCTTGCATTTCATGTTCTCAGACATTACTTCCAGGAGGATTTGTTCCTTAACTTTTCCAAGGACTGAGGCAAGGCTAATCAGCCTGTAGTTTCCCAGATCCTCCTTCTTGAAAATGGGAGTAATGTTTGGTCGTCATCTCCCCCCTCCCCTTGAGTCATCATTAACCTCTCCTAATCACCATGGCCTTTCAAAGATGACAGAGTGGGCTCACAATAATATGAATGAGTTCCCTCAGCACCCTCAGATGCATCCCATCTGGTCCTATGGACTTGTAAATCTGCAACTGGCTTAAGTGGTCCCTAACTTAATCTTTGCTTACTGTGGACAATACTTCACTCCCACAGACTGTTGATAGGCTCTGTGACCCAGAGGCCAGAAGGCAAACCTTACCAGTGAAAACCAAGGCAAAAATTTCACTTATATGAAACTGCTATGCTTTTTTAATTAGAGTATGTGTGAAAATCCATCCTCTGAAAATAAAAATCTGATCCACAACAAAAACATTATGCAGCTTCATTTTTAGTCTAATGCAACTAGAAGAGGAGACATCACTGACTACAGTCGGGAAAAAGCAAATTTATAATTCTGTCAACACCAGATAGCAACAGATCACCATACTGTAGGGAACAAATAAGAAATACAAGTTTATCAGTCTCATTGTTAAAATGCCATACAGCCCAAATCATATTAGCAAACTGAATTACAAGAAGAGAGAATTCACTTTTGTTTCTACAAAATAGAACAATCACATGCAATTAAAAAAAAAAATCTATTTTTGCATGTCTAGAAACTGAAAACATTTAAACCATTACTTAGAGCATTTATTTTTATTTGGGGACAATGACTCCAAAGTAGTTCCCTTAAAATAGTCACTGTGGCTTCATGCTCAACATAAACCCCTTTCAAAAAGCTTAGTACAGAATCCCAAATTTAGTAATCGATTTACTGAACAAGCCACATACACACCAAGTTTTAAAAATTAGAACATTAAACTTGAACCAAAAAGCTTTTTCCTAAATTTAAGCAATTCTATGCTACAGAGATGTTTTCCTTTATTTGCTGAACTAGCTTTCTGAAAATACACACTTTATTATACTATTATGTTGAAATGTATGATGCAGCTTTGTATTTAATAAATCATTGCATCAACACACATGTAACCCACTCCATAGATTGAGACACGAGCAAAGAAATCATCAAAATCCAGGTCTCGTGATTCCTAATTATATACTCAGACCCTAAGGTGCAACTTAGGGTGACTCCCATCTACAAGAAGGGCCGTAAGGAGGATCCGGGGAACTACAGGCCTGTCAGCCTGACCTCAGTACCCGGGAAAGTTATGGAGCAAATCATCTTGGGTGAGATCACTTGGCATATGAGTGGCATCCAGGGGATCAGGCCCAGCCAGCACGGGTTCACGAAAGGCAGGTCGTGCTTGACCAACCTCATTTCCTTTTACGACTGGGTGACCAGACTGGTGGATGAGGGAAAGGCTGTTGATGTGGTCTACCTGGACTTCAGCAAAGCCTTTGACATGGTCTCTCACAGTATTCTCCTAGGGAAACTGGCTGCCCGTGGACTGGGTAGGTATACCCTTCTTTGGATAAAGAACTGGCTAGGGAGCCGTGCCCAGCGGGTAGTAGTTAATGGAGACAAGTCCAGCTGGCAGCCTGTTACAAGTGGTGTCCCCCAGGGGTCGGTACTCGGGCCCATCTTGTTCAATATCTTTACTGATGACCTAGACGAGGGGATTGAGTGTACCCTCAGTAAGTTTGCAGATGACACCAAGTTGGGTGGTGGTGTTGATCTGCCTGAGGGTAGGGAGGCCCTTCAGAGGGATCTGGATAGGCTGGATCGCTGGGCTGAGCTGAATGGGATGAGGTTCAACAAGGCCAAGTGTCGGGTCCTGCACTTTGGCCACAATAACCCCATGCAGCGCTATAGGCTCGGAGCTGAGTGGCTGGAGGACTGTGAAGAGGAAAGGGACCTGGGGGTGTTGGTTGATGCTCAGCTGAACATGAGCCGACAGTGTGCCCAGGTGGCCAAGAGGGCCAACGGCATCCTGGCCTGCATTAGAAATAGTGTGGCCAGCAGGAGCAGGGAGGTAATCATCCCCCTGTATTCGGCACTGGTGAGGCCGCACCTCGAGTATTGTGTTCAGTTTTGGGCCCCTCACTACAAGAAAGACATTGAAGCCCTGGAACGTGTCCAGAGAAGGGCAACAAAGCTGGTGAGGGGTCTGGAGCACAAGTCTTATGAGGAGCGGCTGAGAGAGTTGGGATTGTTTAGTCTGGAGAAGAGGAGGCTCAGGGGAGATCTCATTGCACTCTATAGCTTCCTGAAGGCAGGTTGTGATGAGCAGGGGTTTGGCCTCTTCTCCCAGGCAACAAGCAGGACCCGAGGAAATGGCCACAAGTTGTACCAGAGGAGGTTTAGATTGGACGTGAGGAAAAACTTTTTCTCCCAAAGAGTGGTCAGGCACTGGAATGGCCTGCCCAGGGAGGTGGTGGAGTCGCCGTGCCTGGCAGCGTTCAAGAGGCGGCTTGATGAGGAGCTACAAGATATGGTTTAGTACCTGTGGCAGCAATGGTAGTGGGAAGACGGTTGGACTAGATGATCTTATAGGTCCCATCCAACCATGTGATTCTATGATTCTATGAACTACAAAAAGAAAAGGCACAAAACAGTATAATATAATTTAATAGTATTTTAACAGGCTGGGGGAAGGGTCAACTATATTAATACAAGTTTCACAAATCTTCACAAAGACTATTATTATTTCACTGACCTGTCTATTAAAATCTTACAAAATGCTTGAAAATTAGGAGATTTTAAATAAAGCTAAAAATCTAGAAACAGCTACTGTCAATTATACCTTTTATATGATGCAGTCACATCCAGAAAAATCACAATTGATTATCTAAGATTTCCCTTGATCTTTAAGTCAGTATATTTTAGTCTTGTTCACTTATTCAGCGAAGTAAGATATTTTTTTACCTAATATTTAGCTAAAAGAATTGGATAATAACTGAGATACAGTAAGTACTTTGGACTTTAAAAGTCTGCTAGGTGGCAAAATAAGACCCAGTAGTTCTGATAAGTAACAGGAGAGAAAACAGATTTGATTGAGGCTCACAACTGAACAATAAATAGCAGTATGGTATAAACTGCCTGCAGAAGCTAAGATATGAAAATATTTTGATCTCTGTACTATGGTTAATGTCATGAAACAGAAAAGCACGAGTCTCTGATCTGCATATTAAAGTTAAGATGAAAGACAATGCTGTAAGTCTGTTCAAAAGAAAGATCCAGTGCTCTCTTGCTGCAAGCATAGTATATTTTTACATGTATTGATCACTAGAAATATAAAGGAAATCAGAAGCTCAGGAAGAAAACCAAGATAATAAAGGGAGGGGACACACTGAAAATACAGAAAAAAACATTACGTAACAATATAGAAGTATCCCCGGGAAAGAGATATATGACAGTTGAAACACTGAAGAGTAAACAGCTCCAACTTCAAATTTTGAAGAGCTAGTCTAAGTCCTACCTTGTTTTATATTGAGTTTCACTCAAATGCCATTCAAAAGGGTCATTTTTGCTCAGTACATTTATGAGCAATCTGAAATCATCAGATACCTGTGAGAAAATGCTAACCCTCACATGAAATGCACCTCCAGTATTTAGCACATTCTTTAAAAACATAAGATGCACATAAGATGTCAATGGCTCAATGTTCAAGAGGAAACCAGTAACAAGAGTGCTGTCCCTCAGGGGTCCATACAGGGAGTAATACTGTTTAATATCTTCATCAATGACAGACAGTGGGATCGAGTGCACCCTCAGCAAGTCTGCAGACGACACAAAGCTGAGTGGTACAGGTGAATCACTAGAGGGGAGGGATGCCATCCAGAGGGACCTTGGGAGGCTTGAGGAGTAGGCCCGTGCAAACCTCATGAAGTTCAACCAGGCCAAGTGCAAGGTCCTGCACGTGGGTCAGGGCAATTCCCAGCATCACTACAGGCTGGGCGGAGAATGGACTGACACCAGTTCTGTGGAGAAGGACTGGTGGATGAAAACCTGGACATGAGATGGCAATGTGCACTTGCAGCCCAGAAAGCCAACAGCATCCTGGGCTGCATCAAAAGAAGCGTGGCCAGCAAGTTGAAAGAAGTGATTCTATAAAGCCAGCCCTTAGGGAGCACAGCACAGCAGTTCCCACAGGGAAGGCACCTCCTCTTCGAAGGAGGGGGATTCCAATGGGACAGAGGGAGACCTGAAGCACACACAACCCAGCATCCGGGCACCAGCCAAAGGCACTCGTCCTACCTGACCCTCAAGGCAGAGTGGTGGGCACTCGCCTGAGGGCAAAGGCTGCAGCTCCGGCTGAGAGGTCTGCACCAGCTACCCCAGCGGTAGAAAACGCCTCACACAGACGGCGCTGCTAACGGAGAGGCTGCAGTGCAGACCTTGGGCTGCAGGAAGTGTCTCGACCTTTCTTCTGGGGCAGGGACAGGTGGCAGCCCTGCCTACAGAAGGTGTGCCCAGGTGGAGGAGCTCCTGCGGCAGTGGCTGAGCTGCAGGAGGTGGTCAGGAGGCTGTGTAGCATCAGGGAGGCTGCGAAGGAGTTAGATAGTTGGTTCCAAGCGCAGTCTGCACCAGAACCACAGCCCCCAGCCAAACAGACAAAAACTCCCCCACCGACACACACAGAAGGGAAGGGGGCCGATGATGCTGAAGAATGGAAGCTTGCGAAGGCAAGGGCCAGCAGGAGGAAGAGACTTCCCCCGAACCCTGAGGTGCCCTTGCAAAATTGCTTTGCTGCTCTGCAGACCAAAGAGGAAAGACCCAGCACATCAGGAGAGACGCTGGAGCTGAGCAAGGCAGCCCGACCTGTTCCCCATATAACAACCAGTGCAACCAAGAAGAGGCGGCAGGTGATAGTAGCGGGTGACTCTCTTCTGGGAGGTACGGAGGCACCCATTTGCCAACCCGACACACTCTCTAGAGAGGTGTGCTGCTTACTGGGGGCTTGTATCCGGGACGTCACCAAGAGACTACCAAACCTCATACTGCCCACAGACTATTATCCACTGCTGGTGTTTCACATGGGCACCAGTGACGCAGCCAGGAGCAGCCTGAGGAGCATCAAGAGGGACATCAAGAGGGACTTCAGGGCCCTGGGTACAACAGTCAAGGACTCTGGGGCGCAGGTGGTATTCTTGTCAATCCTCCCAGTCGAAGGGCAGGGACCTGAAAGGGCCAGATGTATCTGGCAAGTCAACAAATGGCTACAGGACTGGTGCCACAGCCAGGGCTTTGGCTACTTAGACCATGGGACTCGCTTTGAGAAGCCTGGTCTACTGGGGGCTGATGGGGTCCACCTAACTGAGAAGAGGAAGAGCGTCTTCGGCCAAAGGCTTGCCAGGCTCGTCAAGAGGGCTTTAAACTAACATTGCCGGGGGAGAGGGAGCACGATCCAGCCCACCACTGTCAGTATGGCGCCAGTGCCAGCAACAGGTGCCCAGAACCTGGGGAAGGATCGCAGGTAAGTACGAGAGCACCTAAGTGCAGCTCAAAGGAATGCCAGCCGCTCCAGCCAGCAAGTCGGCTTCATCGGGGGCTCAGCTTCAGTGCCTCTATGCCAACACACATAGCATGGGGAACAAACAGGAAGAGCTAGAGATGTGCGCACGCCTGCAGGGCTACGATCTTCCTGGCATCACAGAGACGTGGTGAGATGGGTCCTATGACTGGGGAGTTGGAATGGAAGGATATAGGCTCTTTAGGAAGGACAGGCAGAGGAGACAAGGAGGGGTTGTCACCCTCTATGGCAGCAACCAGCTGGAGTGCATGGAGCTCTGCCTGGGGATGGAGGAGGAGCTGACCGAGAGCTTATGGGTCAGGATTAGAGGGAGGGCAGGGACAGGGGACATTATGGTGGAGGTTTGCTACAGGCCGCCTGGCCAGGAGGACCGAGTGGACGAGGCCCTCTATAGACAGATAGGAGCAGCCTCACGGTCACAAGCCCTGGTCCTCATGGGGGACTTGAACCACCCTGACATCTGTTGGAGGGACAACACAGCTGGGCACAGGCAGTCCAAGAGGTTCCTGGAATGTGTGGATGACAACTTCCTCCTGCAGGCAATAGAGGAGCTGACGAGGAGGGGTGCCATGCTGGACCTCATTCTCACCACCAAGGAGGGGCTGGTGGGGGATGTGGAACTCAAGGGCAGCCTTGGCTGCAGTGACCATAAGATGGGGGAGTTCAGGATCTTCAGGGCAGTGAGGAAGCTACGCAGCAAGCTCTCTGCCCTGGACGTCAGGGGAGCAGACTTTGGCCTCTTCAGGGATCTGCTGGGCAGAATACCATGGGATAAGGTCCTGGGCCTCTCTTCCCTCCTGGGAAGTTGGTTGATATTCAAGGAGCGCCTCCTTCAAGCTCAGGAGCGATGCATCCCAACAAAGAGGAAGTCGGGAAAAAAACACCAGGAGGCCTGCATGGATGAACAAGGAGCTCCTGGACCAACTGACAAACAAAAAGGAGGCCTACAGGAGGTGGAACCAAGGACGGATAGCCTAGGAGGAATACAGAGAAATTGTCTGAGCAGCCAGGGATCAGGTAAGGAAGGCTATAAAACCCTGACAGAATTACACCTGTCCAGGGATGTCAAGGGCAACAAGAAAAGCTTCTATAGGTATGTGGGAGATAAAAGGAAGACCGGGGAGAATGTGAGCCCTCTCCAGAAGGAAATGGGAGACCTGGTTACCCGGGACATGGAGAAGGCTGAGGTGCTCAACGACTTTTTTGCCTTGGTCTTCACCGGCGAGGGCTCTAGCCACATCGCCCAAGTTGTGGAAGGCACAAGCAGGGACTGGGAGAATGAAGAACCGCCCACTGTACTGGAAGAGCAGGTTCGGGAGCATCTGAGGAACCTGAAGGTGCACAGGTCCATGGGACCTGATGAGATGCATCCCTGGGTCCTGAGGGAACTGGCAGATGAAGTTGCCAAGCTGCTGGCCATCATACTTGAGAAGTCGTGGCGGTCTGGTGAGGTCCCCGATGACTGGAAGAGGGGTAACGTAACCCCCATTTTTAAAGAGGGGAACAAGGAGGACCAGGCAACTACAGGCCGGTCAGCCTCACCTCTGTGCCTGGCAAGGTCGTGGAGCAGATTCCCCTGGAAACCATGCTAAGGCACATGGAGAGCAAGGAGGTGGTTGGTGACAGCCAACATGGCTTCACCAAGGGCAAATCGTGCCTGACCAATTTGGTGGCCTTCTATGACAGGGTGACAGCATCGGTGGACAAGGGACAAGCAACGGCCATCATCTACCTGGACTTGTGCAAGGCATTTGACACTGTCCCGCGCAACATCCTTCTGTCTAAACTGGAGAGGCATGGGTTTGATGGACGGACCACTCGGTGGATGAGGAATTGGCTGGATGGCCGCACTCAGAGAGTGGTGGTCAACGGCTCAATGTCCAGGTGGAGACTGTTGACGAGTGGCATTCCTCAGGGGTCCGTGTTGGGCCCGGCCCTGTTCAACATCTCTGTCGGCGACATGGACAGTGAAATAGAGTGCACCCTCAGCAAGTTCGCCAATGACACCAAGTGGGGAAGTGTTCTTCATTGAAAGAACGTTTCCCAGAATTACATGTTTGTTGCTTTCAAAATACTGATGTTTATTTTCATAATGCTGTGGGCTATAGCGAAAATAGCCTTTTAGAACTTTTCAAGGGGAACCTGGAGAGGATATCACATAATTTCTTACCTGAAGACCACCGCTTCAGAAAAGAAAGCCCTAGCATTTGGCATAACTGACATTCATAAGTAGTCTGTTGAATACTGTGCATTTGTGTGAGAGAAGTTTGTTTTCCCAAAAATGTGGCTCAGCCTGTGACAATCTTTGCAAAGAGGCCACATCTACAAATAGAGAGCACATCTGGAATTTGATGTGCTCTCCTATGAATTTGCACCTCAGAGCTCAACCGTGGCTTGCTTTTGCTTCCTCTGTTCAATCAGCCAAGAATCTGTATGTTGACTCATGGAGTATGGAAGTTGTGTTGAATTTTGCAGGGGAGGGTAGGGTGCCCATGTGCCCGTAGACTGGGTCTTGCAAGATGGCAAATGAGACTCTACCTGTGTGACGATGTTGACCTTTGTGTGCGTATGTTAGCTCTGAAGACCAGTGAGACTTAGGTCAGCTTGGTCTTTTACCTGCATTCTGTGCTGACTGAAAGCACTGTAGCTGTCCTTAGTGTGATGCTAATATTGAGCTTGCAAGTGCTGTAAAAATGATCCCTTCTGGGGAGATAAGGGCATATTCGTATATTCATATATAGAAATGGGAAGAGATGTGAACTTTTTTTAAGCTGTTGGGGAACAAGTCCTGCTTTAGGTGCCTGTGGGTACTTATGTTTAGTATGTGTGGTGCAATTCAGACTATTTGCAACTCTTCTAGTCTGATTTAACCAGGTTTTTCATCTGTTTGGTACTATGCCAGAACCAGACATTTGCATGAGGTGGGTGGAACATGGAACAGAATGAAATTGCATTTTAACTTAAACACCTCTGGGGACTTGGAGGTAATCAGTCAAATGAGATGGCCAGGAGGTGATGTGGCTAACTACATCTTACTAGTATTATAACTGGTTCTGGAGACTGTCAGACCCACTACTCACTACTTCCATTAGGTAGTTTCTTTTGGAAATGAGGCTTTGTTCTTCCCGTAGGAGCTTCTTGGTTCTCTCACTTCTATAATGCTGCTGTTAGCCTTTGCCAGCTTCACCTACTGGAAGCTTTTCTGTTTTGTGGGAGGAGTTGGTGATGAAACACTGGAACAGGTTGCCCGGAGAGGTGGTAGGTGCCTTGTCCCTGGAAACATTCAAGGCCAGGTTGGACAGGGCTCTGAGCAACTTGATCTGGTTGAAGGTGTCCCTGCTCCTTGCAGAGGGGTTGGACTAGGTGACCTTTAAAGGACCCTTCCAACCCAAACTAGTCTATGATTCTATGATTACTTAAGGACACTGTAGCTTGCCTCAAAAGCCAAGTGTCTACATGTATATGCATTTCTGTCTTGGGGTCCCTGTCTGTTCATTGAATCGTGAAATGGTTGAGGTTGGAAGGGACCTCGGGAGGTCATCTGGTCCAACTCCCCTGCTCAAGCAAGTCCACCTAAAGCTGGTTACTTAGGACCATCTCCAGACAACTTTTGAATATCTCCAAAGAGGAAGACTCCACAACGCCACTGGGCAACCTGTTCCAGTGCTCAGTCACCCTCACAGTAAAAAAGTGTTTTCTTATGTTCAGACAGAGCTTCCTGTGTTTCAGCTTGTGCCCTTTGCCCCTGGTCCTGTCACCGGGCACCACTGAAAAGAGCCTGACTCCACCTTGTTTTCACCCTCCCTTCAGGTACTTATACACATTGATGAGATCCCCCCCTGAGCCTCCTCTTCTCCAGGCTAAACAGTCCCAGTTCTCTCAGCCTTTCCTCATAGGACAGATGCTCCAGTTCCTTCATCTGAGGAGCCCGGAACTGGACACAGTACTCCAGGTGGGGTCTCACCAGTGTTGAGTAGAGGGGAAGGATCATCTCCCTCCACCTGCTGGCAACACTCCTCCTAATGAAGCCCAGGATACCATTTGCCCTCTTTGCAGCAAGGGCACGTTGCTGACTCATGTTCATCTTGGTGTCCACCGGGAGCCCCAGGTCCTTTTCTGCCAAGCTGCTTTCCAGCTGGGTGGCCCCCAGCATATACTGGTGCCCGGGGTTGTTCCGCTCCAGGTGCAGGACCTTGTACTTTCCCTTGTTGAATTTCATGAAGTTCCTGTCAGCCCATTTCTTCAGCCTGTCCAGGTCTCTCTGGATGGCAGCACAACCCTCTAGCGTATCAGCTGCTCCTCCCACTTTTGTGTCATCTGCAAACTTGCTGAGGGTACACTGTCCCATCATCCAGATCATTAATGAAGAGGCTGAACAGGACTGGACCCAGTATTGATCCCTGGGATACACCGCTAGTCACGGGTATCAAACTAGACTTCGTGCCACTGATCACCACAGTCTGGGCCCGGCCATTTAGCTAATTTTCAGTCCACCTCAGTGTCTGCTCATCCAGCCCATACTTCCATCAGCTTCTGTATGAGTATTTTATGGGAGACAGTGTCAAAAACCTTAGTCGAGTCTAGGTAGTCAGCATCCACTGTTCTCCCCTTGACCACCAGGTCAGTCATTTCATCATAGAAGTTTATCAGCTTTGGTCAGGCATGACTTCCCCTTGGTGAATCCATGCTGGCTACTCCCAAACACCTTCTGGTCCTTTGTGTGCCTGGAAATGGTTTCCAGGATTAGCTGCTCCATCACCTTCCCAAGAATGGAGGTGAGGCTGACCGGTCTGTAGTTCCCTGGGTCCTCCTTCCTGCCTTTCTTGAAGATTGGGGGGGGGGGGGGGCATTTGTTTTCCTCCAGTCCTCAGGCACCTCTCCCAGTCACCATGGTCAAGCAAAGATTATCAAGAGAAGTCGTGGCGGTCTGGTGAGGTCCCCGATGATTGGAAGAGGGGGCACATACCCCCCATTTTTAAAAAGGGGAACAAGGAAGACCCGGGCAACTACAGGCCAGTCAGCCTCACCTCTGTGCCTGGCAAGGTCATGGAGCAGATCCTCCTGGAAACCATGCTAAGGCACATGGAGAGCAAGGAGGTGGTTGGTGACAGCCAACATGGCTTCACCAAGGGTAGATCATGCCTGACCAATTTGGTGGCCTTCTGTGACGGGGTTCCAGCATTGGTGGACAAGGGACAAGCAACAGACATCATCTACCTGGACTTGTGCAAGGCATTTGACACTGTCCCACATGACATCCTTCTCTCTGAACTGGAGAGACATGGGTTTGATGGACGGACCACTTGGGGGATAAGGAATTGGCTGGATGGCTGCACTCAGAGAGTGATGGTCAATGGCTCAATGTCCAAGTGGAGACTGGTGACGAGTGGCATTCCTCAGGGGTCCGTGTTGGGCCCGGCCCTGTTCAACATCTCTGTCGGCGACATGGACAGTGAAATAGAGTGCACCCTCAGCAAGTTCACCAATGACACCAAGCTGTGTGGTGCCATTGACAGGCTGGAGGGGAGGGATGCCATCCAGAGGAACCTTGACAGGCTGGAGAGGTGGGCTCGTGCCACCCTCATGCAGTTCAACCAGGCCAAGTGCAAGGTCCTGCATGTGGGTCGTGGCAATCCCAGGCACAAATACAGGCTGGGCGGAGAATGGATCGAGACCAGCCCTGAGGAGAAGGACTTGGGAGTGCTGGTGGACGAGAAGCTCAACATGAGCCAGCAATACGCCCTTGTGGCCCAGAAGGCTAACTGCATCCTGGGCTGCATCAAGAGGAGCGTGGCCAGCAGGTCGAGGGAGGGGATTCTCTCCCTCTGCTCTGGTGAGACCCCAGCTGGAGTACTGCATCCAGCTCTGGAGCCCCAAACATCAGAAGGGCATGGACCAGTTGGAGAGGGTCCAGAGGAGGGCCGCAAAGATAATCAGAGGGCTGAAGCACCTCTCCTGTGAGTACAGGCTGAGAGGGTTGGGGCTGTTCAGCCTGGAGAAGAGGAGGCTCCAGGGAGACCTTGTAGCGGTCTTCCAGTACCTCAAGGGGGCCTACAGGAAAGAAGGGGAGAGACTGTTCAGTAGGGCCTGTTGTGATAGGACTAGGGGCAATGGTTTCAAAATAGAGGGAGGTAGATTTAGATTAGATATTAGGAAATAATTTTTACAGTGAGGGTGGTGGAACACTGGCCCAGGTTGCCCAGAGAGGTGGTGGATGCCCCATCCCTGGAAACATTCAAGGCCAGGTTGGACGGGGCTCTGAGCAACCTGATCTGGCTGGAGATGTCCCTGCTCCTTGCAGGGGGGGTTGGACTAGATGACCTTCCAACCCTAACTATTCTATGATTCTATGATTCTAAGTGGTAATTCCACAAGATTATACAACTACATTTAAAATTCTCCGCTCTAGGACAGATAATTCATGAACATGTAACGTTCCTTCCCCTATCTGAAGTCCTTCTTTTATAGCAATTTGAAATTCAAGTAAATTGAAAGAAACATGAAGTAGGAGAACAAAGAATTCTGTGGCTTGGGATTTCTTTTTACATCTCAAATATTTCATTTGATTTTTATTAGCTTTTCCCTAAACTTAGGAAAAGAAAAAATATTGTAAGTTTAGAGGATCTGTTGCAATTTGATTTTGATTGCATGATATATTATGAGCAAGTGAAAACAGAATTAAATGATCCTCATGGTTTCACTGAATTAAACCCCCTTATTCTGAAAGCAGAAATACCATGGTAAAGTTCATGATCAGTAAGCAAAGTTGGGACTAGAAGATAATAGTGAAGAAGGGTGAGATAGAAAGGTATTCTAGCTTCTTTTCCATTAAAAGATGTAGAGTTCATTTTGAAAGGAGAAAAGAGAGGGAACAATCTTTAGAACACTGAACAAGTGTTTCTTGTTAGTAGGTAACCGCTAACTCCTACTGAGATATTAATCTATGGTATATGTGTCACAAGAAATAAGAAACAGTTGGTAGAACACTCTCTGTTTTAGTCAAAGAAACAATTATTATGCCTCCTTACTCAAACAATGGTGTCAGTTGCTTATCTGGAAAACAGGAGAACATATCTCTCTTAAAAATATTCCAGTTTATTTTTTCTGTACTGTTTGGTTTTATGTATTGCTCGATATAGGGTTTTTTAATATGTAAGAAAGAAGCTTAGGCATAATTTATCAGGCAATCATAAAATATTTATTTGTTAAAATATTTGTTATTATCTCTGAGTCATCAGAATAAATTGTCTTTAATCAATTTACTGGACTCTATGTCAACTTGATACAAGAATAATATGTAGCTTAGTCTTTAAAAACCCTAAGTCTCTTATTCCTATGTTTTCACTCTGTTGGATAAAACTTCCAAAGTCTAGGTCATCATCAATGGTACCATAATGAAAACATAGTTAGAATAACAAGTTCGATCTTCTCAGGTCTTCTCCTTTCTCAGTCAATTTAAGGGACTATCTTTTTCATTAAATGTTGTCTGAGAAGGTAGAAGGACTAGAGTGACCTCATACCAATCAACTCTAGAAAAAGATGCCACAGTCTGGTTAAAGAATGTTCCTCCCCTTTCCCCTTATAGAGGTTTCTGCAAGGCCCACAGGACATTACTGAGAAGTGACCTAGCCACTAACATCCCAGCCAAGGGAAGTAAGATAGGATGTATTTTTCCACACATGCATCTCCTTAGAGAGAAGTTATAACACACATGCACAAATTAGATTAAGCTATTTCCTTCATTTTTTGATAGATTATGGACCGGGAAAAATATAACAAAGTCTTTTTCTATTGGAGTGTTCTATGATGGACTGACACTGAGTGGATGTGTGAAGTTAGTTCAACATGTCAAAACCAGCAAATTTAGAAGAAACTGAAATGTAAGTAAATGATGGTTCTTTTTCATTAACATAAAATTTCTGATCAACCTTTTCATTTTGGTTATATATTCACAACATATTCTGCTATCTTACTTATTATTTTCAGTTACTCATTGCTATGTCAACTTTCTTGAATTTTCTTCATCAGTGTGATCCTTTCTTTAGGAACCATGTCATTTATTATGTTCTGTTAACACATACAAAAACCAAGGGATCTAGCTATAAAGGATGATTGCCTTTGACAACTTGTTTTATTTCTCTGCTATCTATTAGCAACATTTGGTTTTTGTACTGTGACTGGCTGGGATGGAGTTAACTTTCCTCATAGCAGCCCATATAGTGCTGTGCTTTGCACTTGTAGTTAGAATGGTGTTGATAATGCACTGATGTCTTGGCTGTTGCTGAACAGTGCTGCACAGCATCAAGGTTATCTCTCCATCTCCCTCCTCTAAAGGCTGGTAGGCTGGGGGGGGACAAGAGCTTAGGAGGGGACATAGCTGGAACAGCTGACCCAAATTGACAAAAGGGATATTCCATACTATATGACATCATGCTCAGCAATAAAAGCTAAGAGAAAGGAGGAGAGGGGGGCATTCATTATTAAGATGTTTGCATTCTGAAGCAACTGCTACATGTACTGAGTCTCTGCTTCCTAGGAAGTGGCTGGACATAGCCTGCTGATGGGAAATAGAGAATAAATCTCCTTTGATTTTGCTTTACTTCCCCACCTCCCCTTCTTCCCAGGCTCAAATTCACTCCTGACTCTTCTACCTCCTCCCCCACTGAGTGATTGAGGGGGGATGGGGGTTGTGGTCAGTTCATAACACAGTCTCTGATGGTCCTTCTGCCTCACAGTTTTCCCCTGCTCCAGGGTGGAGTCCCTCCCATGGGCTACAGTCCTTCACAAATTGCTCCAGCGTAGGTCCTTTCCATGGGGTACAGTCCTTCAGGAACGGACTGCTCCAGCATGGGTCCTCCACAGGCCGCAGCTCCTGTCAGGCGCCTGTTCCAGTGTGGGTTCTCCACAGGATGCAGCTTCCTTCAGGACACATCCACCTGGTCCAGCGTGGGGTCCTCCATGGGCTGCAGGGTTGATCTCTGCTCCACTGTTAACCTCCATGGGCTGCAGGGTGGATATCTGCGCTGATGTGGTACTCCATGGGCCATAGGGAGACAACCTACTTCACCATGGTTTTCTCCATGGGCTGCAGGGGAAATCTCAGCTCCAGCACCTGGAGCATCTCCTCCCTTTCCTTCTTCACTGACCTTAGTGTCTGCAGGATTTTCTCTCACAGTTTTCCTCACTCCTGTCTCTCATTGCTGCTGCATAGCATTTTTACCTTTTCTGAAATATGTTATCACAGAAGTGCCACCAGCATGGCTGATTGGCTCAGCTTTGGGCAGCAGTGGGTCCATTTTGGAGCCAGTTGAAACTGGTTCTGTCCATCATGGAGGCAGCTCCTGATGGGAAGCCATCCCTGCATCCTCCCGCTACCAAAACCTAGCCACATAACCCCAATACATTTTTTTATATAACAATGGATGTACAGATCCTTAAGTATGCATTTGCCACTGTCTCTATTGTTCTCAGTGATGACTTTATCCAGATGCATATTCGTTAATTCCATTTACATTTGAGACAATGGAAAAAAAAAACAAACAAAAAAGATTTCCTTTGCAGAGAGAGTTAATGACAGAATCACTAATAGAGTAGCACTACTCTACATAAAGTGCTAAGTTTCCAGAAATTTTTGTAGCACTTGAACAAAGCAAGAATCTCAACTGAAATCTGAATCTGAAATGAAAAGCAGAATAAGCCACTACTGAAATTCACATCAAAGCAGTCTCAAAAAGACACAGTAAGCACACAGTATACATGTATTTGGGAAATAAGAACTGTAGAAAAAGTGCAATTAAACAGAACATTAAAAAAACTTAACATGGGGGATTCCACACTTTATGAAGTAATTTCTAATGTTTTCTCAGAGAAGAAACTGTCATTTATTAATCACAAGCTTTCACTGCTGTACACTTACAAAATGCAATTCTAACTTAAACCATGCAATTTTTGTCATTAAAAAGAATGTCAGAGTTAATCTGCTCAAATACCTTAAACTGTAAAGACATATAAGACAAAGCACAGATAAAGAAGATATTGAGAAAGCTGAGTGGTGAGTGAAAGTCAAAAAGGCCACCAACATTTTATTCTTCAAAGGACAGCATTAAATATTGAGTCATAGCACTAATAATAATTTTAGACAATCTCATCCAAACCTGTCATTCATTAGAGAACATAAAACTAATAATATATAGTCACCGCCTTTCTGAAATGATCTAAATGTTTTGTCTTTCTTTCCTCTGACAACTTCTTCAGAGTTAACATCCTTATCTTTTCTAGCTGATTTGGCCAGTCTCACGGTGTGCTAGCCAAGTTTCAACTGTCCAAAGAACACAGAAAACTGTGATGGTTCAAGCACAGTGTAACGTTACAGAGAGCAGGCAAACATGGAAGTTATCCAGAGGACTTATAGCCCAGAAAAAAAAATAAAAGTTTCTTGCAAATCCAAAGTCAGGAGACAGAATTTTTTTTTTTTCTGGATTTGGACTGCAAACTGGGCATGAGAATCAGTGAAAGATTTCCACTAATTCCTTCTCTAATTGTATTAGTATGTTTCAACAAGTTGCCTTAGACTCTGAAAACCCTGAACTAGAATGATAAATGTGTTAAAAGATGAGGTTTTCTATGTATTAGCAGAGATGTCTAGAGAAGCTAACTACCAGTGTATGTCTTAAAATCTGTCTCAGGACAGTGCTGTTAGTTTCCATTTTAATAAAGTCAAATACATGTACTAATATAATAATCTAATATAATCTAGTGAGTGGAATAAAGGCAAAAAATTCCAATAAGTCAAAAATTTCATCAATGCACTTCTACTAAAGCTAGTTAGTACTCAGGAATTATAAACAGTCTACTTACTAAGTCTGCATGAATTAAATGGTTCTTAAAACAGCTTGCAGTATAATTTTGAAGACAAATCTAGCAATATATAAAAAAAGTGTTGCATATTAACCAATACCAGAGGCTACCAAACCCACACATTTTCCAGCTTCTGAGAGAATCAGTGATACAGTTGCCTGAATCTGGTATCATCCCATGTCGTAGTTCAGCCCTGATCAGGACCAGACTACACAGTCTGTCTCTCACACCCCCCACCCTCCAAGGGAATAGGGGGGGATACTATAAGAAAAATGGCTTGAGGTTTGAGATACGGACAGGGAGAAATCCTTAAAGTTACTGTTATGGGCAAAACAGACTCGACTTGGGGAAAAACACTCATTTATTTCTAAAACTAGCAGGAGAATGAGACAGGGAACAAGATAACCTGCCCCCCAAGCCTCCCTCTTCCCAGGCTTAATATTATCTCAACTACCTTCCCCCCACGAGCAGCACAGGGGGGAAGAGGGAAGGGGGGTTGCAGTCAGTTCATCACGTGTTGTTTTACGCCACTGCTTCATGGTCAGGGGAAGAACTCCTCGCATTCCTCCCCTGCTCCTTTGTGGGGTCCCTCCCATGGGCTGCAGTCCTTTGTGAAACTGCTCTGGCATGGGTCATCTCTTCCACGGGGTGCAGTCCCTCCAGAACAGCTGCCCCAGCAGGCCCTCCATGGGCCACAGCCTCCTTCAGGCCTCCACAGGCTGCAGGTGGATCTCTGCTCCTCCATGGGCTGCAGGGGGACAACCTGCTCCACCATGGTCATCACCACAGGCTGCAGGGGAATCTTGGCCAGAAGCCGCATTACTCCTCCCCCTCCTTCTTCACTGCCCTTGGCGCCTGCAGCCGTTCCTCACAAGAAAAATTCTTCACAACAGGCTGGCAGACGCTTCTCAGGATCTTTTCATATCTTATCTCCTCTCCACTCCTTGCAGCCATGCTGGGCTGAGTTGGGCCCAGTCAGTCGCCTGGCGAGAGGCCAGAGGGTGAGGCCTGCAAGGCCCACATGGCTCACACCTCCCCCTCTCTGCCCCTGCTCAGCTGTTTCACATCTTCTCCTTGTTTTTTTTCCCCTTCTTAAATACCTTATCACAGAGGTGTTATCAGGGCACATTCTGCTACCAATTGGCTCGGCCTTGGCCAGCAGTGGGTCCGCCCCAGGCCTGGCTGAGTCCACTGAACAAAGGGGAGCGACTTCTAGCAGTTTCCTACAGAAGCTACCACCTTAGCCCCCCCCTTACTAAACAAAACCAGAATATTCCATCAATTTGAAACTCTCTCCAATCATTAATGAATAATATGAACTGAAGATTAAAAAATAAATCAAGAGCATCTGATAAACTGTATAATTTTGCTGAACAATGTACTTTCATAAAGAGAAAACCCATATGAAAGATAATCCAAATTTGAGTTACTAAAATTGAAACACTACCCAGTCATTAAGTTTTTTTAAGTACAAGTATAGCATTAACAATATAACTCTATTGTTAAAGGAAGTATTACTAAATATCTTTTCAGGAGAAAAATGAAGATATGGCAGAGAGACATTGTAGCAAATTCTACTCTTTAACGGTGTACAGAAAAACCTCACAACAGATTTGAATAGCTCACTCCACTCCTAAGCGAAGGTCTCCAAAGATTTGCAATGTGGATGACTGAGATCAGTCATAAGAATGGGAATAAAGGTAAACAGAAAAAAAAATTACACCATGGAAACAATACATATGAACATAAGGTGTGAGAAAAGAAAAAAAAAATTACCTGAAACAAGTTCCATAACAATGTAAATAGGTTGTCATTGTGTGCAAACTCCTATGAGTTTTACAATATTAGGATGATCATACTGTTTGAGTATTCTGCAAAACATACAGTAAATTTATTATATTAATAAACTTTATTGTATAAACTGATTAAGTATAATAGGAAAATATCTTAAACCCTTAATATTATTTTAATGGAACATGTCATTACTGTTATTTTATAAAAAATCAATATAACAGATCAATCGTCATTGTGTTTCATAGAATCATAGAATGGTTAGGGTTGGAAAGGACCTTCAAAGGTCATCTAGTCCAACCCCCCTGCAAGGAGCAGGGACATCTCCAACTAGATCAGGTTGCTCAGAGCCTCATCCAGCCTGGCCTTGAACGTTTCCAGGAATGGGGCCTCCACCGCCTCTCTGGGCAACCTGTTCCAGTGTTCTACAACTCGCATTGTAAAAAATTTTTTCCTAATATCCAATCTAAATCTACCTCCCTCTATTTTGAAACCATTACCCCTCATCCTATTGCAACAGGCCCTGCTGAACAGTCTCTCCCCTTCTTTCCTGTAGGCCCCCTTGAGGTACTGGAAGACCGCTATCAGGTCTCCTCGGAGCCTTCTCTTCTCCAGGCTGAACAGTCCCAACTCTCTCAGCCTGTCCTCACAGGAGAGGTGCTCCAGCCCTTTTATCATCTTTGTGGCCCTCCTCTGGACTTTCTCCAACTGGTCCATGTCCTTCTGATGTTGAGGGCTCCAGAACTGGATGCAGTACTCTAGGTGGGGTCTCACCAGGGCAGAGTAGAGGGGCAGAATCACCTCCCTCAACCTGCTGGCCACACTCCTCTTGATGCAGCCCAGGACGGGGTTGGCCTTCTGGGCCGCAAGGGCGCATTGCCGGCTCATGTTGAGCTTCTCATCTACCAGCACTCCCAAGTCCCTCTCCTCA
Organism: Chlamydotis macqueenii; assembly: GCF_036417535.1. Taxonomy (NCBI): domain Eukaryota; kingdom Metazoa; phylum Chordata; class Aves; order Otidiformes; family Otididae; genus Chlamydotis; species Chlamydotis macqueenii. The sequence goes on from NC_141592.1 coordinate 42,987,750, forward strand.
GGGCTGGTCTCCATCCGTTCTCTGCCCAGCCTGTATTTGTGCCTGGGATTGCCACGACCACGTGCAGGAAGAATTCTGGAGAGACATTACAACTTTTAAATGTTTCTTCTACAATTTGCTAACTTACATCACGTCTTCTTTTTCTCTTTTTCATAAGAGTAAAATACTAACCTACGTGATACATACATACTTAGACACAGTACATTTATTTTTCCTTCATTATAAGACTGTTCTTCCAGTGGCAGGCTGCTTAGCAAATGAAGCATCTCTGCAGCAGCTAAGTTATGAGACATTTAAAGATATTCAATAGCTACAATGGCTGATATTTGTGATTTATATGTCTTATAGTTTTCCATATTGATCATTCTAGATTTTGAGTAAAAATGAAAATATATCAAGTTCCATAGCAAGAAGAAAGATAATTTAAACAATGTTAAAGCCATCTAAATATACCTGAAATTATTTATAATTTATATACCCTGACGATATTTATATACCCATATAATCAGCCTATATTCAGAATAATTAGCATATTGTGGTATGATTGTAATCTGAAAAATTGGTACGCAATCACATACTGCCTGACACAGCACAGAATCTCTCTTCTGAAGTGAATTCTTCTTCCAAAGGAAAAAATAGTAAATGCGAGTCTATACTGTAACCTGATCAAATTTGATTAGCTCTATTAATCAAGCAGGTGAGAAGACCATTTATGACTGGTATAATCCAACAGTTACAGTGCAACAGTTACAGCACAAGTGTAGTGCAACAAGAATTGCAAAGTCCTGCATCTGAAGAACAACCCCATGCACCTATATATGGTCACCAAGAGAATACCAAGCCTCATACGGCCCATGGACTACTATCCGCTACTGGTGTTTCATGTGGGTGCCAGCGACACTGCTAGCAGCAGCCCGAGAAACATCAAAAGGGATTTCAGGGCCCTGGGTACAACAGTCAAGGACTCTGGGGCGCAGGTGGTATTCTTGTCAATCCCCCAAGTCGAAGGGCAGGGACCTGAAAGGGCCAGATGAATCTGGCAGGTCAACTCATGGCTCAGGGAGTGGTGCTACAGCCAGGGCTTTGCGTATCTAAACCATGGGGAGTGCTTTGAGAAGCCTGGTCTACTAGGGGCAGATGGCATGCACCTAACTGAGAAGGGGAAGAGTGTGCTTGGTAGTTAATGGAGTCAAGTCCAGCTGGCAGCCTGTTACAAGTGGTGTCCCCCAGGGGTCGGTACTCGGGCCCATCTTGTTCAATATCTTTACTGATGACCTAGACGAGGGGATTGAGTGTACCCTCAGTAAGTTTGCAGATGACACCAAGTTGGGTGGTGGTGTTGATCTGCCTGAGGGTAGGGAGGCCCTTCAGAGGGATCTGGATAGGCTGGATCGCTGGGCTGAGCTGAATGGGATGAGGTTCAACAAGGCCAAGTGTCGGGTCCTGCACTTTGGCCACAATAACCCCATGCAGCGCTATAGGCTCGGAGCTGAGTGGCTGGAGGACTGTGAAGAGGAAAGGGACCTGGGGGTGTTGGTTGATGCTCAGCTGAACATGAGCCGACAGTGTGCCCAGGTGGCCAAGAGGGCCAACGGCATCCTGGCCTGCATTAGAAATAGTGTGGCCAGCAGGAGCAGGGAGGTAATCATCCCCCTGTATTCGGCACTGGTGAGGCCGCACCTCGAGTATTGTGTTCAGTTTTGGGCCCCTCACTACAAGAAAGACATTGAAGCCCTGGAACGTGTCCAGAGAAGGGCAACAAAGCTGGTGAGGGGTCTGGAGCACAAGTCTTATGAAGAGCGGCTGAGAGAGTTGAGATTGTTTAGTTTGGAGAAGAGGAGGCTCAGGGGAGACCTCATTGCACTCTATAGCTTCCTGAAGGCAGGTTGTGATGAGCAGGGGTTTGGCCTCTTCTCCCAGGCAACAAGCAGGACCCGAGGAAATGGCCACAAGTTGTACCAGAGGAGGTTTAGATTGGACTTGAGGAAAAACTTTTTCTCCCAAAGAGTGGTCAGGCACTGGAATGGCCTGCCCAGGGAGGTGGTGGAGTCGCCATGCCTGGCAGTGTTCAAGAGGCGGCTTGATGAGGAGCTACAAGATATGGTTTAGTACCTGTGGCAGCAATGGTAGTGGGAAGATGGTTGGACTAAATGATCTTATAGGTCCCATCCAACCATGTGATTCTATGATAGGCTTGCCAGGAGGGCTTTAAACTAGTGTGGGTGGAGGAGGGGGAAGCATAGTTCAGCCCACTGCTGTCAGCATGGCATCAGTGCCAGCACAGAGTGTCCAGAAGGTGAGGAAGGATCGCAGGTAAGTGCAAGTGAACTTAAACTGCAGTCCAAAAGAACTCCTGTTGCTCCAGCCAGCAAGTCAGCTTTGTCGGGGGCCCAGCTTAAGTATCTCTATACCAATGCATACAGCATGGGAAATAAACAGGAAGAGCTGGAGATGCATGCACACATGCAGGGCTACGAAGTTGTTGGCATCACAGAGACGACATGGGACGACTCATATGACTGGAGCGTCAACATGGAGGGGTACAGGCTTTTTGGAAAGGACAGGAAGGGGAGACGAGGAGGGGGTGTCGCTCTCTACGTCAGCAACCAGCTGGAGTGCATGGAGCTCTACCTGGGGATGGAGGAGGAGCTGACAGAGAGCTTATGGGCCAGGATTACTGGAAGGGCAGGGACAGGGGACATTACAGTGGGAGTCTGTTACAGGCCACCTGGCCAGCAGGACTGAGGCGATGAGGCGCTCTATAGGCAGACAGGAGCAGCCTCATGGTCACAAGCCCTGGTCCTCATGGGGGACTTGAACCACCCTGACATCTGTTGGAGAGACAACACGGCAGGGCACAGTCAGTCCAGGAGGTTCCTGGAATGTGTGGACAACAACTTCCTCCTGCAGGTGATAGAGGAGCTAACGAGGAGGGGGGCCATGCTGGACCTTGTTCTCACCAACAGGGAGGGACTGGTGGGCCTTCGCTGCAGCAACCACGACATGGCGGAGTTCAAGGTCCACGGAGCAGCGAAGAAACTACACAGCAAGCTCTCTGCCCTGGACTAGAGGAGAGCAGACTTTAGCCTCTTCAGGGATCTGAAGGGCAAAGTGCCATGAGATGCAGCCCTGGAGGGAAGAGGGGCCCAGAACAGTTGGTCCATGTTCAAGGAGCACCTCCTCCAAGCTCAGCATAGGTGCATCCCAATGAAGAACAAGTCAGGCAAAAAGGCCAGGAGGCCTGTGTGGATGAGCAAGGAGCTCCTGGACCAACTAAAAGTAAAGAAGGAAGCCTATAGTGGGTGGAAGCAAAGACAGGTAGCCTGGGAGGACTACAAATAGGCTATGCGAGTGGCCAGGGATAAGGTGAGGAAGGATAAAGGCCTGATGAAATTCAATCTTCACCAAGGGCAGATCATGCCTGACCAATTTGGTGGCCTTCTATGACAGGGTGACAGCATCGGTGGAAAAGGGACAAGCAACAGACATCATCTACCTGGACTTGTGCAAGGCATTTGACACTGTCCTGTGCAACATCCTTCTCTCTAAACTGGAGAGACATGGGTGTGATGGACGGACCACTTGGGGGATAAGGAATTGGCTGGATGGCCGCACTCAGAGAGTGGTGGTCAATGGCTCAATGTCCAAGTGGAAACCTGTGACAAGTGGCATTCCTCAGGGGTCCGTGTTGGGCCCGGCCCTGTTCAACATCTCTGTCGGCGACATGGACAGTGAAATAGAGTGCACCCTCAGCAAGTTCGCCAATGACACCAAGCTGTGTGGTGCCATTGACATGCCGGAGGGGAGGAATGCCATCCAGAGGAACCTTGACAGGCTGGAGAGGTGGGCTCGTGCCACCCTCATGCAGTTCAACCAGGCCAAGTGCAAGGTCCTGCATGTGGGTCATGGCAATCCCAGGCACAAATCCAGGCTGGGTGGAGAATGGATCGAGACCAGCCCTGAGAAGAAGGACTCAGGAGTGCTGGTGGACGAGAAGCTCAACATGAGCAGGCAATACGCCCTTGTGGCCCAGAAGGCCAACCGCATCCTGGGCTGCATCAAAAGGACCGTGGCCAGCAAGTTGAGGGAGGTGATTCTCTCCCTCTGCTCTGCCCTGGTGAGACCCCACCTGGAGTACTGTGTCCAGCTCTGGAGCCCCAAACATCAGAAGGACATGGACCAGTTGGAGAGGGTCCAGAGGAGGCAACAAAGATGATCAGAGGGCTGGAGCACCTCTCCTGTGAGGACAGGCTGACAGAGCTGGGGCTGTTCAGCCTGGAGAAGAGGAGGCTCCAGGGAGACCTTAGAGCGGCCTTCCAGTACCTCAAGGGGGCCTACAGGAAAGAAGGGGAGAGACTGTTCAGTAGGGCCTGTTGTGACAGGACTAGGGGCAATGGTTTCAAAATAGAGGGAGGTAGATTTAGATTAGATATTAGGAAATAATTTTTACAGTGAAGGTGGTGGAACACTGGCCCAGGTTGCCCAGAGAGGTGGTGGATGCCCCATCCCTGGAAACATTCAAGGCCAGGTTGGACGGGGCAACCTGATGGTTGGTTGGAGCAACCTGATCTGCTTGGAGATGTCTCTGCTCCTTGCAGGGGGGTTGGACTAGACCTTCCAACCCTAACTATTCTATGATTCTATGATATGCTGGGGGTCACCCAGCTGGAAAACAGCTCTACAGAAAAGGAGGTGGTGGACAACAAGTTCATCATGAGCCATCAATACGCCCTTGCAATAATGAAGGCTAATGGTTTCCTGGGATGAATTAGGCCAAGTATTGCCAGCAGGTCGAGGGAGCTGATCCTACCCCTCCACTTAGCACTGGTGAGGTGACAGCTCAAGTCCTGTGTCCAGTTCTGGGCTCCCCAGTACAAGAGAGACATGGACATACTGGAGAGTACAGTGAAGGGCCATCAAGATGATTAGGGGACTGGAGCATCTCTCCTATGAGGAGAGGCTAGGAGAGCTGGGCCTCTTCAGCCTGGAGAAGAGGAGGCTCGGGGGGGGGGGGGGGGGGGGGGGGGGGGGGAAGGGGGAATGTCATCAATTTATACAAATACCCAAAGGGAGCATGCAAAGAGGATGGAGCCAGGCTCTTTTCCGTGGTGCCCCATGACAGGACAAGAGGCAATGGGCACAAATGGCAACACAGGAGGTTCCATCTGAACATCAGGAAACTGTTTCACTGTGAGGGTGACTGAGCACTGGAAAGGGCTGTCAAGAGATGGTGTGGAGTCTCCCTCCTTGGAGATATTAAAAAGCCATCTGGACAGAGGCCTGAGGCACCAGCTCTATGTGGTCCTGCTTGAGCCAGGAGGCTTGGACAAGATGAACTCCAGAGGACCCTTACAATTGCAATCATTCTGTTATTCTGTGATATAATTACATTTAAAGTAACAGTGTCTTTCAATCTTTTTATCTCAGTCCTTATGGCAAAATACATAAAGAGTTTTAAATTGAGGCAGTTACAATAAGAAAAATGTGTTTTATAGGCATAGCTTGCTTTGCTGACAAGGTAGTTTTGCCAAATGCAGATGCTACTGCATTCACACATTAAAAAATGGCTGTTTTTAGTTACTGAGACAACAGTTGTGGAACACATTGAGGGTAGGGGAAAAAAAACCAAAAAAAGCTCAAGAACAGTTTCTTAAATTTTTTGTGAAGGTCAGATTTTACAAATTCATCTAGTAATAAAACTTGAAAACACACCACTATGTAAATATATGTTTTAAATACATTTAGAAAACCTACCTGGATTCTGACAGACATTTTAATTTCAGTTCCTGAGGAAGATATTCTTTACAAGTTATCATAGTTCAGCCCTGATTAGGACCAGACCACTCAGTTTCTCTCTCACTTCCCCCCCACCCTCCCCTGGGACAGAAAGGAGACTTAGTAAACAAAACAAAACAAAAAAAAAAACAAACCACCAAAAAAAAAAAAAAAACCACCAACACCACAACACAACAACACCAGCAAAAACACATAGATTGAAATTAAACAAAAAACCTAAATTTAACAGCAATAGCAGAAGAAAAAACAGTGATGGAATATAAATACAGTACAACAACTTACAACAAAGCTCTACACCTAATTTCTTCTAAGTAACAAGACACTCCTCTCAACACCCTCCTCACTTATATACTGAGCATGATGTCAGAGGGGATGGAATAGCCCTTTGGCTAATTTGGGTAAATTAACCCCAGCTGTTAGCTAATTATTTAACTATCCCAGCTGGGTGCCCCAGCCATAGGGGCCACCAGCTCTGGTTCTCCTCCCAGCTCAGATGACTATTAACTCTATCCTAGCCAGAACCAGGACACAAGTTTTTACAGTAACAGGAATCTTATCTTTTAATATTCCTTTATATACCTCACCAAAATTACCCTGAAATCAAGGGGGGAAAAAAAAAAATCATTCTAAGTAAACAAAGTCTTTGCCTTTTCATAAAAGAAAACTAAAGTAAGAAGAATAGAATAATCTCCATCAGATGCATTTCTTATTTAAATTTCTTACTTAAACAAAAAGAAAATTATTTATGACAGAAATTGAAGGAAGAAGGTGTCAGTCAAACTCTCTCCCCCTAGAAAACAAAAACAAATCCTGAAGATCTCATTCTTTTAGATAAGCTCTGTATTTCCCAAAGAACAAATCAACTACATTTTAAATTTGTTGAGTAAATTTTCAGATTAGTCCCTCTCCTTTTTGCTATTATCTGGAGCTGAAATTAGTTTAATAAACAGCAAAAATCTGCTGGAAATGTTTTCCTTACTATCCTCAGCGATGGAGATTTATTGATACCATATATTTGAACAATGTAGTGCCAAAGGAAAAAGACAGAAAAAGGAGAAAAAGAAAAACATACATGGAAAATAGTAATGCTATTTAGTTACAAGAAAAGACATTAAGGCGCATAAACCTTGTGCAAGGCTTTTGACACTGTCCCGCGCGACATCCTTCTGTCTAAACTGGAGAGGCATGGGTTTGATGGATGGACCACTCGGTGGATAAGGAGTTGGCTGGATGGCCGCACTCAGAGAGTGGTGGTCAATGGCTCAATGTCCAAGTGGAGAACGGTCACGAGTGGCGTCCCTCAGGGGTCCGTGTTGGGCCCGGCACTGTTCAACATCTCTGTCGGTGACATGGACAGTGGGATAGAGTGCACCCTCAGCAAGTTCGCCGATGACACCAAGCTGTGTGGTGCCGTTGACATGCTGGAAGGGAGGGATGCCATCCAGAGGGACCTTGACAGGCTGGAGAGGTGGGCCCGTGAGAACCTCACGAAGTTCAACCAGGCCAAGTGCGTGGGTCGTGGCAATCCCAGGCACAAATATAGGCTGGGCAGAGAATGGATTGAGAGCAGCCCTGAGGAGAAGGTCTTGGGAGTGCTGGTGGATGAGAGTTGCATGAGCTCAACATGAGCTGGCAATGTGAGCTTGCAGCCCAGAAAGCCAACCACATCCTGGGCTGCATCAAGAGGAGTGTGGCCAGCAGGTCAAGGGAGGTGATTCTCTCCATCTACTCTGCTCTGGTGAGACCCCACCTGGAGTACTGTGTCCAGCTCTGGAGCCCCCAACATAAGAAGGATGTGGGCCTGTTGGAAAGAGTCCAGAGGAGCCCATGAAGATGATCAGAGGGCTGGAGCACCTCTCCTGTGAGTACAGGCTGAGAGAGTTGAGGCTGTTCAGCCTGGAGAAGAGGAGGCTCCGGGGAGACCTTATAGCGGTCTTCCAGTACCTCAAGGGGGCCTACAGGAAAGACAGGGAGAGACTGTTCAGTAGGGCCTGTTGTGATAAGACGAGGGGTAATGGTTTTAAAATAGAGGGAGGTAGATTTAGATTGGATATTAGGAAAAAAATTTTTACAATGCGAGTTGTAGAACACTGAAACAGGTTGCTGTAGCCGGTTTGTAGGATTCCTATGCACAGAGTTAACCCAGCATATGATATTTAAAAGCACAACAGTATTTATTGCTCTATTATAGCCTTGCATAAGCAGTTCCTAGCATAAGCAGTTACAGTTCCTAGCATAAGCAGTCACTAGCATATTGTTTTCCCTTTGTGAGAGTCTTACCACCCTGACTAAGCCAGAGACACTGCCGAGCAGGAGGATGATGATCAGCGGGGTCAGAGCAGAGAAGGGAGGTAGGTGCAGCACCTTCAGGGCATCCCCTGTTGTTCGTAGAGTGAGCTCTGGGTCCTTTCTCTCTCCTCCACTCTGAGCCGCCTCTGTTTATACCCTCAGCAGATTCAGTGGAAGAGTACTGACCAGGTGTTGATGCACGCGTGGCCAGCGCATGCAGCAAGGCCTGCCAAGTACGTGCCCTGCTGGCTAACAGCGGTTCCTGGATAACAGCAACATACTGCTCAATAGCAACCCTCCTAGTTCCCCTCTCTGAGATAACCCTCCTAGCTCCCCTCTCCAAGGTCGCGTTCTCACAGCTGTGTGCAGCTTGTAATTTCCCACAGTGGCCCTACATGGACCATCACTGAAATCCCTCACACATGCCACCGCGTGGTCCGTAGTTGGGACACTGTAGTACTCCACTGTGGGGTAACGTTAGCAGGGCTGCATGTATGCAGGAGGGGCAGTCTGCAGTGATTCGCGCGCTAGGCGCGGATAGGTCCATGGGCGCAGGGGGCAGGTGCGTCCACGTACGTGGTGGGCACGGATAAGTCCATGAGTGCAGGGAGCAGGTGCGTCCACGTACGTGGTGGGCACGGATAAGTCCATGGGTGCAGGGGCAGGTGCGTGGCGGGCACGGATAGATTCATGGGCGCAGGGGGCGGGTGCGTTCGCGTGCGTAGCGGCTGTACGGGTATTTAACCCTGTGTTGCGCAGCATTAAATTGAAGGTTTGGCTTGACGGTATCCATGTGATGCCCTGCTTTCCCCGGAGTGGGGCTCCGGTGCGTGCGGGGTAGGTTAGCTGGCAAGAGAGCCGGCAAGTGGTGACCCCGACGTGTGACAGGTCCGGACGGTTTTGAGCTGGGGCCGCGCGGCGGTCGTGCCTGCCTGCTGTTAGGATGGCATCCATCTCTGATACAGTGAAGGTATTAAAGGCGTTGGGTAAAGATGTGAATTGTCCGGTGCATACGGCACCGTTGACGGAGTTCATCCTATGGATGCAGAAAAGGGGCTTGATTAACAAGCCGGGAGAGGTGATGGACGTGGCGCGGTTACAGGCGGCGGGGAAAGAGTTACAGGAAGGTCGGAACGAAGGGTGTGGCGACGCGGCTGGAGATGTTAGGTTCGGTGAAAAGACTGCTGGCTAAGGCTCGAGAGGCGCGCGAAGTGTGGGTTGCGGCTTTAACTGCAATCAAAGGAGAAGGGTGGCCCTCGGAAGGGGAGGGGGACGAACGGGGTCGAGACGGCGCGGAGGGGACGGGGGGTGGCGCTCCGGTGGTCTGCCTCGTTTGGCCGGGAGCCTCTGATGGTGGTAGAGGGGCGATGGAATTTGGGTGTACTCCCCCGTGTATCACGCCTTCCTTGCCGGAGGAGCCTGACCCAAAAGAACAACCCCCCAAATACGAGGACACAGAAATGCCCTCTGTCTCTCTTTCTGCCCCATCGGCTCCACCTCTTGTAAATTCGCGGAGGGGTGATAGTGAGGCGGGAGCCAGTTTCGAGGTGGCGCCCGAGGAGTCGCGGGGCGCGGAGCGGGGTCCTAGCGCTTTCCCGGTGGGGAAAAGAGCCGCGGTCCCCGAGACCAAGGATAAAGCGGCGGGTGATAGAGCCGCGGTCCTCCAGACCAGAACGACGAGAAGCACTGCTTCAAAGGAACATAAATCAGTTTTAACGAGTCTAACAAAAGTGTTAGAAGAACAGAACTGTGCTATTAATAACACTGACCTGAAGAGCTTGTTGATTTGGGTGTCCGCTCACGTATCAAACGCAAACCTCTGTAATCTATATACGGTGGGCTCCTGGAACACCATAGGTATTAGACTGTGGGACTGTGCAACGCGGGGTGACCCTGCTGCTCAAAAGTTATTGCCGGTGTGGCATGTAATGTTTGAAGCCTTGAAGAATCACGCACAGAGAGGAGATTCAACAGCACCCGTTACCCGGTCTGCTCCTTTGTCCATGGAAACAAAGACTAACAGCGAGCCGTAAAATCCCTTTGATCCAGGTCCCATAGATCCAGAAAAGGAGCCTTCAGTCTTTGGAGCTTCCTTGTTATAGAGGTGGCGTGTTTGTGTGTGTGTGTGTATAAGCATGAAGTAAATGGTGTGAAATAAGGGATGAATACTGTCTTGGTTTTAGCAGGGATGAAGTTAATTTTCCTCTTAGAAGCTTTGGGTTTTGTATGTGAAGAATGTTGATAGAAATGCTCTGATGATAAGGGTTGTTGTTAATGAGACCAAGGACACTGTCTGGCTTTCCAAGTCTCGTTAACGAGCAGGTGCAGGAAGCTGGGCCAAAAAAAAAAGTGAAAATAAGAATCTGGAAACAGGTAATTGGGAAGGACCATTCCCTCTTATGACGTGGGGGAAAGGATATGCTTGTGTCTCCACAGGAGCAGTGAACAATTGGATCCCTGCACGATGGGTACAACCAGCGCTCCAAGCTGCCTTGCGTTCGTCGGATTGTTAACAACCCGTGTGGCAGCTCCATGGACATCAGTCACGGAAAGAACAAACGTGTGGGTAATTATGGTTAATGCCACAGGACAGGACATCATTTGTTTGTCTATATCATCTTCAAATAAGCCTTTCAGAACATGCTTGGTCAATCTGCCAGATCAGATAGCGGTAGGACGACAACTCTGTGTAAAACAACAGCAGCCGCGAGTGCTGAGTGCTAAATAACAGAAGATGGAACTTTTGGGATCCCTAAAGATGGACTTCTGCCTATTTTCTTTAACTATTCAGGAGCTAATGTTACTAGAGGGGTAATGATTGTAAATGCTTTAAGACCTATACATTGCAATGGCACAGCATGGTGTAATCATGCGACCGCATATCAAAATCCTGACAGCATAAAAACCTAAACGAAGTACACATAGCTTTAAATCTGATTGCCAAGATAATATAGAGTTTTGGAAACCAGGTGAAATTATTGCTGCTTCAATCTTTGCACTTGATGCGGCAAGTGCCTAGGCATTAGCTACGCTAAATAAATTGGGCTTTTGGCTTGCTAAGTAAACACATGCAATTATATCAGTACTATTAACACTGTCAATTGATATAGGTTCTATACGCTATACTATTTTACAAAACAGAACCGCTGTTAGCCTGCAGAGCACATATTTGACAGACCTTGTTGCATGTGTTGGCCACACATGCAGCAACGTCTGGTCAGGCCTTGTTGTATGCGTTGGCCACGCGTGCAGCAACGTCTAGTGGCTACTCTTTCACTGAATCTGCTGAGGATAAAATGGGGGTGACTCGGGACGGGGAGAGGACCCAGAGCACACTTTATTAACAACAGGGGACACCCTGAAGGTGCTGCGCCTGCCTCCTTTCTCTGCTCTGACCCTGCTGATAAACATCCTCTTGCTCGGCGATGTCTTTGGCATAGTCGGGTTGGTAACAGAATAGATCAGTAGTAGATTTTTTATTATTAGCACAAAATCATGGTTGTCAGGATTTTGATGGGCTTTGCTGCATGAATCTGTCTGATTATTTGGAATCTATTCATAAAAGTATTCAAAACTTGCAAAAAGGAGTACAAAAAACTGCAACAAAGTGATGATTTTGATATATTCAGAAATCTTTTTGGTGGATTGATATAAGCTTATTACAAATAGCTGTAGGATGCTTATTCATTCTTTTTATATATGTATTTTGATCTGTATTCCGTGTGTGTGTTGAAATATGTGCAGACTTTAATAGATAAAGCGTTGAAACAAGCCTCTTCTCATAAACAAAGAAGAGAGAGATGTGGGTATTTCTTGAACCAGTACGGTGTCAGTGAAAGCAAACTGACCTTGGGAGAGGGATACAATCATGCTCGCTGGAAGAAAGCCATGGAATGAGAAGGGAAGCTTTAAGATACAAAACATTGTTAGCAGAATTTATGGCTTGTTTCAACAGAGGCCTGCAAAAATTAGTCACTGGCTTTGTAGATAAGAAAGTTACTGAAGTTATTATGTTTGTAGTAATAGAGAATATCATAATAGAAAATTAGTAGAAAATAGTGAAATTTAGGGTTTTTTTAATATATATATAAGGTGTCATTAGTAATCTTATTAGCTTGTGTAGGGCATAGCTAGGTGGTTGCTATCCTTAGCTAAAAAATTGTGATACTAGGCATCATACTAGGTATAATCATTAACATTCCGTGCTTGGTCACCTGTCTATAAAAGTGATACAGAGAATAATACATCAGAACGCACATGCCATACGACGTCAGTTCCAACTGCCTATCTCACACGGTTGGGCTGTAGTGCCAGCCTGTCCAGCATGTCAAGCACCTAACCCGAACCAGGCCTTATACTACCCAGGCGTTAACCCCGGAGGTATGCTCCGAACCAGGTACGACAACTAGATATCACAGACTATGTGCTATTTGGCTGTTTCAAATACATTCATGTTGCGATCGACACTTGCTCCCGAGCTCTCTTCGTGTGTCCATTCACGACGTCCATAACACAAAATCCATCCTGCACCAGAGCTGGGCTTTTATTTGCCTAGGGTACCTTGGGAAATAAAGACTGACCGTGGGCCGTCATGGGTATCTCACCACTTCCTGCAGACGTGGGGAGTCCGCCATACGTTTGGCATTCCTCTGAACAGCATGAAGCAAGTGATTGTAGAACGCGCACACAAAACCCTGAAAGCACAGCTAATCTGCTTCAGAGAGGGGGGAAAGAGGGGTTCTCCGGGGGTCTTGGTCGGTGAAGCGCTTGTGGTACTGAATTATATGTCCTTCGCTAACCCCCAATCAGTTTCCCCTATCCAAAACCATTTTTCCTAATGTCAGCCGCTGTTTGGGGGCAAGGCACTCCCAAAGGTCTGGTACCACCTGCCAGAAAACCCATGTTGGGAAGGTCCCACTGATTTGCTAACATGGGGACGAGGGTATGCTTGTATCTCCACAGGTGCGGGGACCTGATGGATGCCAGCCTGGTTGGTACAGCTGTGGCTGGAGGATCAGCAGGGTAACCGAGCAGCGTGGCACTCTCCAGCTCATCCTAGTGGGATTGGTCCTGATTGTGAGTCTTCCAATGCCACTGATAACGACTAATATCTGGGAGCGGTTCACGCATTACACCAACTCTACTCAGGTTTGCATAACGCGTGGCCTGTTGGGCTCTTGGGAATGCCAACCGCACAGCCCTCGCCATATCTGAACTGGCGACTGCTTTAGCAGCACACGACGAAGGACTGACACAAATGCAGTTGGCATTAGATTATGCCCTTGTGAGGCCTGGCATCAGTTGCAGCGACCTAGAGGGAGTCCTAGGTCTCTAGGGTTACTGCTGTTTGGACTTCAGCAAGAACACCTCCTCGGCCTTGGAGAAGATGCGTGCGCATGCTGCCCAGTCAGTATTCAACGTCAAAGCCCTTAAGGACTGGGGTAGTTTCCAGACCTGTTCGGTTTACCTAGATGGCTAAGAAATATTGTGTCTATGGGTTTGACAATCCTAGCAGTTGCTTTGATAATGCTTTGTTTGTTTCTGTTACTGTTACGTTTCGTGCATGCTATGATTGAGGGGTCACTAGGCGACTATCCATGATCAACTATGTTATAGCGGCATCCACCTCAGGGTACCAGCCATTAGACTAGAATGATTTAGCATAGAGGGGGGGAATTGTGGGGTAACGTTAGCAGGGCTGCATGTATGCAGGAGGGGCAGGCGGATAGGTCCATGGGCGCAGGGGGCAGGTGCGTCCACGTACGTGGTGGGCACGGATAAGTCCATGGGTGCAGGGGCAGGTGCGTGGCGGGCACGGATAGATTCATGGGTGCAGGGGGCGGGTGCGTTCGCGTGCGTAGCGGGTGTATAGGTATTTAACCCTGTGTTGCGCAGCATTAAATTGAAGGCTTGGCTTGACGGTATCCGTGTGATGCCCTGCTTTCCCCGGGGCAGGGCTTCGGTGCGTGCGGGGTAGGTTAGCTGGCAAGAGTGCCGGCACTCCACAACCCGTGCCCTTAAGCAGTGTAAATCTGTATCAACGATAGTCCAAACAATACTAACTAGACATGGTATAAAACAAACCAGGCATGGCAAACAAATACCATCTACACACAAGATCAACAATAGCTGTTTTAACCAACCCCATGTCCATCCGGTTGCTTCCATTAATTTCTGGTTCAATCAGTGTATCTCTTGCAATTGTGCATGGATGGACTTTGAGTGGTCACTTAAGTTCATGCAACACAGACCATCCAAGTCCTCACATCCACGTCCATGAGCTAGGAGTAAAAACTCAATAGCAGCGTGATTTTGAAGCGTAGCATAGCGTATACTATCTACATCAAGTAACAAATCAGAAAAAAAACCAACACCTGTAGCGTTACTAGTAGATTTGAAATAGGTACAATTGTCTGCGTCCAATGTTCCCAGGATTCAAAGTTCTTGTGGGGGTAATGCAGGTGATTTACCCAGATATGGCAGCCAGCTGTCCCACTGTTTTGTGAATTCAGGTAACCCCTGGTGTTTTTACGAGTTCGGGCAACTGTGTAACTGTGTCGGTGAACTCACTTGTGGTGAGGGGTACTCCTACCAAGCTCGTCGTAAATGGGTTCTGGGGAATCGCTGTGCTGAGACAAAGGGTATCTTGTCTGGTCACCTTTGCCAGTGTCACCCATACGTTTTACTCATGGGGGAAATGTGTATGCATAAACCTGTCAAAACAAAAACCAGACAAAACCAAGGTTAACACCCCCCCCACCCCCCCTTCTGTCTTTTTTTTTTTTTTTTTTTTTCATTCTCTACATGGCAATTGCTGCACAGGTACATGCAACCAGTTTGATTCACCCATAAGGGTGATGGTGATGGCCTGTGAATCATCAGCAGCCACCACTTCAGCTGTAACTGGTCCTGGCTGCCCAGGGGGGTGATACCAAACACATGCACCCGCAAACACTTGCAATACAGGGTTGAGTTAAATGTGGAGTGGGGGCATCATCCAGAAATACACAGGTGCCAAAAGGCCTGCAGGGATCAGAATAAAGAGATCAGAATCCCCGCTTGGTGGTCAATGCAAATTGAGTGCCACTCAGAGTATTGCACCAGAGTGAGTGGTACTTTTATTGGCCTGGCTTGGTAATTTTTCATCAATAGGAGGGGCGTTTTATCTCCTGCCACCGCGTGGTTGTTCAGCACACACATGGTGGTGGGCAGATGATCTACCCATTGCATGTATTTTGTACCTCCTAATCTATGCAGCTGCTGTTTCAATAGGCCATTAAGGCATCCCACCAATCCTGCACCCCGTGGGTGGTAAGGTCAGTGCCACACCCACTGTATCTCTCTCTCTGTGGCCCAATTCAGTACTTTATGATTTCTAAAATGAGAACTGTTGTCTGATTGTATTTCGATTGGTGTTCCATAGTATGTTTCAATCGTATCCAGACAGCAAATAGTAGTATGAGCATTTGCATATCTACTAGCCAATTCTGCGGCCACTCCCTGGGCACATAAGAAAAAAAAAAGGCCTGAGGTTTGAGACAAGAACAGGGAGAAATTCTTAAAGCTACCGTGATGGGCAAAACAGACTCGACCTGGGGAAAAACTATTCATTCATTACTAAAACCAAAGCAGGATAATGAGAAAGGGAACAAGACAACCTCCTCCCACCCCTCCCTCTTCCCAGGCTTAATACCATCTCTACCTCCTTCCCCCCCCTCCCCCCCGCCAACCCTGAGCAGTTTACTAAGAGGAAAACTACAATAATAACCAAATATAAGGACATTAATATATACAAAATGAACAATGTACAATCTCTCACCACCCGATGTCCAAATGACCAATACTCTGTCTGTCTTTGGCCCAGCTCCCTGCACCTGCACATTAACGAGACTTGGAAAGCCAGACAGTGTCCTTGGCCTCATTAACAACAACTCTTATCATCAGAGTGTTTTTATCAACATTCTTCACATAAAAAATCCAAAGCTACTGAGAGGAAAATTAACTCCATCCCTGCCGAAACCAGGACAGTATCCATCCCTTATTCCATACCATTTACTTCATGCTTATACATATACACACAGCTTGCTTATACTTGCCTAGGAAACTTTTCATTTCCTCCAGACTGTAATCTGTGAATTTGTCTGTTTGCACTGCCTATCCGTTTCCACTTAAACATCTTATAACTTAACGCTGCGCCTTGCACAGCAACAATACCAAACTGGATGTATCACTTGTTCTAACGGGGTCGACCTGCGACACTGCATACACAAAAACACTAAGCTATAGTACAAATATAAATCAGCTGGAATAAACTTACATCCACATCAACAACACCGAACAGTAACAAAAGTATGACACTGTCGACACAAAGGACACACACACAAACACGCCACATCTATCACGATGAATCAAAGCTCCAAAGACTGAGGGCTCCTTGCCCCCCACCCACATGGGACAGCGCACTCTTGGCACAGCATGCACCCCACTGACCAAGCCCAGTCCACTAACTCCTTACTCCTGGGACAGCGCACTCTTGGACAGCATGCACTCCACTGACCAAGCCCCGTCCACTTGCTCCTTACTTCCCACTCCCTGGGTCGTTTGTGCTACAGGAATCCCATCCTCGTCGCCAATTTATGTAGCCGGTTCATAGGATTCCTATGCACAAAGTTCACCCAGCATATGATATTTGAAAGCACAACAGTATTTATTGCTCTATTATAGCCTTGCATAAGCAGTTACACGGACCATCACTGAAATCCCTCACACAGTTGCCCAGAGAGGTGGTGGATGCCCCATCCCTGGAAACATTCAAGGCCAGGTTGGACGGGGCTCTGAGCAACCTGATCTGGTTGGAGATGTCCCTGCTCCTTGCAGGGGGGTTGGACTAGATGACCTTTGAAGGTCCCTTCCAACCCTAACCATTCTATGATTCTATGATTCTATGAAACACAAGTCTATAGTAGTATTTGAGAAACCAACATAGCTGGCAAGTATGGCAAAGGATTTTTAACAGCCATTTATTATTCTAGAATAGCACTTCTAGAGGCCGGGACACTACCTCTGTGTGTTGGGTTTGTGTAGCAGTAGGGGCTACAGTGGCAGCTTCTGCGAGAAACTGCTAGAAATTTCCCCTTTGTCCAGTGGACTCGGCCAGGCCTAGGGTGGACCCACTGCTGGCCAGGGCCGAACCAATTGGTAGTAGAATGTTCCCTGATAACGCCTCTGCAATAACGTATTTAAGAAGGGTAAAAACAGAAAAAAAAAGGAGAAGATGTGAAGAAGCTGGAGTGGGGGCAGATGGGGGAGGCGCGAGCCTTGTGGGCCTTGCAGGTCTCACCCTCTGGCCTCCCACCGGGTGGCTGTCTGGGCCCAACTCGGCCCAGTCCGGCTGCAAGAAGTGGAGAGGAGATGAGATGTGAAGAGAACCTGAGAGGCGTCTGTCTGAGCCGGTTGTGAAGAATTGCTTGTGAGAGGAACAGCTGCAGACGCCAAGGTCAGTGAAGAAGGAGGGGGAGGAGTAATGCTGCTCCTGGCCAAGATTCCCCTGCAGCCGGTGGAGGTTGTTTTTAGGAAGACATGCCTGAATCATCTTTATTTTTGATACTTTTCTGTTTAAGAATGTGAAACTGCCATAGTACTTGTATAGCATTTTACGTGGCTATAGCTCTGTCTAAAGGTAATACTAATACTAATACTTTTTTTGTCTGTTAAAGAGATTTTTATCCTGGGAAACATAATTTTCTGACAGTATTTAATTTGCAATTTCTTGAACAGTTTACTAATTCTTACAGTGTGTCTCAATGCTAAGGCAACTGTTGGTTTCATTTTACTTCTCATTTAAGGTTCTTTTCAGGTTTTGGGAAATCTTTTGGAACATTGTGTCTTAAGCG
Source organism: Chlamydotis macqueenii (assembly GCF_036417535.1). Taxonomy (NCBI): domain Eukaryota; kingdom Metazoa; phylum Chordata; class Aves; order Otidiformes; family Otididae; genus Chlamydotis; species Chlamydotis macqueenii. The sequence continues at coordinate 43,005,728 of NC_141592.1, forward strand.
GCACTTGCACTAAATTTGTTGGTAGTTGTGAAGCTGCTGAAAATATGAGGTACAGGGCATTACCTGAGTAGGAGTGTTTTAAAAACTTACAGCTACGAAGCTTACTGCCATACGCTGTTCTAACTGCACAAACAGGAAATTAGTCTGGAAAAATAAGTGGTATGAAAGAGCAGAAAACACCATCTATTTGCTGTTTCGGATGAAAAATAGAAATTAACAGCATCTGTTTTGCTACTTGGAGTGGTAGTGTCTTATGCCCTCTTATGTCTCTATGTTATAAAAAGGACTTAATTTTTATCCAAAATGGAGCCTCTCTATCTAAGAATTTACCATGCTGCACATATTTTTCCTTTTCCCAAACAGGTTGAATTTTGCACAAACTTTCTATGAGATCTTGGATCCTTGCCAAGGGTGCATGACTCATTCCAGATTCCGTGATGCGGATCATCTTTGAAGTGAGACTCTGTCTTTTATCTTACTGGTCCCCCTCTGGGCCTACTTTTGGAGTCATTCCGGTTTGTCCTCTGGGATGGTTGGATCCCTGTCTGGGATCAGTTTGTCCTCCCCTCTGAAATGGTTTGGCTCTTCTGAAATGTGTCCAATTTGCTTGTTATTGGTATTATATATTGTTCTGGTTTTGTTTAGTAAGGGGGGGGCCTAAGGTGGTAGCTTCTGTAGGAAACTGCTAAAAGTCGCTCCCCTTTGTTCAGTGGACTCGGCCGGGCCTAGGGCAGGCCCGCTGCTGGCCAAGGCCAAGCCAATTGGTAGCAGAATGTTCCCTGATAACGCCTCTGCGATAACGTATTTAAGAAGGGGAAAACAGGAAAAAAAAAAAAAAAAAGGGAAGGAGATGTGAAGCAGCTGAGCGGGGGGAGAGAGGGGGAGGTGAAAGCCTTGTGGGTCTTGCAGGCCTCACCCTCTGGCCTGCTGCCGGGCAGCCAACTGGGCCCAACTCGGCCCGGCCTGGCTGCAAGAAGTGGAGAGGAGATGAGAAGTGAATAAGATGTAAAAAGGATCCTGAGAGGCGTCTGCCAGCCTGCTGTGAGGAACAGCTGCAGACGCCAAGGTCAGTGAAGAAGGAGGGGGAGGAGTAATGTGGCTCCTGGCCAAGATTCCCCTGCAGTCTGTGGTGAAGACCATGGTGGATCAGGTTGTCCCCCTGCAGCCCATGGAGGTCCACAGAGGGGCAGAGATCCACCTGCAGCCCGTGGAGGACCCCACGCTGGAGCAGGTGGAGGCCTGAAGGAGTCTGTGGCCTGTGGAGGGCCCGCTGGGGCAGCTATTCTGGAGGGACTGCACCCCGTGGAAGAGATGACCCATGTCAGAGCAGTTTCATGAAGGACTGTGGCCCGTGGGAGGGACCCCACGCTGGAGCAGAAAAGGAATGCAAGGAGTTCTTCCCCTGACAATGATGTAGCGGTGTAAAGCGACAAGTGATGAACTGACCATAACCCCCATTCCCTCTCCCCCCTGTGCCGCTCAGAGGGGGGAGAAGGTAGTAGAGATAATGTTAAGCCTGGGAAGAGGGAGGGGGGGGGGGAGGTTATCTTGTTCCCTGTCTCATTCTCCTGCTAGTTTTAGAAATAAATGGGTATTTTTCCCCAAGTCGAGTCTGTTTTGCCCGTGATGGTAACTTTAAGGATTTCTCCCTGTCCTTATCTCAAACCTTGAGCCCTTTTCCTTATATCATCTCCCCCTATTGTCTCGGAGGGTGGGGGGAGCGAGAGAGAGACTGCGTAGTCTGGTCCCGATCGGGGCTGAACTACGACATATATCCATGTAAGTAATCTATCATAAGTATATCTACTGTTATATTGTTGATAAGTTTGCTTCACTAATGATAAGTTTGTAGTAACCTGTAATAGTATATACCAACTTGGTTGTTGCTGTTGTTGGTTGTTGCTATAATGGTGATTGTTGCTATACTATCGATTATTTCTATTATTGATTGCTACCATACTATTGATTGATACTATATTATTGATTGTTGATAGTAACTTGTAATAGTTTGAGATATATATATATTTATTAGTCATAGGTATAATTGTAGTGGTGATGTTTGTGTTAGTATACTTGCTACTGGGGATTTGTATGGTGTTTGTGGTAATCTGTAATAAATCAGAGAAATTTGAGGATAAAAGCCTCTATGTCCTTGTGTATTACAGAATCCCATGAATCCACGGTTACGATCTCTATACATGCGCAGGCCAGGTAACCGTTTAGGTTGTGACACACCCTAGATCTGATCCATACCAACACAATCTGTCTTGTGATAGTCTCCTCTGTTTCCTCATCTCAAACTTGCCACTGATAACCACCACCTCTCACCCCATGGATGAAGCTTGTCCTGAACAACTGTTTTTTTTCTGAATGCCAGAGGGGGTAGCAATTTTAGACGGAGAAACCTAGTTGCAATCCCTATAAGAAAGTATGATACATTTCATTATTAGTGATATTGCAGCCATTTTAGAAAAAGTTGCAACAGTTCTATTTGCAACAGGTTGTGATGGTTTAGCCCTGGTCACCACACAGTTTCTCGCTCACCCTCCCTCTACCCAGTGGGATGTGGGAGAGAATTGGGAAGGAAGGAAAACTCATGGGCTGAGATGAAGACAGTTTACTAGAATAGCAAAGGAAAAATACAATAATAACAGAATATAAGGATACTAAAATGTACAAAATGAACAATGCATGATTTCTCACCACCCGATGTCCCAATGACCGATACAGCCCGTCCCGAGCAGCAATCAAAGAAATGAAACTGAGCAGCAAGAAAAAAAAATGAAAAGGGAGCCAGCAAGGTAGAGGGAACGATGCCAGGGAGGGAGAGAGAGTGTGGGGTAACGTTAGCAGGGCTGCATGTATGCAGGAGGGGCGGTCCGTGGCGATTCACGCACTGGACGTGGATGAGTCCACAAGTGCAGGGAGCAGGTGCGTCCATGTACGTGGTGGGCACGGATAAGTCCATGAGTGCAGGGAGCAGGTGCGTCCACGTACGTGGTGGGCACGGATAAGTCCATGGGTGCAGGGGCAGGTGCGTGGTGGGCACGGATAGATCCATGGGCGCAGGGGGCGGGTGCGTTCGCGTGCGTAGCGGGTGTACGGGTATTTAACCCTGTGTTGAGCAGCATTAAATGGAAGGCTTAGCTTGGCGGTATCCGTGTGATGCCCTGCTTTCCCCGGGGAGGGGCTCCGGTGCGTCCTGGGTTGGTTTGCCGGCAAGTGGTGACCCCGACGTGATTCCCCGGGATGGGATCCCGATAGAGGGAGGGTCTGTAAGTTGTCGTGCAGCGACAACCGGTGACCCCCGACGTGTCAGAAGGTAACGCGTGGCCGCGGGGCGGTCGTGGTCCGGACAGGTTTGAGTCGTGGCCGCGGGGCGGTCGTGCCTGCCTGCTGTTAGGATGGCATCCATCCAGGATACAGTAAAGGCGTTGGGAAAAGAGGTAAATTGTCCGGTGCATACGGCACCGTTGACGAAGGGCTTGATTAGCAAGCCGGGAGAGGTGATGGACGTGGCGCGGTTACAGGCGGCGGGGAAAGAGCCGTCGGTAGGGGAGGGGGACGAACGGAGTCGAGACGGCGCGGAGGGGACGGGGGGTGGCGCTCCGGTGGTCTGCCCGGTTCGGCCGAGAGCCTCTGACAGTGATAAAGGGGCGATGGAGTTTGGGTGTGCTCCCCCGTGTGTTGCGCCTTGCTTGCCGGGGGGGCCTGGGCCGAGGGGGCGACCCCCCAGATGCGAGGACGCGGGGGTGCCCTCTGTCTCTCCCTCTACCCTGTCGGCTCCACCGCTTGTGGATTCGCGGAGGGGCGATACCGGCTTGCCACCTCTCCCTGAGGATTCATGGGTTGCGGACAGGAGAGGGGGCAGCGAAGCGGGAGCAGTGGACGCTTTAATCCGCAGGTTCGAGCGGTTGGCGGCGGGCGTAGAAAAAACACTGAGTAAAGTAGAGGGGTCGGCGCGGGAAGCGGGGGCAGCGGCTGAACAGAAAACAGGTAGTGGATTAACGGATTGGACATTGATTGCTAAGAATTGCGTATTGGAAGGGGTATCTCTAGGGCCATCAGATGGAGATGGGGGTATAATGGTGTGCCCAGTGACACAGGGGCAGCAGGGTCGGCAGTGGAGCCCGTTGGATTACAAGTTATTCAGGGAATGGCAGAAGGCGGTGAAGGAGGAAGGTGTTAATGGGGTGGCGGCTCGAGCGATTTTGGATGTGATCTGGGCAGCAAACCCGCTTCCTTTTGATTGTAGGCAGCTGGCTAGAGCGGTTTTTACAGCCCCCCAAATGGTGCTGTGGGAGGCTGCGTTAAAGGAGGAAGCGGACAAGGTGGTTTTCGAAGCTTTAGATCCGAATCACCCCCTGCACGGGATTAGTGTGGAGAGGATTCTAGGGTCAGGTAACCGCTGATCTGGCCGCACAGGCTAATATGCGGGGCAGGGATATCCACGCCGCCGTGCAGGTGGCGCGGGTGGTGTTCGCAAAAATAGGTAAATATGAGGGCAAGAAGTGGCCGTACACTCAGGTGAGGCAGGGCGTAGGGGAATTGTATACCCCTTTCTTGGAAAGGCTACAGAAGGTGATTGAGAATTCCGATTTACCAGAGAATGTGAAACCTATAGTGGCAAAAGAGTTAGCTAAACAGAATGCAAATGAGGTAACTCAACAAGTTTTAGCGCAATTGCCTGGGGATGCAGGTGTGGTGCAGATGATTAAGTGGGTTATGGAGGCAGAAGCCTTGCAGCAAGCAAAACCGCTCATTGCAGCAGTTTCCTCTATGCGATCACCCCCTGCGGGCCCTACCTGCTTTGGTTGTGGGGCTGTAGGACATTTCAAGGGGCAGTGTCCTTCAGGGACCGATCAGGGGATAGAACTTACAGGTGGCCAGAACAGGAGATGTTTTTGATGTGGGCGGGGCGGACATCTTGCCAAACAGTGTCTGCAGCCACGCTTGGCCAGAGGGTGGTCAGTTGAGCTGGGACCGCTGCCGTGGGGGAGCTGTGAGGGGGGCGAGCAGGGAGAGGCTCGGCGGTGGCTGCCCCTCAGGCGAGCCCGGTGCCGGGAGAAATGGCGGGCGGAGGCCGGTTTCTGTCATGGTCGCCGTGGGCGGGCTCGCCCGGTGACTCGGCGGATCCAGGTATATGCTTCAGAGATGTCCAGCAAGCTGAAAAGCCATCCTGCTGAAAATGGAGAGCATCCCAAGAGAAAAACGGAAAACGGAACGGACAGCATGGCTGCCTCAGCCCTTAGCACCTACACCCCAGAAGAAATGGTACAGCAGATGAAAGAGCTCATCACTGAGAGCAATGAGTTAAAAGAAGCCATGAAGTTGCATAACCAAGCTATGAAGGACCGGTACGAGGAACTTTCCATCTGTCGAGAGAAGCAGAAAGAAGAACGAGAATTTCATGAGTTAAAGTTTAAGGAAGTTAAGCAGTGCTTGCTAGACAAGTGCATGGAAAATGAAAAGCTACAACACCACCTTCAGAACTTAAAGGAAAGAGAAGGAGCTGAAATGGAGGGCTGCATGGCTCCTGAGAAGGAAATGAGGCAGCTGATATCCCAGGTGCAACGGCCTCCAGGCTGAGAAGGCTGATATGCTAGGCATCATTTCAGAACTGCAGGTCAAGCTGAACATCTCAGCAGAGGATTCCTTTGTGGAGATTGGGATGAACGAAGGAGAAATAAATAGAACTGCAAAGGAACATCAAGAGAATAGTGGTGAAATGACCAGTAACATTGATATCTACGGCAGGAGCAGAACTGCCGACGAATCAAAGAATCTGCAGTCTGAGGAGCTAGTTGTAAGCCAACTGCTCTGCTGCCTTAGAAATGAAACTCAGAAGAGGGAAGAACTTGAGAAGGAGCTGCAGAATCACAAAGAGAGACTGTCAAAACTGGAGAAGAAAACCAGCAACTGCCTGAAGAGTGGGACACAAACTGAACAGCAAGCAGAGGAGAGTTCAGAGGCTGTTGGCAGTGAAGTAGAACCTCTGAGTTTGCAAGTTTGTGCTCTGTTTAAAGAGCTTCAGGAAGCCCATGAGAAGGTAAAAGAAGCAGAATTGATTCAGAAGCAGCTTCAAGAAAAGTGCCAAGTACTGGAAAGAAAAAGCTCAGCTGCTGCATCAGAACTGGAGGAGAAGCAGCAGCTAATATACACCATCAAGAAGCTGGAACTTCAGGTGGAGAGCATGCAGGCAGAGGTCAAGCTGGAACAAGCCAAGGCACATGAAGAAAAGGCGAGATATAGTAGCTTGCAGGATACAAATAGCAAACTCCTTCCTGAACTCACCAAGGCAATGAAAACCATTGATGAAATGAAACTCAAAGAGCTGCACAGAGTGGATAAAGTTGTGGTAGAACAACTGAATGCAAAGGTGGAGTTGGCAGAACAAGTACCTGTGGCAAAGCAGCTCCAGATAGATGAAATGAAGCAGATAATTGCTAATTATTTGTTATTGACTGTGCCTTTTGATTTGAAAAACATTTATTTTTTCTATGATGCTTTCAATTTAATTACTTGGGAAACACACCCATCATTTTCCTCAGGAATACAGCATAAGACTTTTGGCTATGTACTTAATAGAACTATAGATCAGTGGTTTAAGAACATTTTATATTTTGTTTTGGAAATTTCAACTTTAGGCTAGAATGATTCAGCATAGAGACGGGGATGGGGAGAGGTTGTCTTGTTCCCTTTCTCATTGTCCTGCTTTGGTTTTGGTAATAGGTAGTTTTCCCCAGGTCGAGTCTGTTTTTGTCTGTGACGGTGGCTTTAAGGATTTTTTTGCCGCAGCCGCCGCCAGGCGCGCCCCCCACCCCCATCCGGCGGGGCGGGGGCAGCTTACCCAAAAACTGCCATGGTTACAGATACTCCCGTCTGAGTTGACCAGTGGCCTTTAGCAAGAGAAAAGCTGCACCATTTGAATGAGTGAGTTGACGAGCGATTACAACTTGGACATACAAAGCCAACAGACAGTTCCTAGAATACACCTGTGTTTGTAATATAGACAAATCGGGTAAATGACGACTCTTACAGGATTGAAGGGCAGTAAATTCAGTAATTGAGGATATGGGACCTTTGCAACAGGGGTTACCATCTCCTTCAAGGTACGAACTTTGTGTAAGTGAAAAGATGAATCCCTCAATATTGTCTCAGATTCTGCCTATGTGGTCAATGTAATACAATGCACTGAATGGACAATGTTATAGGAAATTAATAATCTTTTGTTGTATGACCAGTTTCAAAAAAAAATGTTGGAGTGAAAATAATCATCTGGAAACAGGTAATGGGGAAGGACCATTCCCTCTTATGATGTGGGGGAAAGGATATGCTTGTGTCTCTACAGGAGCAGTGAACAAGTGGATCCCTGCACGATGGGTACGACCAGCGCTCCAAGCTGCCTTGCGTTCATCGGAGTGCTAACAAGCTGTGTGGCAGCTCCATGGACATCAGTCACGGAAAGAACAAACGTGTGGGCAACTATGGCTGGTGCCACAGTGTCGTAGTTCAGCCCCAATGGGGACCAGACTACGCAGTCTCTCTCTCACTCCCCCCACTCTCCGAGAGAATAGGAGGAGATTTGACAAACAAAAAAAAACCAAACACGCGGGTTGAGATTAAACAAAAAGTAAATTTAACAGTAATGACAAGAAAACAATAGAGTGATGGAACACAAATACAGTATAATAGCTCACAACAGATCTCTACATCCAGTCTCTTCCAACTAGGAGAGCCTCCCTTCAGCACCCTCCTCACTCATATACTGAGCATGATGTCAGATGGGATGGAATAGCCCTTTGGCTAATTTGGGTAAATTAACCCCAGCTGTTAGCTAATTAGTTAACTATCCCAGCCATAGGGGCTACCAGCTTCAGTTCTCCACCCAGCTCAGGTAAATATTAACTCTATCCTGGCCAGAACCAGGACATTATCCACCCCTTATTCCATACCATCTACATCATGCCCAGATTCTACACTTTCCAATTAATCATCAAATTTTTCTTCCTTTTATCTACTTGTATGCAGACACACAGATGTAACTCTCTTAGTCCATGGTCCATCCTTTCAAAAGGTCTGTTGAGTTTATCCAGTCCATAACTTTGGGCTCCATCTGTCATAACAGGCTCTCAGCATAGGACAGATGACACAGTGTTTCCTCAGGTAGTCTGTCTGGTGCAAGTGACTTAGCAAGTTCATAGTCCGGAGACTGAAGATCTGTTGGCAGGTGCTAGTAGCAAGAGCCAGTTCTGGTTGCATCACTGCTGCAATTTTTCCTATTTTATTAAAGTTCATTCTTTGTTGGTGTAAACGATTTTACTATAATACTTTTGACACAACATAAGTATCTCAGGGCGTGGAGCAGGAAGAAGCAAGGAGGGACACATAATAGCTAGATAATGACATACAGTACTGTATAGTAACCGACATCAAGCACTTCAAATTATTGGCTCTTTTCACCTAAAATTAGATCTCCTTGAGGTACACATCGGACTTTCCCATCCTCCTGCATTACCCACCAAGTACACCCAGGTCCTTGAGCAAAAGCAATCCCATGCATGGGTTTGCCTTTGCCCAAGGGAGAAATGACCCAGACTGTCTTCCCCAGTATATTCCTTACATGCACCACAGGGACTTTATCCCCTTCTACAGTATGTAGAAGTTCAGATTGGGCAGGGCCAGCTCGATTGGTGGACCCCCGAGTGTTGACTAGCCAAGTGGCTTTTGCTAAATGTTTATCCCAATGTTGGAAGGTTCCACCACCCATTGCTTTCAGAGTTGTTTTCAGCAGCCCATTATACCTTTCAATTTTTCCAGAGGCTGGTGCGTGATAGGGGATGTGGTATACCCACTCGATGCCATGCTCTCTGGCCCAGGTATCTATGAGATTGTTTCGGAAGTGGGTACCATTGTCTGATTCAATTCTTTCTGGAGTGCCATGTCACCATAAGACTTGTTTCTCAAGGCCCAGGATGGTGTTTCGGGCAGTGGCATGGGGTACAGGATATGTTTCCAGCCATCCAGTGGTTGCTTCCACCATTGTAAGTACATAGCGCTTGCCTTGGCGAGTTTGTGGGAGTGTAATGTAATCAATTTGCCAGGCCTCTCCATATCTATACTTCAGCCATCGTCCTCCATACCACAGAGGCTTTAACCGCTTGGCTTGTTTGATTGCAGCACATATTTCACATTCAAGGATAACCTGTGCAATAGTGTCCATGGTTAAATCCACCCCTCGATCACGAGCCCATTTGTATGTTGCATCTCTCCCCTGATGGCCTGAGGTATCATGGGCCCACCGAGCTAAAAATAGTTCGCCCTTATGCTGCCAGCCCAGATCCACCTGAGCCACTTCAATTTTAGCAGCTTGATCCACTTGCTGGTTGTTTTGATGTTCTTCAGTGGCCCGACTCTTGGGTACGTGGGCATCTACGTGACGTACTTTTACAACCAGATGCTCTAACCGGGCAGCAATATCTTGCCACAGAGTGGCAGCCCAGATAGGTTTGCCCCGACGCTGCCAGTTGCTCTGCTTCCATTGCTTTAACCATCCCCACAGAGCGTTTGCCACCATCCATGAGTCAGTGTAGAGATAGAGCACAGGCCATTTTTCCCGTTCAGCAATGTCTAAAGCCAGCTGGATGGCCTTCACCTCTGCAAACTGACTCGATTCACCTTGGCCTTCAGCAGCTTCTGCAACTCGTCGTGTAGGACTCCACACAGCAGCTTTCCACTTCCGATGTTTTCCTACAATACGACAGGACCCATCAGTAAATAGGGCATACCGCTTCTCATTTTCTGGGAGGTTGTTATATGGTGGGGCCTCTTCAGCACGCGTTACCTCTTCCTCTGGTGGCTTTCCAAAATCTTTGCCTTCTGGCCAGTCTGTAATTACTTCTAATATGCCTGGGCGATTGGGGTTTCCTATTCGGGCCCGCTGTGTAAGTAGTGCAACCCACTTGCTCCATGTAGCATCAGTTGCATGATGCGCAGAGGGGACCCTTCCTTTGAACATCCAGCCCAGCACTGGCAGTCGGGGTGCCAGGATGAGCTGTGCTTCAGTACCAATCACTTCTGAAGCAGCTCGAACTCCTTCGTATGCCGACAGGATTTCTTTTTCGGTTGGAGTATAGCAGGCCTCAGATCCTTTATATCCCCGGCTCCAAAACCCAAGGGGTCGACCACGAGTTTCCCCTGGTGCTTTCTGCCAGAGACTCCAGGTAGGGCCATTCTCCCCAGCTGCAGAGTAGAGCACATTTCTTACCTCTTCCCTTTCCGGACTGGCCCGAGAGCCACCGCGTGAACAATTTCTTGTTTAATTTGTTCAAAAGCCTGCTGTTGTTCAGGGCCCCATTTAAAATCATTCTTCTTTCGGGTGACTTTATACAGAGGGCTTACAATCATACTATAATTTGGAATATGCATCCTCCAGAAACCCACAACGCCCAGGAAAGCTTGCGTTTCCTTTTTGTCAGTCGGTGCAGCCATAGCTGTTATTTTGTTGACTATATCTATTGGAATCTGATGACGCCCATCTTGCCATTTTATCCCCAAAAACTGTCTCTCTCTTGCAGGTCCTTTCACCTTACATCGTTTTATGGCAAGCCCAGCTTTCAGGAGGATTTTAATTATTTTCTCCCCTTTTTGAAAAGCTTCTGCTGCTATGTTGCCCCATACGATGATGTCATCAATGTACTGCAGGTGCTCTGGAGCACCACCCTTTTCCAGTGCAGTCTGGATCAGCCCATGGCAGATGGTGGGGCTGTGTTTCCACCCCTGGGGCAGTCGATTCCAAGTGTACTGGACGCCCCTCCAAGTGAAAGCAAACTGCGGCCTGCATTCTGGTGCCAATGGGATTGAAAAGAACGCGTTGGCAATATCAATGGTGGCATACCACTTGGCTGCCTTGGATTCCAGTTCATACTGAAGTTCTAACATGTCTGGCACAGCAGCACTGAGTGGTGGTGTTACCTCATTCAGGCCACGATAGTCCACTGTTAACCTCCACTCTCCACTTGATTTTCTCACTGGCCATATGGGACTGTTAAAAGGTGAGTAGGACTTGCTGATCACTCCCTGGCTCTCCAGCTGATGAATCAGCTTATGGATGGGGATCAGGGAGTCTCGGTTGGTGCGATACTGCCGCCGGTGCACAGTTGTGGTAGCAATTGGCACCTGTTGTTCTTCAACCTTCAGCAACCCCACAACAGAAGGATCCTCTGACAGACCAGGCAAGGTGGACAACTGTATAATTTCCTCCATCTCTAAAGCACCTACACCAAAAGCCCACCGATACCCTTTTGGGTCCTTGAAATATCCCCTTCTGAGGTAATCTATACCAAGAATGCATGGAGCATCTGGGCCAGTCACTATGGGGTGCTTTTGCCACTCATTCCCTGTCAGGCTCACTTCAGCCTCCAATACAGACAGCTGTTGGGATCCTCCTGTCACTCCAGAAATACAAATGGGTTCTGCCCCATTATATCTTGATGGCATCAAGGTACATTGTGCACCAGTATCCACTAGAGCTTTGTACTCTTGTGGGTCTGACATGCCAGGCCATCAGATCCACACAGTCCAATAAACTCTGTTGTCCCTCTCCTCCACCTGGCTGGAGGCAGGGCCTCTCTAATCCTGGCCACAGTATTCATTGTTCATTTCTTTTAAATATGCATGAGAGGTCCCTTCAAGAGGGTCAGAACTAAAGCTATTCCTTCTACGCTCCCTATTGGAGACTGGTGCAACAATTTTCTGGGGAGAACTTCTATTTGCAATGGTTTTTCCACGCAACTCACGTACCCGCGCCTCTAGGGCAGAGGTAGGCTTCCCATCCCACTCCCTCATGTCCTCTCCTTGGTCACGCAAGGTAAACCACAGGGTACCTCGCCGCGTAAACCATCTCTCTTGAGCAGGGAAACGTTTACTCCTAATAGCTGAAATATTGGCCCGTACCGGTGGGGAATGGGACATATCTGCTTTGAATTGCTGGAACTCCTGGGATAGTTTCTCCACAGCCGAGACACAGGCCCGGAGGGAGGAAGACAGGCTTTCCTCGTACTGCCGGAGTCAGCCAGCCAGTTCATCCACTGTTTCTTCCTCTCCATCTTTCCAGGTCATAACTGCCAATGAGTTGGCATATGATGATGGTGCACTTCGAACAAACTTCCGCCACATTTGTCACGTGCACCTGACTTCATCTGGATCCTTAGGTAACTGATCATTGTCCAGGTCATCATAAATAATCTCCAGCACAGCTAATTCCCTCAGGTACTGGATACCCTTCTCCATGGTAGCCCACTTGCCTGGATGACACATTATATCCTCCTTGAAAGGATACCTCTCCTTCACACCTGACAGGAGTCGCCTCCAGAGGCTGAGGGCTTGTGTCCCTTTTCCAACTGCTTTGTCAATGCTTGCTTCTCTAGAAATGGATCCCAGTTGCCTAGCTTCTCTGCCTTCTAATTCCAAGCTATTGGCCCCATTATCCCAGCACCGCAGCAGCCAGCTGATAATGTGCTCCCCAGGATGACGGCTAAAATCTTTTCGCATGTCTCGCAGCTCGCTCAGGGATAGAAATCTGGTGCTCACTGTCTCCTTTAGGAGTTCTTCCCCTGAGGAAGAGCCTGCCTGCCGAGTTCTTCCTAGGCATGTAGCAAATAAACCTTCCTCTTCTTCCTCCTGCTCTGTCCTAAAAGGGGCTTCTTCTTCCCTCACTAAACGAGCTGACTTCCGCTTCCAAGTCTTCTTGGATACAGGGGCAACTGAAACTAGCACAGGTTCACCCTCTGATTCAGCTGCAATGCCTGTTGCTGGGGTTTGAGTACCTACATTGCAGGTCAGTTTGTTCTCCCTCACACCATGCCACGTATTAGTATCTTGCCTTAGGGTAAATCTCGGGAGGAGATTCCCAAAAAGTGGGTTTGCAGCTCTAGACAAGACTTGGCACACATTCAAAATACATAACAACAACATCATAGTGGCTTGAATATCCCCCAGATCTTTAAAGTTCTCAAAAAGTGGCTTAACTACCCTGGAAGTGAAAGAATTCGGGAAGCTGTCCACATAGGAATACCAATTTATCTCTAAGGCCATTGATGTCACCATGTCATAGATGTATATAGCACAGTATAACAGAAGGATAATTCTCATCATTTTCCCTGAGGTGATAAACACCACCACTGGGAACACATAGTACATATAGGAGCATAGACAATACAACAACATAACCAACCACTGCAACATCATGACCAATAACTGACAACCAATACAACAAGCACGTATGAACAAATTTGTTTCAAGCAAAAAAAAAGAAAAAAAAAGTCAGATCTGTTATTATCTCAACCCTTCGAGCCCCACGTTGGGTGCCAAAATAACTGTCGTAGTTCAGCCCCAACGGGGACCAGACTACGCAGTCTCTCTCTCACTCCCCCCACTCTCCAAGAGAATAGGAGGAGATTTGACAAACAAAAGAAAACCAGGGAAAAAAAAACCAAACACACGGGTTGAGATTGAACAAAAAGTAAATTTAACAGTAATGACAGAAGAAAACAATAGAGTGATGGAACACAAATACAGTACAATAGCTCATAACAGATCTCCACACCCAGTCTCTTCCAACTAGGAAGGCCTCCCTTCAGCACCCTCCTCACTTATATACTGAGCATGATGTCAGATGGGATGGAATAGCCCTTTGGCTAATTTGGGTAAATTAACCCCAGCTGTTAGCTAATTAGTTAACTATCCCAGCCATAGGGGCTACCAGCTTCAGTTCTCCACCCAGCTCAGGTAAATATTAACTCTATCCCGGCCAGAACCAGGACACAGGGAAAAAATATCAAACATGCAGAAGAAATTCTGAAGCTACTAGAAGCTGTCCAGCTCCCTGAGAAAGTGGCAATTAAGCATATTAAGGCACACCAGAAAGTGAGCTCAGATATGGAAAAAGGGAATGAGCTGGCGGACAGAGAGGCAAAACAAGTGGCCAAAACGAAGGTAAAAATAGAAGGGGCTCTAATTCCTGATAGGCAAATCTCCCTAGAAGGTAAGCCAGAATATACCAAGGAAGATCAAAAACTTATTACAGACTTAGAAGGGTCATATAATGAAGAGGGGTGGGCTTATACCCCACAGGGAAGACTAATTATTCCCTCTTGTTTACTGTGGCACTTGATATGGGAGGAACATAGAAAAAGGCATTGGGGAACAGAGGCTCTGTATAAATATTTAATAAGAGAAATTGTAGCCAGTAATTTATATACCATGGTGAGACAGGTGACTCAACAGTGTGACCTTTGCCTCCAGACTAATCCAAAAAATACTCCCAAACTAGAAATGGGCCAGATTGGGAAGGGCAATTTGCCTGGACAACAATGGCAGGTTGATTTTACAGAACTTCCAAAAAAAGGGGGGTACCGATATTTACTGGTATTAACTGATACCTTTTCAGGTTGGCCAGAAGCATTCCCAACCAGAACAGCTAAGGCTCGGGAGGTAACTAAAGTATTGGTACAAGAGATAATACCACATTTTGGGGTTCCAGCAACCATATCCTCTGACAGAGGACCGCATTTTGTCTCAAAAATAGTACAACAAATCAGCCACCATTTAGGTATAGATTGGCAGCTTCATACCCCATACCGCCCTCAGTCGAGTGGCCAAGTGGAGAAAATGAACCACTTAATCAAACAGCAAATTGTAAAATTGAAACAAGAAGCAAACCTGACATGGCCTCAGTCTCTCCCTTTAGCCCTTTTGCGTATACGAACAAGACCAAGGGCAAGGGAAGGACTGAGCCCCTTTGAAATTTTGTATGGACAACCCTATGGAATACAAAAAGGGATATCTATGCAAATTGGGGATGAAATTATGACTTCCTACATGGTGGCATTGAGCAAACAGCTCCATAAAATTAGAAAGCATGTAATTGGGACCCGGGGAAGAGGTCTAGATGAACCTGTACATGATATACAACCTGGAGATTATATACATGTAAAATCTCTTGCAGAAAAAACCCTGGAACCACAGTGGGAAGGACCGTACCAGGTACTCCTCACCTCCTTCACAGCAATCAAGATCAGAGAACAGAGTGCCTGGATACACCACACCAGGGTAAAAAGAGCACCTACGTCTACATGGAGGGTCACACAAGTACAGCCTCAAAAACTTATATTATCACGATGCTAGTCGTTATCCTGACAAGTAAAGTCGGGGCATGGGAAAGTAACACATTTCTGCAGCTCCATGAAAAAGTTGCTAAAGTCATGAATTGGTCTGACTGTTGGTTATGCTCACATCTGCCTAAAAACGTGGGGAGTGGACACCCCGTAACAGCTATGGTCTTCCCAAAAGGTCTCAAGGCTTTCCTAGGCATGTCTCCTGAGGCATATGCAGAAATAAAACAGGAAGATCTTAATTGGCAGATAAACTTAAATTTATGGGACGAAACCCAAGGTGTACTGTGCATTCAAGGGTGCAATTTAAAAACTGCTGCACCACTTGCGGGGGAAAATAGCGCTGATCCAAGGTGTAAGGGGAAGACATTTGTAGGACAGTACCCCAATTGTACCAACTATCTTTCATGGGCAGGAGCTAAATACTTATGGACAAAAGACCAGGTCCACATGAATAAAAAAATCAAACTGATGGGATTCCCTGCCCCACGTGGTTGGTACTGGATTTGTGGACATACAGGATATAAAATCTTACCATTTGATTGGGCTGGCCGATGTACTATAGGGATCATAATACTTAACATCACTGTTACACGGAACCTGACCTACCTTAACACACCAAAATTCTTACACACCCACATTAGACTTTTTCGGCAGAGGCGTGGTAACAACCCCCTAATAGACAGGCCCACTGGTTTTCATAGTTTTGTGCGGTGGTTTATTCCATGGTTGGGAGTGAGTGAGTTAGAAAAGGCTTTAGTAAATATTTCGGCTATTATGGAAGGTCTCAGTACTGCGACAGGGGATGCAATCCAAGCCCTCCAAGAGGAGACTTCTTCCCTGAAAAAAGTGGTCCTCCAGAATAGACTGGGTTTGGATATGTTGTTTGCCCAGCAAGGGGGATTATGTACTGCTATAGGCGAACATTGTTGTACATATGTAAACCAAGAAAAAAGGATAGAAAAAGACTTATCTAAAATCTGGGAACAAACTAAAAGTTTTCATGAAATAACCAGGGACAACACTTCCTGGGGATTTTCTGACTTGTGGGAAAAGTTAACCTCTTGGCTGCCCAATTTAACATGGCTGAAACAACTATTTATTGTAACAATTATAATTGTAATTTTGTTCATAATCCTTTTTATAACAGTTCAGTGCGGCTTCTGGTGTTTCCAAAGCACGGGAAATTCCTATAGTAATTGGAAGAAAAACCAATTGCGACAGAGACTTGAGTCTAATCAATACTTTGAGAAAGTGCTAAATAAATAACATTGTGCCAGAATTAGGTATAGTAAAGGAATTTACTAATTCTCTAGAAAAGGGGGGACTGAGAGAAGGGGTTAAAGAAACTTTAATAGATATGGCATTTATTGATTATTGCTGTGCATACTAATACATATGATGCTTTATGCTTTATGCTTTACTAACTAGCTATTGTAAAAACTATCCGAGGGGGGGGACGTCTTGCATTCCTCACAAGACAGTTCCTTATAAGAACCGAGGGGCCTTGCTTTGTGCTTTGAACTCTTTATCTGAAGCGAGAAGTCCTGCACTGTTGCAATAAGGACACGGACTCTGTGTATGGTGTACCGGAGACCTTTATTGTCCGTCCGCCTAAGTCTTTTATATCTTTTCTCAGTTACACGCGGAATGCACACGCTTAATCATCTAATTCAATTGGTAGCAATATACTGTTCACGCGCCTTAAACTTCATTTGGATTGGTTATAGATTTTTAGTTGTCTTTACTATTTTTGCCTTAGGTATTTACTTATCTTGTTCTAATTGCTGTTTTTTGTTATTGAGCAAGTGGTGTTCAAGGACATAGCTCAAATTCTTCAATATCAGACAGCTGTGCTGCACTCTCTGTTCCCACATTTCCCCCTTTTTGTTTTTCTACTATCAATATCTGATGTAGTATTTTCTGTATCATTTTTGTAGGCAGGTGAATCAAACACAAAATGTTAATGATTATCCTTACTAAGATACCAAATATCTCAATTCCGATTTCAGCCAAAGATAGCAACCAGCCTGTTATGCCACACAGAAGCTTAGACAAGATAATTACTGACCACATGTTATACATATTAATGATTACTTAAGCAAAACTAAATTTCACTACCTTCTAATAATTTTCTACTACAGCATTCTTCTACCATTATAAATATAACAACTCCAGTAACTTTCTTATGTACAAGGCCAGTGACTAGTTTTTTGCAGGCCTCTGTTGAAACAAGCCATAAATTCTGCTAACAGTGTTTTGTATCTTAAAGCTTCCCTTCTCATTCCATGGTTTTCTTCCTGCAATCATGATTGTGTTCCTCTCCCAAGGGCGGTGTGCTTTCACTGACACCGTACTGGCTCAGCGAAATACCACATCTCCCCCTTCTTTGTTTATGAGAAGAGACTTTTTCCAACGCTTTATCTATTAAAGTTTACGCATATTTTAACACACAGAATACACATTTTAATACACAGAATATAGATCAAAATAGGAATGAATAAGCATCCTACAGCTATTTGTAATAAGCTTATATTGAGAAGAGGGGCTAAGGAAACTTTAATAGATATGGCATTTATTGATTATTGCTGTGCATGCTAATACAAATGGCGCTTGATGCTTTGCTAACTAGCTATTGTAAAAACTACCCGAGGGGGGGGAAGTCTTGCATTCCCCAACCGAGGGGCCTTGCTTTGTGCTTTGAACTCTTTATCTGAAGTGAGAAGTCCTGCACCTCCCACACAAGGACAGTCCTGATAAGAACCAAGGGGCCTCCTGCGAGAAGTCCTGCACCTCCCGCAGAAGGACAGTCCTGATAAGAACCAAGGGGCCTCCTTCAGGAGCCAGCTAAAACTGGCCAAATGACCTCTTGGAACTAATTGTAATACATAAATGACCTCTTGGAACTAATTTTAATACGGAGCAGGGATAGCTCATGCATATGTATAGGCGTGGTTTTTTAACTTCATGCATATGTAACACTTGGTTGTATAAAATTCAAAGTGAATTGCCACGCCAGGCGCGCACGATTTTGGCGGGACTACCCCCCGTGCTGCCCGGCACCGAATAAACATACCTACTTTACAATCTTACAGATTGTGGAGTCTGCTTTCCGCACGTCAATATCAATCCACCAAAAAAAAATTTCAGAATATATCAAAATCATCCCTTTGTTGCAGTTTACAGATTCATGCAGCAAAGCCCATCAAAATCCTGACCGCCATGATTTTGTGGTAATAATAAAAAAATCTATTGCTGATCTGTTCTGTTACCAACCCAACTACGCCAAAGACATCGCTGAGCAAGAGGATGATGATCAGCTGGGTCAGAGCAGAGAAAGGAGGCAGGCGCAGCACCTTCAGTTGTTCGCAGAGTGCGCTCCGGGTCCTCCCTCTCCCCCTCGCCCTGAGCCACCTCAGTTTATACCCTCAGCAGATTCAGTGAAAGAGTACTGACTAGGTGTTGCTGCACGTGTGGCCAGCGCATACAACAAGGCCTGTCAAATATGTGCTCTGCAGGCTAACAGCGGTTCTGTTTTGTGAACTAGCTTCGTGTATAGAATCTACATCAGTTAACAGCATTGATAGTACCAATGCAGTTGTATGTGTTTTCTTAGCAAGCCAACAGCCCAATTTATTTAGCGTAGCTAACGCCTGGGAATTTGCCACACCAGGTGCTAAGATTGAAGTGACGTGCGGAAAGCAGACTCCACA
Source organism: Chlamydotis macqueenii (assembly GCF_036417535.1). NCBI lineage: Eukaryota > Metazoa > Chordata > Aves > Otidiformes > Otididae > Chlamydotis > Chlamydotis macqueenii. Next base: position 43,024,614 of record NC_141592.1, read on the forward strand.
ATCTGTAAGATTGTAAAGTAGGTATGTTTATTCGGCGCCGGGCAGCACGGGGGGTAGTCCCGCCAAAATCGTGCGCGCCTGGCACGGCAATTCACTTTGAATTTTATACAACCAAGTGTTACATATGCATGAAGTTAAAAAAACACGCCTATACATATGCATGAGCTATCCCTGCTCCGTATTAAAATTAGTTCCAAGAGGTCATTTATGTATTATAATTAGTTCCAAGAGGTCATTTAGGTATTACAATTAGTTCCAAGAAGTCATTTGGCCAGTTTTAGTTGGCTCCTGAAGGAGGCCCCTTGGTTCTTATCAGGACTGTCCTTCTGCGGGAGGTGCAGGACTTCTCGCAGGAGGCCCCTTGGTTCTTATCAGGACTGTCCTTGTGTGGGAGGTGCAGGACTTCTCACTTCAGATAAAGAGTTCAAAGCACAAAGCAAGGCCCCTCGGTTGGGGAATGCAAGACTTCCCCCCCCTCGGGTAGTTTTTACAATAGCTAGTTAGCAAAGCATCAAGCGCCATTTATATTAGCATGCACAGCAATAATCAATAAATGCCATATCTATTAAAGTTTCCTTAGCCCCTCTTCTCAGAAGCAGCAATAATTTCACTTGGTTTCCAAAACTCTATATTATTTTGGTAATCAGATTCAAAGCTATGTGTTACTTCATTTAGGCCTTTTATGCTGTCTGGATTTTGATATGTGCTCGCGTGATTACACCATGCTGTATCATTGCAATGTATAGGTCTTAAAGCATTTACAATCATTACCCCTCTAATTACATTAGCTCTTGAATAGTTAATAATAAAAAAAAATTAGACATGTGGTGGTTTAGCCCGGATCACCACACAGTTTCTTATTCACCCTGCCCCTACCTAGTGGGACAGGGGAGAGAAATTGGGAAGAAAGGAAAACTCGTGGGTTGAGATAAAAACAGTTTACTAAAAATACTAAAAACTACAAAGCTAACAGGATATAAGGATATTAATATATACAAAATATACAAAATGAACAATGTACAATTTCTCACCACCCGATGTCCAAATGACCGACGCAGCCCGTCCTGAGCAGTGATCACAGGAACAACACCGAGCAGCAAGCAAAAAAAGGGGGGAGAGCAAGCTAGCAAGGTAGAGGGAACGATGCCAGCAAGCAAGAGAGAAGAAAAGAATGCCAAGGGTGCCCAAACGGATACCCGACAAGAAAAGGAATAACTGAAAATGATGCCCCCTCCCATGGGCAACCCCCACTTATATACTGAGCATGACGTTTATGGCATGGAATACTCTCTTTGGCCAGTTTGGATCAATTATTCTGTCTGTCTTTTGCCCAGCTTCCCGCATCTGCACGTTAACGAGACTTGGAAAGCCAGACAGTGTCCTTGGTCTCATTCACAACAACTCGTATCATCAGAATGTTTTTATCAACATTCTTCACACACAAAATCCAAAACACACCAGCTACTGAGAAGAAAATTAACTCCATCCCTGCTGAAACCAGGACAAGACAGAAGTCCATCTTTACTGATCCCAAAAGTTCCATTTCTTGAAGTTCAGCACCCAGCACTCGCAGCTGCTGTTGTTTTACACAAAGTTGCCGTCCTACCATTGTCTTGCAGGACATTTGTTCTTTCTGTGACTGATGTCCATAGGGCTGCCATACAGCTTGTTAACAGTCCGATGAACGCAAGGCAGCTTGGAGCACTGGTTGTACCCATTGTGCAGGGATCCACTTTTTTTTTTTTTTACTTCTCCTGTAAAGACACAAGCATATCCTTTTCCCCACGTTATAAGAGGAAATGGTCCTTCCCAATTACCTGTTTCCAGATTCTTTACCGTCACCGGAGCTAGCCCTCGGATGACATCATGTACAGTAGATGTTGCTGGTTTTTTTTTTTTTTTTTTTTTTTTTTTTTTCCGGGTAAGCTGCCCCCGCCCCGCCGGATGGGGGGGGGGGCGGGGGGTGGCGCCTGGCGGCGGCCGCAAAAACAGGGAAATTCTTTGCTTGCTTCTATTCGGGTTCAGGATGGTGTCAGTCCCGACCCGACCTGACCAGGAGCCACCAATCAAACAAAAAAACGGTGGGGCGCCCCTCCTAGATCAAGTCAGAATTCAGGAACTAAGACCATCCCGGACGAGCCCCCAATTTGTTATAAATGAGTTGAGTCCCAAAACAGGATTCCAATTATAGTTTCCAATTTATTGAATAGAAACAAGCAAACAGCGCTGGGTGCACCAGGAGTCTTCGCTCCACCAAGACGCACACCCCTTTGTTTACAATTACAGTATTTATAACCTCTCCCGGTCCCCCCATCGTGCCTGTCTCCTTTTTGGGAGCTCACAATCTACACTCCATTGGTTACTCACACTGTTTGTGACAGGTGCTGACTGGCTAAGAGCGTGTCTCCGGCCACTACACAGGTGTTAATTGGCTAAAAGTACAGAAGCGGCTGATCCCATATTTGGAGTTGTTTACGTGCCCGTGGCCATCAGCCCCCAGCCCAGTTTTCCTGCCTTTTGTTCGCTCCACTGTTCAGTGTCCTTCTTATGACCTTGCAGCAGGTAAAACCTCTAATTATGTTAAACTACCAAGGCAGGAGTGAATCCCGCCAAACACATCTCAATAACTCAAATACATTTACAACAAAACTTATATACAGTTTACAAAAAAATGGGCTTAAAACTATGTACATATCATCCTGTTTCTCCTAAGCCTGTGGCTATATAAGAACAAACAGGATAATTAAAGATTCCATATACAGAGAGGGTCACGTTTCACCATGCAACCCTAGTATTGCTTCACATTAACACGAATCAGGTGAACATATCTCACACACCCCCTGCACTCATGGACTTATCCGTGCCCACCACGTACGTGGACGCACCTGCCCCCTGCACTCATGGACTTATCCGCGCCTAGCGTGCGAATCACTGCGGACCGCCCCTCCTGCATACATGCAGCCCTGCTAACGTTACCCCACAGGGGACGATGGCTGAAGTATAAATATGGAGAGGCCTGGCAAATTGATTACATCACACTCGCACAAACTCGCCGAGGCAAGCGCTATGTGCTTACAGTGGTGGAAGCCACCACTGGGTGGCTGGAAACATATCCTGTGCCCCATGCCACTGCCCAGAACACCATCCTGGGCCTTGAGAAACAAGTCTTATGGTGACATGGCACTCCAGAAAGAACTGAGTCAGACAATGGCACCCACTTCTGAAACAACCTCATAGACACCTGGGCCAAAGAGCATGGCATTGAGTGGGTATATCACATCCACTATCATGCACCAGCCTCTGGAAAAATTGAAAGGTATAATGGGCTGCTGAAAACTACACTGAGAGCAATGGGTGGTGGAACCTTCAAAAATTGGGACAAACATTTAGCAAAAGCCACTTGGTTAGTCAACACTCGGGGGTCCACCAATCAAGCTGGCCCTGCCCAATCTGAACTTTTACCTACTGTAGAAGGGGATAAAGTCCCTGTGGTGCACGTAAGGAATATACTGGGGAAGACAGTCTGGGTCATTTCTCCCTTGGGCAAAGGCAAACCCATGCATGGGATTGCTTTTGCTCAAGGACCTGGGTGTACTTGGTGGGTGATGGAGGAGGATGGGGAAGTCTGATGTGTACCTCAAGGAGATCTGATTTTAGGTGAAAAGAGCCAATAATTTGAACTGCTTGATGTTGATTACTATATAGTACTGTATGTCATTATCTAGCTGCTATATGTCTCTCTTTGCTTCCTCCTGTCCCATGCCCTGAGAGACTTATGCTGTGTCAAAAGTATTATAGTTGGTATAGGTAATTTTACAAAGACTGAACTTTGATAAAACAGAAAAAAAATGCAGCAGTGATGGAACCAGAACTGTCTCTTGCAACTAGCAACAGATCTTCATTCTGCAGACTATGAACATGCTAAAGCACTTGCACCAGATACACTACCTGAGCAAACACTGCATTCTCTGTCCTATGCTGAGAGACTGTTATGACAGATGGAGCCCAAAGTTATGGACTGGATTATTCTTCTAATAGCTGAGATATTAGTCCGTGCAGGTGGGGAGCAAGAATCTTCAAGTTTCTGACACACCTCAGATAGTTTTTCTAACAGTTTTTCAAACTGGCTTTCAGATTTCTCAGTCAGTCTTTCTATAGCCGAGACACAGGCCCGCATCGGGGAAGAGAGATTGTCTTCATATTGTCGGAGCTGGTTAGCCACTGCACGTACTGGTGGCATCTCATCATCTTTCCAACTCATTGCTGCCAATGAGTTGGCATACGATGATGGTGCACTCTGTACAAATTTCCGCCACATGGGTCAGGAACATTCGACTTCATCTGGATCTACGGATGTCCGTGGGTCATCCAGGTTATGATAAATCAGCTCCCGAACAGCTAATTCCCTCAGAAACTGGATACCTCTCTCCATGGTGGTCCACTTGCTTGGGTGGCATACAATATCTTCCTTAAAGAAATACCTGTCCCTCACACCTGACAGGAGTCGCCTCCAGAGGCTGCAGGCTGCTGACTCTCTTCCAATCGCCCTGTCAATGGCTGCTTCCCTAGACAGGGATCCCAGCTGCCTGGCTTCCCTGCCTTCTAATTCCAGGCTACTGGCCCCACTGTCCCAGCATCGGAGCAACCAGGTGACAAGTTGCTCACCTTGATTACGGCTGAAATCTTTTTGCATATCTCGCAGCTCACTCAGGGATAGGGATCGGGTGACTACCTCTCCTTCTGCCTCTCCCTGATCATATGATGGCCCTGGTTCATCATCATCTTTCACTATGTGAACTGATTTTTTGGTGTATTTCTTTTGTACAGGGGCAACTGATACTGGTGTAGATTGTTTTTTTGGTTTCTCTTTGGTACTACTTGCCGAGGTTTGAGTAGTCACAGTGTCTGGCATGGGGGCTGAAGCAATCGCAGTGCCCGTAGCAGGGGCTGGGGTAGCTGCGGTGCCTGCCGTAGCGGCTGAAGTAGCTGCAGTATTTGTAGCAGGAGTTTGAGTAGCCACAGTGTCTATTGCGGGGGTTGGAGGAGCCATAATACTTTTAAAAAACTGTTTAAACTTAATATCAAGATCTGAGATAGCTGCAAGAGACTTGTCACCATGAACACGGTGGTAGGGGTATCAAAAGGGTATTCAAAATTCTCAAAAGCTGATGAAATCAGTTTGGCGAAGTGGGGAAAGCTGTAAACAGATGTTCCCCCCACGGCCTGGCTTCCCGGAACAAAACAACAGGTATAGTTCCAAACAACACCCACAAGATGGCTCCCGAAATACCCGGGTGGAGCTGCCTCTGCCTCCTTGGTCTGCACACTGCCCGCCGCCATTGAGTACAGATATGAAAATGGTCCTGTTACCAGCAATCTCACTAAACAAATCAGTGCCACATAGCACAGCAGAACGATACCTTTGATCCAACACACATCATTGATAAACCGTGCACAAACACCGACAAACAGAAAAAACGGCAGGTAGGGTGCTGCCCAATACAGCTCTAAAAACAACTGCGAGAACAAATAAAACAACATTGTGCCCAGCGATGACCAAACCAGCTTAATGAACACTTGTAACAAATCTGTTTTCAACACACTGTGTTCAAACCTGTCCTTATCTCAACCCTTCGGGACTGACCGGGGCTTGAATCTTGAATCCTCAGACTAAGGTCTGATGATCTCATGACTGATCTAGTGAGGCCCCTTCGAGCCCCACATTGGGCGCCAAAAAGACTGTGGTGGTTTAGCCCGGATCACCACACAGTTTCTCATTCACCCTCCCCCTACCCAGTGGGACGGGGGAGAGAAATTGGGAAGAAAGGAAAACTCGTGGCTTGAGATAAAAACAGTTTACTAAAAATACTAAAAACTACAAAGCTAACAGAATATAAGGATATTAATATATACAAAATATACAAAATGAACAATGTCCAATTTCTCACCACCCAATGTCCAAATGACCGACGCAGCCCGTCCTGAGCAGTGATCACAGGAACAACACCGAGCAGCAAGCAAAGGGGGGGAAGAGCAAGCTAGCAAGGTAGAGGGAACGATGCCAGCAAGCAAGAGAGAAGAAAAGGATGCCAAGGGTGCCTGAACAGATACCCGAAAAGAATGTCCAAAAAGAATGCCCGAAAAGAATGTCCGAACAGAATGCCCCCTCCCATGGGCAACCCCCACTTATATACTGAGCATGACATTTATGGCATGGAATACTCTCTTTGGCCAGTTTGGATCAATTGTTCTGTCTGTCTTTCGCCCAGCTTCCCGCATCTACACGTTAACGAGACCTTAACGAGACTTGGAAAGCCAGACAGTGTCCTTGGTCTCATTAACAACAACTCGTATCATCAGAATGTTTTAATCAACATTCTTCACACACAAAATCCAAAACACACCGGCTACTGAGAAGAAAATTAACTCCATCCCTGCTGAAACCATGACACTTATCTCAAACCTCGAGCCTTTTTTCTTATAGTATCTCTCCCTATTCTCTTGGAGGGTGGGGTGAGTGAGAGAGAGACTGCCTAGTCTGGTCCCGATTGGGGCTAAACTATGACAGTGGTGTCCCTTAAAGGTCTGTACTGGGACCAATGATATTTAATAGAGACGAGACAAGACTATTTCAGTTGGAAGGGACCTACAATGATCATCTAGTCCAAGTGCCTGACCATGTCAGGGCTGTCCTGGTTTCTGCAGGGTTTCTGTCCTCTTAAACACTGACAGACATGGAGCATTGACCACCTACCTCTCTAGGAAGTCTGTTCCAGTGTTTGACTACAAGCTTGGTAAATAAATGTTTCTTAATGTCAAGTCTAAACCTCCCCTGGCACAGCTTTGAGCCATTCCCATGCATCCTATCACTGGATACCAAGGAGAAGAGATCAGCACCTCCCTCTCTACTTCCCCTAATGAGGTTGCCCCTCAGCCTCCTTTTCTCCAAACTAGACAAGCCCAAAGTCCTTAGCTGCTCCTCATAGGACATTCCTTCCAGCCCTTTCACCAGCTTTGTTGCCCTCCTCTGGACACATTCAAGTACCTTAACATCCTTCTTAAATTGTGGGGCCCAGAACTGCACACAATACTCAAGGTGAGACTGCACCAACTATGTTAGTTTTACGTGGCAAGGTTTTGGTAGCGGGTGGTCTACAGGGGTGGCTTCTGTGAGAAGCCAGTAGAAGCTTCCCCTATGTCCAGTAGACCCAATGCCAGCCAGCTCCAAGACGAACCTGTCGCTGGCCAAGGCGAGCTATGGTAGCAGTGCCTCTGTGATAACATTTAAGAAGGGAAAAAACTGGCTGCACAACAGTAGCTGGGAGAGAGGAGTGAGAATATGTGAGAGAAACAGCTCTGCAGACACCAGTGTCAGTGAAGAAGGAGGAGGAGGTGCTCCAGGTGCTGGAGCAGAGATTCCCCTGCAGCCCCTGGTGAAGAACATGGTGATGCAGGCTGTCCCCTTGCAGTCCATGGAGGATCCAACTCCAGAGCAGGTGGATGTGCCCCGAAGGAGGCTGTGACCCCGTGGAGGACCCCATGCTAGAGCAGGCTCCTGGCAGGACCTGTAGCCCCACGGGGGACTCTCGAAGCATTCTTTATTGCGGCGCTGGATGCACGGGGGATACTTCCACCTAGCGTGCATGCCGGACTGGAAATCTGGACAGAATATATTTAGTGATTTCATGCATAATCATTAGTAACTTTCGAAACACTAATGCATAATAATCAGATTTTGTAATAATCATTATCATATTCCCCACCCACTTGTGTATGCTCAGTCTTTTGAGTCAAGGGTCTTCTGGTGATCTTGGGGGTCATCGGAGTGCCCTCTCCTCGAATTCGCTGGTGGAACCCCTCCTTAAAATCTCCATATATGGTCTTGAGAACAGGTCGCATTGCTCCTTGATTTTCTGGCTCCAAAGTGATGGCTCAGGGCCTATCTTCACAGCTGGTGTTTGAGGCCTACCTTTGTTCTACCACCTTTCTTAATTGCCCCAGACATGCTAGGCTAACTTCTAACAAACGAGATGTTGCAACAGTTCTAAGACTCCCCGTTCCCTCTAAGGACAAATAGATTTCATATAAAATTTAACCCATGCAACTACAGTTTTTATAACTAGCAAGAATCACCTCATATTGACATTAAATTTTCAAAAAATCATATTATTCTAAAATTATATTGATTAAGCATTTTATGTCATATAACAATAGGGCATCCACCACCTCTCTGGGCAACCTGTGCCAGTGTTCCACCACGCTCAGCATAAAAAATTTCTTCCTTATATCCAGTTTGAATCTGCCTCCCTCTATTTTAAAACCATTACCCCTTGTCCTGTGGTAATAGGCCCTGGTAAAAAGTTTCTCCCCATCTTTATATTGTGCCTCTGAAATATTCTCAAGCACTTACCATCTGGAATGATGGTCTGGTATATCATGTGGGGTAACGTCAGCAGGGCGTTGTATTTGAGAAGTTGTGGAGGTCTGGTGAGGTTCCCACTGACTGGAAGAGAGGGAACATAACCCCCATTTTTAAAAAGGGAAACAAGGAGGACCCGGGCAACTACAGGCCAGTCAACCTCACCTCTGCACCTGGCAAGGTCATGGAGCAGATCCTCCTGGAAACCATGCTAAGGCATATGGAGAGCAAGGAGGTGGTTGGTGACAGCCAACATGGCTTCACAAAGGGCAGATCGTGCCTGACCAATTTGGTGGTCTTCTATGACGGGGTGACAGCATCGGTGGACAAGGGATTAGCAACAGATATCATCTACCTGGACTTCTGCAAAGCTTTTGACACTGTCCCACACGACATCCTTCTCTCTGAACTAGAGAGACATGGCTTTGATGGACGGACCACTCAGTGGATAAGGAGTTGGCTGGATGGCCGCACTCAGAGAGTGGTGGTCAATGACTCCATGTCCAAGTGGAGACTGGTCACGAATGGTGTCCCTCAGGGGTCCGTGCTGGGCCCGGCCCTGTTCAACATCTCTGTTGGTGACATGGACAGTGGGATAGAGTGCACCCTCAGCAACTTTGCCAAAGACACCAAGCTGTATGGTGCCATCAACACGCTGGAGGGGAGGGATGCCATCCAGAGGGACCTTGACAGGCTGGAGAGGTGGGCCCGTGCCAACCTAATGAAGTTCAACCAGGCCAAGTGCAAGGTCCTGCACCTGGGTCGTGGCAATCCCAGGCACAAATACAGGCTGGGTGGAGAATGGATCGAGACCAGCCCTGAGGAGGACTTGGGAGTGCTGGTGGATGAGAAGCTCAACATGAGCAGGCAATGTGCCCTTGCAGCCCAGAAGGCCAACCGCATCCTGGGTTGCATCAAGAGAAGCATGGCCAGCAGGTCAAGGGAGGTGATTCTCCCCCTCTACTCCGCCGTGGTGAGACCCCCACCTGGAGTACTGTGTCCATCTCTGGAGCCCCCAACATCAGAAGGATGTGGACCAGTTGGAGAGGTTCCAGAGGAGGGCCACGAAGATAAGAGGGCTGGAGCACCTCTCTTATGAGGACAGGCTGAGAGAGTTGGGGCTGTTCAGCCTGGAGAAGAGGAGGCTCCGGGGAGACCTGATAGTGGTCTTCCAATACCTTAAGGGCGCCTACAGGAAAGAAGGGGAGAGACTGTTCAGTAGGGCCTGTTGTGATAGGACTAGGGGTAATGGTTTCAAAATAGAGGGAGGTAGATTCAGATTAGATATTGGGAACAAATTTTTTACAATGAGAGTTGTAGAACACTGGAACAAGTTGCCCAGAGAGGTGGTGGATGTCCCATCCCTGGAGACATTCAAGGCCAGGTTGGATGAGGCTCTGAGCAACCTGATCTGGTTGGAGATGTCCCTGCTCCTTGCAGGGGGGTTGGACTAGCAGACCTTTGAAGGTCCCTTCCAACCCTAATCATTCTATGATTCTATGATTCTATGATTCTATGATTCTATGATTAAGAATGAGAGACTGTTAACTTTAAATGACGTGTTTCTTCAGAAATCCATTGTTTCTGTTCTGGAGGCAGTGCTTCCTTTACTCTCAAATAATGAATCCAGGAATCAATATCTTCCAATTTAAGGGCTGTATATGTTGTTAGAACCACCTGATATGGTTCTTTCCATTTTTGTTGAAAAGATTCTGATTCCCAAATTTTCCGGTACACATAATCTGGTTGAAAATGGTGAACTGGGGAATTTAAAGAAAAAGGCTCTGTGGCAGTTATATATCCTTTTAAAGCATTCAGAGTTGTTCTGAGGGATATCAAATACAATTTCGTGTCATTATCCCCAGGAACAGTCAAATTTTGAACAAGGGTGGGAGTCTGATAAGGTTTTCCATACATTAACTCATATGGTCTAATTTTAGTCTTAGATCTGGGTTGAATCTGAATTCTCAAAAGTGTTTAAGGAAGAGCATGAGGCCATTTTCAAGGTGTTTCCTGACAAATTTTACTTATCTATTAGATTGTGGCCTTCAAGGAGTGTGTAAATGCAATTGAATTCCCAGAATTTTGCTCAATATTTGAATAATTTCAGCTACAAAATGAGGACCCCTATTTGATAACATTCTTTTTGGGATTCCAAACAGTGGTATTATTTCTTTTAACAGATTTTTAGCCACCTCTCTTGCCTATTGGTGCGACAGGGAAAAACTTTTGGCCATATCTACTAATACCAATAGATATCTATATCCATTTTGTTGTGGCAATTCTGAAAAATCAATCTGCCAATTATTTCCAGGTGAGTTGCCTTTATATGTGGTTCCTGGGGGTGGTTGTTTAATATTTCTAGGGTTATTCTTTAAACAAATTTCACACCTTTTTATTACTGATTTCACTAATTTTGTCATCCTAACACTAATCACCTGTCTCCTTAAATCACTGATCATTGCCTCTATTTCCCAATGAATTTCTCTATGTTTTCAGCATTGATTGCAGTGAGTCCACAACTTGATTTTTAGGATTAATCATCCATCATTTTTCATTTTTATTTGAATTAAGTGATTTAGCTAATTCCAAATCAGCCTTACTGCAGTTTGGGGTTTGTTGTTTGAATCTCATTTCTTTAACTGGTATTGTTGTCATGATGCGTCTTTCTGGTACCTCCTTTGCCGTTTGACCAGCTAATCTATTTCCAATATTCCCTGGGGAATTCCCAAATTGGTGGGCTTTGCAATGCATCAATGCATAATTGCAACTTCTTTGGGTTTCTGCACCACTTGGAGCAATTGAAGAATTTCTTCTCTCAGTGTTTAACAGATGTTCCTTGTGCTGTCAGCATTCCTCTTTCTTTCCATGTGGCTCCATGGGCATGCACTACTCCAAAAGCATACTTTGAAACAGTCCATATATTCACTTTTGTATCCTCTGTCCATTTTAGGGCTTCTATGAGGGCTATCAACTCATCCTTTTGTGCCGAAGTATTCACTGGAAGCGGGTTTGCATCAATAACAGAGTTTGTTGTTATTGCATATCCAACCAATCTTCTCCCATTTCTCGTGAAGCTGCTTCCATCAGTAAATATCTCCAGTTCTGGGTCAGGTATAGGTTCACTCTTCTGGTATTGAATTTAAAAAGGTCACTTCTACTGGAGTAAACTTGTTCAATGGTCTGTAGACAGTCATGACTTAGGACTTCTTCTTCCGCTACTGAATTTAAAAAGATGGCAGGATTTATTGTTGTAGTTGTTTTCAATTTGACATCATCTTGTTCCAACAGGACAATGTGATATTTGAGCATCCTGCTTGGGGATAACCAGTGTCCTCCTTTCTGTTCCAGAACAGAAAGTACCATATGTGGTACATAAACTGTTCTTGGCTGTCCCATTGTCAACTTACAAGCTTCTTGAATCAGGAGGACAGTTGCTGCTACAGCTCGTAGACAACCTGGCCATCCTTGGCTAACGTTGTCCAGTTGTTTGGAGAAATAACCAACCAGTCATCTTCATTCTCCAGTCCTCTGAGAAAGGATCCCGGGAGCCAAGTGTTGTCTTTCATGCACAAACAGTTCAAAGGGTTTGGTTAAATCAGGCAACCCTGGAGCAGGAGCAGACATCAGAGCTACCTTTACATTCTGGAATGCCTTTCGAGCTTCAGGTCCCCACACGAGGGGTCCCTCCTTCGATTCCTTTAATCCACAGGTGACACCAGCCAGCCATTCCCAGAAACGTTCACAGCTCCTTAGCTCCTTTTGGCTCCAGCATTTGGCAAATCGCCTCCTTTCTCTCATTTCCAAGTCATCTTTGTCCCTGTGTAATCTCATATCCCAAATACATGACAGTCTCTTTTCCAATCTGTGCTTTCTTCTTGGAAACTCTGTAACCACTTTAGCCCAAGAAATTTAGCAGGTTAATAGTCAAGTTGAAACATTCTTCTCTGGTTTCTGTGGCTATTAAAATATTATTTACATATTGCAACACCAGTCTTTCAGGATAAGTTCTTTTCCATGTTTCTAATTCCTTAGCCAATTGATTTCCAAAGATTGTTGGGCTATTTTTAAATCTTTGAGGTAACACTGCCCAGGTAAGCTGAGTCTTCTATCCAGTTCTGGGAATTTCCCACTCAAAGGCAAAATATGCCTGACTATTTTTGTCAAGGGGAATGCAGAAAAAGGCATCCTTCAAGTCCAATACTGTGGACCACTTGTGATTTTCTTTTAAAGCTGTCAACAAGGTATACGGGTTTGCCACTACAGGATGAATATCCTGAACTATCAAATTCATTGCTATTAAATCTTGTACTGACTTATATTCCTCACCTTCTGGCTCTTTCACAGGTAAAATGGGAGTATTGAATTCTGATTCACATTCGACTAATAGTCAATATTTCAAAAAAAAATTAAATTATTTTCTCAAGGTCTCTTCTAGCTTCTGATTTTAAAGGGTACTGTTTTGTCTTACTGGTTTGGTGCTTTCCTTCAGAAAAATCTTTACCAGTTCTGCTGCTTTTGAATGTCCGGGAACTTCACCAGCCCACACCAAAGGAGTTACTGCCTTCTCACTTCTTGAGGGATTTCATATGGCTCTGGAGTTGTCTGTAACATATAAATTCTTGCCTCTCTGGCTTTTGATTAAGGAATATTTGATTGAATTTCACAGTTTTAAAAATTAATTTGTGCTTTCAATTTGCTCAATAAATTTCTCCCCAATAAGGCAACAGGACATTCTAGTATATATAAAAATTGGTGAATTCCCCATTGTTTACTCACCTTAAAAGTTAAAGGTTGAAAGAAAAATTTCTTTTCAGCTTTCCCTGTGGCACCCATTTTGTCTACATGCTTTTTACTCAATTTTCTTCTACAAGTATTTAAAATTGAATAGGTAGCTCCAGTATCAACAAAAAAAATTTCATTGTTTGGGTCCCCAGCTGGACTGTAACCAGGGTTTCTGCTGGGGAATTCTCCCAGTGTCCTCTTTACACTTCTGATAAAGGCATCTGCTGTGCTGCCAGTTTTGTTTCTTTTTCAGAATAAGGACATTCATTTTTCCAATGCCACCCTTCTTTACACATTGCACACTGATTTTTCCAAGCTCTCTCCTATTGCAGTTATTTTATCCATTTCTCTACCACACCCCCAACCTTATCCCCGGTTTGTTCCCCTACTGCTTGTCAAAGTTGGGGGTGGGGGGGGGCTTGAACCACTTATTGTTCTGCCTGATCTTTTAGACTTCTAGTTCTCCCTGCAATAGGACTGAATCCCTCATTATTCAACTGCTCCATTCTACAGCTTCCACCAGGGGTTCGGTGTTCTGCCCCCTTTTTCTACTGTTTCATCTCTTAAAACTGCATCGACACTTAAAGATAACACATAAGGATAACACATAAATTTAACACAAATTCTATGTTCTCCTCTTCAGTTCCACATTTTAAACATCACTTTCCTATGTTACGAACAGAACAAGATCTTTTCAACCTTTTTCCTTTTTCTTTTTTTTTTTCTCTCTCTTTAATGCCAAAACCATCAGATCCTTGGGGACATATCCACAATCTTTCTGCCAATCGGGATGATTTCTCAAGGTAAAGAACAAATCAACATAGGGGGCCACATCTCACTTTCCTTCCCTTCTACAAGATAACATCAACTGTAAAATATTCTATCAATTCTCTCCTGTATACCTGGAATCGACTGCCCCAGGGGTGGAGACACAGCCCACCATTTGCCATGGATTAATCCAGACTGTACTGGAAAAGGGTGAAGCTCCAGAACATCTGCAATACATTGATGACATCATTGTATGGGGCAACACAGCAGCAGAAGTTTTTGAGAAAGGGGAGAAAATAATAAAAATCCTCCTGAAAGCAGGATTTGCCATAAAATGAAGCCAAGTCAAGAGGCCTGCACAAGAGATCCAGTTTTTAGTAAAAGAATGTCAAGATCGACGTCATCAGATTCCAATGGATGTGGTTGAGAAAGAAACAGCCATGGTCTCACCAACTAACAAAAAGGAAATACAAACTTTCCTGGGTGTTGTGGGTTTCTGGAGAATGCATATTCCAAATCACAGTATGGTTGTAAGCCCTCTCTATTAGGTGACCCGAAAGAGGAACAATATTAAATGCGGCCATGAGCAACGATGTTCTGGTTTTGTTTAGTGAGGGGAGGGCTAAGGTGGTAGCTTCTGTAGGAAACTGCTAGAAGTTGCTCCCCTTTGTTTAGTGGACTCGGCCAGGCCTAGGGCGGACCCGCTGCTGGCCAAGGCCGAGCCAATTGGTAGCAGAATGTCCTGTGATAACGCCTCTGCAATAACGTATTTAAGAAGGGGAAAACAGAAAAAAAAAAAAGAGAAGATGTGAAGAAGCTGAGCGGGGGCAGAGAGGAGGTGGCATGAGCCTTGTGGGCCTTGCAGGCTTCACCCTCTGGCCTTCTGCCGGGCGGCCGTCTGAGCCTGACTTGGCCCAGCCTGGCTGCAAGAAGTGGAGAGGAGATGAGATGGATGATGTGAAGAGATTCTGAGAGGCATCTGCCTGCCTGTTGTGAAGAATTTTTCTTGTGAGTGAAACGGTTGTAGACGCCAAGGTCTACATGGGGGACCCCACGTCGGGGCAGGTGGATGCCTGAAGGAGGCTGTGGCCCATGGAGGGTCCACTGGGGCAGCTGTTCTGGAGAGACTGCACCCCGTGGAAGAGATGACCCACGCCAGAGCAGTTTCACAAAGGACTGTGGCACGTGGGTGGGACCCCACAACAGAGCAGGGGAGGAATGTGAGGAGTTCTTCCCCCGAGGAGGAAGCAGTGGCATAAAACAACATTTGATGAACTGATCATAACCCCCATTCCCGCTTCCCCCTTGTGCTGCTCGGCGGGGGGGTGGGGAAGGAGGTAGAGATAAAATTAAGCCTGGGAAGAGGGAGGGGTGGGGGGAGGTTATCTTGTTCTCTGTCTCATTATCCTGCTAGTTTTAGTAATAAATGAGTAGTTTTCCCCAAGTTGAGTCTGTTTTGCCCGTGACAGTAACTTTAAGGATTTTCTCCCCGTCCTTATCTCAAACCTCGAGCTCTTTTTCCTTATATCATCTCCCCCTATTCTCTCGGAGGGTGGGGGGAGCAGGAGAGAAACTGCGTAGTCTGGTCCCGATCAGGGCTGAACTACGACAAATGACAAGCCTTTGAACAAATTAAACAGGTGATTGTTCATGCAGTAGCCCTTGGGCCAGTCCGAACAGGACAAGATGTTAAAAAACGTGTTCCACACAGCAGCTGGGGAGAAGGGCCCTACCTGGAGTCTCTGGCAGAAAGCACCAAGGGAGACTTGAGGTCGACCCCTTTGGTTTTGGAGACAGAAATATAGAGGATATGAGGCTTTCTATACTACAACTGAGAAAGAGATGCAGCATATGAAGGAGTTCGAGCTGCTTCGGAAGTGGTTGGTACTGAAGCACAGCTCCTCCTGGCACCCTGACTGCCAGTGCTGGGCTGGATGTTCAAAGGAAAGGTCCCCTCTACACATCATGCAACTGATGCTACGTGGAGTAAATGGGTCGCACTGATAACACAGCGAGCTCAAACACAGAACCTGTGCCAGTGTTCTCTTTGCATCAGATACTCTCTTTTACAGTTGGAGTATAGTGGGCCTCAGATCCTCTGTATCCCTGTCTCCAAAACCCAAGGGGTTGACCTCGAGTCTCCCCTGTTGTTCTCTGCCAGGGACTCCAAGTAGGGCCATTCTCCCCAGTTGTGGTGTAGAGCACGTTTTTTAACATCTTGTCCTGTTCAGCCTGGCTCAAGGGCTACTGCATGAACAATCACCTGTTTAATTTGTTCAAAGGCTTGCTGTTGCTCAGGGCCCCATTTAAAATCATTCTTCTTTCAGGTTACTTTATACAGAAGGCTTACAATGATACTATAATTCAGGATATGCATCTTCCAGAAACCCACAACACCCAAGAAGGCTTGTGTTTCCTTTTTGTCAGTTGGTGGAGCCATAGCTGTTATTTTGGTGACCACATCCATTGGAATATGACGATGTCCATCTTGCCATTTTTTCCTAAAAAAATTGGATCTCTTGTGCAGGTCCCTTAACTTTGCTTCATTTTATGTTTTTTTTTCAGAAGGATTTGGATTATTTTCTCCTCTTTCTCAAAAACTGCTGCTGCTGTGTTGCCCCACACAATGATGTCAATGTATTGCAGGTGTTCTGGAGCTCCACCCTTTTCCAGTGCAGCCTGGATCAGCCCATGGCAAATGGTGGGGCTGTATTTCCACCCCTGGGGCAGTCGATTCCAAGTGTACTGGACCCCTCTCCAAGTGAAAGCAAGCTGTGGCCTGCATTCTGGTGCCAAAGGAATGGAGAAGAACGCATTGGCAATATCAGTGGTGGAGTACCACTTGGCTGCCTTTGACTCCAGTTCATATTGAAGTTCTAGCATGTCTGGCACAGCAGCACTCAGTGGTGGTGTAACTTCATTTAGGCTACGATAGTCCGCTGTTGGTCTCCATTCTCCACTAGATTTTTCTCACTGGACATATGGGACTGTTAAAGGGTAAGCGGGACTTGCTGATCACTCCCTGTCTCTCCAGTTGATGAATCAACTTATGGATGGAGATCAGGGCATCTCGTTTGGTGTGATATTGCTGTTGGTGCACTGTGGTGGTAGCGCTTCGTACCTGTTATTCTTTGACCCTCAGCAACCCCACAATGGAAGGGTCCTCCAAGAGATTGGGCAAGGTGGACAGCTGTTTAATTTACTCCATTTCCACAGTGGCTATACCCAAAGCCCACTGGTACCCTTTTGGGTCCGTGAAATATCCTCTCCTGAGATAGTCTAGGAGCTGCTTTTGCCACTTATTCCCAGTCAGACTCACTTTGTCCTCCAGTACAGTCAGCTGTTGAGATCTCCCTGTCACTCCAGAAATATAAATGGGTTCTGCCCCTCTATAGCTTGATGGCATTAGGTTACACTGTGCACCGGTGTCTGCTAGAGCCTTCTACTCCTGTGGGTCTGCTGTGCCAGGCCATCGAATCCATATAGTTCGGTAAACTATCCTCTCCTCTGCCTGGCTGGAGGCAGGGCCTCTCTAGTCCTGTTCATAGTATTTGCTACTCACTTTTTGTGAAGTAGTACAATGTTGTGACCAGGGGCTCTCAAATAAAAATAATGAACACTTGTAACACACTCTGGTCAGATCTGTCATTACCTCAACTTTTCGTGCCTCATGTTGAGCGCCAAAAGAACTGTCTTGGTTTAGCTCCAGTCAGCAATTGAGTACCACACAGCTGCTCAGTTACCCTCCCCGGGGACAGGGGAGAGAATCGGGAAGAAAAGAAAACTTGTGGGTTGAGATAAAGGCAGTTTACTAGGATAGCAAAATAAAAGATAATATATACATATAAAATAATGATAATATTAATAGGAAAAAATAATAGGAAGAATAATAATTTAAAAAAAAAAACAACCAAACAAAACAGAGTAATGCACAATTTCTCACCACCCAATGACCTGATGACTGATACAGCCTGTCCTGAGCAGCAATCACAGAAGAAGAAAAAAACTGTAAATGATCCTGGAAGGATTCCAAATAGTGGGAGAGAAAGAGAGCTCACTGGCTCACTCCCTCACTTAAGTACTGAGCATGATGTTTATGGCATGGAATACTCTTTGACCAGTTTGGGTCAACTATTCTGGCTCTGGTCCTTCCAGCTTCCTGCACCTGCACATTAGCGAAACCTGGGAAGACAGACAGGGTCCTTGGTCTCACTAGCAACAACTCATATCATCAGGATGTTTATCAACAGTCTTCACATAGGAAATCCATAACACATCACCTACTGAGAGGAAAATTAACTCCATCCTAGCCGAAACCAGGGCACCTATCTGTTGGATACCTGGAGTACCAGGGGCACTTAGTGAACAATCCAGACCGAATGGAATTGTTATGTTTGTGAGCAGCAGGCCTCAAGGACATCACTGAAGCTGCTTGTGAGAAAATAATGAGGCCGCCTGTGAGAAAGTAATGAAGCTTCCTGTGAGAAAGTAAACGAAGCAACCTTGAGAAGAAGGAAAACAGCTGGCATACGTGACTGGGGGCTGAACATGAAGCAGGGTGCAGGTGGAGAGAGCCGTGCGCGTGAACAAAGAGACTTAACGAATCATATTTTAGCTAGGAGCGCGTGCATGATATAGTTAACCAATTAGTAGAGAGCTTGCGCATGATACGGAATTAGAAGGGCTATATTAACCGGGATGTATCAACAATAAATTGGCATTTGCTTGATCATATTGGTCGTCAGCAGTGTCCGTTACTTCCGCGTCAGCAGGTGGCGCCCGAACAGGGACCCTCGGAGAGAGGGTACAGGGACCCTCAGATCGGTGTTGGACATCCCAATGGAACCGAAGAAGGAAAGAAGAAATGAGGGGGCGGAAGCCGGTCGAAGGCGAGTGCTGCCCCGGCACTCGGGAAGTTGCTATAGCGCAAAAAGGTACAAAAGGTACGGAGGGAATCTTGTCTTGGCCAGGCGAGCGGCCGGGGAGGAGATGGGGTCCACACTGACCAAAGAGGAGTCAGCAGTGGTTAAGCTCCTCCAACATATGCTCTCTATGGGAGGACTGAGTTATGACTCGGCCGTCCTAGAAGCTTTGCTGCAGTGGGCAAAGAAAAGGGAATTAATCTCCACAGTTGATGATGCTTTTGAACTCCCGACATGGGAAAAGATAGGAAAAGAGCTGTGGGATGAAATAAGTAAAGGATCAAAGGAGGCGAGCAAACTCTCCACTATGTGGAGGCTAATTAACAAAACATTGATAAGCATGAAAGCCAAGCATTCAGTTGCCACATCTGCTTTTGCGGCCTTAACTCCAGCCGGCAGGTCCACCTCCGCTACTAGCATGCTGTTCTTGGGTTTAACGAGCCCTGCCGCTGCCCCGGCTCATGCTGAGGGTGGGGGGGTTCGAGCCCCAGCAAGGACTCCAGGAAATGCAGCCACAGCCCCTATAACTATAGATATGTGGGCACCAGAGGGAAAAACTGCCAAAGGCTTTTCACCACCATCAGATGTACCACCGCCAGGCACCCCGCCACACTGCGCCAGTGCAGGCTCAGAGTCACGAGCCTTTTCGCTGGCACCAACAGCTCCGATTTATCCCCCGTTACCACCTTCTTCCCTGCCACCATGGCGTGAGTAAGAGGGGGATGAACATTCATCCGGCTTGAAGGATGCACAGCTGCAAGAGACGCTAAAAAGGCTGGAAGCCCTAGAGGTTCGCCTAGAAGCATCGCTGGGAAACTTGTCAACTCCTTCGCCTGTGCCACATCGAGACCTGCCAGCGTCCAACCTGTTTGTTCCGAACGGAGCATCGGGTGAGATCAGTCTTTTTGCACCTTTGCAAGGGATGCTGGTGGGAGGGGCCGGGGATCCGAATCCAACAGCGCGGTGGAAAGGGGTGATTCGAGATGCCGTGATGGAAGGAGAGCCTTTTCCCATGGCATTTCCAGTTGTGACTGATAATACTGGGAAAAGTGTGTAGAAAACATTAGACTGGAAAATATTGAAGGAAGCTAAAAGTGCAGTTACTCAGTATGGGCTAAAATCATCATATGCTCAATCTGTGTTGCAGCATATTTTTTTGTCACAGTTGTTAGCTCCTTATGATATTAGAATGATTGTCCAGGTCGCAGCAGCTGCAGTTCTTTCAGTACTGGCAGACTGCTTGTGATAGGGCACCTGCATCGCCTTGACAACAGGGTGATCCATTATTTGGGGTGCAAACCCCACTGATGGGAGCGGGACCCTACACACGATCTGATTGGCAAGCGCAATTTGCTACCGAAGTGTTACAACTGGGCCAAGATTTGGCTTATAGAGCGCTTGCTAGGGTGTACGATGAAAAGTCTGGACCTGCCTTTACGTCAGTAAGGCAAGGTCCCACAGAACCATATGGGAAATTTATTGATCGGTTGCACACTGCAATTATGGCTCACCCTGATCTGGATGATGACATGAAAGCAAAGTTCTTAGATATGCTTGCCTTTAATAATGCTAATGAAAAACCTAAGAGAGCCCTTAGTGTGCTGTCAAAAGGATCTAGTACAGGGCAACTGCTGGAAGCTGCCGAGCGAATGTTAGAACAAGAAAAGGCTACAGTCATGGCTGCTGCTGTAGGTGCAGCAGTTAAACCGTTGATATCAATAAAGCGGCGCGTGATTAACTGTCTGTAAGCCCCATTCCCTCTTCCCGCCCCCCCACCCCCCCCATCCCTGTCCCACTCAGGGGGCAGGGGAGGGAGGTGGAGATGGTGTTAAGCCTGGGAAGAGGGAGGGGTGGGGGGAGGTTGTCTTGTTCCTTTTTTCCTTATCCTGCTTTGGTTTTAGTGATGGTCTGTTTTGCTTGTAGCGGTGGCTTTAAGGATCTCTCCCTATTCTTGTCTTAAACCTCGGGTTTTAGTTTTCTTTCCTCCTATATGCCCGGGGCCACAGCCGCCGCCAGGCGCCCCCACCCCCCTGCCCCTGACATGGTTAACAGATACTCCTGTCTGAGTTGAGCTTTGTATAAGTGGAAGGACCATTCCCTCTTATAACATGGGGGAAGGGATACGCTTATGTCTTTACAGGAGCAGTAAACAAGTGGATCCCTGTCTGTATCATCTGCGGGTAAGCCTTTCAGAACATGTTTGGTTGACCTGCCAGATACCGGTAGGACGGCAGCTCTGTGTAAAACAGCAGCAACCACGAGTGCTGAGTGCTAAAACTACAAAAGATGGAACTTTTTGGGATCAGTAAAGATGGACTTCTGTCTATTTTTTTTTTTTAACTATTCAAGAGCTAATGTTTCTAGAGGGGTAATGATTGTAAATGCTTTAAGAACTATACATTGCAATGACACAGCATGACGTATTCATGCGAGCACATATCAAAATCCAGACAGCATAAAAGACCTAAACGAAGCATACATAGCATTGAATCTGATTGCCAAGATAATACAGAGATTTGGAAACTAAGTAAAATTATTGCTGCTTCAGTCTTTACACCTGGTGTGGCAAGTGCCTAGGCATTAGCTACGCTAAATAAATTGGACTGTTGGCTTGCTAAGCAAATAAATACAACTGCATTGGCACTATCAACGCTGTTAACTGATGTAGATTCTATATACTATGCTACTTTACAAAACAGAACCACTGTTAGCCTGCAGAGCACATATTTGACAGGCCTTGTTGTATGCGCTGGCCACGCATGCAGCAACACCTAGTCAGTACTCTTTCACTGAATCTGCTGAGGGATAAACAGAGGTGGCTCGGAGCGAAGGGGAGAGGACGGACCCAGAGCACACTTTATTTACAACAGGGGACGCCCTGAAGGTGCTGCGCCTGTCTCCCTTCTCTGCTCTGACCCGGCTGATAACCATCCTCTTGCTCAGCGGTGTCTTTGGCGTAGTTGGGTTAGTAACAGAATAGATCAGCAATAGATTTTTTTATTATTAGCACAAAATCATGATTGTCAGGATTTTGATGGGCTTTGCTGCATGAATCTGTCTGATCATTCGGAATCTATTCACAAAAGTATTCAAAACTTGCAAAAAGGAGTACAAAACCAGCAACAAAGTGATGGTTTTGATATATTCAGAAATCTTTTGGTGACTTGATATAAGCTTGTTACTAATAGCTGTAGGATGGTTATTCATTCCTTTTATATATGTATTTTGATCTATATTCTGTGTCTTAAAATGTGTGCAGACTTTAATAGATAAAGCGTTGAAACAAGCCTCTTCTCATAAACAAAGAAGGGGGAGATGTGGTATTTCGCTGAGCCAGTATGGTATCAGTGAAAGCACACCGACCTTGGGGGAGGAATGCAATCATGCTCTCAGGAAGAAAGCCATGGAATGAGAAGGGAAGCTTTAAGATACAAAACATTGTTAGCAGAATTTATGGCTTGTTTCAACAGAGGCCTGCAGAAAACTAGTAATTGCTCTTATAGATAAGAAAGTTACTGGAGTTGTTATATCTATAGTAGTAGAAAAATGTTATAGTAGAAAATTACTAGAAGGTAGTGAAACTTAGCTTTGCTTCGTAATCATGAATATGTATAACGTGTGATCAGTAATTTTATTAACTAAGCTTGTGTGTGGCATAACTGGGTGGTTGCTGTCCTTGGTTAAAATCGGAATTGTGATACTAGGCATCATACTAGGCATAATCATTAACATACCATGCTTGCAAAAAATGATTAACAACTCAATACAGACAATCTGGCTCAAAAAAAAAAACCAAAAAAAAAAACCAAAACCCAAACAACCATGAACCTAGTTGATATTGTAGTAAAATAAGGTCAGGAGTACCAAAAAGGGCTATAGGAGGACCATGTTATTTTGGAAAATTGATAATGTTTGCTCCATCTATGAGAACATTATGGAATCATACGCGAGCAAGAAGATCGCTAAAAGTATCTACTCCCCATTGTGACAGCAATTTAATCCTGTTGGGTACAGCTGAGCGGAAAAACTTTAGCTAACTTAAATAAATTAGCTTGTTGGGCACAAAAGCAAATGAATTTAACCTCTAGCATGTTATCAGGATTATTAGAAGACATGGATAGCATGCATCATGATATTTTTGCAGAATCTAGCAGCCATTGATTTTTTGTTATTAGCGCATGGACATGGATGTGAAGATTTTGAAGGTAAGTGCTGCATGAATGTTTCTGATCACTCTAAGTCGATACGCTATCAGTTGGCAGAGTTATGATGCAACATGCATGCAATGCAAGTGGAAAGCAGGTTAACAGACTGGTTGAAATCCTTGGGGGTCACAGGCTGGCTAAAAGATTTGATAGTTTATGGGTTGGTATTATTGATGGGTTTGCTGTTGACACTGATGATTTTGGGGTATATTTTAAAATGCTTTGTGAAAGCTATGGACCGTATGATGAAAGTGGGTCTGGATTGTTCAAAACCAAAAGGGGGATTTGTTGGATACCTGGAGTACCAGGGGCACTTAGTGAACAATCCAGACCGAATGGAATTGTTATGTTTGTGAGCAGCAGGCCTCAAGGACATCACTGAAGCCTCTTCTGAGAAAGTACTGAAGCTGCCTGTAAGAAAGTACTGAAGCCACCTGTGAGAAAATAATGAGGCCGCCTGTGAGAAAGTAATGAGGCTGCCTGTGAGAAAGTAATGAAGCTTCCTGTGAGAAAGTAAATGAAGCAACCTTGAGAAGAAGGAAAACAGCTGGCATACGTGACTGGGGGCTGAACATGAAGCAGGGTGCAGGTGGAGGGAGCCGTGCACGTGAACATAGAGACTTAACAAATCATATTTTAGCTAGGAGCGTGTGCATGATATAGTTAACCAATTAGTAGAGAGCTTGCGCATGATACGGAATTAGAAGGGCTATATTAACCGGGATGTATCAACAATAAATTGGCATTTGCTTGATCATATTGGTCGTCAGCAGTGTCCGTGACTTCCGCGTCAGCACCTATCTTTCCTGTAGGCCCCGTTTGAGTACTGGAAGACCGCTATCAGGCCTCCCCAGAGCCTCCTCTTCTCCAGGCTGAACAGCCCCAACTCTCTCAGCCTTTCTTCATCAAAGTGCTCCAGCCCTCTGACCATTTTGTGGCCCTCCTCTGGACCCAGTACAATTGGCCTATGTCTTTCTTGTGCTGAGGGCTCTAGAGCTGGATGCAGTACTCTAGGTGGGATCTCACCATAGCGGAGTAGTGGGGTGCAGTGAAGAAATCAGTCACACTTTTCTTTCTCCAAATCAGGTTTCCTTTATTCCGAAGCTGAGCAAGCAAACAAGCGGAAAAAAAGCAGAACTACTCAAAGCAGTAATGAGCGTATATTTATATCCACAGGTGCAGATCTGAGCTATGAGGCCAAGCAGGATGTTTCCTTCATTGCTGATACTCCCTAAAACCAAGAGGTTATTTTTAACACAATCATCCCTCAAGACTGTTTTCAGTCACATACAATCATCTAGATGCTTCAGGCAGTTTTCCAGCCTGACCCTTTCATGCACTCATGCACACTGCTATCCCGTGTGGCCTGCTCAGATCTCTCTGTTTCTACCATTATTCTTAATTCCATATATTGTGTGCTGCTCCGTCATCTCCCCCTTTTTTGTTTTGGAACAAGGGGTTCATCACCAGGGCAGCAAGCACCTTGGCTTCGGTCTTCTTTAGATCTTGAATCATTCCCCAGAGGATTCGGAGGACTGCAAGAATAAAAATAGCACAAGCACATCCAAGGCCCACAAAGGTCCAAATTCTAAGGTTAAGTCCTGGGAACCAATTTTTAGGATTTAGCCATCTTACGCTATCTGAGATATCATCCATGGCACTTTTATGAGTAAGTTCCTGCAATGCTCATAATTGGCTTCGTAAGGCTGAAATAAGATCTTGGACCATTCGATTTACAGTTGCTGAAAATGCTCCTTGAATATGAAGTTTGACTTGATCCCATTGATATATGCTATCATTCCATTGCAATGGTGTAACACAATTTTTTCTCCTTATACACCCAATCACATTGTAATTTAAGTCGATTCACTAAAGCCGTTTGCCTGTCTCCTAAACATAAAGTCGCAGCTTCAAGAGCATCTAAACAAGCTAGAATTTGCTGATCAATTCCTGTTTGTAAAACTAAATCTTGAGTTACATTACTTAGTACAGAAGCTACCTTATGTGCAGTGTGAACAGACTCTGCTAAAGCCATTGTAGCAATTGCTGCTGAAGCTAATATAACTATTGCTGATATGATAAAAGCTATAAGCCATCCAATAAAACAACGTCGTCATTGCCTAGGTTGCTTTAGAGCATTAGCTAATTGACTGAGACTGGAATCCCCTTCCCATGGTCTAGTCATGTTCACTGGGAGCCAAAGTTCAGCTCTGCATCTCATTGGTAAGAAAACGGTAAGATTATACTTTGTTACATTTTGGATCGTTATACAAGATATAGAGGATTATTTAGGTTAACTACAAATGTATGATCTTTCTTACTAATGCTTACATAAGAAGTCACAGCAAACATATAAGGATGTGATGTGCATATCATTACTGAATCATTGTGAAACTGCGTTAAATTAAGACTATAAACACTTCCATTTGTTCTTCAGTAATCTCCATGTGCTACATGCCGTATTTGAAATGGCAGCGCTAACTGCCAAAGCTTAGCGAAAAAGGGGCTGAGAGTATCATTAATTTGTGCTTGCAAGTGTGAGGGGGACTTCATTGATGGTCTGTGTAGGACCACTGTGGGAAATTGCAAGCTGCACACAGCTGTGAGAACGCGACCTTGGAGAGGGGAGCCAGGAGGGTTGTTATTGAGCAGTATGTTGCTGCTATCCAGGAATTGCTGTTAGCCAGCAGGGCACGTACTTGGCAGGCCTTGCTGCATGCGCTGGCCACGCATGCATCAACACCTGGTCAGTACTCTTCCACTGAATCTGCTGAGGGTATAAACAGAGGCGGCTCAGAGCAGAGGGAGAGAGAAAGGACCCAGAGCACACTCTACGAACAACAGGGGATGCCCTGAAGGTGCTGCGCCTACCTCCCTTCTCTGCTCTGACCCCGCTGATCATCATCCTCCTGCTCAGCGGTGTCTCCGGCTTAGTTGGGTTGGTAAGACTCTCATAAAGGGAAAACAATGTGCTAGTAACTGCTTATGCTAGGAACTGTAACTGCTTATGCTAGAAACTGCTTATGCAAAGCTATAATAGAGCAATAAATACTGTTGTGCTTTTAAATATTGTCATAGTTCAGCCCCGATTGGGACCAGACTACGCAGTCTCTCTCCGCTCCCCCCACCCTCCGAGACAATAGGGGGAGATGATATAAGGAAAACAGCTCAAGGTTTGAGATAAGGACAGGGAGAAATCCTTAAAGTTACCGTTACGGGCAAAACAGACTCGACTTGGGGAAAACTATTCATTTATTTCTAAAACTAGCAGGAGAATGAGACAGGGAACAAGATAACCTCCCCCCATCCCTCCCTCTTCCCAGGCTTAACATTATCTCTACTACCTTGCCTCCCCGAGCGGCACAGGGGGGAAAAGGGAATGGGGGTTCCGGTCACTTCATCACGGGATGTTTTATGCCGCTACTTCGTCATCAGGGGAAGAACTCCTCGCATTCCTCCTCTGCTCCAGCGTGGGGTCCCTTCCATGGGCCACAGTCCTTCGTGAAACTGCTCCGGCGTGGGTCATCTCTTCCACGGGGTGCAGTCCCT
Organism: Chlamydotis macqueenii; assembly: GCF_036417535.1. Lineage (NCBI taxonomy): Eukaryota > Metazoa > Chordata > Aves > Otidiformes > Otididae > Chlamydotis > Chlamydotis macqueenii. Next base: position 43,051,262 of record NC_141592.1, read on the forward strand.
CCAGAACAGCTGTCCCAGCGGGCCCTCCACGGGCCACAGCTTCCTTCAGGCCTCCACCTGCTCCAGCGTGGGGTCCTCCACAGGCTGCAGGTGAATCTCTGTGCCTCCGTGGACCTCCATGGGCTGCAGGGGGACAGCCTGCTTCACCATGGTTATCACCACGGGCTGCAGGGGAATCTTGGCCAGGAGCCACATTACTCCTCCCCGTCCTTCTTCACTGACCTTGGCGTCTGCAGCCGTTCCTCACAGCAGGCTGGCAGACACCTCTCAGGATCCTTTTTACATCTTGTTCACTTCTCATCTCCTCTCCACTTCTTGCAGCCAGGCCGGGCCGAGTTGGGCCCAGTCGGCTGCCTGGCGAGAGGCCAGAGGGTGAGGCCTGCAAGACCCACAAGGCTCGCGCCTCCCCCTCTCTGCCCCCTGCTCAGCTGCTTCACATCTTCTCTCCTTTTTTTTCCCTGTTTTCCCCTTCTTAAATACGTTATCGCAGAGGCGTTATCACGGGACATTCTGCTACCAATTGGCTCGGCCTTGGCCAGCAGCAGATCCACCCTAGGCCCGGCCGAGTCCACTGAACAAAGGGGAGCGACTTCTAGCAGTTTCCTACAGAAGCTACCACCTTAGGCCTCCCCTCACCCAACAAAACCAGAACAAATATCATATGCTGGGTGAACTTTGTGCATAGGAATCCTACGAACCGGTTACAGCAAGACAGGTCCTGAAAGACCACCCTCAGACCATTTTAAAACGGATCATACAACAAATGATTATCAATTTCCTTTAACATTGCCCATTCAGCGCGTTGTATTACATTGACCACATAGGCAGACTCAGAGACAATACTGAAGGATTAATCTTTCCACTTATACAAAGCTCGTACCACCACTGCGAGTTCTACAATTTGGGTTGAACCTTCTACCAATTGTACGTCATGATGCCACTCATCATTTTTCTTCCACACAACATACAGATTTGTGTGTTTTTCCTGATCCATCTGTAAATATTGTTAAGGCATTTTTTATGGGAGTGCAACTTAAATGAGTTGCTGGATACAACATTAATTCTCTTAAAAATTGCAGCATTGGTTGCTTAGGCAAATGAATGGAGACCTGTAGCAAAACTGTTTGTAATGCTGTTTGTGCTTCTGGAGTCAGTCTCCTAGGAGAGGTTAAATCTGAGTCTCCCTTACATATCTGGAATAGTGGAGAAAGCAGTTATGTAGAGGCCTAATACCAGGCGTACCCAGTTGATAGCTCCCAGCAATTTCTGCACATCGTTTAAGGTAAACACTGAGGGATTTTTAACTTTTGCGGCCTAATTATTTTTTCCATAATTTGTCAGCCAAGATACTGCTAGGGACATACTTTCTGAATTTTTTCTTGAGCAATAACGAATTTAAATCCGGATAATGTACTGGTGATATCATTAAGAACTCTGTCCACCAGAGACTCATCGGGTGCTGCAATCAAGATATCATTCATATAATGATAAATGAGGCTATTCTTATGCAAGCACCTTACTGGTGCTGTGGCCTGTGCGACGTACCATTGGCAGATGGTTGGACTGTTTTTCATACCCTGCGGAAGTACCATCCAGTGATATCGCTAATTGGATTCTCCCATATTGATTGAAGGCACAGAAAATGCGAATCATGGAGCATCCGATTTGTCTGTATTACAAACACAGGTGTATTCTAGGAACTGTCTGTTGGCTTCGTATATCCAAGTTGTAATCGCTCGTCAAGTAACTCATTCAAATGGTGCAGCTTTTCTCTTGCTAAAGGCCACTGGTCAACTCAGACGGGAGTATCTGTAACCATGGCAGTTTTTGGGTAAGCTGCCCCCGCCCCGCCGGATTGGGGGTGGGTGGGGGGCGCGCCTGGCGGCGGCCGCAACAAAAGATCCTTAAAGCCACCGTCACAGGCAAAACAGACTCGACCTGGGGAAAATTATTCATTTATTACTAAAACCAAAGCAGGACAATGAGAAAGGGAACAAGACAACCTCTCCCCACCCCTCCCTCTGCCCGGTCTCAACACCATCTTCCTACTTCCTTCCCTCGCCCCCTGAGCGGGACGGGAAGGGGGGGGAGGTGGGGGGGAGGGAGGAAGGGAATGGGGGCCACGGTCAGCCAATCACACGTTACCTTATGCTGCAGTTTACTAAGAGGAAATCTACAATAATAACAAAATATTAAAAACATTAATATATACAAAATGAACAATGTACTATTTCTCACCACTCAGTGTCCGAATGACCGATACTCTGTTTTTTGGCCCAGCTTCCTGCTCCTGCTCGTTAACGAGACTTGGAAAGCCAGACAGTGTCCTTGGTCTCATTAACAACAACCCTTATCATCAGAGCATTTTTATCAACATTCTTCACATACAAAACCCAAAGCTTCTAAGAGCAAAATTAACTCCATCCCTGCTAAAACCAAGACAGTATTCACCCCTTATTTCACACCATTTACTTCATGCTTATACACACACACAAAAACACGCCACCTCTATAACAAGGACGCTCCAAAGACTGAAGGCTCCTTTTCCGGATCTATGGGACCTGGATCAAAGGGATTTTCCGGCTCGCTGTTAGTCTTTGTTTCCATGGACAAAGGAGCGGATGGGGTAACGGGTGCTGTTGCATCTCCTTTCTGCGTGTGATTCTTCAAGGCTTCAAACATTACACGCCACACTGGTAATAACTTTTGAGCAGCAGGGTCACCCCGCGTTACACAGTCCCACAGTCTAATATCTATGGTGTTCCAGGAGCCCACCGTATAGATATTACAGAGGTTTGCGTTTGATACGTGAGCGGATACCCAAGTCAACAAGCTCTTCAGGTCAGTGTTATTAATAGCACAGTTCTGTTCCTCTAACACTCTTGTTAGACTCGTTAAAACTGATTTATGTTCCTTTGAAGCAGTGCTTCTCGTCGTTCTGGTCTGGAGGACCGCGGCTCTATCACCCGCCGCTTTATCCTTGGTCTCGGGGACCGCGGCTCTTTTCCCCACCGGGAAAGCGCTAGGACCCCGCTCCGCGCCCCGCGACTCCTCGGGCGCCACCTCGAAACTGGCTCCCGCCTCACTATCACCCCTCCGCGAATTTACAAGAGGTGGAGCCGATGGGGCAGAAAGAGAGACAGAGGGCATTTCTGTGTCCTCATAGTTGGGGGGTTGTTCTTTCTGTTCAGGCTCCTCCGGCAAGGAAGACATGATACACGGGGGAGTGCACCCAAATTCCATCGTCCCTTTACCACCATCAGAGGTTCCCGGCCGAACCGGGCAGACCACCGGAGCGCCACCCCCCGTCCCCTCCGCGCCGTCTCGACCCCGTTCGTCCCCCTCCCCTTCCGAGGGCCACCCTTCTCCTTTGATTGCAGTTAAAGCCGCAACCCACACTTCGCGCGCCTCTCGAGCCTTAGCCAGCAGTCTTTTCACCGAACCTAATGTCTCCAGCCGCGTCGCCACACCCTTCGTTCCGACCTCCCCTTCTTCCAACGACTCTTTCCCCGCCGCCTGTAACCGCGCCACTTCCATCACCTCTCCCGGCTTGTTAATCAAGCCCCTTTTCTGCATCCATAGGATGAACTCCGTCAACGGTGCCGTATGCACCGGACAATTCACATCTTTACCCAACGCCTTTAATACCTTCACTGTATCAGAGATGGATGCCATCCTAACAGCAGGCAGGCACGACCGCCGCGCGGCCCCAGCTCAAAACCGTCCGGACCTGTCACACGTCGGGGTCACCACTTGCCGGCTTCTCTTGCCAGCTAACCTACCCCGCGCGCACCGAAGCCCCGCCCCGGGGAAAGCAGGGCATCACACGGATACCGTCAAGCCAAGCCTTCAATTTAATGCTGCGCAACACAGGGTTAAATACCCGCACACCCGCTACGCACGCGAACGCACCCGCCCCCTGTGCCCATGGATCTATCCCTGCCCGCCACGCACCTGCCCCTGCGCCCATGGACTTATCCGTGCCCACCACGTACGTGGACGCACCTGCCCCCCTGCACTCATGGACTTATCTGCGCCTAGCGCTCGAATCACCGCGGACTGCCCCTCCTGCATACATGCAGCCCTGCTAACGTTACCCCACAAAAGGAAAACTCGTAGGTTGAGATAAAAACAGTTTACTGGAATAACAAAGGAAAACTACAAAAATAACACAATATAAGGATACTGAAATATACAAAATGAACGATGCACAATTTATACATGCCCCCCCCGGCCAACACCCCCTTATATACTGAGCATGATGTTTATGGCTTGGAATATTCTTTGACCAATTTGAGTCAACTGTTCTGGCTATAGTCCTCCCAGCTTCCTGCACCTGCACAATAGCGAGACTTGGAAAGCTGGACATTATCCATGGTCCCTTTAGCAGCAACTCATAACATTAGTGTGTCTATTACCATTCTTCATATACAAAATTCAAAATATACTGGCTACTGAGAGGGAAATTAACTCTATCCCTGCTGAAACCAGGACAGTATCCACCGCTTATTCCATACCATCTACGTCATGCTTATATATATACACACATAGATATCATTCCCTCAATCTATGGGTCATCTTTCCAAAATGTCTGTTGAGTTCATTTAGTCCACGACTTTGGGCTCCATCTGTCATAACAGTCTTTCAGGGCAGGAGAGATGGTGTGTAGTGTGGGATTCGTGCATGCTGCATCTGGAGGTCACAGCTGGTACATCTGCTGTGGCTGGTGTATCATGTTCATGGACTGCAAGTTGAAGATGTCGATCACAAGGAAATTGTTGGGCACCAGTTCTGGTTCCATTACCACTGCATCTCGCTCAGTTTCACTGAAGTTCGTTCTTCACTGATCTGGTTTATTTTTACTGCACTACCTTTGATATGACATATAGTAACTATAGGAATGATGACATACAGTTCAAATTATTGGCTGTTCTCACCTAAAATCAGATCTCCTTGAGGTATGCATCGGACTTCCCCATCCTCCTGCATCACCCACCAAGTATATCCAGGTCCTTGAGCAAAAGCAATCCCACGGGTGGGTTTGCCTTTGCCCAGGGGAGGAATAACCCAGACTGTCTTCCCCAATACATTCCTTAGATGCACCACAGGGACTTTATCCCCTTCTACAGTAGGTAAAAGTTCTGACTGGGCAGGGCCAGCTCAATTGGTGGATCCCTGAGTGTTGGCTAGCCAGGTGGCTGTTGCTAAATGTGTATCCCAATGTTTGAAGGTTCCACCACACGTTGCTCTCAGTGTAGCATGGTCCATTGGACCATTCAATCTTTCCTGAGGCTGGTGCATGATAGGAGATATGATATATCCGCTCGATGCCGTGCTCTTTAGCCCAGGTGACTATGAGCTTGTTTCAGAAATGAGTCCCGTTGTCTGACTCAATTTTTTCTGGGGTGCCATGTCACCAGAAAACTTGCTTCTCAAGGCCCAGGATAGTGTTTCGGGCGGTGACGTGTGGCACAGGACATGTTTCCAGCCACCCGGTGGTTGCTTCCACCATTGTAAGCACAGGGCGCTTGCCTTGGCGGGTTTGTGGGAGTGTGATGTCATTTATCTGCCAGGCCTCTCAATATTTGTATTTCAGCCATCATCCCCCATACCACAGAGGCTTTAACTGCTTGGCTTGCTTAATTGCAGCGCATGTTTCACGTTCATGGATAACCTGTGCAATAGTGTCCATGGTCAAGTCAACCCCTTGAGCACGAGCCCATTTGTATGTTGCATCTCTTCCTTGATGGCCTGAGGTATCATGGGCCCACCAAGCTAAAAATAGTTCATCCCTGTGTTGCTGTTGTGGTTTTGTTTAGTGAGGGGGGGCCTAAGGTGGTAGCTTCTGTAGGAAACTGCTAGAAGTCGCTCCCCTTTGTTCAGTGGACTCGGCCGGGCCTAGGGCGGACCCGCTGCTGGCCAAGGCCGAGCCAATTGGTAGCAGAATGTTCCGTGATAACACCTCTGCGATAACGTATTTAAGAAGGGGAAAACAGAAAAAAAAAAAGAGGAGGAGAACATGTAAAGCAGCTGAGAGGGGGCAGAGGCACAGAGGGGGTGGCACAGGCCTCATGGGCTTTGCAGGCCTCACCCTCTGGCCTCTCTCCAGGCGGCCGACTGGGCCCGACGGCCCGGCTTCAAGAAGTGGAGAGGAGATGAGATGGATGATGTGAAGAGATCCTGAGAGGTGTCTGCCAGCCTGTTGTGAAGAATTTTTCTTGTGAGAGGAATGGCTGCAGATGCCAAGGTCAGTTCAGAGGGAAGGGGAGGAGTAATGTGGCTCCTGGCCAAGATTCCCCTGCAGCCTGTGGTGATGACCATGGTGAAGCAGGTTGTCCCCCTGCAGCCCATGGAGGTCCACGGAGGAGCAGAGATCCACTTGGAGCCCATGGAGGACCCCACATCGGGGGAGGTGGATGCCTGAAGGAGGCTGTGGCCCATGGAGGGCCCGCTGGAGCAGCTGTTCTGGAGGAACTGCACCCCGTGGAAGAGATGATTCACGCTGGAGCAGTTTCACAAAGGACTGTGGCATAGGGGTGGGACCCCACAACAGAGCAGGGGAGGAATGTGAGGAGTTCTTCCCCCGACCATGAAGCAGCGGCGTAAAACAACACGTGATGAACTGACTGCAACCCCCATTCCCTCTTCCCCCCTGTGCCACTCGGGGAGGGACGGTAGTAGAGATAATGTTAAGCTTGGGAAGAGGGAGGGGTGGAGGGAGGTTATCTTGTTCTCTGTCTCATTATCCTGCTGTTTGTAGTAATAAATGAATAGTTTTCCCCAAGTCGAGTCTGTTTTGCCTGTAACGGTAATTTTACGTATTTTCTCCCTGTCCTTATCTCAAACCTTGAGCTGTTTTTCTTATATCATCTCCTCCTATTCTCTCGGAGGGTGGGAGGAGTGAGAGAGAGAGACTGCGTAGTCTGGTCCCGATCAAGGCTGAACTACAACACTTGCCAGCCTAGGTCCACTTGGGAAACTTTAATCTTAGCAGCCTGATCCACCTGCTGGTTGTTTCGATGTTCTTCTGTGGCTCTGCTCTTGGGTATATGGGCGTACTTTCACAACCATCTTCTATAGCTGGGCAGAAATATCTTGCCACAATGCGGCAGCCCAGATGGGTTTGCCCCTACGCTGCCAGTTGCTCTGCTTCCATTGCTTTAACCACCCCCACAGAGTGTTTGCCATTATCCATGAGTCAGTGCAGAGACAGAGCACAGGCCATTTTTCCTGTTCAGCGATGTCTAAAGCCAGCTGGATGGCTTTCACCTCCACAGACTGACTCCATTCACTTGGCCTTCAGCGGCTTCTGCGACTCGTCGTGTAGGACTCCACACAGCAGCTTTCCACTTCCGATGTTTTCCTACAATGCATCAGGACCCATCAGTGAACAGGGCATATCTCTTCTAATTTTCTGGTGGATTATTATATGGTGGGGCTTCTTCAGCACGTGTCACCTCTTCCTCTGGTGACATTCCAAAATCTTTGCCTTCTGCCAGTTGGGGTTTCCTATTCGAGCCCGCTGTGTGATCAGTGCGACCCGTTTACTCCACGCAGCATCAGTTGCATGATGTGTAGAGGGGACCTTCCCTTTGAACATCCAGCCCAGCACTGGCAGTCTGGGTGCCAGGAGGAGCTGTGCTTCAGTACCAATCACTTCTGAAGCAGCTCAAACTGCTTCATATGCTTGACAGTATCTCTTTTTCAGTTGGCGTATAGTGGGCCTCACATCCTCTACATCCCTGGCTCCAAAAGCCTAGGGGTCGACCTCGAGTCTCCCCTGGTGTTCTCTGCCAGAGACTCCAGATAGGGCCATTCTCCCCGGCTGTGGTGTAGAGATGTAGCAATAGGAACATGGTGGCTTGAACATCTGAAGGCTATTCAAAATTTACATGAGCTATTGTGATTAACCTGGAGGAGAAGGGGAATATGGAGGAAGGTGTCTTCCGCATAGATTGGCTCTCTGAGGAGAAAAAGGAAAAAGTGCATTTACTTACAGTTCCCACGAGATGGCTCCCGAAGTACGGAGATGAAGCCGCCGCTACCACTATGCTCTGCATGCTGCCCAGCGGTGGAATGATGGGGGAACTGGAAAGAAAAAGAAAACTCCTAGGTTGAGATAAAGACAATTTACTCGGTGTTGTGAAAGCCGGACAGAATAATTGACCCAAACTGGCCAGAGTGCTCCATACCATAAACGTCACGCTCAGTACATAAGTGGGAGTTGCCCATGGTGGGGATCTCTTCTCATCCCTCTCTCTCTCTCTCTCTTGCTGGCATCGTTCCTGCTACCTTGCTGTCTCCCTCTCCCTCCTTTGCTTGCTGCTCTGTGTCGTTTCTGTGATCGCTGCTTGAGACGGGCTGTGTCAGTCATTGGGACATCGGGTGGTGAGAAATCGTGTATTGTTCATTTTGTACATTTTAGTATCCTTATATTCTGTTATTTTTGTAGTTTTCCTTTGCTATTCTAGTAAACTGTCTTCATCTCAACCCATGAGTTTTCCTTTCTTTCCAGTTCTCTCCCCCATCCCTCTGGGTAGGAGGAGGGTGAGCGAGAAACTGTGTGGTGACCAGGGTTAAACTACAACAGTCTTTTTGGCACCCAACATGGGGCTTGAAGGGACCTCACTAGATCAGTTGGAAGATTGTCAAACTTTAATCTGAGGATCCAAGGTTCGAGCCTCCAGTCATTCCCAAAGGGTTGAGATAAGGACAGGTTGGAACACAGTGTGTTGAAAATAGGTTGGTTACAAGCACTCGGTATGTTGATTTGGTCATCGCTGGCAGTAATGTTGTTTTATTTGCTCTTGGAATTGTTTTTAGAACTATATTGGGCAGCACCCTACTTATTGCTGCTTGTCGGTGTTTATACACGGCTTATCTTTTCTGGGATTAAAGATATCGCTCTGCCGTGCTGTGTGGCACTGGTTGGTTTGGTGAGATCACTGGTAACGAGACCAGTTTTGTTTTTGTATTCAATGGTGGCGGGCAGTGTGCAGAGCAAGGAAGCAGGGGTGGCTCCACTCAGGTGTTTCTGGAGCCATCTCATGGGTGTTGTTTGGAATCATACCTCTTTTTTTGGTCTGGGAAGCCAGGCCGCCAAGGGGACATCTGTTTACAGCTTCCCCCACTCGGCCAAGCTAATTTCAACAGCTTTTGACAATTTTGAATACCCTTGGGATACCCCTACCACCGTGTTCACGTTGGCAGCTTTCTTGCAGCTATCCCAGATCTTGATCTTGATTAAGTTTAAGCAACTATTTAAGAGTACTGTAGCTGCCATAACCCTGGCAGCAGATACTGCAGATACTCCAATCCCAGCAACAGACACCGCGGCTACTCCAGTCCCCACTACAGACACTGCAGCTACCACAGTTCCCACTAATGGCACTGTGGTTACTTTAGCACCTGCGGCAGGCACCGTGGCTACCCTAGTCCCTGCTATGCTCACTGTGATTGCTTCAGCCCCCACAACAGGCACTGTGGCTACTACAATCCCAACAAGTAGTACTGCAGATAAAGTAAAAAACAAACCTGCATCAGTATCAGTTGCCCCTGTACAGAAGAAATACACAAAAATCAGTTTGCGTAGTGAAAGACGATGGTGAACCAGAGACATCCCAAGAACAGGGCGAGGCAGAAGGAGAGGGAGTCACCTGATCCCTATCCCTGAGTGAGCTGCGAGATATGCAAAAAGATTTCAACCATCATCAAGGCGAGCAACTTGTCACCTGGTTGCTCCCATGGTGGCACAGTGGGGCCAGTAGCCTGTAATTAGAGGGTAGGGAAGCCAGGCAGCTGGGATCCCTGTCTAGGGAAGCAGCCATTGACAGGGTGATTGGAAGAGAGACAGAAGCTTCCAGCCTCTGGAGGTGACTCCTGTCAGGCATGAGGGACAGGTATTTCTTTAAGGCAGATATGAGATATGTCACCCAAGCAAGTGGACCACCATGGAGAGAGACATCCAGTTTCTGAGGGAATTAGCTGTTCGGGAGCTGATTTATCATAACCCGGATGACCCATGAACATCCATAGATCCAGATGAAGTCGAATGTTCCCGACCCATGTGGCGGAAACTTGTACAGAGTACACCATCCTTGTATGCCAACTCATTGGCAGCACTGATTTGGAAAGACAACAAGGCACCACTGGTATGTGCAGTGGCTAACCAACTCCCACAATATGAAGACAATCTCTCTTCCCCGATACGGGCCTGTGTCTTGGCTGTGGAAAGACTGACTGAAAAATCCAAAAGCCTGTTTGAGAAACTGTTTGAAAAACTATCTGAGGGGTTTCAGAAACTTGAAGAGAATAGGTCTTACTCCCCACCTGCACAAACTATTATCTCAGCTATTAGAAGAAGACCTCTCCCTGCTCAAGAGAGATGGTACACGCGGCGAGGTACCCTGTGGTTTACCTTGCATGACCAAGGAGAGGATATGAGGAAGTGGGATTGGAAACCTATCTCAGCCCTAGAGACACGGGTACATGAATTGCGAGGTAAAACAATCACAAATGGAGGCTCTCCCAGGAAAATTACTGCTCCAGTCTCCAGTGGGCAGTTCCCCAGACAGGGTAGAAGGGCTGATCTCACCTCTGATCCTATGGAAGGGACTTCTGATTCATATTCACAAAAAATTACTAGAAAATATTATAAACAGGACTAGGGAGGCCCTGCCTCCAGCCAGGTGGAGGAGAGGCACAACAGAGTTTATTGGACTGTATGGATTAAATGTCCTGGCACATCAGATCCACGAGAGTAGAAGGCTCTAGTAGACACTGGTGCACAGTGTACCCTAATGCCATCAAGCTATAGAGGGGCAGAACCCATCTGCATTTCTGGAGTGGCAGGAGGATCCCAACAGCTGACTGTATTGGAGACCAAAGTGAGTTTGACTGGGAATGAGTGGCAAAAGCACCCCATAGTGACTGGCCCAGATGCTCCGTGCATCCTTGGTATAGATTACCTCAGGAGAGGGTATTTCAAGGACCCAAAAGGGCACCGGTGGGCTTTTGGTATAGCCACCGTGGATACAGGAGGCAGAGGAAATTAAACAGGTGTCCACCTTGCCTGATCTCTTGGAGGACCCTTCCATTGTGGGGATGCTGAGGGTTGAGGAACAACCACCATGGTGCACTGGCAGCAATATTGCACCAACCAAGGCTCCCTGATCCCCATCCATGAGCTGATTTGTCAATTGCAGAGCCAGGGAGTGATCAGCAAGTCCCGCTCACTCTTTCACAGTCCCATATGGCCAGTGAGAAAACCTAGTGGAGAGTGGAGACTAAGAGTGGACGATCGCAGCCTGAATGAGGTTACGCCACCACTGAGTGCTGCCGTGCCAGACATGCTAGAACTTCAGTATGAACTGGAGTCCAAGGCAGCCAAGTGGTATGCCACCATCGATATTGCCAATGCGTTCTTCTCCATTCCTTTGGCACCAGAATGCAGGCCACAATTTGCTTTCACTTGGGGGGAGCATCCATTTTTCCATCTCTTCTCTTTCTCTTGCTTGCTGGCATCGTTCCCTCTACCTTGCTGGCTCACTCTCCCCTCCTTTGTTTGCTGCTCGGTGTCGTTTCCGTGATCACTGCTCGGGACGGGCTGTATCGGTCATTGGGACATCGGGTGGTGAGAAATCCTGCATTGTTCATTTTGTATATTTTAGTATCCTTATATTCTGTTATTATAGTCATTTTCCTTTGCTATTCTAGTAAACTGTCTTCATCCCAACCCATGAGTTTTCCTTTCTTCCCAATTCTCTCCCCTATCCTGCTGGGTAGGTGTAGGGTGAGCGAGAAACTGTGGTGACTATGGCTAAACCACCACACTAGGACAGTAAAGGAAATAATAACAACAACAACAATAATAAATTTATAAGGATAATAACATCTACAAATGCACAATTTCTCACCACTCAGTGACCAATACAGCCCGTCTCACACAGCGATCAGGGAACAGAACCAAGAGTGATCTCAGAACAATTCTGAGAGAGAAAGAGAGCAAGAGCGAGAGAGTTGCCAATCAGTATTTACTTAGCATTACATCTATGGTATGGATTACTTCCTTAGACCAGTTTGGTGCAACCGTACTGGTTATACCCCTCCCAGTTTCTTGCACCTGCACATTAGCAAAACCTGGGAAGCTGAAAAAGTCCTTGGTCTCTTAGCAACAACTCATAACATCAGTGCATTACCAACATTCTTCACATGCCAAATCCCATACTAAATCCAAAACGTAGCAGCTACTGGGAAGAAAACTAGCTACATCCCAGCCAAAACCAGGACATTCAGTCAGTCTTATTTTTTCTCCATTTAAACTGAATAGGAATATTTTTAGTATATATTTTTCACACCCCAGTTATCTAAAAGAAATGCGCAAAGAGTATTTTTCCTTCTCTTTAATTTCTATTAAGGTCTTAAAATTGCTTCCTATGAGGAGAATTTCCTAAAAGGAAACCCCATGTTCTAACACTCTCCATCTTGAGACAATTTTTGTTGTATTTGATAAGAAAACTCAATAGAGGATTATGAGTATTTAAATAGTTCAACAGCAGGTTGAAAACACCTGTAATGGTCAACAATACTATATAAATCCAATGATAGCCAAAAACAGTGTAGCAGAAAGTTTAAAAAAAAAAGTCAAGAAATTATACACATTGTACATAGGTACTCTTGGTCAATCTCCTATACAGTGTTGCTATGGATATTTTGCACGGATGCAAAATCCAAATAATCAGTAAACCTTTAAATATGTGAATTAATCTAATTTTAGGAAGTTATTTTTATAGATGAAGTAGTTGCTCACTAGTAGATGGAGGGACTTGAGATTGTTCTGTACACATAGGCATATGTAAAACTTTTCTTCAAATTTTTTAACTAAGTTTTATTAAGTATTTTAGGCAATTAAAAAATATTCAATAAAATTCTTCAAGTTTGGAGGGTTTTTTTTATGGTAGCAACAGAAAACTTGAGAAGGAAAAAGAGCTTATGTCTTTGCTTTCTCCCTATGGATGTTGCATTCACCCAATTTGCAAAAGGTTTGGTTCCTCCTTCTGCATGGGGAAATGTAACAGCCTGAGACATCTCTCCTGTTCCACTTTGTGCAAGTCACTAAATGTTGACTGGAGCAGGGAAAAGAACTAGGTTCCAGGTGAATAACACCATGCTATACTAATCCTTGGAAATTATTTTTGTGTTCAGAGGGCACAATCTGTGAGAGACTTAAAAGTCCCAAATTGCTTCAATTTTATGATATAGTGACTTGCACAGTATCCCATAAGATCATAAACACAGAGTATAAGAAATAAAAAGGGTGAGTAACTGTATATATGTGAACAGAAAGAGTGAGAAGTAACTTTGACTGTTTGCTAGATTTTATCTATCTCTTCTAACTTCCCTCAAATGCTACTTTATGGCTACTGGAGTTAATTTATTCCTTCAATTTAATTAAGTAAACTCACAGGGCTATTTCATATACTCATCCTTTTTACAACTAACTGAAATTATATCTAAGGTGATGAACTATGTAATTGATTAAATTGCTCTTGCTTTTCAAAACTGATATATTCCAAGTGTCCTGAAGGCATTTCATTCCAAAGCACAATGCCAGAGGAAAACAGTAATTCTATTCTTGGGCAGATCTCTTGGAAAGTATTTTCCTAAACATTTACTGAAAGAATCTTTTATTGTGCTGCATGCTACTGCATGTACCTGAAATGGGGTCCCACGGGAACTGCAACATATTGGCTACTTAAATTATTTCTGGTTATGTAAAGGAGTCAATCTAGAATCAACTAAGAGCATGCTTTCTTAAATATTAAACTTCAGTCATTTCAAAACAAAGGATGTAGGAGAAGAAAAAAACCCAACTAAATATACATTAAATACATTTTTAACATCCTAGGCTATAACTTAATTAATAAGACAGAGGCTATGAAAGATAGTGCAGGAGCAAAACCAAAGACAATTTAATTGCATTTTTCTTAACTTCTGTTTTCAGGTTTCTTTAACTTAACTGTAAACCCTGTAGGAATAATTCTAGAATAAAGTCCTGGTCTCCATACAATATTTTAAACATTGCTTTTGAAGTCCCTATTTTGTATTGTTTCAGGTACAATAAAAACTCTGCATTTTTTACTTTGCTGACTCTGGAAATAATATGTGAGCAGCTGAAGAATTTAAGTTTGTAGGAATCAGTTCCTGAGTATCAGGATTTTTCATATGTTGAATTCATAGAACTGCATGCAGTTTATATAAAAAAGCAAATCTTGTATTTTTATATCAAAGCATATTTGATATGCTGAAGCATTTAAATGTTAGGAGATAAAAGAATTAAAGTTGACTAAGCAATGCAGCTCCTTTGAACACAGGACAGGACTTTGAACATCTAGTTAGATGATTTCATAATCTTTTCTCAAAGAGAAAAACAGTAATACAATATTTTTTTATTCTTGTAATTAACTATGCAACTTGCAAGTCACAGATCCTGATGGATGTGTGGGAAAATCTACTGTGTGTCCTTCATACTGAGACAGATGACACCACTGCATTTTTACAAAAATCACTCACAGATGACTACACTAGGCAGAAAAAAATGCTCAAATAAACAAAGGTTTAATGTATTTTTTAGTGGAAATTCTGTGATTCATTGGGATTTACATTTTCAAAACAAAGAAGTTACTTATTGATAGATGATGTTTAGTCATTGGTAGGCATTCACAGAAGACTGACTTCTCTCAACAAAAAAACATAATTTGAGCATGGGTCTCCAATGTTCATAGTCAAATCTAGCATTGTTACATGACATAAAAAGCTTAATCAATATAATTTTAGAATAATATGATTTTTGATAATTAAGTGTCAATATGAGGTGATTCTTGCTAACTATAGAACTGTAGTCATATAGGTTAAATTTTATATGAAATCTTCTTTTCCTTAGAGGGAATGGGGAGTCTTAGAGCTGTTACAACATCTCGTTTGTTAGAAGTCAACCTAGCATGTCTGGGGTAATTAAGAAGAGTGGCAGAACACTGGTAGGCCTCAAACACCAGCTGTGAAGATAGGCCCTGAGCCATCATTTTGGAGCCAGAAAAATCAAGGACAACGCAACCTTGTTCTCAAGACCATGTATGGAGATTTTAAGGAGGGGTTCCACCAGCGAATTTGAGGAGGGAGTGCTCTGACGACCCCAAGACCACCAGAAGACCCTCGACTCAAAAGACTGAGCATGCGCAACTGGGTGGAGGAATATTATAATGACTTCTAGGAAAATTAATGTTTATGTATAATATTTCTTGGAAATCTAGTGAATATGTATAACAGGTGTGCATTTAACCTGCGCTGTTGGATTGAACAGGTGCACACGCTAGGTGGAGTAATCCCCCGTGTGCCCAGTGCTGCAATAAAGGAGTACCTGCTTCTTAACTTCTCGTTGCTGTTAAGGAGTTTTATTCCGGATTTCAGTAACAGTTTTGGCGACCCAGATGGGACCTTGCGAGTGAGACTGGATGAGAGTGAGTGTTGATCGAACTCTGGCTGGCACCGAGGGATTCTCAGGGGAGACCCATCACTCTCGACTCACAAAGCTCCTTGCAATGTTTCCTGGAAAAAAGAGTAAGGCATTTCTTCTTTGAAATTTGTTTGGATAGCCTGCCTGTAAGGCGTGGAGAAAGCTTCGCAGGGTTGGGGCTCAGAGGGTACCCGTTTGGTTTGGAAGCCTAGGCGTCTGCCCGTAAGTCATAAGCGAAAGCTATTGTTGGGTTGGACATTTGTGTATTTGGGACAATTGTCATTTGCACTTGTTTGGTATTCGATACTTAGTATTCAAAACTTGGTATTTAATATTTGATACTTGGTAATTGACATTTGGCATATGATATTTGGTTTTTGATATTCGGTATGTGATATCTGATATTTGGTATATTTGGTATATAAGTATAATGGCGTTAGCCAAATTATTTAAAAGTAAGAGTATGGGAAATATTAACACCGATGAAAAGATACCAAAAACATCACCGTTGAGATGTTTATTGGCACATTAGGGTGAAATACATGATGATTTACGTAAGAGTCAAATGATTGAATATTGTAATCATTGGTGGCCTTTGTATGTTTTGGAAGATCAGGAAAAAAGGCCAACTAATGGAACTTTAAGTTATAGTACTATATTACAGTTAATGTTATTTTGTAGGAGAGAGGGTAAATGGAGTGAAGTGCCATATGTGGATTTGTTCTTTTATTTGAGGCAGAGAACAGACTGGCAAAAAGAATGCAAGTTAATTAGTCGAGATAATTTGGTGATGACATTAACTTAAGAAAAATAAGAAAACTAAGAGTTGATGTTCAGCTTGTGACATTGGAAGGAGGTGCATTAGATGTAGGGTACCAAAAGAGGACGAAATGGAGTTAGAATTAGAGATAGCCCCACCGGGGGGGGAACAGGATCTCTCTCCCTCACATGCATGGGAAAGGAGTATTGAATCAGGACGAATGGAACCGGACAGTACTAGAATGGGGTAAGGAGTTGATGAGACACCAGAAGTAATAATTCATGCCCCGGTGTCTAGAAGAACTCGTCAGCAAACTCAATTGTTGGCTCCCTTGAGACAAGGAGTAGGACAGCATGGGTCGGTATATGTCAAAGTGCTGTTTTCTATTACAGATTTGATGGCATGGAAACAGGCAGCAGGGGTTTATAGAGAAGATCTGGAGAAGGTAGGAGGAGTTACAGAAACAATTATTAGAACTCAAGATCCTGACTGGAATGATTTGCAAGTAATATTGGATAATTTATTGGATAGTACTGAAAAACAGATGGTACTAAAAATTGGAAAAGCAACCACAGAGTTTTCCTTCGGGAGATTCCCCAGTGGGATCTGAATGATCCTGTACACAGGAGAAGGTTAACTCGTTATAAAAAATGGGTATTGTATAGAGTAAAACATGCAATGCCAAAAGCTCTGAATTGGTCCAAATTATATGAAATAAAACAGAATAAAAATGAGTCTCCCTCTGCGTTTTTGGAAAGATTGAAAGAAGCCTCTAGGAAATATACTGATTTAAAATTGGAATCAGAGGCAGAGCAGCAAAAATTAGCCTTAATTTATATGGCACAATCAGCACCTGACATAAAGCAAAAGCTCCAAAAATTAGAGGGAGAAGACTCAAGAAATTTGGTTAAAATGCTGGAAACAGCATGGAAAGTTTACAATAATCGGGAAAAAGAGGAAGAACAAAGGAAAGAAAAGAAAGAAAAAAATAGACTAATAGCTGTCCTAACAGGGAGCTCAACAAGAGGGAGAGGACAAGTTCGAAGAAGAGGAGGTTTTAAAAACTTTGGTAACCAGGAACCTAATGCACCTCTAGGAATGAATCAGTGTGCGTATTGCAGAGAGGATGGACATTGGAAAAAGGAATGCCCTCAGCTGCAAACAAATCAGCAAGACGTTGCGAACATGATGACTTTAGATGAATGAAGGGGCAGAACACTGAACCCCTGGTGGAGCAGTTGAATTATAAGAGATTCAGTCCTATTGCAGGGAGAAGTAGAAGCCAACAAGATCAGGCAGAACAATAAGTGGTTCAAGCCCCCTCCCATTTTGACAAGGAGTAGGGGAACAAACCAGGGATGAGGTTGGGGGTGTGGTAGAGAAATGGATAAAATAACTGCAATAGGAGAGAGATTGGGAAAAATCACTGTGCAAAGTGTAAAGAAGGGTGGCGTTGGAAAAATGAATGTCCTTATTCTGAAAAAGAAACAAAACTGGCAGCACAGCAGATGCCTTTATCAGAAGTGTAAAGAGGACACTGGGAGAATTCCCCAGAAGAACCCCTGGTTACAGTCCAGCTGGGGACCCAAACAATGGATTTTTTTGGTTGACACTGGAGCTACCTATTCAATTTTAAATACTTATAGAATCATAGAATAGTTAGAGTTGGAAGGGACCTTCAACGGTCATCTAGTCCAACCCCCCTGCAAGAAGCAGGGACATCCCTGACGAGATCAGGTTGCTCAGAGCCTCATCCAGCCTGGCCTTGAACGATTCCAGGGATGGGGCATCCACCACCTCTCTGGGCAACCTGTTCCAGTGCTCTACAACTCTCACTGTAAAAAATTTTTTTCTCATATCTAATCTAAACCTACCTCCTTCTAATTTAAACCCATTACCCCTTGTTCTATCACAACAGGCCCTACTGAACAGCTTCTCCCCATCTTTCCTGTAGGCCCCCTTGAGGTACTGGAAGACCGCTATCAGGTCTCCCTGGAGCCTCCTCTTCTCCAGGCTGAACAGCCCCAACTCTCTCAGCCTGTCCTCACAGGAGAGGTGCTCCAGCCCTCTGATCATCTTTGTGGCCCTCCTCTGGACCCTTTCCAACTGGTCCATGTCCTTCTTGTGTTGGGGACTCCAGAACTGGACGCAGTACTCCAGGTGGGGTCTCACCAGGGCAGAGTAGAGGGACAGAATCACCTCCCTCGACCTGCTGGCCACGCTCCTCTTGATGCAGCCCAGGATGCGGTTGGCCTTCTGGGCCGCAAGGGCGCATTGCCCACTCATGTTGAACCTCTCGTCTACCAACACTCCCAGGTCTTTCTCCTCAGGGCTGCTCTCGATCCAATCCCCGCCCAGCCTGTATTTGTGCTTGGGATTGCCACGACCCAGATGCAGGACCTTGCACTTGGCCTGGTTGAACTTCATGAGGTTGGCACGGGCCCACCTCTCCAGCCTGTCCAGGTCCCTCTGGATGGCATCCCTCCCTTCCAGCGAGTCGACGGCACCACACAGCTTGGTGTCATCGGCAAACTTGCTGAGGGTGCACTCTATCCCACTGTCCATGTCGCCGACAAAGATGTTGAACAGGGCCGGGCCCAACACGGACCCCTGAGGGACGCCACTGGTGACCGGTCTCCACTTGGACATGGAGCCGTTGACCACCACTCTCTGAGTGCAGCCATCCAGCCAACTCCTTATCCACTGAGTGGTCCATCCATCGAACCCATGCCTCTCTAGTTTAGAGAGAAGGATGTCGTGCGGGACAGTGTCAAATGCCTTGCACAAGTCCAGGTAGATGATATCTGTTCCCCGTCCCTTGTCCACCGATGTTGTTACCCCATCATAGAAGACCACCAAATTGGTCAGGCACGATCTGCCCTTCGTGAAGCCATGTTGGCTGTCACCAACCACCTCCTTGCTCTCCATGTGCCTTAGCATGGTTTCCAGGAGGATCTGCTCCATGACCTTGCCAGGCACAGAGGTGAGGCTGACCGGCCTGTAGTTGCCCAGGTCCTCCTTGTTCCCCTTTTTAAAAATGGGGGTTATGTTCCCTCTCTTCCAGTCATCGGGGACCTCACCAGACGGCCACGACTTCTCAAATATGATGGCCAGTGGCTTGGCAACTTCATCCGCCAGTTCCCTCAGGACGCGCGGATGGATCTCATCAGGCCCCATGGACTTGTGCACCTTCAAGTTCCTTAAATGATCTTGAACCTGCTCTTCGAGCACTGTGGGCGGTTCTTCATCCTTGCAGTCCCTGCCTGTGCCTTCCACAGCTTGGGTGGGGAGACAAGAGTTCTTATCAGTGAAGACTGAGGCAAAAAAGTCATTGAGTACCTCAGCCTTCTCCACATCCCGGGTAACCACGACACCCGTTACCTTCCAGAGGGGGCCTACATTCTCCTTGGATTTTCTTTTGTCCCCTACATACCTGTAAAAGCTTTTCTTGTTACTTTTTATATCCCTGGCCAGATTCGATTCCATCAGGGCTTTAGCCTTCCTCACCCTATCCCTGGCCGCTCGCACAGTCACTCGGTAGTCCTCCCAGGCTACCTGTCCCAGCTTCCACCCTCTATAGGCTTTCCTCTTCACTTTCAGTTGGTCCAGGAGCTCCTTGCTCATCCACGCTGGCCACCTGGCCTTTTTGCCCGACTTTTTCTTCATCGGGATGCTCCTCTGCTGAGCTTGGAGGAGGTGCTCCTTAAATATGGACCAACTTTCCTGGGCCCCTCTTCCCTCCAGGGCCGCCTCCCATGGCACTTTGCCCATGAGGTTCCTGAAGAGGCCGAAGTCCGCCTTCCTGAAATCTAGGGCAGAGAGCTTACTGTGCAGTTTCCTTGCCGCCCCGTTGAGAGAAGGAGTTAAAGAAATCTTAATAGATATGGCATTGATTAATTATTGCTGTGCATCCTAAGGAATCAAGTTGATAAATAGTGCTTAATGTTTTGTTAACTACTTGCTTAATAATTTGCTAACCATTGTGCAAACTATTTGAAGCAGAAAGTCTTGCAATTCTT
Organism: Chlamydotis macqueenii; assembly: GCF_036417535.1. Classification (NCBI taxonomy): domain Eukaryota; kingdom Metazoa; phylum Chordata; class Aves; order Otidiformes; family Otididae; genus Chlamydotis; species Chlamydotis macqueenii. The sequence continues at coordinate 43,071,552 of NC_141592.1, forward strand.
CACGAAAGACAGTTCCCGGTAAGGACTAGGGGGGTCGCTTCAAGAACCAGCTAAAACCGACCCTGCAGCTTGAATGAAAGCCAAGGGATAACTGAGTTTGCGCAAGAACAAAAGGTTACTAGCGGTGACGAAGAGGAGTCACCTGCCTTCATCCCCACGACCCCCGACGACCACCACCAGGAGGCACTGCGCAAGCCCAGACAGGAGGAGTTTATGAAAATGACCCCTTGGGACTAATTTTAATACGAAGCGGGGATAGGTCATGCATATGTATAGGCGTATTGTGAAACTTTATGTATATGTAACACTTGGTTGTATAAATTTAAAGTGAGTTGCCATGTAAGGCGCGCACGGTTTTGGTGGGACTACCCCCCTGTGCTGCCCAGCGCTGAATAAACATACCTACTTTACAATCTTACAGATTGTGGAGTCCGTTTTCCGCACGTCAGTTTGGCGAGCCAGCCAGGAGGATCTCTGCTTGGCTGCGGGATCGACTGCGGAGCGGACGCCCCTAGGCGCGCCCCGAGCACTTTCCTCGGAGGAGCCTCCGCTGCCAGCCGCTCACCGCAGGAGCAGACAACAACCTCCTGAAGCCGCGGACCAAACGGTATGTTTAATGGTAGGGGCCTGTAAGTCGTACGCGTGGCTGGGGCAGCTGGTAAATCGCGCAGAGACGTCTGGCGTGCAGCATAGTCCCCGTTGGTTGGGTACCCAGGTTGGTTTGGGGCGCCAGAGGGGACTCGCTGACCGATAGAGCGGCCGCTAGCGATCTTGGGGGTAGATCGAGCGAGTCCGAGGTAACCGCTGCATCCCATTGCTGGGAGCCAGGATGGACCTGCTGATGATCGGTACATGAGAAGCAGGAGAAGGGTAAGCGGGCCTCTTTAACCCGGATTTGGAGATAGTTTAACATCAGTAGGTGAGTTTGTTCTTGCAACCATTTTGCAGCTGCTTTAAAAGGCTGGTATGAATGAGGGATCCCTGTGCTGTATGGTTAAGAGAGTGTGGTTGAGTGATTGATTGTAAGTGTGGTGTGGAGGAGTGAAATAGTTTGTCTAAATTTGAATCATTCATTGAGACCCTCTCACAGAGGAAATATAAAATGGGTAACACTCAAGGGGGAATATTAAGGAAAAGCCCCCTGGGCTGCATACTCGCCCACTGGAAAGATATTGTCGGGGGTGGAGGTACGGAAAGTAAAAAGACTCTTATTAAATATTGCAATCAGTGGTGGCCATTGTATAAGTTAGAGGGTGAAGTCAAGTGGCCGTTTAATGGAACGTTGGATTACAATACTTTGTTGCAGCTTATGTTGTTTCTTAGAAGAGAAGGGAAATGGGACGAGGTGTCGTATGCAGATATGTTTTTTACCCTACGAAATCACCCAGAGTGGCAAAGGGACTGTGGGATGATATCCCCGCAGGACCCTATGGTACTCGCACTCGAACGGGAGAACAAGGAGGGTGGAGGCAGGTTAAAAAGGTGCTGTTCATCATGCAGCATTGGGCAGAGGTGTACGAAAGCAGATAAAGTACGCCAGGTTCCAGAACAAGATTTAAGTGATTTGTTTAAACCTCCCCCCCGATCACAGGACCAGGACGCAGACTCGGAAGGGACATCGAATCCCCCTGATAGCCCTGTATCTTCCCGTACTAGACAGAAATCTGCTCCGACAATCTTACAAGCACCCCTCCGGGAGGCGGTGGGGCCGGATGGCGGAACAATGTTAATTAAAGTACCCTTCTCCACCGCTGACTTGGGAGAGTGGAGAAAAATTGCTAAAGATTACAGAAGCGATCCGGTAAGTGTGGCTAAACATTTCCAGTTCATTGTAAAACAACATAATCCGGACTGGAAAGACATACAACTGCTATTAGAATACATGACTGAAACGGAGAAGCAGTTGATTTTAAAAACGGCAGGAAATCTAGCCGAGGATTATTATAAAGTTACCGGGGGAGATGTTAAGGAGCACTTCCCCCTCCAGGACCCGAAATGGGAGGTAAACAGGTCAGTACATATGGAAAGATTGCAGGAATATCAGGAGTGGATTTCGAAGGGGATGGAACGGGCAATCCCTAAGACTATAAACTGGTCAGCCTTATATGCAATTAAACAAGGTCCTTCCGAGTCTCCATCTGAATTCCTGGATCGACTGAGGGATGTGATGCGTCGTAGCACGCCGCTGGACCCGGGGTCTGAGGTAGGGATACAGCAACTAGTTTCTCTGTTCCTGGGTCAGTCTACGGGGGACATAAGACGAAAGCTTCAAAAGTTGCGTCCTGCGGAAAGCAGGAATTTAGAGATATTGCTGGATGAGGCTTGGAGAGTGTTCAGTAATAGAGAAGAAGGGTATCGGCAGGGACAAAGAAGGTTGGTGGCTGTTGTTCAGGGAGATGGGGAGTGGAGAGGTAGGCGAAATCAGCCTCGGTTGGGGTTGGAAAAGGATCAGTGTGCAATGTGCAAGGGCTTTGGCCACTGGAAAAAGGAATGCCCAAGGAACAAGAAAGAAGGCCGGAGGATCCCGGCGAATGCGAGGATAGCTAATGTGATAGAAGACTGACGGGAACCTGGGGAGTCTACCCTAGCGGATCCACTGGTTATAATTAAGCTAGGGGAAAAACAACAACAAGTAGAATTCTTAGTAGATACAGGGGCAACATATTCGGTTCTGAATCAAGCTTTGATGCCCCTGGGAAATGATTATGTCATGGTAAAAGGAGCGACTGGCCAAAGTGAAAAGGCATATTTTTGTAAGCCTCTAAAATACAAATTGGGAAAACAATGGGGTATCCACAAATTTTTATATATGCCCAACTCCCCGAAAGCACTTTTGGGGAGAGATCTATTGGAACAATTGGGAGCAAAGATTATATTTGAAAAAGGAGAAATTACTCTGGAGGTAAAAGATCAGCAATATATTCAGATATTGAGTCTAACCTTAACCAGTCTCCCCTCAGAAGGAAAAATTAGTGAGGAAATCCTAAACCAAGTGTACCCGGGGGTATGGGCTACTGATGTACCTGGAAGGGCGAAAAGTGCTCCACCTGTTGAAGTTAAGGTTAAGGAAGGCCGACGACCGGTAAGAATTAAACAATATCCCCTAAAGAAGGAAGACAGAGAAGGAATCCGGCCGGTGATAGAAAAATTTCTGCAGTTAGGACTATTAAAGGAGTGTGAGTCAGAATTCAATACCCCTATATTACCTGTTCGGAAACCCGATGGGTCATATAGGGTGGTCCAAGACTTACGGGCGGTGAATAAGATAACTGAGGACCTCTACCCAGTAGTGGCCAATCCATATACCCTGCTGACTGTGTTGACACCTGAACTAATTTGGTTTACTGTTTTAGATTTGAAGGATGCTTTCTTTTGCCTCCCTCTCCATGAAGCCAGTCAAAAATTGTTTGCGTTCGAATGGGAAAACCCTAAAAGTGGTCGGAAGACCCAGCTCACTTGGACGGTGTTGCCACAAGGATTTAAAAATAGTCCTACCATTTTTGGGAATCAGCTTGCAAAAGACTTGGAATCCTGGGAAACCCCATCTGGGGAAGGAAAATTGTTGCAGTATGTAGATGATATCCTGATTGCCACGAAAACAGAGGAAGACTGTATGGCATGGACGGTGAGTCTGTTGAATTTCTTGGGACTCCAGGGATACCGTGTCTCCAAGAAGAAAGCCCAGGTAATGCAACGTAAAGTGAATTATTTGGGCTATGAAATTAGTGCGGGGCAGAGAACTTTGGGACAGGCCCGCAAAGAGGCAATATGCCAGACTCAGAGACCTCAGAGAGTAAAGGAGTTACGGACTTTTCTGGGAATGACCGGGTGGTGCCGATTGTGGATCTATAATTATGGACTGCTTGTTAAACCACTGTATGCTCTGACAGCTACTGAGCAGAAGCACCTTGAGTGGAACAAAGAGACCGAACGAGCCTTTGAGCTACTGAAAAAGGCGTTGATGTCGGCCCCGGCCTTAGGACTCCCAGATGTGAGTAAGCCGTTTCTTCTTTTCTCCCATGAGAAACAGGGTATTGCCCTGGGAATATTAGCACAAGATCTGGGTCCATATCGACGGGCAGTTGCCTATCTCTCTAAGCAGTTAGACGCCACTGCAAAGGGTTGGCCTGGATGCCTACGGGCGGTTGCAGCTGTGATACTGAACATACAGGAAGCCCGAAAGTTTACTCTGGGCCAGAAAATGACTGTTTTGGTGTCTCATACAGTATCAGCGGTACTGGAAGCAAAGGGTGGGCACTGGCTCTCTCCACAAAGGTTCCTGAGATATCAAGCTGTATTAGTAGAACAGGACGATGTGGAAATCGTGGTCACTAACATTGTCAACCCAGCTTCTTTTCTCAGTGGGAACACAGGAGAACCAGTGCACCATGACTGTTTGGAAACCATCGAAGCAACATATGCAAGCCGCCCAGACCTGAAGGATAGCCCCATGGAAAATGGGGAAAACTGGTTCACAGACGGGAGCAGTTATGTCTTAAATGGCAATCGACATGCGGGATATGCCATCACTACCAGTCAAGAGGTAATAGAATCAGGGCCTTTGCCCATGAACACCTCCGCACAGAAGGCAGAAATAATTGCCCTAACCCGAGCCCTGGAGTTGGCCCAGGGCAAAACTGTGAACATTTACACAGACTCAAAATATGCCTTCGGAGTTGTGCACGCACATGGAGCAATCTGGAAAGAAAGAGGACTATTGAACTCCCAGGGAAAAAATATCAAACATGCAGAAGAAATTTTGAAGCTACTAGAAGCTGTCCAGCTCCCTGAGAAAGTGGCAATTATGCATATTAAGGCACACCAGAGAGTGAGCTCCGATTTGGAGAAAGGGAATGAACTGGCGGACAGAGAGGCAAAACAAGTGGCCAAAATGAAGGTGAGAATAGAAGGGGCTCTAATTCCTGATAGGCAAATCTCTCTAGAAGGTAAGCCAGAATATACCAAGGAAGATCAGAAACTTATCACAGACTTGGAAGGGTCATATAACGAAGAGGGGTGGGCTTATACCCCACAGGGAAGACTAATTATTCCCTCTTGTTTACTGTGGCACTTGATACGGGAGGAACATAGAAAAAGGCATTGGGGAACAGAGGCTCTGTATAAACATTTGATAAGGGAAATCGTGGCTAGAAACTTATATACCACGGTGAGACAGGTGACTCAACAGTGTGACCTTTGCCTCCAGACTAATCCAAAAAATACTCCCAAACCAGAAATCGGCCAGATTGGGAAGGGCAATGGGCCTGGACAACAATGGCAGGTTGATTTTACAGAACTTCCAAGAAAAGGGGGGTATCGCTATTTGCTGGTATTAACTGATACCTTTTCAGGTTGGCCAGAAGCGTTCCCAACTAGGACAGCCAAGGCTCGGGAGGTAACTAAAGTATTGGTACAAGAGATAATACCACGTTTTGGGGTTCCAGCAACCATATCCTCTGATAGAGGACCACATTTTGTCTCAAAAATAGTACAACAAATTAGCCACCATTTAGGTATAGATTGGCAACTTCATACCCCGTATCGCCCTCAGTCGAGTGGCCAAGTAGAGAAAATGAATCACTTAATCAAACAGCAAATTGTGAAATTGGGACAAGAAGCAAACTTAACGTGGCCTCAGTCACTCCCTTTAGCCCTTCTGCATATACGAACGAGACCAAGGGCAAAGGAAGGACTGAGTCCCTTTGAAATTTTGTATGGACGACCCTATGGAATACAGAGGGGAATGTCTATGCAAGCTGGGGATGAAATTATGACTTCCTACATGGTGGCATTGGGCAAACAGCTCAATAAAATTGGAAAGCATGTAATTGGGACCCGGGGAAGAGGTCTAGATGAACCTGTGCATGATATACAACCTGGAGATTATGTATATGTAAAGTCTCTTGCAGAAAAAACCTTGGAACCACAGTGGGAAGGACCATACCAGGTACTCCTCACCTCCTTCACAGCAATCAAGATCAGAGAACAGAATGCCTGGATACACCACACTAGGGTAAAAAAGGCACCACAAAAACTCTGGACTTCTGAAGTTCAGGGACCCCTAAAGCTTAAACTGAGAAGGTAGAATGTGGATTAAGGTTTGTGTAATCCTGGTAAATCTACAAATGATGAACATAGCTGACAGTAAAAGAATTTACTAATTTTCTAGAAAAGGGGGGACTGAGAGAAGGAGTTAAAGAAATCTTAATAGATATGGCATTGATTAATTATTGCTGTGCATCCTAAGGAATCAAGTTGATAAATAGTGCTTAATGTTTTGTTAACTACTTGCTTAATAATTTGCTAACCATTGTGCAAACTATTTGAAGCAGAAAGTCTTGCAATTCTTCACGAAAGACAGTTCCCGGTAAGGACTAGGGGGGTCGCTTCAAGAACCAGCTAAAACCGACCCTGCAGCTTGAATGAAAGCCAAGGGATAACTGAGTTTGCGCAAGAACAAAAGGTTACTAGCGGTGACGAAGAGGAGTCACCTGCCTTCATCCCCACGACCCCCGACGACCACCACCAGGAGGCACTGCGCAAGCCCAGACAGGAGGAGTTTATGAAAATGACCCCTTGGGACTAATTTTAATACGAAGCGGGGATAGGTCATGCATATGTATAGGCGTATTGTGAAACTTTATGTATATGTAACATTTGGTTGTATAAATTTAAAGTGAGTTGCCATGTAAGGCGCGCACGGTTTTGGTGGGACTACCCCCCTGTGCTGCCCAGCGCTGAATAAACATACCTACTTTACAATCTTACAGATTGTGGAGTCCGTTTTCCGCACGTCACCGTGGATCTTGAACTCCACCGCGTCATGGTCACTGCAGCCAAGGCTGTCCATCAGTTTCACATCCCCCACCAGCCCCTCCCTGTTGGTGAGCACAAGGTCCAGCATGGCACCCCTCCTTGTCGGCTCCTCTATCGCCTGCAGGAGGAAGTTGTCGTCCATGCATTCCAGGAACCTCCTGGACTGCCTGTGCCCTGCCATGTTGTCTCTCCAACAGATGTCAGGGTGGTTGAAGTTCCCCATGAGGACCAGGGCTCGTGACCGCTGTGAGGCTGCTCCTATCTGGCTATAGAGCGCCTCGTCCGCTCTGTCTTCCTGGCCAGGCGGCCTGTAACAGACCCCCACCGTAACATCCCCCGTCCGTCCCTGTCCTCTGATCTTAACCCATAAGCTCTCTGTCAGCTCCTCCCCCATCCCCAGGCAGAGCTCCACGCACTCCAGCCGGTTGCTGACATAGAGAGCGACACCCCCTCCTCGTCTTCCCTGCTTGTCTTTTCTAAAAAGCCTGTACCCCTCCATGTTGACGCTCCAGTTGTAAGAGTCATCCCACCACGTCTCCGTGATGCCAACAAGGTCGTAGCCCTGCTCGCGTGCACGCATCTCCAGTTCTTCCTGTTTATTTCCCATGCTGCGTGCTTTGGCATAGAAACACTTCAGTAGGGCCCCCGATAAAACCGACTTGCTGGCTGGAGTGACAGGTGTTCTTTTGTTTCGCAGATTAGGTTTATTTGCACCTACCTGCGATCCTTCCCTGACTTCTGGGCGCTTGGTGCTGGCACTGGCGCCATGCCGATAGCCGTGGGCTGAACTGTGCTCCCCCTCCCCCAGCAACACTAGTTTAAAGCCCTCCGGACAAGTCCGGCAAGCCTACGTCCAAGCACAGTCTTCCCATTCTCGTTTAGGTGTACGCCATCCGGCCCTAGCAGCCCGGGCTTCTCAAAGCACGCCCCATGGTCAAGATACCCAAAGCCCTGGCTGTAACACCACTCCCTGAGCCACGAGTTGACTTGCCAGATACGCCTGGCCCTTTCAGGCCCCTGCCCTTCGACCGGGAGGATAGAGGAGAATACCACTTGAGCCCCAGAGTCTTTGACTGTAGAACCCAGGGCTCTGAAATCCCTTTTGATGTTTCTTAGGCTGCTGCTAGCTGTGTCGCTGGCCCCCACATGAAAGACCAGTAACGGATAATAGTCTGTGGGCCGTATGAGGCCAGGTATTCTCTTGGTAACATCTCTGACACGAGCCCCCGGGAGACAGCACACCTCCCGAGAGAGTGGATCAGGTCGGCAGATGGGTGCCTCCGTCCCCCTCAGGAGAGAGTCACCCACTACTACCACTCGCCTCTTTTTCTTGGAAGCACTGGTAATCACGCGAGCCGGTCGGGCTACCTCGCACGGCTCCAGTGCCTCCCCCGAGGTGCTGGGTCTTACTTCTTCGGTCTGCAGAGCAGCAAAGCGGTTCTGCAGGGGCACCTCGGGTTTCTGGGGAAGCTTCTTCTTCCTCCTGTTGCGTTTTATCCTTGCAGTTTTCCATTGGTTGGCATCTTCTCCCTGATTGCTTATGTTGTGTGTAGGTGGGGGGGGTTTTGATTGGTTCACTGGGTGTTGCGGTTCCGGTGCAGACTGCACCTGGAACCAGGCATCCAGCTCCCTCTCAGCCTCCCTGATGTCACACAGCCTCCTGACCACCTCCTGCAGCTCAGCCACCTGCCGCAGGAGCTGCTCCACCTGGGCACACCTTCTGCAGTCAGGGCTGCCGCCTGCCCCTGCCCCGAGAGTAGGGTCCAGGCACTGCCTGCAGCCCGAGGTCTGCACCGCAGCCTCCCCCCTCGGCTGCTCCGTCTGCACGGAGGCATCGACCGCCGCAGGGGGTGCCGGTGCAGACCTTCCGGCCGGAGGCGCAGCCTTTGTTCTCAGGCGGGTGTTGACCATGTCGCCCTGAGAGCCGTGAATCACCAGGTGAGTCACCAAGTGAGAGGCGTGAATCACCCAGTGCCCCGGGGCGGCGCCCTCCCTGCGCTAACTGCCGTGGCACGTCCTGGTCGCCGCGCTCCGGGTCGCTGGCGCTCCCTAGGCCCTGCTTTATACGGGGAGAGGGGCCGGACCGCCGGTGCCCCCTGGCTCCGCCCACGTCTCGTCAGCCGCTCTCGCGCGAGCTGCGGGCTCCTGGCGCCTCGCTCCGCTCCCCCATGAGCTTCCCTGCTTCGGGAATCCCCTGGCTGCGCTGCACTGTGCCGCGCCGCTGCGAATCGTGCCGACTCCGAGCTGTTGCCTCGGCGACTTCTACTTGTAGAAGAAAATTGAGTAAAAAGCATGTAGACATAATGGGTGCCACAGGGAAAGCTGAAAATAAATTTTTCTTTCAACCTTTAACTTTTAAGGTGGGTAAACAATGGGGAATTCACCAATTTTTACATATAACACAGTGTCCTGTTGCCTTATTGGGGAGAGATTTATTGAGCAAATTGGAAGCACAAATTAGTTTTTAAAACTGTGAAATTCAATCAAATATTCCTTAATCAAAAGCCAGAGAGGCAAGAATTTATATGTTACAGACAACTCCAGAGCCATGTGAAATCCCTCAAGAAGTGAGAAGGCAGTAACTCCTTTGGTGTGGGCTGGTGAAGTTCCTGGACGTTCAAAAGCAGCAGAACTGGTAAAGATTTTTCTGAAGGAAAGCACCAAACCAGTAAGACAAAACCAGTACCCTTTAAAATCAGAAGCTAGAAGAGGCCTTGAGAAAATAATTGAAAATTTTTTAAAATATCGACTATTAGTCGAATGTGAATCAGAATTCAATACTCCCATTTTACCTGTGAAAGAGCCAGAAGGTGAGGAATATAAGTCAGTACAAGATTTAATAGCAATGAATTTGATAGTTCAGGATATTCATCCTGTAGTGGCAAACCCGTATACCTTGTTGACAGCTTTAAAAGAAAATCACAAGTGGTTCACTATATTAGATTTGAAGGATGCCTTTTTCTGTATTCTTCTTGACAAAAATAGGCATATTTTGCCTTTGAGTGGGAAAATCTCAGAACTGGATAGAAGACTCAGCTCACCTGGACAGTTTTACCTCCAGGATTTAAAAATAGCCCAACAATCTTTGGAAAACAATTGGCTAAGGAATTAGAAACATGCAAAAAATTTATCCTGAAGGACTGGTGTTGCAATATGTAGATGATATTTTAATAGCCACAGAAACCAGAGAAGAATATTTCGACTTGACTACTAACCTGCTAAATTTCTTGGGCCAAAGTGATTACAGAGTTTCCAAGAAGAAAGCACAGATTGGAAAAGAGACTGTCATGTGTTTGGGATTTGAAATCAGACAGGGACAAAGACGACTTGGAAATGAGAGAAAGGGGGAGATTTGCCAAATGCCGGAGCCAAAAGGAGCTAGAAGCTGCAAACATTTCTGGGAACGGTTGGATGGTGTCACCTGTGGATTCCTAATTATGGACTGTTGGTAAAACCTTTATATGAGACTTTAAAGGAATCTAAGGAGAGGCCTCTCGTGTGGGGACCTGAAGCTCGAAAGGCATTCCAGAATGTAAAAGTAGCTCTGATGTCTGCTCCTGCTCCAGGGTTGCCTGATTTAACCAAACCCTTTGAACTGTTTGTGCATGAAAGACAACATTTAACTCTGAGACCTTTCTCAGAAAAAAGGAGAATGAAGAAGACCAGTTGGTTATTTCTCTAAACAACTGGACAATGTTAGCCAAGGATGACCAGGTTGTCTACGAGCTGTAGCAGCAACTGTCCTCCTGATTCAAGAAGCTCGTAAGTTGACAATGGGACAGCCAAGAACAATTTATGTACCGCATATGGTACTTTCTGTTCTGGAACAGAAAGGAGGACACTGGTTATCCCCAAGCAGGATGCTCAAATATCACATTGTCCTGTTGGAACAAGATGATGTCAAATCGAAAACAACTACAACAATAAATCCTGCCACCTTTTTAAATGTAGTAGCAGAAGAAGTCGTTCTAAGTCACGACTGTCTACAGATCATCGAACAAGTTTACTCCAGTAGAAGTGACCTTAAGAGTGAAACTATACCTGACCCAGAATTGGAGATATTTACTGATGGAAGCAGCTTCATGAGAAATGGGAGAAGATTGGCTGGATATGCAATAACAACAACAAACTCAGTTATTGATGCAAGGCCGCTTCCAGTGAATGCCTCAGCACAAAAGGCTGAATTGATAACCCTCATAGAAGCCCTAAAATGGATAGAAGATTAAAAAAGTGCCTATATGGACTGATTCAAAGTATGCTTTTGGAGTAGTACATGCCCATGGAGCCACATGGAAAGAAAGAGGAATGCTGACAGCACAAGGAACATCTGTTAAACACCGAGAAGAAATTCTTCAATTGCTCCAAGTGGTGCAGAAGCCCAAAGAAGTTGCAATTACGCATTGCAAAGCCCACCAATTTGGGAACTCCCCAGGGAATATTGGAAATAGATTAGCCGGTCAAACGGCAAAGGAGATAACAGAAAGACGCATCATGACAATAATACCAGTTAAAGAAATGAGATTCAAACAACAAACCCCAAACTGCAGTAAGGCTGATTTGGAATTAGCTAAATCACTTAATTAAAATAAAAATTGAAAATGATGGATGATTACTCCTAATAATCAAGTTGTGGACTCACAGCAATCAATGCTGAAAACATAGAGAAATTCATTGGGAAATAGAGGCAATGATCAGTGATTTAAGGAGACAGGTGATTAGTGTTAGGATGACAAAATTAGTGAAATCAGTAATAAAAAGGTGTGAAATTTGTTTAAATAATAATCCTAGAAATATTAAACAACCACCCCCAGGAACCACATATAAAGGCAACTCACCTGGAAATTATTGGCAGATTGATTTTTCAGAATTGCCACAACAAAATGAATATAGATATCTATTGGTATTAGTAGATATGGCCAAAAGTTTTTCCCTGTCGCACCAATAGGCAAGAGAGGTGGCTAAAAATCTGTTAAAAGAAATAATACCACTGTTTGGAATCCCAAAAAGAATGTTATCAAATAGAGGTCCTCATTTTGTAGCTGAGATTATTCAATATTGAGCAAAATTCTGGGAATACAATTGCATTTACACACTCCTTGAAGGCCACAATCTAATAGATAAGTAAAATTTGTCAGGAAACATCTTTAAAATGGCCTCATGCTCTTCCTTAAGCACTTTTGAGAATCAGGATTCAACCCAGATCTAAGACTAAAATTAGTCCATATGAGTTAATGTATGGAAAACCTGTCCTGGTTTCAGCAGGGATAGAGTTAATTTTCTTCTCAGTAGCTGGTGTGTTTTGGATTTCGTGTGTGAAGAATGTTGATAAAAACATTCTGATTATACGAGTTGTTGTTAATGAGACCAAGGACACTGTCTGGCTTTCCAAGTCTCGTTAACATGCAGATGTGGAAAGCTGGGCAAAAGACAGACAGAATAATTGATCCAAACTGGCCAAAGAGAGTATTCCATGCCATAAACGTCATGCTCAGTATATAAGTGGGGGTTGCCCATGGGAGGGGGCATTCCTTTCGGGTATTCCTTTCGGACATTCTTTTTGGGTATCCGTTCGGGCACCCTTGGCATCCTTTTCTTCTCTCTTGCTTGCTGGCATCGTTCCCTCTACCTTGCTAGCTTGCTCTTCCCCCACTTTGCTTGCTGCTTGGTGTTGTTCCTGTGATCGCTGCTCAGGACGGGCTGCGTCGGACATCGGGTGGTGAGAAATTGGACATTGTTCATTTTGTATATTTTGTATATATTAATATCCTTATATCCTGTTAGCTTTGTAGTTTTTAGTATTTTTAGTAAACTGTTTTTATCTCAACCCACGAGTTTTCCTTTCTTCCCAATTTCTCTCCCCCGTCCCACTGGGTAGGGGGAGGGTGAATAAGAAACTGTGTGGTGATCCGGGCTAAACCACCACAGTCTTTTTGACGCCCTGTCGTAGTTCAGCCCCGATCAGGACCAGACTACGCAGTCTCTCTCTCGCTCCCCCCACCCTCTGAGAGAACAGGGAGAGAAAATATAAGGAAAACGGCTCAAGGTTTGAGATAAGGACAGGGAGAAATCCTTAAAGTTACCGTTACGGGCAAAACAGACTCGACTTGGGGAAAACTATTCATTTATTTCTAAAATTAGCAGGAGAATGAGACAGGGAACAAGATAACCTCCCCCCACCCCTCCCTCTTCCCGGGCTTAACATTATCTCTACTACCTTCCCCTCCCGAGCGGCATGGGGGGGGAAAGGGAATGGGGGTCGTGGTCAGTTCATCACGCGTTGTTTTACGCCGCTGTATCATCGTCGGGGGAAGAACTCCTCACATTCCTCCTCTGCTCCAGCGTGGGGTCCCTCCCACGGGCCACAGTCCTTCGTGAAACTGCTCCGGCGTGGGTCATCTCTTCCACGGGGTGCAGTCCCTCTAGAACAGCTGTCCCAGCGGGCCCTCCATGGGCCACAGCCTCCTTCAGGCCTCCACCTGCTCCGGCGTGGGGTCCTCCACGGGCTGCAGGTGGATCTCTGCCCCTCCGTGGACCTCCATGGGCTGCAGGGGGACAACCTGCTCCACCATGGTCTTCACCACGAGTTGCAGAGGAATCTTGGCCAGAAGCCGTATTACTCCTCCCCCTCCTTCTTCACTGACCTTGGCGTCTGCAGCCATTCCTCACAACAGGCTGGCAGACGCCTCTCAGGATCCTTTTTACATCTTATTCACTTCTCATCTCCTCTCCACTTCTTGCAGCCAGGCTGGGCCGAGTTGGGCCCAGTCGGCTGCCCGGCGGGAGGCCAGAGGGTGAGGCCTGCAAGGCCCATGAGGCTCGCGCCTCCCCCTCTCTGCCCCCCGCTCAGCTGCTTCACATCTTCTTCTCTTTTTTTTCTGTTTTCCCCTACTTAAATACGTTATTGCAGAGGCGTTATCACGGGACATTCTGCTACCAATTGGCTCGGCCTTGGCCAGCAGCGGGTCCGCCCTAGGCCCGGCCGAGTCCACTGAACAAAGGGGAGCGACTTCTAGCAGTTTCCTACAGAAGCTACCACCTTAGGCCACCCCTCACTAACAAAACCAGAACACGCCCAATGTGGGGCTCGAAGGGGCCTCACTAGATCAGTCGTGAGATCATCAGACCTTAGTCTGAGGATTCAAGATTCAAGCCCCGGTCAGTCCCGAAGGGTTGAGATAAGGACAGGTTTTAACACAGTGTGTTGAAAACAGATTTGTTACAAGTGTTCATTAAGCTGGTTTGGTCATCGCTGGTCACAATGTTGTTTTATTTGTTCTTGCAGTTGTTTTTAGAGCTGTACTGGATAGCACCCTACTTGCCGTTTTTTCTGTTTGTCGGTGTTTGTGCACGGTTTATCAATGATGTGTGTTGGATCAAAGGTATCGGTCTGCTGTGCTATGTGGCACTGATTTGTTTAGTGAGATTGCTGGTAACAGGACCATTTTCATATCTGTACTCAATGGCGGCGGGCAGCGTGCAGACCAAGGAGGCAGAGGCAGCTCCACCCGGGTATTTCGGGAGCCATCTTGTTGGTGTTGTTTGGAACTATACCTGTTGTTTTGTTCCGGGAAGCCAGGCCGCGGGGGGAACATCTGTTTACAGCTTTCCCCACCTCACCAAGCTAATTTCAACAGCTTTTGAGAATTTTGAATACCCTTTTGATACCCCTACCACCGTGTTCATGGTGACAAGTCTCTTGCAGCTATCTCAGATCTTGATATTGATTAAGTTTAAACAATTTTTTAAAAGTATTATGGCTCCTCCAACCCCTGCAACAGACACTGTGGCTACTCAAACCTCTGCAAGCAGTACCAAAGAGAAACTGAAAAACCAATCTACACCAGTATCAGTTGCCCCTGTACAAAAGAAATACACCAAAAAATCAGTTCACATAGTGAAAAATGATGATGAACCAGGGCCGTCATATGATCAGGGAGAGGCAGAAGGGGAGGTAGTCACCCGATCCCTATCACTGAGTGAGCTGCGAGATATGCAAAAAGATTTCAGCCGTAATCAAGGTGAGCAACTTGTCACCTGGTTGCTCCGATGCTGGGACAGTGGGGCCAGTAGCCTGGAATTAGAAGGCAGGGAAGCCAGGCAGCTGGGATCCCTGTCTAGGGAAGCAGCCATTGACAGGGCGATTGGAAGAGAGTCAGCAGCCTGCAGACTCTGGAGGTGACTCCTGTCAGGTGTGAGGGACAGGTATTTCTTTAAGGAGATGCCACCAGTACGTGCAGTGGCTAACCAGCTCCGACAATATGAAGACAATCTCTCTTCCCCGATGCGGGCCTGTGTCTTGGCTATAGAAAGACTGACTGAGAAATCTGAAAGCCAGTTTGAAAAACTGTTAGAAAAACTATCTGAGGTGTGTCAGAAACTTGAAGATTCTTGCTCCCCACCTGCACGGACTAATATCTCAGCTATTAGAAGAAGACCTCATCCTCCTCCTGCTCAAGGGAGACGGTACACCCGACGAGATGACCTATGGTTTACCTTGCGTGACCAAGGAGAGGATATGAGGAAGTGGGATGGAAAGCCTACCTCGGCCCTAGAGGCACGTGTACGTGAGTTGTGAGGTAAAACGATCACAAAGGGAGGTTCTTCCAGGCAATTTGCTGCTCCAGTCTCCAGTGGGCAGTTCCCCAGACAGCGTAGAAGGGCTGATCTCACCTCTGATCCTATGGAAGAGACTTCTGATTCATATTCACAGAAAGTGAATAGAAAATATTATGAACAGGACTAAAGGGTCCCTCCCTCCAGCCAGGTGGAGGAGAGGGACAACAGAGTTTATTGGACTGTATGGATTAAGTGGCCTGGCACATCAGACCCACAAAAGTATAAAGCTCTAGTAGACACTGGTGCACAGTGTACCCTAATACCATCAAGCTACATAGGGGAACCCATTTGTATTTCTGGAGTGACAGGAGGATCCCAACAGCTGACTGTATTGGAGGCTGAAGTACGTTTGACTGGGAATGAGTGGCAGAATCACCCCATAGTGACTGGCCCAGATGCTCCATGCATTCTTGGTATAGATTACCTCAGGAGCGGGTATTTCAAAGACTCAAAAGGGCACCGGTGGGGCTTTTGGTATAGCCACCATGGAGACAGAGAAAAATAAACAGCTGTCCATCTTGCCCAGACTTTCAAAGGACCCTTCTGTTGTGGGAAAGCTGAAGGTTGAAGAACAAAAGGTACCAATTGCTACCACTACAGTGCACCGGCGGCAATATCGCACCAACCGAGACTCCACAATCCCCATCCTCAAGCTGATTCGTCGACTGGAGAGCCAGGGAGTGATCAGCAAGTCCCGCTCACCCTTTAACAGTCCCATATGGCCAGTGCGAAAATCTAATGGAGAATGGAGACTAACAGTGGACTACCGTGGCCTAAATGAGGTTACACCACCAATGAGTGCTGCCGTGCCGACATGCTAGAACTTCAGTATGAACTGGAGTCAAAAGCAGCCAAGTGGTATGCCACCATCGATATTGCCAATGTGTTCTTCTCCATTCCTTTGGCACCAGAATGCAGGCCACAGTTTGCTTTCACTTGGAGGGGGGTCCAGCATGGGGTCCCTCCCACAGGCTACAGTCCTTCATGAACTGCTCCTGTGTGGGTCATTTCTTCCACAGGGTGCAGTCCTTCCAGAACAGCTGCCCCAGCGGGCCCTCCATGGGCCACAGCCTCCTTTGCTTGCATCCACCTGCCCCAGCGTGGGCTCCTCCATGGACTGTAGGTGGATCTCTGCTCCTCCCTGAGCCTCCATGGGCTGCAGAGGGACAGCCTGCTTCACCATGGTCTTCACCACAGGCTGCAGGGGAATTCTGGTGAGGAGCAGCATTACTGCTCCCCCTCCTTCTTCACTGTCCTTGGCATCTGCAGCCATTCCTCTCATTAAAAAATCTTCACAATTGGCTCAGGCAGACACCTCTCAGGTTCTCTTCACATCTCTCCACTTCTTGCAGCCAGGCCGGGCCGAGCCGAGTCGGGCCCGGTCGGCCCCCCGGCAGGAGGCCAGAGGGTGAGGCCTGCAAGGCCCACAAGGCTCGCGCCTCCCTCTCTCTGCCCCTGCTCAGTGTCTTCACATCTTCTCTCCTCCTTTTTTTTTTTTTTTAATTTATTTTTCCCCTTCTTAAATACGTTATCGCAGAGGCGGTATCAGGAAACATTCTGCTACCAATTGGCTGTGTGAGGGATTTCAGTGATGGTCCATGTAGGGCCACTGTGGGAAATTACAAGCTGCACACAGCTGTGAGAACGCGACCTTGGAGAGGGGAGCTAAGAGGGTTTTTATTGAACAGTATGTTGCTGTTATCCAGGAACCGCTGTTAGCCAGCAGGGCACGTACTTGGCAGGCCTTGTTGCATGCGCTGGCCATGTGTGCATCAGCACCTGGTCAGTACTCTTCCACTGAATCTGCTGAGGGTATAAACAGAGGTGGCTCAGAGCGGAGGGAAAGAGAAAGGACCCAGAGCACACTCTACGAACAACAGGGGATGCCCTGAAGGTGCTGCGCCTACCTCCCTTCTCTGCTCTGACCCCGCTGATCATCATCCTCCTGCTCAGCGGTGTCTCCGGCTTAGTTGGGTTGGTAAGACTCTCATAAAGGGAAAACAATACACTAGTAACTGCTTATGCTAGGAACTGCTTATGCAAGGCTATAACAGAGCAATAAATACTGTTGTGCTTTTAAATATCATATGCTGGGTGAACTTTGTGCATAGGAATCCTACGAACTGGGTACATTGGCTCAGCCCTGGCCAGCAGCAGGTCCACCCTAGGCCCGGCCGAGTCCACTGAACAAAGGGGAACAACTTCTAGCACCTTCTTACAGAAGCTACCACCGCCCCCCCACCCCCCCCCACCCCCCCCCCCATAAAACCAGAATAAAAAGCTACGCAGAGTTGGGCTATAAAGGTACCTAAGGGGTTAGAGTCCCCAGGGGTTCAAGTCCCCATTGTACACCCGGGTTTGAGAAGTGGTTTGAGTCCTCAACTTGGTTAACTGTCTTGATTGGTTCCTGAGTTTTGGTTTGGTTACTGAAACTACGGATTTGGTTTTGTGGTTTTGGATCAGATAGCTGTTTTGTAACTCACATTTAGTATTGGTGGGGAATCATCTAAGGGAGGCCTCCTGAAAAAGTCACCTTTGGGGTGTATCTCAAAACAATGGAGACAGATTGCCAGATGCCCAGGTGGGGTCGCAATGAGGGAAAATTTGATTACAATATTGTAATCAATGGTGGCCAGTATATAAATTGGATGATGGGGAAAAGTGGCCTATGAATGGTACACTAGATTATAACACCTTATTGCAATTAATGTTGTTTTTGAGAAGAGAAAGGAAGTGGGATGAAGTGTTATATGCTGGTATGTTCTTTACTTTGAGGAGACATCTGGAATGTCAAAAGAAATGCAGTATAAATCTTGCACCTAGTGATTCTCCTGTTTTCGCTTTGGAAAAGAAGGGTAAAACTTTGAAAAGATGTTGTTCTGCCTGTAGCATAGGTCAAAGATGTTTAAAGGTTTCAGAGCAGGAGGAGGATGATATTGATTTATTGGTGGCCCCTGAATGAAGGTTGGGAACCCTAAATACTCGGTATGATGGTCCAGGGACAGAAAATAGGGGAAGCTGTGAAAGTTATCACCATCAAGGGAGTGAGTCAGTCTTGTGGGCTGAAGGTTTCAGCCCAATAGCAAGACGAACGAAGGGCAGACAAGGGGAAGTTATACAGGCACCCCTGCGGCAAGCTGTGGGTAATGAGGGATCGGTAACTGTGAAAGTTTTGTTTTCAATTACTGATCTTAATAATTGGAAACTGGCTGCTGAGAGTTATAGAGATGATCTGGATAGGGTAGCTAGTGCGTTTGAAATGATGATTAAAACCCAAGACCCTGATTGGAAGGATATTGAGGCAATTATGCAGATTTTGTTTGATAGCACAGAAAAATAAATGGTTTGAAAAACAACTAGAACACAAGTGGAAGCGCAAGCTGCTTCAGGAACTTTGCAAGGGACCATTGAGGTCCATTTTCCCTCTGTTGATCCAAATTGAGACCCAAATATACCAATATCAAGGCATCTTCTGAACCAATCTAAAAAATTTATTTTGTTCGGCATTCGAAATGCAATACCTAAGGCTATTAATTGGTCCAAATTATACTAAATTAAACAAGATTGGAAAGAATCTCCTACTGACTTTATGAATGAATTAAAAGAAGCTGCTCATCAATATACAACTATAGACCCTGATTCAGAAGAGGGAAGAAGTCAATTAGCTCCTTTGTTCATAGCGCAGTCATGGGATGATATAAGGAAAAAGTTACAAAAATTACAAGGAAATGACACCTGAGATCTAGGTAAACTATTAGATGTAGCCTGGACCATGTATAGGAACAGGGAGAGACAAAAGGAAATGGCAAATAGTAGGTTAATAGCAGTGTTGGAGGGCGGACAAAGAAGAGGATTGTACCCTGGGAGGGGCCGGGGAAGGGGAGGTTTTAAGCCATTACAAAATCCCAGGCCCCATCTGGGAGGAAACCAATGTGCTTGGAAAACAATGGGTTACTCACCAATACTTGCCAAATTCTCTGAAATCTTTATTGGGCAGAGATTTGCTTGAAAAAGTAGAAGCTGAAATCAAATTCAAGGATGGGGAAGTTAAAATTTTAATCCCAGAATCTAAATATGTGGAAGCCACAGCCTTGTTGTTACAGGATATAAATCCCAAAAAGGATGAGGTACCTCAAGAAATAAAAGATGCAGTGATTCCCATCATTTGGGCAGGAGAAGTTCCAGGAAGATCCAAAAGAGTGGAACCAGTAAGAATTGATCTAAAACCAGGATCATCACCGGTAAGAATTAAACAATATCCTTTAAAACTAGAAGCGAGAATTGGCCTGGTACCAATAGTTCAGAAATTTCTGAAATACAAATTACTGGTAGAATGCGAGTCAAAGTATAATACACCTATCAGTAAAGAAAGATGACGGGAAAGATTACCGTTTAGTTCAAGATCTTAGAGCAATAAATCAGATAGTACAAGACATACATCCAGTGGTTGTGAACCTGTATACATTACTAACTGCCCTCACTCTAGTGAGCAAGGTTGGTGTACAGTTTTAGATTTAAAAGATGCCTTTTTCTGCATTCCTCTTGATTCTGAAAGTCAGGAACTTTTTGCCTTTGAGTGGGAAAATCCTGAAACAGGGCGAAAGACACGATACACTTGGAGAGTTCTACCACAAGGTTTCAAGAACAGCCCAACCATTTTTGGAAATCAGATGTCAAAATAATTGGAAATCTGGAGGAAAGAAAACAGACGGGGAACTGTACTACAATATGTAGATGACATCTTAATTGCAGCAGAAACTTGAGAACAATGTTTTTCTCTGATCATAAGGTTTTTAATTTTTTTTTAATTAGTGGATACCATGTATCAAGAGAAAAGGCACAGATTGCCTGAGAAACAGTCATCTACCTGGGCTTTGAAATTCTAAAAGGGCAGAGATGATTAGGAATGGAACGAAAAGAAACTATTTGCCGCCTCCCCAAGCCACATACACCAAGAAAACTGCGAGCATTTCTAGGCATGGTAGGATGGTGCCGCCTGTGGATTGCGAATTATGGATTGTTGGTAAAACCCCTATATGAATTACTAAAAGACTCCCAAAGAGGCAGCCTTGAATGGACAAATGACAGCAGAGCTGCGTTCAAACAACTAAAACAGGCTCTGATGAGAGCCCCTGCCTTGGGATTGCCAGACCTGACTAAATCTTTTGAACTTTTCACTTATGAGTGATGAGGAGTAGCACTAGAGGTCTTGGCAGTTTCTAGGGGGACAACAAAGAGCAGTAGCATATTTCTCCAAACAATTGGACAATGTAAGCCAAGGATGGCCTAGCTGCCTCAAAGCAGTAGCAGCCACAGTATTGTTAATTCAAGAGGCCCGCAAACTTACTTTAGGACAAAAGATCACTGTGTGTGTACTGCATATGATAATCACAGTTTTAGAACAAAAAGGGGGACATTGGTTGTCTCCCAGTCATATGCTAGAGTACCAGGTGGTATTACTAGAACAAGATTATATTAATCTTAAGAATACTTCAGTCGTTAGTCCTGCTGTGTTCCTCTCCACTGATGAAGTAGAAAGTCCACCAGAACATGATTGCTTACAGACAGTGGAAGAAACTTACACTAGCCGCTCAGATGCAGGAAGCTGGGAGAGAGACAGACAGAACAATTGACCCAAACTGGCCAAAGAGAGCGTTCCGTGCCATAAAGGTCACGCTCAGTATATAACTGGGGGTTGCCCATGGAGGGGCATCCATTTTCTATCTCTCTCACTCACTGGCATCGTTCCCCCTACCTTGCTGGCTCCCTTTCACTCCTTTGCTTGCTGCTGGGTTTTGTTTCCGTGATCGCTGCTCGGGATGGGCTGTATCGGTCATTGGGACATGAGGTTGTGAGAAATCCTGCATTGTTCCTTTTGTATATTTTAGTATCCTTATATTCTGTTATTATTGCAGTTTTCCTTTGCTATTCTAGTAAATTTTCTTCATCTCAACCCACGAGTTTTCCTTTCTTCCCAATTTCTCTCCCCCATCCCGCTGGGGAGGGGGAGGGTGAGCGAGAAACTGTGTGGTGACCAGGGCTAAATCATCACAACAGTGCACAAGGGGGTTTTCCATACCGGGGAATGTCAGGGGAAGCCACCAAGACTCACCAGGATCCTGCAGCTCCTACGACAGCAGCTGATGAGACCTGGATGGCACCAGGCACAATGGCAACCAAGTCTCCCCACACATATAAATCCAGCCCTTAGGAAGTGCCAGTGACCAGGACGGACAAACAGGGCGTGGTGTGTCAGCAAGGGTGTGGTGTGGCAGTTTGCATGGAAGGGCATGCAGGAAGGGCATCTCCTCTCTGAAGGAGAGGCATTCCACTGGGCAAGTGGGAGACCTGAAGTACACATAACCCAGCATCTGAGCACTGTTCTGCAATCAACCGCACAGGCCAAGGGCACTCATCCTACCTGACCTTCAAGGCAGAATGGTGGGCACTCACCTGAGAGCAAAGGCTGCAGCTCCGGCTGAGAGGTCTGCACCAGCTACCCCAGCGGTAGCCAATGCCTCACGCAGATGGTGCTGCTAATGGAGAGGCTGCAGTGCAGACCTCGGGCTGCAGGAAGTGCCTGGATCTTGCTCCAGGGGCAGGGACAGGCAGCAGCCCTGCCTGCAGAAGGTGTGCCCAGGTGGAAGAGCTCCTGTGGCAGTGGCTGAGCTGCAGGAGGCAGTCAGGAGGCCGCGTGACATCAGGGAGGCTGAGAGGGAGCTGGATACTTGGCTCCAAGTGCAGTCTGCACTGGAACCACAGCCCCCAGTCAAACAGTCAAAAACTCCCCCACTGGTACACACAGAAAGGAGGGAGGCCAATGATGGAAGAGGAATGCAGAGGTAGATTCAGATTAGATATTAGGAAGAAATTTTTTACACTGAGGGTGGTAGAACACTGGAACAGGTTGCCCAGAGAGGTGGTGGATGCCCCATCCCTGGAAACATTCCAGGCCAGGTTGGACAGGGCTCTGAGCAACCTGATCTGGTTGGAGATGTCCCTGCTCCTTGCAGGGGGGTTGGACTGGATGACCTTTAAAGGTCCCTTCCAACCCTAACCATTCTTGATTCTATGATTCTAATGGAAGCTTGCAAAGGCAAGGACCAGCAGGAGGAAGAGACTTCCCCCGAAGCCTGAGGTGCCCTTGCAAAATCGCTTCACCACTCTGCAAATCGAAGAGGAAAGACTTAGCACATCAGGAGAGACGCTGGAGCTGAGCAAGGTAGCCTGACCTGTTCCCCATATAACAACCAGTGCAACCAAGAAGAGGCGGCGGGTGATAGTAGTGGGTGACTCTCTTCTGAGAGCTATGGAGGCACCCATTTGCGTTCCAACACACTCTCTAGAAAGGTGTGCTGCTTACTAGGAGCTCGTGTATCAAGGATGTCACCGAGAGACTACCAAACCTCATACAGTCCACAGACTATTATCCACTGCTGGTGTTTCATGTCAGCACAAGTGATGCAGTCAGGAGCAGCCTGAAAACTATCGAGAAAGATTACAGAGCCCTAGGAGCAATGGTAAAGGACTCTGAGGCACAGGTGGTTTTTTTCAATCATCCTGGTCAAAGGGAAGAGGCCTGAAAAGGCCAGTCAAATCCAGTAAATCAACAAATGGTTACAGGACTGGTGCTACAGCCAGGGGTTCAGCTACTTAGACCATGGGACTCACTTTGAGAAACCTGGTCTCCTGGGGACTGATGGAGTCCATCCGTCAGAGAAGGGGAAGAGCATCTTCAGTCATAAGGTTTGCCAAGCTGAGGAAGTCCGCTTTAAACTAAAGTTGCTGGGGGAGGAGAACCTCAATCCATCCCACTACTGTCAGCTTGATGCCAGTGCCAGCAACAGGTGCCCAGAGCCTGGAGAAAGTTCACAGGTCAGCAGGAGAGCACCTAAAGTGGGGCACAAAGGAATTCCAGCCACTCCAGCCAGTTTCATTGAGGGCCAAACTTAAAAGCTTCTGTGCTAATGCACGTAGCATGGGGAATAAACAAGAGGACACATGCGCGCGCCTGCACAACTATGACCTTATTGACATCACAGAGATGTGGTGGGATAGCTCCTATGACTGGAGTGTTGGAACAGAGGGATATAGGCTCTTTAGGAAGGACAAGCAGGGGAAATGAGGAGGAGGTGTCACCTCTATATCAATGACCAGCTGGAGTGCATGGAGATGGAGGAGGAGCTGACAGAGAGCTTAATGGGTCAGGATTAGAGGGAGGGCAGGGACAGGGGACATGACAGTGGGGGTCTGTTACAGGCCACCTGACCAGGAAGACTGAGCGGATGAGGCCCTCCATAGACAGATAGGAGCAGCTTCACATTCACAAGCCCTGGTCCTTATGGGGGACTTCAATCACCCTGATATATGTTGGAGGGACAATACAGCAGGGCACAAGTAATCCAGGAGGTTCCTGGAATGTGTGGATGGTAACTTTATTCTCCAAGTGATAGAGGAGACAAAGACGAGAGGTGCTATGCTGTACGCTCAGACAAAAATGCCAGGTAACCTGCATGGATGAACAAGGAGCTCCTGGACAAACTCAAGCACAAGAAGAAAACCTATAGAGGGTGGAAGCAAGGAAAGGGAGACTGGGAGGATTACAGAGAGATTATCCGAGTGGCCAGGGATCAGGTAAGGCAGGCTAAAGCCCTGACAGAATTAAATCTGGCCAGGGATGTCAAGGACAACAAAAAAAGTTTCTATAGGTACATCAGGGATAAAAGGAAGACCGGGGAAAATGTGGGCTTTCTCCATAAGGAAACAGGAGACCTGGTTACCTGGGACGTGGAGAAGGCTGAGGTACTCAACTACTTTTTGGCCATCCAGAGGGACCTGGACAGGCTGAAGAGGTGAGCCTGTGCAAACTTCATGAAATTCAACCAGGCCAAGTGCAAGGTCCTGCACATGGGTTTGGCAATCCCAGGCACAAATACAGGCTGGGTGGAGAATGGATCGAGACCAGCCCTGAGGAGAGGGACTTGGGAGTGCTGGTTGGGGAGAAGCTCAACCTGAGCTGGCAATGTGCCCTTGCAGCCCAGAAGGCCAACCACATCCTGGGCTGCATCAAGAGAAGCGTGGCCAGCAGGTCAAGGGAGGTGATTCTGCCCCTCTACTCTGCTCTGGTGAGACCACACCTGGAGCATTGTGTCCAGTTCTGGAGCCCCCAACATCAGAAGGACATGGACCAGTTGGAGAGGGTCCAGAGAAGGGCCACAAAGATGATAATAGGGCTGGAGCACCTCTCCTATGAGGACAGGCTGAGAGAGTTGGGGCTGTTCAGCCTGGAGAAGAGGAGGCTCCAGGGAGATCTTATAGTGGCCTTCCACTACCTAAAGGGGTCTTATAAGAAAGATGGGGAGAACCTTTTTAGCAGGTCCTGTTGTGATAGGACAAGGGTTAATAGTTTTAAAGTAGAAGGAGGTAGATTTAGACTAGATATAAGGAAAACTTTTTTTTTTTTATGCTGAGAGTGGTGAAACACTCAAACAGATTGCCTAGAGAGGTGGTGTTTTACCTCAGAGCAGGATCAGCACAAAAGGTTCAAATACCACAATACTCCACAAAATTAAGTTTTACCTGATTTATTCAAATAGAGAAGGTAATAAAGGATTAGTAGTGATTATCAACAGATTAACAGCAATAGCATTTAAAGGTAATGCATCTAATCATTGCTACATGAAAATAAGTACAGTGATTAAGAAAGATACATCACCAATTGCCTTATTAATACGCTACCATCATCCAGATCCGCAGTCGCTGCGGAGCCCCAGTTGCAGCAAGGATTTGGAGAGCCTGTTCTGGCAATTGGGAGGCCCTACACAGTGCATCCACTCATAGGTGAGGTCTCCAAAGTCATTGCAAGAGGGTCCAGCCTTTTTTAGTGCTAAATAAACAACTTTCTTTCATTATTCTAAAATGCGGAACCACCTGGTTTCAGTTACCCCATTTGGCCCTCCCTCTAGAGCTTGGCCAGAGTTCAGAAGAGGAAACATGGGAGTTGCTGTGATGTAACGCTTCTCTTTTGCGTATCTTCTGTTTTTTCCTACACAAGTTGTTACTTATTCTTATCGTGTATTTTCTCACACTCTGTGTATACTGAAGAAGCTACAATTAAAACGACACAATCCTGCTGAACATAGCAATGCGATATGGATCATCCATGGGTCAACTCTGCCTCAGGCCTGTTAGTCAAGCCCAGTCACTTCAGGTGGTGGATACCCCATCCCTGGAAACATTCAAGGCCAGGTTGGACGGGGCTCTGAGCAACCTGATCTGGTTGGAGATGTCCCTGCTCCTTGCAGGGGAGTTGGACTGGGTGGGCTTTAAATGTCCCTTCCAACCCTAACAATTCTATGATTCTATGATAATTAACCATTCATAAGCGGTCCCTAAGAGAATAGAATCTTTACTCACCAGTGTAATCCAGCACAGCTGCATCTAATGAAGGCACAACACTATTAGGCTTTTTTTATTCTGCCTCAATAAAACACAGAAACAAGAGCAGCAAAATTGCTATGCCACCTTTTTTGTCATTTCAATTACAGATTGCCATAGCATTCCCCAGCATAGAATTCAGAAATCAGATAGTTCTTGTGATGACACGTCATCATTTGCCTGCAATTTGCAGTACTACCAGCTGATTTCTATCACTTTTCATCACAGTTCTACACTCCTTTTTTGTGAATTTCTCAAGAGGTTTCTGGAAACATATCTAATTCATTCAAAAGGCTCAGGATTTCCATATAAATCAGAGTGGCTGAAAGATAGTAAGGAACTGAAATCAAATTGTATATAAAGTATGATGTAGTAAAGCTGAGTTACATATCTCTTGAAGTGTGTTTCCAATTGCAAAATCTTGGATTAGGATGAAAAATACAAGTCTAATATTATTGTACCTTAATACTAGTCTGAAGTTCAGAACACATTGATCTGTACTTGATCAAAAAAACAAACAAAAAAGCCAGTTGTTTGAGAATAATCTTAAATTCCTTTATATTCAAATAACAAACCAAGAAGCACAAGACAAGAAGTCACTGATGATTTCAATGAAAGATAAACTTGAATTACAGAAGAATGTTTATAATGCAACTCTGCAACAGAAAATCTTTATATTGAACAGCTGACTGCAGAAAGAAGTACGAATTAAGAGATGAGGATAGGAGAGTAATCAGAGCAATAGATGTCAATACAGAAATCTGCCAATAACTAATAACACTTTGTTACTGCATTAGCTCTTTGATTTCCTAGAGTAAGTGAGGAGTTGCTTATTAATTTGATTTACAATTAACAGTTGCTATTTCTTTTCAGAAAAAAAAGAAAGAACAGTAAGTGTGTGGAATTTTTACTGTTAATCAACAGATTTGAACCAAAGTCTTTACAATACTTGATAATACATTTAATTATACAATACTCTCAAGCAATGACAAAAATAAGCAGAACAATTAAGCTGCATAAGGCCTTAAAATTACAAGCACAGTGTGCACTTTTAGAATATTATTTGTTTACAAATTAGGTTACTTATAATTAAGTTTATCTCTCATAGTTTTAGTCAAGCAAAATGCATTAAAGGGAAAGGCATCTTAAAAAGTTTATTTTACTATGAGTTAATAGAAAAATGTCAACATTATCTTCTTGTCCACTCCCTGCACTGTCCTGGTGTGACTGGTGAAATTTCCATGCAATACTCAAAAAACAAGCTCTCACACTAAACAGCCAGAAGCAAGCCTGAACAGACATCTGCAAACTTGCAAATTGTTTATTGCAAAGTTGGATAAACTTCTAGTTTCTTTCTACTGAAATATTGCATCTCTACAATGCTTAAAACTATGTTGCTCACAAAGTTTTTCTAACTTCTAAAAGGCTTACTGATTTCAAAGAAGTACTTAGTGGCCTTAGTAGTAATCACGTAAATGATATTTATGTTATACAAATGATAACTTGTGACATTATTTTGGCAAGACCAGGATCACTGAGAAGATGATTGTGTAAATTTGACCCTTATCTTTCAGATTAAAAAAATCCAACCAAAACCCAACAACTAATGCAAAACAAAGCACAAAAGATATGAAAAATATGTAAAAAGAAATCTATTTTGAGTCCCTCTATAAAAGGGCATAGGTCATTTCCAGTGACTGTCTATTCTCATTATATATACAAGTATTTGCTCAAATTTAATGGCTATTGCATTTTTACAGGACAACTGTTTAAAAGTCTGTTTTTTACTTTACACCTGTGCAACGGAGTAAGTACAGTACATTTTGAGACAAAGGAGGGGTGCCATGCTCGACCTTGTGCTCACCAACAGGGAGGGACTGGTCAGGGATGTGAAACTAAAGGACAGCCTTGGCTGCAGCGACCATGACATGGTGGAGTTCAAGATCCACGGGGCAGCAAGGAAAATACATGGCAAGCTCTCTGCCCTAGACTTCAGGAAGGCGGACTTTGGCCTCTTCAGGGACCTGATGGGCCAAGTGCCATGGGAGGCGGCCCTGGAGGGAAGAGGGGCCCAGGAAAGTTGGTCCATATTCAAGGAGCACCTCCTCCAAGCTCAGCAGAGGTGCATCCCGATGAAAAACAAGTCGGGCAAAAAGGCCAGGAGGCCGGCGTGGATGAGCAAGGAGCTCCTGGACCAACTGAAAGTGAAAAAGGAAGCCTATAGAGGGTGGAAGTGGGGACAGGTAGCCTGGGAGGACTACAAAGAGGCTGCGCGAGTGGCCAGGGATAAGGTAAGGAAGGCCAAAGCCCTGGCAGAAATGAATCTGGCCAGGGATATAAAATGTAACAGGAAGAGCTTTTATAGGTACGTGGGGGATAAAAGAAAGTCCAGGGTAAATGTAGGCCCCCTCCAGAAGGGAACTGGTGTCCTGGTTACCCAGGACATGGAGAAGGCTGAGGTTCTCAATGACTTTTTTGCCTCAGTCTTCACCGACAAGAGTTCCTGTCCCACCGCCCAAGCTGTAGAAGGTGCAAGCAGGGACTGTGAGAATGAAGAACTGCCCATTGTACTCGAAGAGCAGGTTCGGGATCATCTAAGGAACCTGAAGGTGCACAAGTCCATGGGTCCTGATGAGATCCATCCGCGCGTCCTGAGGGAACTGGCGGATGAAGTTGCCAAGCCACTGGCTATCGTATTTGAGAAGTCGTGGCGGTCTGGTAAGGTCCCCGATGACTGGAAGAGAGGGAACATAACCCCAATTTTTAAAAAGGGGAATAAGGAAGATCCAGGTAACTACAGGCCGGTCAGCCTCACCTCTGTGCCTGGCAAGGTCATGGAGCAGATTCTCCTGGAAACCATGCTAAGGCACATGGAGAGCAAGGAGGTGGTTGGTGACAGCCAACATGGCTTCACCAAGGGCAGATCGTGCCTGACCAATTTGGTGGCCTTCTATGACGGGGTGACGGCATCGGTGGACAAGGGACGAGCAACTGACATCATCTACCTGGACTTGTGCAAAGCTTTTGACACTGTCCCGCGTGACATCCTTCTGTCTAAACTAGAGAGACATGGGTTTGATGGACGGACCACTCGGTGGATAAGGAGTTGGCTGGATGGCTGCACTCAGAGAGTGGTGGTCAACGGCTCAATGTCCATGTGGAGACCGGTCACGAGTGGCGTCCCTCAGGGGTCCGTGCTGGGCCCGGCCCTGTTCAACATCTTTGTCGGCGACATGGACAGTGGGATAGAGTGCACCCTCAGCAAGTTCGCCGACGACACCAAGTTGTGTGGTGCCGTCAACACGCTGGAAGGGAGGGATGCCATCCAGAGGGACCTTGACAGGCTGGAGAGGTAGGCCCGTGCCAACCTCATGAAGTTCAACCAGGCCACGGGCAAGGTCCTGCACCTGGGTCATGGCAATCCCAGGCACAAATACAGGCTGGGTGGGGAATGGATTGAGAGCAGCCCTGAGGAGAAGGACTTGGGAGTGCTGGTGGATGAGAAGCTTAACATGAGCTGACAATGCACCCTTGCGGCCCAGAAGGCCAACCGCATCCTGGGCTGCATCAAGAGAAGCGTGGCCAGCAGGTCGAGGGAGGTGATTCTGCCCCTCTACTCTGCCCTGGTGAGACCCCACCTGGAGTACTGTGTCCAGTTCTGGAGCCCCCAGCACAAGAAGGACATGGACCAGTTGGAGAAGGTCCAGAGGAGGGCCACGAAGATGATAAAAGGGCTGGAGCACCTCTCTTATGAGGACAGGCTGAGAGAGTTGGGGCTGTTCAGCCTGCAGAAGAGGAGGCTCCGGGGAGACCTGATAGCGGTCTTCCAGTACCTCAAGGGGGCCTACAAGAAAGATGGGGAAAGGCTGTTTAGTAGGGCCTGTTGCGATAGGACGAGAGGTAATGGTTTTAAAATAGAGGGGGGTAGATTTAGATTAGAAATTAGGAAAAAATTTTTTACGATGCGAGTTATAGAACACTGGAACAGGTTGCCCAGAAAGGTGGTGGAGGCCCCATCTCTGGAAACGTTCAAGGCCAGGCTGGATGAGGCTCTGAGCAACCTGACCTAGTTGGAGATGTCCCTGCTCCTTGCAGGGGGGTTGGACTAGCAGATCTTTGAAGGTCCCTTCCAACCCTAACCATTCTATGATTCTATGATTCTATGATATGTTGGGGATTAAAATAGGTTTACTTCTAGAATGTTAGAATTAATTGTGTGATTGCTTAGAGGTAAGCTAAACTAGAATCGAGTGTGTATTTGCTTAAAGTTAGATTGAATTGTAGCTTGCTTATAGCTTAGCATGAGTGAACTTTGTATAGCTTAGCATGCGTAGGCCTTGTTTAAAACTTGGCATAAGTGAACTTTAAATGAACTCTTTTTGCTAGCATGGATGACTATGCAGAGGAGGTAGCAAAGGAATATGGGACATCTTAATCTACAAGATAAGGGGAACCAAACCCATGACTCAAGGAAAAAGAAGACCTTCAAAATAGGCAGCAGATAACGAACAAAAGACCTTGATAACTTTTTCTGAGGGGCCCTAGGGGCAGGTCCAAGCCAGGAGATAAAGAAACTAACAACCAGCTGCAAACTTTTTGAAGACAAGGAGATGGCCTATCTAGAGATAAGGAGGAGACCCGATGGAAAGCAAGAAGCCCCCAGCCTCTGAAACCCTATTGGACCAACTGTAGTGTGGACAGCATGTGAAGAGGAGCAAGAAGATCCCAGCCCTGAAATACCATTGGACTAACTGTTGGGTGAACAGCTCGTGAAGAGTGCATGAGGAGTGAGGACTTAGATTGTAAAGGGTATAATTGTGCAGCGGTTTCTTTGTTTGGGGTCTCTCGCAGGAGGGGCCCAGCTCGAGCTGAAATAAACCGACTCTGTGGCAGAAGCTAGGGTCCGAACTCTAAATTACAGTCAGGGCTAAGTCTGGATTCAGCCACACCTAGGCTCCTTCCTGTGAAGGAATTTAGAAAGCAAGGGGGTCCAGTCTGAATCCCACGAGTCAGCAGAAGGGTCTTTCCCAGACTCTAACAGATATTTTGAAAATATGTATAAATTTGGTTTTGATATGCTAAAGCATTTGGCAACACTTTTACAGCAGTTCATTTTATATAATTAATATTTCATACAGTATTTTTTTTTTGTACATCTAAAGAGAAGAAAATCCTCAAACTAATATGAACTGCCAAGTTTTACTGCATGGTCATGTCATTCCAATTTATAATACTCGCATTAAAAATCTTCAGGAATTATGCTGATAAATCATTACCTGTACATTTAATGAAGGCAACCAACATTATTTCAAAACATAACCTGTAGATTTTATGTTATGTATTTATCAAGGTGTGCAATTCTGCAGTGAAATGAAAAAGCATGTAAATATACAAAGAAAATTACAAGTTTACCAGTTCCCGTGACACAAACCGTTTTAATCTTTCAAGGTACTGTCCATAGAGTTCCACATCATTATGGCCTGCTCCTTCTACCCACAGTGGTTCTACAGGTCTCTGGCAACGCTCAAGTAATGCTAGGCCATGTGAAAAGTCAATTACTTCATCTTCAGTCCCATGGATGATTAACACAGGAGATGTTATTTTAGAGATTTTGTCAATGCTGTAAGAAAAGATTATATCCATGAACACAGTAAGCTTTATTAAACCTTCTTGAAGGACTAGAGAGTCTTTATTTTTTTGTAATGGTTAAAAGTACAATGCGCAATTAAATTTTAAAATTGTTTAAATCATTAGAAATTTAGATATTATCAACACCCTGGAAGCCATTAGAGTAGCATATGCAAAACTACAAAGAAAGGAAAAACACTAGTGGAAGCTACTAGGATTGCATTACAGAGCAATCAATCTTAAAATGGTATTTATTACCATGTTCACTTCAAAAATCAAAGGCATTGTACTGATAAAAATACTGCTTCAGAGTTTTTCCTCAATAGAAAAAGAGCCTGTCAGAACTGGAAGAATTTTGGCTCCTAACTTTTGATTCTCTATGGGAAACTCCTTGAAGATAGATATTTAAAATGCAAGCAATTCTTCTAGCAAAGTGTACCAGTTTGTAATGGCCAATTAATGGCAGAGTTCTGAAATACATGACAGGACTCTATTTACTTCAGTTAAGGTCTATTTATTTTTTCCAGTCTTTGCTACATACAGAAATACATGCAAAACACTATTTATAGTCACCCAGAGTAACAATTCACTGCAAGAGAAATACTTGTTAGTTTTTAGGGTTTATGTATAGGAAAGCTAATCACATTTACACAGATACCCACTGAAATGATTCATGACATGAAAAACCCAAAAGATTTACAAAGTTTTGTAAACTCCCTCAAATGTTTCTCATTTTTTTTTATTCACTCTGATTATTCTCCAATTATTGTTTTTAAACCATCTAAAGAAAATTCAGAGTATTTACCATATTACTTGTTTCCCTATTCTACAATTTTTGTAATAGAAAAAAATGCATGCACAAAAAAATCTCACAACTCACTTTGGGAATGCATCAAAACAGTAGGTCTTCTTTGTATCAGGAAAAGCTACTCGCATTCCTGATGTCAGTGGAGAATGAAGAATTACAGCAGCACTTTCATACCTAGCAGCAAGATCCACAGATGGTACTGTTCCTATACTTTGGCCATATACAATAACATTTTCAGGGCGGATTCCATATCTAGAAAAAGAAAAATGTTAACAGAAATGTCATTTAAAATGAAACAGATTGATTTCTATACAACTAGACAAAAAAGCCCCTCTATAGATAAAAATTTCCTGAAGAGGATAAACCATGAAACAGGAGCTGGCAAAACAAGCAGATATGTTTTATAACATTTCTGACTTAAAAGGAAAATTATTTACTTTGTATTTGCAGTACTTTTTTTGCCTTATGCCCTGAATGATACTAAAATATGGGTTTATTTTTTAAAATATGGATTTGTGAATGCAGTTACAACTTGTCTACTAGCTGTATATTTTACTGATAATACTGGTGGACCTGCAACAGAAAACTGATTGGAGTCTTACTTACTATGTCTATGGTTATCAAGTGGAAAGTAGTCAAACATGCAAAAATTTGCTCAGCTTTATTATTCTGATACTTTGTAAAAGCTAAAAGCTGGTAATCCTGCTCAGCAATTTATAGGAACCTAAATGATCCCTATACAGACAGTATCCAGAATATTATGGATGCTGTGTAATAGTTGTGATACGTTTCTTTTATCACAGTTGCTTTGACGTATAGGAAGGAAGAGGAATATCTAACCTAATCCACAATTGAGACTGTACAGTAAGCACTAGAAAATTAAAGTCAAAGCCCCTTATACTTCGATGAAACCACTGTCACTTTTTCTGTAATTAACTGAGGTAGACAATTGAGTTGTGAAACAAAAAAATGACACCTACACAAGTCAGATCTAATATATTTTTCTGCACTAGTGTAGACACAAAGAGGATCTGATTCCCAAGTAACACAGCAGTACTGAAAAAGCCTGTAAGCAGATAGTTATGCTGATAAATGAGTATTCACTGCAGAAATGAACTACTGATAAATCAATCTATAACAGCAAAACACTCGTAAACACACTTCTACAGTCAGTACCGGTAGCACCTTTTTTTATTTATTTGGGAATGGGAGTACCTTAAATATGAAGGAACACACAGAATCATAGAATGGTTTGGGTTGGAAGGTCAAGATGACCTTTAAAGGCCATCTAGTCCAACCCCCCTGCAAGGAGCAGGGACATCTCCAACCAGATACGGTTGCTCAGAGCCCCGTCCAACCTGGCCTGGAATGTTTCCAGGGATGGGGCATCCACCACCTCTCTGGGCAACCTGGGCCAGTGTCTCACCACCCTCAGTGGAAAATTTTTCTTCTTTATATCTGTCGTGGTTTTGTTAGTGAGGAGGGGCCTAAGGTGGTAGCTTCTGTAGGAAACTGCTAGAAGTCACTCCCCTTTGTTCAGTGGACTCGGCCGGGCCTAGGGCAGACCTGCTGCTGGCCAAGGCCGAGCCAATTGGTAGCAGAACGTCCCGTGATAACGCCTCTGCGATAACGTATTTAAGAAGGGGAAAATAGAGAAAAAAAAAAGAGAGGAGAGAAGATGTGAAGAAGCTGAGCGGGGGCAGAGGCGCAGAGGGGGAGGCACAGGCCTCATGGGCCTTGCAGGCCTCACCCTCTGGCCTCTCGCCAGGCAGCCAACTGGGCCCGACTCAGTCCGGCCTGGCTGTAAGAAGTGGAGAGGAGATGAGAAGTGAATAAGATGTAAAAAAAGATCCTGAGAGACATCTACCAGCCTGTTGTGAGGAATGGCTGCAGACGCCAAGGTCAGTTCAGAAGGAGGGGGAGGAGTAATGTGGCTCCTGGCCAAGATTCCCCTGCAGTCTGTGGTGACGACCATGGTGGAGCAGGTTGTCCCCCTGCAGCCCATGGAGGTCCACGGAGGAGCAGAGATCCACTTGGAGCCCGTGAAGGACCCCGCACCGGGGGAGGTGGATGCCTGAAGGCAGCTGTGGCCCGTGGAGGGCCCGCTGGGACAGCTGTTCTGAAGGGACTGAACTCCGTGGAAGAGATGACCCACGCCGGAGCAGTTCCACGAAGGACTGTGGCCCGTGGGAGGGACCCCACGATGGAGCAGGGGAGGAATGTGAGGAGTTCTTCCCCCGACCATGAAGCAGCGGCGTGAAACAACGTATGATGAACTGACTGCAACCCCCATTCCCTCTTCCCCCCTGTGCCACTCGGGAGGGGAAGGTAGTAGAGATAATGTTAAGCTTGGGAAGAGGGAGGGGTGGAGGGAGGTTATCTTGTTCTCTGTCTCATTATCCTGCTGTTTGTAGTAATAAATGAATAGTTTTCCCCAAGTCGAGTCTGTTTTGCCCGTGACGGTAACTTTAAGGATTTCTCCCTGTCCTTATCTCAAACCTCGAGCCGTTTTTCTTATATTTTCTCTCCCTATTTTCTCAGAGGGTGGGGGGAGTGAGAGAGAGACTGCGTAGTCTGGTCCTGATCAGGGCTGAACTACGACAATATCTTGTCTAAATCTACCCTCTTTTACTTTAAAACCATTACCCCTTGTCGTATCACTACAGGCCCTGCTAAAATGTTTTTCCCCATCTTTCTTATAGGCCCCCTTGAAGTACTGGAAGGCCGCAATAAGGCCTCCCCGGAGCCTCCTCTTCTCCAGGCTGAACAGCCCCAACTCTCTCAGCCTGTCCTCATAGGAAAGGTGCTCCAGCCCTCTGATCATCTTCGTGGCCCTCCTCTGGAACCTCTCCAACAGATCCATATTTTTCCTATACTGAGGGCTCCAGAGTTGGACGCAGTACTTCAGGTGGGGTCTCACAAGAGCGGAGCAGAGGAGCAGAATCACCTCCCTCGACCTGCTGGCCACGCTCCTCTTGATGCAGCCCAGGGTACGGTTGGCCTTCTGGGCTGCAAGCACACACTGATGGCTCATGTCCAGCTTTTCATCCACCAGTACCCCCAAGTCTTTCTTGGCAGGGCTGCACTCAATCCCTTCATTGCCAGCCTGTAGTGATATCGGAGGTTGCACCAACCCATGTGCAGGACCTTGCACTTGGTCTTATTGAACCTCATGAGGTTCGCACAGGCCCAATTCTCCAGACTGTCAAGGTCCCTCTGGATGGCATCCCATCCCTCAGGAATGTCGACTGCACCACTCATCTTGGTGTCATCTGACTTGCTGAGGGTGCACTCGATCATGCTGTCCATGTCATTGATGAAGATGTAAAACAGTACTGGTCCCAGTACGGACCTATGAGGGACACCACTCGTCACCGATCTCCATCTGGACATTGAGTCATTGACCACTAACCTCTGGATGCGACCATTCAACCAATTCCTCATCCACTGAACAGTCCACCCATCAAATCCATATCTCTCCCTAATTTAGAGAGAAGGATGTTGTGGGGGACCATGTCAAAGGCCTCACAGAAGTCCAGGTAGAGGGCATCCATAGCTCTTCCCTTGTCCACTGATGTAGTCACTCCATCAGAGAAGGCCACTGGGTTGGTCAGGCAGGACTTGCCCTTGGTGAAGCCATGCTGGCTGTCTCGAACCACCTCCCTGTCCTCCACGTGCCTCAGCATATCTTCCAGGAGGATCTGATCCATGATCTTCCCAGGCACAGAGGTGAGGCTGACAGGTCGGTAGTTCCCAGGATCCTCCTTTCTACCCTGTTTAAAAATGAGTGCAATGTTTCCCTTTTTCCAGTCACTGGGGACTTCACCTGCCTGCCATGACTTTTCAAATATCATGGAGAGTGGCTTGGCAACTACATCAGCCAATTCCCTCAGGACTCTGGGATGCATCTCGTCAAGTCCCTTTTAGACTTATCTATGTTCAGGTTCCTCAGGTGGTCACGAAGCTGATCTTCTCTTTCAGTGGGAGGGACTTTGCTCCCCCAGTCCCTGCCTTAAGGTCCATCCACTCAAGAGGTGTGGGAAGAGATTGCCAGTGAAGACTGAAGCAAAAAACTTGTTGAGTACCTCAGCCTTCTCCTCGTCCATTTTTACTAGTTTGTCAGTCGTGTTCATCAGGGAGGTACACTTTCTTTGGCCTGCCTTTTCTGGCTGACATACCTGTAGAAGCCCTTCCTATTATTCTTTGCATCCCTTGCCAAGCTCAGCTCCAGCCATGCCTGACCCCATCCCTACACAACCGGGCAATGTTCCTATACTCTTCCCAGGATACTCATCCCTGCTTCCACCACCTGTGCATTTCCTTCTCGCCCTTTAGTCTGACCAGCAGATCTTGACTCAGCCATGTCAGTCTCTTGCCTTCCTTTCCCGATATTTTACACCTGGGGATCAAGAGCTCTTGTGCTCTATGGAAAGTGTCCTTAAAGATCTCTCACCTCTGTTCTGCTCCCTTGTCCCTGAGGGCAGTTTCCCAGGGGGTCCTATTGACTCACTCCTGGAAATTCTAGTTCTAAAATTCAGGGTCCTGACTTTACTCTTTGCCTGACCCATTTCCCTTGGGACTGCAAACTCCACCAGTGCATGATCACTGCAGCCCAGGCTGCCTCCAGTCTTGATGTCTCTGATTGCATTGTCTCTCACTTGCGTTGGTGACCATCAGGTCCAGTATGACATCCCCTCTGGTAGGGCTGTCTATTACCTGGCTTAAGAAGTTATCCTCAATGCATTCCAGGGGTCTTCTGGAGTGCCTACAGCTTGCCGTGCCAGTTTTTCAGCAGATGTCAGGGTGGTTGAAGTCTCCCAACAGGACAAGAGCCTGCGAGCACGATGCCTAATGTAGCTGGGTGTCCTGGTTTCGGCAGGGATGGAGTTAATTTTCTTCTCAGTAGCTGGTGTGTTTTGGTTTTCATGTGTAAAGAACGTTGATAAAAACACCCTGATGATAGAAGTTGTTGTTAATGAGACCAAGGACACTGTCTGGCTTTCCAAGTCTCATTAAAGTCTCATTAACGTGCAGATGCGGGAAGCTGGGCAAAAGACAGACAGAATAATTGACCCAAACTGGCCAAAGAGAGTATTCCATGCCAGAAACATCATGCTCAGTATATAAGTGGGGGTTGCCCATGGGAGGGGGCATCCATTCCATTCTGGCACCCATTCGGGCACCCCTGGTATCCTATTCTTCTCTCTTGCTTGCTGGCATCATTCCCTCTACCTTGCTGGCTTGCTCTCCCCGCTTTGCTTGCTGCTCGGTGTCGTTCCCGTGATTGCTGCTCAGGACGGGCTGTGTCGGTCATTCGGACATCGGGTGGTGAGAAATTGTACATTGTTCATTTTGTATATTTTGTATATATTAATATCCTTATATCCTGTTAGCTTTGTAGTTTTTAGTATTTTAGTAAACTGTCTTCATCTCAACCCATGAGTTTTCCTTTCTTCCCAATTTCTCTCCCCTATCCTGCTGGGTAGGGGGAGGGTGAATGAGAAACTGTGTGGTGATCCAGGCTAAACCACCACACTGGGATAAGAAGGTTTCGTCAATAGGCTCCTCTTGATCGAGTGGCCTGTAGTAAACACCAACCACAAGGTTCCCTTTGTTGCCTTGGTCTCTAATTTGCACCCATAAGCTTTCAACCTGCTTGTGGCTGTTCTGCAGAGCTAGCTCTTCACAATCTATCAATTTCTTGACGTAGAGGGCAACGCCTCTGCCCCTCCTTCCTCACCTGCCCCTTCTGAACAGCCTGTAGCCATCGATAGCCACACTCCAGTCATGGGATTCGTCCCACCAATTTTCTGTAATGGCAACCAGGTCATAGCTTTCTAGCAGCACAGTGGCTTCCAATTCCTCCTGTTTGTTGCCTGTGCTGTGTGCATTGACAGTGCAGGTACTTCAGCTGGGCTGTCGGCTGTGTCACCTTCTTAGAGGAGCAGCCCTTAATTCCTTTGAGGTATTTCATTGGTGTTTCCCTGTTGGCTCCTATTGTCTCAGGAGCCCCTGGCTCATCTCCGTAAGACTTCAGGTGTGCTGCAGTGTGCCCAGCACATCTCAGAGCAACAGGCTGAGGGCCCTCGCTATTACCCCGTCCCTCTAACCTTGGTATGCCATCCCACAGCTTGTCACAGGCAAGCCTGATATTACCCCCTCCCACTTCGAGCCTAGTTTAAAGCTCTGTCAATGAGCCCCGCTAGCTCATGTGCAAAGACCCTCCTCCCCCTTTGAGAAAGGTGAATCCCATCCAATGCCAGCAAGCCTGGGGCCGTGTAGGTCATCCCATTATCAAAAAACCCAAAATTGTGGCGGTGACACCAGCCACGGAGCCATGTGTTAATAGACTGGGTGCACCTGCTCCTTCCAGTGTCGCTGCCCGCAACTGGAAGGAGAGAGGAAAAGATAACCTGTGCCGCAGATTCCCTTATCAACCGTCCCAAGGCCCTGAAGTCTCTTTTGATCATCCTTGGACTACACATTGCAGCCTCATCGCCACCCACATGCAAGAGCAGTAATGGGTAGTAGTCCGAGGGCCGTACCAGGCTAGGAAGTTTCCTAGTGACGTCCTTAACCCAGGCCCCAGGGAGGCAGCAGACTTCCCTAAGAGGAGGGTCTGTGCTGCATGTTGGACCCTCTGTTCCCCTCAGAAGCGAGCTGCCTACAACTAGAACCCGTCTTTTTTTCCTCGTGGAGGTGGTTGTGATACAGGGGGTAGGCCTTTCTGACCCTGGCAACACCTCTGGTGTAGATGGACCATCATCCACATCATCCATTGAGTGGTCCTCCACATCCAGAGCCTCATACCTGTTGTACAGATACACCCAGGAAGGCTGGGTGGGCAAGGAGGGGGTTCGCCTGCTGCCTCAAGCATCAACTTGCCTCCATTCATTCTTTTCCTCTAAGCTACTACCTTCCGCTGGGCAGGAGGAGGATACAGGACTGCCTTGATCTTGGATTTTTACTGGTGGCTGTTCCTGTTTCTGTCTCAGGGAGACAGACTTTCTCAGACTCCCTGATGCTCCTTAACCTTTCTACTTCCTCTTGTAGCTCTGCCACCAGGCTGAGCAGATCATCCACCTGGTCACACCTCACTACTGCCACCCATTACCACTGAAAGGCTCTGGCACTCCCTGCAGCCTGAGACCTGGACGGCTGCATGCTTCCATGGGAGCTCTGTCTGGGTTGTCACATTCATCCTGGCGAGCTTCATCATCTTTGTGGCCCTTTGTTGGACTCTCTTCAGCATGGCCATGTCTCTCTTGTACTAGGGAGCCCAGAACTGGACACAGCACTCCAGGTGTGGCCTCACCAGCACTGAATAAAGGGGAAGAATCACCTCCCTTGACCTGATGACATTACACCTAATGCAGCCCACGATACCATTGGCTTTCTTTGCCACGAGGGCACATTGTTGGCTTATATTCAGCTTGCTGTCCACCAGGACCCCCAGGGCCTCTTCTGCAAAGCTGCTTTCCAGCTGGGCAGCCTGCAGCATAAGGGAGGTCATTCCCCTCCAGTTGCAGGATCTTGCACTTCCCCTTGATTAACTTAATGAGGTTTCTATCAGCCCATTTGTCCAGTCTGTTGAAGTCCCTCTGGATGACAGCATGACCACTCTGAGGTCAGTCATCAGCAAGCTTGCTGAGGGTACACTCTGCCCCACCACTCAGATCATTAATGAAGTTGTTGAACAGGCCTGGACCCAGTACAGACTGCTAGGGTACACCGCTAGTCAGTTTCCTCTAACTAGACTTTGTGCTACTGATCACCACCCTCTGGGCTCATTTTGCTCATCCAGCCCATATTTCACAGCTTGTCTATGAGTGTTGAAAGCCTTCCTGAAGTCCAGGTAGACAATATCCACCGCTCTCCCCTCATGTACCAGGCCAGTCATTTCATCACAGAAGGTTATCATGTTGGGCAAGCATGACTTCCCCTTGGTGAAACCATGCTGACTACTCCTGATGACTTCCTTGTCCTTCGTGTGCCTGGAAGTGATTCCGAGGATTAGCTGCTCCATCACTTTCCCAGGGATCAAGGTGAGGTTGACCGCCCTGTAGTCCCCTAGGTCCTTCTTCTTTCCCTTCTTGAAGATGGGAGTGACATTTCCTTTCCTTCAGTCCTCAGGTACCTCTCCCAATTTCCATGATCGTTCAAAATTTATTGAGAGTGGCCTCGCAATGACATCTGACGGCTCCCTCATCACTCGTGCGTGCATCCTATCAGGGTCCATGCACTTATCTATGTACAATTTGCTTAAGTATTCCCTAATGGGGTCCTCTTCCACCAACAGTATGTCTTACTTGCTCCAATCTTTCCCATGGGGCCTGGGATTCCTGAAGGCCAGTCTTACTTGTAAAGACTGAGGCAAAGGCAGCATTCGGTACCTCAGTCTTGTCCATGTCCTGTGTCACCAGGTCTCCTGCCTCATTCAGCAGCAGGTCCATGTGTTCCCTAGTCTTCCTTTTCTCACCTATGTATTTATAGAAGCCCTTCTTGTAGTCTTTGACATTCCTTCTCAGATTCAACGCAATGTGGGCTTTCCTAACTGCTTCTCTGCAGGCTCGGGCAGTGTCTCTGTATTCCTCCTAGGTTACCTGTCCCTGCTTCCACCCTTTGTATGCTTCCTTTTTGTGTTTGAGTTTTGCCATGAGCTTCTTGCTCATCCATGCAGGCCTACTGGCATTTTTGCTTGACTTTCTGCTGACTGGGATGGACTGCTCTAGAGCTTGGAAGAGGTGATCCTCCAATATTAACCAGCTTTCTTGAGCCTGTCTTCTCTCCAGGGCTGTATTCCATGGTACTCTACCAAGCAGATCCCTGAAGAGGCCGAAGTCTGCTCTCCTGAAGCCTAGTGTTGTGAGTGTCCTGGTTTCGGCAGGGATGGAGTTAATTTTCCTCTCAGTAGCTGGTGTGCTTTGGATTTTTGTATGTGAAGAATGTTGATAAAAACACCCTGGTGATATGAGTTGTTGTGAATGAGACCAAGGACACTGTCCAGCTTCCCAGGTCTCGCTAACATGCAGGCACAGGAAGCTGGGAGAAAGACAGACAGAACAATTGACCCAAACTGGCCAAAGAGAGTGTTCCATGACATAAACATCATGCTCAGCATATAAGTGGGGGTTGGCCAGGGCAGCTATCTGCCTTCCTGGCATCCATCTCTCTCCCTCACTTGCTGGCATCGTTCCCTCTACCTTGCTGGCTCTCTTTCGCTCCTTTGCTTGCTGCTGGGTGTCGTTTCTGTGATCGCTGCTCGGGACGTGCTGTATTGGTCATTGGGACATCGGGTGGTGAGAAATCCCGCATTGTTCATTTTGTATATATTAATATCCTTATATTCTGTTATTATTGTAGTTTTCCTTTGCTATTCTAGTAAACTGTCTTCATCTCAACCCACGAGTTTTCCTTTCTTCCCAATTTCTCTCCCCCATCCCGCTGGGTAGGGGGAGGGTGAGCGAGAAACTGTGTGGAGATCAGGGCTAAACCACAACAGTGAGCTTGCTTTTTGCCCTGTTCTCTCTCCTCAGAATCCTGAACTCTACCATCTCATGGTCACTGCAGCCAAGGCTGCCTTCAACCTTCACATCCTCAACTAACCCCTCCTTGTTGGTGAGTATGAGGTCCAGTAAAGCACCTCTCCTTGTTGGCTCTTTGTACCAATTTTGGCTGAGATAGAGTTACTTTTCTTCACAGTAGCTGGTATGGGGCTCTGTTTTGGATTTGTGCTGGAAACAGTGTTGATAACACAGGGATGTTTTAGTTATTGCTGAGCAGTGCTTGCACAGAGTCAGGGCCTCTTCTGCTCCTGACCCCGCCCCGCCAGCGAGGAGGTTGGGGGTGCACAAGGAGCTGGGAGGGGACACAGCTGGGACAGCTGACCCCAACTGACCAAGGGATATTCAACACCATATGACATCGTGCTCAGCAATAAATGCCAGGGGAAAGGAGGAAGGGGGGACATTTGGAGTTATGGCATTTGTCTTCCTAAGTAACCATTTGTCATAGTTTAGCCCCGTTTGGGACCAGACTACGCAGTCTCTCTCTCTCACTCCCCCCGCCCTCCAAGGGAACAGGCAGAGATAATGTAAGAAAAAGGCTCGAGGTTTGAGATAAGAACAGGGAGAGATCCTTAAAGTTACCATTACGGGCAAAACAGACTCGACTTGGGAAAAACTATTCATTTATTACTAAAACCAAAGCAGGATAACGAGACAGAGAACAAGATAACCTCCCCCCTACCTCTCCCTCTTCCCAGGCTTAACATTATCTTTACCTCCTTCCCCCTCTCTGAGTGGCACAGGGGGGAAGAGGGAATGGGGGTTACAGTCAGTTCATCACATGTCGCTTTATGCTGCTGCTTCCTCCTCGGGGGAAGAACTCCTCACATTCCTCCTCTGCTCCATCGTGGGGACCCACCCACGAACCACAGTCCTTCATGAACTGCTCCGACGTGAGTCATTTCTTCCATGGGGTGCAGTTCCTCCGGAACCGACTGCCCCAGCGCGGGCCCTCCACAGGTCACAGCCTCCTTCAGGCATCCAGCTGCCCCAGCATGGGGTCCTCCACAGGCTGCAAGTGGATCTCTGCTCCTCTGTGGGCCTCCATGGGCTGCAGGGGGACAGCCTGCTTCACCATGGGCTGCACCACAGGCTGCAGGGGAATTCTGGCCAGGAGTAGCATTACTGCTCCCCCTCCTTCTTCACTGACCTTGGCATCTGCAGCCATTCCTCTCATTAAAAAATCTTCACAATTGGCTCAGGCAGACACCTCTCAGGTTCTCTTCACATCTCTCCACTTCTTGCAGCCAGGCCGGGCCGAGCCGAGTCGGGCCCGGTCGGCCCCCCGGCAGGAGGCCAGAGGGTGAGGCCTGCAAGGCCCACAAGGCTCTCGCCTCCCCCTCTCTGCCCCTGCTCAGCTTCTTCACATCCTCTTTTTTTTTAATATTTTTTTTCCCCTTCTTAAATACGTTATCGCAGTGGCGTTATCAGGGAACATTCTGCTACCAATTGGCTCGGCCCTGGCCAGCAGCAGGTCCGTCCTAGGCCCGGCCAAGTCCACTGGACAAAGGGGAAACTTCTAGCAGCTTCTCACAGAAGCTGCTACCGTAGCCCCCCTCACCAAACAAAACCAATACACGGTGTTAAATTACAACAGTAATTTTGGCACCCAGCATGGGTCTCAAAGGGTTTGAGATATCAACAGATTTCACTGAAGTGTTGTAGACTGAATTGATAGCTGTTATAGCTCTGTAGGTATTGATTGGCAGGCTCTTGTACTTGCCATGGGGCTTCCTCCCCTTACTGTATATTAGAGTCCAGTGCTTGTTAGTGGCTGCTTTTTGTTGCTGTTTGCTGTACTACTGCTGTTGCTGTACTGCTTATCATCTTACTCTGCTGTGCCTGCAAACCTTTTGATAACAACAATGGTGATGTGCCTGGGCTGGCAGATGGCCAGGACATTGCTGCTGTTTCTGTGCTGCTGTACTGGACAGGGTGGAACTCCAGTACGGAGTCAAAGGGACTATGATCTCTGGATAAGTCCATGCAGGAGCAGGTACACCTCGAAGCATCTGTGGCCATGGATAAGTCCAGGCCACAGCAGGTATACCACTGAAGAGACTGTGGCCCATTAATAAGTCCACCCTGGAGCAGGTACACCCCTAAGGGGCTGTGGCGCATGTATAAGTCCACACTTATGGGGGAGTGAGCAAGTAGTTGCATGGTGCTTAGCTGGATACCAGGGTTAATCCACAACGCTCCTCTATCACTTGGGTCAGGAAGTTGTCATTGATGAACTCCAGGAACCTCCTGCATTGCTTATGCCCTGCTCTGTTGTCCCTCCAGCAGATATCGAAGTGGTTGAAGTCTCCCATGAGGACCAGGGCCTGTGAAGGTGAGGCTGCTGCTAGCTGTCTGTAGCATCTGATGGAACATGGCTTCACCAAGGGCAGATCGTGCCTGACCAATTTGGTGGCCTTCTATG
Organism: Chlamydotis macqueenii; assembly: GCF_036417535.1. Classification (NCBI taxonomy): domain Eukaryota; kingdom Metazoa; phylum Chordata; class Aves; order Otidiformes; family Otididae; genus Chlamydotis; species Chlamydotis macqueenii. The sequence goes on from NC_141592.1 coordinate 43,115,848, forward strand.
ACGGGGTGACGGCATCGGTGGACAAGGGACGAGCAACTGACATCATCTACCTGGACTTGTGCAAAGCTTTTGACACTGTCCCGCACGACATTCTTCTCTCTAAACTAGAGAGACATGGGCTTGATGGACGGACCACTCGGTGGATAAGGAGTTGGCTGGATGGCCGCACTCAGAGAGTGGTGGTCAACGGCTCAATGTCCATGTGGAGACCGGTCACGAGTGGCGTCCCTCAGGGGTCCGTGCTGGGCCCGGCCCTGTTCAACATCTTTGTCGGCGACATGGACAGTGGGATAGAGTGCACCCTCAGCAAGTTCGCCAATGACACCAAGCTGTGTGGTGCCGTCGACACGCTGGAAGGGAGGGATGCCATCCAGAGGGACCTTGACAGGCTGGAGAGGTGGGCCCGTGCCAACCTCATGAAGTTCAACCAGGCCACGGGCAAGGTCCTGCACCTGGGTCATGGCAATCCCAGGCACAAATACAGGCTGGGTGGGGAATGGATTGAGAGCAGCCCTGAGGAGAAGGACTTGGGAGTGCTGGTGGATGAGAAGCTTAACATGAGCAGGCAATGCGCCCTTGCGGCCCAGAAGGCCAACAGCATCCTGGGCTGCATCAAGAGGAGCATGGCCAGCAGGTCGAGGGAGGTGATTCTCCCCCTCTACTGTGCCCTGGTGAGACCCCACCTGGAGTACTGTGTCCAGTTCTGGAGCCCCCAGCACAAGAAGGACATGGACCAGTTGGAGAAGGTCCAGAGGAGGGCCACAAAGATGATCAGAGGGCTGGAGCACCTTTCCTATGAGGACAGGCTGAGAGAGTTGGGGCTGTTCAGCCTGGAGAAGAGGAGGCTCCGGGGAGACCTGATAGCGGTATTCCAGTACCTCAAGGGGACCTACAAGAAAGATGGGGAAAGGCTGTTTAGTAGGGCCTGTTGCGATAGGACGAGAGGTAATAGTTTTAAAATAGAGGGGGGTAAATTTAGATTAGAAATTAGGAAAAAATTTTTTACGATGCGAGTTATAGAACACTGGAACAGGTTGCCCAGAAAGGTGGTGGAGGCCCCATCCCTGGAAACGTTCAAGGCCAGGCTGGATGAGGCTCTGAGCAACCTGACCTAGTTGGAGATGTCCCTGCTCCTTGCAGGGGGGTTGGACTAGATGACCTTTGAAGGTCCCTTCCAACCCTAACCATTTTTTGATTCTATGATTCACTTGTTCTTCCTGATCAGATGGCCTATAGCAGACACCCACTACAATGTCACCCATATGAGTCTGCTCTTTATTCCTTACCCATAAGCTCTCAGGTTGCTCATCATCCATCCCTATACAGAGCTCCATACACTTGTGGTGGTGCAACTCCCCCACTCCCCTTCTGAGGCGCTTGGTGCAATTCCTCCCTTCCTGGGCCACATATCAACCTAGGATGAGTCATGAATGGATTGTGAAGGCAGTGGATCCAGGCGCTGAGGCACCCTCTTAATGTACCTGGCTCATGCTTTCCCCATTACTGGAAATAGTAATAACAGTCAATCACCTCCTGACAACCTAATACATCTGCACCTGGGTTGAAGCCCAAAGAGGGTGATACCAGAATTTTAAAAAACTAACAAATTCTGGGCCTGTGTAACTAGTGAAAAGCATCAGAATATGTCATAATCCAAGTCGGGCCGAAATGGAAAAGTACCTGACAAAAGTCAATTATCTCAGACCCTATAAATAGCAACCCTAAGTGAGACCCATTGAGCTCTCCTGGATCCCAGCGGGCTATGACCAGCATCTCCCCTGAGTTGGGACGCCTCTCAGGCATAGCCTCCTTAGACCAAAGAGGTTTAAGGACTATCTGCTGGCAAAGTCGACGAAAGGTCAGGGCGAAGTTTGACTTCTCGAGGCTCAATTATCGCCTGTTGAGGAATGCCGATGCACTGCGAGCATTTACTCTAAACTTGAGAAGGGAGAGGGAACTTTTAACTATAGGCTCGTCTCCTATATCCACCTCTCTACCCATACAGAGAAAAAGAGGAAACTTTTAACTATAGGCTAGTCCCCTCTACATAGATATTTCATTGGATCCAAATATCTCTGTCTGTGTTTGTGTGTTTTGTGTTTACACATATATAAATTTATTTAGGATCCCCTCTAGTAAGTTAGTGTGAATCTTGTCATTCTTGAATCTGTAATTAAGTTGCTGTTTTAATCATAATATATTCTACTGAATCACAGAAAACAATGTATGATGAACTGACTGCAACCCCCATTCCTCATCTCCCTGCACCTCTCAGGGGGAGGAGGTAGAGAAAATTGGAAGTGAAGTTGAGCCTGGGAAGAAGGGAGGGGTGGGGGGAAGGTGTTTTTAGGTTGGTTCTTATTTCTCATTATCCTACTCTGTTTAATTTGCAATAAATTAAATTAATCTTTCTCAAGTTGAGTGTGTTTTGCCCATGACGGTAATTGGTGAGTGATCTCCCTGTCCTTATCTCAACCCATGAGCTTTTTGTTGTATTTTCTCCCTCTGTCCTGTTGATGGAGAGGGAATGATAGAACGGCTTAGTGAGCACCTGGCAGCCAGCCAAGGTCAACCCACCACACGAGAAAAAAGTGACATCAGTATTGGTCACTTAAATGGGGCCTTAGAATTACAAGACATCCTGAAGAAAGGAAAAGTGACAGTTAAGGAGCTATACTCTAAGTCGAAGTTCAGATGACAAGAGCTCAAAAGATATATTGCAAAACCTGTTGATATCTCTGAAAACTCAGCTTCTTTTCTCAGCGGGAACACAGGAGAACCAGTGCATCATGACTGTTTGGAAACCATCAAAGCAACATACGCAAGCCGCCCAGACCTGAAGGACAGCCCCATGGAAAACGGGGAAAACTGGTTCACAGACGGGAGCAGTTATGTCTTAAATGGCAATTGACATGCGGGGTACGCCATCACCACCAGTCAAGAGGTAATAGAATCAGGGCCTTTGCCCATGAACACCTCCGCACAGAAGGCAGAAATAATTGCCCTAACCCGAGCCCTGGAGTTGGCCCAGGGCAAAACTGTGAACATTTACACGGACTCAAAATATGCCTTCGGAGTTGTGCACGCACATGGAGCAATTTGGAAAGAAAGAGGACTATTGAACTCCCAGGGAAAAAATATCAAACATGCAGAAGAAATTCTGAAGCTACTAGAAGCTGTCCAGCTCCCTGAGAAAGTGGCAATTATGCATATTAAGGCACACCAGAAAGTGAGCTCAGATTTGGAAAAAGGGAATGAGCTGGCGGACAGAGAGGCAAAACAAGTGGCCAAAACAATGGTGAAAGTAGAAGGGGCTCTAATTCCTGATAGGCAAATCTCCCTAGAAGGTAAGCCGAAATATACCAAGGAAGATGAAAAACTTATCACAGACTTGGAAGGGTCATATAATGAAGAGGGGTGGGCTTATACCCCACAGGGAAAACTAATTATTCCCTCTTGTTTACTGTGGCACTTGATACGGGAGGAACATAGGAAAAGGCATTGGGGAACAGAGGCTCTGTATAAACATTTGATAAGAGAAATTGTGGCCAGAAATTTATATACCACGGTGAGACAGGTGACTCAACAGTGTGACCTTTGCCTCCAGACTAATCCTAAAAATACTCCCAAACCAGAAATGGGCCAGATTGGGAAGGGCAATGGGCCTGGACAACAATGGCAGGTTGATTTTACAGAACTTCCAAGAAAAGGGGGGTATCGATATTTGCTGGTATTAACCGATACCTTTTCGGGTTGGCCAGAAGCATTTCCGACCAGAACAGCTAAGGCTCGGGAGGTAACTAAAGTATTGGTACAAGAGATAATACCACGTTTTGGGGTTCCAGCAACTATATCCTCTGACAGAGGACTGCATTTTGTCTCAAAAATAGTACAACAAATCAGCCACCATTTAGGTATAGATTGGCAACTTCATACCCCATATCGCCCTCGGTCAAGTGGTCAAGTGGAAAAAATGAACCACTTAATCAAACAGCAAATTGTGAAATTGGGACAAGAAGCAAACCTGACATGGCCTCAGTCTCTCCCTTTAGCCCTTTTGCGTATACGAACAAGACCAAGGGCGAGGGAAGGACTGAGCCCCTTTGAAATTTTGTATGGACGACCCTATGGAATACAAAAAGGGATATCTATGCAAATTGGGGACGAAATTATGACTTCCTACATGGTGACATTGAGCAAACAACTCAATAAAATTAGAAAGCATGTAATTAGTACCCGGGGAAGAGGTCTAGATGAACCTGCACATGATATACGACCTGGAGATTATGTATATGTAAAGTCTCTTGCAGAAAAAAACCCTGGAACCACAGTGGGAAGGACCGTACCAGGTACTCCTCACCTCCTTTACAGCAATCAAGATCAGAGAGCAGAATGCTTGGATACACCACACTAGGGTAAAAAAGGCACCACGAAAACTCTGGACTTCTGAAGTTCAGGGACCCCTAAAGCAATTCGATGCAGCTTGTGGTGTTTTTGTTGCAGATATTGGGAGTAAAATGAATCATAGAATATAGAAGTGTTAAGAATCAGTAGTAATTACAGATTATAACTTTAAAATAAGGAAACTGCCACTGACACCAATTTGCTGCTAAGAAATCCCCTACCCTTTCCATCTCGATCTGGGAATCGAGGTAATAGAGATGAGGGAGATTAATGAGATAATTTTTTTTATTAATCGCAGAACCGTAGCCGCATAGGGAGTGGGACCCTAGAGATCTTATAATACACATTTGTTAGAAGCTAGCCTAGCATATCTTTAATACAATGGTAAGTCCCAAACACCCCCAGATCCCACCTTCAGAAATAGGCCCTGAGCCATCACTTTGGAGCCAGGAAAACCAAGGAGCATCGCGACCTGTTCTCAAGACCGTATATGGAGATTTCAAGGAGGAGTTTGACCAGCGAATTTGAGGAGGGGGCGTTTTGACGACCACCGAGACCACCAAAAGACCCTCGACTCAAAAGACTGGGCATGCGCGAGTGGGTGGGGAAATGATGTAATGGTTTCTCAGAAAATTTATGTTTATGCATATTATTTCTTGGAATTTAATGAATATGTATAATTAATGTGTATTTAACCCGTGCTGTTGATCAAATGGGCGCGCACGCTAGGTGGAGCGATCCCCCGTGCGCCCAGCGCTGCAATAAAGAAGTGCCTGCTTCTTAACTTCTCATTGCTGTTAAGGAGTTTTATTCCGGATTTCGGTAACAGTTTTGGCGACCCAGATGGGACACCGCTTCTGAACCTCGACGGATCCGAGGGATCGCGGGACCTCCAGCGCGCACCGAGGGATTCTCGGGGAGAACCTCCGATCCCCGGACCGAAGGGCTCGAAGCAAGACCCCTGGGATTAGGGTAAGGCACTTCTTTTATTTGGAATTTGGATAGCCTGCCCATAAGACGCAGCGAAAGCTTCGCAGGGTTGGGGCTCAGAGGGTACCCGTTTGGTTTGGGAGCCTAGGCGTCTGCCCGTAAGTCATAAGCGAAAGCTATTGCTGGGTTGGACATTTGTGTATTTGGGGACAATTGTCATTTGCATTATTTGGTATCTGGCATTTGATATATATTTGGAATCGGAACACGGTAACTGATATATGGAATACGGCATTTGGTTTTTGGAAACACCTGGTACTCTGGTATATATACACGTGTATACTTGCTATATTCGCTGTACTTGCTATACTTGCTATCTTTGCTATCCTCGCTATATTTGCTATATTCGCTATATTCGTCATACTTATTATTTGTTATAATGTCCTTGTTTAAGTTGTTTAAGAGTAAGAGTAACAGTACAGGAAGTCTTAATGAAAAGATACCGAAAACATCACCGTTAGGATGTTTGTTAGCACATTGGAGTGAGCTGCATGATGATTTACGCAGGAGTAAAATGATTGAATATTGTAATCATTGGTGGCCTTTATATGTTCTAGAAGATCAGGAGAAGTGGCCGGTTAATGGGACTTTGAGCTATAATACTATTTTACAGTTAATGCTGTTCTGTAGAAGAGAGGGTAAATGGAGTGAGGTGCCGTATGTGGATTTGTTCTTTTACTTGAGACAAAGGACAGATTGGCAGAATGAGTGTAAATTGATAAGTCGAGATAATTTGGTGATGGCATTAACTTCAGAAAATCAGAAAACTAAGAAAGCTAAGAGTTGTTGCTCAGCTTGTGATATTGGGAAGAGGTGCATTAGGTGTACGGTGCCAAAAGAGGATGAAATGGAATTAGACTTAGATGTAGCCCCACCGGAAAGGGGGGGAGCAGAGTCTCTCTCCTCACAGGGAAGGAGTGAGTCAGGGCGAATAGAACCGGACAGTACAAGGGAGGAAACTGATGAAATATCAGAGGTAGTAGTTCATACTCCGGTGTCTAGACGAACTCGTCAGCAAACCCAGATGCTGGCTCCCTTAAGGCAAGGAGTGGGAGTAACTGGACCGGTATACGTTAAAACACCATTTTCTATCACAGATCTCATGGCATGGAAACAGGCGGCAGGGGTTTATAGAGAGGACCCAGAAAAGGTAGGGAGAGTGGTTGAAACAATTATTAGAACTCAGGATCCTGATTGGAATGATTTACAAGTGATATTAGATAATTTGTTGGATAGCACGGAGAAGCAGATGGTTTTAAAGGTTGGAAAAGCACAAGCAGAGGCGACAGGTGTGGGTGGAGCGTTCTCAGGAACACTGGAACAGAATTTTCCTTCGGCAGACCCCCAGTGGGATCCGAATGACCCGGTACATCGGGAAAGGCTAATTCGTTACCAAAAATGGGTACTGTATGGAGTAAAACATGCAATGCCAAAAGCCCTGAATTGGTCTAAATTATATGAAATAAAACAAGACAAAACTGAGTCGCCTTCTGCATTCATGGAAAGATTGAAAGAAGCCTCTAGAAAATATACTGATTTAAAATTGGAAACAGAGGCAGAACAACAACAATTAGCTTTAATTTTTATGGCACAATCACAACCTGACATAAGACGAAAGCTTCAAAAATTGGAGGGAGAGGACTCGAGAAGTTTGGTTAAAATGCTAGAAACAGCGTGGAAAGTTTATAATAATAGGGAGAGAGAGGAAGAACAGAGGAGAAGGGTGAGAGACAATAGGCTTATTGCTGTTTTAACAGGGAGCGCAGCAGCAGGGAGGGGACGAGTTCGGGGAAAAGGAAATTTTAGAAACTCTGGTACACGAGAATCTAATGCACCTCTAGGAATAAATCAGTGTGCATACTGTAAAGAGAAGGGACACTGGAAAAGGGAATGTCCAAAGCTGCAAGCAAATCAGCAAGGGGTTATGAACATGATGGTTTTAGATGACTGAAGGGGACCGGAGGGGAACCCAGCTGAACCTCTGGTTATAATTAAGCTGGGAAATGATAAAGTTGAATTCTTAGTGGACACTGGAGCTGTGTATTCGGTTTTGAATACTTGTAAAGGGAAACTAGGGAATAAAACCGCAACCATAGTTGGAGCGACAGGGAAAGAAGAAAATAGACCATTCCTTCAACCCCTTAATTTGAAGTTTGGAAATAAGACAATTACACATGAATTTTTGTATGTGCCAGAATGCCCAATACCCTTGCTGGGTCGGGATTTGCTGTCTAAATTAAATGCACAAATAGTTTTCGAAGGGGGAGAAATTTTTTTAAAGATACCAGAGTCAAAGGCAGGAGAAATATTAATGATTCAAGAAAAGGTTCAAATTCAGGAAATTCCGAAAGAAGTTGATGATGCTGTAATACCTGTAGTTTGGAACACAGAGGTACCTGGAAAGTCTAAAGCAGCACAACCTGTAAAAGTGGACTTAAAAGAGAATGTGAAGCCAGTAAGATTGAAGCAGTACCCAATTAAAACTGAGGCTAAACTGGGGATAAAGAAATTAATTGATAAATTCTTGAAATATGGGATTTTGGAGGAATGTGAATCTGAATATAATACCCCAATTTTACCTGTGAAAAAGCCATCTGGGGAATACAGATTAGTGCAGGACTTGAGAGCAATAAATCAGATAGTGAAAGATATACACCCTGTGGTAGCCAACCCATACACACTCCTAACAGCTTTAGGAGAGAATTATCAATGGTTTACAGTGCTTGATTTAAAAGATGCTTTCTTTTGCATACCTTTGGAAGAAGAAAGTCGAAAGTTGTTTGCTTTCGAGTGGGAGAATCCCCACACAGGACGAAGAACACAATTGACATGGACCAGACTACCACAAGGATTCAAGAACAGTCCAACAATTTTTGGAAGCCAATTGGCGAAAGAACTGGAGACGTGGAAACAGGATGGCCCTAAACCTGCCCATCTACTTCTACAGTATGTAGACGACATACTGATAGCGACGGAAGGAAGACCAGCATGCATAAAGGTAACAATTGACCTTTTAAACTTTCTGGGGCTAAGTGGATACAAAGTTTCCAGGACTAAAGCTCAGATAGCAAAACAAACTGTAATATATCTGGGTTTTGAAATTTCACAAGGGCAAAGACAATTGGGGACAGATCGCAAAGAAGCAATTTGCAGTATTCCGGAGCCAAAGAATACCCACGAGTTGAGAACATTTTTGGGAATGGCTGGGTGGTGTCGGCTGTGGATAATGAACTATGGTTTGTTGGTTAAGCCATTATATGAAGCTCTTAAAGGTCCACCATTCGAATGGGGTCCAGACCAGCGAAGAGCCTTTCGAAGCTTAAAACAAGCTTTGATGACAGCACCAGCCTTGGGACTTCCGGATTTGACCAAAGACTTCCAGCTGTTTGTATACGAAAGACAACATATCGCCTTGGGAGTGCTGACTCAGAAGGTGGGAAGTTGGAAACGACCAGTGGGATATTTTTCCAAACAACTGGACTTTGTAAGTAAAGGCTGGCCTGCTTGTCTGAGAGCAGTTGCAGCTACTGTGATGCTAATACAGGAGGCCCGAAAATTGACTTTGGGAAGAATGATCGTGGTATATGTACCACACATGGTGATATCAGTGTTGGAGCAAAAGGGGGGTCATTGGTTATCCCCGAGCAGAATGATGAAGTATCAAGTGGTTTTGATGGAACAGGATGATGTAATATTGAAAACCACTAACTTGATTAATCCTGCAGTCTTTTTGAGTTCAGTACAGGAAGAAGGACAACTGGAACACGACTGCCTGGCTACCATTGAATATGTGTATTCCAGTAGGGAGGATCTGAAGGACGTACCTTTGGACGATCCGGACTGGGAATTGTACACTGACGGTAGCAGTTTTGTCGAAAACGGAACTCGCTACGCAGGATATGCGGTAACAACTGAGAAATCTGTTATAGAAGCAAATGCTTTACCCAACACCACCTCAGCTCAGAAAGCAGAACTGGTAGCTTTAACCAAAGCCTTGGAATTAAGCAAAGGGAAGAGAGTAAACATCTGGACTGATTCGAAGTATGCATTTGGTGTGGTACATGTCCATGGAATTTTGTGGAAAGAGAGAGGATTATTATCCTCGCAAGGATCAGATATAAAATATAAAGAGGAAATCTTGCATCTACTGCAAGCAGTCCAAAAACCGACTGCAGTAGCAATCATGCACTGTAAAGCACATCAATCAGGAAGTGCGAAAGAAGCTGTAGGGAACAGACTAGCAGACAAGACAGCTAAACATGTAGCCAAAAGAAATGCCTGGCAATTGGCGGTGATTCCTACCAAAACCATTACACTACCAAAAGAAAGGCCTAAATATTCAGAAGAAGATGAGAAATTAGGAAAATTATTAAATGCTAAGAAAAATCTAGCAGGATGGTGGGTTACTGCAACAGGCCAAGTAATAATTCCACCATTGTTGATGAGGGAAATAATACAGACAAAACATAAGGAATGTCACTGGGGGGCAGAGGCATTAGTGGCTTTATTAAGGAGACAAGTACTGTCACTAAAGATGCTAGAGATGGCTAAGATGACAACTGCAAAATGTGAGATATGCTTGCAAAACAATCCAGTAGTAAAGAAAAAGGTTCAAATGGGAAAATTAAAATCAGGAACAGAGCCAGGAGACTATTGGCAAATAGATTTTTCAGAATTGCCTCGACAAAATGGGTATCGGTACATTCTGGTAGGGGTTGATACTTTTACAGGATGGCCAGAAGCCTTTCCTTGTCGTACCAATCAGGCAAAAGAAGTCATTAAATGGTTGCTGCAAGAAATTATTCCAAGATTTGGAGTACCAATTGGAATCTCCTCTGACAGAGGTCCCCATTTTGTTGCAGAGGTGGTCCAAGGTGTTAGCAAAATTCTGGGAATTACCTGGGATTTGCATACACCATGGAGACCACAGTCTAGTGGAAAAGTGGAGCGGATGAATCAAACAATGAAAAGGCAAATTAGTAAAATATGTCAAGAAACCAACTTGAAATGGCCCCAAGCGCTCCCATTGGCTCTTTTACGGATTCGGGTTCAACCAAAAAGTGGAACATCAATTAGCCCCTATGAGCTATTATATGGGAAACCTTACGAATCTCCAGAGCCAAATTTGAATATGCATTTGAAAGGGAAACAAGATGTCTATAATTATCTGCTTTCTTTAGGGAAAACTTTAACCGCACTTCGGAGTGCAGTTCTCTGGAACAGACCTCTGTCTTTGGAGAATCCAGTGCATGATTTCCAACCAGGCGATTATGTCTATGTGAAGACGTGGACTTCTGAACCTCTCCAGGAACGTTGGAAAGGACCCTTTCAAGTACTGTTGACTACTTTCACTGCAGTTAAGATCGCCGAATCTGATGCATGGATTCATTATACCCGAGTAAAGAGGGCTCCAACACCTTGGCAAGTTGTAAATAGGGATCCCAAAACTTTGAAACTAACTCTGAGACATGTCTAATCATAAGTATTATCCTGAAACTCTGGGAAAGTGGATTCTAATCTGGGGAGTAATGTTGGTGGGAGTTTGGTCAAAAGTTGTAACTGAGTCACAAACTGAATTGATAAAAGGGACAGGCGACGAACAGGTGATATACCTTCCAAAGAAATCCCAAGAGGAAAATTTGATGGTAGGATTGATCAAGGGATTTGCCAATTTACAGAATCTAACACAAATTACTGCATGTTTACCCATACCTAGAGCAGTCGGTGAGTCCATCCCATGGGGAATTCTAACAATGAATTTGACTAATTCGGAACATGGGGCAGATTGTGAGAAATTAATGAATCCTCCTCCTATCAATGACAGTTTGATGGCAAGAAATATAACTCGATTGATTAAGGAATGGAAATGTGATGCAAAAGAAACAATTAGTTGGGACTCAATATGGACAATGTCCATACTATCTCGATTCCAATATATGGCCAAAACTTCTTGGTGTTTTACTTGGGATGGCTCAATCTTTGCAACCTGGCCACTAGCAAATGACAAAGGGACTACATTACGAGAAAAGGAAAGTCAAGTGTCCTGGTGGAAATGTGAGAAAATATACAATTGTAGTACTAAAGACATAGCAATTCAGGAGGTTCCCCCTTTAGCTGCAGCTCTGAGATATGGTTGCCTGTGTAGAGGACTTAGAAATGACCTCCAATTGACAGAAACATTTAAACCAAAAAGGGGAACGTTCTTTAGTTGCAGGAGAGCTACCATTCGAAGCCCAGGACACTTAGTTTGGGCAATGAGTGATGGAACCTGGACGACTCATTTACCAATGGATGGAAAGGTAAAGCAAATTACTTTAGGAATGCCAACGTTATGCCTGCTTTGGAAAAAGTCTCCTTTTAAAGGACCCTTAGAAAATTTGAGGATAAAACGAGTAAAAAGATCGGAAGATGATGATGAATGGAATGAACCCAGTACTGGAGTCAGAATTGGTTGGGCCCTAGAATCCTTGTTAACCCCTTTGGCCATATATAGAAATCGAGAATGGTTATACCAACTAACAGGGCAGGTGGAGAAATTGGCTAATGTGACAAGAAAAGGATTTAGAGATCTAAATCTACAATTACAGGCCACTTCCAAAATGACTTTACAGAATAGAATGGCTCTGGATATGCTTTTACTCAAAGAACATGGAGTGTGCGGATACTTAAGAGACAGGATAGATCATTGCTGCATACACATCCCAAATGTGACTCAAGATGTAGAATACGATTTGGAATTACTGGAAAAGGTAGAAAAGGAGACGCAAGAATTGCAACAGGATATACAAGATACATGGTTAGATAAGATCTTTAAGAGACTAGGTTGGAGTCTGAGTTCCTGGATTAGATCTTTGATTAACACGGCCTTCATTTTATTAATAGTTCTTTTGGGGATCATACTAATCTACTGTTGCCTAAAAAGACAGATTAGTCGTAGGACCTCTTTTAATCACATGATCATCCAAGCGGTGACAAGACACCGAAGTGAACAATCAATCCCGGAAAGCACCCCTCCAGCTTATAATGATTTACAATAGATAATCAATAGAATGAAAGTTTTGAAATGATTTTCAGAACTTTCAAAGGGGGGAAATGTTGCAGATATTGGGAGTAAAATGAATCATAGAATATAGAAGTGTTAAGAATCAATAGTAATTACAGATTATGGTGACGTGCGGAAAGCAGACTCCACAATCTGTGAGATTGTAAAGTAGGTATGTTTATTCGGCGCCGGGCAGCACGGGGGGTAGTCCCGCCAAAACCGTGCGCACCTGGCATGGCAATTCACTTTGAATTTTATACAACCAAGTGTTACATATGCATGAAGTTAAAAAACACGCCTATACATATGCATGAGCTATCCCTGCTCCGTATTAAAATTAGTTCCAAGAGGTCATTTAGGTATTACAATTAGTTCCAAGAAGTCATTTAGGTATTACAATTAGTTCCAAGAGGTCATTTGTCCAGTTTTAGCTGGCTCCTGAAGGAGGCCCCTTGGTTCTTATCAGGACTGTCCTTGTGTGGGAGGTGCAGGACTTCTCGCAGGAGACCCCTTGGTTCTTATCAGGACTGTCCTTGTGCGGGAGGTGCAGGACTTCTCACTTCAGATAAAGAGTTCAAAGCACAAAGCAAGACCCCTCGGTTGGGGAATACAAGACTTCCCCCCCTCGGGTAGTTTTTACAATAGCTAGTTAGCAAAGCATCAAACGCTATTTGTATTAGCATGCACAGCAATAATCAATAAATGCCATATCTATTAAAGTTTCCTTAGCCCCTCTTCTCATTCCCCCCTTTTCTAGAGAATTAGTAAATTCTTTTACTATACCTAATTCTGGCATAATGTTTATTTATTTTGCACTTTCTCAAAGTATTGGTTAGACTCAAGCCTCTGTCGTAATTGGTTTTTCTTCCAATTACTATAGGAATTTCCCGTGCTCTGGAAACACCAGAAGCCACACCGAACTGTTATAAAAAGGATTATGAAGAAAGGTATAATTATAATTGTTGCCAAAAATAGTTGTTTCAGCCATGTTAAATTTGGTAGCCAAGAGGTTAGCTTTTCCCATAAGTCAAACCCCCAGGAAATGTTGTCCCTGGTTATTTCATGAAAACTTTTAGTTTGTTCCCAGATTTTAGATAAGTTTTTTTCTATCCTTTTCTCCTGGTTTACATATGTACAACAATGTTCACCTATAGCAGTACATAATCCCCCTTGCTGGGCAAACAACATATCCAAACCCAGCCTATTCTGGAGGACCATTTTTTTTTCAGGGAAGAAGTCTCCTCTTGGAGGGCTTGAATTGCATCCCCTGTCGCAGTACCGAGACTTTCCATAGTAATCTCCAGGTTGTATATCATGTACAGGTTCATCTAGACCTCTTCCCCGGGTCCCAATTACATGCTTTTTAATTTTATTGAGCTGTTTGCTCAATGCCACCATGTAGGAAGTCATAATTTCATCTCCAATTTGCATAGATATCCCTTTTTGTATTCTATAGGGTCGTTTATACAAAATTTCAAAGGGGTTCAGTCCTTCCCTCCCCCTTGGTCTTGTTAAAAGGGCTAAAGGGAGAGACTGAGGCCATGTCAGGTTTGCTTCTTGTCCCAATTTCACAATTTGCTGTTTGATTAAGTGGTTCATTTTCTCCACTTGGCCACTCGACTGAGGGCGATACGGGGTATGAAGTTGCCAATCTATACCTAAATGGTGGCTGATTTGTTGCACTATTTTTGAGACAAAATGTGGTCCTCTGTCTGAGGATATGGTTGCCGGAACCCCAAAACGTGGTATTATCTCTTGTACCAACACTTTAGTTACCTCCCGAGCCTTGGCTGTCCTAGTTGGGAACGCTTCTGGCCAACCTGAAAAGGTATCAGTTAATACCAGCAAATAGCGATACTCCCCTTTTCTTGGAAGTTCTGTAAAATCAACCTGCCATTGTTGTCTAGGCTCATTGCCCTTCCCGATCTGGCCCATTTCTGGTTTGGGAGTATTTTTTTGGATTAGTCTGGAGGTAAAGGTCACACTGTTGAGTCACCTGTCTCACTGTGGTATATAAGTTTCTAGCCACGATTTCCCTTATCAAATGTTTATACAGAGCCTCTGTTCCCTAATGCCTTTTTTTATGTTCCTCCCGTATCAAGTGCCACAGTAAACAAGAGGGAATAATTAGTTTTCTCTGTGGGGTATAAGCCCACCCCTCTTCATTATGTGACCCTTTTAAGTCTGTAATAAGTTTCTGATCTTCTTTGGTATATTTTGGCTTACCTTGTAGGGAGATTTGCCTATCAGGAATTAGAGTTTCTTCTATTTTTACCTTCGTTTTGGCCACTTGTTTTGCCTCTCTGTCCGCCAGCTCATTCCCTTTTTTCAAATCTGAGCTTACTTTCTGGTGTGCCTTAATATGCATAATTGCCACTTTCTCAGGGAGTTGGACACCTTCTAGTAGCTTCAGAATTTCTTCTGCATGTTTGATATTTTTCCCTTGAGAGTTCAATAAGCCTCTTTCTTTCCAAATTGCTCCATGTGCGTGCACAACTCCGAAGGCATATTTTGAGTCCGTGTAAATGTTCACAGTTTTGCCCTGGGCCAACTCCAGGGCTTGGGTTAGGGCAATTATTTCTGCCTTCTGTGCGGAGGTGTTCATGGGCAAAGGCCCTGATTCTATTACCTCTTGACTGGTGGTGATGGCGTATCCTGCATATCGATTGCCATTCAAGGCATAGCTGCTCCCATCTGTGAACCAGTTTTCCCCATTTTTTATGGGGCTATCCTTCAGGTCTGGGCGGCTTGCGTATGTTGCTTCGATGGTTTCCAAACAGTCATGACGCACTGGTTCTCCTGTGTTCCCACTGAGAAAAGAAGCTGGGTTGACAATGTTAGTGACCACGATTTCCACATCATCCTGTTCCACTATCACAGCTTGATATCGCAGGAATCTTTGTGGAGAGAGCCAGTGCCCACCCTTTGCTTCCAATACTGCTGACACTGCATGGGACACAAAAACAGTCATTTTCTGACCCAGAGTAAACTTTCGGGCTTCTTGTATGTTCAGTATCACAGCTGCAACCGCCCATAGGCATCCAGGCCAGCCCTTTGCAGTCGCGTCTAACTGCTTAGAGAGGTAGGCAACTGCCCGTCGATGCGGACCCAGATCCTGTACCAGTATTCCTAGGGCAATGCCCTGCTTTTCATGAGAGAAAAGAAGAAATGGCTTACTCACATCTGGGAGTCCTAAGGCTGGGGCTGACATCAGAGCCTTTTTCAGTCGCTCAAAAGCTTGTTCAGCCTCCTTATTCCATTCAAGGTGTTTCTGCTCAGTCGCTGTCAGCGCATACAGTGGTTTAACAAGCAGTCCATAATTGTAAATCCATAATCGACACCACCCTGTCATTCCCAGAAAGGTCCGCAACTCCTTTACTGTCTGGGGTTTCTGAGTTTGGCATATCACCTCTTTGTGGGCCTGCCCCAAAGTTCTCTGCCCCACACTAATTTCATAGCCCAAATAATTCACTTTACGCTGCATTACCTGGGCCTTCTTCTTGGACACCCGGTATCCTTGGAGTCCTAAGAAGTTTAACAGACTCACCGTCCATGCCATACAGTCTTCCTCTGTCCTGGCGGCGATCAGGATATCATCCACATACTGCAACAATTTTCCTTTCTCAGACGGGGTTTCCCAGGATTCCAGGTCTTTTGCAAACTGATTACCAAAAATGGTAGGACTATTCTTAAATCCTTGCGGCAACACCGTCCAAGTGAGCTGGGTCTTCCGACCACTCTTAGGATTTTCCCATTCGAATGCAAACAATTTTTGACTGGCTTCGTGGAGAGGGAGGCAAAAGAAAGCATCCTTCAAATCTAAGACAGTAAACCAAATTAGATCAGGTGTTAACGCAGTCAGTAGGGTATATGGATTCGCCACTACTGGGTAGAGGTCTTCAGTTACCTTATTCACTGCCCGTAAGTCTTGGACCACCCTATATGACCCATCGGGTTTCCGAACAGGTAATATAGGGGTATTGAATTCAGAATTTTGACCGGTGGAGCATTTTTCGCTCTTCCCGGTACGTCGGTAGCCCATACCCCCAGGTACACTTGATCTAGGATTTCCTCGTTAATTTTTCCTTCTGAGGGAAGACTGGTTAAGGTTAGACTCAATATTTGAATGTATTGTTGATCTTTTACTTCCAGAGTAATTTCTCCTTTTTCAAATGTGATTTTTGCTCCCAATTGTTCCAACAAATCTCTTCCCAAAAGTGCTTTTGGGGAGTTGGGCATATATAAAAACTTGTGAATGCCTCATTGTTTTCCCAATTTGTATTTTAGAGGCTTACAAAAATATGCCTTTTCACTTTGGCCGGTCGCCCCTTTTATCATAACATAATCATTCCCCAGGGGCATCAAGGCTTGATTCAAAACAGAGTATGTTGCCCCTGTATCTATTAAGAATTCTACTTTTTCTTGTTTTTCCCCTAGCTTAATTATAACCAGTGGATCCGCTAGGGTAGATCCCCCAGGTTCCCGTCAGTCTTTCCCTACGTGGGCTATTGTTCTTCCTGTGTGAGCCCTTTGGCCCCCTTTCTTATTCTTTGGGCATTCCCTCTTCCAGTGACCAAAATTCTTACAGAAAGCACATTGATTTTTACCTACAAGAGGCAGGTTCCATTTAATCCCTTTTTCCCTTTCTAAACACTCTCCATGCTTCATCCAGCAGCACTTCTAAATTCCTGCTTTCTGTGGGGCGTAACTTCTGAAGTTTGCGTCTTATATCTCCTGTGGATTGACCCAAGAATAGGGAGATTAATTGTTGTATTCCTACCTCTGACCCAGGATCCAGCGGTGTGCTACGGCGCATCACGTCCCTCAATCGATCCAGGAATTCAGATGGGGACTCGGAAGGGCTCTGTCTGATTGCATACTGTGAGAAACCATGGACTAGGGTATTGTTTATTAAGATTTATGTTAAGCCCAATGTAAAGGTCAAACAGCAAAAATCGCCTATGCAAACTAAAAACAGCCACCGGATACCGCTTGTGCAAGATAAGATAACCACCAGACGGCTCCCCGTCGGGGAATCGAATCAGAGTCACGAGATAAGATAACCACCAGGTATCCCGGAACCGACAGAAACAGGGCAAACAACCCCATATAGGGAAGACTTCTTACTTCGGCCTCAACAAACACCAGGAAGCAGAAAACGACCCCCTAACAACAACTGAAGCATGCCTCCACTACCTCATGAACACGGAAGTAAAGATGTATAAAAAGGGGCTGTTTGAACTGCTCAGCACGGCAGTTGGCGGAGCGCAGACTCCCCTGCCGTCCAGCGCTGTTTTTGCTCATATTCTACTTGCTATAATTAATAAAATTTTTAATTGGATTATGATCCGTTGTGGTCCCAATTTATAACAATTTCTGGTGCCGTGACTCGGATAAGGAACGGTGGGCTTTGGTCCTCCGGGGAGGCGCCCCGCGACATTTCGCGGCCCCACGACCAACAGCTTACTCCAACCTTACCGACGAACCTAAATTCTAGGATATTGAGCAAAAAAGGACCGGTAAAATCCCATAAAATTCTGTGCACGGGAGTCCGGACGAAGACGCAGGACGCGTAAGTATATTGCGAATTTGTTCGCGGGTTTGCCGTTCGGGCGGGATTGGGTTTCCTGGAATATAACGAGTGAGAGGTTCGATATACTGAACCAAGCGAGTGCGGACTCTTAAGTACTGCGTTTCCCATCTCCCGCGAGGGACTGGGCCAGGAACAAGGGGAGCGAGTGAGTGTATGTTTGTGGATATTCCAGAAGATGGGGGCGAAGGGCAGCAAGCCTTCGACTCCCATGGGAAGGGTACCCACTGTACCTAAGAATACCCCTCTGGCATATATCTTAGACAATTGGAGATATTTCCCTGGAACCCTAGGGAAAGATAAGCAGAAAATGATAGAATATTGTACTAAGATATGGGGAGGGAAGAAGATTTCTAAAAATGTCTTTTGGCCAGTCTACGGGTCAGAAGAAGATTGGGTAAGACAGCAATTAAACCTCTGGGTTAATAATAAAAAAACCCCTTAACCCGGAGGAGAATCAATATGCGGAAGTGTGGCTAGAAAGACCGGGAGCTAGACTTTACCCGCTGAATGAAATAAAAACTAAACAAAAGAAAAAGAAGGAAGCGTTAGATGAAACCCTTCTAACCCCCCCTCCTTACATTCCTCCTCCTGCTCCTGCAGAGGTCCCCAGAGCGCCCACTCCCCCACCAGAGTCGGAACAAGGCTCTCCCCCTCTTCCTAGACGCGTAACTAGAAGTCAAAAAGGGGCAGCTCAGATGTACCCCCTAAGGGAAATACCCATGGGGGGACCTCAACCTGTGATCGGATATATTTCCGTACCCCTAAACTCGGCTGACCTACGAGATTTTAAAAGAACCGAGATGGGAAACTTAATTGAGGACCCACTCGGAGTGGCAGAAAGATTAGATCAATTTTTGGGACCAAACCTTTATACTTGGGATGAGATGCAATCTATCCTTGGTCAATTATTTACTACCGAGGAAAGAGATATGATTAGACGAGCAGGAATGAGACTGTGGGATGCTCAACATGCCCAGGGACCCCAAGCAGATATTAAATGGCCACTTCAAAGACCTAGTTGGGATAATCAGGATCCGGTGCATAGAACCCATATGCAGGACCTGAGAACTATAGTAATTCAGGGAATTAGAGAAGCAGTACCCCGTGGCCAAAATATCAATAAAGCATTTAATGAAATGCAAAAGAAAGATGAAAGCCCTACTGAGTGGCTGGAACGACTGAGGAAAGCCCTTCAGCTGTACTCTGGGGTAAATCCCGACGACCCTTTAGGGCAAGCGCTCCTCAAAACTCAGTTTGTGGCAAAATCATGGGAAGATATCAGAAAGAAGATTGAAAAGTTAGAAGACTGGCAGAATAGAGGGTTGGATGAATTATTGAGGGAAGCTCAGAAAGCCTATGTAAGGCGGGAAGAAGAGAGCAGCAAGCGACAAGTAAAAATGATGGTAGCAGCGGTCAGAGAGGATCGCAAAGGGCGGACTGGTGAACACAGATCTGCTGGAACGAAACAAGGGAACGTAGTAGTAAAGAAGGAACAGAGATTTTGTTTTTACTGTGGAAAAAAAGGACATATAAAGAAGAATTGCAGAGAAAGGATCAGGGATGAGGAAGTATTGAAAACGGAATAGGAGAGTCAGGGGCTCTATATCTTAGGGGACCGGAGTCATCATGAGCCCTTGATAAAATTAAAAATAGGTCCCCACAAACAAGAGTTCACCTTTTTAGTAGACACTGGGGCTGAGAAATCGACTATTAGGCAAATACCTGAGGGATGTAAAGTTTCCCCTGAAAAAGTACAAGTAATTGGAGCAAAAGGAGAACCCTTTAAAGTAAGCAAAATCAAAAATGTGGTATTCGAAACTGAAAATAAATTTGGAATGGGTGAACTCTTGCTCGTCCCTGAAGCAGAATTTAATCTGTTAGGACGAGATTTAATTGTTGAATTGCAATTAGAAATTAAAGTGAAAAATCAAGAGCTAACGGTGTCTGCTTATCCTTTGACCGTGGATGATCAAAAACAAATTAACCCCGATGTCTGGTACTCTCCGGACACAATTAGTAGACTGGAAATCCCACCGATTAAAATCCAAATTTCCGAACCCCACATACCTGTGAGGGTAAGGCAATATCCCATATCCCTAGACGGATGGAAAGGATTAAAACCAGAAATTGATCGATTGTTAGCACAAGGAGTCTTAGAGCCTTGTATGTCACCCTTTTACACTCCCATTCTGCCTGTAAAGAAACCAAATGGGAAGTATCGGCTCGTACATGATTTAAGGGAAATAAACAAAAGAACTATCACCCGGTTCCCTGTAGTAGCAAATCCATACACACTGCTAAGCAAGCTAGGACCCCATAATTCCTGGTATAGTGTGGCTGATTTAAAGGATGCCTTTTGGGCCTGTCCACTGGCAGAAGAATGCCGTGATTATTTTGCCGCATTACCTTTTGGTATAAAGTGTTTATTGTTGTTCATATTTGCTATAATTATTTCTTTTCTATCTATTATATATGGAAGCGTACAAAGTGTGTTGAAGGAAATTGCTAAACTTATGCAACCACACAATATTAAGTATAGAAGATATGCTGATGTAAATAATATATGCACTCTAGATATACGAATTAGACGTAATAATTTGAACTGCAATTGTTATCCATTTGCTTGTTCCAGGTGTAAGGTATGCCAGAATAAATGGTGGACACACTGTGAATGTGGATACCCTCCAATAGGAGTTTGCACACAGTGTTGGAAAATCCAAAGAACTCTTACTGAGTGGAAATTAAAACAATTAGAGTCTAAACAAGAAATTATTCAAGAATCCCATGAGTGGTGGGAAATTTTTGCCAAAGGAATAAACCCTCAATATTATTGTTACCACTCCACCGAACCAGTCCCCTTTATAGCTGAAATCTTGGCTATAAAGTGCAGAAGGGAAGTACTAACCGTGTCTTGCTTTGCCCCATTAGTTAAAGCTGCAAAGTGGGAAGCCTATGTAAACAGACAGAAAGCCCGAAGCAGCTGTTCTCCTGAAGAATTCCCTTGCTGCCGAGAAGATGGTACACCCCGTGGCTCGAAGCAACCGAGTCGACGGGCAAGGCAGAGGAGGAACAAACTATGGAGAAAAGAACCAGAACAATGGGACACTAAAGCAACAATGGCCAAACTTCCCCGGGACTGGTAAAAAAAAAAATTTACTTAAATTGGCAAAATTGACAGACACCCTTTTTCCTGGTATACTGTTAGTTTTGTTATTGATAATAACCCAAGCAAATGGAAATCCTCATGAACCTATGAACTGGACAATAACAAACATAAAATATCCAAGTAATCCAATCCAAGCACGAACTACACCGGGCACAGTTAGTTTCAATGTGAGTTTGCATGATCTAATTACTGAAGAAGATCGTAGAGATGAAGCGGATATATGTAAACCAATTTATATATGTCCAGCATCAAACCCTGGTAAAGGATACTGTAATTCTCCAGGTCATTATTACTGTGCATATTGGGGGTGCGAAACATGGGCCTCTGAGTGGTCCGCACCTGGAGACCAATATCTAGAAATAAAGTGGTCACCGGAAGGATGCGAGAGACCTAAATTACACGGAGACCGGTGGGGTCATTGCTTGAGTAAACCGATTCCTTGTGTGGGCATCAATATAACTATAAAAAAATCCTGCTCAGGACTTTTGGCTGGCAGGGAAATATTGGGGAATTAGATATTGGGAAACAGGTGCAGACAGAGGAGGAATTTTTCAAATAATGAAGAGACCGATGCCCCACGATCCTTTACCAGTAGGACCAAACCTGGTCCTGAATCCACCCACTTTCTCCGAAGAAAAGATTGCCCCCGTAGTTGTTGTAACATCTTCTCCAGACTCCCTTTCGGAAACAGCTAATGACATTGTGACTGAATTCTCTTTATCCAGGGATCTAGAGTTGTCAGAATCCAAAGATCCCTTATGGAATCTAATGCAAGCCTCTTATCGTGCCCTTAATGAAAGTAAACCAAATTTAACTAAGGAATGCTGGTTATGTTATAATGTTAGACCACCATATTTTGAGGCAATTGGAAAACCAGGAAGGATTCGATGGTCTAATGGTTCAAACCCACGAGAATGCCCATGGAATGACCAGAGGAACCATACGCAAGGAATTACTATTCAATTAGTAACAGGTCAAGGAAAATGTATAGGTACAGTGCCCGAAAAGTATCAGCCTTTGTGCAACCGAACAGTTACTAACACCAATATAGAGAAACACAAGAATCAAAATAACAAATGGGCTATCCCGACACCGGGAGCTAAATGGGTTTGTTCAGACATCGGAGTAACGCCTTGCCTATCCCTAAACGTGTTTAATCAATCTCAGTTTTGTGTACAGGTGATTATTGTTCCTCGTCTGATCTATCACACCTCTGAGGAGGTGTTACGCCACTTTGAAGGAGACCTGAATAGACAAAAACGAGAGCCAATTACAGTGGTAACCCTAGCTACACTGCTGATAGCGGGCGGAGTTGGAACAGGTACAGGCATAGCCTCCCTAGTAAAAGGTCAGGAATTACAAAGTTTGCAGATGGCTGTAGATGAGGATTTAGCAAAAATAGAACAATCTATCCAAAATTTAGCCACTTCAGTAAAGTCTTTATCAGAAGTAGTGTTGCAAAATAGAAGAGGATTAGATCTATTGTTCTTAAAGGAAGGAGGGTTATGTGTAGCTCTCAATGAAGAATGTTGTTCTTTTGCTGACCATACGGGAGTAGTCCAGGACACCATGTCTGAACTCCGGAAAAGGTTAGATCAACGTAAGAAGGATCGTGAGGCGGGCAGGTCATGGTATGAAAACTGGTTTAATGTTTCACCTTGGCTAACCACTTTGTTATCCGCTTTAGCAGGACCGCTTATCATGTTGATTTTGGGACTTATATTTGGGCCTTGTATATTACGCTATATTTTACATTTTATTAAAGAACTGTTTGACATAGCTAAATTGCTTATTTTAACTACGAGGTCTGGGGCAAAATATAAGAGTGTATCTATTAATGAGGATGAAGATTGTTGTGAATGCGTTATGCCACGTGAGAACTATGCCTATTGTAATTGTGAGATATTACCTTGTGAGTGTTATGATAAATGTTTGGATTGTGGAAAAAGGTTTGCTTGCAGTGCCGAGAATGAAAGTAGCGTCTAATAAACAATAATAGGATAAAAAGAAAAAGGGGGGATTGTGAGAAACCATGGACTAGGGTATTGTTTATTAAGATTTATGTTAAGCCCAATGTAAAGGTCAAACAGCAAAAATCGCCTATGCAAACTAAAAACAGCCACCGGATACCGCTTGTGCAAGATAAGATAACCACCAGACGGCTCCCCGTCGGGGAATCGAATCAGAGTCACGAGATAAGATAACCACCAGGTATCCCGGAACCGACAGAAACAGGGCAAACAACCCCATATAGGGAAGACTTCTTACTTCGGCCTCAACAAACACCAGGAAGCAGAAAACGACCCCCTAACAACAACTGAAGCATGCCTCCACTACCTCATGAACACGGAAGTAAAGATGTATAAAAAGGGGCTGTTTGAACTGCTCAGCACGGCAGTTGGCGGAGCGCAGACTCCCCTGCCGTCCAGCGCTGTTTTTGCTCATATTCTACTTGCTATAATTAATAAAATTTTTAATTGGATTATGATCCGTTGTGGTCCCAATTTATAACACATACAAAGCTGACCAATTTATAGTTTTGGGGATTGCCTTTTCCATTCCCTTTAAAATCCATTCCTGGTATTCTTGCAGTTTTTCCATATGTGCAGATTTATTAACATCCCACTTTGGATCTTGGAGGGGGAAATGTTCCTTAACGTTCCCTCCTGTAACTTTATAATGGTATCCTTCCAATCAGGATTATGTTGCTTTATAATAAATTGGAAATGCTTAGTTACACTTACCGGGTCACTCCTATAATCTTTTGCAATCTTTTTCCACTCCCCTAGGTCAGCAGTAGAAAAGGGTACTTTAATTAACATCGTCCCACCATCCGGTCCCACCGCCTCCCGGAGAGGTGCTTGAAAAACTGTTGGAGCGGATTTCTTCCTAGTACGGGAAGATACGGGACTGTCCGGGGGAGTCAAAGCTCTGTCCGAGTCCGCATCCTGTTCCTGTGGTCGAGGGGGAGGCTTAAACAAATCAGTTAAATCTTGTTCTGGCGCCTGATGAATCTTACTTGCCTTAGTACATCTTTGTCTGATACGACATGCCGAACAACACCGCCTCAGTTTACCTCTGAGCTCCTTGTTGTTTTCTCGCTCAAGCGCGAGTACCATAGGGTCCTGTGGGGGCACCATTCCACAGCCCCTTTGCCATTCCGGGTGGTTTCGGAGGGTGAAAAACATATCTGCATACGAAACCTCATCCCATTTTCTTTCTCTTCTTAAAAACAACATTAGTTGTAAAAGGGTGTTATAATCTATTGACCCATCAGACGGCCACTTAGCCTCACCTTCTAGCTTGTACAACGGCCACCATTGATTGCAATATTTGATAAGGGTCTTTTTACTTTTCGTACTTCCAGTCCCAGCAATATCTTCCCAGTGAGCAAGTATGAAACCCAGAGGACTTTTGTTTATTATTCCTCTACTCTGACCCCCTCCCATATTTATTGATTTATTATTTATCCTTCTTTTGTACACAAACACAGCCCTTTCTTTCTTATCCCAGTCTAAATTTTACACTTAGGATGCTCGGAATTTCAGCCAACCTTTACCCACAACTTTTCACCACAACCCTTACACTCTAGAACAAAATATAGGTTTACGAGAGTTACCGTGGTGTAAAGGACACTATTCAGGACCGTCAGGGTCCCACCACAAGGGAACAAAGTAATCTACAATGACAGAACACAATAAACTACTACCGCGGTTACAAACACACACTTTGGATCCAATTCAATCTTTGCACACAAACAATACAATTTACATAGACTCACAGTGTTCACACTCTCGTGAACGTCCACACACTCATAGTGGTCACACAATCATACAAGAAACTTGGGAAAGAGGAAAGTCCCCTTGCTTTCTAGCCCACCTCAGAAGAATCTGGGTGGCTAGGGGCGGCTGGACAGACCTCACGCCACACACACAGTCACAGCTTTGCTAGGATTCCCGAGACTCACTCACGCTTTCACAACACAGGCGTTTACACCATAAACTTCGGAAAGAGGAAAGTCCCCTTGCTTTCTAGCCCACCTCAGAAGACTCTGGGTGGCTAGGGGCGGCTGGACAGACCTCGTGCCACACACACAGTCACAGCTTTGCTGGGATTCCCGAGACTCACGCTTTCACAACACAGGCATTTACACCATAGAAGGTCCTGCACGCAACATAGAATTTTTACCATGCAACATAGATCACACACACACAAGAATCCTTCACGCAGACACTATGGTTCAGCAAGTCCAAATCAGTAGCCAACACAAAATGCCTTATTACAAGAACCAAAAATCGATACCAGCAAAACGCAGACTAATTTGATCTACTCCCAGGATCACTAGTGGTCACTCTATCGGTCAGTGAGTCCCCAACTGGAGCCCCAAACCAACCTGGGTACCCACCCAAAGGGGACTATGCTGCACGCCAGACGTCTCTGCGCGATTTACCAGCTGCCCCGGCCACGCGTACGACTTACAGGCCCCTACCATTAAACATACCGTTTGGTCCGCGGCTTCAGGAGGTCGTTGTCTGCTCCTGCGGTGAGCGGCTGGCAGCGGAGGCTCCTCCGAGGAAAGTGCTCGGGGCGCGCCTAGGAGAGTCCGCTCCGCAGTCGATCCCGCAGCCAAGCAGAGAGCCTCCTGCCTGGCTCGCCAAACTGACGTGCGGAAAGCAGACTCCACAATCTGTGAGATTGTAAAGTAGGTATGTTTATTCGGCGCCGGGCAGCACGGGGGGTAGTCCCGCCAAAACCGTGCGCACCTGGCATGGCAATTCACTTTGAATTTTATACAACCAAGTGTTACATATGCATGAAGTTAAAAAACACGCCTATACATATGCATGAGCTATCCCCGCTCCGTATTAAAATTAGTTCCAAGAGGTCATTTAGGTATTACAATTAGTTCCAAGAAGTCATTTAGGTATTACAATTAGTTCCAAGAGGTCATTTGTCCAGTTTTAGCTGGCTCCTGAAGGAGGCCCCTTGGTTCTTATCAGGACTGTCCTTGTGTGGGAGGTGCAGGACTTCTCGCAGGAGACCCCTTGGTTCTTATCAGGACTGTCCTTGTGCGGGAGGTGCAGGACTTCTCACTTCAGATAAAGAGTTCAAAGCACAAAGCAAGACCCCTCGGTTGGGGAATACAAGACTTCCCCCCCTCGGGTAGTTTTTACAATAGCTAGTTAGCAAAGCATCAAGCGCCATTTATATTAGCATGCACAGCAATAATAAATAAATGCCATATCTATTAAAGTTTCCTTAGCCCCTCTTCTCAGTGGAGTCCGTTTTCCGCACGTCAATACCTTGCTTTACTAAGCTAATACATTCAGTGATACCTATTGATCCAGAACCAGGGAAAGAAAGAAACCATTCCCTGAAGATAATAAAAACAAAAGAGGATCTGGAATTGGCGTCAATTCGGCAAGTGTTGGCACGATTGGAAACAAAACCACGAATCAATACCAACAAAAAGAAGATGGGGGATTGTGAGATATGTTCACCTGATATGTGTTAATGTGAAGCAATACTAGGGTTGCATGGTGAAATGTGACCCTCTTTGTATATGGAATCTTTAATTATCCTGTTTGTTCTTATATAGCCACAGGCTTAGGAGAAACAGGATGATATGTACATAGTTCTATAAGTTTTGTTTAAAGTTATAAACTTATTTGGGAGGTTTATTTGAGTTATTAAAAATGTGTTTGGCAGGATCCACTCCTGCCTTAGTAGTTTGACATAATTAAGGATTTTACCTGCTTAACAGCGCTGTTTGCATAAGAAGGACACTTGACAATGGAGCGAACAAAAGGCGGGAAAACTGGGCTGGGGGCTGATGGCCACGGGCACGTAAACAACCCCAAATATGGGACCCGCCGCTTCTGTACTTTTAGCCAATTAACACCTGTATAGTGGCTAGTGATACGCTCTTGGCCAATCAGTACCTGTCACAAACGGTGTGAGTAACCAATGGAGTGTAGATTGTGAGCTCCCAAAAAGGAGACAGGCACGATGGGGGGACCGGGAGAGGTTATAAATACTGTAATTGTAAACAAAGGGGTGTGCGTCTTGGTGGAGCGAAGACTCCCCGCGCACCCAGCGCTGTTTGCTTGTTTCTATTCAATAAATTGGAAACTATAATTGGAATCCTGTTTTGGGACTCAACTCATTTATAACATTATGTCGATCATAACAATGCAAATGCAAACACTACTATCCACTCAAGTAATGTTAAGTAACTAGCACCAGGATAGATAGACCTTCATTTTTGGGGGGGTGTTTTGCTGTTTTTGGGTTTTGTTTGTTTTTAAAGCTGTGGCCATGTGAACAGACCTTAGAACAAAAAATCTCAAAGTAGTTGTGCACAGATGTACATTCTCAGAGAAAGCAATGCCAGGGACAAATTACTCTGGACTGAATCTGGCATAAAACTTAGGCAGATATTTTCTGCAGTTTAAAGGATGCCCACAACATTTTTCTTTCTCACAGCAACTGAGATTTCAATTCCTTTCAACACCTGATTCTTTCTTTGTTTATGCACCTAATAACTACCTTCATCAAAAACACATTGAACTTTAAGAACAGTATTTATGTAGAACTAAATGTACCTCTACTGACAAAAGTTTGCTAGCATCTACATAGAGCATCTGAGAGCTCAAACTTCTGACCTATTAGCATGCTAAAGATGCAGGTTAATGTTCCTGTTAAGCCAATATATTGTCAAGGAGTACAAAACCACTTTCCTATTTGCATCTTCCACCACCTGTTCCCCCTCACTGGGGCTTGCCATCTACCTTAGTAAACTGAACTAATCTCTTTGGGGAGTAGGATAGTAACTAGTTTTCTATTCCTTTGTCCTGGCTGTCTTCGGGATCAGACAAGCAACACATGCTCTAGCAGAAACTCCTTTATAATTTCCTTTATATTTTTGCCTTTCCCTCTGTAGCAAGAGACCTTTTCTATATTTTTCTAAACACTTATCTTAGAGACAGTAATCTTTTTTTCCTTTCCCTACTGATCAGATATATATTGTTACCATCACTGACATGCAAACTGACAAATGCATGTCTGGCTGTAACAAGTGATTTTTTTTTTTAGACTTTAGTCACCTTAAACAAGAAGATACCAGCTGAAATTACCATAGTACATTTTGCTGGCCCTTATGCTCTAGAGAGGCTACTGTTTGTGAAGCTATTGCAACACACATAGCTAAGTGACAGCAGCACTTAGGGCACATCTTGAGGAAGTTTTAAATGCAGGTTTCAGGACCTTTTGCCATCATGCATGCAACACACGAGATTACAGCTGCAAATTGCAGAACATGAAGAGCATGAACATGTTCCACATCTTTAGCTATATACATTCTATGCCATGAATAAAGTTTATGAGCATATACCTCTTCCTCAACTCAGATTGACATTCTTCTACAGTCTATGCCATTAACACTGCTAAAAAAAGGGAACTATGTTTTATGGAAAGCAAGGCCATAGTCCATGCTGTCAGGGACTGAAAGAGTTAATGTCTCAAACACTGTTGTAGCTGTGGCACAGAGTGCAGTCGGCATAGGGGAGGTGGAGGCCGCATGGGGGATGTGCAGCTCCCCAGGCCCCTGTTAACGACTTGCCATACATGGTCAGGGGTCACACAGCGGTCATCTGAGGAGGGGGCTTCCGACCACCCCTCACATTCAGCACCCGCTTTGCGCCTGCACAGAGGACTCAGAACTCTCTGGAACCAGGCCATACCAGTCTTCAAGGGGCATAACTGGAGGCAGGGATTAGACTATAAAAGATACTGCCTGAGGAAGCCGCGTGGCGAGCCCCCCACCGGAAGACCATCACACCGCGCGCCCGCCCGTCATCGTCATCTCTGGATCCAAGGGCGGTGATATCTCTTTTCTGTTTCCTTTTCCTTCTTAGAAATATTCCACTAAGAGCCCTGGCTATCAACCCCCTTTATGCCTTCCAAGTTTTCAAAGTTAAGTCGTTCCTCCAAATGTTAAATAAAATCCTAAATCAATCGTTTGGTGTCGGTTCACCTTAATTTAGTCCGAGGGAATCACAAACCTGCTACGGCTCCGGGCCGTAACATATGCATCAATATCAATCAACAAACTGCACCTCAGCCTTTCTCACACTGGTTTGGCCTTTTCTAAACTTTACAAAGTTACTGGTACATTTGTTTTACTGGCAAAATTTCTCTTCATTATAAATTTAGACTGCTTTTCCCTGTAAGGCTTTGTGGAAAGTGAGAGCTTCTGCTTCATTGAGGCTATCTAATCAAGGACCTTTTCAATGAAAAAGGGTAAAAAAAGTAAAGAGGGAAAGCATAAACAAGAACACAGAGACACAAATCTGGTAGACAAGGGATAATGGAGATGATGCCAAAGTAAAAAGTCTCCAGTTACTAATTAATAGGCCATTAAACTCCAGGCATATCTTTGGAGAAGGACATCTGGATTTTGTAACTGGTAAGTGGGAAACAAGAGGATTTGGAATATTTGGGGGGGGGGGTGGGGTGGGCAGCAGAACTATGCCAACTGAGGAGAGAATGTGCAGGGGAAGGGAATTGGGGAGGAACAGACAGAAAAGGGTATAAGAGGGGCTAGTTGGGTGTAAAATGGGGCCGGTCAGTATACTTGTTTGACTGAGCCCTACACCCAATTGCTGCAGTCTGTCCTATCTTCTTATTAAATCTTTTCTTACCTATCTCATGCATGCGGGTGCTACAAGGACTAAGCATCAGCTACTACTGGTGAGACCAGTGTGAGCAGATATGGGGTCAGGAACTTGAGTCAGACCAGGGGTGTAAGCATCCCTGGGCCTGCAGTGTCAGCAACTGTAGCAAGTGGAAGTCTCAGTGCCAGACAGAGTCTTGGGCACCAGTCACTGGGGTGGGAATGGCATGTATCCTGAGAACCAGCTACTACTGGGAGGGAATAGGATGAATGAAGCAATTATGGGGGCTCAGTATCAGCAACTGGAACAGAGCTTTGGGTCACAAGCCCATGTACCTGGACACCAGTTGTTGGTGAGCAGAGGGGAAGTGATTGCATCTTCCTGGTGCCCATGTGTAACTCACTAGAAAACTTCAAGCTGGACTAGCCTGCAAGTAGTAAGCCCCAGGTCCAGGTTGGGATAGCAGACAGGCAGAGGGTCCATGCTGATCTTCAAGGGGATCTGCAAGTGTGGAGTGCTCATCAGACAAGTGCATCAATATTTATTTATATATATATTTACTCTCCCTATTCATCCACCAAGAAAATCTTGTACACATTTAAGTGGGAAGAAGGAAGACAAATGAAAATAATATACTCTTTTACAATTTGTACAAGACAAAACAAAAGGAATTTACTACAGCACTGTTTCTGCAGTTCAGTGTAGAAAACACAATAGGGACTTCAGAAAAGAAAATGAAAAATCAATCAGAATTTGAGTATGTATTTTTAAAGCAAAGTAAGAATATCTAAGGAAATTAATTGGGTAAAATAGTCATTAAAGCAGTTCAGTTGATATTTCTCTCTAGATGTGTAAATATAAACAAACAGAAAAATGTACTCGTGTGCTAGAAGCGCAGAGCATTTCCAATGTCTACCTAACATGAAATTCCTTAGCTTTAGAAGAAATTGGGGCACAAGCACCCTTCCCAGCATAGTATCTTAACTATCAGTCTCCACCCCCAAGCTCCATCTTGCTGTTCTTCCATGCCACAGTTGCTACTTTCCTGTTTGAACAGTAGCCCAACTTTCAGCAAGACAGAGTGCTTCATGGGAAATATTATCAATGGTATAATATAGGAACTACAGTAGGTCTTTTAACAACCAATCTACACTACAGAAGGTGAACTTTACTCTCCTGTACTGTTTGAACTAGAGAACTTTACTCAGTTTAGTGCTGGTTCCTGCATGGGCAGAAGTGCTTAAATTCACATACATAAGTGTTTCCTATTATCTAATTCTAAGCAACGCTCCAATCAGCATGCAAGTGCTTGAGGAGCCCCTAGGTGACTCACAACACTTTTTTCCATTGTATTAATCAACCATTATAAGCACCCAGTCCATTATTCACTGTAAGGTAACCTAGGTGTTTGGAACCACCTCTTTCCAGCCAGACAAACATATAAGATGTTTATTATGGTTAGGATATCCACAGCAAAAACACTGGAACAACTTATGGAAGTTTCAGCCTAAATAATTGGATACAGGGAGATAGGAAGACAGAGGCAGAGCTGTGGTTAGACCTCAGCCATTGCAACTCTCAGTTCTCCCTGACAAACATTAATGAGAACAAAAACAGTTCTGGTACCACAGTGACAGAACATGTAATTCCGAGACTATATAATACTTTCCTTTATAGCTATGTCAATGCCATTTTCTTTGGGTGATATTTTGAAGCTTGCACATTAAACATGAGGCTCTGAACACCTCCAATATTGAAGCTTCAGCTCAGTAAAAATAGCAGCATGAAAACATCAAGAGCATTCACTTGAGTTTTCATGGTCTATTTCTTTGCTTGCAGCAAAGCTGGTCCTGTAGTTCAGCCCCTCTCGGGACCAGACTACGCAGTCTCTCTCTCACTCCCCCCACCCTCCAAGGGAACAGGAAGAGATCACATAAGAAGGCTCAAGGTTTGATATAAGGACAGGGAGAAATCCTTAAAGTTACTGTTACACAGGCAGAACAGACTCAACTTGGGGAAAACTATTCATTTATTATTAAAACCAAAGCAGGATAATGAGACAGAGAACAAGATAACCTCCCCCCACCCCTCCCCTGTTCCCGGGCTTAACATTATCTCTACCTCCTTCCCCCCACCAAGCAGCACAGGAGGGAAGAGGGAATGGGGGTTACAGTCAGTTCATCACATGTGGTTTTACGCTGCTGCTTTATCACTGAGGAAAGAACTCACATTCCTCCCCTGCTCCAGCATGAGGTCCCTCCCATGGGCTGCAGGTGGATCTCCACTCCTCTGTGGGCCTCCATGGGCTGCAGGGGGACAACCTCCTCCACCATGGTCTTCACCACAGGCTGCAGGGGAATCTTGGCCAGGAGCAGCATTACTCCTCCCCCTCCTTCTTCACTGACCTTGGCATCTGCAGCCGTTCCTCTCATAAGAGATTCTTCACAATGGGCTCAGGCAGACACCTCTCAGGTTCTTTCACCTCTCCTCTCCACTTCTTGCAGCTGGGCTGGGCCAGGCCCAGGTGGCCACCCAGCAGGAGGCCAGATGGTAAGGGCCACAAGGCCCAGAAATACTGTGCCTCCTCCTTTCTGCCATCCACTTCTGCTTCTTCACTACTTCCCCTCCCTTCTTAAATACATTGTCCCAGAGACATTATCAGGGAACATTCTGTCACCAATTGGCTCGGCCCTGGCCAGCAGCAGGTCCGCCCTAGGCCTGGCCGAGTCCACTGAACAAAGGGGAACAACTTCTAGCAGCTTCTTACAGAAGATACCACTGTAGCCCCCCCTCACTAAACAAAACCAGAAGAGCTGGATAAAAGTATTCACCTCGTAAACGTTTACCTAATATAGTAGGAAGTATTGATGTTAAGTAGTCTTTATTCTTATGGTCTATGAGCTGTAAAATTATGAATGAGCAGTTTCTATTCCTACAAAGCCAATGCCTGCAGCAAACTATGTTTTTCTTACTCTTATGCTACAAATACAAGTAATATCATCTTGTACAATTACTATCATTTGCAGATGTCAGTGGTCACTTTTTGACTTAACTTTAAAGCCAAAGCATCAATACTGACAGAAAGGAGGAAAGACTTAAGTTATTAGACAAGAATATAGACAATTGGTGACAGCATCGGCGGACAAGGGACGAGCAATGGATATAATCTACCTGGACTTGTGCAAGGCATTTGGCACTGTCCCACATGACATCATTCTCTCTAAACTAGAGAGGAATGGGTTTGATGGATGGACCACTCGGTGGATAAGGAATTGGCTGGATGGCCGCACTCAGAGAGTGGTGGTCAACGGCTCCATGTCCAGGTGGAGACCGGTCACGAGTGGCGTCCCTCAGGGGTCTGTGCTGGGCCCGGCCCTGTTCAACATCTTTGACAGCGACATGGACAGTGGGATAGAGTGCACCCACAGCAAGTTCACGGACGACACCAAGCTGTGTGGTGCCACCAACATGCTGGAAGGGAGGGATGCCACCCAGAGGGACCTTGACAGGCTGGAGAGGTGGGCCCGTGCCAACCTCATGAAGTTCAACCAGGCCAAGGGCAAGGTCCTGCACCTGGGTCATGGCAATCCCAGGCACAAATATAGGCTGGGAGGAAAATGGATCAAGAGCAGCCCTGAGGAGAGGGACTTGGGAGTGCTGGTGGATGAGAAGCTTAACATGAGCAGGCAATGCGCCCTTGTGGCCCAGAAGGCCAACCGCATCCTAGGCTGCATCAAAAGGAGCATGACCAGCAGGTTGAGAGAGGTGATTCTGCCCCTCTACTCAGCTCTGGTGAAACCCCACCTGGAGCACTGCATCCAGCTCTGGAGTCCCCAACATAAGAAGGATGTGGGATTGTTGGAGAGGGTCCAGAGGAGGCCACGAAGATGATTAGAGGGCTGGAGCACCTCTCTTATGAGGACAGGCTGAGAGAGCTGGGCCTGTTCAGCCTGGAGAAGAGGAGGTTCCGGGGAGACCTGATAGCGGTCTTCCAGTACCTCAAGGGGGCCTACAGGAAAGATGGGGAGAGGCTGTTCAGTAGGGCCTGTTGCGATAGGACAAGGAGTAATGGTTTTAAAATAGAGGGAGGTAGATTCAGATTAGATATTAGGAAAAAAATTTTTACACTGAGGGTGGTGGAACACTGGAACAGGTTGCCCAGAGAGGTGGTGGATGCCCCATCCCTTGAAACGTTCAAGGCCAGGTTGGATGAGTCTCTGAGCAATCTGATCTAGTTGGAGATGTCCCTGCTCCTTGCAGGGGGGTTGGACTAGATGACCCTTGAGGGTCCTTTCCAACCCTAACCATTCTATGATTCTATGATATATTCTTGTATTCACTGCTAGAGCCAGTGAGCAAGACCTAGATTCTTCTGATAAGGAAACACAGAACTTGCCTCAGTCAGTTAGATCAGGCCATCTAGGCAGTGACCAGAAGATACTATAGATGCATTTGTTGGCTAGCAAACATTAAAAATGGACTATCTGGCAAATAGGAGACCTGTGAAGCTGTGATGGTTTAGCCCGAATCACCACAGTTTCTTGCTCACCCTCCCCCTCCCCAGGGGGATAGGGGAGAGAATTGGGAAGGAAGGAAAACTCATGGGTTGAGATGAAGACAATTTACTAAAATAACAAGGGAAAATTACAGTAACAACAGAATATAAGGATATTAAAAATATACAAAGTGAACAATGCAGGATTTCTCACCACCCGATGTCCCAATGACCGATACAGCCCGTCCCGAGCAGCGATCACGGAAGCAAAACCAAGCAGCAAAGAAAGGAGCAAAAGGGAGCCAGCAAGGTAGAGGGAACGATGCCAGCAAAACAGGAGCAAAGATGGATGCCAGGAAGGCAGATACCCACCCTGGCCTGCCCCCACTTATATACTGAGCATGACGTTTATGTCATGGAACACTCTCTTTGGCCAGTTTGGATCAATTATTCTGTCTGTCTTTCTCCCAGCTTCCTGCATCTGCAAATTAGCGAGACTAGGACGGTGTCCTTGGTCTCATTCACAACAACTGGTATCATCAGGGTGTTTATCAACATTCTTCACACACGAAATCCAAAACATACCAGCTACTGAGAGGAAAAATTAACTCCATCCCTGCCAAAACCAGGACAGTATCCACTCCTTATTCTATACCATCTACGTCATGTGTATACATATATATATACACACACAGATGTAACTCCTTCAATCTATGGGCTATCCCTCCAAAGTCTGTTGAGTTCATTTAGTCCATGACTTTGGGTTCCATATGTCATAACAGTCTTTCAGGACAAGAGAGATGGTATGTAGTATGAGGTTGTTGCATGCTGCATCTGGAACTCGCAGTTGGTGCATCTGGCGTGGCTGGTGTATCATGTCCATGGTCTGCGAGTTGAAGATGTTGATCTTGAGGAAATTGTTGGGCGCTAGTTCCTGTTCCATCATCGTTGCATCTCTCTTGGTTTTATTGAAGCTCATTCTTCACTGGTCAGGGTGTTCCTTGCTGCAATACCTTTGATATGACATATAAGAACTACAGAAATTATTATATACAGTTCAAATTATTGGCTGTTCTCACCTAAAATCAGATCTCCTTGAGGTACACATCGAACTTCCCCATCCTCCCGCATCACCCACGAAGTACATCCAGGTCCTTGAGCAAAAGCAATCCCACGGGTGGGTTTGCCTTTGCCCAGGGGAGGAATAACCCAGACCGCCTTTCCTAACATATTCCTTAGATGCACCACAGGGACTTTATCATCCTCTACAATATGTAACAGTTCAGATTGGGCAGGGCCAGCTTGATTGATGGATCCCCGAGTGTTGACTAACCAAGTGGCTTTTGCTAAATGTGTATCCCAATTTTTGAAGGTTCCACCACCCATTGCTCTCAGCATAGTTTTCAGCAGTCCATTGTACCCTTTGATTTTCCCGGAGGCTGGTGCATGATAGGGGATGTGATATACCCACTCAATGCCATGCTCTTTGGCCCAGGTGTCTATGAGGTTGTTTCGGAAATGAGTCCTGTTGTCTGACTCAATTCTTTCTGGAGTACCATGTCGCCAGAGAACTTGCTTCTTAAGGCCCAGGATAGTGTTTGGGGCGGTGGCATGGGGTACGGGATAGGTCTCTAGCCACCCAGTGGTGGCTTCCACCATTGTAAGCACATGGCACTTGCCTTGACAGGTTTGTGGGAGTGTAATGTAATCAATTTGCCAGGCCTCTCCATATTTATACTTCAGCCATTGTCCTCCATACCAAAGAGGCTTTAACCACTTGGCTTGCTTAATTGCAGCGCATATTTCACATTCATGGATAACCTGTGCAATGGTATCCATGGTCAAGTCCACCCCTCAATCACGAGCCCATTTGTATGTTGCGTCTCTTCCTTGATGGCCCAAGGTGTCATGAGCCCACCGAGCTAAAAATAGTTCACCTCTGTGTTGCCAGTCTAGGTCCATTTGGGAAACTTTAATCTTAGCAGCCTTGATCCACCCTTTGGTTATTATGGTGTTCTTCCGTGGCTCGACTCTTGGGTACGTGGGCATCTACGTGACATACTTATACAACAAGATTCTCTAGCCAGGCAGCAATATCTTGCCACAATGCGGCAGCCCAGATGGGCTTGCCTCTGCGCTGCCAGTTGCTCTGCTTCCACTGCTTTAACCACCCCCACAGAGCATTTGCCACCATCCATGAGTCAGTGTAGAGACAGAGCTTTGGCCATTTTTCCCGTTCAGCGATGTCTAAAGCCAACTGGATGGCCTTCACCTCTGCAAACTGACTCCATTCACCTTGGCCTTCAGTGGCTTCTGCCACTCGTAGTGTAGGACTCCACACAGCAGCTTTCCACTTTCGATGTTTTCCTACAATGCAACAGGACCCATCAGTGAACAGGGCGTATCTCTTCTCATCTTCTGGTAAATTATTATATGGTGGGGCTTCTTCAGCACGTGTCACCTCTTCCTCTGGCGGCATTCCAAAATCTTTGCCTTCTGGCCAACCTGTGATTACTTCTAAGATTCCTGGGTGATTGGGGTTTCCTATTCAGGCTCGCTGTGTGATCAGTGTGACCCACTTACTCCACGTAGCATCAGTTGCATGATGTGTAGAGGGGACCTTCCCTTTGAACATCCAGCCCAGTACTGGCAATCGGGGTGTCAGGAGGAGCTGTGCTTCAGTACCAATCACTTCTGAAGCAGCTCAAACTCCTTCATATGCTGCCAGTATCTCTTTTTCAGTTGGAGTACAGCAGGCCTCAGAACCTCTACATCCCCGGCTCCAAAAGCCTAGGGGTCGACCTCGAGTCTCCCCTGGTGTTCTTTGCCAAAGACTCCAGGTAGGGCCATTCTCCCCAGCTGCGGTGTAGAGGATGTTTTTCACATCTTGTCCTCTCCGGACTGGCCCAAGGGCTACTGCATGAACAATCTCCTGTTTAATTTGTTCAAAGGCTTGTCACTGTTCAGGGCCCCATTTAAAATCGTTCCTCTTTCGAGTCACTTCATAGAGAGGGCTTACAATCATACTGTAATTTGGAATATGCATCCTCCAGAAACCCACAACACCCAGGAAAGCCTGTGTTTCCTTTTTGTCAGTTGGTGGAGCCATAGCTGTTATTTTGTTGACCACATCCATTGGAATGTGACGACGTCCATCTTGCCATTTTACTCCTAAAAACTGGATCTCTTGTGCAGGCCCCTTGACTTTGCTTCGTTTTATGGCAAAACCGGATTTCAGAAGGATTTGGAATATTTGCTCCCCTTTTTGAAAAACTTCTTCTGCTGTGTTGCCCCATACGATGATGTCATCAATGTACTGCAGGTGTTCTGGAGCTCCACCCTTTTCCAGTGCAGCCTGGATCAGCCCATGGCAAATGGTGGGGCTGTGTTTCCACCCTTGGGGCAATCGATTCCAGGTGTACTGGACACCCCTCCAAGTGACAGCAAACTGTGGCCTGCATTCTGCTGCCAAAGGGATGGAGAAGAACACATTGGCAATATCGATGGTGGCATACCACTTGGCTGCTTTTGACTCCAGTTCATACTGAAGTTCTAGCATGTCTGGCACGGCAGCACTCAGTGGTGGCATAACTTCATTTAGGCCACGATAGTCCACTGTTAACCTCCACTCTCCATTAGATTTTCTCACTGGCCATATGGGACTGTGGAAGGGTGAGTGGGACTTGCTGATCACTCCCTGGCTCTCCAGTCGACGAATCAGCTTGAGGATGGGTATTATGGAGTCTCGGTTGGTGCGGTATTGCCGCCGGTGCACTGTGGTGGTAGCAATTGGTACCTGTTGTTCCTCAACCTTCAGTAATCCCACAACAGAAGGGTCCTTTGAGAGCTTGGGCAAGGTGGCCAGCTGTTTATTCTCCTCCGTCTCCACAGTGGCTATACCAAAAGCCCACCGATACCCTCTTGGGTCTTTGAAATACCCTCTCCTGAGGTAATCTATACCAAGAATGCATGGAGCATCTGGGCCAGTCACTATGGGGTGCTTCTGCCACTCATTTCCAGTCAAACTTACTTCAGCCTCCAATACAGTCAGCTCTTGGGATCCTCCTGTCACTCCAGAAATACAAATGGGTTGTGCCCCTTTATAGCTTGATGGCATTAGGGTACACTGTGCACCAGTGTCTACTAGAGCCTTGTACTCTCGTGGGTCTGATGTGCCAGGCCATTTAATCCATACAGTCCAATAAACTCTGTTGTCCCTCTCCTCCGCCTGGCTGGAGGCAGGGCCCCTCTAATCCTGTTCATAATATTCATCGCTCACTTCCTGTGAATATGAATTAGAATTCCCTTCCATAGGATCATAGGTAAGATCAGCCCTTCTATTCCGTCTGGGGAACTGTCCACTGGAGACCAGAGCAGCAGTTTTCCGGGGAGAACTTCTATTTGCAAATGTTTTTCCCTGCAGCTCACGTACCCGTGCCTCTAGGTCTGAGGTAGGTTTCCCATCCCACTTCCTCATGTCCTCTCCTTGGTCATGCAAGGTAAACCACAGGATTCCTCGCCGTGTGTACCGTCTCTCTTGAGCAGGGAAACGTTTACTCCTAATAGCTGAAATACTGCTCTGTATGGGCGGGGAGTAGGACCTATCCTCTTTTAACTGCTGGACCTCCCGAGACAGTTTCTCCACAGCTGAGACAAGGGAAGAAGAGAGAGTGTCTTCATATTGCCGGAGCTGACTAGCCAATTCATCTATTGTTGGTCCCTCTCCCTCTTTCCAGAGCATAATTGCCAATGAATTGGCATATGATGATGGTACACTCTGTAGAAACTTCCGCCACATGAGTCGTGTGCACCGGACTTCACCTGGATCTTGGGGTGACTCCTCACTGTCTAGGTCACTATAAATGGCTTCCAGCACAGCTAATTCCCTTAGGTCCTGGATACCTCTCTCCATGGTGGTCCACTTGCCTGGGTGATAGGTGACATCTTCCTTGAAGGGATATCTTCCCTTCATCCTTGATAGGAGTCACCTCCAGAGGCTGAGAGCTTGTGCACCTCTTCCAATCACTTTGTCAATGCCTGCTTCCCTAGAAAGGGATCCCAGCTGTTTAGCTTCCTTACCTTCTAATTCCAGGCTACTGGCCCCATTATCCCAGCATCGAAGCAGCCAGGTGAGAAAGTGCTCGCCTGGACGGCAGCCAAAATCTTTTCGTATGTCTCGCAACTCATTCAGGGATAGGGATCAGGTGGTTTCAGTCTCATAAATTAGTTCCTCTTCCTCCTCCTCTGCTCATGATGGTCCTGGTTTTTCCTCATCCCTTACTAAACGAGCTGACTTTCGCTTCCAAGATTTCTTCTTCTGTACAGGGGCGACCGATACTGACACAGGTTGGTTCTCTGATTTGGCTGCAGTGCCAGTAGCTAGAGTTGGAGTAGCCGCAGGGCCGGTAACTGGGGCTGGATTAGCCGCAGTGCCGGTAGCTGGGGCTGGAGTAGCCATGGTATCGGTCGGTTGATTTTTTCTCCCTTCTTCCTGAAGGTGCTGCATAACGTTAAGCAGTGTTTGGAAGATACTAGTCATTGCCCAACACAAAGCAATAAGCTTTGCCTCTTTAGAATAGCCATGGCATTTTTCTTTCAAATATTCGATCACTTCATCAGGATTCTGTAGTTGTTCGGGAGTGAAGTTCCAGACCATTGGAGGTGAGAAGTTCTCTAGGTACCTGCCCATATTCTCCCACATGCCATGCCACCCCTGCCCCTCCAACCTCGAGGCAGATCTCTGGGTGATTTTTTAAAATAGTTGTTTAATCCTAAACAACATATGAAACATATTCAGGAGACAGAGCAATAGGAGTATGCTGGCTTGCACATCCCAAGGATATTCAAAATTCTCAACAGCTGATGTGACTCGCTTGAAGGAAAAAGGGAAGGTAAAGGAGTAGGGGAAGGTACCCTCCTCTGACTTCCCCATAGATTGGTTCTCCAAGGAGAAAAAGAAAAATGTGCGATTACTAATAATTCTTGCAAAATGGCATCCAAAGTATGGAGTTGCCAGCAATGCCAAAAACAAGAACCAGACTGATTTCATGACCAGTGATGTCATCATACCATAAGCCAGTAGTGCCCGGTACAACAAAATAAGAATTCTCATCCATTTCCGACAAATGATAAACAGCATCAAAGGAAATATGTGATGCAACTTAGGACAGACATAACACCACCATGTGAACACATAGTACAACATTGTGACCAGGGACTCAAATAGAATAACAACTTTAACACACTCTAGTCAGATCTGTCATTACCTTAACCCTTCGGGCCCCATGTTGGGCGCCAAAAAGACTGTGATGGTTTAGCCCGAATCACCACACAGTTTCTCGCTCACCCTCCCCCTCCCCAGGGGGATGGGGGAGAGAATTGGGAAGGAAGGAGAACTCGTGGGTTGAGATGAAGACAATTTACTAAAATAAAAAGGGAAAATTACAGTAACAACAGAATATAAGGATATTAAAAATATACAAAGTGAACAATATATGTTTTCTCACCACCCGATGTCCCAATGACCGATACAGCCCGTCCCGAGCAGCGATCACGGAAGCAAAACCAAGCAGCAAAGAAAGGAGCAAAAGGGAGCCAGCAAGGTAGAGGGAACGATGCCAGCAAAACGAGCAGGAAAGATGGATGCCAGGAAGGCAGATACCCACCCTCGCCTGCCCCCACTTATATACTGAGCATGACGTTTATGGCATGGAATACTCTCTTTGGCCAGTGTTCTGGTTTTGTTAGTGAGGGGGGGCCTAAGGTGGTAGCTTCTGTAGGAAACTGCTAGAAGTTGCTCCCCTTTGTTTAGTGGACTCGGCCGGGCCTAGGGTGGACCCGCTGCTGGCCAAGGCCAAGCCAATTGGTAGCAGAACATCCCGTGATAATGCCTCTGCAATAACGTATTTAAGTAGGGGAAAACAGAAAAAAAGGAGAAGGAGAGGAGAAGATATGAAGCAGCTGAGCGGGGGCAGAGAGGGGGAGGCACGAGCCTCATGGGCCTTGCAGGCCTCACCCTCTGGCCTCTTGCCAGGCAGCCGACTGGGCCCGACTTGGTCCAGCCTGGCTGCAAGAAGTTGAGAGCAGATGAGAAGTGAACAAGATGTAAAAAGGATCCTGAGAGGCGTCTGCCAGCCTGTTGTGAGGAACGGCTGCAGACGCCAAGGTCAGTGAAGAAGGAGGGGGAGGAGTAATGTGGCTCCTGGACAAGATTCCCCTGCAGCCTGTGGTGATGACCATGGTGGAGCAGATTGTCCCCCTGCAGCCCATGGAGGTCCACAGAGGGGCAGAGATCCACCTGCAGCCCATGGAGGACCCCACGCCAGAGCAGGTGGAGGCCTGAAGGAGGCTGTGGCCCATGGAGGGCCCTCTGGGGCAGCTGTTCTGGAGGGACTGCACCCTGTGGAAGAGATGACCCATGCCGGAGCAGTTTCACAAAGGACTGTGGCCCGTGGGAGGGAACCCCACGCTGGAGCAGAGGAGGAATGTGAAAAGTTCTTCCCCTGACGATGACACAGCAGCATAAAACAATGCGTGATGAACTGACTGCGACCCCCATTCCCTTTTTCCCCCCCTGTGCCACCTGGGAGGGGAGGTAGTAGAGATAATGTTAAGCTTGGGAAGAGGGAGGGGTGGGAGGAGGTTATCTTGTTCCCTGTCTCATGCTCCTGCTAGTTTTAGAAATAAATGAATACTTTTCCCCAAGTCGAGTCTGTTTTGCCCGTGATGGTAAGTTTAAGGATTTCTCCCTATCTCAAACCTTGAGCTGTTTTTCTTATATCATCTCCTCCTATTCTCTCAGAGGGGGCGGGAAGCGAGAGAGAGACTGTGTAGTCTGGTCCCGAGTGGGGCTGAGCTACAACAGCCAGTTTGGGTCAACTGTTCTGTCTGTCTCTCTCCCAGCTTCCTGCATCTGCAAATTAGCATGACTTGGAAAGCAGGACAGTGTCCTTGGTCTCATTCG
The DNA here is from genome assembly GCF_036417535.1 of Chlamydotis macqueenii. Taxonomy (NCBI): domain Eukaryota; kingdom Metazoa; phylum Chordata; class Aves; order Otidiformes; family Otididae; genus Chlamydotis; species Chlamydotis macqueenii. The sequence continues at coordinate 43,158,176 of NC_141592.1, forward strand.
TAATAACTGGTATCATCAGGGTGTTTATCAACATTCTTCACACATGAAATCCAAAACACATCAGCTACTGAGAGGAAAAATTAACTCCATCCCTGCCAAAACCAGGACAGAAGCAGATAAGAGGGCCCAGGATCCAAGTGAGGTCCACAGTAAGGAACAGTGACAAGGGGGTTTGGCTTCTGTCCTGGTTCTGGCTAAGATAGAGTTAATATTCACCTGAGCTGGGTGGAGAACTGAAGCTGGTAGACCCTATTGCTGGGTCACCCAGCTGCAGTAACTGATTAGCTAAGAGCTCGGGTTAATTTACCCAAATGAGCCAAAGGGCTGTTCCATCCCATGGGCCATCATGCTCAGTATCTAAGTGAGGAGGGTGCTGAGGGGAGCCTTTTGCTATGTGGGAAGAAAGTGGGTGCGGAGCTTTGTTGTAAGCCATTATACTGTGTTTGTATTTCATCACTGTTTTGTTTTCTTTTGTTATTGCTGATAAATTTGCTTTTTGTTCAATCTCAACCCATGTGTTTTTGCTGGTTTTGTTTTTTTTGTTTGTTTGTTTGTTTACCAATTCTCCCTTCTGTCCCACTGGAGGGTAGGGGGAGTGAGAGAGAGACGGAGTGGTCTGGTCCCAATCAGGGCTGAACTACAACAGCTTCCTAAAGTTAGATCTGTCATAAAGCAACCTTTCAGGTATCTGTTTGAACACCCCTCACCCTGCATTTGCCTGGAGATGATTAAACATCTCTCCTTGCTAGGATGTGAAAGGCCTTCACAGACTAGGTGTCCTGGTTTCAGCAGGGACGGAGTTAATTTTCTTCTCAGTAGCTGGTGTGTTTTGGATTTTGTGTGTGAAGAATGTTGATAAAAACATTCTGATGATACGAGTTGTTTTTAATGAGACCAAGGACACTGTCTGGCTTTCCAAGTCTCGTTAACGTGCAGATGCAGGAAGCTGGGCAAAAGACAGACAGAATAATTGACCTAAACTGGCCAAAGAGAGTATTCCATGCCATAAACGTCATGCTCAGTATATAAGTGGGGGTTGCCCATGGGAGGGGGCATCATTTTCAGTTATTCCTTTTCTTGTCGGGTATCCGTTTGGGCACCCTTGGCATCCTTTTCTTCTCTCTTGCTTGCTGGCATCGTTCCCTCTACCTTGCTAGCTTGCTCTCCCCCTTTGCTTGCTGCTCGGTGTTGTTCCTGTGATCGCTGCTCAGGACGGGCTGCGTCGGTCATTCGGACATCGGGTGGTGAGAAATTGGACATTGTTCATTTTGTATATTTTGTATATATTAATATCCTTATATCCTGTTAGCTTTGTAGTTTTTAGTATTTTTAGTAAACTGTTTTTATCTCAACCCACGAGTTTTCCTTTCTTCCCAATTTCTCTCCCCTGTCCCACTAGGTAGGGGCAGGGTGAATAAGAAAACTGTGTGGTGATCCGGGCTAAACCACCACAGTCTTTTTGGCGCCCAACGTGGGGCTCGAGGAATTTGAGATAAGGATTGAGTTTAATTGGGAGCGGTAACGGGCAGCTGTGGCCCGTGGAGGGCCTGCTGGGACAGCTGTTCTGGAGAGACTGCACCTGTGGAAGAGATGACCCACACTAGAGCAGTTTCACAAAGGACTGTGGCCCGTGGGAGGGACCCCACGATGGAGCAGGGGAGGAATGAGAGGAGTTCTTCCCCCAACCATGAAGCAGTGGCGTAAAACAACATATGATGAACTGACTGCAACCCCCATTCCCTCTTCCCCCCTGTGCCGCTCGGGGGGGGGAAGGTAGTAGAGATAATGTTAAGCTTGGGAAGAGGGAGGGGTGGATGGAGGTTATCTTGTTCTCTGTCTCATTATCCTGCTGTTTGTAGTAATAAATGAATAGTTTTCCCCAAGTCGAGTCTGTTTTGCCCGTGACGGTAACTTTAAGGATTTCTCCCTGTCCTTATCTCAAACCTCGAGCCGTTTTTCTTTATATTTTCTCTCCCTGTTCTCTCGGAAGGTGGGGGGAGTGAGAGAGAAACTGCGCAGTCTGGTCCAATCGGGGCTGAACTACCGCAGTCTTTTTGGCACCCAACGTGGGGCTCAAAGGGGCCTCACTAGATCAGTCGTGAGATCATCGGACCTTAGCAGAAGATAAGTATATCCCAGAATGACTACTGGCATTTCAACATTTCATAGCTATGACAGTCATGACTGTCCTCACTTGCAGTTTTTATGTAGTCCCACATCGATGAATATGGGAACACTCTGCACACCTTTCCCAAAGATGATGACAGTGAATTATCTTATCTTCCAGAGTCAGCATCCATACAACTAAGTACTGCTTCCTATTCAAATACTCAAAGCAGGTGAAAAACAGGGATAACTCAGAAGCTGCATTTGCTTGTTCCCTTTTCTCATCTGCTGCCTCACAAATTGAAGCAGCCTCCAGTACAAGGGCTGCAATGTAACTTGCAAGAATTGTACACAGGTGGGGTATGTGTGTGTATTTATGCTCACATACCCCTTGCATTCAAGGTTGTGAAGAGATATTAATATATTTTGTCTCTATATATTCAGGAAGCATTTGGCTGCCAAATTAGCTTTCTATATACATCTACATGAATGACAATATTCACATACTGTTACTGTAGCCACTTTTAAGTAACAGTGTTGTACTAACCTCACCATCCCCCTGAATATTAGTTCACTATTTCATCTTGCATCTCCAGTCCCCACTGGGAAGTTGTGCCAATTTACAGAAGGCCATCCAAAATACCACATAAAACAGTAACATATCTCCACCACAAGCAGTTGTGTTGACTGTAAGATGAAATTCACATCAGTATTTCACTTGCCCCAGAAACACCTTTTAAACGCTGGGTCCTATGATACCATTTCTCACAAAAGGGATTGTAGAGAGCTGTGATCAGCCCCCCCCCCCCCCCCCCCCCAATAACAATTACTCTGTTCCTTTCTTTGTCCCATCACATAATCTGGGAGACATGGTTTGAAAGCCTAGGATCCCTTCTCTCATCCCATTAACATGAATTTCAAAGGAGTTACAACTATATTTATGACCATCCAGAAACCAATCCACAGATTTGTTTTTGTAAAACACTGACATCATAAATGTTGATTATGTAACCATTGTAATACTGACAAAACAGGCTACACTAGAAAAGAGAATCAATATTGCAGCAAATGCTCAAAGGCTGTATTTAGGTCCACATATTGATTGAGTACTTAAACAGAGCTGAGCACTGTGTTTCAGGGCTCAAGAGAATACCATGGACAGGTAACCAAATTATAGGAGCCAGTATACCCAAAGTCATGTGCTAGATTTGTCCCCTCTCCATTCAATATTCAGATACAAAGACAAGACCAGGTCTACCAGTTGGAAAGTTGCTGAAAGTAGCACAAGGGAAACTAGTAGTACCAAATAATTTTTAATTAATGAAAAAAAAAGTTCATGTTTGCAAAATCCACAAATTGGGCAGAAAAATCCAAGCTTTTTACACCATACTACAGTTTTCTAAAGAAGTTTTTGACACAAAAACAAACGCAGGGAATAGATGTGCTTGAGGTGAAATCGTTCCCAAACTGGAAAGGTAAAAGTAAATATACAGAGCATGTATTTAGAGTCCATCCTCCCCAAAGGCTCTTCAGAAAAGGGTATATTCCAATGGAATGTATTAAGATCATATTCAGATGTGATGTTATTCTGATCAATAATCTTATTTGATCGGGAAAGATATACTATGGGTTGCTGAAATACAGAGGGGAGAATTCAACTTTCAATCATTTCCTTTAATGTTTTCAATCAGACATTATTTGGTGGAAATATGATAATTACTAATTAATTCATGTAACAGAGCCTGTAAAGTCATGTAAACAAGCAATTAAGCTTCATAATCTACTTTGCTTCTGTTCTGTTGATACGTATAGCTTGTTTTCCACATTGACCAAAAACATAACATTTGCAGCCAATGTTACTGAGTCTTTTATCAAGCAGCTATCTTCCAGATAACCTGTCAACTACAGACCACAGTCACCAATGCACCTGTTGTAGCTCTTTGTTTACAGATGTCTAGTTATATCCTAACTCTCTACTATAATCAAGAGAAATGCCAGAACTTGCCTAACTACATAGAAGTGTTTTAGAAAGATATCTGAGGCTAAATACCTACCCCCTCTGGTTGCATGAGGTTTAATATATGATTAAAATATATGCTTCTTTAAAAAAGAAAGCATCAAGCTCTTGTTATAACATAATAAAAACTCAAGACAATGTGTGTACTTAAAACCCAGAAAAGGGATAGTCTCCTCCAAAATAACAGTGAAATGGTTTAAATTACATGGAACAAGTTCAAAATTCACTGTAACAACCAGGCTCCAAAGATTTACACAATCTCTACACATGTCCCTACACAAAGTCACATCCTTAATATTATTAAACAGCATACTCAAGTTGTGACAATGCAACCATAATAAACTGTACAACATCAAAATTCAGTTTTTCACAGCTTTTCTATTGCTAAATAAGCAATATGATGCTAATTTTGTGAACATCTATTCTTATGGTCAGATAGTATTCTCAAATTTTTTTTTTTTTTGTAGTTTGGGCATTTGTAGAACAAGAAGAGGTTTTTTTTTAATGGAATAAGCCACGGTGGAAAAAAGCTCTCAAATTTAAGAAGTGGATGTGCAGTGCTGTATTTATTTGGCACTTGGGCTTCTTACATTTATTGGAGAATGCCTCTTATGATCTTTTAACTTATCATTTAATCTCTCTAAAACAATAGGCTGTAGCTGCTAGTCTGAATTCTGAAACAAAGATGACCAGAACACTACAATAGAACTCTTGCAGTCTTGCCAGGGTCCCCTTTCTACTACTCCTCCCAACAAAAAGCAGGCAACAGATGCATCTGAAGAACTATCATGGTTGAGCCCCACTCAGGACCACCCGACTACACAGTCTCTCACTTACTCCCCTCACCCTCCAAGGGAACAGGGAGAGATAATATAAGAAGAAGGCTCGAGGTTTGAGATAAGGACAGGGAGAGATCCTTAAAGTTACCATTATGGGCAAAAGTAGACTCAACTTGGGGAAAACTACTGCAATTTAGTATTAATAAAACCAAAGCAGGATAATGAGGAAGAGAACAAAAACAGGCTTCCCCCTCACCTCTCCCCAGGCTTAACTTTATGTTCAATTATCTCTACCTCCTTCCTCTCCCCAAGCAGCACAAGGGGACGAGGGAATGGGGGTTACAGTCAGTTCATCACACATCGCTTTACTCTGCTCCTTCCTCCTCAGGGGAGGAACTCCTCACATTCCTCCCCTGCTCCAGCATGGAGTCTCACCCACAGGCTGCAGGTGGATCTCTGCTCCTCCCTGGGCCTCCATGGGCTGCAGAGGGACAGCCTGCTTTACCATGGGCTGCACCACAGGCTGCAGGGGAATCTTGGCCAGGAGCTGCATTACTCCTCCCCCTCCTTCTTCACTGACCTTGGCATCTGCAGCTGTTCCTCTCACAAGAAGTTCTTTACAACTGGCTCAGGCAGATGCCTCTCAGGTTCTCTTCACATCTCATCTCCTCTCTTCACTTCCTGCAGCTGGGCTGGGCCTAATCAGGCCCAGATGGCCACCCAGCAGGAGGCCAGAGGGTGAGGCCTGCAAAGCCCACAAGGCTTGCACCTCCCCCTCTCTGCCCCTACTTCAGCTTCTCCCACCCCCCCCTTTTTTTTTTTAAAAAAAAAAAAAAAAAATATTTTTCCCTTTCTTAAATACGTTATTGCAGAAGCATTACCAGGGAACATTCCATCACCAATTGGCTTGACCCTGGCCAGTGGCAGGTCCACCGGACAAAAGGGAAACTTCTGGCAGCTTTCTTGCAGAAGCTGCCATCGTAGCTCCCCTCCCTCCACTAAACAAAACCAGCACAAGAGCAGATTTGCATTTTTCTCTCACCCACTTCAAATCAGTGGTTCAGTTACTGAACAATCAATTATTATAGGTTTTTCTTCTCTTCTGAGACTTCCAACTGAGGATAATCCTTACTTACCACCATTTGGGGTATCTTTAATTGTTTAACTAAAACTGAAATTTGTAATAAACTGTGAACTGTTTGTTCATCAAACTTTGTCAGAACAAGAAAGTTACATGAAATACGCAAGGTCGACCACAGGCACCCGACTATGTAAACACAGCATGCAGGACTGCGAAGGGGGGGGGGGGGGGCTCATGAAGACAAAGGGTATAAAACCAGTAACTTTCTAACCATATAGTTTGAAGAAGCAATTAGTGGGAGGGGGAAGTCTGTTTTCATGAGGAGTGAGAAACAGTCTCACATTACCTCGAGGGAGTGATTAATCCTTAAGCAAGGATTCGAAAATAGGATGGCATCCATCCCATAAATCTCCTTGCTCAAGGAAAACGGGTGGTTAACAAGGACATGAATTGGCCCAGACTGATAAGGACGCTGCCAACTTGTAGGATCAGCACATTCCAGGCAAAGGTGAAAAGTACACCATGAAGAAGACCTACAGCCTTCCTCCAAAAGGCCCCCGAAGACCCTCGCCCACAATTCCTGGGAGAATTTGCTTACTGGTCGCTTGCTTTAATAAACCAAATTTTTAATTGGCCAATCTCTGTCATTTAATTGGACAGAGAGGACAGATAAACTATAACAAAATTAAATAAAGTTTATTAGTTTATATTTCAATTTCTGTAGTACATCAGCACAATATAATAATTCTGCTAAATATTGACAATACCTTCAGTATAAAACACCACCAACCAAGTTTGATATGAATCTATTAATCTAATCCTAAAAATACAGTATTTCTATTTAAACTACTAGTGCAGATCAAGTACAACCATTTGGGAAGCGTGCTGGAAAATTGTACTAGGTCTGGCTGAGACAGTTAAATTTTTTCATAGCAGCTTGTATAGTGCCATCTTTTAGACTTGAGAATAAAGCAGTGTTGATAACACACCAATATTTTAGCTATAGCTGAACAGTGCTCGTGCAACGTCAAGGCCTTCTCCGTTTCTCACTCTGCTGCTGCCACCACTCCCACCCCCCACCCCCAAATAGACGGGGGGTGAGCAAGAGGCTGAAAGGGGACAAAACCAGGACAGTTGACCCAAATTGACTAAAAGGATAGTCCACAGCATACATCACCACATTCAGCAATAAAACTGGAGGTTAGGCTTTCCAAGGCAGCTGTTGCTTGGAGACTGGCTAGGCATCAGTCTGCCTGTGGGAGGTAGTGATTACCTTTGCATCACTTGTGTTCCCCCTCCCTTCACTTATTAAAAACTTAACTCATGAGTTTTTCCTCACTTTTGCTCTTTCAATTCTCTTCCCCCCCCCCCCATCCTGCTAGGGGAGAGGAGTGAGCAAGCAGCTCACACTGATGGATGCTTAGCTGCTAGCCAGGGTCAACCTAATGGTCAACCTACCACAAAAATAAAAAAGGCCACAGATGTCTTACCTTGTTCTAAGAGCCACCCAAGCAGCATCAATGTCAGCATACAGATTCTTCTCTGTTGGCTTCCCAGAACTTGCACCATATCCAGAATAATCATATGAGAATATGTTGCAATTTATCCGTGAACCCAGTCCTATATAAAAGCTGCTCATCTGACCTAGGTCAACAGCATTTCCATGTGAGAAGAGCAAAGTATACTTGGCATTAAGCGAGCAACGCACAAACATGCAGGCAATCTTGTTACCTTTACTTGTTCTAGTCATGAAACACTCAATGGCATCTTTTTCTCTAGAAGAATACTGCCAGTCTGCTCGCTCCAAGAGATGTAGAGTCCAGCAACTACCACTCTCATCACAAATCAATGTGTACGTAGGATCAGGAGGTAAGAATGCCAGTTTGGAAGCAATTTTCCCTGGGCATGGTGGACAACAGAAGAGGCAACACAGTTCACTAAAGGAAAGATTATTCATCTTCTAGTCTGAAATAGGAAGAGAGTGATATCAGTTTCTAGTTACAATCTCATATTAAAAAAAGCCTCATAAAAAATACAAACTTAATCTCTCCAATAAACAAGCAATTTCCATGGAAACATTTAACAAAATATATAAACTATTACATAGAAATTTGCTTATTTTATATTAACTGCTTTAAAATGAGCATGCTATTAAAAAAAAAACAAACAGTAATAACTACAGCCCTGCCAGATGTTAAAGCTAAACCACCCTCCACCCAAAAAAAAAAAAAAAACAAACACCACCAAAAAAAAAAAACCAAACCAACACACCACACAAGTTTTGGAGCTTCTTTTGAGGCAATAAAGTCTCTCTCCTTAAAGCAATAACAGAAGCATTCACCTCCTTGAAAACTATACATATCAAAGAACAATTACAATATGTTATAGCATTTGCAGGGTAATAAGGCAGTTAAGAGCTCTGCAGGGGGAGAGGAGAAAAAAAAAAAAAAAAAGAAAATCACTACAGTGTTTCTCAACTACAGAGAAAGCATAAGTTATAGGTCCCTACAAGCACTATCAGCAGTAGGAAAAGTGTACGAAGGTCAAGACTTAAGAAGCAAAGTTAGATCCTTTACTGGCCTACTATAGACCTTCAGGGCACTGAAATTCAGACAAACTCTTCCCACACTGGCTGACATCGGTGTTTTCAAGCCCTCCAAAAATTAACCAAGGTTTCCTGACTTGCAAGTAGGAATTGGGATTATGTTGATATTATCCATTTTCATAAGACTATTTTTATATTATGCTTTAACAAAAACATTCCAAACCCAAATGCTCGAGGACATATTGATTTGTAGAATATCTAAGCCACACTACCTATTCAAACTATTGGTTAATAGAGTGAGGAAGAAAAAAAAAAACAATACAATACAATAACTGCACATACACCTGAAACAAGCTAGATAAAGATACAGCTGCCTTGACAAACAGGTACTTTGTCCTCTTCATTTACAAGAGAGGCAGATGCACGAGGATATCCTTTGTCAACATTTTTTTTTTTTTCCCCACCCTTCTTCAGAGAGGAGGGGTGATGAAAGGTCCCCTCCAACCCAAACTGTTCTATAATACTATGAAATCTACCAAGAGCCATGCTGGCCATGCCAGCACAGCTAAAATAAGCATTTACACTACTTTCAGAATGCTAAGTTGTGTCAACTTAGACAGCTTTTCCATCTCAACTCTATCCACAGGTCTCAAGTTCAGTTCTTACCAGGTCATGCAAATAGAAAAACTCATATTTTCATGCATCACCTTTAATGCTAGATTCAAGTTTACAGTCAAGAACAAAACAAGCTAGCTTCTGGTGTCCATAGTCCCATGCTGGTTTAGAAATACATATGTAATCCCAAAGAAAAAAAAAAAAAAAAAAAATCTTACTTCTAACTGTATGTAGTGGGTTAACCTGGAGCACCTCCTCCCTCTCATTGATCTTGGCATCTGCATGATTTTTCTCACATTTCCCCCTCCCTCTTCTCTCACAACTGCTGCACAGCCGTTTTTTCACCTTTTCTTAAATACACTGACAGAGACACCAACAGCTTTGCTGATCAGCTTTGGCCAGCAGTGGGTCTCTTTTGGAGGTGTCTGGAACTGACTCTGTCCAGCCTGGGGACAGCCCCTTACTTCTCACAGAGGCCACCCCTGCAGCCTCCCTGTTATAAAAATTTTGCCACATAAATCCAATACACTATAATACTTGGCAATATTGAGAACTGTTCTCAAAGTCAATCCTCTAACATAGAGGAGTATAGTTTTCATGCCTGTATGCATTTCCAACTTTTTTTTTTTTAAAGCTCCATTGGGCACCGCTGCAGTAACTGTTGAATATGTTCAATTGAATCATCATTTCAACCTAGTAGTTTTCCACAAGATATCATAATTTAACTTCAATTAAAACCAGACCTTATTGTAAGGTATACAGGTCAGATTCTTCAGTTAAGGGATTAAACAGCATTAAAACAAACAAGGTATTTCTTAACATTAGGACAACATGATTTTCCAATGATTCATGTACACAAGAATTAACATATAAAGAAGAAAGAAAAAAAAAAGTCGCAAGTAAACCTTCATTTAGCATTGCCCAGTCTTGGCAAAAGCAGTTCAAAAATTGTCATTTTGAGATCAATCTTTCAAAGACCAATAATTTAATTAAATCTAAAATATAGTTTATGGAACATGTACAAAGTATCATAAATGAACTTGTGTTAAAAATCACTAATAACCTAATGGGCTTGATGAATGCTTTGCTTGAACTCTTACTAAAACTGAGAGGAAAAGAACACCCACCACAAATTACCTCAAGGAGACAGTTCCACAGGTACAGATGAACAGTTTTATCTCATCTATTCAAAACTTATGTTAGAGAAATACTCCCATTATCATTTAAAATCTTTTCAGATTTACAATGCAAATCTCTGCCCTCATTAAAATAACATCTTCAGATACAGAGATCAACACATCCTAAAAACATACCTATTTCACTACTTCTGTTTGTTAACTCAGTACTAATCAAGAAGACAGTTCTGTTCTGCAAATACAATACTGGAAGTTGGTAAAGTTGCTAACAGTAAAAATAGAAGTATACCAAGAAATGTATATAACCTTTAAAAATTATACAAAATTTTGCACACATTATATATATATATATATATGAAATTATGTTGAAGAGACTTAAATGCATAAAACTTACTGTTGTACCAAGACAGGCAAAGAAACAAAACAGACCCAAGTGGCATTACTCAGCCTTTGTGAGTGTTGTGGTTTAACCCCAGTAGGCAGCTAAGCACCACACAGCCACTCGCTCATTTTTCCCCACAGTGGGATAAGAGAGAAATAGAACTGGAAGGATAAAAGTGAGAAAACTCATGGGTCGAGATAAAGACAATTTAATACATAAAGCAACAGCTGCAGACACAAGCAAAACAAAACAAGGAATCCATTCACAAGTTCCCATCAGCAGGCAGGTGTTCAACCATCTCCAGGAAAGCAGGGCTCCATCACACGTAACAGTGACTTGGGAAGGCAAACGCCATTCGCTCCGAACATCTCCCCCTTCCCTCTTCTTTCCCTGAGCTTTTATTGCTGAGCACGATGTCATATGGTGTTGAATATCCCTTGGTCAGTTGGGGTCAGCTGTCCCAGCTGTGTCCCCTCCCAGCTCCTTGTGCACCCCCAGCCTCCTCGCTGGCGGGGCGGGGTCAGGAGCAGAAGAGGCCCTGACTCTGTGCAAGCACTGCTCAGCAATAACTAAAACATCCCTGTGTTATCAACACTGTTTCCAGCACAAATCCAAAACAGAGCCCCATACCAGCTACTGTGAAGAAAAGTAACTCTATCTCAGCCAAAACCAGTACAGCAGGATAAGCTTTTAAAAGGAAAGCAATCACTTCATCAAATTTACATCCAACTCTCATATGAATAAAAAAAGTCACATACAGAATGACAAAGTTAAAAATGCCTACAGGCAGTAGCTTTAGTCTACTCTTTCGCAGTTAACCTTTTCATTAAAGCTGATTAATTGACTTTTTTTTTCTCCACAGTCCTTATTCTATCTAATCAGAAACATCTCAAATATTTATCTTAGGATTCCTATGATAACACAAATGTAGTTCTTATATATAAGAAGTCATTCCTGTCCTCTTTCCTCTGCAAGCCATAACAAGAGTGACTCCCATTATTTAAGTCACCAAGTACTTCACTCCATACTAGTAGCTTAGTCTCAAAAGCCAAACCCTTGCAAACACTTACCTAGAACAAAGTTAAACTTGTAAATACAGTTCTCAAATTGTAAGTCTTTGGTGTTGCTCTAACTGTGCAATAGGCAATGGTCGTAGTTTAGCCTCAGTCAGGGACAGACTATGCAGTCTCTGTCTCTCGCTACCCCCACCCTCCAAGGGAACAGGGAGAGATAACGTAAGAAAAAGGCTTGAGGTTTGAGGTAAGGACAGGGAGAGATCCTTAAAGTTACCATTACGGACAGAACAGACTCGACTTGGGGAAAAACTACACATTTATTACTAAAACCTAAGCAGGATAATGAGAAAGAGAACAAGATAACCTCCCTCCACCCCTCCCTCTTCCTGGGCTTAACATTATCTCTACTACCTTCCCCCCACCCCTGAGCAGCACAGGGGAGAAGAGGGAATGGGGGTTACAGTCAATCCATCACATGTTGTTTTACACCGTTCCTTCCTCCTCAGGGGAAGAACTCCTCACATTCCTCCCCTGCTCCAGCGTGGGGTCCCACCCACAGGCTGCAGTCCTTCAAACTGCTCTCACATGGGTCATCTCTTCCATGGGGTGCAGTCCCTCCAGAACAGCTGCCCCAGCACAGGCCCTCCATGGGCCACAGCCTCCTTCAGGCATCCTCCTGCCCCAACATGGGGTCCTCCATGGACTGCAGGTGGATCTCTGCTCCTCCCTGGACCTCCATGGGCTGCAGGGGGACAACCTGCTCCACCATGGTCTTCACCATGGGCTGCAGGGGAATTCTGGCCAGGACCCACATTATTGCTCCCTTTCCTTCTTCACTGACCTTGGCATTGGCAGCCATTCCTCTCACAAGAAAAATTCTTCACAAGAGGCAGGCAGACACCTCTCTTCACATCATCCATCTCATCTCCTCTCCACTTCTCACAGCCAGGCTGAACCCAGTCAGCCACCCGGCAGGAGGCCAGAGGGTGAAGCCTGCAAGGCCCATAAGGCTCGCACCTCCCCTCTCTGCCCCTACTCAGCTCAGCTTCTTCTTCACGTCTTCCCCCCCCCCCCCCCTCCTGTTTTCCCCTTCTTAAATACATTATCACATAGGCATTATCACAGAACATTCTGCTATCAATCGGCCAGCAGCAGGTCCGCCCTAGGCCTGGCCAAGTCCACTGAACAAAGGGGAGCAACTTCTAGCAGTTTCCTACAGAAGCTGCCACCTTAGGCCCCACCTCACTAAAGAAAACCAGAACAGCAATATGTTCACATTGTTGAGGTTTGTGGGGTTTTTTGTTTTTGTTTAAATAACCATTTTTCATTATATACCACTGAAGTAAGAAACTATAACAGTTTCCCCTCACCCTTTCAATGAAAGCTTGATTTCACTACTGAAATACTAGTACTCATTTCAACATCTGCAGTATATTACCATGGAACAGAAAGGTATTAACATTTTCCAACTAGTTTAACAGTTAAAAAAAACAAAATGAAACAAAATGTGTAAACAAAAGTTTTAGAAAGTGTCCAACCAAATATTATATGAAAGGATTCAACTAAGAATTTTAAAAGAACACATAGTAGATCTGGAAAACACAGATAAAGTTTATTTAATAACAACAACAAAAAAAACATATCCAGAAATACTGTGAAGTAACTCTAATATGTCTCTAAGAGCAAAACAATCCACAAAGATTGAGTAGCCTGATGTGACCAAAATTTCATTTTGGAATCATCGGGTTTTAAAATAAATACATATACATATATAATTTTACTTAGTCTCAAGTTCTAACAGTATTAGAAAACTTGTTTTTACAGTAATCATAGAATGATTAGGGTTGGAAGGGACCTTCAAAGGTCATCTAGTCCAACCCTCCTGCAAGGAGCAGGGACATCTCCAACCAGATCAGATTGCTCAGAGACTCATCCAACCTGGCCTTGAATGTTTCCAGGGATGGGACATCCACCACCTCTCTGGGCAACCTGTTCCAGCCTTCTACAACTTGCATTGTAAAAAATTTTTTCCTAATATCCAATCTGAATCTACCTCCCTCTATTTCAAAAACATTACCCCTCGTCCTATCACAACAGGCCCTACTGAACAGCCTCTCCCCATCTTTCCTGTAGGCCCCCTTGAGGTACTGGAAGACCGCTATCAGGTCTCCCCAGAGCCTCCTCTTCTCCAGGCTGAACAGCCCCAGCTCTCTCAGCCTGTCCTCATAGGAGAGGTGCTCCAGCCCTCTTATCTTCGTGGCCCTCCTCTGGACCTTCTCCAGCCAGTCCATGTCCTTCTGATGTTGGGGGCTCCAGAACTGGACACAGTACTCCAGGTGGGAGTACAGAAACATTCTTAGTTGTATCACCAACTTGTTACTTTGTATATTTCAAAACAGACCTAATGGCACACTTGAAAGTAGAAGGGGAATAAACAAAGTAGATTGCAAAAATCTAGCCATTCCTTCTCACAAAAAGAAAACCCCACCAAAAAACACCCTCACAACAAACACCCACACAACCACTAAAACCTACTCCCCCCAAACCCCCACCCCCAAAAACCAAACTCCTCAAAAATCAAAGAAAAGCCCTCATAAGATCCCAGATAGATAAGTATTGGATTATGTTAGATTATATAATGTTTTGTATGTTCTAGAAAAACACTGCACCACAGAACTGCCCTGCTAAAACAATCTGCACATTGACAGACACTTAAGCCTCTTATTGTATTTCACAGGCATCATCCTGGTGCCTTGTCGTAGTTTAGCCCTGATTGGGATACAGTCTCTCTCTCACTCCCTCCACCCACGGAAGGGAGAAGTGGTAAACAAAAGGCAGCAAACACACATGGGTTGAGATTTAAAAAAAAAAAAAAAAAAAGCAATAACAGAAAAAAAAAAAAAAAAACCAAAACAGAGATGGAAAACAAATATAGTACAGTAGCTCACAGCACACCCTGATGCCCAGCTCCCTCCCAAGTAGCAGGAGCCTCCCCTCAGCACCCTCCCCACTTATACCCTGAGCATGATGGCCCATGGGATGGAACAGCCCTTGGGCTAATTTGGGGAAACTCTCCCAGCTGTTGGCTAATTAGGAAACTGTCCCAGCTGGGTGCCCCAGCCATAGGGGCCACCAGCTCCGGTTCTCCGGAATAGTGAATATTAACTCTATCCTAAACAGAACCAGGACATGCCTCACTACACCAGTCAATGTAGCAATAATGAAAGTCTATGCTTTTAAAACTAGTCTATGTTCAAGCAGTTCTATTTTAGCTTCTGCAGTCGGGCTTCTATCGTCACCTTTTGGTCAAGTATTTTTAAACTATGCATTCTAATGCAATTTTAAGACATACATCAGTCTCATCACCAATAGCTAAAGTTGAAAAAATAAATTAAGTGAGGCTGGACAAACTGAAAGGAGCTCTTCAAGCATCTGTATTTAATAAGGACCTCAAGGAAGTTAGTGACACTCACGAAGAACCACTATTTAAATCTGGTAAAAGATAGAATTTAACAACCATTTAAGTCAGTGTGCCAGTTTCCTAAACAAAGACATCCACAGCCAGACCATGGAAACAGAAGCCCCAGGACAGACTGCACATAGCACTCCAGGCCCTCTAAAGCACCTCAGCAGATGACACCCCATCTCCCTAGGCGCAAGAGAGACCCTCATCACTTTCCGTGGTGCAATAAGCAGGGAGCTGCTCCCCTCACAGCACGCAGGACACAGGCTCCCGAGGGTCCACAGCCAGGACATCAGCAGAGATCACCGCAACCCCCCTACCCTGCCCACACACTCCAGGGTCAGAGAGCTGAACCGCCGCCTTCCTCACTGAGGCTCAGCACCTACCTTGGCCTTTCCTCCTGGACCTACTCAACAGTTATGGGAGGCAGGTATCTCCCCTCACCTGCTCTGTGATGGAGAAGGTCCAGGGGTGCATAAAAGATGAGGAAATAAATAAACGGTCAGAACTGGCAAGAAGCCAACTCGCCTCCACAACTTGAAAGCGGATTCACGAACTACAACCGGCAGCGTTGCCGCTCCCACCACCTCCACCATGCTAATACCCCACTGAAAGAGCCTCTCCCGGAGCAACCACCTTTAACAGGCGACGGGGGAGGGAGGAAGGGGAGCTCACCGGCGCGCGCACACCACGAGAGCAGTAGGTTAGAAGAACCCGTACCTACACCTGGCGCTTGTCCGATAGTGCACAGCCACCTCCGCATCCCTTGCTAGGCAGCAGGCAGCGCACACACAGCCCCGCACTTTCCCCAACAGCCGCTGCTACTTGAACACCAGACCGACAAGAGGAATCGGTTGTGCCGAATAATAGCAACCAACACCCACTGTTCCCCAACCACACTCTTAAAAAAAAACCCAAACCAACAAACAAAAAAAACCACAAAAAAAAAAAAACAAGACCCAAGAAGAGCTACGCTAACCTCACTAGAAGAATACACCTAATCACATGACTGCCTCAGCAGCTAAGAAAACGATGAAGGAGGAAGAGACCTACAGGAACTAGCAACCAGCTGCATCACACCAATAAGAACACAGCCCGCAGCTCAGCTCTAGCCACTGAAGCTCTGCCTGAGCAGGAGTAGGCGGGGGCAGCCAGGAGGCAGCAAATCTGTGTGCGCGGAGGGATTATACAGACGCTGGCTCTAGCCAATGGGTAGGTTGGTTTGGTTTCTTCTTCTTCTGGCAGACAAAGGGGAGGTGGTCGAGTTAGAGTAGGCTTGAAGGTGGAGTAGTGGTGTTGGTTACATAGAAGAGACCTTATCAGAGCAAATATTAATATTGCAGCCTGTGGGGAACCCCTGCTGGAGTAGTTGGATGTTTTTTGAAGGAATTGCAGCCAGTAGAGAACTGCTGGAGCAGATTGTTCCTGAAGGGCTACAGCTTGTGGGGAGTACCTATGCTGGAGCAGAGGAAAAGTATGTCATATGGTGTGGAATATCCCTTAGTCAGTTGGGGTCAGCTGTCCCAGCTGTGTCCCCTCCCAGCTCCTTGTGCACCCCCAACCTCCTTGCTGGCGGGGCGGGGTCAGGAGCAGAAGAGGCCCTGACTCTGTGCAAGCACTGCTCAGCAGTAGCTAAAACATCCCTGTGTTATCAACACTGTTTCCAGCACAAATCCAAAATAGAGCCCCATACCAGCTACTGTGAAGAAAAGTAACTTTGTTCCAGCCAAAACCAGTACAGCAAGCTGCACCTGCCAGGAGCCCTGTCTGTGCTCATGTCCCTGGTGTGGGAGCTATCTGTCCTGCCTGGCCACTGCCCTCCTGCTGGCCTTCCTCCACCTTTCTGCAGAGCTGCCATGCCCAGCTGCTTGAGGACCCACTCAGGACTGATACAGGGAACTAATTAACTGTCTACATATTGCTTGATATAGGGAACTGACCATCTGCTAGCTTTATAATTAAACAGTAAGCATTTAATTCTTGTGTGAAAATATAAACTACTAACCTTGAGAGAAAGAACAGCAGAGTCATAAATTTAACATAACAAGATACTTTCAGAATGCCCCAGTAGGTGCTGAGATGAGTCAGATGGAAACATCCTGAGGGAGTACAGACACACGAGCTGAAACCAAGATAAGGGGGCTTCAGGAGTTTAGAAGCAACTGATAGGGTGGAATAACCAAGGACATTGGGAACCAACAAAGACAAGTCAGTAAAAAACTGCCTTGGCAGCAAGAACAAAGACTGAGTTCACGCAGCAGACACAGTGATGAAGAGGAGGGAACGACCACCGGATGAAGTAAACGACCACCAGAGGGACTGCGACTCCTGAGAACAGACACGAGATGGACACGGAGACCGGGGAATAACCTGTCTCACGGGGGTGGAGACTTATTATAATGATTTCTTGGAAACTAATGAATATGTAACTAAGTCCTCAGTAATTCTATGAATATGTATGTCTATGATGCATAAATATTGTACCTGTTGCTTAACACGGTGTGCGTGCTTTTGGAGGAGCATCCGGCGCACCCCACGCACCCGGCGCCAAATAAACATACCTGCTTTATAACTCTCTCTGAGTTGTAGAGTTTGATCCGCGCGTCAGGACAGCTCCTCTCCATGGAGTGAGCTTCTGCCCAGGGTGCTCCTGGTTGCTGGATAGGCCTGCTACAGGAAGGCCGTGTCCCTTACTCAAGGCCAACAGTAGCAGTTCAGAGGGGCACCCACTGGCAGTGTGGTGCTACCATGTTACTTGCTGCTGGGGAACAGCTCTATTTTCCTCCTAGAGTCTTCCTTCAGCCCACAAGAGGGAAGCCCAGGAGAGGGAGATGACACATAGAGGAGTCACCACTCCTCCTCCTCCTGCTGCCACATGCTCTCAACGCGGGCACTGCTTCAGAATCTGCCAGCTGCTGCAGAGCCTCACACCAAAGTTACTACCCACCAGCTCAATGCCACACCTCTGTGGTAGTGGAAGCGGGGGTAGTGAGGCAGGCTCAACCTGCATAGCCCTGCAAAGCAGCTTTGCCAGTGGACAGAGCCTTGATCAACCATAGGGGCCTATGCTTCTGCCTCCCTGTCACCCCACCCCTCAGAGCCATGACCACTGCTTCAACACAGATCCACCTCACACAGGACTGCCTCCCACTCCAGAGACACACCACTCACGCCTCCTTGCGCATGTCCCCTCTGCTTGTCTGAGTGACATGAAATGTGTCAACCTAATGCTGGTCCCTGCAGCAGCAGCCACCATACATCCACCCTGACATTGCACAGCTGGAATTGCCTGTATTGCAGCCGTGGCCCTGGCAAGATGCCACTGCTGTTTTCCAGGCTTGCCTGTGACTCTAAGGGTGCACCAGCTGGCCCCATGTGGATCTGACCTTGATGGAAACGCATACAATGCCTCTCACTGTGGTGTCTCACTTTTTGCAATTTTCCCATTTTTTTTTATCCTACTTATTTCCTTCTCACCACCTATACTTTCTGAAATCATGTAATCAATAAATTATTATTTTTTTTTAACACAGGAAATTTTAAACTACTGACTGTGGAAAAACAAGAAAATGTGACTTGATTGTTCCCTAACAGTTTAGAAAACATTTTAATGGCTCTATGTTTATTATTAAAAAAATAAACCAAATATTCTTTTCTGTCCTTTAGGGGAGGGAGAGGAAAGGTAGAGGCAAACCAGAACTTAGACCCAAATCCTAGGCCTGAAGCTACTCTTCTTGCTATTCTGTGAAACTAAAAAAAAGCTTTTCATAACTAAAAATTATGTAGTTACACTGACAATCCTGCAGCATGAACTACTTAAGTTTAACACTGAGTGCTTGGAGTTTAATACTAACCCTAATCTTAGGAACAGAGTTATAAAATTTTTAATGACCATTTACTCACTAAGGTATTATTATAGCTCAAAAATGACACTCCTTAAAATAAGACATTACAATAGGCCATCCTAGAAACAAAGAATTATGTTATCAGATTATTGTATTGAGAGAAGGAGTTAAAGAAATCTTAATAGATATGGCATTGATTAATTATTGCTGTGCATCCTAAGGAATCAAGTTGATAAATAGTGCTTAATGTTTTGTTAACTACTTGCTTAATAATTTGCTAACCATTGTGCAAACTATTTGAAGCAGAAAGTCTTGCAATTCTTCACGAAAGACAGTTCCCGGTAAGGACTAGGGGGGTCGCTTCAAGAACCAGCTAAAACCGACCCTGCAGCTTGAATGAAAGCCAAGGGATAACTGAGTTTGCGCAAGAACAAAAGGTTACTAGCGGTGACGAAGAGGAGTCACCTGCCTTCATCCTCACAACCCCCGACGACCACCACCAGGAGGCACTGCGCAAGCCCAGACAGGAGGAGTTTATGAAAATGACCCCTTGGGACTAATTTTAATATGAAGCGGGGATAGGTCATGCATATATATAGGTGTATTGTGAAACTTTATGTATATGTAACACTTGGTTGTATAAATTTAAAGTGAGTTGCCACGTAAGGCGCGCACGGTTTTGGTGGGACTACCCCCCTGTGCTGCCCAGCGCTGAATAAACATACCTACTTTACAATCTTACAGATTGTGGAGTCCGTTTTCCGCACATCAGTTTGGCGAGCCAGCCAGGAGGATCTCTGCTTGGCTGCGGGATCGACTGCGGAGCGGACGCCCCTAGGCGTGCCCCGAGCACTTTCCTCGGAGGAGCCTCCGCTGCCAGCCGCTCACCGCAGGAGCAGACAACAACCTCCTGAAGCCGCGGACCAAACGGTATGTTTTACTGAAGGGCCTGTCACGCGTGGCCAGGGCAGCTGGTAAATCGCGCAGAGACGTCTGGCGTGCAGCATAGTCCCTGTTCGGTGGGTACCCAGGTTAGTTTGGAGCATCAAAGGGGGACTCGCTGACTGATAGAGCGGCCGCTAGCGATCTTGGGAGTAGATCGAGTGAGTCCGAGGTAACCGCTGCATCCCATTGTCGGGAGCCAGGACGGACCTGCTGATGATCGGTACATGAGAAGCAGGAGAAGGGTAAGCGGGCCTCTTGCAATTTTGAAGGCTATATTTTGCAGCTGCTAAAAGGGATGTCAATTGGAGTGTTAATTAAGCGTCCGGACAAATTCATGTGTGTGCGAAGAACGTTCTGCTGTGGGAGTGCCTGTGTTGTGAGAGAGTGATTGAGTCATGAGAATTCAAGCGAGACTGCAACTGTGTGTGTGTGGTGTGAGAGGCTGGTCTAGCCGCCCCTAGCCGCCCAGCTTGTCTGAGGTTGGTTAGAACGCAAGGGGGCCATCCTCTCATCCAAATTTAGTAAATGTCCTTGTATGTCAGGACGGAGAGAAACATTCCTGAGTTGGTTTGGACTTGAACCGTAGGAATACGTGTACATTACTGGATTTCCCCAAATTCCTTGGAGTAGGGGATATCTGGGGAATATCCCCTGTTTTGTCCGGAAATTTGGGATGTGTGGAGAGGAAAATTAGGAGAAAACTGTAGGGGTTTGCAGGAAGTGATTTGCGTGGAGACCTTACAAGATGGGTAATACACAAGGAGATATATCAAAGAAAAGCCCTCTGGGGTGTGTACTTGCCCACTGGAAAGATATTGTTGGGACTGGAGGTACGGAAAGTAAAAAGACCCTTATCAAATACTGTAATCAGTGGTGGCTGTTGTATAAGTTAGGAGGCGAGGCTAAGTGGCCACTCAATGGGTCAATGGATTATAATACTCTGTTACAACTAATGCTCTTTCTAATAAGAGAAGGGAAATGGGATGAGGTTTCATATGCAGATATGTTTTTCACCCTCCGAAACCACCCAGAGTGGCAAAGGGACTGTGGAATGGTACCCCCACAGGACCCTATGGTACTCGCACTCGAGCGAGAAAACAACAAGGAACTTAGAGGTAAACTGAGGCGGTGTTGTTTGGCATGTAGTATTGGACAAAGA
Source organism: Chlamydotis macqueenii (assembly GCF_036417535.1). Lineage (NCBI taxonomy): Eukaryota > Metazoa > Chordata > Aves > Otidiformes > Otididae > Chlamydotis > Chlamydotis macqueenii. The sequence goes on from NC_141592.1 coordinate 43,179,265, forward strand.
TGTACTAAGGCAAATAAGATTCACCAGGCACCAGAACAAGATTTAACTGATTTGTTTAAGCCTCCCCCTCGACCACAGGAACAGGATGCGGACTCGGACAGAGCTTCAACCCTCCCGGACAGTCCCATATCGTCCCGTACCAGGAAGAAATCTGCTCCAACAGTTTTGCAAGCACCTCTCCAGGAGGCGGTGGGGCCGGATGGTGGGACAATGTTAATTAAAGTACCCTTTTCTACTGCTGACCTAGGGGAATGGAAAAAGGTTGCAAAAGATTATAGGAGTGACCCGGTAAGTGTAACTAAGCATTTCCAATTTATTGTAAAACAGCATAATCCTGATTGGAAGGATATACAACTATTATTGGAGTATATGACCGAGACAGAGAAACAGCTGATTTTAAAGACAGCAGGGAATCTGGCCGAAGACCATTATAAGATTACAGGAGGGGACATTAAGGAATATTTCCCTCTCCAAGATCCAAAGTGGGATGTTAATAGATCTGTACATATGGAAAGACTGCAGGAGTATCAGGAGTGGATTTCAAAGGGAATGGAGAGGGCAATCCCCAAAACTATAAATTGGTCAGCTTTATATGCAGTCAAACAAAGTCCTTCCGAGTCCCCATCCGAATTCCTGGATCGATTGAGGGACGTGATGCGCCGCAGCACACTGCTGGATCCTGGGTCAGAGGTAGGAGTACAGCAATTAGTCTCCCTATTTTTGGGTCAATCTACAGGGGATATAAGGTGCAAACTTCAGAAATTACGCCCCACAGAAAGTAGGAATTTAGAAGTACTGTTAGATGAAGCATGGAGAGTATTCAGTAACAGAGAGGAAGGATATAGACAAGAGCAAAAGAAGCTGATAGCTGTTATCCAGGAAGAGGGAGGAAGAAGGATTAGACGAGACCTGCCCTGACTGGGCAAGGATCAATGTGCTTTGTGTAAAAATTTTGGTCACTGGAAAAAGGAATGCCCAAGGAACAAGAAAGAAGGTCAAAGGGCTCAAACAGGAAGAACGATAGCCCATGTGAAGAAAGACTGACGGGAACCTGGGGAGTCTACCCTAGCGGATCCACTGGTTATAATTAAGCTAGGGGAAAAACAAGAAAAAGTAGAATTCTTAGTAGATACAGGGGCAACATATTCGGTTCTGAATCAAGCTTTGATGCCCCTGGGAAATGATTATGTCATGGTAAAAGGAGCGACTGGCCAAAGTGAAAAGGCATATTTTTGTAAGCCTCTAAAATACAAATTGGGAAAACAATGGGGTATCCACAAATTTTTATATATGCCCAACTCCCCAAAAGCACTTTTGGGAAGAGATTTGTTGGAATAATTGGGAGCAAAGATTATATTTGAAAAAGGAGAAATTACTCTGGAGGTAAAAGATCAGCAATATATTCAGATATTGAGTCTAACCTTAACCAGTCTCCCCTCAGAAGGAAAAATTAATGAGGAAATCCTAAACCAAGTGTACCTGGGGGTATGGGCTACTGATGTACCTGGAAGGGCGAAAAGTGCTCCACCTGTTGAAGTTAAGGTTAAGGAAGGCCGACGACCGGTAAGAATTAAACAATATCCCCTAAAGAAGGAAGACAGAGAAGGAATCCGGCCGGTGATAGAAAAATTTCTACAGTTAGGACTATTAAAGGAGTGTGAGTCAGAATTCAATACCCCTATATTACCTGTTCGGAAACCTGATGGGTCATATCGGGTGGTCCAAGACTTACGGGCGGTGAATAAGATAACTGAAGACCTCTACCCAGTAGTGGCCAATCCATATACCCTGCTGACTGTGTTAACACCTGAACTAATTTGGTTTACTGTTTTAGATTTGAAGGATGCTTTCTTTTGCCTCCCTCTCCATGAAGCCAGTCAAAAATTGTTTGCGTTCGAATGGGAAAACCCTAAAAGTGGTCGGAAGACCCAGCTCACTTGGACGGTGTTGCCACAAGGATTTAAAAATAGTCCTACCATTTTTGGGAATCAGCTTGCAAAAGACTTAGAATCCTGGGAAACCCCATCTGAGGAAGGAAAATTGTTGCAGTATGTAGATGATATCCTGATTGCCACGAAAACAGAGGAAGACTGTATGGCATGGACGGTGAGTCTGTTGAATTTCTTGGGACTCCAGGGATACCGTGTCTCCAAGAAGAAAGCCCAGGTAATGCAACGTAAAGTGAATTATTTGGGCTATGAAATTAGTGCGGGGCAGAGAACTTTGGGACAGGCCCGCAAAGAGGCAATATGCCAGACTCAGAGACCTCAGAGAGTAAAGGAGTTACGGACTTTTCTGGGAATGACCGGGTGGTGCCGATTGTGGATCTATAATTATGGACTGCTTGTTAAACCACTGTATGCTCTGACAGCTACTGAGCAGAAGCACCTTGAGTGGAACAAAGAGACCGAACGAGCCTTTGAGCTACTGAAAAAGGCGTTGATGTCGGCCCCGGCCTTAGGACTCCCAGATGTGAGTAAGCCGTTTCTTCTTTTCTCCCATGAGAAACAGGGTATTGCCCTGGGAATATTAGCACAAGATCTGGGTCCATATTGACGGGCAGTTGCCTATCTCTCTAAGCAGTTAGACGCCACTGCAAAGGGTTGGCCTGGATGCCTACGGGCGGTTGCAGCTGTGATACTGAACATACAGGAAGCCCGAAAGTTTACCCTGGGCCGGAAAATGACTGTTTTGGTGTCTCATACAGTATCAGCAGTACTGGAAGCAAAGGGTGGGCACTGGCTCTCTCCACAAAGATTTCTGAGATATCAAGCTGTATTAGTAGAACAGGATGATGTGGAAATCGTGGTCACTAACATTGTCAACCCAGCTTCTTTTCTCAGCGGGAACACAGGAGAACCAGTGCATCATGACTGTTTGGAAACCATTGAAGCAACATATGCAAGCCACCCAGACCTGAAGGATACCCCCATGGAAAACGAGGAAAACTGGTTCACAGACGGGAGCAGTTATGTCTTAAATGGCAATCGACATGCGGGATATGCCATCACTACCAGTCAGCAGGTAATAGAGTCAGGGCCTTTGCCCATGAACACCTCCGCACAGAAGGCAGAAATAATTGCCCTAACCCGAGCCCTGGAGTTGGCCCAGGGCAAAACTGTGAACATTTACACGGACTCAAAATATGCCTTCGGAGTTGTGCACGCACATGGAGCAATTTGGAAAGAAAGAGGACTATTGAACTCCCAGGGAAAAAATATCAAACATGCAGAAGAAATTCTGAAGCTACTAGAAGCTGTCCAGCTCCCTGAGAAAGTGGCAATTATGCATATTAAGGCACACCAGAAAGTGAGCTCAGATTTGGAAAAAGGGAATGAGCTGGCGGACAGAGAGGCAAAACAAGTGGCCAAAACAATGGTGAAAGTAGAAGGGGCTCTAATTCCTGATAGGCAAATCTCCCTAGAAGGTAAGCCAGAATATACCAAGGAAGATCGGAAACTTATCACAGACTTAGAAGGGTCATATAATGAAGAGGGGTGGGCTTACACCCCACAGGGAAAACTAATTATTCCCTCTTGTTTACTGTGGCACTTGATACGGGAGGAACATAGGAAAAGGCATTGGGGAACAGAGGCTCTGTATAAACATTTATTAAGAGAAATTGTGGCTAGAAATTTATATACCACGGTGAGACAGGTGACTCAACAGTGTGATCTTTGCCTCCAAACTAACCCTAAAAATACTCCCAAACCAGAAATGGGCCAGATTGGAAAAGGCAATGGGTCTGGACAACAATGGCAGGTTGATTTTACAGAACTTCCAAGAAAAGGGGGGTATCGATATTTGCTGGTATTAACCGATACCTTTTCAGGTTGGCCAGAAGCATTCCCAACTAGAACAGCCAAGGCTCGGGAGGTAACTAAAGTATTGGTACAAGAGATAATACCACGTTTTGGGGTTCCAGCAACCATATCCTCTGATAGAGGACCACATTTTGTCTCAAAAATAGTACAACAAATTAGCCACCATTTGGGAATAGATTGGCAACTTCATATCCCATACCGCCCTCAGTCGAGTGGCCAAGTGGAGAAAATGAACCACTTAATCAAACAGCAAATTGTGAAATTGGGACAAGAAGCAAACTTGACGTGGCCTCAGTCTCTCCCTTTAGCCCTTTTGCGTATAAGAACGAGACCAAGGGCAAAGGAAGGACTGAGTCCCTTTGAAATTCTGTATGGACGACCCTATGGGATACAGAGGGGGATGTCTATGCAAGCTGGGGATGAAATTATGACTTCCTACATGGTGGCATTGAGCAAACAGCTCAATAGAATTGGAAAGCATGTAATTGGTACCCGGGGAAGAGGTCTAGATGAACCTGTGCATGATATCCAACCTGGAGATTATGTATATGTAAAGTCTCTTGCAGAAAAAACCTTGGAACCACAGTGGGAAGGACCATACTAGGTACTCCTCACCTCCTTTACAGCAATCAAGATCAGAGAGCAGAATGCCTGGATACACCACACTAGGGTAAAAAAGGCACCACAAAAACTCTGGACTTCTGAAGTTCAGGGACCCCTAAAGCTTAAACTGAGAAGGTAGAATGTGGATTAAGGTTTGTGTAATCCTGGTAAATCTACAAATGATGAACATAGCTGCTTGGCAAGGGAATTTGTATGTTCAGCTGACTCAAAACATCACTAAAATCTTAAACAAGACCGATTGTTGGGTTTGTACCCAAATGCCAAGGCATTCTGGTCATGGAGTGCCTTTAATAGGTATCCCATTGTCGTTGAATGTCTCCTGGATAAATAGGATCTTTTGGGAAAGTACCACTCTTAGTAAAGATACTCAAGCCACGTGGGGCCGGGAGTTGGAAATAAACACAATAGTAACCAATACCTCAGGAGACCGCTGCCTGGTAAGCTCGGGAAACGGTATGTTTGTTGGGGAGTATCTGAATTGTAACAAAACTATCTAATTGAACATGACGAATATTGACCCAGTATTTCAATCGTTTAATTATACTGGTCTTCCAGTTCCACTGGGAACAGGATGGTACTGGTTGTGTGGCACAGTGGCCCGTAAGACTCTGCCTCTAGGATGGCGAGGAGCCTGTACTTTAGGCGGTCTGGTCCCCAACATCACTATTATTGACAAAACAACACAGAGTCCCGTAAGGAGAAAACGGAGAATCAATTCAATTAGGAGCCGGAGGACAAACAATCCCCTAATAGAAAGGCCAACGGGTTTTCATAGCTTTGTGCGGTGGCTGATCCCATCTCTAGGGGTAAGCGAATTGGAAAAGGCCATAGTAAATATTTCAGCTGTAATAGAAATAATAGAGAACAGAACAATAGATGCTATTCTTGCACTCCAAGAAGAAGTGACTGGGTTATCAAAGATAATATCACAGAATCGCATGGCCTTAGATTTATTATTGGCCTCACAAGGAGGAGTATGCACAGCAATCAACGTTGACTGCTGTATGTATGTAGACCAGAGTGGGCGGATTACTGACGACCTCCAGGAGATCAGGAGGCAAGCAAAGATCCTACATGAGATAACACAAGATGACACCTCTTGGAGTTTTTCCGAACTCTGGGAGAAGTTAACCTCCTGGCTGCCAAATTTAACATGGTTAAAACAATTCTTTGTTACAATAATAGTAATCATCCTTTTATCCATAATCCTTTGTATAGCAATTCAATGCGGCTTGTGGTGTTTTAAGAATACAGGAGATTCCTACAGTGAATGGAAAAGAAACCAATTACGACAAAGGCTTGAGTCTAACAAATATTTTGAAAAAATGTTAGATAGAGAAACACTATACTAGAATTAAATTAAATACAGTAAAAGAATTTACTAATTTTCTAGAAAAGGGGGGACTGAGAGAAGGAGTTAAAGAAATCTTAATAGATATGGCATTGATTAATTATTGCTGTGCATCCTAAGGAATCAAGTTGATAAATAGTGCTTAATGTTTTGTTAACTACTTGCTTAATAATTTGCTAACCATTGTGCAAACTATTTGAAGCAGAAAGTCTTGCAATTCTTCACGAAAGACAGTTCCCGGTAAGGACTAGGGGGGTCGCTTCAAGAACCAGCTAAAACCGACCCTGCAGCTTGAATGAAAGCCAAGGGATAACTGAGTTTGCGCAAGAACAAAAGGTTACTAGCGGTGACGAAGAGGAGTCACCTGCCTTCATCCTCACAACCCCCGACGACCACCACCAGGAGGCACTGCGCAAGCCCAGACAGGAGGAGTTTATGAAAATGACCCCTTGGGACTAATTTTAATATGAAGCGGGGATAGGTCATGCATATGTATAGGCGTATTGTGAAACTTCATGTATATGTAACACTTGGTTGTATAAATTTAAAGTGAGTTGCCACGTAAGGCGCGCACGGTTTTGGTGGGACTACCCCCCTGTGCTGCCCAGCGCTGAATAAACATACCTACTTTACAATCTTACAGATTGTGGAGTCCGTTTTCCGCACGTCAGTATCAGGAAAGGATTACTTCTTACTACTCCTTCCGCCCTTCCTTCTGCCCTGCCTGCCTTCTTGCCTGCCTTTCTGCCTGCCTGCCTTAATCCCTCCCTTCCTCGCTTCCTTCCTGTCTTCCTTCCATCCTGCCTTCCTTCTTTCCTGCCTCCCTCCCTCCCTCCCTTCCTTCCTTCCTTCCCACCACCCTCCCTTCCTTCCTCCCTCCCTCCCTTTTTCCCTCCCTCCCTCCTTTTTTCCCTCCCTCCCTGCCTTCTTGCCTGCCTTCCTGCTTTCTTGCCTTCCTGCCTGCCTTCCTTTCTGCCTACCTTCCTTCCTGCCTTCCTTCCTTCCTGCTTTCCTGCCTTCCTTCCTGCCTGCCTTCCTACCTTCCTTCCTTCCTCTTTCCCTCCCTCCCTTCCTCCCTCCCTTCCTTCCTTCCTGCCTGCCTTCCTGCCTTCCTTCTTCCTCCTTGCCTTCCTCTTTCCCTCCCTCCCTTCCTCCCTCCCTTCCTTCCTGCCTTCCTTCCTTCCTGCCTTCCTTCCTGCCTGCCTTCCTTCCTGCCTCCCTCCCTCCCTTTTTTCCTTCCTTCCAGCCTGCCTGACCTCCTGCCTGCTTGCCTGCCTTCCATCATGCCTGCCTTCCTCCCTCCCTCCCTTCCTCCCTCCCTTCCTGCCTTCCTCCCTCCCTGCCTGCCTTCCTTCCTCCCTCCCTTCCTCCCTTCTTTCCAGCCTTCTTTCCTGCCTGCCTTCCTGCCTTTCTGCCTTCCTGCTTTCTTGCCTTCCTGCCTCCCTCCCTCCCTCCCTTCCTCCCTCCCTTTTTTCCTTCCGGCCTGCCTGCCTTCCATCCTGCCTTCCTGCCTCCCTCCCTTCCTGCCTCCCGCCCTTCCTTCCTCCCGTCTCCCTCCCTCCCTTCATCCCTCCCTTCCTCACTTCCTTCCTGTCTTCCTTCCATCTTGCCTTCCTGCCTTCCTTCCTGCCTCCCTTCCTGCTCTCTTGCCTTCCTGCCTCCCTCCCTCCCTTCCTTCCTCCCTTTTTTCCTTCCGGTCTGCCTGCCTGCCTTCCATCCTGCCTTCCTTCCTGCCTTCCTCCCTCCCTCCCTTCCTGCCTTTCTGCCTCCCGCCCTTCCTTCCTTCCTCCCGTCTCCCTCCCTCCCTTCATCCCTCCCTTCCTCGCTTCCTTCCTCGCTTCCTTCCATCCTGCCTTCCTGCCTCCCTTTTTTCCTTCCGGCCTGCCTGCCTGCCTTCCTGCTTTATTGCCTTCCTGCCTCCCTCCCTCCCTCCCTTCCTCCCTCCCTCCCTTTTTTCCTTCCGGCCTGCCTGCCTGCCTGCCTGCCTTCCTGCTTTCTTGCCTTTCTGCCTCCCTCCCTCCCTCCCTCCCTTTTTTCCTTCCAGCCTGCCTGCCTGCCTGCCTTCCTGCCTGCCTCCCTTTTTTCCTTCCGGCCTGCCTGCCTGCCCGCCTTCCTGCTTTCTTGCCTTCCTGCCTCCCTCCCTCCCTCCCTTCCTTCCTCCCCTCCTTCCTCACTTCCTCCCTCCCTTTTTCCCTTCCTGCCTTCCTGCTTGCCTTCCTGCCTCCCTCCCTCCCTTCCTTCCTGCCTTCCTACCTCTTTCCCTCCCTTCCTCCCTTCCTGCTTTCCTTCCTTCCTGCTTTCTTGACTGCCTTCCTCCCTCCCTTCCTCCCTCCCTTTTTTCCTGCCGGCCTGCCTGCCTACCTGCCTTCCTGCCTGCTTGCCTGCCTTCCATCCTGCCTTCCTTCTTCCCTCCCTTCCTGCCTTCCTCCCGTCTCCCTCCCTCCCTTCCTGCCTTCCTTCTTTCCTTCCTGCCTCCCTCCCTCCCTTCCTTCTTTCCTTCCTGCCTCCCTCCCTCCCTTCCTTCTTTCCTTCCTGCCTTCCTTCCAGCCTTCCTCCCTTCCTTTCTTCCTTCCAGCCTTCCTCCCTCCCTTCCTTCCAGCCTTCCTTCCTTCCTCCCTCCCTTCCTTCCTCCCGTCTCCCTCCCTTCCTTCCTCCCTCCCGTCTCCCTCCCTTCCTCCCTCCCTCCCTCCCGTCTCCCTCCCTTCCTCCCTCCCTTCCTGCCTGCCTTTCTGCCTGCCTGCCTTCATTCCTTCCTGCCTCCCTCCCTCCCTTCCTTCCTTCCTGGCTTCCTTCCTCCCGCCCTTCCTTTCCTCCTCCCTTCCTCCCTTCCTCCCTCCCTGCCTTCTTTCCTGCCTTTCTGCCTTCCTGTCTCCCTCCCTTTTTTTCCTTCCGGCCTGCCTGCCTGCCTCCCTGCCTTGCTCCCACCCTCCCTGCCTTCCTCCTGCCCTTCCTTCCTTCCTCCCGTATCCCTCCCTTCCTCCCTGTCTTCCTTCCATCCTGCCTTCCTCCCTCCCTTCCTTCCAGCCTTCCTCCCTCCCTTCCTTCCTTCCTCCCTCCCTTCTTCCCTGCCTGCCTTCCTGCCTGCCTCCCTCCCTCCCTTCTTTCCATCCTTCTTTCCTGCCTGCCTGCCTTCCTTCCTGCTCTCTTGCCTTCCTGCCTCCCTCCCTCCCTTCCTTTCTTCCTCCCTTTTTTCCTTCTGGCCTGCCTGCCTTCCATCCTGCCTTCCTTCCTCCTGCCCTTACTTCCTTCCTTCCTCCCGCCCTTCCTTCCTTCCTTCATCCCTCCCTTCCTCACTTCCTTCCTGTCTTCCTTCCATCCTGCCTTCCTGCCTCCCTCCCTCCCTTCCTTCCTGCCTTCCTTCCTACCACCCTCCCTTCCTTCCTCCCTCCCTCCCTTCCTGCCTGCCTTCTTGCCTGCCTTCCTGCCTGCCTTCCTCCCAACCTCCCTTCCTTCCTGCCTACCTCCCTTCCTTCCTGCCTACCTTCCTTCCTTCCTGCCTGCCAGCCTGCCTTCCTGCCTGCCAGCCTGCCTTCCTGCTTGCCTTCCTGCCTCCCTCCCTCCCTTCCTTCCGTCCTGCTTTCCTACCTTCCTCCCTCCCTTCCTTCCGTCCTGCTTTCCTACCTTCCTTGCTGCCTTCCTTCCTCTTTCCCTCCCTTCCTCCCTCCCTGCTTTCCTTCCTTCGTGCCTTCCTTCCTGCCTTCCTGCTTTCCTTCCTTCCTGCCTTCCTGCTTTCTTGCCTGCCTTCCTGCCTTCCTGTCTTCCTTCCTGCCTCCCTCCCTCCCTTCCTTTCTTCCTCCCTTCCTTCCTCCCTCCTCCCTTCCTCCCTCCCTTTTTTCCTTCTGGCCTGCCTGCCTTCCTGCCTGCCCTCCATCCTGCCTTCCTCCCTCCCTCCCACCCTTCCTTCCTTCCTTCCTCCCGTCTCCCTCCCTCCCTTCATCCCTCCCTTCCTCGCTTCCTTCCATCCTGCCTTCCTTCCTGCCTTCCTTCTTTCCTGCCTCCCTCCCTTCCTACCACCCTCCCTTCCTTCCTTTCTCCTGTCTCGCTCCCTTCCTCCCTCCCTTCTTCCCTGCCTTCCTGCCTTCTTTCCAGCCTTCTTTCCTGCCTGCCTTCCTTCCTGCCATCCTGCTTTCTTGCCTTCCTGCCTGCCTTTCTGCCTTCCTGCTTGCTTGCCTGCCTTCCTTACTGCCTCCCTCCCTCCCTTCCTTCCTTCCTGCCTTCCTCCCTCCCTGCCTTCCTGCCTTCTTTCCTGCCTTTCTGCCTTCCTGCCTGCCTTTCTGCCTTCCTGCTTGCTTGCCTGCCTTCCTTCCTGCCTCCCTCCCTGCCTTCCTGCCTTCTTTCCTGCCTTTCTGCCTTCCTGCCTGCCTGCCTCCCTCCCTCCCTTTTTTCCTTCCGGCCTGCCTTCCTTCCTGCCTGCCTTCCTTTTTTCCTCCCTCCCACCCTCCCTGCCTTCCTCCTGCCCTTCCTTCCTGTTTTCCTTCCATCCTGCCTTCCTGCCTTCCTTCCTCCCTCCCTTCTCTCCTTCCTGCCTTCCTGCCTTCCTTCCTCCTTCCCTCTCTTCTTTCCCCCCTCCCTCCCTTCCTTCCCCCCTCCCTCCCTTCCTTCCCTTCCCTCCTCCCTTCCCTTCCTTCCCTTCCCTCCTCCCTTCCCTTCCCTCCTCCCTTCCCTTCCCTTCCCTTCCCTTCCCTTCCCTTCCCTTCCCTTCCCTTCCCTTCCCTTCCCTTCCCTTCCCTTCCCTTCCCTTCCCTTCCCTTCCCTTCCCTTCCCTTCCCTTCCTTTCCCTTCCCTTCCCTTCCCTTCCCTTCCCTTCCTCCTTTTCTTTCACTTTCTTTCCTTCCTTAATTCTTTCTTTCTTTATTTATTTCTGTATTGGGCAAGGTTTATGTGGCAAGTTTCTGGCTGCAGGGGTGGCTTCTGTGAGAAAACACCATAAGCTGCCTTCATATTGGACAGAGTCAGTTCCAGCCGGCTCCAAGATGGATCCGCTGCTGGCCAAAGCTGAGCCCATCAGTGATGTTGGTAGCGCCTTTGGGATAACATATTTAAGAAAGGGTAAAAAAAAGCTGTGCAACAGCAGCTGTGAGAGAGGAGTGGGAATTTGTGAGGGAAACAGCTCTGCAGACACCAAGGTCAGTGAAGAAGGAGGGGGAGCAGTAATGCGTCTCCTGGCCGAGATTCCCCTGCAGCCTGTGGTGCAGCCCATGGTGGAGCAGAGATCCACCTGCAGCCCATGGAGGACCCCACGCTGGGGCAGGGGAAGAGCATAAGGAGGAAGGAGTGTCAGAGATGAAACATTATGAACTGACTGCAACCTCCATTCTCCATCCTCTTGTGCCATTCAACAGGAAGAGTTAGAAGTTTTGGGAGTGAAGTTGAGCCTGGGAAGAAGGGAGAGCTGGAGGGAAGGTGTTTTAGATTTTTTTCTTATTTCTCATTATCCTACTGTGTTTAACTGGCAATAAATTAAACAGACAAGTGCAGAACTCACATGAGTGTTACTAGGATTTTCATACTTGCACTAGATGAGAATAGGGCTCAAAATCAAAAGGTGGATTCAACATTCATATTTGAAAGGTCTAATGTGTACTTACTCTTCCTTTCAGTATGATTAGCAGAAAAAGATGCCCCAAAAAAGAAACAATGAAAGAAAATAGTCTTCCATTTCTACAGAGTCATCTGCTGGCAGCTTAATTGTCTGTTGTTTAATTGTTAATTACATCTTCCACTGCAGGAAACAAATCTTATCACAATCAACTGAGAAAGAAAACCTGTAGTTGAAAGCATTTACATGATTGAAATGTATCTTCCTTTCAGTGGTCCTACATATACAAAATTCCTTTAACCACACTTTTCACTACTGCAAATAAACTAAAACTGAGGATAAACAGAACTAAACTCTGCTTTCAGAGACAACAGTGTAAATTCAGAGTGAAATGTATTGATAGTGGCATTGCTGTGCGTTTATTTCTACTCACTGCAAGTGGAATATAGCTATCTGTTGTGGGGTAACGTTAGCAGGGCTGCATGTATGCAGGAGGAGCGGTCCGCGGCGATTCGCGCGCTAGGCGTGGATAAGTCCATGAGTGCAGGGGGAAAGTACGGCCGCGTGCGTGGCGGGCACGGATAAATCCATGGGCACAGGGGGGCGGGTGCGTTCGCGTGCGTAGCGGGTGTACGGGTATTTAACCCTGTGTTGCGCAGCATTAAATAGAAGGCTTAGTTTGACGGCATCCGTGTGATGCCCTGCTTTCCCCGGGGCGGGGCTCCGGTGCGTCCTGGGTTGGTTTGCTGGCAAGAGAGCCGGCAAGTGGTGACCCCGACGTGATTCCCCGGGATGGGATCCCGATAGAGGGAGGGTCTGTAAGTTGTCGTGCAGCGACAACCGGTGACCTCCGACGTGTTAGAAGGTAACGCGTGGCCGCGGGGCGGTGGTGCCTGGCTGCTGTTAGGATGGCATCCACCCAGGATACAGTAAAGGCGTTGGGAAAAGAGGTAAATTGTCCGGTGCATACGGCACCGTTGACGAAGGGCTTGATTAGCAAGCCGGGAGAGGTGATGGACGTGGCGCGGTTACAGGTGTGGTGGTTTAGCCCGGATCACCACACAGTTTCTTATTCACCCTCCCCCTACCTAGTGGGACAGGGGAGAGAAATTGGGAAGAAAGGAAAACTCATGGGTTGAGATAAAACAGTTTACTGAAAATACTAAAAACTACAAAGCTAACAGAATATAAGGATATTAATATATACAAAATATACAAAATGAACAATGTACAATTTCTCACCACCCGATGTCCGAATGACCGACGCAGCCCGTCCTGAGCAGCGATCACAGGAACAACACCGAGCAGCAAGCAAAAGGGGGAGAGCAAGCTAGCAAGGTAGAGGGAACGATGCCAGCAAGCAAGAGAGAAGAAAAGGATGCCAAGGGTGCCCAAACGGATACCCGACAAGGAAAGGAATAACTGAAAATGATGCCCCCTCCCATGGGCAACCCCCACTTATATACTGAGCATGACGTTTATGGCATGGAATACTCTCTTTGGCCAGTTTGGATCAATTATTCTGTCTGTCTTTTGCCCAGCTTCCCGCATCTGCACGTTAACGAGACTTGGAAAGCCAGACAGTGTCCTTGGTCTCATTCACAACAACTCGTATCATCAGAATGTTTTTATCAACATTCTTCACACACAAAATCCAAAACACACCAGCTACTGAGAAGAAAATTAACTCCATCCCTGCTGAAACCAGGACAGTATCCACCCCTTATTCCATACCATTTACGTCATGCTTATAGATATACACACAGATATCACTATCTCAATCTATGAGCTATCCCTCCAGAGTCTGTTGAGTTAATTTAGTCCATGACTTTGGGCCCCATCTGTGATAGCAGTCTCTCAGGGCAGGAGAGATGGTATGTAGTGTGAAGTTGTTACATACTGCATCTGGAACTCGTAGCTGGTACCTCTGGCGCGGCTGGTGTATCACGTCCATGGTCTGCGAGTTGAGGAAGTTGTTGGTCACCAGTTCTGACTCCATCACTGCTGCACATCGCTCGGTTTCATCAAAGCTTGTTCTTCACTGTTGAGTGTGATTCTTGCTGCACTACCTCTGATAGAACATAAAAGAACTACAGACATGATTATATACAGTTCAAATTATTGGCTGTTTTCACCTAGAATCAAATCTCCTTGAGGTACACATCGGACTTCCCCATCCTCCCGCATCACCCACCAAGTACATCCAGGTCCTTGAGCGAAAGCAATCCCACAAATGGGTTTGCCTTTGCCCAGAGGAGGAATAACCCAGACTGTTTTCCCCAACATATTCCTTACATGCACCACAGGAACTTTATCACCATCTACAGTATGTAAAAGTTCAGATTGGGCAGGGCCAGCTCGATTGATGGATCCCCGAGTGTTGACTAACCAAGTGGCTTTTGCTAAGTGTTTGTCCCAGTTTTTGAAGGTTCCACCACCCATTGCTTTCAGTGTAGTTTTCAGCAGTCCATTGTACCGTTCAATCTTTCCAGAGGCTGGTGCGTGATAGGGGATGTGATATACCCACTCAATGCCATGCTCTTTGGCCCAGGTATCTATGAGGTTGTTTCGGAAATGAGTCCCATTGTCTGACTCTATTCTGTCTGGAGTGCCATGTCACCAGAGAACTTGCTTCTCAAGGCCCAAGATGGTGTTTCGGGCAGTGGCATGGGGTACAGAATATGTCTCTAGCCACCCAGTGGTTGCTTCTACCATTGTAAGCACATAGCGCTTGCCTTGGCGAGTTTGTGGGAGTGTGATGTAATCAATCTGCCAGGCCTCTCCATATTTGTATTTCAGCCATCGTCCTCCATACCAAAGAGGCTTTAGCCGCTTGGCTTGCTTCATTGCAGCGCATGTCTCACAGTTGTGGATAACCTGTGCAATAGTGTCCATGGTTAAATCCACCCCTCGATCACGAGCCCATTTGTATGTTGCGTCTCTTCCTTGATGACCTGAGGTGTCATGGGCCCACCGAGCTAAAAATAGTTCACCCCTGTGTTGCCAGTCTAAGTCCACTTGGGAAACTTTAATCTTAGCAGCCTGATCCACTTGCTGGTTGTTTTGATGTTCTTCAGTGGCTCGACTCTTGGGTATGTGAGCATCTACGTGACGTACTTTTACAACAAGCTTCTCTAACCGGGCAGCAATATCTTGCCACAGTGCGGCAGCCCAGATGGGTTTGCCTCTGCGCTGCCAGTTGCTCTGCTTCCATTGCTTTAACCACCCCCACAGGGCATTTGCCACCATCCATGAGTCAGTGTAGAGATAGAGCTTTGGCCATTTTTCCCGTTCAGCAATGTCTAAAGCCAGCTGGATGGCTTTCACCTCTGCAAACTGACTTGATTCACCTTGGCCTTCAGTGGCTTCTGCCACTCGTCGTGTAGGACTCCACACAGCAGCTTTCCACTTTCGATGTTTTCCTACAATACGACAGGATCCATCAGTGAACAAAGCATAGCGCCTCTCATTTTCTGGGAGGTTGTTGTATGGTGGGGCTTCTTCAGCACGTGTCACCTCTTCCTCTGGCGGCATTCCAAAATCTTTGCCTTCTGGCCAATCTGTGATTACTTCTAAGATTCCTGGGCGATTGGGGTTTCCTATTCGGGCTCGCTGTGTGATCAGTGCGACCCATTTACTCCACGTGGCATCAGTTGCATGATGTGTAGAGGGGACCTTCCCTTTGAACATCCAGCCCAGCACTGGCAATCGTGGTGCCAGAAGGAGCTGTGCTTCAGTGCCAATTACTTCTGAAGCAGCTCGAACTCCTTTGTATGCTGCCAGTATCTCTTTTTCAGTTGGAGTATAGCGAGCCTCAGATCCTCTATATCCCTGGCTCCAAAAGCCTAGGGGTCGACCTCGAGTCTCTCCTGATGTTCTCTGCCAAAGACTCCAGGTAGGGCCATTCTCCCCGGCTGCGGTGTAGAGGATGTTTTTCACATCTTGTCCTGTTCGGACTGGCCCAAGGGCTACTGCATGAACAATCTCCTGTTTAATTTGTTCAAAGGCTTGTCGTTGTTCAGGGCCCCATTTAAAATCATTCTTCTTTCGAGTCACTTCATAGAGAGGGCTTACAATCATAATGTAATTTGGAATATGCATTCTCCAGAAACCCACAACACCTAAAAAGGCTTGTGTTTCCTTTTTGTTAGCTGGTGGAGCCATAGCTGTTATTTTGTTGACCACATCCATTGGAATGTGACGACGTCCATCTTGCCACTTTACTCCTAAAAACTGGATCTCTTGTGCAGGCCCCTTGACTTTGCTTCGTTTTATGGCAAAACCGGCTTTCAGAAGGATTTGGATTATTTTCTCCCCTTTCTCAAAAACTTCTTCTGCTGTGTTGCCCCATACGATGATGTCATCAATGTATTGCAGATGTTCTGGAGCTCCACCCTTTTCTAATACAGTCTGGATCAGTCCATGGCAAATGGTGGGGCTGTGTTTCCACCCCTGGGGCAGTCGATTCCAGGTGTACTGGACACCCCTCCAAGTGAAAGCAAACTGTGGCCTGCATTCTGGTGCCAGAGGAATGGAGAAGAACGCATTGGCAATATCGATGGTGGCATACCACTTGGCTGCTTTTGACTCCAGTTCATACTGAAGTTCTAGCATGTCTGGCACGGCAGCACTCATTGGTGGTGTAACCTCATTTAGGCCACGATAGTCCATTGTTAGTCTCCATTCTCCATTAGATTTTCGCACTGGCCATATGGGACTGTTAAAGGGTGAGCGGGACTTGCTGATCACTCCCTGGCTCTCCAGTCGACGAATCAGCTTGAGGATGGGGATTATGGAGTCTCGGTTGGTGCGATATTGCCGCCGGTGCACCGTGGTGGTAGCAATTGGTACCTTTTGTTCTTCAACATTCAGCTTTCCCACAACGGAAGGGTCCTTTGAAAGTCTGGGCAAGATGGACAGCTGTTTATTTGTCTCCACGGTGGCTATACCAAAAGCCCACCGGTGCCCTTTTGGGTCTTTGAAATACCCACTCCTGAGGTAATCTATGCCAAGAATGCATGGAGCATCTGGGCCAGTCACTATGGGGTGCTTTTGCCACTCATTCCCAGTCAAACTTACTTCAGCCTCCAATACAGTCAGCTCTTGGGATCCTCCTGTCACTCCAGAAATACAAATGGGTTGTGCCCCTTTATAGCTTGATGGCATTAGGGTACACTGTGCACCAGTGTCTACTAGAGCTTTATACCTTTGTGGGTCTGATGTGCCAGGCCATTTAATCCATACAGTCCAATAAACTCTGTTGTCCCTCTCCTCCACCTGGCTGGAGGCAGGGCCCCTCTAGTCCTGTTTGTAATATTTTCTGTTCACTTTCTGTGAATATGAATCAGAAGTTCCTTCCGTAGGATCAGAGGTGAGATCAGCCCTTCTACGCTGTCTGGGGAACTGCCCACTGGAGACTGGAGCAGCAAATTGCCTGGAAGAACCTCCCTTTGTGATTGTTTTACCTCGCAACTCACGTACACGTGCCTCTAGGGCCGAGGTAGGCTTTCCATCCCACTTCCTCATATCCTCTCCTTGGTCACGCAAGGTAAACCATAGGTCATCTCGTCGGGTGTACCGTCTCCCTTGAGCAGGAGGAGGATGAGGTCTTCTTCTAATAGCTGAGATATTAGTCCGTGCAGGTGGGGAGCAAGAATCTTCAAGTTTCTCACACACCTCAGATAGTTTTTCGAACAGTTTTTCAAACTGGCTTTCAGATTTCTCAGTCAGTCTTTCTATAGCTGAGACACAGGCCCGCATCGGGGAAGAGAGATTGTCTTCATATTGTCGGAGCTGGTTAGCCACTGCACGTACTGGTGGCATCTCATCATCTTTCCAACTCATTGCTGCCAATGAGTTGGCATACGATGATGGTGCACTCTGTACAAATTTCCGCCACATGGGTCGGGTACATTCAATTTCATCTGGATCTACGGATGTCCGTGGGTCATCCAGGTTATGATAAATCAGCTCCTGAACAGCTAATTCCCTCAGAAACTGGATACCTCTCTCCATGGTGGTCCACTTGCTTGGGTGGCATACAATATCTTCCTTAAAGAAATACCTGTCCCTCACACCTGACAGGAGTCGCCTCCAGAGGCTGCAGGCTGCTGACTCTCTTCCAATTGCCCTGTCAATGGCTGCTTCCCTAGACAGAGATCCCAGCTGCCTGGCTTCCCTGCCTTCTAATTCCAGGCTACTGGCCCCTCTGTCCCAGCATCGGAGCAACCAGGTGACAAGTTGCTCACCTTGATTACGGCTGAAACCTTTTCGCATATCTCGCAGCTCACTCAGGGATAGGGATCGGGTGACTACCTCCCCTTCTGTGTCTCCCTGATCATGTGATGGGCCTGGTTCATCATCATCTTTCACTATGCGAACTGATTTTTTGGTGTATTTCTTATGTACAGGGGCAACTGATACTGGTGTGGATGATTGGTTTTTCGGTTTCTCTTTGGTACTGCTTGCCGAGGTTTGAGTAGCCACAGTGTCTGGCATGGGGGCTGAAGCAATCGCAGTGCCCGTAGCAGGGGCTGGGGTAGCTGCAGCACCTGCCGTAGCGGCTGAAGTAGCTGCAGTATTTGTAGCAGCAGTATGAGTAGCCACAGTGTCTGTTGCAGGGATTGGAGGAGCCATAATACTTTTAAAAAACTGTTTAAACTTCATAAATATCAAGATCTGAGATAGCTGCAAGAGACTTGTCACCATGAACATGGTGGTAGGGGTATAAAAAGGGTATTCAAAATTCTCAAAAGCTGTTGAAATTAGCTTGGTGAGGTGGGGAAAGCTGTAAACAGATGTTCCCCCCGCGGCCTGGCTTCCCGGAACAAAACAACAGGTATAGTTCCAAACAACACCCACAAGATGGCTCCCGAAATACCCGGGTGGAGCTGCCTCTGCCTCCTTGCTCTGCACACTGCCCGCCGCCATTGAGTACAAATATGAAAATGGTCCCGTTACCAGCAATCTCACTAAACAAATCAGTGCCGCATAGCACAGCAGAACGATACCTTTGATCCAACACACATCATTGATAAACCGTGCACAAACACTGACAAACAGAAAATATGGCAAGTAGGGTGCTATCCAGTACAGCTCTAAAAACAACTGCGAGAACAAATAAAATAACATTGTGCCCAGCGATGACCAAACCGGCTTAATGAACACTTGTAACAAATCTGTTTTCAACACACTGTGTTCAAACCTGTCCTTATCTCAACCCTTCGGGACTGACCGGGGCTTGAACCTTGGATCCTCAGACTAAGGTCCGATGATCTCACGACTGATCTAGTGAGGCCCCTTCGAGCCCCACATTGGGCGCCAAAAAGACTGTGGTGGTTTAGCCCGGATCACCACACAGTTTCTTATTCACCCTGCCCCTACCTAGTGGGACAGGGGAGAGAAATTGGGAAGAAAGGAAAACTCGTGGGTTGAGATAAAAACAGTTTACTGAAAATACTAAAAACTACAAAGCTAACAGGATATAAGGATATTAATATATACAAAATATACAAAATGAACAATGTCCAATTTCTCACCACCCGATGTCCGAATGACCGACGCAGCCCGTCCTGAGCAGCGATCACAGGAACAACACCGAGCAGCAAGCAAAAGGGGGAGAGCAAGCTAGCAAGGTAGAGGGAACGATGCCAGCAAGCAAGAGAGAAGAAAAGGATGCCAAGGGTGCCCAAACGGATACCCGACAAGGAAAGGAATAACTGAAAATGATGCCCCCTCCCATGGGCAACCCCCACTTATATACTGAGCATGACGTTTATGGCATGGAATACTCTCTTTGGCCAGTTTGGATCAATTATTCTGTCTGTCTTTTGCCCAGCTTCCTGCATCTGCACGTTAACGAGACTTGGAAAGCCAGACAGTGTCCTTGGTCTCATTCACAACAACTCGTATCATCAGAATGTTTTTATCAACATTCTTCACACACAAAATCCAAAACACACCAGCTACTGAGAAGAAAATTAACTCCATCCCTGCTGAAACCAGGACAACAGGTAGCGGGGAAAGAGCCGTCGGAAGGGGAGGGGGACGAACGGAGTCGAGACGGCGCGGAGGGGACGGGGGGTGGCGCTCCGGTGGTCTGCCCGTTTCGGCCGAGAGCCTCTGACAGTGATAAAGGGGCGATGGAGTTTGGGTGTGCTCCCCCGTGTGTTGCGCCTCGCTTGCCGGGGGGGCCTGGGCCGAGGGGGCGACCCCCCAGATGCGAGGACGCGGGGGTGCCCTCTGTCTCTCCCTCTACCCTGTCGGCTCCACCGCTTGTGGATTCGCGGAGGGGCGATACCGGCTTGCCACCTCTCCCTGAGGATTCATGGGCTGCGGACAGGGGAGGGGGCAGCGAAGCGGGAGTAGTGGACGCTTTAATCCGCAGGTTCGAGCGGTTGGCGGCGGGCGTAGAAAAAACACTGAGTAAAGTAGAGGGGTCGGCGCGGGAAGCGGGGGCAGCGGCTGAACAGAAAACAGGTAGTGGATTAACGGATTGGACATTGATTGCTAAGAATTGCGTATTGGAAGGGGTATCTCTAGGGCCATCAGATGGAGATGGGGGTATAATGGTGTGCCCAGTGACACAGGGGCAGCAGGGTCGGCAGTGGAGCCCGTTGGTGAGAGAAGGGGTTAAAGAAACTTTACTAGATATGGCATTTATTGATTATTGCTGTGCATACTAATACATATGATGCTTTATGCTTTACTAACTAGCTATTGTAAAAACTATCCGAGGGGGGGAAGTCTTGCATTCCTCACAAGACAGTTCCTGATAAGAACCGAGGGGCCTTGCTTTGTGCTTTGAAGTGAGAAGGCCTGCACCTCCTCACACGGACAGTTCCTGATAAGAACTAAGGGGCCTCCTTTAAGAACCAGCTAAAACTGACCCTGCGGGTTGGACAAGAACCAAAGCATAAGCGAGTCTGCGCGAAAACAAAGGGTTACTAGCGGTGACGAAGAGGAGCAGCTCATCTTCATCCCCACGACCCCCGACGACCACCACTAGGAGACACTGCGCAAGCGCAGATGGGGGGAGTTTATGAAAATGACCCCTTGGGACTAATTTTAATACAAAGTGGGGATAGGTCATGCATATGTATAGGTGAATTACCTAACTTCATGTATATGTAACACCTGGATGTATAAATTCAAAGTGAGTTGCCGCGTCAGGCGCGCACGATTTTGGCGGGACTACCCCCCGTGCTGCCCAGCGCTGAATAAACATACCTACTTTACAATCTTACAGATTGTGGAGTCTGTTTTCCACACGTCATTGGATTACAAGTTATTCAGGGAATGGCAGAAGGCGGTGAAGGAGGAAGGTGTTAATGGGGTGGCGGCTCGAGCGATTTTGGATGTGATCTGGGCAGCAAACCCGCTTCCTTTTGATTGTAGGCAGCTGGCTAGAGCGGTTTTTACAACCCCCCAAATGGTGCTGTGGGAGGCTGCGTTAAAGGAGGAAGCGGACAAGGTGGTTTTCGAAGCTTTAGATCCGAATCACCCCCTGCACGGGATTAGTGTGGAAAGGATTCTAGGGTCAGGTAACCGCTGATCCGGCCGCACAGGCTAATATGCAGGGCAGGGATATCCACGCCGCCGTGCAGGTGGCGCGGGTGGTGTTCGCAAAAATAGGTAAATATGAGGGCAAGAAGTGGCCGTACACTCAGGTGAGGCAGGGCGTAAGGGAGTTGTATACCTCTTTCTTGGAAAGACTACAGAAGGCGATTGAGAATTCTGATTTACCAGAGAATGTGAAACCTATAGTGGCGAAAGAGTTAGCTAAACAGAATGCAAATGAGGTAACTCAACAAGTTTTGGCGCAATTGCCTGGGGATGCAGGTGTGGCGCAGATGATGAAGCGGGTTATGGAGGCAGAAGCCTTGCAGCAAGCAAAACCGCTCATTGCAGCAGTTTCCACTATGCGATCACCCCCCGCGGGCCCCACCTGCTTTGGTTGTGGGGGTGTAGGACATTTCAAGTGGCAGTGTCCTTCAGGGACCGATCAGGGGATAGAACTTACAGGTGGCCAGAACAGGAGATGTTTTTGATGTGGGCGGGGCGGACATCTTGCCAAACAGTGTCTGCAGCCACGCTTGGCCAGAGGGCAGTCAGCTGAGCCGGGACCGCGGCCGCAGGCGAGCTGTGAAGGGGGCGAGCGGGGAGAGGCTCGGCGGTGGCTGCCCCTCAGGCGAGCCCGGTGCCGGGAGAAACGGCGGGCGGAAGCCGGTTTCTGTCACGGTCACCGTGGGCGGGCTCGCCCGGTGACTCGGCAGATCTGGGTATATGCTTCAGAGATGGCTTTTCAGCTTGCTGGACATCCTGCTGAAAATGGAGAACATCCCAAGAGAAAAACGGAAAACGGAACGGACCCACTGCTGGCCAAGGCCGAGCCGATTGGTAGCAGAATGTCCCGTGATAACGCCTCTGCGATAACGTATTTAAGAAAGGGAAAACAGAAAAAAAAAAAAAAAGAGAAGAGAAGATGTGAAGAAGCTGAGCGGGGGCAGAGGCGCAGAGGGGGAGGCGCAGGCCTCATGGGCCTTGCAGGCCTCACCCTCTGGCCTCTCGCCAGGCAGCCGACTGGGCCCGACTCGGTCCAGCCCGGCTGCAAGAAGTGGAAAGGACATGAGAAGTGAATAAGATGTAAAAAAGATCCTGAGAGACATCTACCAGCCTGTTGTGAGGAACGGCTGCAGACACCAAGGTCAGTTCAGAAGTGAGGTGGAGGAGTAAAGCGGCTCCTGGCCAAGATTCCCCTGCAGCCTGTGGTGACGACCATGGTGGAGCAGGTTGTCCCCCTGCAGCCCATGGAGGTCCACGGAGGAGCAGAGATCCACTTGGAGCCCGTGAAGGACCCCACATCGGGGGAGGTGGATGCCTGAAGGAGGCTGTGGCCTGTGGAGGGCCCACTGGGACAGCTGTTCTGAAGGGACTGAACTCCGTGGAAGAGATGACCCACGCCGGAGCAGTTTCACGAAGGACTGTGGCGTAGGGGTGGGACCCCACAATGGAGCAGGGGAGGAATGTGAGGAGTTCTTCCCCCAACCATGAAGCAGTGGCGTGAAACAACATGTGATGAACTGACTGCAACCCCCATTCCCTCTTCCCCCCTGTGCCGCTCGGGAGGGGAAGGTAGTAGAGATAATGTTAAGCCCGGGAAGAGGGAGGGGTGGAGGGAGGTTATCTTGTTCTCTGTCTCATTATCCTGCTGTTTGTAGTAATAAATGAATAGTTTTCCCCAAGTCGAGTCTGTTTTGCCCGTGACGGTAACTTTAAGGATTTCTCCCTGTCCTAATCTCAAACCTCGAGCCGTTTTTCCTTATATTTTCTCTCCCTGTTCTCTCGGAGGGTGGGGGGCTGAGAGAGAGACTGCGTAGTCTGGTCCTGATCGGGCCTGAACTACGACACACCTACACCCCAGAAGAAATGGTACAGCAGATGAAAGAGCTCATCACTGAGAGCAATGAGTTAAAAGAAGCCATGAAGTTGCATAACCAAGCTATGAAGGACCGGTACGAGGAACTTTCCATCTGTCGAGAGAAGAAAGAAGAACGAGAATTTTATGAGCTAAACTTTAAGGAAGTTAAGCAGTGCTTGCTAGACAAGTGCATGGAAAATGAAAAGCTACAACACCACCTTCAGAACTTAAAGGAAAGAGAAGGAGCTGAAATGGAGGGCTGCATGGCTCCTGAGAAGGAAATGAGGCAGCTGATATCCCAGGTGCAACGGCCTCCAGGCTGAGAAGGCCAATATGCTAGGCATCATTTCAGAACTGCAGGTCAAGCTGAACATCTCAGCAGAGGATTCCTTTGTGGAGATTGGGATGAACGAAGGAGAAATAAATAGAACTGCAAAGGAACATCAAGAGAATAGTGGTGAAATGACCAGTAACATTGATATCTACGGCAGGAGCAAAACTGCCGACGAATCAAAGAATCTGCAGTCTGAGGAGCTAATTGTTAGCCAACTGCTCTACTGCCTTAGAAATGAAACTCAGAAGAGGGAAGAACTTGAGAAGGAGCTGCAGAATCACAAAGAGAGACTGTCAAAACTGGAGAAGAAAACCAGCAACTGCCTGAAGAGTGGGACACAAACTGAACAGCAAGCAGAGGAGAGTTCAGAGGCTGTTGGCAGTGAAGTAGAACCTCTGAGTTTGCAAGTTTGTGCTCTGTTTAAAGAGCTTCAGGAAGCCCATGAGAAGGTAAAAGAAGCAGAATTGATTCAGAAGCAGCTTCAAGAAAAGTGCCAAGTACTGGAAAGAAAAAGCTCAGCTGCTGCATCAGAACTGGAGGAGAAGCAGCAGCTAATATACACCATCAAGAAGCTGGAACTTCAGGTGGAGAGCATGCAGGCAGAGGTCAAGCTGGAACAAGCCAAGGCACATGAAGAAAAGGCGAGATATAGTAGCTTGCAGGATACAAATAGCAAACTCCTTCCTGAACTCACCAAGGCAATGAAAACCATTGATGAAATGAAACTCAAAGAGCTGCACAGAGTGGATAAAGTTGTGGTGGAACAACTGAATGCAAAGGTGGAGTTGGCAGAACAAGAGCCTGTGGCAAAGCAGCTCCAGATAGATGAAATGAAGCAGATAATTGCTAATTATTTGTTATTGACTGTGCCTTTTGATTTGAAAAACATTTAAATTGAAAGCATCATAGAAAAAATAATTACTTGGGAAACACACCCATCATTTTCCTCAGGAATGCAGCATAAGACTTTTGGCTATGTACTTAATAGAACTATAGATCAGTGGTTTAAGAACATTTTATATTTCGTTTTGGAAATTTCAACTTTAGGCTAGAATGATTTAGCATGGGGGGGGCGGTGGGGAGAGGTTGTCTTGTTCCCTTTCTCATTATCCTGCTTTGGTTTTGGTAATAAATAAGTGGTTTTCCCCAGGTCGAGTCTGTTTTGCCTGTGACGGTGGCTTTAAGGATCTGTTGTCGCGGCCGCCGCCAGGCGGCGCCCGCCCCCATCCGGCGGGGCGGGGGCAGCTTACCCAAAAACTGCCATGGTTACAGATACTCCTGTCTGAGTTGACCAGTGGCCTTTAGCAAGAGAAAAGCTGCACCATTTGAATGAGTTACTTGACGAGCGATTACAACTTGGACATATAAAGCCAACAGACAGTTCCTAGAATACACCTGTGTTTGTAATACAGACAAATCGGGTAAATGACGACTCTTACAGGATTTAAGGGCAGTAAATTCAGTAATTGAGGATATGGGACCTTTGCAACAGGGGTTACCATCTCCTTCGAGGTACAAACTTTGTGTAAGTGAAAAGATGAATCCCTCAATATTGTCTCAGATTCTGCCTATGTGGTTAATGTAATACAATGCACTGAATGGACAATGTTAAAGGAAATTAATAATCCTTTGTTGTATGACCAGTTTAAAAAAAAAAAGTGTTGGAGTGAAAATAATCATCTGGAAACAGGTAATTGGGAAGGACCATTCCCTCTTATGATGTGGGGGAAAGGATATGCTTGTGTCTCTACAGGAGCAGTGAACAAGTGGATCCCTGCATGATGGGTACGACCAGCGCTCCAAGCTGCCTTGCGTTCGTTGGATTGTTAACAAGCTGTGTGGCAGCTCCATGGACATTAGTCACAGAAAGAACAAACGTGTGGGTAACTATGGCTGGTGCCACAGGACAGGACACCATTTGTCTGTCTGTATCATCTTCAAATAAGCCTTTCAGAACATGCTTGGTCAATCTGCCAGATCAGATAGCGGTAGGACGGCAACTCTGTGTACAAACAACAGCAGCCGCGAGTGCTAAATTACAAAAGATGGAACTTTTGGGATCCCTAAAGATGGACTTCTGCCTATTTTCTTTAACTATTCAGGAGCTAATGTTACTAGAGGGGTAATGATTGTAAATGCTTTAGGACCTATACATTGCAACGATACAGCATGGTGTAATCACGCGAGCACCTATCAAAATCCAGACAGCATAAAAGACCTAAACGAAGTACACATAGCTTTGAATCTGATTGCCAAGATAATATAGAGTTTTGGATACCAAGTAAAATTATTGCTGCTTCAATCTTTGCACCTGGTGTGGCAAGTGCCTAGGCATTAGCTACGCTAAATAAATTGGGCTGTTGGCTTGCTAAGCAAACGCATACAACTGCATTGGTACTATCAACGCTGCTAACTGATATAGATTCTATACACTACGCTACTTTACAGAACAGAACTGCTGTTAGCCTGCAGAGCACATATTTGACAGGCCTTGTTGTGTGTGCTGGCCATGCATGCAGCAATGTCTAGTCAGTACTCTGCCACTGAATCTGCTGAGGGTATAAACAGAGGTGGCTCGGAGCCGGGGAGAGAGGATGGACCCAGAGCACACTCTATGAACAACAGGGGACGCCCTGAAGGTGCTGTGCCTGCCTCCTTTCTCAGCTCTGACCCAGCCAGAGGCTTGTAAAAAACTAGTCACTGGCCTTGTAGATAAGAAAGTTACTGGAGTTGTTATGTTTGTAATAGGAGAAGAATGCCATAGTAGAAAATTACTAGAACGTAGTGAAACTTAGTTTTGCTTAGCAGTCATGAGTATGTATAATGTGTGATCAGTAACTTTATTGGCTAAGCTTGTGTGTGGCATAACTGGGTGGTTGCTATCTTTGGTCAAAATCAGAATTGTGATACTAGGCATCATACTAGGTATAATCATTAACATTCCGTGCTTGGTCACCTGCCTACAAAAGTGATGCAGAGAATACTACATCAGGGCGTGCACGCCATACGACGTCAGTTCCGACTGCCCATCTCACAGGCTCGGGCTGTAGTGGCAGCCTGTCCAGCATGCCAAGCAGCAAAGCTGAACCAGCCCTTATACTACCCAGGCATTAACCCCGGGGGTATGCTCCGAACCAGGTATGGCAAGTGGATATCATAGAGTAAGTGCCATTTGGCTGTCTCAAATACATTCATGTTGCGGTCGACACTTGCTCCCGAGCTCTCTTCGCATGTCCATTCACGACGTCCACGATGCAGAAATCCATCCTACACCGGAACCAGGCTTTTGCCTGTCTAGGGGTACGTCGGGAGATTAAGACTGACAATGGGCCGAATTATCGATCACGGGTATCTCGCCACTTCCTGCAGACGTGGGGAGTCCGCCATACATTTGGCATTCCTCTGAACAGCACCGGGCAGGCGATTATAGAACGCGTGCACAAAACCCTGAAAGCACAGCTAACGTGCTTAAGAGAGGGGGGAGAGAGGGCTTCGCCAGAGGTCTTAGTTGATAAAGCGCTTGTGGTACTGAATCATATGTCCTTTGCTGACCCCCAATCTGTTTCCCCTATCCAAAACCATTTTTCCTCGCGTCAGCCGCTGTTTGGGGGCAAGGCACTTCCAAAGGTCTGGTACCGCCTGCCGGAAAACCCACGTTGGGAAGGTCCCGCTGATCTGCTAATAACGGGACGAGGGTATGCTTGTATCTCCACAGGTGCGGGGACCTGATGGATCCCAGCCAGGTTGGTACAGCCGTGGCTGGAGGATCGGCAGGGTCACCGAGCAGCGCGGTGCTCTCCAGCTCATCCTAGTGGGACTGATCCTGATTGTGAGTCTTCCAATGCCATTGGTAACGACTAATTTCTGGGAGCAGTTCATGAACTGCGCCGACTCTACTCAGGTTTGCATAGCGCGTGGCCTCTTGGGCTCTTAAAAATGCCAACTGCACAGCCCTCGCCATATCTGAACTGGCGACTGCTTTAGCAGCACACGATGAAGGACTGACACAAATGAAGTTGGCATTAGATTATGCCCTTGCGAGGCCTGGCATCAGTTGCAGCGACCTAGAGGGAGTCCTAGGTCTCCAGGGTTACTGCTGTTTGGACTTCAGCAAGAACACCTCCTCGGCCTTGGAGAAGATGCGTGCGCATGCTGCCCAGTCAGTATTCAACGTCAAAGCCCTAAAAGGACGGGGTAATTTCCAGACCTGTTCGGTTTACCTAGATGGCTAAGAAATATTGTGTCTATAGGTCTGATGATCCTAGCAGTTGCTTTGATAATGCTTTGTTTGTTTCTGTTATTGTTATGTTTCTTGCATGCTATGGTTGAGGGTTCACTAGGCGACTCTCCATGATTAACTATGTTATGGTGGCATCCACCCCAGAGTACCAGCCATTAGACTAGGATGATTTAGCATAGAGGGGGGGAATTGTGGGGTAACGTTAACAGGGCTGCAAGTATGCAGGAGGGATGGTCCGTGGTGATTCGCGCGCTAGGCGCCAATAGGTCCATGAGTGCAGGGGGCAGGTGCGGTCGCATGTGTGACAGGCATGGATAGATCCATGGGCGCAGGGGGCGGGTGAGTTCGCGTGCATAGTGGGTGTGCGGGTATTTAACCCTGTGTTGTGCAGCATTAAATGGAAGGCTTAGCTTGACGGTATCCGTGTGATGCCCTGCTTTCCCCGGGGAGGGGCTCCGGTGCGTCCTGGTTTGGTTTGCTGGCAAGAGAGCTGGCATCTGTTATTGTCAGATTCTGTTTCAGCTTTAATAAGGGGAAAGCTCCTTTGACATCAGCTGACATAGGTTGTGCTTTTAAATGCATGAGTAGTACTATACAGCTGCTTCTGTTTAGTCCTCTGTGCTAATACAGCATCAGACTCATTTCATAGAATCAGAGAATCATAGAATGGTGTGGGTTGGAAGGGACCTTCAATGGTGAAATGGTCCAAACCCCCTGCAAGGAGCAGGGACATCCCCGACTAGATCAGGTTGCTCAGAGCCCCGTCCAACCTGGCCTTGAACGTTTCCAGGGATGGGGCATCCACCACCTCTCTGGGCAACCTGGGCCAGTGTTCCACCACCCTCACTGTAAAAAATTATTTCCTAATATCTAATCTGAATCTACCTCCCTCTGTTTTGAAACCGTTCCCCCTCGTCCTATCACAACAGGCCCTACTGAAGAGTTTCTCACTGTCTTTCCTGTAGGCTCCCTTGAGGTACTGGAAGACCGCTATCAGGTTTCCCTGGAGCCTTCTCTTCTGCAGCCTGAACAACCCCAACTCTCTCAGCCTGTCCTCACAGGACAGGTGCACCACCCCTCCTGTCATCTTTGTGGCCCTTCTCTAGACCCTCTCCAACTGGTCCACGTCCTTCTGATGTTGGGGGCTCCAGAGCTGGACACAGAGCTCCAGGTGGGGTCTCACCAGGGCAGAGTAGAGGGACAGAATCCTCTCCCTCACCCTGCTACCCACGCTCCTCTTGATGCAGCCCAGGATGGGGTTGGCCTTCTGGGCTGCAAGGGCACATTGCTGGCTCACACTGAGCTTCTAGTCCACCCTCAGTCTCAAGTCCCTCTCTTCAGGGCTGCTCTAGATCCATTCTCCGCTCAAACTATATTTGTGCCTGGGATTGCCACAACCCACATGCAGGATCTTGCAGTTGGCCTGGTTGACCTTCATGAGGTTGGTATGGGCCCACCTCTCCAGCCTGTCCAGGTCCCTCTGGATGGCATCCCTCCCCTCCAGCCTATCAATGGCACCACACAGCTTGGTGTCGTTGGTGAACTTGCTGAGGGTGCACTCTATCCCACTGTCCATGTCACCGACAGAGATGTTGAACAGGGCTGGGCCCAACACAGATCCCTGAGGGATGCCACGTGGCATCTCCCACTCGGGATCTCCCTCTTTAAAACAGAGGGAGATAGATTCAGATTAGATATTAGGAGAAAGTTTGGGGTTTTTTTTTGGTTTTTTTTTTTTGACACTGAGGGTGGTGGAACCCTGGCCTAGGTTGCCCAGCGCGGTGGTGGATGCCCCATCCCTAGAAACGTTCACAGCCAGGCTGGATGAGGCTCTGAGCAACCTGATCTGGTTGGAGATGTCCCTGCTCCTTGCAGAGGGGTTGGACTGGATAGTCCTTTAAAGGTTCCTTCCAACCTCAATGATTCTGTGATTCTATATCACGCTCTTAATTTATCTATGTACTTGTCATCGTTTAGCCCTGATCGGGACCAGACTACGCAGTCTCTCTCACTCCCCCCACCCTCCGAGGGAACAGGGAGAGATAATATAAGGGAAAGGCTCGAGGTCTGAGATAAGGACAGGGAGAGATCCTTAAAGTTACCGTTACAGGCAAAACAGACTCAACTTGGGGAAAAGTATTCATTTATTTCTAAAAACAAAGCAGGATAATGAGAAAGAGAACAAGAAAACCTCCCCTCACCCTTCCCTCTTCCCAGGCTTAACATTGTCTCTACTAACTTCCCCTCCCGAGCGGCACAGGGGGGAAGAGGGAATGGGGGTTATGGTCAGTCCATCACATGTCGCTTTATGCTGCTGCTTTATCATTGGGGGAAGAACTCCTCACATTTCTCCCTTGCTCCTTCGTGGGGTCCCTCCCACGGGCTGCAGTCCTTGGGGAAACTGCTTCGACGTGGGTCATCTCTTCCATGGGGTGCAGTCCCTCCACAACAGCTGCCCCAGCGGGCCCTCCATGGGCCACAGCCTCCTTCAGGCATCCACCTCCCCAGGTGTGGGGTCCTCCACAGGCTGCAGGTGGATCTCTGCTCCTCTGTGGACCTCCATGGGCTGCAAGGGCACAGCCTGCTCCACCATGGTTATCATCACAGGCTGCAGGGGAATTCTGGCCAGGAGCAGCATTACTCCTCCTTCTTCACTGACCCTGGCGTCTGCAGCCGTTCCTCTCTCTTAAGATAAATTCTTCACAACAGGCAGGGAGATGCCTCTCAGGATCTCTTCACATCGTCCATCTCATTTCCTCTCCACTTCTTGCAGCCAGGCCGGGCTGAGTTGGGCCCCGTCGGCCGCCCAGAGGGTGAGGCCTGCAAAGCCCACAAGGCTCGCGCCTCCCCCTCTCTGCCCCCACTCAGCTGCTTCACATCTTCTCTTATCTTTTTTTTTCTGTTTTCCCTTTCTTAAATATGTTATTGCAGAGGCATTATCAGGGAACATTCTGCTACCAATTGGCTTGGCCTTGGCCAGCAGCCGGTCCACCTTAGGCTCAGCCAAGTCCACTGGATAAAGGGGAGCGACTTCTAGCAGTTTCTTACAAAAGCTACCACCGTATCCCTCCTCACTAAATAAAACCAGAACAGTACTGAATTAAACAGAAGGAGTAACATCTGTCTTGTGTTTGCCGTCTGTTCTTCCCCTTGCGGGAAAATGAACAGAGTGGTGTGTTTTAGGTGGAGAGCTTAGCTCTAGTTCAGCTGAACGATGATAAAACTGAAGTGATGAACACTAGATCACTGGTTCCTGGTGGAAACAACAGGACTTGGGAGTGTTGAAAAAATTATTCAGGATGGTCCCCCAGACTTTACCATCAATGACAAATTGAGGAACTATCATTTAATATAGACTGACCTGACAATTGGAAGTATACTTCCCACTAAAAATTATGATAAGCGTGGTTTCCGACTCAAGCTATTTTTTCTGTCATCAACATAATTCAAGCTTTGCTTTTATTCAACTTCATTTTCTATCCTTAGTCAGATGATCCTCTCCATGTGATTTACTAATAACAACAGTCATCTATGGTGAAAGTTAAGTGGAACATGTCCATCCTATCTCTGTGTTGTTTTTTTACAGTAATAAACCTTTTTACAATACTAAACAAGGGTAACATCAACAAAATCTGTTCCATGACCTAAGTTTTGAACAATGAAAAACTGTCTGATCTTCATTGTTTTATGGCAGAATGGCATATATGACAACTTGAGAATATATGGAGATGTTCTGTTACTTGGAGAATAAGCTATTCTTTCTGCTGTATTACAGCAGGATTAACTACATTGATTTTACTCTTTAATTTCAGTTTATTTTTATCAAAATTTCCTCAAACTACTTGACTATCTGAAGAGTCTGATCTAAGCAGCTGTCTGATTCTGTAAAGTGAATTTAAACACATGCAAACTCTGATTTAAATTTAATGGGAAGATATGTACCTGCTTAAACACCTTCTTGAAGCACAGGACAAAATATGACTTGCAAGTACCAACTAGTGATATGTGTTGTGGTTTAACCCCAGTCAGCAATCAAGTACCACACAGCTGCTGAATCACCATCCCTCTCCCCAGAGGATGGGCAAGAGAATTAGGAAGGAAAAAACTCGTGGGTTGAGATAAAGACAGTTTACTAGGCTAGCAAAAGAAAAGATAATTATACTGTCCTGGTCTCGACTGGGATGGAATTAATTTTCCTCTCAGTAGCTGGTGTGTCTTGGATTTTGTATGTGAAGGATGTTGATAAACACCCTGATGATAGGAGTTGTTGTGAATGAAACCAAGGACCCTGTCCGGCTTTCCAAGTCTCGCTAATGTGCAGATGTAGGAGTCTGGGAGAGAGACAGAAAGAACAATTGACCCAACCTGGGCCAGGGTTCCACCACCCTCGGTGTAAAAAACTTTCTCCTAATATCTAATCTTAATCTATCTCCCTCTATTTTAAAACCATTACCCCTCGTCCTGTCACAACAGGCCCTACTGAACAGCCTCTCCCCATCTTTCCTGTAGGCCCCCTTGAGGTACTGGAAGACTGCTCTAAGGTCTCCCTGGAGCCTCCTCTTCTCCAGGCTGAACAGCCCCAACTCTCTCAGCTTGTCCTCACAGGAGAGGTGCTCCAGCCCTCTGATCATCTTCGTGGCCCTCCTCTGGACCCTCTCCAACAATCCCACATCCTTCTGATGTTGGGGGCTCCAGAGCTGGATGCAGTACTCCAGCTGGGGTCTCACCAGAGCTGAGTAGAGGGGCAGAATCACCTCCCTCGACCTGCTGGCCACGCCTCTTTTGATGCAGCCCAGGATGTGGTTGGCCTTCTGGGCTGCAAGGGTGCATTACTGGCTCATGTTGAGATTCTCATCCACCAGCACACCCAAGTCCTTTTCCTCAGGGCTGCTCTCAATCCATTCTCTGCCCAGCCTGTATTTGTACCTGGGATTGCCATGACCCAGGTGCAGGACCTTGCCCTTGGTCTGGTTGAACTTCATGAGATTTGCACAGGCCCACCTCTCCAGCCTGTCCAGGTCCCTCTGGATGGCATCCCTCCCTTCCAGCCTGTCAATGGCACCACACAGCTTGGTGTTGTTGGCGAACTTGCTGAGGGTGCACTCTATCCCACTGTCCATGTTGCTGACAAAGATGTTGAACAGGGCCAGGCCCAACACGGACCCTTGGGGAACTCTACTCGTCACTGGTCTCCACCTGGACATTGTTGGATACCTGGAGTACCAGGGGCACTTAGTGAACAATCCAGACCGAATGGAATTGTTATGTTTGTGAGCAGCAGGCTTCAAGGACATCACTGAAGCCTCTTCTGAGAAAGTACTGAAGCTGCCTGTAAGAAAGTACTGAAGCCACCTGTGAGAAAATAATGAGGCCGCCTGTGAGAAAGTAATGAAGCTTCCTGTGAGAAAGTAAACGAAGCAACCTTGAGAAGAAGGAAAACAGCTGGCATACGTGACTGGGGGCTGAATGTGAAGCAGGGTGCAGGTGGAGAGAGCCGTGCGCGTGAACATAGAGACTTAACGAATCATATTTTAGCTAGCAGCGCATGCATGATATAGTTAACCAATTAATAGAGTGCTTGCGCATGATACAGAATTAGAAGGGCTATATTAACCGGGATGTATCAACAATAAATTGGCATTTGCTTGATCATATTGGTCGTCAGCAGTGTCCGTTACTTCCGTGTCAACAGGTGGCGCCCGAACAGGGACCCTCAGATCGGTGTTGGACATCCCGATGGAACCGAAGAAGGAAAGAAGAAATGAGGGGGCGGAAGCCGGTCGAAGGCGAGTGCTGCCCCGGCACTCGGGAAGTCGCTATAGCGCAAAAAGGTACAAAAGGTACGGAGGGAATCTCGTCTTGGCCAGGCGAGCGGCCGGGGAGGAGATGGGGTCCACACTGACCAAAGAGGAGTCAGCAGTGGTTAAGCTCCTCCAACATATGCTCTCTATGAGAGGACTGAGTTATGACTCGGCCGTCCTAGAAGCTTTGCTGCAGTGGGCAAAGAAAAGGGAGTTAATCTCCACAGTTGATGCTGCTTTTGAACTCCCGACATGGGAAAAGATAGGAAAAGAGCTGTGGGATGAAATAAGTAAAGGATCAAAGGAGGCGAGCAAACTCTCCACCGTGTGGAGGCTAATTAATGAAACATTGATAAGCATGAAAGCCGAACGTTCAGTTGCCACATCTGCTTTTGCGGCCTTAACTGCAGCCCACGGGTCCACCTTCGCTACCAGCATGCTGTTCTCGGGTTTAACGAGCCCTGCCGCCGCCCCGGCATGTGCTGAGGGTGGAGGGGTTCGAGCCCCAGCAAGGACTCCAGGAAATGCAGCCACAGCCCCTATAACTATAGATATGTGGGCACCAGAGGAAAAAACTGCCAAAGGCTTTTCACCACCACCAGATGTACCACTGCCAGGCACCCCGCCACACTGCGCCAGTGCAGGCTCAGAGTCACGAGCCTTTTCGCCGGCGCCAACAGCTCTGGTTTATCCCCCGTTACCACCTTCTTCCCTGCCACCATGGCGTGAGGAGGAGGGGGATGAACATTCATCTGGCTTGAAGGACACACAGCTGCAAGAGACGCTAAAAAGGCTGGAAGCCCTAGAGGTTCGCCTAGAAGCATCGCTGGGAAACTTGTCAACTCCTTCACCTGTGCCACATCGAGACATGCCAGCGTCCAACCTATTCGTTCCGAACGGAGCATCGGGTGAGATCAGTCTTTTTGCACCTTTGCAAGGGATGCCGGCGGGAGGGGCCGGGGATTTGAATCCAACAGCGCGGTGGAAAGGGGTGATTCGAGATGCTTTGATAGAAGGAGAGCCTTTTCCCATGGCATTTCCAGTTGTGACTGATAATACTGGGAAAAGTGTGTTGAAAACATTAGACTGGAAAATATTGAAGGAAGCTAAAAAGTGCAGTTACTCAGTATGGGCTAAAATCATCATATGCTCAATCTGTGTTGCAGCATATTTTTTGTCACAGTTGTTAACTTCTTATTCTTAGAATGATTGTCCAGATGCTTTTGCTACTGTCACAGCAGCTGCAGTTCTTTCAGCACTGGCAGACTGCTTGTGATAGGGCACCTGCAACACCTCGACAACAGGGTGATCCATTATTTGGGGTGCAAACTCAAATGCTGATGGGAGCGGGACCCTACACACCATCTGATTGGCAAGCGCAATTTGCTACCGAAGTGTTACAACTGGGCCAAGATTTGGCTTATAGAGCGCTTGCTAGGGTGTACGATGAAAAGTCCGAACCTGCCTTTACGTCAGTAAGGCAAGGTCCCACAGAACCATATGGGAAATTTATTGATCGGTTGCACACCGCAATTATGGCTCACCCTGATTTGGATGATGACATGAAAGCAAAGTTCTTAGATATGCTTGCCTTTAATAATGCTAATGAAAAAAACTAAGAGAGCCCTTAGTGTGCTGCCAAAAGGATCTAGTACAGGGCAACTGCTGGAAGCTGCTGAGCGAACGTTAGAACAAGAAAAGGCTACAGTCATGGCTGCTGCTGTAGGTGCAGCAGTTAAACCGTTGATATCAATAAAGCAGTGCGTGATTAACTGTCTGTAACCCCCATTCCCTCTTCCCGCCCCCCATCCCTGTCCCGCTCAGGGGGCAGGGGAGGGAGGTAGAGATGGTGTTAAGCCCGGGAAGAGGGAGGGGTGGGGGGAGGTTGTCTTGTTCCTTTTTTCATTATCCTACTTTGGTTTTAGTGATGGTCTGTTTTGCTTGTAGCGGTGGCTTTAAGGATCCCTCCCTATTCTTGTCTTAAACCTCAGGTTTTAGTTTTCTTTCCTCCTATATGCCCGGGGCCACAGCCGCCGCCAGGCGCTCCCACCCCCCCGCCCCTGACATGGTTAACAGATACTCCTGTCTGAGTCAAGCTTTGTATAAGTGGAAGGACCGTTCCCTCTTATAACATGGGGGAAGGGATACACTTATGTCTTTACAGGAGCAGTAAACAAGTGGATCCCTGTCTGTATCGTCTGCGGGTATTTCAGAACATGTTTGATTGACCTGCCAGATACCGGTAGGACAGCAACTCTGTGTAAAACAGCAGCAACCACGAGTGCTGAGTGCTAAAACTACAAAAGATGAAACTTTTTGAGATCAGTAAAGATGGACTTCTGTCTATTTTTTTTTAACTATTCAAGAGCTAATGTTTCTAGAGGGGTAATGATTGTAAATGCTTTAAGATCTATACATTGCAACGACACAGCATGACGTAATCATGCGAGCACATATCAAAATCCAGACAGCATAAAAGACCTAAACGAAGTACACATAGCTTTGAATCTGGTTGCCAAGATAATACAGAGTTTTGGAAACTAAGTAAAATTATTGCTGCTGCAATCTTTACACCTGGTGTGGCAAGTGCCTAGGCGTTAACTACACTAAATAAATTGGACTGTTGGCTTGCTAAGCAACTAAATACAACTGCATCGGCATTATTAACGCTTTTAACTGATGTAGATTCTATATACTATGCTACTTTACAAACCAGAACCACTGTTAGCCTGCAGAGCACATATTTTGACAGGCCTTGTTGCATGCGCTGGCCATGCATGCAGCAACACCTAGTCAGTACTCTTTCACTGAATCTGCTGAGGGTATAAACAGAGGTGGCTCGGAGCGAAGGGGAGAGGACGGACCCAGAGCACACTTTATTTACAACAGGGGACGCCCTGAAGGTGCTGCGCCTGTCTTCCTTCTCTGCTCTGACCCGGCTGATAACCATCCTCTTGCTCAGCGGTGTCTTTGGCATAGTTGGGTTAGTAACAGAATAGATCAGCAATAGATTTTTTTATTATTAGCACAAAATCATGATTGTCAGGATTTTGATGGGCTTTGCTGCATGAATCTGTCTGATCATTCGGAATCTATTCACAAAAGTATTCAAAACTTGCAAAAAGGAGTACAAAACCAGCAACAAAGTGATGGTTTTGATATATTCAGAAATCTTTTGGTGACTTGATATAAGCTTGTTACTAATAGCTGTAGGATGCTTATTCATTCCTTTTATATATGTATTTTGATCTATATTCTGTGTCTTAAAATGTGTGCAGACTTTAACAGATAAAGCGTTGAAACAAGCCTCTTCTCATAAACAAAGAAGGGGGAGATGTGGTATTTCGCTGAGCCAGTACGGTATCAGACCTTGGGGGAGGAATGCAATCATGCTCTCAGGAAGAAAGCCATGGAATGAGAAGGGAAGCTTTAAGATACAAAACATTGTTAGCAGAATTTATGGCTTGTTTCAACAGAGGCCTGCAGAAAACTAGTAATTGCTCTTATAGATAAGAAAGTTACTGGAGTTGTTATATCTATAATAGTAGAAGAATGTTATAGTAGAAAATTACTAGAAGGTAGTGAAACTTAGCTTTGCTTCGTAATCATGAATATGTATAATGTGTGATCAGTAATTTTATTAACTAAGCTTGTGTGTGGCATAACTGGGTGGTTGCTGTCCTTGGTTAAAATCGGAATTGTGATACTAGGCATCATACTAGGTATAATCATTAACATACCATGCTTGCAAAAAATGATTAACAACTCAATCTGGCTAAAAAAAAAAAAAAAAAAAAAAAAACCACCACCAAAAAAACAAACCCAAACAACCATGAACCTAGTTGATATTGTAGTAAAATAAGGTCAGGAGTACCAAAAAGGGCTGTAGGAGGACCATGTTATTTTGGAAAATTGATAGTGTTTACTCCATCTATGAGAACATTATGGAATCATACGCGAGCAAGAAGATCGCTAAAAGTATTGACTCCCCATTGTGACGGCAATTTAACCCTGTTGGGTACAGCTGAGCGGATAGCATTATCTTTATTTGTTCCTTGGGCAGCAACTGCAAAAACTTTAGCTAACTTAAATAAATTAGCTTGTTGGGCACAAAAGCAAATGAATTTAACCTCTAGCATGTTATCAGGATTATTAGAAGACATGGATAGCATGCGTCATGATATTTTTGCAGAATCTAGCAGCCATTGATTTTTTGTTATTAGCGCATGGACATGGATGTGAAGATTTTGAAGGTATGTGTTGCATGAATGTTTTTGATCACTCTAAGTCGATACGCTATCAGTTGGCAGAGTTATGATGCAACATGCATGCAATACAAGTGGAAAGCAGGTTAATAGACTGGTTGAAATCCTTGGGGGTCACAGGCTGGCTAAAAGATTTGATAGTTTATGGGTTGGTATTATTGACGGGTTTGCTGTTGACACTGATGATTTTGGGGTATATTTTAAAATGCTTTGTGAAAGCTATGGAACGTATGATGAAAGTGGGTCTGGATTGTTCAAAACCAAAAGGGGGATTTGTTGGATACCTGGAGTACCAGGGGCACTTAGTGAACAATCCAGACCGAATGGAATTGTTATGTTTGTGAGCAGCAGGCCTCAAGGACATCACTGAAGCTGCTTGTGAGAAAGTACTGAAGCCGCCTGTAAGAAAGTACTGAAGCCACCTGTGAGAAAATAATGAGGCCGCCTGTGAGAAAGTAATGAAGCTTCCTGTGAGAAAGAAAACGAAGCAACCTTGAGAAGAAGGAAAACAGCTGGCATACGTGACTGGGGGCTGAATGTGAAGCAGGGTGCAGGTGGAGAGAGCCGTGCGCGTGAACATAGAGACTTAACGAATCATATTTTAGCTAGGAGCGCGTGCATGATATAGTTAACCAATTAGTAGAGAGCTTGCGCATGATACGGAATTAGAAGGGCTATATTAACCGGGATGTATCAACAATAAATTGGCATTTGCTTGATCATATTGGTCGTCAGCAGTGTCTGTTACTTCCGCGTCAACAGGACATGGAGCCATTGACCACAACCATTGAGTGTGGCCATCCAGCTAATTCCTTATCCACCGAGTGGTCCATCCATCAAACCCATGTCTCTCCAGTTTAGAGACAAGGATGTCATGCGGGACAGTTTCAAACGCTTTGCATAAGTCCAGGTAGATGATGTCTGTTGCTCGTCCCTTGTCCACTGATGCTGTCACCCCATCAGAGAAGGCCACCAAATTGGTCAGGCATGATCTGCCCTTGGTGAAGCCATGTTGGCTGTCACCAACCACCTCCTTGCTCTCCATGTGCCTTAGCATGGTTTCCAGGAGAATCTGCTCCATGACCTTGCCAGGCACAGAGGTGAGGCTGACCGGCCTGTAGTTGCCCGGGTCCTCCTTGTTCCCCTTTTTAAAAATGGGGGTTATGTTCCCCCTCTTCCAGTCATCGGGGACCTCACCAGACTGCCATGACTTCTGAAATACAATGGCCAGTGGCTTGGCAACTTCATCCACCAGTTCCCTCAGGACCCGCGGATAGATCTCATCAGGTCCCATGGACTTGTGCACCTTCAGGTTCCTCAGATGCTCCCAAACCTGCTCTTCTGCTACACTGGGCAGTTCTTCATCCTCCCAGTCCCTGCTTGTGCCTTCCACAGCTTGGGTGGCGAGACAAGAGCCCTTATCGGTGAAGACTGAGGCAAAGAAGTCATTAAGCACCTCAGCCTTCTCCATGTCCCGGGTAACCAGGTCACCCGTTTCCTTTCGGAGGAGGCCCACATTCTCCCTGGTCTTCCTCTTATCCCCGACGTACCTATAGAAACTTTTCTTATTTTCCAGATTTAATTGTGTCAGGGCTTTAGCCTGCCTCACCTGATCCCTGGCCACTCGCACAACCTCTCTGTAATCCTCCCAGGCTACCTGTCCTCACTTCCACCCTCTGTAGGCTTCCTTCCTGATTTTCAGTTGATCCAGAAGCTCCTTGTTCATCCACGTGGGCTTCCTGGCGTTTTTGCCCGACTTGCTCTTCATCGGGATGCATCGCTGCTGAGCTTGGAGGAGGTGCTCCTTGATATCAGCCAGCTTTCCTGGGCCCCTCTTCCCTCCAGGGCTGTCTCCCATGGCACTTTGCCCATCAGATCCCTGAAGAGGCCAAAGTTTGCCCTCCTGAAGTCCAGGGCAGAGACCTTGCTGCATAGCTTCCTCGCTACCCCATGGATCTTCAACTCCACTGTGTCATGGTCACTGCAGCCAAAGCTGCCCTTGAGTTTCACATCCCCCACCAGCCCCTCCCTGTTGGTGTAAACAAGGTCAAGCATGGCACCTCTCCTCGTTGGCTCCTCTATTGCCTGCAGGAGGAATTTTATTTTTTTTTGAGAAAATTTTTTACAATGAGGTTTGTAGAGCACTAGAACAGGTTGCCCAGAGAGGTGGTGGATGCCCCATCCCTTGAACCGTTCAAGGCCAGGTTGGACGGGGCTCTGAGCAACCTGATCTAGTTGGAGATGTCCCTGCTCCTTGCAGGGGGGTTGGACTAGATGACCTTTGAAGGTCCCTTCCAACCCTAACCATTCTATGATTCTATGATTCTAAGTTGTCGTCCATGCATTCCAGGAACCTCCTGGATTGCCTGTGCCCTGCCGTGTTGTCCCTCCAACAGATGTTGGGGTGGTTCAAGTCTCCCATGAGGACCAGGGCTTGTGACCGTGAGGCTGCTCCTATGTGCCTGTAGAGGGCCTTGTCTGCTCTTCCCTCCTGGCCAGGCGGCCTGTAGCAGAATAGTAGACTGTTCAAATCTCAAGACTGATTATGCACAATATCAAATATCTGTTATATTCTCAGAGATGAGAAGAATATAGCAAAGATGGCAGGAAACAGTGGTAGTGGAGCATTCTCTGGGGATCACTAGAAAAACTAGGAATGCTAAGAAAATTCTTCTGCGATGAGATACTATAGGTTAGATGCAGAGTTTTTTTGGTTGCTTTTTTGAATCTTGTTGGTATATTTGTGCGTGTGTTAATATAGCTACATCATAATTCTTCAAATAAGAGGAGTGACATAAGAGTTGTAGATATGATTAGTCAAGTTACATGCTCATATAAGAGCATTACAAATTGCTTTCTGCAGCATGTTTTTTACTGGTTAATTTATGGGAGTGCATGCTTAATCAAACCTTATGGTGTAATTTCTTTATCAGCCACTGGTGCTGCAACCACCATCTATGCAGTTGAGGCAGATGGTGACCCAAATACTGGATTTGAAAAGTCAAAGGAGCTAGGAGAAGTACAGTATCTTATTAAATGGAAAGGCTGGTCACACATCCATAATACTTGGGAAACTGAGGAAACACTGAAGCAACAAAATGTTAAAGGAATGAAGAAACTGGACAACTATAAGAAAAAGGATCAGGAAACAAAGCGCTGGTGAGTATTTTTAGAACTACTTCCATGTTGCATACTTTTTGTAACAGTATAGATGTTTTATTGTGTTTCTGTGAGTTCTGTTGCCTCTTTGTGAAGGCATAGTTTCACGTGCCTATACAACAGGAAGACAAAAGCTTTAAAGTTGAAGCTTCCCTAACACCTTATGATCCTGTAAGATTCTGAGCATGCCAACTTTACTTGAGCAAGTGAGAATACTCACACATCTTGTAAAATCGGACCTTTAAGGAAGCAGCTTCTGCATCTAGATTTTATTGTGTCCGTTATAAATGAAGTTTTGACAAGATGAGTGGTGGGTTTTCTGGTTTTGTTTTCAATCTCACTTTTTACTAATTTTGTCATTGATTGTATTTTCATCAGAGTTCTTCAGGAGTTGCTGCAGAGATTTAAAAAAAATCAGAAATGGCTAAAGCACTCAAAACATCACAGCATTTTCGTTAAAGCCTCAGAACCAAGAAGTTAAAAAATCCTTACATTTTAGTGCTATGTTTTGGTATTCCATTTTATTAGTGTGTTTTTAGTGACTCCTACTAATAAGATAGATTCTTATAGTGAGCCATCAGTGCCGTTCTGTGAAAATGCCATGTGAAGTACACTACTCGGTGTTGAGAACAGATATTGTATATGATCTGTGTGACTATTACAAGCTGTAGCTGATAATAATGTCTCTTGATAAGCTTTCTCAGTCATCAGTGATGAAGTACCTAGGCCAAATGCAACACTTTTATAGCAGGAATTTCAGAGTTGTAGCTTCTTCAAAGAAGCTCTCTACGCTTACATTCAGAGCTTTAAAATTGCCAGATTTTCTTAGTTTTAGAACTACACAATGTAATAAGTGCTGCAAATAAATTCCCATTTCAGGCTGAAAAATGCTTCTCCAGAAGATGTGGAATATTATAACTGCCAGCAGGAACTTACAGATGATCTGCATAAACAATATCAAATAGTGGAAAGGATAATTGGTACGTGACAAACTTCCAGATGGAAAACAGTGTTGAGAATATTGCAAGTTTATTGCTTGCATGTTGAATTTTTAGTTAAGAAATTTAGATTATTAAGATCCCTAACAACTTAAAGCAAAGCAAAATATCTGATGAAGAGAAAAGTTGCCATACTGTCTTTGCTGTGAAACTAGTTCATGTTGTCGTATCACCTGAAATGTGTACTTTCTTAAAATACAGAAGGAAAATATTGATCTGGTATCTCTGATGCATTTCTGCAGCTCATTCAAATCAGAAATCAGCAGCTGGTTATCCAGATTACTATTGCAAATGGCAGGGTCTGCCTTACTCAGAATGTAGCTGGGAAGATGGTGCTCTCATTGCCAAAAAATTTCAGGCATGCATTGATGAGTATTTTAGCAGAAATCAATCCAAGACCACTCCATTTAAGGACTGCAAGGTGAGTGTGTAATTTCAACGGATTTATACAGTTGCAATAATAAAAATGAAATTGACGTATTTTACACATCCAGAAATAAGATACATATTATAAAATATTTTTTGAATGTTGTCCAGAGCAGTAATAATGATAGCTCTCTCTATATATGTAGCAAGTATTGCTATTAAGAATAGCCTTTTGTAGATAGTTATTTCCTACTTATTTTATTGCCATTCAAAGATGGAATTGTTTAGTACTTTAATTTGTTTTAAAAGTAACCTTTGTGAATGAGTTCATGTCACTTCTGTTGTGGAATTTAGATCAGCAGTAAAACTAATTTTAGCTTGCAAATGGGTTGATATTGTTATATGGCCTAGTTGTTTGTGATGTATAAAGACTAGACTTGGTGACCAAAGAGATTCCTACTGCTACTTTGTTTCTATAAGAAAACATTTTGGTAACTTCACTTAGTAGTAGGACTGATGCTCAATTTGCTTTTGACAGATTCTAAAACAGAGGCCAAGGTTTGTTGCACTAAAGAAGCAACCATCATATATTGGAGGACGTGAGAGTTTAGAGTTAAGAGATTATCAGTTAAATGGATTGAATTGGCTTGCTCACTCATGGTGCAAGTGAGTATAGTCTTAAATTAGTCTTGCTGTTTTTCATTTGAAAGCATTTATAAATTTATTTATTTATTTGTATGTGTGTTTTTTTTAGAGGGAATAGTTGTATTCTTGCAGATGAAATGGGTCTGGGTAAAACAATACAAACAATTTCTTTCCTGAACTACCTGTTTCATGAACATCAACTGTATGGGCCTTTCTTGCTAGTCGTGCCACTTTCTACCTTAACATCTTGGCAAAGAGAGATTCAAACTTGGGCTCCTCAGATGAATGCTGTGGTTTACTTAGGAGATATAACTAGCAGAAATATGGTGAGTATTTCTTTGTATCATTGAAAAAGATTAGTGGTAAACAAGACTCATTTCATGTTCCTGTCTTATGCTACTCTACAATATTTTGATTAGGAATGAGGAAATACTTATTTGAAACATTGTATTTAAAATGGAAATTAAAAGCATAAATTTTGATCCGATATAAATGTATGTGAAAGATTTCATTCCTGCTTAATAATACAAAGGATTAAAAATGCAACCTTATAGAATCACAGAATCATAGAATGGTTAGGGTGGGAAGGGACCTTTAAAGCCCACCCAGTCCAACCCCCCTGCAAGGAGCAGGGACATCTCCAACCAGATCAGGTTGCTCAGAGCCCCCCGTCCAACCTGGCCTTGAATGTTTCCAGGGATGGGGCATCCACCACCTCTCTGGGCAACCTGGGCCAGGGTTCCACCACCCTCAGTGTAAAACATTTTTTCCTGATGTCTACTCTGAATCTACCTCCCTCTATTTTGAAACCATTACCCCTGTCCTTTCACAACAGGCCCTACTGAACAGTTTCGCCCCATCTTTCCTGTAGGCCCCCTTGAGGTACTGGAAGGCCGCTCTAAGGTCTCCCTGGAGCCTCCTCTTCTCCAGGCTGAACAGCCCCAGCTCTGTCAGCCTGTCCTCGTAGGAGAGGTGCTCCAGCCCTCTGATCATCTTCGTGGCCTCCTCTGGACCCTCTCCAACTGGTCCATGTCCTTCTGATGTTGGGGGCTCCAGAGCTGGACGCAGTACTCCTTGCATTATTTAAGTGCATAAAATATTTTAGCCAGACAGACATAATCTTAATTTGTTTTCTGAAAGGAGGAATGTAAGTAACCTTATCCATTAAAGAAAATA
Organism: Chlamydotis macqueenii; assembly: GCF_036417535.1. Lineage (NCBI taxonomy): Eukaryota > Metazoa > Chordata > Aves > Otidiformes > Otididae > Chlamydotis > Chlamydotis macqueenii. The sequence continues at coordinate 43,223,006 of NC_141592.1, forward strand.
AAAAAGCCACAAAAAAAAAAAAAAAACCCAAAAAAAACCCCCACACACAAATCCACCAAAAAACAACCAAACAAAAACCAACAAACACTCCTCCACCACCAGTGTTTAATAACTTCAAAAAAAAAAAAAAGCTTTACGGCTTCACATGTTGTGTTTCTTTTTCATGATCAGATTCTTGTATATCACTTAACATGTATATTGTTGTAGTATCTGAAGTCATCCCGATCAATAAGACCATTTTTCTCTAGCTTATAGTTCACTTGATTCTTCTTGTAGATAAGAACCCATGAATGGATGCATCCACAGACCAAGCGATTAAAATTTAATATACTTCTAACGACTTATGAAATTTTGCTGAAGGATAAGGTAATCACACTTACTTCTTCAGGGAGATAAAATCATTTGTAGAATGTTAAAACTCCTTTAGAGTTGGCACATATTTGGGTTCTGGGCCATTAAATGGATGGGGGGAGTATGACAACTTTACTCTTGGAAGTATGACAGTGAAGTTTTCCTTATGCACTTTTAGATGTTATGTATGTGTGGTGAGAGATTCTGCCCCCTCCCCCCCCCCCCCCCAATCAAGTGGGTAAAACTTCTTTTTCTTCAGTTTGCTTGAGCTTCACATTACTGTAATAAAGAAGAGAGTCAACAGTGGATTTTATTTTTTTGTCAATTGAAAATTTATGGATCAGCTTTTTGCCTTCCTCCTCCCCCCCAAGTATAAACTTGATTTATACTTTCCTTTTAAACTTGAGATGCTTGCATAGCCTTTTGTTGAATCCAGCAAACATAAAAACCATAATTAATACTAAAAGCATATAAGTGTCCATTTGTTATTAAAATAAAAGGAGTGATGGTGTATATATAACCTCATGTAAACTGTCAGAAATTGCATAATATATTAACTTGTATTAATGTCTTTTCCCCCCCTCCAATTTCTTTAAGTCATTCCTTGGTGGTCTGAATTGGGTGTTTGTAGGAGTTGACGAAGCTCATCGTTTAAAAAATGATGATTCTCTTCTCTACAAGACTTTAATAGACTTTAAGTCTAATCATCGTCTTCTTATTACTGGAACCCCTCTGCAAAACTCCCTCAAAGAGCTTTGGTCTTTGCTGCACTTCATCATGCCAGAAAAGTAAGGATTTTTTTTTTTTTTTTTTGTGGTCAAGTTTCAAATTTCTTACAGCAGAATATTGTAGTGATTAGAGAATCAATAGAGGTAAAAATTGCATTGTGAAATAGTTTAAATATTTTATATAAAATACATGCACATATTTTTCATGCTGCTCTTGATAAATTGTTTTAGTAGCAGTTGTCACTTTTTCTGTTTTAGCAGTCCACAAAAATGATGGATTGATTTGTGGCTCAGAACTCTGAAAAGATACTTCATCTTAATCTAAAAGGAAAATCATGTGGATTTACTCTACGGAAATAGAATGGGGCTGAGGATGTCTTCTGTGTTAGTACCATGAATGAAAACAAGATAGTACCACAATGCCCAATATCCAGCAGTTCAGTCAGGCAGCCAATTTGCCCTTATGGTTTACATAGGATAGATTTACTGTATTGACATTATTCTATACTGACCTCTCTTGGCTAAATAAGAGGACATGTTCCTTTTGGATCTCTTGTAAATACAAAGCACTGTAGCTCTGAAGCTATGCATTGCATTGACTTCTTCAGAACCTTACAAGCAAAGCCACGAAGAGTGTTGTCCAGCACCTATTCTTCATTTGATCACAAAATCCATTCTCTCAGTCTGTCAGCACATACCAGAGGATAATCACATTTCAACTAGTCCATACAAGCTCCAAAAAGTATGTGGTCTGTTCTCTTGCACTTCCTCTAGCTATACAACTATGTTTTCATGCTACTCTTGAAGAATATAATGGAATTTCTGCAACCCTCTACCTGGATTTCCATGCAGAAAAGTAAAATGTTGTGTTTTAACTGGAAAAATTAAAATTCAGTAGTTTGTTTTGAATTTTCATTCTGCAAAAGTGTTTGGAAATTTCCATTCTCCTATTTGCAGACAAAATATTTGGAATTTATTGTGAGATGCAAATTCAGAAACTTATTAAATAAAACAGAGGAGAGTAGGGAAGAAGTCCATATGTGTTTGTGTGCATGTGGTATATTTATGGTCTTTGTGTGTCTGTGTTCATGATATGTCACTCTTTTACCTTTATTCTTTCTTATGTTGAAGGTTTTCTTCCTGGGAAGATTTTGAAGAGGAGCATGGCAAAGGGAGAGAGTTTGGTTATGCAAGTCTTCACAAAGAACTTGAACCATTTCTACTTAGAAGAGTTAAAAAAGATGTAGAAAAGTCTTTACCTGCTAAGGTTGAACAAATTTTGAGGATGGAAATGAGTGCATTGCAGAAGCAATATTACAAGTAAGTAATAACACTTTTTAATTCTTGCTATTTTAATATGTCTATATGAAAATTACTGAAGTGTAATAGTTCTCATAATGCAATTTGAACTGATTTGTTGAGAGCTTACATCCTTCATATTTCTGCAAATGGTTAGAAATTACTTCCATTGCACATTCTATATCATAGGTGGATTTTGACCAGGAATTATAAAGCCCTGAGTAAAGGTTCAAAAGGCAGTACCTCAGGCTTTTTGAACATCATGATGGAACTCAAGAAGTGTTGTAACCATTGCTACCTCATTAAACCACCGGATGATAATGAATTCTATAATAAACAGGAGGCCTTACAGGTAATACCTTTTTTATTTTTTTAAAGTGATTTACATCTCTAATATGCACACAGTAATTTTATAGTGTTCTGGCAAACTATTAGTTCTTATTAAAAGAAGTTCTTATTAAGAAAGAACAAGTTCTCTATTAAATGTGCATCCTGAGTTTTACAGGTAAGTGAATTGATTGTTTTTTTTAGTTTGTTTCTTAACTAGAACTGAATAATAGAGAGATCAATGCTAAATAAAATATCTCTGACTTGAATTATGATCAAAATAAGAAGGAAATAGTTTGAAATAGTCTGTGTATTTTCAGATTAAATAAACTTAAGACCTATTTTAAATGCAGATTAAAATAAAGCAGTTAAATAAACATTTACATTGAATATAAATGCAAATGCATGTGACTGGCAGTGGTACACCAACAGTCCATGTGATAGCAGAAAGTAATCTGCAGAATCTCTTTAAGCTTTTTTTGTAATCAAACACTGTTCTCTGCATGCCTTCAAACAACCAAAGTGAAAGGAAAAAAAAAGTAATAAATATCCAAAGCTTAGTCTGGTTTTGTTGTTATAAATGAAAGCAATTATAGCATCACTACCAAAGATGATCTGTGATTGTGTTGTGGATTTATAGTTTGATTTTTTTGTAAAGGTTAACTAATCTTTGTACCAAAACTGTTAAGAACCACAGCAACAAATAAAAGGACTGTTATAATTGATGCAGTTTATAACAACATAAATGTTTCTAAAGATCATGGTGTTTTTTTCTGTAAACTTTGAAGTTCATAATTTAAATACTTTCCCAAAACTACTAGATTGAAATCACAAGCTGTCACTGCACAAGCTATTTTATATTATAAAGTGCTTATCAAAGTTAAAGGATGTTTCATTTGTAACTTGGGACGCTCTAACTACTTAAATTTATAATGAAACTCATCAGAACTGTTCAGCCATTATTGCTACTAATTGCATACTTGTAACAATGATTTCCTTGGCTCATCTGAATAAGCTTTGTTAGCTCTAATTATGAATGATACATACTTCTAATTTCTGGCATAAAGAATAAAAGCACCTAACTCCAAATTTTTCATTCCCCAAATTTCTATCCTGAGCCTCTTCACCTAAAGAGGCCTAATGTCTTCAACATTAAATTCAACATGCACCTGAGTTTCTGTTCTAGTTGTTCCTACTGGAGCTGAGAAGGAGTAACATTGTAACCTAGCTAAAGTCTGTTGATCTCTACAAACAAGATTCCTCTCACTTTTATCTTACCTGAGAAACTTGACTGATTAGGCATTGTTTAAAAATACTTAGAGGATCAAGTAGCAATGCTTATTTCTGTTCAAAAGACAGAAAGTGAGGAGCAAGTAATACTAAGGTAGTCAGATAGTCTCGTTGTTGTTTATTTGGTAGAAAAGAACTTAAGTCTACACTGTAACTGCTCTAACTCATAGCACAGTATATTTACTTAATATTTTAATGAAATGTTAAGATGCTGTTTTATGAGCCAGAGTTGAGAAATGCATTTATTTGAAAAACATGCTAGTCAGTACTCCTGTTGATTTCAGTTAGAGTACTTAATGCTTTTATAATGAATTTTTTACAAGATCAGGATTGACTAAATACTTATTAAACTTTCATGTTCAGTTAAAGAATGTCTATCCATCTGCAGTGTGTATTAGTTTTGAGGTGAACTTATTTTACACATTATTATATTTACACATTTTCTTGTCTTGTAGCATTTAATACGGAGCAGTGGGAAACTAATCCTTCTTGACAAGCTACTGATTCGTCTACGAGAACGTGGCAACAGAGTACTGATTTTCTCTCAGATGGTGAGGATGCTAGATATCCTAGCAGAGTATTTGAAGTATCGTCAGTTTCCCTTTCAGGTAAGAATTTTGCTGGTAGTAGCCAAGAAGCCTTGATCTTTACCACTTTATCTTAAGAAAAGTGTCATAGAATCATAGAGTGGTTTGGGTTGGAAGGGACCTTTAAAGATTGTCTAGTTCCAACCTCCGTACCATGGGCAGGGACACCTTCCACCAGACCAGGTCGCTCACAGCCCCATCCAGACTGGCCTTGAGCTCTGCCAGGGATGGGGCATCCACAGCTTCTCTGGGCAACCTGTGCCAGTGTCTCACCATCCTCACAGCAAAGAATTTCTTCCTTATATCTAATGTAAATCCACCCTCTTTCAGCTTAAAGCCGTTACCCCTTGCATATCACTACATGCCCTTGTCAAAAGTCCAACTCCACCTTTCCTGTAGGCCCCCTTGAGGTACTGGAAGGCCGCTCTAAGGTCTCCCCGGAGCCTCCTCTTCTCCAGGCTGAACAGCCCCAACTCTCTCAGCCTGTCCTCACAGGAGAGGTGCTTCAGCCCTCTTATCATCTTCGTGGCCTCCTCTGGACTTGCTCCAACAGTCCCACATCCTTCTGATGTTGGGGGCTCCAGAGCTGGACACAGTACTCCAGGTGTGGTCTCACCAGAGCAGAGTAGAGGGGCAGAATCCCCTCCCTTGACCTGCTGGTCAAATGTTTTGTGTGTCCTTTTTCTAGAAAGATTTATGAAAGTTTAATTTTATGTACAGGAAAAGACTGGTAATTACTATATGCTAAATAGTATTTTGAAATGAAACTGATGAATTAGAAAGATGAAGTGTTACATTACTCTTATTCCCCCTCCCCCTAGTTGTTTTGGCAATTGAGAATTCAAGTTGCTCTGATTAGAATATAGTAGGAGCTCCTTTTTAACTGTATTATTCAATCTCTTTAGAGACTTGATGGATCAATAAAAGGGGAATTGAGGAAACAAGCCCTGGATCATTTTAATGCAGAAGGATCAGAGGTATGATTTTAGTGGGTGGTTGTTTTTTTAATCTACTCAGCTTCATTTCCCCCCCCAAGAAATCTAACAAATATTACACAAAAATTAAAAATAGAATAAAGTGAGGGATGTATTATGTTGAAAGTCCATTTTTATTGCCTAAGCTATAAGGTTTACAACTCTTAACAAACAAAAAAAACACCCACAAATCCACAGCAAAAAAAAAAAATCCCCCAAAACAAACAAACACAAAAAAAACCCCCAAAAAACTAAGAGGAGGTTAAATAGGAAACACACAGAATCTATGAAAATTATGTTTAACTAATATAACTGCATAGTTATATTTTTAGATTTTTGTTAGTGCTCTTTATCAAATTTTAAGTACTATGTAAAAACTGAATAATTGATTTTGTTGTGTAGGACTTAATCCTTCAGTTTTTACAGGAGCACTGAACTTTTACACAAGCTTTTGACATTGAAAACCTACTTAGACAATGGACAGAATTGAGTTGTGTATATGCTTGCATGAAGAAAAACTAATAGCTTTAAATCTGTCTTCTGTTATCTTCATTTTTTGCCTCTTATTTCCTTGCCCTGGAAGAAACTGAAGAATAGATTTCTAGCCACTGATTGTGTACCACTTAAGATTCCTAATTTATTTAGGTTTCCTACTATGGAAGCCATTCCATACCTTTGATGATCTTAGGTCTTTTGTCCTACACTGACAGGGTTTTTCAGTAATAGAAGCATAGCATTTGTCAGTTGCTGCTGAGCTTATGTTTCTGCTATGATTGAGGAGGAAGGACTTAATTTCATAACATAAACTTTAGTTATTTGTTAAATACAGAAGCTAGTTCTGTTTTAAATTTCTAGTATAGACATCATTGCCTTTTTCTGGAATACTTATAATAGTTGTACTGTACAGTTTTTAAGATGAAGGGGGATCCAAGCTTCACATACTATTCAAGAATGGAGGCAAACTATGGAGTTGTGCAGCAATAAAATTGTTTCCTGTTTTATGCTCTATTTCTTTCCTAATAATCAGTAAAACTTCATACTTTTTTTTTTTTGCTACTACTGAGCTAATGTATTCATGGAAATATCTACAACAACTCCAAGGACTCATTCCTGAGCAGTAGTGGCTTGCTATTACCTTTCGCTGTATTTAAAACTCAAATTTATTTCACTTTGTCTTTAATTTCATATACTTTTTTGTTGCCTGTCTCATAAGATCCTTCTGTAGTCCTTTGTAGTTGTCCCTGAATAACTCCTTATCATCTGCAAACTTTGTCATCTCATTGGCTCATCTCATTTTCGTATTGTTTATGAATACGTCTAAGAGCATTGACCCCAGCAGAACACTTTAGTTTTCTTAACAAAAAAACAGAAGGACTTGGGAACACATGAGGCTTTAAAAACAAGGGCTTTTGTACTTTTGCCCAGTGTTTTGCTTGTTTTTTTTCCCCCTAAGTGGCTTTTGCTCATCTTCTAGGATGCTGCTTCCTTTATACCACGGAGCAGTCAATAACTGTTCACAAGAGAAATTTATATCGATTTGCTTTATACTTATACTGAGTCTGGCTGGCCTGGAGTTAATTGTCTTCATAGCAGGTTGTATGGTGCTGTGTTTTAGTTTCGTGACAAAAACAATGCTAATAACACAATAGTGTGTTAACTATTGCTGAACAGTGTTTGCATAGTGGCAAGGCCTTCTCTGTTCCTTACTCTGCCCCTTCAGTGAATAGATTGGGGGATGTGGAAGAGATTGGGAGGGGACATAACCAAGCAGATGACCTAAACTAAGAGATATTCCATGCCATATAACATCATACTCAACAATAAAAAGGGAGAGGAAGAGGTTCAGGGAGGTTAGCTATCTTTTGCTTGGGCATTGGTCCTACCCATGGGAGGTGGTGAGTAATTGCCTTTACATCACTTGTTTTGTTTTGTTTTCTTTCTCTCTTCTTCCACTTCTCCTTTGCTTATTAGACAATTTTTGTCTCAACCCCCAAGTTTCCTTCTTTTAGTCTTCCTTTCCTCTTCCCACTGGAGGTGTGGGGAAAAAGTGATCAAGTGGCTGTATGGTGCTTAGCTGCCTATGGGAGTTAACCGACAACATACTGATTGAGAGCGCTTTAAACTAGGATCAATGGAGGAAGGGAATACCAACAGGATTGCAATAGCTAAGCCAAGGGTTGGCATGGCACCATCTGAGGGTGACAATGCTTGTGGGAACATTTACACTGCTCCAGGGAGCATGGAGGGCTCGGGAGCATATCTGAAATGCTTGTACACCAATGCACGCGGTATGAGAAACAAACAGGATGAACTGGAAGTGTTGGTCAGCTCCCAGAGCTGTGATGTCATTGGTATTAGCGGCACTTGGTGGAATGAGTCCCACAACTGGAGTGCTGGGATGGGGGGCTACAGGCTGTTCAGGGGGGGGCTACAGGCAGGGCAGGTGAGGGGGAGGTGTCACACTGCATATAAGGGAGAGGTTTGATTGTACAGCCCTTACAGTTAGCGGTGATGTGGTTGACAGCCTCTGGGTGAGGATTAGGGGGATGGAAAACAAAGCAGGTGTTGCAGTGAGTGTCTACTACCGATTGCCCAGCCAGGATGATAGCACAGATGAGTTATTCTATAGGCAATTAGGATAAATCTGTGGATTGGCAGCCCTTGTCCTTATGGGAGTTTTCAACTTCCCAGACATCAGCTGGGAATGCTATACTGCTGCAACAAGCAAGTCTGGGAAATTCCTGAAGTATGTTGAAGATAACTTCTTATCACAGGTACTCAGTGAGCCACCTAGGAAAGGTACCCTCCTAGACTTCTTGTTTGTGAATAGAGAACGACTCATGGGAGATGTGATGGTAGGTGGGTGTCTTGGCCACAGGGATCGTGAAGTGGTTAAGTTCAAAAGTTTTGGTGTAATGAGAAAAAAAGGTCAGCAGAGTTGCTACCCTGAGCTTCAGGAGAGCAAACTTTAAGCTATTCAGGGAGCTAGTTAGCAGAGTCCCCTAGGCATCTGCTTTTGAGGGCTTAGGGGTCCATGAGTGCTGCTCAGTCTTTAAAAACCACCTTTTAGAAGCACAGGAGCAGACAATCCCATTGTGTCAAAAGTCAAGCAAGTGGGAGAGAAGACCAGCTTGGCTGAACAGGGAACTCCTCTTGAAACTCAGGAAAAAGAAATTGTATGATCTCTGAAAGCGAGGTCAGGCTTTGCAGGAAGATTACAGAACTGTGGTCCGCATATGCAGGGAGAACACACAAAAGGCCAAAGCTCAATTAGAGTTGAAACTGGACAGTGTTGCTTCAAATGACAAGAAGGGCTTTTTTAAAGTACGTTAATAGCAAGAGGAGGTCTAAAGAAACCACTGTATTCAGTGTTGGTGCGGCCTCACTTTGAGTATCATGTGCAGTTCTGGGCCCCACAATTGAAGAAGGATGCTAAGGGACTCGAACGCATCCAGAGGAGGGCAACACAGCTGGTGACAGGGTTGGAAGACATGTCCTGTGAGGAGTGACTGAGGGCTCTGGGCTCATCTAGTTTGGAGAAAAGGAGGCTGAGGGGTGACCTCATCGCTCTCTCTACAGCTTCCTGAGGAGGGGAAGTGGAGAGGGAGGTGCTGATCTCTTCTCCCTGGGATCCAGTGATAGGGTGCGTGGGAATGGTTCAAAGCTGTGCCAGGGGAGGTTCAGACTGGACATGAGGAAGCATTTCTTTATCGAGAGGGTGGTCAAACACTGGAACAGGCTTCCTGGAGAGGTGGTCGATGCCCCAAGCCTGTCAGTGTTTAAGAGGCATTTGGACAATGCCCTTAACAACATGCTTTAACTTTTGGTCAGCCCTGAAGTGGCCAGACATTTGGACTAGATGATCACTGTAGGGCCCTTCTGACTGAAGTAGTCTAGTCTATCCTATTCTATTCTAATAGAGATCTACTGGCTCTAGCCATGACAAGCACCTTATTGCATTACGAGTCTAACATATGTTTAGGATATCCTTAAAGAATTGTATGAGTTCATAGTCTGCTCCACTGAGCATTTAAAGAAGTGTCATATTGGTTCCTTGAAGAATATTATAGCAAATATATATGCAACTATTTCTTATTTTATAATTTCAGGACTTCTGCTTTTTGCTGTCTACCAGAGCTGGAGGATTAGGTATAAACTTGGCATCTGCTGACACTGTAGTTATATTTGATTCTGACTGGAATCCACAGAATGATCTGCAAGCGCAGGCTAGAGCTCATAGGATTGGACAGAAGAAACAGGTATGCACACTTGTCTTGCAAGCTCCAAATGTGAAGGTGGGTTTCATATGGTAGCCATAAGCTGTCTGTCTGAGCCATCACAGTCCTCATGTATTTTGAAAATAACTAATACTTGCCAAGAATATCTAAAAATGTTAATAATGCCAATTTGCTTTGTGGTGGGTTGACCCTGGCTGAACACCAGGTGCCCACCAAAGCTGCTCTATCAGTCCCCCTCCTCAGCTGGACAAGGGAGAGAAAATATAACGAAAGGCTCATGGGTCAAGATAAGGACAGGGAGATCACTCAGCAATTACTGTCATAGGCAAAACACACTCAACTTGGGGAAAAATTATTTTAATTTATTACCAATCAATTCAGAGTAGGATAATGAGAAATAAAAAATAAATCTTAAAATATTTTCCCCCCACCTCTCCCTTCTTCCCGGGCTCAACTTCCCTCCCGAATTCTCTACCTTCTCACCCTCAGGTGGCGCAGGGGGATGGGGAATGGATGTTGCGGTCAGTTCATCACATGTTGTCTCTGACACACCTTCCTCTTCAGGGGAAGGACTTCTCACACTCTTCCCTTGCTCCAGCGTGGAGTCCCTCCCATGGAAGACAGTTCTTCATGAACTGCTCCAGCGTGGGTCCTTTTCCATGGGGTGCAGTCCTTCAGGAATAGGCTGCTCCAGCATGGGTCCCTGTTGTGGTTTAGCCCTGGTCACCACACAGTTTCTCGCTCACCCTCCCCCTCCCCAGCGGGACGGGGGAGAGAATTGGGAAGGAAGGAAAACTCGTGGGTTGAGATGAAGACAGTTTACTGGAATAGCAAAGGAAAACTGCAATAATAACAGAATATAAGGATACTAAAATATACAAAATGAACAATGCAGGATTTCTCACCACCCGATGTCCCAATGACCGATACAGCCCATCCCGAGCAGCGATCACGGAAAAGAAACCCAGCAGCAAGCAAAGGAGCGAAAGGGAGCCAGTAAGGTAGAGAGAGTGATGCCAGCGAGAGAGAAAGAGAGAAAAAGATGAGATGGAGAAATGGAAGGCGGATACTCCCCCACCACGGGCAACCCCCGCTTATATACTGAGCGTGACGTTTATGGCATGGAACACTCACTCTGGCCAGTTTGGGTCAATTGTTCTGTCTGCCTCTCTCCCAGCTTCCTGCATCTGCACATTAGCGAGACTTGGAAAGCAGGACGGTGTCCTTGGTCTCATTCACAACAACTCCTATCATCAGGGTGTTTATCAACATTCTTCACACCCGAAATCCGAAACACACCAGCTACTGAGAGGAGAATTAACTCCATGCCTGCCGAAACCAGGACAGTCCCCCACGGGGTCACAAGTCCTGCCAGCACACCTGCTTCAGCATGGGCTCCTCTCTTCATGGATCCACATGTCCTGTCAGGAGCTTGCTCCAGCGCGGGCCTTCCACAGGCTCCCAGCCTCCTTCTGGCACATCCGCCTACCCCGGCGTGGGGTCCTCCATGGGCTGCAGGGGATTCTCTGCTCCAGTGCTGGGAGCACCTCCTCCCCCTCCTTCTTTACTGACCTTGGTGTCTGCAGAGTTGTTTCTCTCACATGTTCTCACTCCTCTCTCCACTGCTGTTTTCATAGTAGTTTTTCCCCCTTCTTAAATGTGTTATCACAGAGGCACCACTGTCACTGATTGACTTGGCCTTGGACAACGGCAGGTCCATCTGTCTTGGAGCCGACTAGCAGTAGCTCTATTGAGAATCATAGAATCATAGAATCGTTTGGGTTGGAAGGGACCTTTAAAGGCCATCCAGTCCAAGCCCCCTGCAAGGAGCAGGGACATCTCCAACCAGATCAGGTTGCTCAGAGCCCCGTCCAACCTGGCCTTGAACGTTTCCAGGGATGGGGCATCCACCACCTCTCTGGGCAACCTGGGCCAGGGTTCCACCACCCTCAGTGTAAAACATTTTTTCCTGATGTCTACTCTGAATCTACCTCCCTCTATTTTGAAACCATTACCCCTGTCCTTTCACAACAGGCCCTACTGAACAGTTTCGCCCCATCTTTCCTGTAGGTCCCCTCGAGGTACTGGAAGGCCGCTCTAAGGTCTCCCTGGAGCCTCCTCTTCTCCAGGCTGAACAGCCCCAACTCTCTCAGCCTGTCCTCACAGGAGAGGTGCTCCAGCCCTCTGATCATCTTTGTGGCCTCCTCTGGACTTGCTCCAACAGTCCCACATCCTTCTGATGTTGGGGGCTCCAGAGCTGGACACAGTACTCCAGGTGGGGTCTCACCAGGGCAGAGTAGAGGGGCAGAATCACCTCCCTCGACCTGCTGGCCACTCTCCTCTTGATGCAGCCCAGGATGGGGTTGGCCTTCTGGGCTGCGAGCACGCATTGTCAGCTCATGTTGAGCTTCTCATCAATCAACACCCCCAAGACCTTCTCCTCAGGGCTGCTCTTGGTCCATTCTCTGCCCAGCCTGTGTTTGTGCCTGGGATTGCCACAACCCACATGCAGGACCTTGCATTTGGCCTGGTTGAACTTCATGAGGTTGGCATGGACCCACCTCTCCAGCCTGTCCAGGTCCCTCTGGATGGCATCCCTCCCCTCCAGCCTGTCGATGGCACCACGCAGCTTGGTGTTGTTGGCGAACTTGCTGAGGGTGCACTCTATCCCACTGTCCATGTCACCGACAAAGATGTTGAACAGGGCTGGGCCCAACACGGACCCCCTGAGGAAGGCCACTCGTGACCGGTCTCCACCTGGACACTGAGCCGTTGACCACCACTCTCTGAGTGCGGCCATCCAGCCAATTCCTTATCCACCGAGTGGTCCGTCCATCAAAGCCATGCCTCTCCAGTTATAGGAAAATAGGGGATATATATGGGAGGCTTCTATCAGCTTCTCACAGAAGCCACCCTCATAGCCCCCCTGCTACCAAAACCTTGCCACGCAAACCCAGTACAGCCTTTTTAAAAAAATATTTTGAAATCTCCCTATATTGAGAGATTTCACAGCAGCCATAGTATATGTATGAGTGGGGAGAAGAGTTGTGAAGTTGTCCCACGTTCATTGGCGTCATGTCATTTTAGAAAGTAACTGCTGTACTTCAGGCGTATCCGTTTTACTTGAAGTTAAGTACTTCGTAGTTCTCCTTGCATCTCTTTCTTGCAGAAGACTTCAAGTCATAATCAGATATAACAGTTTTCCTTGTGGCCATGCTTGTGCTAAATCACGGCAGTTTAGAGAAGAGAGGTCTAAGGATTTATTTGTTTTATTTTTTAAAATAGTTTATATAGAGACTATGGTAACATGATTGACTGATTTAATATATGAAATACTAGTTCTATAAGATTTAGAGTGTTTGTAATCACAACTAACATTTCTCCCTGTTGTTACTCAAGGGTTTTTTGTTAACTTCATCTGAATATTGTTTTCATGTGTAATTTGTGAACATGTATATAAACCTTTTTTATAATATGCATAGGTTAATATTTATCGGTTAGTCACAAAAGGATCAGTAGAAGAAGATATTCTTGAAAGAGCCAAGAAAAAGATGGTGTTAGATCACTTAGTAATTCAGAGAATGGACACTACAGGGAAAACTGTACTACATACAGGCTCTACTCCTTCCAGGTATATTTTTTTATTCTTTCATATTAACTTATGCTTAAGTATACTTGACTATTTGAGTAAAAATACAAGTCATTTCACTTGGTTAATAAAAGGCAAAAATATGTGGTAAGGAGTTATATAAGTAAAGACTGCAAAGTATATTGTCTTTGTACTGTTTTTTACATATTAAATATAGCTTTTGAAGTCAAAAGGAAGTTTGATTGATTCATGCTTATAGTAATTTGAAAAAATTCACTAAGATAAAGTGTTTATCTAAACTTTCTGTATTTCAGCTCAGCACCTTTTAATAAGGAAGAGTTATCAGCAATTTTGAAGTTCGGTGCTGAGGAGCTTTTTAAAGAACCTGAAGGAGAAGAAGAGGAGCCTCAGGTAAATGGAATAGCACATCTACACTTGATGAACAGAGAAACTAAAAATACATATGAATTATTTTGTTGTAAAGAGAAACTTCTGTTTCAGGAAATGGATATAGATGAAATCCTGAAGAGGGCTGAAACAAGAGAAAATGAGCCAGGCCCACTAACTGTAGGAGATGAGTTGCTTTCACAGTTCAAGGTATTGCTCTGTTCCCTCCCTCTTCCCTTAATTATACTTTCCCCTGTAAAGACTATTTTTTCTTCTTCTTTTGTGCACCTGTTCTTCTTTTCTTCAGTCTTATGAAACAGGTGCAACACTAATTCAACTCTTTGACATAGAATGCCTTTTCACCTATACAGTGTAATTACTGCCAGTGCAAACAAGGCCAGGTTGGATGAGGCTCTGAGCAACCTGATCTAGTGAGGGATGTCCCTGCTCCTTGCAGGGGGGTTGGACTAGATGACCTTTGAAGGTCCCTTCCAACCCTAACCATTCTATGATTCTATGAAACATTTAAAAATACATAATGTATTTTGCTAACAAAATAAGAAAGAGATTTACAAATACATTAGTATTTGATTTAATTATTAGAATACTGGGGAGAGCTGTTTTTCATTTAATGCTTTATGCTGTTAAGCACCTGTGGTACTTCTGAAAATGGAGAACAAAGTTTGGATTTCTTAATTGATGACTTTTAGAAATCCCTTCAGCCCCCATGTAAACATGAATGCCAGATATGCTTAACTGGATAACATTTAAAATATTAAGTGGGTCCAAATTGTGTGTGGTGGGTTGGGTTTTTTTGTGGATCTTTTTGTTGTTTTTGTTTAGGTTTGATGTGTGTGCTGTGGTTTTGCTTTTTTTTTTTTTTGTTTAAAGCAGGGCAGAACATTTTTAGAACAATAGAGTACTAAATCACTTTCCTGCTAATCATTCATTTGCAACATATTGTGATTTCTACAGTTTATTAATGTTTGGTTAGATCTACATTATTATAGTTTCATATTAACTCGGGCATTCAGTTAGACTTGCTTTCTGCTTTGAAGGAAATTAAACAACAATCACAGCTATTGAGGAGGCATTTCATAGTGTTTCTATATAACTCAACTTGTAAAAGAAGAAAAAAATTATCATCTTTATATTCAGCCATGTTGCACGGAGTGTGTGTGTGTATATAAATAAATTAAATGTGCCGCTCTGAACTAAGTTTTCCTAAAATATTAATTACTGACTCTTTGTTTAAATAAAATAATGTATTGATTTGGTGAAAATACTTATGTTCCAATACATAAGGTGGCTAACTTTTCCAATATGGATGAAGATGACATTGAGTTGGAACCAGAACAAAATTTAAGAAACTGGGAAGAAATCATTCCAGAAGTCCAGCGGCGACGAATAGAAGAGGAGGAGAGACAAAAAGAGCTTGAAGAAATATATATGCTCCCAAGGATGAGAAACTGTGCAAAACAGGTATCTCTGGATTTTGACCAACTAACTCTCATTTTAATTTTTTTGTTGTTGTTTTTTGTTTGTTTTTTCATTGCTGTTGTTTTGACTTGTACTATTGGAGTTGGGTGATTTTCACGTGTGGCGCGCCTCCCTCCCCCATTTTTGACAGGCTAGATGACACGTTAATAAAATGTTTTAGTCACGTAGCTTTGAACTACTTAATCTGAAATTCCAGATCAGCTTTAATGGAAGTGAAGGGAAACGCAGTAGGAGCAGAAGATATTCTGGATCTGATAGTGACTCCATCTCAGAAAGAAAACGACCAAAAAAACGTGGACGACCACGAACTATTCCTCGAGAAAATATTAAAGGATTTAGCGATGCAGAGATTAGGCGGTAAGATGGGGGGGGGGGGCATGTATTTTTAAAGGGACAAAACATATGGTTTTATCATTTTAGAGTTTGAAAATATGGAAAACAGTCTATTTTTCCTGAATTTGTTGAAATTTTTTTTATTCTATGCATTTAAGACTTTACTCTGTGTAGTTTGGAGTGCTGACATAAGGAACTGTTATGTCCAGAATTTGAACCTATTTTGGTGAGGCATAACTTTGGGTTCAAAAAATGTTCTCAATTGTTTTACAATCTTTTAATTATTCTTCCTGCATCCTCTGAAGACAGTGATTTCAAAAATTAGTTTCTAAAATGGGTGAGCTTTTTTTTTTTTGACTCCACAAAAAAAATATTCTACTTCCCATAATTTAACCTAAAAACAGTAGGTGAAGAAATGATACGTGCATTTTTGTGAAAATGCCTACAAAAGGTTCTATGAGTTTTGTTTTGTTTTAAATTCCTTGCCATTGTAATTGAATGAATGTTATATGGTTTGTTTTAAAACTAAAAAAAAAAAGAAAAATACAAAATCAATTCTGATAAGTTGTTCTGGTTTAACCTCGGTAGGCAGCTAAGCATCACACAGCTGCTCACTCAATCTCCCCCAGTGGGATGGGGGAGAGAATCAGAAGGGTAAAAGTGAGAAGTTGTGAGTTGAGATAAAGGCAGTTTAATAGGGAAAGCAACAGCTGTCTGTGCAAGTAAAGCAAAACAAGGAATCCATTCACAAGTTCCCATCAGCAGGCAGGTGTTCAACCATCTCCAGGAAAGCAGGGCTCCATCACACGTAACAGTGACTTGGGAAGGCAAACACCATTCACTCCGAACATCTCCCCCTTCCCTCTTCTTTCCCTGAGCTTTTATTGCTGAGCACGATGTCATATGGTGAGGAATATCCCTTGGTCAGTTGGGGTCAGCTGTCCCAGCTGTGTCCCCTCCCAGCTCCTTGTGCACCCCCAGCCTCCTCGCTGGCGGGGCGGGGTCAGGAGCAGAAGAGGCCTTGACTCTGTGCAAGCACTGCTCAGCAATAGCTAAAACATCCCTGTGTTATCAACACTTCTTTGGTCCCCCACAACATCCTTCTCTCTAAATTGGAGAGATATGGATTCAATGGATGGACTGTTTGGTGGATGAGGAATTGGTTGAATGGTGGCATCCAGAGGGTAGTGGTCAACGATTCAATGTCCAGATGGAGGTTGGTGACAAGTTGTGTCCCTCAAGGGTCCATACTGGGACCAGTACTGTTTTACATCTTCATCAATGACATGGACAGTGTGATCGAGTGCACCCTCAGCAAGTCTGCAGGCATCACCAAGCTGAGTGGTGCGGTTGATACGCTAGAGGGAATGGATGCCATCCAGAGGGACCTGGACAAGCTTGAGAAGTGGGCCCATGTGAACCTCATGAGGTTCAATAAGACCAAGTGCAAGGTCCTGCACATGGGCCAGGGCAACCTCTGATATCACTACAGGCTGGGGATGAAGGCATTGAGAGCAGCCCTGAGGAGAAGGACTTGGGGGTACTGGTGGATGAAAAGCTGGACATGAGCCAGCAATGTGCACTCACAGCCCAGAATGCCAATTGTATCCTGGGCTGCATCGAAAGGAGCGTGGGATTCTGCCCGTCTACTCTGCTCTGCTGAGACCCCACCTGGAGCTCTGTGTCCAGCTCTGGAGCCCCCAACATCAGAAGGACATGGACCAGTTGGAGAGGGTCCAGAGGAGGCCACGAAGATGATCAGAGGGCTGGAGCACCTCTCCTACGAGGACAGGCTGACAGAGCTGGGGCTGTTCAGCCTGGAGAAGAGGAGGCTCTGGGGAGACCTTAGAGCGGCCTTCCAGTACCTCAAGGGGGCCTACAGGAAAGATGGGGAAAGACTTTTTAACAGGGCCTGTAACAACAGGACAAGGGGTAATGGTTTTAAACTAAAAGAGGGTAGACTTAGACTTGATATAAGAAGGAATTTTTTACACTGAGGGTGGTGGAACCCTGGCCCAGGTTGCCCAGAGAGGTGGTGGATGCCCCATCCCTGGAAACCTTCAAGGCCAGGTTGGACGGGGCTCTGAGCAACCTGATCTGGTTGGAGATGTCCCTGCTCCTTGCAGGGGGCTTGGACTGGATGGCCTTTAAAGGTCCCTTCCAACCCAAACTGTTCTATGATTCTATGAACACTGTTTTGGTCACAAATTCAAAACCTACTAGCAGGTATGGTGCTCTGAAGAAAATGAACTTTATCTCAGCAAAAATCAGTACATAAGTGAATCTGTACAGCTGATCTCATCAATATTTGGTGCTAAAAATATTTCTTTGGTAGAAGAAGAATAAATTGTTTTGCTTTGATTTGTTTGTGAAATGCTACTTTGCTTCTTTAATCTAAATATTCATGTTTCTCTAAAATACTGTAAAGCTCATGAAATATTTTTGTTTATATAAATAACAAATTGTTTCCTTTTCATTTCATCTAACAATAGTGATTTGGTACTTTTGCCAGGGGTATTCTTGTGCTTACATTCCTTTATCTTTCATGTTATGTTTTCCTAAGTCTTAAAATCACCTTAAAATTGCAGCTAGCTTCTCTTTATTATGAGAGGCCTAACATAATGTCTGATTCTCTATTTACTATAAATCTACATTTTTTTATAATTCATCACATTGATGAATCCTTTGTCTTGTGAAACTAATTAAATTGTATAATTCAACACATCACATTATTTTAAAAATTAAATTGTATATTCTTTTGTTTTATTTACATCCGTTATTAAACTAAATAGACCTCTGGCTTTAAATGTGGGTTATCTTGATATACTAAGCTGTCCTAGTCTCTAGTTCTTATTTTCTTTGCATTATATGCAAAGCCTTGTTCTAAAACTTTACAAATACATTTTTAAAGCCAATGTAGTTAAGGATACATTTTTAACTGCACAATTGTTTTCTGCTACTAGGTTTATCAAGAGTTACAAGAAATTTGGTGGCCCACTTGAAAGGTAAATTTATTTGATTATATTTGTATAGCAATTTGGAACCTTGTTTTCATTAAAATTAGAACAATACACCAAAATAGAGTGCCTAATCTTTTGCCTTGACTGTAACATGAATTTAAATGTGTTTTTTTTTTCCTTTCTTCATATATGGTATGTATGTAGACAGCCAGGACAACAGACCTTTCAATCTTGCAAGACTGCTTGTTTTTCTTTATACTTTACTTACTGTCTTGTTTCATTTGCATTAGTGACAATCATTCAGTTTTATTGTTTGATAGAGTAGATAAAGCCATAGGCTTTCAACAGTCTAACTGCCAATTTTGCATTTTTCTCATTGTCAGTTCTTATTTTAAGCTTTCTGTATTACTCTGTATTTTGTGAATAATTTCCCACCTTCATTTTTTTAATAGTATTTATAGTCTATATGATCTTATTATATATAATAGTTCTTTTTCTATTTGAAAGAATGTGTAGTAATGTGTAGTAATCTAACTCAAAACTGTATAGTTAGGGTCCTTTGCAGTTCCTGTTGTATTGACCTCTATGTGAAACACCCTTTTTCATAGTTTCTGTATTCTTTTCTAGAGCTGCTTTTAACTGCATGGATCAAAACTGTACACAGCATAGCAAGTGTGGGTGAATGATAACTTACATGATCACTTCTCTAGTTTCAAAATCTGAAGGAGTCATTCATAATACTCAAGTTTTAGAGCTGTAAAAACATAGAACCATAGAAAGAGTGAGCAAAGCAAGAGTAATTATCTCTTGACTGTAAAGCCAAAGCTTAGCTTGAAGGGCTACATCCAGCTCTGGAGGTTTGTTTTCTTTACAGTTGTTTAGAAGTGTGAAAGGCATACCATAAAAGTACTCAAAACCATGATTGAGAGGATGGTGACAATGGTCACTGAAGGATTCACAGTTTACACCTTGATGCCACTTTCCTGAAGGTTTTAAACCGTGAAAGAAATTAGAATATTAAGGCAGACAACTCAAAAGGACCCCAAGGTAGGATTGTCAGCATCTGTTTGGGAATTCGGTGAGTCATTCCGTTTTTCAACAGAGTATCTACACGTTCTCCTCATGCACAAGGATGCTAGGTGAAACCAGTACCTGATCCAGGTGAATGTCATACCATAATAGGCAATCCCCAAATGGACATGGGATAAACAGAGAAATTTGCAAGATGCTCAGCTACTCAGCTAAGGGTCACATAAGGACGAGATTTCATTACCTTTCAATGAGGATCAGGGAATTAAGGTACTCTAACTCACTAGCTGTTTGAATACATCCCCTTCCTAACTTTCAATTGTTTACTTGCAACTTCATTTTAACATAATGTTACAAATTTACTGCAAGATCCAGTAAACTTTTGGCCAGTGTTAACAGATATCTTGATCACCAAACTTGGGAAGATGATTTCTCAGGCACATTCCGACTCCATATGAAAAGGAGAAAAGGCTGTAAACCAACATTTCACTCTATCCCTGCCTAAAATAGAGCAAGTAGACAGAAGCTGTTGTCTGCTTAGAAAATATGCTGGATCAAAGGACTCTGAGGTTTGCTGGGTTATGCGATTGCCAAGTAATTACGAACTCAGCCAGGAAGACTACAGTTCATTAGCTCATGATTTAATGCAGCCACATCTATTTCCAACACTTGGAGATGACAATGAATTTGTCACAGCTGGCCAAAACAAAACATATTTATTTTCTTACAGGTTAGATGCTATAGCTAGAGATGCTGAGCTAGTTGATAAATCTGAGACGGACCTTAGACGTCTGGGAGAACTTGTACATAATGGATGCATTAAGGCTTTAAAGGACAATTCCTTTGGACAAGAAAGAGCAGGTAAAGTGTGTTTGGGGGAAGGGGAGAGGAATAAAAAGTATCAAGAGGTCTGAATAATTCTTGCACTCTGATTATAACAAAACAATTGTGTTAGGGGAAAACATTAACAAAATGTTAGCATGCTAGGTGATTTAGAAAAAAGGATTATAGCAAGACGACTTTTGGGGTTTGGGTTTTTCCCTCTTTCCCTGAGTGAGATGTTGCAGTAGAATGCAGCATGTTTTTGCTTTACTGTGAAATTTAAAATTAATCTGCTATTATTATCTGGAAGACCTTGAGATTCTGGATCTTAATTAAAGCGTTTGGTTAAGAAAAAGTCATTTGCTATAATTGAGTGTCTGATGCTATAGCATCAAACTTTCTTTTTTTTTAATGTTTGTCTATAAGATACACATAAAGGCTAAATACTTTAATAATTTGGTTCTTTATTTTAAGGAGGTAGACTTGGGAAAGTTAAAGGCCCAACATTCCGAATATCAGGAGTGCAGGTGAATGCAAAGCTAGTCATCTCTCATGAAGAAGAGTTGGCACCATTGCACAAATCCATTCCTTCAGATCCAGAAGAAAGAAAAAGGTATTTTTTCTTTTCCTAAAGGAAGCCATAATGTAGAAACTATTCAAGGCTTTTATGCATATATTTAAGCAATCCAGACTCTAAGCACACTGGGACACCAGTGTTACTCTGTTCCCTCTAAGAACTGGCAGCAGAAATCTGCTCCATATCCTTTCTGTATTCTTTCTTCCCTTTCCTTGGAAGCCAGTATTTGCTTTGGCTTCTGAACTGTATTCATTGGGGACTGGATTCAGTTACTCTTAATTATTCCAGACTAGAAATTAGGCTTGTTGAGGAGCTGCTTTCTGTCACCTCTGCCTGAGAGAAAGCAATATTTGTCAAAGTGGAACTGATGGTAATTGTTGGTAGCTGTTTAGCCCTCTGAACTTTTTAGCTTGCTACCTTGTGTATCATAGTCCCTAGACTATCTGCTTATTCAGTTAGCAGTTACACTTGAGTAATATTTTAACCTTATCTTCATGGTTAGCCAGTTCTGACTCAATCCACGGCTACAGATAGATGTCTGTTGTTCTTTATATCTTAATCTTGATCTACTTTAAAACATGTTTTGGTACTGATTTCAATAAATATTTTATAGAAATTGTAAGAAAACCTGATAGATATCTGGATTATTTACCTAAATATACCAGGATCTTAGTGATGTGTGGCATGTTCCCCTCTCCCTTGCTAAGTTTGAGAAGATCATTTATTTATGTTTCTAATTTGTTTCTACTAGATATGTCATCCCATGCCACACCAAGGCAGCTCATTTTGATATAGATTGGGGTAAGGAAGATGATTCCAATCTGTTAATAGGTATCTATGAATATGGCTATGGCAGCTGGGAAATGATAAAAATGGATCCTGATCTCAGTTTGACACAGAAGGTATGTCATCTACAAAATTTCATCAAGGACTTTTTTTGTTTAGGTAATAAAGCTAATAAGAACAGTTACTGAAAGAGCTTATTTAATGATAACTGAAATTGCACAGAAGTTAGGTCAGTTGTACTCCTTTGTATCCTTCTGGTAAATTATTAGATTTCAAGATTTTTTGTATTCAATTGAAGTATGCTTTCTTAGAGTCTGTTATGTTTCTGTTTTTTTCTATGTATTTGGATCTCTGTCACTTGAATTCTTTCTCTTCCATCTTTTGCTTCCCTAGTTTACATGCTCTAGTTGTGTTAATTTTATTCTTGATCTTTTGGAGGGAAGGTTGTTTTGGGGTTTTGGTTTGTTTTTCCTATCCCTGGTTTCTTTGCTTGAAACTGTCTTTCATTCGCAACATGAGAATAACTATACTCGTCAGATTAGAAGTAGTGCAATGGCTGCTTAGAAGTAGTGAGAAACATTTAGGGAAAGACTAGAGTGAAGCAAACTCAATGACATTGCCAACAATCTGTAGCTTTGGGATTTGAGGAGCCAGAGTTGTATACAAATCTAATGATATCCTGCCCCTACATTAAATTAATTTGTTTATGAAACCACTCATTTATATTTTTGTCTTCTGAAATATCCTGTGGTAATGAGTTAATGCATTTAGAAGCACAAGGCAGAACTAGGAGATCCATGGATGACAGTGGTACAGGAGCTCTGAATTTTTTAGATAAAGTATGAGAGTGGAAACAGAAATCTGAGGCCAGTTTCTTGAGTTTACTGTAAACTTTGTTAGACCATTTCCAAGACTATATTAGTTGTATGTTTGGGAAAAAATAAAACGTTTAAGAAATTCTCCATTCCTTGAAGCATGCTGGCATATCGGTCAGGTATAGTTGGAGTGGATTGTTTTTTTACCTTTTTTTAATTCAGCTTTTTCTGTTCCCAGTGCTCCAGACTAGTAACTTCCTAATTTGATAATGTGTACTCGTAGCTGATACTACCATTGCTCTCCTCAGATTTTACCTGATGATCCAGATAAGAAACCCCAGGCCAAGCAGTTACAGACCCGTGCAGATTACCTCATTAAGTTATTGAATAAAGACCTTGCAAGAAAAGAAGCGCAAAGACTTACTGGTGCAGTAAGTAAAGCTTGATATTCAGTAGTGAGAAAACATGCGTTCCTCAGGGGTCCGTGTTGGACCTGGACATGTCGGCAACATGGACAGGGGGATAGAGTGCACCCTCAGCAAGTTCGCCGATGACACCAAGCTGTGTGGTGCCATCGACACGCTGGAGGGGAGGGATGCCATCCAGAGGGACCTGGACAGGCTGGAGAGGTGGGTCCATGCCACCCTCATGAAGTTCAACCAGGCCAAGTGCAAGGTCCTGCATGTGGGTTGTGGCAATCCCAGGCACAAACACAGGCTGGGCGGAGAATGGATCGAGACCAGCCCTGAGGAGAAGGTCTTGGGGGTGTTGGTTGATGAGAAGCTCAACATGAGCCGACAATGTGCGCTCGCAGCTCAGAAGGCCAACCGCATCCTGGGCTGCATCAAGAGGAGTGTGGCCAGCAGGTCGAGGGAGGTGATTCTGCCCCTCTACTCTGCTCTGGTGAGACCCCACCTGGAGCACTGTGTCCATCTCTGGAGCCCCCAACATCAGAAGGACATGGACCAGTTGGAGAGGGTCCAGAGGAGGCCACGAAGATGATCAGAGGGCTGGAGCACCTCTCCTGTGAGGACAGGCTGAGAGAGTTGGGGCTGTTCAGCCTGGAGAAGAGAAGGCTCTGGGGAGACCTTAGAGCGGCCTTCCAGTACCTCGAGGGGGCCTACAGGAAAGATGGGGAGAAACTGTTCAGTAGGGCCTGTTGTGAAAGGACAGGGGTAATGGTTTCAAAATAGAGGGAGGTAGATTCAGAATAGACATCAGGAAAAAATGTTTTACGCTGAGGGTGGTGGAACCCTGGCCCAGGTTGCCCAGAGAGGTGGTGGATGTCCCATCCCTGGAAACATTCAAGGCCAGGTTGGACGGGGCTCTGAGCAACCTGATCTGGTTGGAGATGTCCCTGCTCCTTGCAGGGGGGTTGGACTGGATGGCCTTTAAAGGTCCCTTCCAACCCAAACCATTCTGTGATTCTAACATAATGTGCTTATGGGCATGTCAGCAGATATTTGTTTTATTCTTAGTTCAACTCTTCTTTGCTTTGTCTAATATTTCTCTGTATTGCTAATGTCGTCATTTAGGCTTGCTCGGGACCAAGCTATGCAGTCTCTTGCTCACTCTCCCGCTATCCGAGGGAATTGGGAGAGATAATGTAAGAAAAAGGCTCGAGGTCTGAGATAAGGACAGGGAGAGATCCCTAAAGTTACTGTTACGGGCAAAACAGACTCGACCTGGGGAAAACTATTGCAATTTATTATCAATAAAACCAAAGCAGGATAATGAGAGAGGACAAAAACAACTTCCCCCCATCCCTTCCTCTTCCCAGGCTTATCTTGTTTTTGAATTATCTCTACCTTCTTTGCCCCCCTCCCCGAGCGGCACGGGGGGAAGAGGGAATGGGGGTTATGGTCAGTTCATCACACGTCGCTTTACGCTGCTCCTTCCTCCTCAGGGGAAGAACTCCTCACGTTCCTCTCCTGCTCCAACGTGGAGTCCCTCCCACGGGCTGCAGTCCTTGGGGAAACTGCTCCAGCGTGGGTCATTTCTTCCATGGGGTGCAGTCCCTCCAGAATAGGCTGCCCCAGCGTGGGCCCTCCATGGGCCGCAGCCTCCTTCAGGCATCTGCCTGCCCCGGCGCGGGGTCCTCCATGGGCTACAGGTGGATCTCTGCTCCTCTGTGGACGTCCATGGGCTGCAGGGGGACAGCCGGCCTCACCATGGGCTGCACCATGGGCTGCAGGGGAATCTTGGCCAGGAGCAGCATTACTCCTCCCCCTCCTTCTTCACTGACCTTGGCGTCTGCAGCCGTTCCTCTCACAAGAAATTCTTCACAACTGGCTCAGGCAGATGCCTCTCAGGTTCTCTTCACATCATCCATCTCATCTCCTCTCCACTTCTTGCAGCTGGGCTGGGCCGAGTCGGGCCCAGTCAGCCGCCCAGTGTGAGGCCGGAGGGTGAGGGCCGCAAGGCCCACAAGGCTCGCGCCTCCCCCTCTCTGCCCTCACTCAGCTTCTTCACATCTTCACTTCTTTTTTTTCCTCGTTTTCCCCTTCTTAAATACCTTATTGCAGAGGCGTTATCAGGAAACATTCTTCTACCAATTGACTCGGCCCTGACCAGCAGCAGGTCTGCCCTAGGCCCAGCCGAGTCCACTGGACAAAGGGGAAACTTCTAGCAGCTTCTTGCAGAAGCTACCACCGTAGCCCCCCTCACTAAACAAAACCAGGACATCTAATCCTATTATATGAGACTAACTCAAGGAATGAATTGCAAGTTTAATATTGTTTTATTCTCTCTTATTTGTATATATTCTCTACTGTTGCATTAGGTTCGGTCTCCAGTCCTGAGAAAAGTGGTGGTCATTAGTGACAATAAATAAAATAAATGCTTTCTTTAACATAGAAACAAAATATTTTTCTGCAACTGTGATGCAAAGACACTTGTCAGTTTACATAATAAAGGTACTAATTTGCATTCAGGGCAATTCAAAGAGGAGGAAAACAAGAACTAAGAAGAATAGAGCAATAAAGGCTGCAAAAATTAAAGAAGAAATAAAAACTGACTCCTCATCACCACCCTCAGAAAAATCTGATGAAGATGATGTGGATAATGAGGTAAACATCATTCATATGGTAGTGATTACTGTTCAATTTTTGCTGTTAATAACACTTTCTATTCGATCTTCTGTTTGACCTTATGAAATTGAAGCACTTGAATGGCATCCTCCTTCTGTGGCAGTTAATATTGCGTCAGTATAATCACATGGAAGATGATATATATTTTAATTTAATGATAAGGCTGTAGCTCAGACATTATGATCAGTTTTCCAAACTATAAGTGACTGTGCAATTTCAATGTTCTTTAAAGACTTGAGCATTGTATCTGCTAGAAATGCAATTTTAATGTAACATCTGAATATAAAACTAACATTTTTGACTAATCCATTATTACTACTGATAATGATTCTTCAGGTAGCAAGTTCAGGAAGAAAAAATCAAGCTTGATTGGAAAGAACAGCATGAATAAATGATGTTTTGAGACATGCAAGTGAATGCTTCCGTGTATGTCAGGGCTTTCATTATTCTAATAGACTACTCAACTTTGTTATGTTTTTATTACTTGTGATGTATTCCTTTAGGCCTCTGTTTTTGTTGGGTCATTTATTTAAATTTATCACGCAGCAGAAACCACTAGAAAGAAAAAAAACCAAACAAAACAGATGAAGTTTAGGGGCCATGTTGCACCTAATTTTGTGACTTTGAAAGTAGCTGAAAGAACACAAGATTCTTCAGAACATCTCTGGAAAAGAGAAATTTGGAACTCTATTCCCTTCTCCTGTGACTGTGAATGTTTAATTTGTGATCTGTAAAAAGTTGCTGGAACAAAGCTAACCAGAACAGAGGTCTTTTATCATCACCATGCCGTGAAAAATCAGCTCAGTCTTGTGATGCCTCCTTCCTTATTGCTTTTAGCTCTTTGCAGCTTAACTACCTTTTAGAGGGGCAGATTTCTTTAGGGATATGAAAGTTAAATGGACTTAATCTCTCACCCTCCACATTGCCCCTGCCCAATTAGTACTTGTTTCGTGTCACATCAAGGAAATTCGTGAGTAGTCCTCATTTTGTTTAGCAGCTGCATCCAGCTCAATTTGATAGATGTTAAACCTAAGTCAAAGAAATCATACACAGATAAAAAGTACATTTCAATCTGATGGTTACAAACCTTGTATAGTTAGGAACTCCATTTGATATGACAAATATGCTTGTGTATTGCAGGATGAGATTGTTTCAGTGAAACAGCCACACAAAAAAATAAAAGCAGAAAAAGAAAATGAAGAAAAGCCTGAGCCAGATATTGGTATAAAGAAGGAAGCTGAAGAAAAAAGAGAGACAAAAGAAAAAGAAAATAAGAGGGATTTGAAAAGGGAGAAAAAAGAAAAAGAGGATAAGAAAGAATTTAAAAATATTAAAGAAAAGAGAGAAAACAAAGTGAAAGAATCTACACAGAAAGAAAAAGAAGTAAAGGAAGAAAAGGTAACTAGGTTTATTTTTCTTATATAGCACTAGAAAAGACCACCAGGTTTTTGTGAATGATTTTGAGTTGAAAAGGTATTTTGGATTATTTACTTCAGAGTTGTCATTTCACTGAAATATTTTGCATCATTTGAAGTTTTATTTTTACCACTTGCAACTGCAAGGACAGACAAATTAAATGGGAAATTACCTCTTTAAAGATGCATAGCTTAGTGGGACTGAGAGTGTAAGTGGAGTGAGAAACTTGTTGTCGTAGTTCAGCCCCGATCAGTACCAGACTACGCAGTCTGTCTCTCGCTCCCCACACCCTCCGAGAGAATAGGAGGAGATGATATAAGAAAAACAGCTCAAGGTTTGAGATAAGGATGGGGAGAAATCCTTAAAGTTACCGTCACGGGCAAAACAGACTCGACTTGGGGAAAACTATTCATTTATTTCTAAAATTAGCAGGAGAATGAGACAGGGAACAAGATAACCTCCCCCCACCCCTCCCTCTTCCCGGGCTTAACATTACTACCTTCCCCTCCCGAGCGGCACGGGGGGGGAAAAGGGAATGGGGGTCGCGATCAGTTCATCACGCGTTGTTTTACGCCACTGTATCATCGTCGGGGGAAGAACTCCTCGCATTCCTCCTCTGCTCCAGCGTGGGGTCCCTCCCACGGGCCACAGTCCTTCGTGAAACTGCTCCGGCGTGGGTCATCTCTTCCACGGGGTGCAGTCCCTCTAGAACAGCTATCCCAGCGGGCCCTCCATGGGCCACAGCCTCCTTCAGGCCTCCACCTGCTCAGGCGTGGGGTCCTCCACGGGCTGCAGGTGGATCTCTGCCCCTCTGTGGACCTCCATGGGCTGCAGGGGGACAACCCGCTCCACCATGGTCTTCACCACGAGTTGCAGAGGAATCTTGGCCAGGAGCCGCGTTACTCCTCCCCCTCCTTCTTCACTGACCTTGGTGTCTGCAGCCGTTCCTCACAACAGGCTGGCAGACGCCTCTCAGGATCCTTTTTACATCTTATTCACTTCTCATCTCCTCTCCACTTCTTGCAGCCAGGCCGGGCCGAGTTGGGCCCAGTCGGCTGCCCGGCAGGAGGCCAGAGGGTGAGGCCTGCAAGGCCCATGAGGCCTGCGCCTCCCCCTCTCTGCCCCCTGCTCAGCTGCTTCACATCTTCTCCCTTTTTTTTTTCCTGTTTTCCCCTACTTAAATACATTATCGCAGAGGCGTTATCACGGGACATTCTGCTACCAATTGGCTTGGCCTTGGCCAGCAGCGGGTCCGCCCTAGGCCCGGCCGAGTCCACTGAACAAAGGGGAAACAACTTCTAGCAGTTTCCTACAGAAGCTACCACCTTAGGCCCCCCCCTCACTAACAAAACCAGAACACTTGTCCATTCTCCATCCCTTGGAGAGAGAAAATAAAAGGTACTGTCACTGAATGTCAGAAGGGTTTTTTTTTTTTGTTATTATTTAAGAGAATTCAGTAATTACAGTGATTGCCTAATTACAGTATAATTCCAGCCCAAAAATAAGGTTTGCTTATCAGATATATCTTCATATTTTGTTCTTAGGTAAATGAAATCAAATCTGAAAATAAAGAAAAAAATAAAAAAGCTTCATTGTTGGATATTCCTGTTCATATTACTGCAACTAGTGAACCAGTTCCTATATCTGAAGAATCTGAAGAACTGGATCAGAAGACGTTCAGTGTGGTAAGTCCCTTGTTGATAACTTAGTGTTTACACTTGATATTCTAAATGAACACAGTTTCTGATGTTCTTGATTTTGCTATTAGGCATTATAACACAGATATCTATTGCCAGTAAAATCTTAGATCAGTGAAGGGTTATCAACACTATACTAAAGTCAGTTTTGTTTTCAGGCCACCAGTTTTTATTTTACTGCATTTATGCAGTTGTCCTGGTTTTGGCAGGGATGGAGTTAATTTTCCTCTCAGTAGCTGGTGTGTTTTGGATTTTTGTATGTGAAGAATGTTGATAAAACACCCTGATGATAGGAGTTGTTGTGAATGAAACCAAGGACCCTGTCCGGCTTTCCAAGTCTCGCTAATGTGCAGATGCGGGAAGCTGGGACAGAGACAGACAGAACAATTGACCCAAACTGGCCAAAGAGAGTGTTCCATGCCATAAACGTCACGCTCAGTATATAACTGGGGGTTGCCCACGGGGGGAGCATCTTATTTCTTGCTTGCTGGCAACGTTCCCCCTACCTTGCTGGCTCCCTTTTTTGCTCCTTTGCTTGCTGCTGGGTTTCTTTTCCGTGATCGCTGCTTGGGATGGGCTGTATCGGTCATTGGGACATCGGGTGGCGAGAAATCCTGCATTGTTCATTTTGTATATTTTAGTATCCTTATATTCTGTTATTATTGCAGTTTTCCTTTGCTGTTCCAGTAAACTGTCTTCATCTCAACCCACGAGTTCTCCTTCCTTCCCAATTCTCTCCCCCGTCCCGCTGGGGATGGGGAGGGTGAGCGAGAAACCGTGTGGTGACCAGGGCTAAACCACAACAGCAGTATAGTGAAGAGTATTTATCTAGTCGTCTTTGCGCTGAATAGTTTTAAAATACAGACTGTCAAGATCCATCCTCAAGAATAATTTGTGGATACTGCTTCTTAAAAAACAGAAACAAATGAAATTTAATGCAGCTGCTGTAGTCTCTGACTTGACCTTATCAAATACTCCTTTGTTCTTTGTAAGCTAACAAGATAAATTAAGTTTCAAAGTTACTCTTGAAGTATTACATACTTCCTGCATTAGAAGAAGGAACAAATCCTTAAGTTCTTAGAAATGTCTTGCCAGAGAGTAATGTCTTTGATATCAAAAGAATTTCCGTTATATCAATACTTTTGACCACAACAGAATCAATATTGGAAGAAAAAAAAGGTAGATATACTCAATCTATGTACAGTTTTATAGGTCAATCGGGGCCTTTGGAAAGATGCTAAGGAGTTACTTTGAGCAGCTACTTTTCTGCTGTGGAAGTTCTATCATTCAGGTCTCAACCTGCCAGACAGGTTTCTGGGTCTACTGTGGTGCTGGCTATGAGAGGCAAATTATCTTGTTTTCTCATTGGTATGGTACTGACCAGTTTATGTATGTGGGATTTTTTGGTTTGTATTTTGTATTTATCTAAAGTGATTCATCCATAATTTCCAGGATATCTTGTGGCTAGGTGACTGAAAAATCACTTCATTCCCATGTACAATTACGCTTCCCTGTTCACCTCTACACTTAATTTAAACAGTGTACTTTGTAAACTGTCTTTTTAAAGGTTGCTTCAAGCTGTGGTTAGTGCAATATGTAATGTAGCTGCTTAATTACTTAATGGCATGAACTGGTAAAGGAACAGCTTCACTGATTTTTTGATATGTCCCTAGATGTTGACACAGTGATGGTGATGGTCTCCAAAACACGTCATATTTTTGATTCTGGATATACAGACTTGCCTCTCTTCTTTAGTGGAAGCAATTCTAGGTTGGGTTTGCGTATAGAACATTTTTTTTTGGCCAGGCTCTCTATTCTGGAAGATATATTAATCATTATGCCATGGTCAGATGCAATATAATTAGCAAATTAGCAAGTTTACCTTTTCAAATGGAAATTAGTGCTTTGGGTTGTTGAGGCTAACTCATTTGACTTCTTGTCTATCTTGTGACAGGTAAAAATATGCATTTCATCTGTCTACTTTGTCATCGTGATTGAATGGTATTTCCAAGCAAGTGTCTATAATTCAAGACATGCTAACTGGTTTATCTGCATTTACACATTTGAATTAGTGTGAGAATTCAAGTATGCCCACATGAAATATATCTATGGGTACATTTGTGTTGTCATCACTGTTACTAATTTAGGCACACCTAAACTAGCTTTATCCTAGATAGCTCAATTTCTGTCAGTATCAGCAAAGAACTCAGGCTTAAAAACTGCTCAGAGAAGGAATGCTGATCCTCTGTTGAATGCCAAGT
Organism: Chlamydotis macqueenii; assembly: GCF_036417535.1. NCBI lineage: Eukaryota > Metazoa > Chordata > Aves > Otidiformes > Otididae > Chlamydotis > Chlamydotis macqueenii. The sequence goes on from NC_141592.1 coordinate 43,254,061, forward strand.
TTCATTGCTGCAGAAAGTATCTACTTAAAATATATTAAACATTCTCATACTTAATCTTGACACTGAGTTTGTATAGCTTTCAAGGTCCTAAAAAGTAAAATAAGTCTTGTCATATATACTCGTGCTGAAAGTTAAACCCATGATTGTAAAAGCTAGGGGGTTTTTTATATTAAATTAGTGTTTTCTTAAAGCTTTATTATTTGTTTGTTGTAGTTTAGCTCTGCTCGGGACCAAGCTATGCAGTCTCTCTCTCACTGCCCCCACCCTCTGAGGGAACAGGGAGAGATAACATAAGAAAAAGGCTCGAGGTTTGAGATAAGGACAGGGAGAGATCCTTAAAGTTACTGTTACGGGCAGAACAGACTCAACTTGGGGAAACTATTCATTTATTACTAAAACCAAAGCAGGATAATGAGACAGAGAACAAAACAACTTCCCCTCACCCTTCCCTCTTCCCAGGCTTAACTTCTTTTCAAATTATCTCTACCTCCTTCCTCCCCCCGATTGTGGAGGACCCCGACCCTGCCCTGGCGTGGGGTCCTCCACGGGCTGCAGGTGGATCTCTGCTCCTCCGTGGGCCTCCATGGGCTGCAGGGGGACAGCCTGCTGCACCGTGGGCTACACCATGGGCTGCAGGGGAACCTCGGCCGGGAGCAGCATTACTGCTCCCCCTCCTTCTTCACTGCCCTTGGCGTCTGCAGCCGTTCCTCTCACAAGAAATTCTTCACAACCGGCTCAGGCGGATGCCTCTCAGGATCTCCTCTCCTCTCCTCACATCTCCGCTCCGCTCCTCTCTGCTCCGCCAGGCCCAGTCAGGCCCAGTTGGCCACAAGTTGTACCAGAGGAGGTTTAGATTGGACGTGAGGAAAAACTTTTTCTCCCAAAGAGTGGTCAGGCACTGGAATGGCCTGCCCAGGGAGGTGGTGGAGTCGCCGTCCCTGGCAGTGTTCAAGAGGCGGCTTGATGAGGAGCTACAAGATATGGTTTAGTAGCTGTGGCAGCAATGGTAGTGGGAAGACGGTTGGACTAGATGATCTTATAGGTCCCATCCAACCATGTGATTCCATGAAGCTGCCACAGTAGCCCCCCCCCCCGCGACACAAAACCAGCACATTGTTACATACAATCTAATGCTTTCATATAGGAGTAAATTTTCAAATGGATTTAAAATACTACTTTTTCCAATTTAAACCTTGTAGTAAAACTAAAAGAGCTGTAAATGAACACTTGTTTTTGATTTGGCTTACAACAATTAGAACAGTACTGTCTTTGCCTGTATAAATAGCAGAGTAAGGGTGGGTCATGTTTTACAGGTTTTTTTTATCTTTTTATTTTCCTTTGAAGTAATGTATTCCTTTTTTACATTTTTTAGTGCAAAGAAAGAATGAGGCCTGTTAAAGCAGCATTGAAACAACTGGACAGACCAGAGAAAGGCCTTTCGGAAAGGGAACAGCTGGAGCATACTAGACAGTGCCTAATAAAAATTGGGGACCACATTACTGAATGTCTAAAGGAGTACACAAATCCTGAACAAATTAAACAGTGGAGAAAGTAAGTTATTCTACATGATTTTTCTTGAAAAAGGAAAATCCATAATAGCTTCCATTAAGCAGAATAGTTTTTTATTTCTCTTGTTTCTTATTCTCTCTTTCTTGTATTTTTCTGCTTATTAAATAAGGACATGTAAAAAGATTATTATAAACGGCTTCAGCTTCTAATGGATTCACTTTTTCATACTTGCATAGCAATGCATTTTGTCCAGTAGGTGGAGTCGTCATCTTCTTAAAACCAAAAGCAAATAGTGAATAACTGTATTTAGAGTATACTTAATGTTTAGTGGAAAAGAGTTCTTATCATTAAAGAATCTGACTTTTTCAACTTTGAAGTTCGTTTGGGTTTTGGTTTTTTTTTTTAATTCATGCCAAAAATAGACCATTATAAATTTGTGTGTTGAAGTTTGAATGATTTTGAGTTGCAGAATCCTTTATTATTTTAAAAAATATACTCTGAAATCAGATATTAACTATGACTTTATAGAAAACATTTATTATAACATACTCAGAGATGTATTTCAAAATGAAAAAAGTTTTAAGTGTTCTTATGAATCTGTGAGGTGATAAATTCAGAAAAAAATAAGAAAATTGTTGATTTATAAAATTGTTGTATTTAATTGTTAAGTTCTTAATATAATTTGAGTTAGTTTTATCATAATGTGCACTTTAATCCTTTATGAATGCAAATCTATCCTGCACTTCCATATACGACACTCAGTCAAATGTTTCGTTTCCTTGCAGACTGTTGTTAACATAGAATATTTCAGCTGTTTGTACTTGCTTTACTTCAAACTATTAGGGTGAACTGAAATACAAAACCAATATCCATGTCTTAAAGACACCTTGGTAAACATTATATTTCTTTAAGTGGTAATTCATAGTAGAGCTGCTATAATATTAATTCATAATAATGCTACAGTACCATATATAGATTATTAAAATATTTATTTGATCTGTCTTTAATAAGACATAGGATTTAGTAAATATATTAATTCTATATTTCTTACACAGATATCATTGGGCACACCATTGGCTGGTTGCGTCTACTTTTGCAAACCTCTAGGCCAAAACTATAATGTTTAAATCATCACAGTGAAAGAGCAGATAGATGCTTCTTGAGCCTACACATTTGAGATGTTTCTGAAGTAAACACTAATTAGAACAGTAGCATTCTGTAGTCTGTTAAGCACTTCAGCTGTAAACTTTGCTAAAAGAATTCTAGACTTCAGATCTGATGTCTGCAATCATAGAAGCAAATGTTGTCTTTAGGGTATTGGCTTCTTGACACCAAAAGGGTTGATTTGTTTTCCTTTCTTCTTTCATAGCATAGATTAGGATCAGTTTTTGCCATGTTACTTCCATCCTCTTTCAGATTTCTCATTTGGTTTCAAAAGCTTTGACCAGGCTTTGGAATTATGTGGAAAAATCCTGTCCCTGATATCTGTAGGAAATGAGGCATGTAGGTCAAATTTCTTACACTGCAAGAGAAGTTTGGAAGAATCTTTACTGAGTAGTAAATACTCAAGTTTTCTGACATAATTCAAACAATCTTTCAGAAGACTTGCACAACAAATTGAAAACTACATTTTTATGCAATTGCACAAATCATTCTATTAACAGAATTGCCATTAATGATACTTTTCATGCACTTTGGATTCTGCAATCATTGTGATAAATAATACAAAATGACAAATTATTAAAGGAATTAATTTCTCCAATTTTTGAAATACAGCTAAGCAATGTTTGCTGTGCAGCTAGGTGATATTCAGTTTACTGAAGTACTGTTGAAATAACTTCATTTAAGTCCATGTTCTGTTGTATGATACAATAAAAACTAATATATGCAAGAATTATAACCTCTCTTTCTTTTTCCTCAGAAACTTGTGGATTTTTGTCTCTAAGTTTACAGAATTTGATGCCAGAAAGCTACACAAGCTGTATAAACATGCAATCAAAAAACGCCAAGAATATCAGGTAATACTTTCAGACTCTCTAAATATACAACAGTTTTATAACTGTTTTATTAAGTATCAATTGAGTACACTCAATACATTTGAAGTGTATTTTACTCTTCATAGTAACCTAGTCTGTTTTCTTAGGATATTTTCTGAAGGATTCAGATGCAACTTTGGGAATTATCAATGACAATTTTTGTACTTGTCTCTTTTAGCAACACAGTGACCAGAATATTAGCAGCAATGTGAATACATATGTAATTAGAAATCCAGGTAAGAAATCTTGAGCATATTATTGTGCTGGGTATCTTAAATGATGGTATATAAAATGAAATAAGCTTAAAACTGTCTCCTAGAACTCTCATACTGCTGGATATCATAGGGATAGGCTGACTTAGCGTAACTTCACTAGTTTATTAATTAAATTCAACTGAGCACGAACTGAACTTTGTACTTGCTGATTTTAGTAGCAAGTTAATTGGCCATTCTTTTAAAGTAAATAAATTAATTAAAACCAAAACACAACACTTTTTTTTTTTTTTAATTTAATTTTGAGGAGGGGGAGAGGCCAACTCAACACTTGTAAACTTGGAGGCTCTATACCTGTTTGTAGCAGTTGTAATGTCACCTTATTGTAAGAAAGATATTCCCTGAAGTCATGGTTAGCAATCAGTTATATGGTATGTCTTTTATTGTTGACAATAATGCTGTTTTTCTATGCTCCCACACTTGCCTTCTTGTAATACTTGTTTTTTATATCATGTTATGTAAAACCTTGAGTAAGTTATCATGGATTTAAAATGAGTATAATGTATTTTAGGAATACCACTAAAAATCTTTCATTAATAAGATGTACCTCTAAAACTGATGTTCATGCTAGGGCTATCTCTCCTTAGAGAGGAAATTCCTATCATTCTTTCTAAAATTGCTCTACTAAAGGCACCTAGTCTCTACTCACTGCTCATTTGGACCACACTGATCCTCTCCATTCAGTCTGTAAGGTGGAAAATTTTAGTTTCTCAGCCCTACATATCTACATTTCTAGCTTGCTTGCCTTCTATTTACTTCTGAGGTTTCTCTTAGTTCATTCACATCAGTGCATTTGTCTTTCAATTATTTAGATCTTGTTTCTGTCAAATTATAATGCTCTTTTAAATTGCTTTAAATCTAACAGGTAGACGTGCTGTTTGAATTGGTGAAGAAAAAAATGTATAGTGTATGAGACTTCCTTATAACCTCTACTTTATTAAACAGATGTTGAAAGACTGAAAGAGAATACCAACCATGATGACAGTAGCAGGGACAGTTATTCTTCTGATAGACATTTGTCACAATACCATGATCATCATAAGGACAGGCATCAGGGAGATGCTTATAAGAAAAGTGACTCTAGGAAAAGATCCTATTCAGCCTTCAGCAATGGAAAAAACCACAGAGACTGGGATCACTATAAACAAGACAGCAGGTAAATTGCTTCAGCAATTGTAAAATCTGTTAAGAATTCCCTCCCTGGTTTTGCAGTATGCTTGTAGTAAGCACCAAAGTATCTTTTCTGAGTTATGCAGAATTGCAGAAATTTCTCTAATGCAATTCTGTTGAATTGACATAATTGTAGTTCTTACTATGTGTTCAGTAATACTAATATAAGTAAATATTTTCAGATACTATAGTGATAGTAAACATAGAAAGTTGGATGACCACAGGAGCAGAGATCACAGGTCGAACCTGGAAGGAAGTTTAAAAGACAGTCGGCCTCATTCAGATCACCGTTCCCATTCAGACCACAGGATACATTCAGATCACCGTTCCACTTCAGAGTACAGCCATCACAAATCTTCCAGAGATTATAGGCATCACTCAGACTGGCAAATGGACCGCAGAGCTTCTGGTAGTGGCCCAAGGTCACCATTAGATCAGAGATCTCCTTATGGTTCAAGATCTCCCCTAGGACATAGATCTCCATTTGAATACTCATCAGATCACAAAAGTACACCTGAACATACATGGAGTAGCCGGAAAACATAACAAAGACTGGCATTTTCTGGACCTTCTTTTAGCCATATACAGTAAGCTAACACAGTAATTGCCTTATGTGACTTGAAAGATACGGACTGGATATTCTGTCAGTAGCAGTGCCAGGATGCAAGGTCTATTATCCCAACAATAGAAAAATATTTTTATATTTAAAGTTTATGCTGCACTGTGCTGCAAATGTTGTGGCACTTTTTTTTTTTTTTTTGCTTCCCCTCTTTAAGAAATTGAAAACATTTACTTTTACAGGGACCTCAACACTGCCCCATTCAGACTGGATCTCATAAAACTGTCTTTAGGCTGAACGTAGTTTAAATCATGTTTGCAAATGAATTTTTAAACACTGACCTGTGATCATGTTTCAGGAAGGAAAGAGGAGTTTGTTTTGTTTTCTTAGTAAAGAATTCTCAAGGACTTTGTTCACTTTCCAAAGCAGTGTTTACATTGTACACTGTAACCACCTTGCCGCTTTTCATCACAAGCCTGAATATTTAAGTTCTGTACCTTTAACTGTAAAATAGCAAGAATTTCTCCTGTTTGTGATCAGTTGTAATAATGCCTTTTTACAAAATAAAATAAATGGCTGAGAATTATTGCAAACTAATTAAATGAGTGTGAGATATGTTCACCTGATTCGTGTTAATGTGAAGCAATACTAGGGTTGCATGGTGAAATGTGACCCTCTTTGTATATGGAATCTTTGATTATCCTGTTTGTTCTTATATAGCCACAGGCTTAGGGGAAACAGGATGATATGTACATAGTTTCAAGCCCATTTTTTTGTAGACTGTATATAAGTTTTTTTGTAAATGTATTTGAGTTATTGAGATGTGTTTGGCGGGATTCACTCCTGCCTTGGTAGTTTAACATAATTAGAGGTTTTACCTGCTGCAAGGTCATAAGAAGGACACTGAACAGTGGAGCGAGCAAAAGGCGGGAAAACTGGGCTGGGGGCTGATGGCCACGAGCACGTAAACAACTCCAAATATGGGATCAGCCGCTTCTGTACTTTTAGCCAATTAACACCTGTGTAGTGGCCGGAGACACGCTCTTAGCCAGTCAGCACCTGTCACAAACGGTGTGAGTAACCAATGGAGTGTAGATTGTGAGCTCCCAAAAAGGAGGCAGGCACGATGGGGGGACCGGGAGAGGTTATAAATACTGTAACTGTGAACAAAGGGGTGTGCGTCTTGGTGGAGCGAAGACTCCCGGTGCACCCAGCGCTGTTTGCTTGTTTCTATTCAATAAATTGGAAACTATAATTGGAATCCTGTTTTGGGACTCAACTCATTTATAACATGAGCTTGCTTTGTTTTTTTGCTTGTTCCTTTCCCCACCAACTCAGACCTTCTTGTCAAAGTATGAAACAAAGTCAGTATGCTAACACTTTTTAATAAAATATCTTTATGAAATCACAGTTGAGAATGCAAAAATGAGGAAAGGGAACATTTTAATTCCATTTAGTGCCCCCTTTTTATTGGATGCTGTGGTCATTTAGTGCTTGTATTGCCAGCTAAATGACTGGCAGTTGCTCTCTCACCACCCTCCCCCTTCCCCCCCGACCCAGAAAGGGGAATCGGGAAAGGAAAGGAAAGCTCATGGGTTGAGATGAAAAACAGATTTAATATAACATGAAAACTAATACTAATATTACTACTAATGACATATATACAGAAATATACAGAACTATACTCAGCCCGAATAGTGGTCACGGGATGTGCGCTCCCAGCAGCAGATGCCGGATGGCGGCCACTGTGAGCACAGCAAGTCCCGAAGACGCGATGATCACCATGAACATCAAGAATCACCAGGCACACGGGAAACCGGGCAGCGGGAAGAGGCGCTGAGGGTGAGCAGGACCCCGAGGAACAGCGGACACTGGGAAGAAGGGCAAAAGAGCAGGGGTGTCCCTGGTAAACTTCCCGCTTATATATGGAGCATGATGTTCATGGTATGGAATAATTCTGTTGGCCAATTTGAGTCAGCTGTCCTGTCTCCACTCCTCCCAACCTAAGTGCACCTGCTTACCTATGAAGCATGGGAAACTAAAGAAGTCCTTGGCTCCCTTAACAAGAATCCAAAACATGAATGTTTTTCTCATGCCAGTGGCAGCTGCTGGCATCAAAATTAACTCTCTCCCAGCCAAATACAAATGTTATCTAGTGCAAACTGTAAACAATAGGTATTATCAAAACTATTCCCACACTGACTTAAAATGCTGCAACTCCTGAAAAGTGTAGCTACTTATTAGAAAATGGACTCTGTCCCAGCTAAAACCAGAAAAGATGCTTGTCCTGGTTTCGACTGAGATAGAGTTAGTTTTCTTCCTAGTAGCTGGTACAGTGCTGTGTTTCAGATTTAGGATGAGAATAATGTTGATAACACACTGATGTTTTTGTTGTTGCTGAGCAGTGCTTACACTAAGTCAAGGACTTCAACTTCCCATGCTCTGGCCAGCAGGGAGGTGTACAAGAAGCTGGGAGGAGACACAGCCAGGACAACTGACCCAAGCTGGCCAAAGGGATATTCCATACCATATGGCATCATGCTCAGTATATAAACTGGGGGGATTGGCTAGGGGATGGGAATCGTTGCTCAGGGATGGACTGGACGTTGGTCAGCGGGTGGTGAGCAATTGCATTGTGCATCACTTGTTTTTGTATATTCTTTTATCATTATTATTCTCTTCTCCTTTGCTGTCCTATTAATCTGTCTTTCCATCTACCCATGAGTTTTACTTTTTTTCCATTCTCCTCCCCATTCCACTGGGAGGGGAGCAAGTGGCTGTGTGGTGCTTAGTTACTGGCTGGAGTTAAACCATGACAATTCTTCAGATGCATGTTTTGGTTTCAGTTTTCTATTAAACTGTCAATATTGTGATTTGTTGTAATGAAATGGTGGGAAATATTCACCTAAACTGTGATCTGGAAAATTTTTTCCAGTCCATTGGTTGTAAAGAAGGAGTGTTCAATATCTGAACACTTCTGAATCCAAATCAGCCAAAATTTATTGGAAATATATTTGTTTTCTCTCTTAAAATGGACAATAATGTCAAATGTGCTATGCAGCCAGTTAATAGTTTATATTTGAATGGCTTTCTATTAATAGAATTGTTACAGTGCACACTGATTGTACATAGATTACTTCTATTTGACAAATTAAATTTAAAAGGATATGCGGGCTCATGTTTTCTGCTGATGTTTTTCTACAGTGTACCTTTCTCATTTAAACATAAAAATATTAAACTCTCTAAGTACTAAATTTTAATAGACAACACAATTAGGGAAGATAATGTCTACCCTGGCATCATCTGGTTGGAGCAAATATGTTCCTCCAGTTTTTCTCATTTTGCAATGCGTTGAGCATTTTTTTCAAATTAACCAGGTTTACATGAAAGCATTAAAATTGAACCAAAACCTCTTCAGAGTACCTGTCTGTTATGATCTCACTGTAGGCAGAGCTGCTGCACATTCTAAGTTAATATCATTTAGCCAAGTACATTTAAGCTAATTTCATGTAGGCTGCAATTCAGATAATTAATGCTTCTTCATTTCTTAGCTCTTCATCTACTCAGGGTTGGGAGGGTTTTGAACTCTGCTTTTGAGCTTAATTGCTGAAGCAGTGTTTAGCTAGTGGTGCCTAGTAAGGTTGTGCACATGTGCTATGCATCTTCCTCTTCCAGTGGTGAATATCTAGAAGTTGGAGCTTCCACAACTACTGCATAGTTCTTACAGTTTTGATAGTGAGCTGGAATCTTGGATCCATGTCCTGGTTTTGGCAGGGATGGAGTTAATTTTCTTCTCAGTAGCGGTGTGTTTTAGATTTTGGATTTCATGTGTGAGGAATGTTGATAAACACCCTGACTATGTTATAGTTTATCTGTCCTCTTTGTCCAATTAAATGACAGAGATTGGCCAATCTCTGTCATTTAATTGGACAAAGAGGACAGATAAACTATAACAATTTTGGTGGCAATCTGGCCTGAGGTCCTTGGCAGGGGAGGCGCCCCGCTGAATAAGCGGCCCTTGTCAGGGTGCTTCTACGCCAAAATCCTTTATCGACGAACCTCAAAATTAGACAGTAAGCAAATAAAAACCGGTCAACCCCATAATCTTTGTGCATGAAGCCCCGGACGAAGACGCAGGACGCGTGAGTATAGGCCGGTTATCCGTTCGGTTGGGGTTGGGTATCCCGAAGCATGGCGAGCGTGTGATCACTCGGTCTTAACTGTGCTGTGGTAGGTGAAAGGTTGATCCAGCCGCCCCTAGCCTCCCAGACTTGTCTGAGGTCGGCTAGAAAGCAAGGGGGTCTCCTTTCACGAAACAAGTGTGTGTGTGTGAGAAGGCGCTTTGGAAGATGGGACAGAGGAAAAGCAAGCCCTCTGATCCCATGGGTGGGTCTGGGGTCCAGGTGAGGCTTCCACAGATACCACCGGATAGTCCGTTAGGGATAATAATTAAATATTGGGATGATTACCCCTTCTAGGCGGGGTAAGGATAAAGTGAAAATGATTCATTATTGTATGGAAGTTTGGGGCGGAAAACAGATCAGGGGGGACCATCTGTATTGGCCTGTGTTCGGTTCCTTCGAAGCTTGGATCTGCCAAGCCCTAAACGTTTATGTAAATTCAAAAGAACCTTTCAGTACGGAAGAAAGTGAATATGCCCATTTGTGGATTGGGTGAGAGACCACAGTGAATCTATATCCCTTAAAGGAGAAGGAAGGGGCTAGGCACCACCCCCCTCCTCCGCAGCCTTTGGCGCCCCCGCCCCCCACCGGTGGCGCCAGGGTATGTCCAAGTTCCCCTGAGGAAGATAGGGTAGTCCCACTTAACTCAGAGGACGTGAGAAAATTAAGCTGGGAGGAGGAGGGGGGGAGGCAGGAAAAGGGAGTGAAATTTCTGGTTGATACGGGCGCTTCCTTTTGTGTACCCGTCAGTAATGATTCTGTAAATACAGCGGGAGCCGCTGGAGAAGGAGGCAAGGAAAGAGCCCGGAGCCGCTTGGCTCAGCAGCGCCGCAAAAAGCGCCGGGAGGCGGAGGAGGGGCTGCTCGCCTGGAGGGCGCCCCCCCATACCCCGTCTGCCGCGCCTGGATGCGTAACTGCCCCACGGCGCCGCCCCGCCCCGGGCGCCGGCTGCCCCACGGGGAAGGGGGAGGACGCCTACGAACTGCGCCCCCTTCCCCCCACATCCCCTAAAAAAAACCAAAAAAAAAACCAACAAAACAAAAAAAAAACCAAAAAAACCGGAATACGAACCTTAACCCATCGGCACCCTCTGGAAAGTAGGGACCAGGGAAGGGAGAAGGAAACGAGGAGCTGTTTCTATTGTGGGAAGACCGGACATATTAAGAAGGATTGTAGGAAGAGGATGATGGATGAGAGAATGTTTAAAGAAGATTAGAGGGGCCAGGGGCTCTATCTGCTGGGGACCCGTGAGAAAACTGAGCCCTTGATAAAATTAAAAGTAGGTCCCCAGCAACAAGAAATAGAGTTCCTAGTGGACTCTGGAGCAGAGAGATCCACTGTTCAAAAACTACCCCGAGGGTGTAAGATATCCTCGGAGAAAGTAGAAGTAATTGGAGCAAAGGGGAGCCCTTTGGGGTTCCCGTCATAAAGAAAGTAGTCCTGGAAAGTGATTCTAAATTAGGGGTAGGGTCTCTGCTGCTAGTGCCAGAGGCAGACTACAACTTGTTGGGTAGAGATTTAATGATAGAATTAGGGATTAATTTAGAAGTTGTAAAAGATGAGCTAAGAATAAAATTGTGTCCTTTACGGACAGCTGATGAGGAGAAAATAAACCCTGAGGCGTGGTATACTCCAGAAACCATCGGAAAATTAGATATTGAACCGTTTTCGGTAACAATAAGAAATCCGGAGATACCAGTGAGAGTAAAACAATATCCCTTATCGATGGGAGGGAAACAGGGATTAAAACCCGACATTCAGAGACTAATCGAGAAGGGAATATTGGAACCCTGTATGTCCCCTTTCAATACTCCCATCCTGCCCGTAAAGAAGCCCGATGGGACATACAGATCAGTGCATGATTTGCGGGAAATTAATAAACGAACAGTGACCAGGTTTCCAGTAGTAGCAAACCCCCATACACTTTTAAGCCAGTTGGGCCCCAATGATCAGTGGTATAGTGTAATTGATTTAAAGGACGCATTTTGGGCATGCCCCTTAAAGAAGGAATGCAGGGATTATTTTGCTTTGAGTGGGAAGATCCGGACACTCACAGGAGACAGCAATTACGGTGGACGGTTTTACCCCAGGGTTTCACGGAATCTCCCAACTTGTTTGGGCAAGCATTAGAACAAATACTACAGGAATTCGAACTAGGGGAGGGGGTAACCCTCGTCTAATATGTGGATGATTTATTATTGGCTGGCAGCGACGAAGAAGCGGTTAGAAAAGACAGTATTAGGTTGCTAAATTTCTTAAGCTTACAGGGTCTAGAGGTCTCGAAATCAAAACTGCAGTTTGTTGAGAAGGAAGTAAAATATCTCGGTCATAGACTAAGTAAAGGAACCAAGAGGTTAGATCCAGAAAGGGTGCAAGGCATACTGTCATTGCCGGCTCCAAAAGCTAAGAGACAAATTAGACAGTTGCTGGGTCTTTTGGGATACTGTAAACAGTGGATTGAAGATTATAGTAAAAAGGTGAAATTCCTGTATGCAAAAATAACTAAGGATGGTCTTTTGAAGTGGTCTGAGGATGATGAAAAGCAATTAGATTCTTTAAAAACAGACCTGGTGAATGCCCCTGTTCTAAGTTTGCCTGACGTAAAGAAACCATTCTATCTATTTATTAATGTGGATGAGGGCACAGCATATGGGGTGTTAGCGCAGGAATGGGCAGGAAAAAGAAAGCCTGTAGGATATCTTTCTAAAGTATTAGACCCCGTAAGCAGGGGGTGGCCTATCTGCCTACAGGCTATTGTAGCGGCAGCTTTGCTAGTAGAGGAAGCACATAAAATTACCTTTGGGGGAGAATTGAAGGTGTTATCATCCCATAATATTAGAGGGATTTTACAACAAAAAGCTGAAAAATGGATTACCGATGCTAGGCTCCTAAAATATGAAGGTATTTTGATATCTTCACCTAAGCTTGAGCTTGAGGTTATTCGATTACAAAACCCAGCACAGTTCCTGTATGGGGAACCATTAGAAGAAATAACTCATGATTGTTTACATACTATTGAAGAACAAGCCAAAATTAGACCAGATTTGGAGGAAGAAGAGCTAGAGGATGGGGAAAAACTTTTTGTAGATGGATCTTCCTGGGCAGTGGAAGGGAAAAGAAAATGAGGATATGCGATAATTAATGGAAAAACATTTAAGGTAATGGAATCAGGGCCCCTGAGTCCCAGTTGGTCGGCTCAAGCATGCGAGTTATACCCGGTTTTAAGAGCTTTACAATTATTAGAAGGAAAAATCGGCACCATCTATATGGATTCCAAATATGCCTTTGGAATAGTGCATACATTTGGGAAAATTTGGGAAGAAAGAGGCTTAATAAATTCCCAGGGAAAGGGATTGGTTCATCAGGAGTTAATAATTGAAATTTTGTGGGCTTTACGGAGGCCGGTAGGAATAGCAGTGGTCCATTTAAAAGGGCATCAGCGGGGATTAACTCCACTGACAAGGGGAAACAATCTAGCAGATCAAGAAGCAAAATGAGCGGCTTTAATAATCTTCAAGGAAAAGAAAGATAGAAAGTTTCCTTGCAAGGATTGTTGGAAGAGCACACTTCATTGTAGCTGTGCGAATCCTAATTATCAGTTTTGTTGTGTGCATGGGGAAAAGTACCACCTGTACAGCTTCACTGTGCAGGAGAAAGACAAGTTAGTCCAAATGGGGGCAAGGGAAGTCAAATCTGGAGAACGGGAACTTCCTGATGGACGAGAGGTCATTTCAAAAACTATGGTTATAAGAATCATGCGCAAGTACCATGAAAACACCCACTGGGGGGTTCAAGCACTAGTAGATCCATTTGCCGTAAAATATGCTTGCATTGGGGTATATAATATAGCAAAAAGAATAATTGGAGATTGCCTAATTTGCCAAAAAGTGAACAAGCATCAATTAAGAGAAAGACCATTAGGGGGAAGAGATTTGGCTCACCGACCCTTCGCCAAAATTCAGATAGACCTCACCGAACTACCGAAAGTAGGCAGGTATAGATATTTGTTGGTAATAATAGATCATTTAACACACTTTGTAGAAGCATTTCCAACAGCCAGGGTCACTGCCCAAACGGTGACAAAACTATTGCTTGAAAATGTGATACCTAGGTATGGCTCTATTGAAACTATTGACTCTGATAGGGGACCACAATTTGCTTCAGAAATCATAAAAGAAGTTTTTACTGCTTTGGGGACCAAGTGGGAATATCATACACCCTGGCACCCACAGAGTTCGGGAAAAATAGAGCGGGTAAACGGTGAGATAAAGAAACAACTGACCAAATTAATGATGGAGACCAAATTATCTTGGGTGAAATGCCTTCCCTTAGCCTTATTAAATATTAGAATCCAACCTCGCACGGATGTGGGAATCTCCCCTTTCGAAATGTTATATGGAATGCCTTATGATTTGGAGGTTCCCCGAGATCATCCCCAGGTTGAAAATTTACAACTGAAACAGTACATAATCCAACTCATGTCTATGAGGAAACAATTGCGAGATAAAGGCTTAGCAGTACAAAGGCCTCCATTGGACATTGCAATACACAATATACAACCTGGAGATAACGTTTTAATTAGGTCATGGAAGGAGTCCTCACTAACTCCCTGCTGGGAAGGGCCTTATCTTACTTACTACAGAAACCGCCATCCAGACTGCTGAACGGGGATGGACCCATGCCAGCCGGGTAAAAGGACCCATCTCCGAGGAGCAGTGGGAGAGCTCTGGAGACCCGAATACCTTGAAATTAAAACTGCGAAGAAAAAGAGAGACTAATAAATTGAACTGAGCAATGAATATGTATCGGTAAGGCGGAGACGCTTCGCTTGTTAACCTTTTTTTTTTGCAGAAGAACGACACTTGGAGACCTGGAAAATACATGGATACGTAAGGACTATATTGAAATCAGAATTGTAGTTGTAATTGTAATCTTCATTATATATGATCCTTTAAGGAAAGTGATGTGTCACATGGTTCATATTTGCCCTAGTCATCTTAACTGACCCAATTTGGCCTATTTAAGCGGGATTCATGCTAGTGACCGGTAAAAGCATTTTGCACCATGCATTGCAATAAACAGAGATTGGGTGATAAGAAAAGGAGGCGCCCCGAAGACTGCTGCCGAGAAGATAATAAACCTCGCTGCTCTAAGCAAAAGAGTAGGCGAAGGAGGCAGAGGCGTAACACGGTGGGGATTAATATACAACCTCCTCTATCACGAGAGCTCAGACTCCTTTGACCCAACTCTGACATTCGGAGAGAGAAATCATTTGGTCACTCCCGCAGCAGAAACTTGGAATTAAAATTAAGGAGACAGGGATCATGGGGCCAGCACTTTCCTTCATTCTGAATTTGGTTTGGATAATAATGATCCTACCAGAAAAGGGTAAATGGTTCAAACCCAATACAATGTTTATGGGATTCTGAAGGTCGAAAACCAGGCCTGACGATGCAACATGTATCGGGACAAGGGAGATGTATTGGGAATGTACCCCCAGAGAAAAATAAATTATGCAAGATAAAAGCTTCCCTAAAAGGGAAGCCCTCTGCTGATTGGCTAATACCAGCCCGTGACACCAAATGGATCTGCTTCAAAACTGGAATCACTCCCTGTTTATCTCTTAAATTGTTCAACGAATACGAGGAATATTGCATCCAAGTGATGATAATCCCCCGGATCATATACCACCCTGGGGAATTTGTGCATAATAACCAGAATACCCAGAGTCACCACTTACAAAAACGAGAACCATTCACCTTTACGGCTTTGCCAGTAGCCACTTTGATAGCTGTAGGAGCAACAGGTGCAGGCACAGGAATAACATCATTGGTTCAACAAAATCAGAAATTTCAATCACTTAGAATAGCGGTAGACGAAGACTTGGTAAGAACTGAACAATCAATAACTGCCTTGGAAAAATCTGTTAGATCATTATCAGAGGTGGTGCTACAAAACCGAAGGGGGTTAGATTTAATGTTTCTACAACAAGGTGGGCTATGTGCTGCCTTGGGAGAACAATGGTGTGTATATGCTGATCACACAGGGATTGTAAGGGATACTATGACAAAACTTCAGGAAGGCCTAGAAAAACGAAAACAAGAACAAGAAATGCAACAAAGCTGGTACGAGTCCTGGTTTAACTACTCTCCTTGGCTTACCACATTACTATCTACCATTGCAGGACCCTTGATTATATTGATACTGGTATTAACTTTTGGACCCTGTATATTCAATAGAGTAGTTACAATTGTAAGAAACAGATTAGAAGCAGCTCATTTGATGTCTATAAGAACCAAGTATAAACCTATGGGAGAAATACTGGAGGTGGAGGAGACCTTCATTTTGAGCCAGCAGGCGCTTAAGAGATTTGATGAACAAAATGGTGAAAAGAAAAAGGGGGGATTGTAATAAACTGTGAACTGTTTGTTCATCAAACCTTGTCAGAACAAGAAAGTTACATGAAATACGCAAGGTCGACCACAGGCACCCGACTATGTAAACACGGCATGCAGGACTGCGAAAGGAGGAGGGGGGGGGCGGCTCATGAAGACAAAGGGTATAAAACCAGTAACTTTCTAACCATATAATTTGAAGAAGCAATTAGTGGAAGGGGGAAGTCTGTTTTCACGAGGAGTGAGAAACAGTCTCACATTATCTCGAGGGAGTGATTAAGAGGAGCAAGGATTCGAAAATAGGATGGCATCCATCACATAAATCTCCTTGCTCAAGGAAAACGGGTGGTTAACAAGGACATGAATCGGCTCAGACTGATAAGGACGCTGCCAACTTGTAGGATCAGCACATTCCAGGCAAAGGTGAAAAGTACACCATGAAGAAGACCTACGGCCTTCCTCCCAAAAGACCCCCGAAGACCCTCACCCACAATTCCTGGGAGAATTTGCGCAAGCGCGAAGGACTTATAAGCTAATTAACATACGAAGCGAGAGTAGGCGGGTTTAGGTAATGAATATGTATAAGCGTCAACGAAATATTCATTGTTTTACTGCATAAGAATGGGACGGTTTGCTACCTCAGCGCGCGCCGTTGGCGGAGCAGGAGACTCCCCGGCCGCCCAGCGCTGTTTTGCTTACTGGTCGCTTGCTTTAATAAACCAAATTTTTAATTGGCCAATCTCTGTCATTTAATTGGACAAAGAGGACAGATAAACTATAACAACTATATGAGTTGTTGCTTGAGGTTTGAGATAAGGACAGGGAGAGATCCTTAAAGTTACCATGACAGGCAAAACAGACTCGACTTGGGGAAAACTATTTCAATTTATTATTAATAAAAACAAAGCAGGATAATGAGAGAGGACAAAACCAACTTCTCCCCATCCCTCTCCTCTTTCTGGGCTTAACTTTATGTTCAATTATCTCGACCTCCTTCCCCCCACCCCCGAGCGGCACAGAGGGGAAGAGGGAATGGGGGTTACGGTCAGTTCATCACATGTTGCTTTACGCCACTCCTTCCTCCTCAGGGGAAGAACTCCTCACATTCCTCCCCTGCTCCAGCATGGGGTCCCTCCCTTCGTGAAACTGCTCTGGTGTGGGTCATTTTCCACGGGGTGCAGTCCCTCCAGAACGGCTGCCCCTAGCGCAGGCTCTCCATGGGCCACAGCCTCCTTCAGGCATCCGCCTTCCCAGGCGTTGGGTCCTCCATGGGCTGCAGGGGGACCTCTGCTCCTCCGTGGGCCTCCACGGGCTGCAGGGGGACAGCCGGCCTAACCATTGTCTTCACCACGGGCTGCAGGGGAATTTCAGCCAGGAGCTGCATTACTGCTCCCCCTCCTTCTTCACTGCCCTTGGCGTCTGCAGCCATTCCTCGCACAAGAAATTCTTCACAGCAGGCAGGCAGACACCTCTCAGGTTCTCTTCACATCTCATCTCCTCTCCACTTCTTGCAGCCAGGCAGGGCCAAGTTCAGCCCAGTCGGCCGCCCGGCGAGAGGCCAGAGGGTGAGGGCCGCAAGGCCCACAAGGCTCGCGCCTCCCCCTCTCTGCCCCTGCTTCAGCTTCTTCACATCTTTTCTTTTTTTTTTATATATCTTCTCTTCTTAAATATGTTATCGCAGAGGCGTTATCAGGGAACATTCTGCTACCAATTGGCTCAGCCCTGGCAAGCAGCAGGTCTGCCCTAGGCTGGGCCGAGTCCACTTGACAAAGGGGAAAGAAATTCTAGCAGCTTCTTGCAGAAGCTGCCACCGTAGCCCCCCCTTACTACATAAAACCAGGACAGGAAGGACAGGCTCGGAAGGCAAGGAATGAGAGTTGTGAGGGAGGAGCGGGGTTGCCTGGAGCTCTGCCTAAGGATAGATATAAGAGCTTTTGGATCATTATTAGCAGGCAGACCAACATGTATGATATTGGGGTGGGTATCGGCTACAGACTGTCAATCAGGAAATAGTAGCTGATGAGACCTTGAGACAAAAGGAAGAAGTCTTTGATCTCTGCTGGAAGGGCAACACAGCAGGTCACAACTAATGCATGATTCTGGAATGCACTGATAATTATTTACTAATCTTAGGAGATTATCATTATCTTCTAGCCATATTTAGTTAATTTTATTAGCATTACCCACTATAGAGCTAGGCATTTCAGAGCATATACAAAGACAATCCATGCCCGTTTAAGATGCAAAATAAAAAGAAAAAAAACTCTATTTTGCTACATTGTTTTCTAGTACTTTCTACAAAACAGCTTGTCTCCTTTCATAGTGTTGTTTTTATTAATACCAGTTAAATTCAATGTTAAATTAATTAATTAACATCAAGGATGACTTTTTGGTTTTCAGTTTCTGTAGTGATCCTGGTGGAAAGACCTCAAAGAGCTAGTGATCCACGTAACAGTTAACCTGAGTAAACCCACGCCTGTGCCAAGCTGTGCTGCACAAATCCCTTGGCCGCAGGACAAACTCAGCCAGCTCACTGTACCAGAGGAGCCTGCGGGCAGCTCCCACTTGGTACCAGGCCTTGCCTTTATCTAAAGCTGCAGCAACAAGTTCTCATGAGAATATCATTTAGGAATGTGATAAACTGTGAACTGTTTGTTCATCAAACCTTGTCAGAACAATGGAAATTTACATAAAGTATGCAAGGTCGGCCACAGGCACCTGGCTATGTAAACACGGCATGCAGGACTGCGAAAGGAGGGGGGGGCTCATGAAGACGAAGGGTATAAAACCAGTAACTTTCTAACCATATAGTTTGAAGAAGCAAAGACTACAGTTGCTCGCTGTCGTCACCAGAGTCAGGAAGCTCACCCCTAACACGGTTAGAAGAGGTCCGGTTAGGGCCATAGTGCTCGGTAGTCACGGCCCGAAGGGGTTGCAGCCCTTGGCAGACTTCTTTAAACCGCAGCACCGGTTCCCACTCCGGTCTTGCCCTCTCCTTTACCTGTGGTGTTCCAAAGGGGTGGTTCCTTTAAGGGTCAAGCGGGATCAGAAAGTAATTTCTGTGCGGTTGTTAACCGTCCTTTTAAAACCTGTATGTTATGTCCCAAAAGTTTATACTTCCTCTACACCAGTCTTCAATATATTTTAAAAGAACCTTTGTTATTATAATGTTTACTTAGAACCTTTTCAGATTGCTACAGGAGTTGCCACAATGAAATTTCCCAGTTACTTAGCTTATTGAGGTGTTGAATTCTGTTGTCAGCAGCCTCAATTCAGGTTCACTTTCGTTGTAACACTACTTTGGTCTCCCCTGGTCTCCAAGTCACGGTCCACTCAGAAACGGGTCCTTTAACTCGTGATACGTGAGTCCACCCCTCCTCTGCAGTCCGGATGGCAGTATCTGTTGTTAACAAGACAAGAAAAGGTCCCTCCCATAGGGGAGATAAGGTTTCTTCTTTCCATGTTTTTATTAGAACTCTATCCCCCCAGGTTTAAATTGATGGATGGCAAATCCCAAGGGTGGCGTTTGAGCCATCATTCCCATTTCCCTTACTGAGTATTTGTCAAACAAAGCTCATTAAACAAAGTACTCCTTTATTCTCGGGTAGATGGAACTAAGAGAGTGAACAAACAGCAGTAATGCACTTGCTGTAGAGAAGAGGAAAAAAAAACAAAAAAACAAACAAAAAAAACAACATTCCAAGAAATTTTTGTTAATACATGCCAATGCAGTTTTATATGAGAAGGGATAGTTCCATTCAAGAGAAACTGCATTTTTCCAGGACATCTGCACTAAAGAAAACATCTCGGACATCACATCCAGCAGTAAGTGCTACACAAATAGGAATGAAACACAACTGTATCTTTTATTACACTTGCAGTGCTTGTACTTGAACTTTTAATTTGGTTCATCCCATTAATCAATGCTTATAATTTGGTCCATCCCATTAAATGTAATGTATGACTACTATTTGCAGTGGTTTGCATTTATGTTTGCACGTTTGTATATGCTGGAATTTTACAAAGGAAGCAGTGAAAAAGGCTAACTCATGATCCTAATTAGCTGTCACAAAATATACTTTTGAATGAGTTTTGAGCTCTCCAGACATGTCAGTTCCTTCTGTAAAAGGAAGTTAAGCCATCTTTCCCATGGGCCTGGTTCAGCAAATGATACGTGTCTGCCAAGGCAACTCTTCAGAGTCTGAACAAAGTGAGGGGATTTGGAAATAGGCAGGTCTTTGAAATAAGATTTTAAAAATTAGTAGCTGTTAATATTCTCACTTGAACTATAAGCATTCTTTTATATAGAGAGATGCTAGACAAAGTTAGTACATCCTTGAATAACCACCTGAACTAAGTACAGTATATAAATTAGAGGATTGTTATGGGCAAAATGTACAAGGGCCTAAACCTAGACTTGAAATAGCACCATAACAAATGACCTCAATACTGTCAAGTGCACCTACTTAATAAAAGTTTCAGAACAAGGCACAATACACTTGAAAAAATCTATTGCACTTTAGGAGATTTTCACCATTTTCTATGCCACTGTAGATTAGTTGTTAACTGCTCTGGCCACAAAAGTCAGCACAGAAATTCCAAGTGGCAGAGGCATTTTTCTGGTGGACAATACTTATCTTTGGCCAGATTTAGCATAAACAGACTACAAATACAATGGAAACCTATCCCAAATTTTTCCAAAAGTGTGGACTACCCCATATGCATATTTAGAATCTGTAAATATTAGTCCCCTTGACTCCGAATACTCAAGTTTAATTCCAAAATCAGGTCCCTTCCTAATAAATTGTATTCTGCCTTAGGGAGTAAAAGTAAATCATTAAGGCAAATTTTCTCTTCTGTTTCCACTTCCTTCAAAATAGGCATTTTAAAAGGCTCTCCCTTTACCCCCACCACTGAAATACTAAAAATAAAAATAAAATTTCTTCCCCATGGGGACCAATCAATAATTCTATCAAGGGCTCTGCTGATGCCGAAGGCCCCAGAAGACACAGCCCCCGACACCCCCACTCTTCTCTAAACACCCTCTCATCTCGCTCCCGCCCACCACCGGCTGCTCCTCATCCGCCAGATCCCGAGGCTGGGAAGCAGACAAGGAACCAGCGGTGGGATCAGCCCCGAGCTCAGCTGCTCCTTTCTCTCTCCTTCCACCCAACGCTTCTCCCTCGCCAGAGCGGGAGCCGAGCAGCCGGCCAGCTGAGCCGCACAGGCGCTGCCGGACCACAACCGCTCGCTCCCGCCTCGCGTCCCAGCTCCCAGCGACAGGGACCCAGCGACAAAGCCAAATGTTTACAACACATTTTGTCATTCCTGGCACTCCCGGACCAAGGGAGACAGGCGCATTTGGTGCAAGGCCCCCTGAAGCAATTTGGGCAGATCTGAGGCCCAGAGCCGATCCCTTTGCTGCACGACGGGTCATTTCTACACCTTTTTTGGACCACGCGTTCCCTGCCGCAGCTTTACACCCCGCACCCAACAGCAGCTCCAAGACCCAGAACCAGGCTGGATCCGGTGCCTCCTGCAAACCCTCCAGTCTTTCCAATTTCCTTCCTATATCCCCCCAGCATTTAGCCACAAACCGTGCTCTAAGAAGTGCGGTCCCAGCCACTGTATTTGGCGCCGCCGGAGGGGGCGGGAAAGTCGCCGCCGGAGGTGGGGGGGGGGAAGCCGCCGGCGGAGGTGGAAGTCCCCAGAAGACATAGTGCCTGACACCCCTATTTTTCTTTATGCATTTTCTCATCTCGTTTCCGCTTACGGCAGCTCCTTTGAACCTGTCCCTTCTTATTACAGTAGTAACAAACAGGGACTGTAAACCTTTCTCGATATGGTTGTTCCTGGGGTGTTTGTTCTACTTCTTTTTCCTTTTTCTTTCCAGATGGAGTCTTATCCTTCGAACTTTCTCTTACTGCTGCTACAAAAATTCTTGTTCTAGTTTTCTGTTTTCCCTCGTCTCTCAAATCCAGTTTTTCAAAAGAGTAGGCCAAAAGACATACGGTTTTAGAGGTTCCTTTGGCCATTTTAATTTATCTTTTTCTTTTACGGGGCCCCTTTTATCCCAATTTCTAATTATTATTATTATTCCAAATGAACTTTTTACCGGTATATCTGATAATTTGCTCCCTTTTTCTCCTGGTCCTTGGTCTTCGATTTTGTCTGACCCATCTAGGAATTTTGCTGTGGCAATTCCTACAGCCCTTGGTTACCGGTAAGAGTGTCTTGCAGGGGGGTTTAGGACCTATCACCCACCCACGACTCCTATAGGAATCGCTTCGGTCCTTCACCGGCCAAGTCCCTCGCGGGAGATTGGAACCGCGGTTAGAAGATCTCTGCACTCGCTTCGGAACCAGGTTCCGTCTCAATCACACTCTTACACACACAGGCAACCGACTCCCACCCAACCGAACGACTTACACCAACAATTTTTAAATACTCACGCTTCGGAACCGGGATCGAACCGGATTCCACTGACGACTCCGTCGTCCTCGTTCGGATCTTCGCGCGCAGAATTACGGGCAAATTTGTTCGGGATCGAACCGAACAGTCTACGGCCGGCAAGGGAGCTTATAAAAATCAAATTCTTTGCTTGCTTCTATTCGGGTTCAGGATGGTGTCAGTCCCGACCCGACCTGACCAGGAGCCACCAATCAAACAGAAAAACGGTGGGGCGCCCCTCCTAGATCAAGTCAGAATTCAGGAACTAAGACCCTCCCGAACGAGCCCCCAATTTGTTATAAATGAGTTGAGTCCCAAAACAGGATTCCAATTATAGTTTCCAATTTATTGAATAGAAACAAGCAAACAGCGCTGGGTGCACCGGGAGTCTTCGCTCCACCAAGACGCACACCCCTTTGTTCACAGTTACAGTATTTATAACCTCTCCCGGTCCCCCCATCGTGCCTGCCTCCTTTTTGGGAGCTCACAATCTACACTCCATTGGTTACTCACACCGTTTGTGACAGGTGCTGACTGGCTAAGAGCGTGTCTCCGGCCACTACACAGGTGTTAATTGGCTAAAAGTACAGAAGCGGCTGATCCCATATTTGGAGTTGTTTACGTGCTCGTGGCCATCAGCCCCCAGCCCAGTTTTCCCGCCTTTTGCTCGCTCCACTGTTCAGTGTCCTTCTTATGACCTTGCAGCAGGTAAAACCTCTAATTATGTTAAACTACCAAGGCAGGAGTGAATCCCGCCAAACACATCTCAATAACTCAAATACATTTACAAAAAAACTTATATACAGTCTACAAAAAAATGGGCTTGAAACTATGTACATATCATCCTGTTTCCCCTAAGCCTGTGGCTATATAAGAACAAACAGGATAATCAAAGATTCCATATACAGAGAGGGTCACATTTCACCATGCAACCCTAGTATTGCTTCACATTAACACGAATCAGGTGAACATATCTCACACTCATTTAATTAGTTTGCAATAATTCTCAGCCATTTATTTTATTTTGTAAAAAGGCATTATTACAACTGATCACAAACAGGAGAAATTCTTGCTATTTTACAGTTAAAGGTACAGAACTTAAATATTCAGGCTTGTGATGAAAAGCGGCAAGGTGGTTACAGTGTACAATGTAAACACTGCTTTGGAAAGTGAACAAAGTCCTTGAGAATTCTTTACTAAGAAAACAAAACAAACTCCTCTTTCCTTCCTGAAACATGATCACAGGTCAGTGTTTAAAAATTCATTTGCAAACATGATTTAAACTACGTTCAGCCTAAAGACAGTTTTATGAGATCCAGTCTGAATGGGGCAGTGTTGAGGTCCCTGTAAAAGTAAATGTTTTCAATTTCTTAAAGAGGGGAAGCAAAAAAAAAAAAAAAGTGCCACAACATTTGCAGCACAGTGCAGCATAAACTTTAAATATAAAAATATTTTTCTATTGTTGGGATAATAGACCTTGCATCCTGGCACTGCTACTGACAGAATATCCAGTCCGTATCTTTCAAGTCACATAAGGCAATTACTGTGTTAGCTTACTGTATATGGCTAAAAGAAGGTCCAGAAAATGCCAGTCTTTGTTATGTTTTCCGGCTACTCCATGTATGTTCAGGTGTACTTTTGTGATCTGATGAGTATTCAAATGGAGATCTATGTCCTAGGGGAGATCTTGAACCATAAGGAGATCTCTGATCTAATGGTGACCTTGGGCCACTACCAGAAGCTCTGCGGTCCATTTGCCAGTCTGAGTGATGCCTATAATCTCTGGAAGATTTGTGATGGCTGTACTCTGAAGTGGAACGGTGATCTGAATGTATCCTGTGGTCTGAATGGGAACGGTGATCTGAATGAGGCCGACTGTCTTTTAAACTTCCTTCCAGGTTCGACCTGTGATCTCTGCTCCTGTGGTCATCCAACTTTCTATGTTTACTATCACTATAGTATCTGAAAATATTTACTTATATTAGTATTACTGAACACATAGTAAGAACTACAATTATGTCAATTCAACAGAATTGCATTAGAGAAATTTCTGCAATTCTGCATAACTCAGAAAAGATACTTTGGTGCTTACTACAAGCATACTGCAAAACCAGGGAGGGAATTCTTAACAGATTTTACAATTGCTGAAGCAATTTACCTGCTGTCTTGTTTATAGTGATCCCAGTCTCTGTGGTTTTTTCCATTGCTGAAGGCTGAATAGGATCTTTTCCTAGAGTCACTTTTCTTATAAGCATCTCCCTGATGCCTGTCCTTATGATGATCATGGTATTGTGACAAATGTCTATCAGAAGAATAACTGTCCCTGCTACTGTCATCATGGTTGGTATTCTCTTTCAGTCTTTCAACATCTGTTTAATAAAGTAGAGGTTATAAGGAAGTCTCATACACTATACATTTTTTTCTTCACCAATTCAAACAGCACGTCTACCTGTTAGATTTAAAGCAATTTAAAAGAGCATTATAATTTGACAGAAACAAGATCTAAATAATTGAAAGACAAATGCACTGATGTGAATGAACTAAGAGAAACCTCAGAAGTAAATAGAAGGCAAGCAAGCTAGAAATGTAGATATGTAGGGCTGAGAAACTAAAATTTTCCACCTTACAGACTGAATGGAGAGGATCAGTGTGGTCCAAATGAGCAGTGAGTAGAGACTAGGTGCCTTTAGTAGAGCAATTTTAGAAAGAATGATAGGAATTTCCTCTCTAAGGAGAGATAGCCCTAGCATGAACATCAGTTTTAGAGGTACATCTTATTAATGAAAGATTTTTAGTGGTATTCCTAAAATACATTATACTCATTTTAAATCCATGATAACTTACTCAAGGTTTTACATAACATGATATAAAAAACAAGTATTACAAGAAGGCAAGTGTGGGAGCATAGAAAAACAGCATTATTGTCAACAATAAAAGACATACCATATAACTGATTGCTAACCATGACTTCAGGGAATATCTTTCTTACAATAAGGTGACATTACAACTGCTACAAACAGGTATAGAGCCTCCAAGTTTACAAGTGTTGAGTTGGCCTCTCCCCCTCCTCAAAATTAAATTAAAAAAAAAAAAAAGTGTTGTGTTTTGGTTTTAATTAATTTATTTACTTTAAAAGAATGGCCAATTAACTTGCTACTAAAATCAGCAAGTACAAAGTTCAGTTCGTGCTCAGTTGAATTTAATTAATAAACTAGTGAAGTTACGCTAAGTCAGCCTATCCCTATGATATCCAGCAGTATGAGAGTTCTAGGAGACAGTTTTAAGCTTATTTCATTTTATATACCATCATTTAAGATACCCAGCACAATAATATGCTCAAGATTTCTTACCTGGATTTCTAATTACATATGTATTCACATTGCTGCTAATATTCTGGTCACTGTGTTGCTAAAAGAGACAAGTACAAAAATTGTCATTGATAATTCCCAAAGTTGCATCTGAATCCTTCAGAAAATATCCTAAGAAAACAGACTAGGTTACTATGAAGAGTAAAATACACTTCAAATGTATTGAGTGTACTCAATTGATACTTAATAAAACAGTTATAAAACTGTTGTATATTTAGAGAGTCTGAAAGTATTACCTGATATTCTTGGCGTTTTTTGATTGCATGTTTATACAGCTTGTGTAGCTTTCTGGCATCAAATTCTGTAAACTTAGAGACAAAAATCCACAAGTTTCTGAGGAAAAAGAAAGAGAGGTTATAATTCTTGCATATATTAGTTTTTATTGTATCATACAACAGAACATGGACTTAAATGAAGTTATTTCAACAGTACTTCAGTAAACTGAATATCACCTAGCTGCACAGCAAACATTGCTTAGCTGTATTTCAAAAATTGGAGAAATTAATTCCTTTAATAATTTGTCATTTTGTATTATTTATCACAATGATTGCAGAATCCAAAGTGCATGAAAAGTATCATTAATGGCAATTCTGTTAATAGAATGATTTGTGCAATTGCATAAAAATGTAGTTTTCAATTTGTTGTGCAAGTCTTCTGAAAGATTGTTTGAATTATGTCAGAAAACTTGAGTATTTACTACTCAGTAAAGATTCTTCCAAACTTCTCTTGCAGTGTAAGAAATTTGACCTACATGCCTCATTTCCTACAGATATCAGGGACAGGATTTTTCCACATAATTCCAAAGCCTGGTCAAAGCTTTTGAAACCAAATGAGAAATCTGAAAGAGGATGGAAGTAACATGGCAAAAACTGATCCTAATCTATGCTATGAAAGAAGAAAGGAAAACAAATCAACCCTTTTGGTGTCAAGAAGCCAATACCCTAAAGACAACATTTGCTTCTATGATTGCAGACATCAGATCTGAAGTCTAGAATTCTTTTAGCAAAGTTTACAGCTGAAGTGCTTAACAGACTACAGAATGCTACTGTTCTAATTAGTGTTTACTTCAGAAACATCTCAAATGTGTAGGCTCAAGAAGCATCTATCTGCTCTTTCACTGTGATGATTTAAACATTATAGTTTTGGCCTAGAGGTTTGCAAAAGTAGACGCAACCAGCCAATGGTGTGCCCAATGATATCTGTGTAAGAAATATAGAATTAATATATTTACTAAATCCTATGTCTTATTAAAGACAGATCAAATAAATATTTTAATAATCTATATATGGTACTGTAGCATTATTATGAATTAATATTATAGCAGCTCTACTATGAATTACCACTTAAAGAAATATAATGTTTACCAAGGTGTCTTTAAGACATGGATATTGGTTTTGTATTTCAGTTCACCCTAATAGTTTGAAGTAAAGCAAGTACAAACAGCTGAAATATTCTATGTTAACAACAGTCTGCAAGGAAACGAAACATTTGACTGAGTGTCGTATATGGAAGTGCAGGATAGATTTGCATTCATAAAGGATTAAAGTGCACATTATGATAAAACTAACTCAAATTATATTAAGAACTTAACAATTAAATACAACAATTTTATAAATCAACAATTTTCTTATTTTTTTCTGAATTTATCACCTCACAGATTCATAAGAACACTTAAAACTTTTTTCATTTTGAAATACATCTCTGAGTATGTTATAATAAATGTTTTCTATAAAGTCATAGTTAATATCTGATTTCAGAGTATATTTTTTAAAATAATAAAGGATTCTGCAACTCAAAATCATTCAAACTTCAACACACAAATTTATAATGGTCTATTTTTGGCATGAATTAAAAAAAAAAACCAAAACCCAAACGAACTTCAAAGTTGAAAAAGTCAGATTCTTTAATGATAAGAACTCTTTTCCACTAAACATTAAGTATACTCTAAATACAGTTATTCACTATTTGCTTTTGGTTTTAAGAAGATGACGACTCCACCTACTGGACAAAATGCATTGCTATGCAAGTATGAAAAAGTGAATCCATTAGAAGCTGAAGCCGTTTATAATAATCTTTTTACATGTCCTTATTTAATAAGCAGAAAAATACAAGAAAGAGAGAATAAGAAACAAGAGAAATAAAAAACTATTCTGCTTAATGGAAGCTATTATGGATTTTCCTTTTTCAAGAAAAATCATGTAGAATAACTTACTTTCTCCACTGTTTAATTTGTTCAGGATTTGTGTACTCCTTTAGACATTCAGTAATGTGGTCCCCAATTTTTATTAGGCACTGTCTAGTATGCTCCAGCTGTTCCCTTTCCGAAAGGCCTTTCTCTGGTCTGTCCAGTTGTTTCAATGCTGCTTTAACAGGCCTCATTCTTTCTTTGCACTAAAAAATGTAAAAAAGGAATACATTACTTCAAAGGAAAATAAAAAGATAAAAAAAACCTGTAAAACATGACCCACCCTTACTCTGCTATTTATACAGGCAAAGACAGTACTGTTCTAATTGTTGTAAGCCAAATCAAAAACAAGTGTTCATTTACAGCTCTTTTAGTTTTACTACAAGGTTTAAATTGGAAAAAGTAGTATTTTAAATCCATTTGAAAATTTACTCCTATATGAAAGCATTAGATTGTATGTAACAATGTGCTGGTTTTGTGTCGCGGGGGGGGGGGCTACTGTGGCAGCTTCATGGAATCACATGGTTGGATGGGACCTATAAGATCATCTAGTCCAACCGTCTTCCCACTACCATTGCTGCCACAGCTACTAAACCATATCTTGTAGCTCCTCATCAAGCCGCCTCTTGAACACTGCCAGGGACGGCGACTCCACCACCTCCCTGGGCAGGCCATTCCAGTGCCTGACCACTCTTTGGGAGAAAAAGTTTTTCCTCACGTCCAATCTAAACCTCCTCTGGTACAACTTGTGGCCAACTGGGCCTGACTGGGCCTGGCGGAGCAGAGAGGAGCGGAGCGGAGATGTGAGGAGAGGAGAGGAGATCCTGAGAGGCATCCGCCTGAGCCGGTTGTGAAGAATTTCTTGTGAGAGGAACGGCTGCAGACGCCAAGGGCAGTGAAGAAGGAGGGGGAGCAGTAATGCTGCTCCCGGCCGAGGTTCCCCTGCAGCCCATGGTGTAGCCCACGGTGCAGCAGGCTGTCCCCCTGCAGCCCATGGAGGCCCACGGAGGAGCAGAGATCCACCTGCAGCCCGTGGAGGACCCCACGCCAGGGCAGGGTCGGGGTCCTCCACAATCGGGGGGAGGAAGGAGGTAGAGATAATTTGAAAAGAAGTTAAGCCTGGGAAGAGGGAAGGGTGAGGGGAAGTTGTTTTGTTCTCTGTCTCATTATCCTGCTTTGGTTTTAGTAATAAATGAATAGTTTCCCCAAGTTGAGTCTGTTCTGCCCGTAACAGTAACTTTAAGGATCTCTCCCTGTCCTTATCTCAAACCTCGAGCCTTTTTCTTATGTTATCTCTCCCTGTTCCCTCAGAGGGTGGGGGCAGTGAGAGAGAGACTGCATAGCTTGGTCCCGAGCAGAGCTAAACTACAACAAACAAATAATAAAGCTTTAAGAAAACACTAATTTAATATAAAAAACCCCCTAGCTTTTACAATCATGGGTTTAACTTTCAGCACGAGTATATATGACAAGACTTATTTTACTTTTTAGGACCTTGAAAGCTATACAAACTCAGTGTCAAGATTAAGTATGAGAATGTTTAATATATTTTAAGTAGATACTTTCTGCAGCAATGAAACTTGGCATTCAACAGAGGATCAGCATTCCTTCTCTGAGCAGTTTTTAAGCCTGAGTTCTTTGCTGATACTGACAGAAATTGAGCTATCTAGGATAAAGCTAGTTTAGGTGTGCCTAAATTAGTAACAGTGATGACAACACAAATGTACCCATAGATATATTTCATGTGGGCATACTTGAATTCTCACACTAATTCAAATGTGTAAATGCAGATAAACCAGTTAGCATGTCTTGAATTATAGACACTTGCTTGGAAATACCATTCAATCACGATGACAAAGTAGACAGATGAAATGCATATTTTTACCTGTCACAAGATAGACAAGAAGTCAAATGAGTTAGCCTCAACAACCCAAAGCACTAATTTCCATTTGAAAAGGTAAACTTGCTAATTTGCTAATTATATTGCATCTGACCATGGCATAATGATTAATATATCTTCCAGAATAGAGAGCCTGGCCAAAAAAAAATGTTCTATACGCAAACCCAACCTAGAATTGCTTCCACTAAAGAAGAGAGGCAAGTCTGTATATCCAGAATCAAAAATATGACGTGTTTTGGAGACCATCACCATCACTGTGTCAACATCTAGGGACATATCAAAAAATCAGTGAAGCTGTTCCTTTACCAGTTCATGCCATTAAGTAATTAAGCAGCTACATTACATATTGCACTAACCACAGCTTGAAGCAACCTTTAAAAAGACAGTTTACAAAGTACACTGTTTAAATTAAGTGTAGAGGTGAACAGGGAAGCGTAATTGTACATGGGAATGAAGTGATTTTTCAGTCACCTAGCCACAAGATATCCTGGAAATTATGGATGAATCACTTTAGATAAATACAAAATACAAACCAAAAAATCCCACATACATAAACTGGTCAGTACCATACCAATGAGAAAACAAGATAATTTGCCTCTCATAGCCAGCACCACAGTAGACCCAGAAACCTGTCTGGCAGGTTGAGACCTGAATGATAGAACTTCCACAGCAGAAAAGTAGCTGCTCAAAGTAACTCCTTAGCATCTTTCCAAAGGCCCCGATTGACCTATAAAACTGTACATAGATTGAGTATATCTACCTTTTTTTTCTTCCAATATTGATTCTGTTGTGGTCAAAAGTATTGATATAACGGAAATTCTTTTGATATCAAAGACATTACTCTCTGGCAAGACATTTCTAAGAACTTAAGGATTTGTTCCTTCTTCTAATGCAGGAAGTATGTAATACTTCAAGAGTAACTTTGAAACTTAATTTATCTTGTTAGCTTACAAAGAACAAAGGAGTATTTGATAAGGTCAAGTCAGAGACTACAGCAGCTGCATTAAATTTCATTTGTTTCTGTTTTTTAAGAAGCAGTATCCACAAATTATTCTTGAGGATGGATCTTGACAGTCTGTATTTTAAAACTATTCAGCGCAAAGACGACTAGATAAATACTCTTCACTATACTGCTGTTGTGGTTTAGCCCTGGTCACCACACGGTTTCTCGCTCACCCTCCCCATCCCCAGCGGGACGGGGGAGAGAATTGGGAAGGAAGGAGAACTCGTGGGTTGAGATGAAGACAGTTTACTGGAACAGCAAAGGAAAACTGCAATAATAACAGAATATAAGGATACTAAAATATACAAAATGAACAATGCAGGATTTCTCGCCACCCGATGTCCCAATGACCGATACAGCCCATCCCAAGCAGCGATCACGGAAAAGAAACCCAGCAGCAAGCAAAGGAGCAAAAAAGGGAGCCAGCAAGGTAGGGGGAACGTTGCCAGCAAGCAAGAAATAAGATGCTCCCCCCGTGGGCAACCCCCAGTTATATACTGAGCGTGACGTTTATGGCATGGAACACTCTCTTTGGCCAGTTTGGGTCAATTGTTCTGTCTGTCTCTGTCCCAGCTTCCCGCATCTGCACATTAGCGAGACTTGGAAAGCCGGACAGGGTCCTTGGTTTCATTCACAACAACTCCTATCATCAGGGTGTTTTATCAACATTCTTCACATACAAAAATCCAAAACACACCAGCTACTGAGAGGAAAATTAACTCCATCCCTGCCAAAACCAGGACAACTGCA
Source organism: Chlamydotis macqueenii (assembly GCF_036417535.1). Taxonomy (NCBI): domain Eukaryota; kingdom Metazoa; phylum Chordata; class Aves; order Otidiformes; family Otididae; genus Chlamydotis; species Chlamydotis macqueenii. The sequence goes on from NC_141592.1 coordinate 43,285,839, forward strand.
TAAATGCAGTAAAATAAAAACTGGTGGCCTGAAAACAAAACTGACTTTAGTATAGTGTTGATAACCCTTCACTGATCTAAGATTTTACTGGCAATAGATATCTGTGTTATAATGCCTAATAGCAAAATCAAGAACATCAGAAACTGTGTTCATTTAGAATATCAAGTGTAAACACTAAGTTATCAACAAGGGACTTACCACACTGAACGTCTTCTGATCCAGTTCTTCAGATTCTTCAGATATAGGAACTGGTTCACTAGTTGCAGTAATATGAACAGGAATATCCAACAATGAAGCTTTTTTATTTTTTTCTTTATTTTCAGATTTGATTTCATTTACCTAAGAACAAAATATGAAGATATATCTGATAAGCAAACCTTATTTTTGGGCTGGAATTATACTGTAATTAGGCAATCACTGTAATTACTGAATTCTCTTAAATAATAACAAAAAAAAAAAACCCTTCTGACATTCAGTGACAGTACCTTTTATTTTCTCTCTCCAAGGGATGGAGAATGGACAAGTGTTCTGGTTTTGTTAGTGAGGGGGGGGCCTAAGGTGGTAGCTTCTGTAGGAAACTGCTAGAAGTTGTTTCCCCTTTGTTCAGTGGACTCGGCCGGGCCTAGGGCGGACCCGCTGCTGGCCAAGGCCAAGCCAATTGGTAGCAGAATGTCCCGTGATAACGCCTCTGCGATAATGTATTTAAGTAGGGGAAAACAGGAAAAAAAAAAGGGAGAAGATGTGAAGCAGCTGAGCAGGGGGCAGAGAGGGGGAGGCGCAGGCCTCATGGGCCTTGCAGGCCTCACCCTCTGGCCTCCTGCCGGGCAGCCGACTGGGCCCAACTCGGCCCGGCCTGGCTGCAAGAAGTGGAGAGGAGATGAGAAGTGAATAAGATGTAAAAAGGATCCTGAGAGGCGTCTGCCAGCCTGTTGTGAGGAACGGCTGCAGACACCAAGGTCAGTGAAGAAGGAGGGGGAGGAGTAACGCGGCTCCTGGCCAAGATTCCTCTGCAACTCGTGGTGAAGACCATGGTGGAGCGGGTTGTCCCCCTGCAGCCCATGGAGGTCCACAGAGGGGCAGAGATCCACCTGCAGCCCGTGGAGGACCCCACGCCTGAGCAGGTGGAGGCCTGAAGGAGGCTGTGGCCCATGGAGGGCCCGCTGGGATAGCTGTTCTAGAGGGACTGCACCCCGTGGAAGAGATGACCCACGCCGGAGCAGTTTCACGAAGGACTGTGGCCCGTGGGAGGGACCCCACGCTGGAGCAGAGGAGGAATGCGAGGAGTTCTTCCCCCGACGATGATACAGTGGCGTAAAACAACGCGTGATGAACTGATCGCGACCCCCATTCCCTTTTCCCCCCCCGTGCCGCTCGGGAGGGGAAGGTAGTAATGTTAAGCCCGGGAAGAGGGAGGGGTGGGGGGAGGTTATCTTGTTCCCTGTCTCATTCTCCTGCTAATTTTAGAAATAAATGAATAGTTTTCCCCAAGTCGAGTCTGTTTTGCCCGTGACGGTAACTTTAAGGATTTCTCCCCATCCTTATCTCAAACCTTGAGCTGTTTTTCTTATATCATCTCCTCCTATTCTCTCGGAGGGTGTGGGGAGCGAGAGACAGACTGCGTAGTCTGGTACTGATCGGGGCTGAACTACGACAACAAGTTTCTCACTCCACTTACACTCTCAGTCCCACTAAGCTATGCATCTTTAAAGAGGTAATTTCCCATTTAATTTGTCTGTCCTTGCAGTTGCAAGTGGTAAAAATAAAACTTCAAATGATGCAAAATATTTCAGTGAAATGACAACTCTGAAGTAAATAATCCAAAATACCTTTTCAACTCAAAATCATTCACAAAAACCTGGTGGTCTTTTCTAGTGCTATATAAGAAAAATAAACCTAGTTACCTTTTCTTCCTTTACTTCTTTTTCTTTCTGTGTAGATTCTTTCACTTTGTTTTCTCTCTTTTCTTTAATATTTTTAAATTCTTTCTTATCCTCTTTTTCTTTTTTCTCCCTTTTCAAATCCCTCTTATTTTCTTTTTCTTTTGTCTCTCTTTTTTCTTCAGCTTCCTTCTTTATACCAATATCTGGCTCAGGCTTTTCTTCATTTTCTTTTTCTGCTTTTATTTTTTTGTGTGGCTGTTTCACTGAAACAATCTCATCCTGCAATACACAAGCATATTTGTCATATCAAATGGAGTTCCTAACTATACAAGGTTTGTAACCATCAGATTGAAATGTACTTTTTATCTGTGTATGATTTCTTTGACTTAGGTTTAACATCTATCAAATTGAGCTGGATGCAGCTGCTAAACAAAATGAGGACTACTCACGAATTTCCTTGATGTGACACGAAACAAGTACTAATTGGGCAGGGGCAATGTGGAGGGTGAGAGATTAAGTCCATTTAACTTTCATATCCCTAAAGAAATCTGCCCCTCTAAAAGGTAGTTAAGCTGCAAAGAGCTAAAAGCAATAAGGAAGGAGGCATCACAAGACTGAGCTGATTTTTCACGGCATGGTGATGATAAAAGACCTCTGTTCTGGTTAGCTTTGTTCCAGCAACTTTTTACAGATCACAAATTAAACATTCACAGTCACAGGAGAAGGGAATAGAGTTCCAAATTTCTCTTTTCCAGAGATGTTCTGAAGAATCTTGTGTTCTTTCAGCTACTTTCAAAGTCACAAAATTAGGTGCAACATGGCCCCTAAACTTCATCTGTTTTGTTTGGTTTTTTTTCTTTCTAGTGGTTTCTGCTGCGTGATAAATTTAAATAAATGACCCAACAAAAACAGAGGCCTAAAGGAATACATCACAAGTAATAAAAACATAACAAAGTTGAGTAGTCTATTAGAATAATGAAAGCCCTGACATACACGGAAGCATTCACTTGCATGTCTCAAAACATCATTTATTCATGCTGTTCTTTCCAATCAAGCTTGATTTTTTCTTCCTGAACTTGCTACCTGAAGAATCATTATCAGTAGTAATAATGGATTAGTCAAAAATGTTAGTTTTATATTCAGATGTTACATTAAAATTGCATTTCTAGCAGATACAATGCTCAAGTCTTTAAAGAACATTGAAATTGCACAGTCACTTATAGTTTGGAAAACTGATCATAATGTCTGAGCTACAGCCTTATCATTAAATTAAAATATATATCATCTTCCATGTGATTATACTGACGCAATATTAACTGCCACAGAAGGAGGATGCCATTCAAGTGCTTCAATTTCATAAGGTCAAACAGAAGATCGAATAGAAAGTGTTATTAACAGCAAAAATTGAACAGTAATCACTACCATATGAATGATGTTTACCTCATTATCCACATCATCTTCATCAGATTTTTCTGAGGGTGGTGATGAGGAGTCAGTTTTTATTTCTTCTTTAATTTTTGCAGCCTTTATTGCTCTATTCTTCTTAGTTCTTGTTTTCCTCCTCTTTGAATTGCCCTGAATGCAAATTAGTACCTTTATTATGTAAACTGACAAGTGTCTTTGCATCACAGTTGCAGAAAAATATTTTGTTTCTATGTTAAAGAAAGCATTTATTTTATTTATTGTCACTAATGACCACCACTTTTCTCAGGACTGGAGACCGAACCTAATGCAACAGTAGAGAATATATACAAATAAGAGAGAATAAAACAATATTAAACTTGCAATTCATTCCTTGAGTTAGTCTCATATAATAGGATTAGATGTCCTGGTTTTGTTTAGTGAGGGGGGCTACGGTGGTAGCTTCTGCAAGAAGCTGCTAGAAGTTTCCCCTTTGTCCAGTGGACTCGGCTGGGCCTAGGGCAGACCTGCTGCTGGTCAGGGCCGAGTCAATTGGTAGAAGAATGTTTCCTGATAACGCCTCTGCAATAAGGTATTTAAGAAGGGGAAAACGAGGAAAAAAAAGAAGTGAAGATGTGAAGAAGCTGAGTGAGGGCAGAGAGGGGGAGGCGCGAGCCTTGTGGGCCTTGCGGCCCTCACCCTCCGGCCTCACACTGGGCGGCTGACTGGGCCCGACTCGGCCCAGCCCAGCTGCAAGAAGTGGAGAGGAGATGAGATGGATGATGTGAAGAGAACCTGAGAGGCATCTGCCTGAGCCAGTTGTGAAGAATTTCTTGTGAGAGGAACGGCTGCAGACGCCAAGGTCAGTGAAGAAGGAGGGGGAGGAGTAATGCTGCTCCTGGCCAAGATTCCCCTGCAGCCCATGGTGCAGCCCATGGTGAGGCCGGCTGTCCCCCTGCAGCCCATGGACGTCCACAGAGGAGCAGAGATCCACCTGTAGCCCATGGAGGACCCCGCGCCGGGGCAGGCAGATGCCTGAAGGAGGCTGCGGCCCATGGAGGGCCCACGCTGGGGCAGCCTATTCTGGAGGGACTGCACCCCATGGAAGAAATGACCCACGCTGGAGCAGTTTCCCCAAGGACTGCAGCCCGTGGGAGGGACTCCACGTTGGAGCAGGAGAGGAACGTGAGGAGTTCTTCCCCTGAGGAGGAAGGAGCAGCGTAAAGCGACGTGTGATGAACTGACCATAACCCCCATTCCCTCTTCCCCCCGTGCCGCTCGGGGAGGGGGGCAAAGAAGGTAGAGATAATTCAAAAACAAGATAAGCCTGGGAAGAGGAAGGGATGGGGGGAAGTTGTTTTTGTCCTCTCTCATTATCCTGCTTTGGTTTTATTGATAATAAATTGCAATAGTTTTCCCCAGGTCGAGTCTGTTTTGCCCGTAACAGTAACTTTAGGGATCTCTCCCTGTCCTTATCTCAGACCTCGAGCCTTTTTCTTACATTATCTCTCCCAATTCCCTCGGATAGCGGGAGAGTGAGCAAGAGACTGCATAGCTTGGTCCCGAGCAAGCCTAAATGACGACATTAGCAATACAGAGAAATATTAGACAAAGCAAAGAAGAGTTGAACTAAGAATAAAACAAATATCTGCTGACATGCCCATAAGCACATTATGTTAGAATCACAGAATGGTTTGGGTTGGAAGGGACCTTTAAAGGCCATCCAGTCCAACCCCCCTGCAAGGAGCAGGGACATCTCCAACCAGATCAGGTTGCTCAGAGCCCCGTCCAACCTGGCCTTGAATGTTTCCAGGGATGGGACATCCACCACCTCTCTGGGCAACCTGGGCCAGGGTTCCACCACCCTCAGCGTAAAACATTTTTTCCTGATGTCTATTCTGAATCTACCTCCCTCTATTTTGAAACCATTACCCCTGTCCTTTCACAACAGGCCCTACTGAACAGTTTCTCCCCATCTTTCCTGTAGGCCCCCTCGAGGTACTGGAAGGCCGCTCTAAGGTCTCCCCAGAGCCTTCTCTTCTCCAGGCTGAACAGCCCCAACTCTCTCAGCCTGTCCTCACAGGAGAGGTGCTCCAGCCCTCTGATCATCTTCGTGGCCTCCTCTGGACCCTCTCCAACTGGTCCATGTCCTTCTGATGTTGGGGGCTCCAGAGATGGACACAGTGCTCCAGGTGGGGTCTCACCAGAGCAGAGTAGAGGGGCAGAATCACCTCCCTCGACCTGCTGGCCACACTCCTCTTGATGCAGCCCAGGATGCGGTTGGCCTTCTGAGCTGCGAGCGCACATTGTCGGCTCATGTTGAGCTTCTCATCAACCAACACCCCCAAGACCTTCTCCTCAGGGCTGGTCTCGATCCATTCTCCGCCCAGCCTGTGTTTGTGCCTGGGATTGCCACAACCCACATGCAGGACCTTGCACTTGGCCTGGTTGAACTTCATGAGGGTGGCATGGACCCACCTCTCCAGCCTGTCCAGGTCCCTCTGGATGGCATCCCTCCCCTCCAGCGTGTCGATGGCACCACACAGCTTGGTGTCATCGGCGAACTTGCTGAGGGTGCACTCTATCCCCCTGTCCATGTTGCCGACATGTCCAGGTCCAACACGGACCCCTGAGGAACGCATGTTTTCTCACTACTGAATATCAAGCTTTACTTACTGCACCAGTAAGTCTTTGCGCTTCTTTTCTTGCAAGGTCTTTATTCAATAACTTAATGAGGTAATCTGCACGGGTCTGTAACTGCTTGGCCTGGGGTTTCTTATCTGGATCATCAGGTAAAATCTGAGGAGAGCAATGGTAGTATCAGCTACGAGTACACATTATCAAATTAGGAAGTTACTAGTCTGGAGCACTGGGAACAGAAAAAGCTGAATTAAAAAAAGGTAAAAAAACAATCCACTCCAACTATACCTGACCGATATGCCAGCATGCTTCAAGGAATGGAGAATTTCTTAAACGTTTTATTTTTTCCCAAACATACAACTAATATAGTCTTGGAAATGGTCTAACAAAGTTTACAGTAAACTCAAGAAACTGGCCTCAGATTTCTGTTTCCACTCTCATACTTTATCTAAAAAATTCAGAGCTCCTGTACCACTGTCATCCATGGATCTCCTAGTTCTGCCTTGTGCTTCTAAATGCATTAACTCATTACCACAGGATATTTCAGAAGACAAAAATATAAATGAGTGGTTTCATAAACAAATTAATTTAATGTAGGGGCAGGATATCATTAGATTTGTATACAACTCTGGCTCCTCAAATCCCAAAGCTACAGATTGTTGGCAATGTCATTGAGTTTGCTTCACTCTAGTCTTTCCCTAAATGTTTCTCACTACTTCTAAGCAGCCATTGCACTACTTCTAATCTGACGAGTATAGTTATTCTCATGTTGCGAATGAAAGACAGTTTCAAGCAAAGAAACCAGGGATAGGAAAAACAAACCAAAACCCCAAAACAACCTTCCCTCCAAAAGATCAAGAATAAAATTAACACAACTAGAGCATGTAAACTAGGGAAGCAAAAGATGGAAGAGAAAGAATTCAAGTGACAGAGATCCAAATACATAGAAAAAAACAGAAACATAACAGACTCTAAGAAAGCATACTTCAATTGAATACAAAAAATCTTGAAATCTAATAATTTACCAGAAGGATACAAAGGAGTACAACTGACCTAACTTCTGTGCAATTTCAGTTATCATTAAATAAGCTCTTTCAGTAACTGTTCTTATTAGCTTTATTACCTAAACAAAAAAAGTCCTTGATGAAATTTTGTAGATGACATACCTTCTGTGTCAAACTGAGATCAGGATCCATTTTTATCATTTCCCAGCTGCCATAGCCATATTCATAGATACCTATTAACAGATTGGAATCATCTTCCTTACCCCAATCTATATCAAAATGAGCTGCCTTGGTGTGGCATGGGATGACATATCTAGTAGAAACAAATTAGAAACATAAATAAATGATCTTCTCAAACTTAGCAAGGGAGAGGGGAACATGCCACACATCACTAAGATCCTGGTATATTTAGGTAAATAATCCAGATATCTATCAGGTTTTCTTACAATTTCTATAAAATATTTATTGAAATCAGTACCAAAACATGTTTTAAAGTAGATCAAGATTAAGATATAAAGAACAACAGACATCTATCTGTAGCCGTGGATTGAGTCAGAACTGGCTAACCATGAAGATAAGGTTAAAATATTACTCAAGTGTAACTGCTAACTGAATAAGCAGATAGTCTAGGGACTATGATACACAAGGTAGCAAGCTAAAAAGTTCAGAGGGCTAAACAGCTACCAACAATTACCATCAGTTCCACTTTGACAAATATTGCTTTCTCTCAGGCAGAGGTGACAGAAAGCAGCTCCTCAACAAGCCTAATTTCTAGTCTGGAATAATTAAGAGTAACTGAATCCAGTCCCCAATGAATACAGTTCAGAAGCCAAAGCAAATACTGGCTTCCAAGGAAAGGGAAGAAAGAATACAGAAAGGATATGGAGCAGATTTCTGCTGCCAGTTCTTAGAGGGAACAGAGTAACACTGGTGTCCCAGTGTGCTTAGAGTCTGGATTGCTTAAATATATGCATAAAAGCCTTGAATAGTTTCTACATTATGGCTTCCTTTAGGAAAAGAAAAAATACCTTTTTCTTTCTTCTGGATCTGAAGGAATGGATTTGTGCAATGGTGCCAACTCTTCTTCATGAGAGATGACTAGCTTTGCATTCACCTGCACTCCTGATATTCGGAATGTTGGGCCTTTAACTTTCCCAAGTCTACCTCCTTAAAATAAAGAACCAAATTATTAAAGTATTTAGCCTTTATGTGTATCTTATAGACAAACATTAAAAAAAAAGAAAGTTTGATGCTATAGCATCAGACACTCAATTATAGCAAATGACTTTTTCTTAACCAAACGCTTTAATTAAGATCCAGAATCTCAAGGTCTTCCAGATAATAATAGCAGATTAATTTTAAATTTCACAGTAAAGCAAAAACATGCTGCATTCTACTGCAACATCTCACTCAGGGAAAGAGGGAAAAACCCAAACCCCAAAAGTCGTCTTGCTATAATCCTTTTTTCTAAATCACCTAGCATGCTAACATTTTGTTAATGTTTTCCCCTAACACAATTGTTTTGTTATAATCAGAGTGCAAGAATTATTCAGACCTCTTGATACTTTTTATTCCTCTCCCCTTCCCCCAAACACACTTTACCTGCTCTTTCTTGTCCAAAGGAATTGTCCTTTAAAGCCTTAATGCATCCATTATGTACAAGTTCTCCCAGACGTCTAAGGTCCGTCTCAGATTTATCAACTAGCTCAGCATCTCTAGCTATAGCATCTAACCTGTAAGAAAATAAATATGTTTTGTTTTGGCCAGCTGTGACAAATTCATTGTCATCTCCAAGTGTTGGAAATAGATGTGGCTGCATTAAATCATGAGCTAATGAACTGTAGTCTTCCTGGCTGAGTTCGTAATTACTTGGCAATCGCATAACCCAGCAAACCTCAGAGTCCTTTGATCCAGCATATTTTCTAAGCAGACAACAGCTTCTGTCTACTTGCTCTATTTTAGGCAGGGATAGAGTGAAATGTTGGTTTACAGCCTTTTCTCCTTTTCATATGGAGTCGGAATGTGCCTGAGAAATCATCTTCCCAAGTTTGGTGATCAAGATATCTGTTAACACTGGCCAAAAGTTTACTGGATCTTGCAGTAAATTTGTAACATTATGTTAAAATGAAGTTGCAAGTAAACAATTGAAAGTTAGGAAGGGGATGTATTCAAACAGCTAGTGAGTTAGAGTACCTTAATTCCCTGATCCTCATTGAAAGGTAATGAAATCTCGTCCTTATGTGACCCTTAGCTGAGTAGCTGAGCATCTTGCAAATTTCTCTGTTTATCCCATGTCCATTTGGGGATTGCCTATTATGGTATGACATTCACCTGGATCAGGTACTGGTTTCACCTAGCATCCTTGTGCATGAGGAGAACGTGTAGATACTCTGTTGAAAAACGGAATGACTCACCGAATTCCCAAACAGATGCTGACAATCCTACCTTGGGGTCCTTTTGAGTTGTCTGCCTTAATATTCTAATTTCTTTCACGGTTTAAAACCTTCAGGAAAGTGGCATCAAGGTGTAAACTGTGAATCCTTCAGTGACCATTGTCACCATCCTCTCAATCATGGTTTTGAGTACTTTTATGGTATGCCTTTCACACTTCTAAACAACTGTAAAGAAAACAAACCTCCAGAGCTGGATGTAGCCCTTCAAGCTAAGCTTTGGCTTTACAGTCAAGAGATAATTACTCTTGCTTTGCTCACTCTTTCTATGGTTCTATGTTTTTACAGCTCTAAAACTTGAGTATTATGAATGACTCCTTCAGATTTTGAAACTAGAGAAGTGATCATGTAAGTTATCATTCACCCACACTTGCTATGCTGTGTACAGTTTTGATCCATGCAGTTAAAAGCAGCTCTAGAAAAGAATACAGAAACTATGAAAAAGGGTGTTTCACATAGAGGTCAATACAACAGGAACTGCAAAGGACCCTAACTATACAGTTTTGAGTTAGATTACTACACATTACTACACATTCTTTCAAATAGAAAAAGAACTATTATATATAATAAGATCATATAGACTATAAATACTATTAAAAAAATGAAGGTGGGAAATTATTCACAAAATACAGAGTAATACAGAAAGCTTAAAATAAGAACTGACAATGAGAAAAATGCAAAATTGGCAGTTAGACTGTTGAAAGCCTATGGCTTTATCTACTCTATCAAACAATAAAACTGAATGATTGTCACTAATGCAAATGAAACAAGACAGTAAGTAAAGTATAAAGAAAAACAAGCAGTCTTGCAAGATTGAAAGGTCTGTTGTCCTGGCTGTCTACATACATACCATATATGAAGAAAGGAAAAAAAAAACACATTTAAATTCATGTTACAGTCAAGGCAAAAGATTAGGCACTCTATTTTGGTGTATTGTTCTAATTTTAATGAAAACAAGGTTCCAAATTGCTATACAAATATAATCAAATAAATTTACCTTTCAAGTGGGCCACCAAATTTCTTGTAACTCTTGATAAACCTAGTAGCAGAAAACAATTGTGCAGTTAAAAATGTATCCTTAACTACATTGGCTTTAAAAATGTATTTGTAAAGTTTTAGAACAAGGCTTTGCATATAATGCAAAGAAAATAAGAACTAGAGACTAGGACAGCTTAGTATATCAAGATAACCCACATTTAAAGCCAGAGGTCTATTTAGTTTAATAACGGATGTAAATAAAACAAAAGAATATACAATTTAATTTTTAAAATAATGTGATGTGTTGAATTATACAATTTAATTAGTTTCACAAGACAAAGGATTCATCAATGTGATGAATTATAAAAAAATGTAGATTTATAGTAAATAGAGAATCAGACATTATGTTAGGCCTCTCATAATAAAGAGAAGCTAGCTGCAATTTTAAGGTGATTTTAAGACTTAGGAAAACATAACATGAAAGATAAAGGAATGTAAGCACAAGAATACCCCTGGCAAAAGTACCAAATCACTATTGTTAGATGAAATGAAAAGGAAACAATTTGTTATTTATATAAACAAAAATATTTCATGAGCTTTACAGTATTTTAGAGAAACATGAATATTTAGATTAAAGAAGCAAAGTAGCATTTCACAAACAAATCAAAGCAAAACAATTTATTCTTCTTCTACCAAAGAAATATTTTTAGCACCAAATATTGATGAGATCAGCTGTACAGATTCACTTATGTACTGATTTTTGCTGAGATAAAGTTCATTTTCTTCAGAGCACCATACCTGCTAGTAGGTTTTGAATTTGTGACCAAAACAGTGTTCATAGAATCATAGAACAGTTTGGGTTGGAAGGGACCTTTAAAGGCCATCCAGTCCAAGCCCCCTGCAAGGAGCAGGGACATCTCCAACCAGATCAGGTTGCTCAGAGCCCCGTCCAACCTGGCCTTGAAGGTTTCCAGGGATGGGGCATCCACCACCTCTCTGGGCAACCTGGGCCAGGGTTCCACCACCCTCAGTGTAAAAAATTCCTTCTTATATCAAGTCTAAGTCTACCCTCTTTTAGTTTAAAACCATTACCCCTTGTCCTGTTGTTACAGGCCCTGTTAAAAAGTCTTTCCCCATCTTTCCTGTAGGCCCCCTTGAGGTACTGGAAGGCCGCTCTAAGGTCTCCCCAGAGCCTCCTCTTCTCCAGGCTGAACAGCCCCAGCTCTGTCAGCCTGTCCTCGTAGGAGAGGTGCTCCAGCCCTCTGATCATCTTCGTGGCCTCCTCTGGACCCTCTCCAACTGGTCCATGTCCTTCTGATGTTGGGGGCTCCAGAGCTGGACACAGAGCTCCAGGTGGGGTCTCAGCAGAGCAGAGTAGACGGGCAGAATCCCACGCTCCTTTCGATGCAGCCCAGGATACAATTGGCATTCTGGGCTGTGAGTGCACATTGCTGGCTCATGTCCAGCTTTTCATCCACCAGTACCCCCAAGTCCTTCTCCTCAGGGCTGCTCTCAATGCCTTCATCCCCAGCCTGTAGTGATATCAGAGGTTGCCCTGGCCCATGTGCAGGACCTTGCACTTGGTCTTATTGAACCTCATGAGGTTCACATGGGCCCACTTCTCAAGCTTGTCCAGGTCCCTCTGGATGGCATCCATTCCCTCTAGCGTATCAACCGCACCACTCAGCTTGGTGATGCCTGCAGACTTGCTGAGGGTGCACTCGATCACACTGTCCATGTCATTGATGAAGATGTAAAACAGTACTGGTCCCAGTATGGACCCTTGAGGGACACAACTTGTCACCAACCTCCATCTGGACATTGAATCGTTGACCACTACCCTCTGGATGCCACCATTCAACCAATTCCTCATCCACCAAACAGTCCATCCATTGAATCCATATCTCTCCAATTTAGAGAGAAGGATGTTGTGGGGGACCAAAGAAGTGTTGATAACACAGGGATGTTTTAGCTATTGCTGAGCAGTGCTTGCACAGAGTCAAGGCCTCTTCTGCTCCTGACCCCGCCCCGCCAGCGAGGAGGCTGGGGGTGCACAAGGAGCTGGGAGGGGACACAGCTGGGACAGCTGACCCCAACTGACCAAGGGATATTCCTCACCATATGACATCGTGCTCAGCAATAAAAGCTCAGGGAAAGAAGAGGGAAGGGGGAGATGTTCGGAGTGAATGGCGTTTGCCTTCCCAAGTCACTGTTACGTGTGATGGAGCCCTGCTTTCCTGGAGATGGTTGAACACCTGCCTGCTGATGGGAACTTGTGAATGGATTCCTTGTTTTGCTTTACTTGCACAGACAGCTGTTGCTTTCCCTATTAAACTGCCTTTATCTCAACTCACAACTTCTCACTTTTACCCTTCTGATTCTCTCCCCCATCCCACTGGGGGAGATTGAGTGAGCAGCTGTGTGATGCTTAGCTGCCTACCGAGGTTAAACCAGAACAACTTATCAGAATTGATTTTGTATTTTTCTTTTTTTTTTTAGTTTTAAAACAAACCATATAACATTCATTCAATTACAATGGCAAGGAATTTAAAACAAAACAAAACTCATAGAACCTTTTGTAGGCATTTTCACAAAAATGCACGTATCATTTCTTCACCTACTGTTTTTAGGTTAAATTATGGGAAGTAGAATATTTTTTTTGTGGAGTCAAAAAAAAAAAAGCTCACCCATTTTAGAAACTAATTTTTGAAATCACTGTCTTCAGAGGATGCAGGAAGAATAATTAAAAGATTGTAAAACAATTGAGAACATTTTTTGAACCCAAAGTTATGCCTCACCAAAATAGGTTCAAATTCTGGACATAACAGTTCCTTATGTCAGCACTCCAAACTACACAGAGTAAAGTCTTAAATGCATAGAATAAAAAAAATTTCAACAAATTCAGGAAAAATAGACTGTTTTCCATATTTTCAAACTCTAAAATGATAAAACCATATGTTTTGTCCCTTTAAAAATACATGCCCCCCCCCCCCATCTTACCGCCTAATCTCTGCATCGCTAAATCCTTTAATATTTTCTCGAGGAATAGTTCGTGGTCGTCCACGTTTTTTTGGTCGTTTTCTTTCTGAGATGGAGTCACTATCAGATCCAGAATATCTTCTGCTCCTACTGCGTTTCCCTTCACTTCCATTAAAGCTGATCTGGAATTTCAGATTAAGTAGTTCAAAGCTACGTGACTAAAACATTTTATTAACGTGTCATCTAGCCTGTCAAAAATGGGGGAGGGAGGCGCGCCACACGTGAAAATCACCCAACTCCAATAGTACAAGTCAAAACAACAGCAATGAAAAAACAAACAAAAAACAACAACAAAAAAATTAAAATGAGAGTTAGTTGGTCAAAATCCAGAGATACCTGTTTTGCACAGTTTCTCATCCTTGGGAGCATATATATTTCTTCAAGCTCTTTTTGTCTCTCCTCCTCTTCTATTCGTCGCCGCTGGACTTCTGGAATGATTTCTTCCCAGTTTCTTAAATTTTGTTCTGGTTCCAACTCAATGTCATCTTCATCCATATTGGAAAAGTTAGCCACCTTATGTATTGGAACATAAGTATTTTCACCAAATCAATACATTATTTTATTTAAACAAAGAGTCAGTAATTAATATTTTAGGAAAACTTAGTTCAGAGCGGCACATTTAATTTATTTATATACACACACACACTCCGTGCAACATGGCTGAATATAAAGATGATAATTTTTTTCTTCTTTTACAAGTTGAGTTATATAGAAACACTATGAAATGCCTCCTCAATAGCTGTGATTGTTGTTTAATTTCCTTCAAAGCAGAAAGCAAGTCTAACTGAATGCCCGAGTTAATATGAAACTATAATAATGTAGATCTAACCAAACATTAATAAACTGTAGAAATCACAATATGTTGCAAATGAATGATTAGCAGGAAAGTGATTTAGTACTCTATTGTTCTAAAAATGTTCTGCCCTGCTTTAAACAAAAAAAAAAAAAAGCAAAACCACAGCACACACATCAAACCTAAACAAAAACAACAAAAAGATCCACAAAAAAACCCAACCCACCACACACAATTTGGACCCACTTAATATTTTAAATGTTATCCAGTTAAGCATATCTGGCATTCATGTTTACATGGGGGCTGAAGGGATTTCTAAAAGTCATCAATTAAGAAATCCAAACTTTGTTCTCCATTTTCAGAAGTACCACAGGTGCTTAACAGCATAAAGCATTAAATGAAAAACAGCTCTCCCCAGTATTCTAATAATTAAATCAAATACTAATGTATTTGTAAATCTCTTTCTTATTTTGTTAGCAAAATACATTATGTATTTTTAAATGTTTCATAGAATCATAGAATGGTTAGGGTTGGAAGGGACCTTCAAAGGTCATCTAGTCCAACCCCCCTGCAAGGAGCAGGGACATCCCTCACTAGATCAGGTTGCTCAGAGCCTCATCCAACCTGGCCTTGTTTGCACTGGCAGTAATTACACTGTATAGGTGAAAAGGCATTCTATGTCAAAGAGTTGAATTAGTGTTGCACCTGTTTCATAAGACTGAAGAAAAGAAGAACAGGTGCACAAAAGAAGAAGAAAAAATAGTCTTTACAGGGGAAAGTATAATTAAGGGAAGAGGGAGGGAACAGAGCAATACCTTGAACTGTGAAAGCAACTCATCTCCTACAGTTAGTGGGCCTGGCTCATTTTCTCTTGTTTCAGCCCTCTTCAGGATTTCATCTATATCCATTTCCTGAAACAGAAGTTTCTCTTTACAACAAAATAATTCATATGTATTTTTAGTTTCTCTGTTCATCAAGTGTAGATGTGCTATTCCATTTACCTGAGGCTCCTCTTCTTCTCCTTCAGGTTCTTTAAAAAGCTCCTCAGCACCGAACTTCAAAATTGCTGATAACTCTTCCTTATTAAAAGGTGCTGAGCTGAAATACAGAAAGTTTAGATAAACACTTTATCTTAGTGAATTTTTTCAAATTACTATAAGCATGAATCAATCAAACTTCCTTTTGACTTCAAAAGCTATATTTAATATGTAAAAAACAGTACAAAGACAATATACTTTGCAGTCTTTACTTATATAACTCCTTACCACATATTTTTGCCTTTTATTAACCAAGTGAAATGACTTGTATTTTTACTCAAATAGTCAAGTATACTTAAGCATAAGTTAATATGAAAGAATAAAAAAATATACCTGGAAGGAGTAGAGCCTGTATGTAGTACAGTTTTCCCTGTAGTGTCCATTCTCTGAATTACTAAGTGATCTAACACCATCTTTTTCTTGGCTCTTTCAAGAATATCTTCTTCTACTGATCCTTTTGTGACTAACCGATAAATATTAACCTATGCATATTATAAAAAAGGTTTATATACATGTTCACAAATTACACATGAAAACAATATTCAGATGAAGTTAACAAAAAACCCTTGAGTAACAACAGGGAGAAATGTTAGTTGTGATTACAAACACTCTAAATCTTATAGAACTAGTATTTCATATATTAAATCAGTCAATCATGTTACCATAGTCTCTATATAAACTATTTTAAAAAATAAAACAAATAAATCCTTAGACCTCTCTTCTCTAAACTGCCGTGATTTAGCACAAGCATGGCCACAAGGAAAACTGTTATATCTGATTATGACTTGAAGTCTTCTGCAAGAAAGAGATGCAAGGAGAACTACGAAGTACTTAACTTCAAGTAAAACGGATACGCCTGAAGTACAGCAGTTACTTTCTAAAATGACATGACGCCAATGAACGTGGGACAACTTCACAACTCTTCTCCCCACTCATACATATACTATGGCTGCTGTGAAATCTCTCAATATAGGGAGATTTCAAAATATTTTTTTAAAAAGGCTGTACTGGGTTTGCGTGGCAAGGTTTTGGTAGCAGGGGGGCTATGAGGGTGGCTTCTGTGAGAAGCTGATAGAAGCCTCCCATATATATCCCCTATTTTCCTATAACTGGAGAGGCATGGCTTTGATGGACGGACCACTCGGTGGATAAGGAATTGGCTGGATGGCCGCACTCAGAGAGTGGTGGTCAACGGCTCAGTGTCCAGGTGGAGACCGGTCACGAGTGGCCTTCCTCAGGGGGTCCGTGTTGGGCCCAGCCCTGTTCAACATCTTTGTCGGTGACATGGACAGTGGGATAGAGTGCACCCTCAGCAAGTTCGCCAACAACACCAAGCTGCGTGGTGCCATCGACAGGCTGGAGGGGAGGGATGCCATCCAGAGGGACCTGGACAGGCTGGAGAGGTGGGTCCATGCCAACCTCATGAAGTTCAACCAGGCCAAATGCAAGGTCCTGCATGTGGGTTGTGGCAATCCCAGGCACAAACACAGGCTGGGCAGAGAATGGACCAAGAGCAGCCCTGAGGAGAAGGTCTTGGGGGTGTTGATTGATGAGAAGCTCAACATGAGCTGACAATGCGTGCTCGCAGCCCAGAAGGCCAACCCCATCCTGGGCTGCATCAAGAGGAGAGTGGCCAGCAGGTCGAGGGAGGTGATTCTGCCCCTCTACTCTGCCCTGGTGAGACCCCACCTGGAGTACTGTGTCCAGCTCTGGAGCCCCCAACATCAGAAGGATGTGGGACTGTTGGAGCAAGTCCAGAGGAGGCCACAAAGATGATCAGAGGGCTGGAGCACCTCTCCTGTGAGGACAGGCTGAGAGAGTTGGGGCTGTTCAGCCTGGAGAAGAGGAGGCTCCAGGGAGACCTTAGAGCGGCCTTCCAGTACCTCGAGGGGACCTACAGGAAAGATGGGGCGAAACTGTTCAGTAGGGCCTGTTGTGAAAGGACAGGGGTAATGGTTTCAAAATAGAGGGAGGTAGATTCAGAGTAGACATCAGGAAAAAATGTTTTACACTGAGGGTGGTGGAACCCTGGCCCAGGTTGCCCAGAGAGGTGGTGGATGCCCCATCCCTGGAAACGTTCAAGGCCAGGTTGGACGGGGCTCTGAGCAACCTGATCTGGTTGGAGATGTCCCTGCTCCTTGCAGGGGGCTTGGACTGGATGGCCTTTAAAGGTCCCTTCCAACCCAAACGATTCTATGATTCTATGATTCTCAATAGAGCTACTGCTAGTCGGCTCCAAGACAGATGGACCTGCCGTTGTCCAAGGCCAAGTCAATCAGTGACAGTGGTGCCTCTGTGATAACACATTTAAGAAGGGGGAAAAACTACTATGAAAACAGCAGTGGAGAGAGGAGTGAGAACATGTGAGAGAAACAACTCTGCAGACACCAAGGTCAGTAAAGAAGGAGGGGGAGGAGGTGCTCCCAGCACTGGAGCAGAGAATCCCCTGCAGCCCATGGAGGACCCCACGCCGGGGTAGGCGGATGTGCCAGAAGGAGGCTGGGAGCCTGTGGAAGGCCCGCGCTGGAGCAAGCTCCTGACAGGACATGTGGATCCATGAAGAGAGGAGCCCATGCTGAAGCAGGTGTGCTGGCAGGACTTGTGACCCCGTGGGGGACTGTCCTGGTTTCGGCAGGCATGGAGTTAATTCTCCTCTCAGTAGCTGGTGTGTTTCGGATTTCGGGTGTGAAGAATGTTGATAAACACCCTGATGATAGGAGTTGT
This sequence comes from Chlamydotis macqueenii, assembly GCF_036417535.1. Lineage (NCBI taxonomy): Eukaryota > Metazoa > Chordata > Aves > Otidiformes > Otididae > Chlamydotis > Chlamydotis macqueenii. Next base: position 43,303,785 of record NC_141592.1, read on the forward strand.
TGTGAATGAGACCAAGGACACCGTCCTGCTTTCCAAGTCTCGCTAATGTGCAGATGCAGGAAGCTGGGAGAGAGGCAGACAGAACAATTGACCCAAACTGGCCAGAGTGAGTGTTCCATGCCATAAACGTCACGCTCAGTATATAAGCGGGGGTTGCCCGTGGTGGGGGAGTATCCGCCTTCCATTTCTCCATCTCATCTTTTTCTCTCTTTCTCTCTCGCTGGCATCACTCTCTCTACCTTACTGGCTCCCTTTCGCTCCTTTGCTTGCTGCTGGGTTTCTTTTCCGTGATCGCTGCTCGGGATGGGCTGTATCGGTCATTGGGACATCGGGTGGTGAGAAATCCTGCATTGTTCATTTTGTATATTTTAGTATCCTTATATTCTGTTATTATTGCAGTTTTCCTTTGCTATTCCAGTAAACTGTCTTCATCTCAACCCACGAGTTTTCCTTCCTTCCCAATTCTCTCCCCCGTCCCGCTGGGGAGGGGGAGGGTGAGCGAGAAACTGTGTGGTGACCAGGGCTAAACCACAACAGGGACCCATGCTGGAGCAGCCTATTCCTGAAGGACTGCACCCCATGGAAAAGGACCCACGCTGGAGCAGTTCATGAAGAACTGTCTTCCATGGGAGGGACTCCACGCTGGAGCAAGGGAAGAGTGTGAGAAGTCCTTCCCCTGAAGAGGAAGGTGTGTCAGAGACAACATGTGATGAACTGACCGCAACATCCATTCCCCATCCCCCTGCGCCACCTGAGGGTGAGAAGGTAGAGAATTCGGGAGGGAAGTTGAGCCCGGGAAGAAGGGAGAGGTGGGGGGAAAATATTTTAAGATTTATTTTTTATTTCTCATTATCCTACTCTGAATTGATTGGTAATAAATTAAAATAATTTTTCCCCAAGTTGAGTGTGTTTTGCCTATGACAGTAATTGCTGAGTGATCTCCCTGTCCTTATCTTGACCCATGAGCCTTTCGTTATATTTTCTCTCCCTTGTCCAGCTGAGGAGGGGGACTGATAGAGCAGCTTTGGTGGGCACCTGGTGTTCAGCCAGGGTCAACCCACCACAAAGCAAATTGGCATTATTAACATTTTTAGATATTCTTGGCAAGTATTAGTTATTTTCAAAATACATGAGGACTGTGATGGCTCAGACAGACAGCTTATGGCTACCATATGAAACCCACCTTCACATTTGGAGCTTGCAAGACAAGTGTGCATACCTGTTTCTTCTGTCCAATCCTATGAGCTCTAGCCTGCGCTTGCAGATCATTCTGTGGATTCCAGTCAGAATCAAATATAACTACAGTGTCAGCAGATGCCAAGTTTATACCTAATCCTCCAGCTCTGGTAGACAGCAAAAAGCAGAAGTCCTGAAATTATAAAATAAGAAATAGTTGCATATATATTTGCTATAATATTCTTCAAGGAACCAATATGACACTTCTTTAAATGCTCAGTGGAGCAGACTATGAACTCATACAATTCTTTAAGGATATCCTAAACATATGTTAGACTCGTAATGCAATAAGGTGCTTGTCATGGCTAGAGCCAGTAGATCTCTATTAGAATAGAATAGGATAGACTAGACTACTTCAGTCAGAAGGGCCCTACAGTGATCATCTAGTCCAAATGTCTGGCCACTTCAGGGCTGACCAAAAGTTAAAGCATGTTGTTAAGGGCATTGTCCAAATGCCTCTTAAACACTGACAGGCTTGGGGCATCGACCACCTCTCCAGGAAGCCTGTTCCAGTGTTTGACCACCCTCTCGATAAAGAAATGCTTCCTCATGTCCAGTCTGAACCTCCCCTGGCACAGCTTTGAACCATTCCCACGCACCCTATCACTGGATCCCAGGGAGAAGAGATCAGCACCTCCCTCTCCACTTCCCCTCCTCAGGAAGCTGTAGAGAGAGCGATGAGGTCACCCCTCAGCCTCCTTTTCTCCAAACTAGACGAGCCCAGAGCCCTCAGTCACTCCTCACAGGACATGTCTTCCAACCCTGTCACCAGCTGTGTTGCCCTCCTCTGGATGCGTTCGAGTCCCTTAGCATCCTTCTTCAATTGTGGGGCCCAGAACTGCACATGATACTCAAAGTGAGGCCGCACCAACACTGAATACAGTGGTTTCTTTAGACCTCCTCTTGCTATTAACGTACTTTAAAAAAGCCCTTCTTGTCATTTGAAGCAACACTGTCCAGTTTCAACTCTAATTGAGCTTTGGCCTTTTGTGTGTTCTCCCTGCATATGCGGACCACAGTTCTGTAATCTTCCTGCAAAGCCTGACCTCGCTTTCAGAGATCATACAATTTCTTTTTCCTGAGTTTCAAGAGGAGTTCCCTGTTCAGCCAAGCTGGTCTTCTCTCCCACTTGCTTGACTTTTGACACAATGGGATTGCCTGCTCCTGTGCTTCTAAAAGGTGGTTTTTAAAGACTGAGCAGCACTCATGGACCCCTAAGCCCTCAAAAGCAGATGCCTAGGGGACTCTGCTAACTAGCTCCCTGAATAGCTTAAAGTTTGCTCTCCTGAAGCTCAGGGTAGCAACTCTGCTGACCTTTTTTTCTCATTACACCAAAACTTTTGAACTTAACCACTTCACGATCCCTGTGGCCAAGACACCCACCTACCATCACATCTCCCATGAGTCGTTCTCTATTCACAAACAAGAAGTCTAGGAGGGTACCTTTCCTAGGTGGCTCACTGAGTACCTGTGATAAGAAGTTATCTTCAACATACTTCAGGAATTTCCCAGACTTGCTTGTTGCAGCAGTATAGCATTCCCAGCTGATGTCTGGGAAGTTGAAAACTCCCATAAGGACAAGGGCTGCCAATCCACAGATTTATCCTAATTGCCTATAGAATAACTCATCTGTGCTATCATCCTGGCTGGGCAATCGGTAGTAGACACTCACTGCAACACCTGCTTTGTTTTCCATCCCCCTAATCCTCACCCAGAGGCTGTCAACCACATCACCGCTAACTGTAAGGGCTGTACAATCAAACCTCTCCCTTATATGCAGTGTGACACCTCCCCCTCACCTGCCCTGCCTGTAGCCCCCCCCTGAACAGCCTGTAGCCCCCCATCCCAGCACTCCAGTTGTGGGACTCATTCCACCAAGTGCCGCTAATACCAATGACATCACAGCTCTGGGAGCTGACCAACACTTCCAGTTCATCCTGTTTGTTTCTCATACCGCGTGCATTGGTGTACAAGCATTTCAGATATGCTCCCGAGCCCTCCATGCTCCCTGGAGCAGTGTAAATGTTCCCACAAGCATTGTCACCCTCAGATGGTGCCATGCCAACCCTTGGCTTAGCTATTGCAATCCTGTTGGTATTCCCTTCCTCCATTGATCCTAGTTTAAAGCGCTCTCAATCAGTATGTTGTCGGTTAACTCCCATAGGCAGCTAAGCACCATACAGCCACTTGATCACTTTTTCCCCACACCTCCAGTGGGAAGAGGAAAGGAAGACTAAAAGAAGGAAACTTGGGGGTTGAGACAAAAATTGTCTAATAAGCAAAGGAGAAGTGGAAGAAGAGAGAAAGAAAACAAAACAAAACAAGTGATGTAAAGGCAATTACTCACCACCTCCCATGGGTAGGACCAATGCCCAAGCAAAAGATAGCTAACCTCCCTGAACCTCTTCCTCTCCCTTTTTATTGTTGAGTATGATGTTATATGGCATGGAATATCTCTTAGTTTAGGTCATCTGCTTGGTTATGTCCCCTCCCAATCTCTTCCACATCCCCCAATCTATTCACTGAAGGGGCAGAGTAAGGAACAGAGAAGGCCTTGCCACTATGCAAACACTGTTCAGCAATAGTTAACACACTATTGTGTTATTAGCATTGTTTTTGTCACGAAACTAAAACACAGCACCATACAACCTGCTATGAAGACAATTAACTCCAGGCCAGCCAGACTCAGTATAAGTATAAAGCAAATCGATATAAATTTCTCTTGTGAACAGTTATTGACTGCTCCGTGGTATAAAGGAAGCAGCATCCTAGAAGATGAGCAAAAGCCACTTAGGGGGAAAAAAAACAAGCAAAACACTGGGCAAAAGTACAAAAGCCCTTGTTTTTAAAGCCTCATGTGTTCCCAAGTCCTTCTGTTTTTTTGTTAAGAAAACTAAAGTGTTCTGCTGGGGTCAATGCTCTTAGACGTATTCATAAACAATACGAAAATGAGATGAGCCAATGAGATGACAAAGTTTGCAGATGATAAGGAGTTATTCAGGGACAACTACAAAGGACTACAGAAGGATCTTATGAGACAGGCAACAAAAAAGTATATGAAATTAAAGACAAAGTGAAATAAATTTGAGTTTTAAATACAGCGAAAGGTAATAGCAAGCCACTACTGCTCAGGAATGAGTCCTTGGAGTTGTTGTAGATATTTCCATGAATACATTAGCTCAGTAGTAGCAAAAAAAAAAAAGTATGAAGTTTTACTGATTATTAGGAAAGAAATAGAGCATAAAACAGGAAACAATTTTATTGCTGCACAACTCCATAGTTTGCCTCCATTCTTGAATAGTATGTGAAGCTTGGATCCCCCTTCATCTTAAAAACTGTACAGTACAACTATTATAAGTATTCCAGAAAAAGGCAATGATGTCTATACTAGAAATTTAAAACAGAACTAGCTTCTGTATTTAACAAATAACTAAAGTTTATGTTATGAAATTAAGTCCTTCCTCCTCAATCATAGCAGAAACATAAGCTCAGCAGCAACTGACAAATGCTATGCTTCTATTACTGAAAAACCCTGTCAGTGTAGGACAAAAGACCTAAGATCATCAAAGGTATGGAATGGCTTCCATAGTAGGAAACCTAAATAAATTAGGAATCTTAAGTGGTACACAATCAGTGGCTAGAAATCTATTCTTCAGTTTCTTCCAGGGCAAGGAAATAAGAGGCAAAAAATGAAGATAACAGAAGACAGATTTAAAGCTATTAGTTTTTCTTCATGCAAGCATATACACAACTCAATTCTGTCCATTGTCTAAGTAGGTTTTCAATGTCAAAAGCTTGTGTAAAAGTTCAGTGCTCCTGTAAAAACTGAAGGATTAAGTCCTACACAACAAAATCAATTATTCAGTTTTTACATAGTACTTAAAATTTGATAAAGAGCACTAACAAAAATCTAAAAATATAACTATGCAGTTATATTAGTTAAACATAATTTTCATAGATTCTGTGTGTTTCCTATTTAACCTCCTCTTAGTTTTTTGGGGGTTTTTTTTGTGTTTGTTTGTTTTGGGGGATTTTTTTTTTTTGCTGTGGATTTGTGGGTGTTTTTTTTGTTTGTTAAGAGTTGTAAACCTTATAGCTTAGGCAATAAAAATGGACTTTCAACATAATACATCCCTCACTTTATTCTATTTTTAATTTTTGTGTAATATTTGTTAGATTTCTTGGGGGGGGAAATGAAGCTGAGTAGATTAAAAAAACAACCACCCACTAAAATCATACCTCTGATCCTTCTGCATTAAAATGATCCAGGGCTTGTTTCCTCAATTCCCCTTTTATTGATCCATCAAGTCTCTAAAGAGATTGAATAATACAGTTAAAAAGGAGCTCCTACTATATTCTAATCAGAGCAACTTGAATTCTCAATTGCCAAAACAACTAGGGGGAGGGGGAATAAGAGTAATGTAACACTTCATCTTTCTAATTCATCAGTTTCATTTCAAAATACTATTTAGCATATAGTAATTACCAGTCTTTTCCTGTACATAAAATTAAACTTTCATAAATCTTTCTAGAAAAAGGACACACAAAACATTTGACCAGCAGGTCAAGGGAGGGGATTCTGCCCCTCTACTCTGCTCTGGTGAGACCACACCTGGAGTACTGTGTCCAGCTCTGGAGCCCCCAACATCAGAAGGATGTGGGACTGTTGGAGCAAGTCCAGAGGAGGCCACGAAGATGATAAGAGGGCTGAAGCACCTCTCCTGTGAGGACAGGCTGAGAGAGTTGGGGCTGTTCAGCCTGGAGAAGAGGAGGCTCCGGGGAGACCTTAGAGCGGCCTTCCAGTACCTCAAGGGGGCCTACAGGAAAGGTGGAGTTGGACTTTTGACAAGGGCATGTAGTGATATGCAAGGGGTAACGGCTTTAAGCTGAAAGAGGGTGGATTTACATTAGATATAAGGAAGAAATTCTTTGCTGTGAGGATGGTGAGACACTGGCACAGGTTGCCCAGAGAAGCTGTGGATGCCCCATCCCTGGCAGAGCTCAAGGCCAGTCTGGATGGGGCTGTGAGCGACCTGGTCTGGTGGAAGGTGTCCCTGCCCATGGTACGGAGGTTGGAACTAGACAATCTTTAAAGGTCCCTTCCAACCCAAACCACTCTATGATTCTATGACACTTTTCTTAAGATAAAGTGGTAAAGATCAAGGCTTCTTGGCTACTACCAGCAAAATTCTTACCTGAAAGGGAAACTGACGATACTTCAAATACTCTGCTAGGATATCTAGCATCCTCACCATCTGAGAGAAAATCAGTACTCTGTTGCCACGTTCTCGTAGACGAATCAGTAGCTTGTCAAGAAGGATTAGTTTCCCACTGCTCCGTATTAAATGCTACAAGACAAGAAAATGTGTAAATATAATAATGTGTAAAATAAGTTCACCTCAAAACTAATACACACTGCAGATGGATAGACATTCTTTAACTGAACATGAAAGTTTAATAAGTATTTAGTCAATCCTGATCTTGTAAAAAATTCATTATAAAAGCATTAAGTACTCTAACTGAAATCAACAGGAGTACTGACTAGCATGTTTTTCAAATAAATGCATTTCTCAACTCTGGCTCATAAAACAGCATCTTAACATTTCATTAAAATATTAAGTAAATATACTGTGCTATGAGTTAGAGCAGTTACAGTGTAGACTTAAGTTCTTTTCTACCAAATAAACAACAACGAGACTATCTGACTACCTTAGTATTACTTGCTCCTCACTTTCTGTCTTTTGAACAGAAATAAGCATTGCTACTTGATCCTCTAAGTATTTTTAAACAATGCCTAATCAGTCAAGTTTCTCAGGTAAGATAAAAGTGAGAGGAATCTTGTTTGTAGAGATCAACAGACTTTAGCTAGGTTACAATGTTACTCCTTCTCAGCTCCAGTAGGAACAACTAGAACAGAAACTCAGGTGCATGTTGAATTTAATGTTGAAGACATTAGGCCTCTTTAGGTGAAGAGGCTCAGGATAGAAATTTGGGGAATGAAAAATTTGGAGTTAGGTGCTTTTATTCTTTATGCCAGAAATTAGAAGTATGTATCATTCATAATTAGAGCTAACAAAGCTTATTCAGATGAGCCAAGGAAATCATTGTTACAAGTATGCAATTAGTAGCAATAATGGCTGAACAGTTCTGATGAGTTTCATTATAAATTTAAGTAGTTAGAGCGTCCCAAGTTACAAATGAAACATCCTTTAACTTTGATAAGCACTTTATAATATAAAATAGCTTGTGCAGTGACAGCTTGTGATTTCAATCTAGTAGTTTTGGGAAAGTATTTAAATTATGAACTTCAAAGTTTACAGAAAAAAACACCATGATCTTTAGAAACATTTATGTTGTTATAAACTGCATCAATTATAACAGTCCTTTTATTTGTTGCTGTGGTTCTTAACAGTTTTGGTACAAAGATTAGTTAACCTTTACAAAAAAATCAAACTATAAATCCACAACACAATCACAGATCATCTTTGGTAGTGATGCTATAATTGCTTTCATTTATAACAACAAAACCAGACTAAGCTTTGGATATTTATTACTTTTTTTTTCCTTTCACTTTGGTTGTTTGAAGGCATGCAGAGAACAGTGTTTGATTACAAAAAAAGCTTAAAGAGATTCTGCAGATTACTTTCTGCTATCACATGGACTGTTGGTGTACCACTGCCAGTCACATGCATTTGCATTTATATTCAATGTAAATGTTTATTTAACTGCTTTATTTTAATCTGCATTTAAAATAGGTCTTAAGTTTATTTAATCTGAAAATACACAGACTATTTCAAACTATTTCCTTCTTATTTTGATCATAATTCAAGTCAGAGATATTTTATTTAGCATTGATCTCTCTATTATTCAGTTCTAGTTAAGAAACAAACTAAAAAAAACAATCAATTCACTTACCTGTAAAACTCAGGATGCACATTTAATAGAGAACTTGTTCTTTCTTAATAAGAACTTCTTTTAATAAGAACTAATAGTTTGCCAGAACACTATAAAATTACTGTGTGCATATTAGAGATGTAAATCACTTTAAAAAAATAAAAAAGGTATTACCTGTAAGGCCTCCTGTTTATTATAGAATTCATTATCATCCGGTGGTTTAATGAGGTAGCAATGGTTACAACACTTCTTGAGTTCCATCATGATGTTCAAAAAGCCTGAGGTACTGCCTTTTGAACCTTTACTCAGGGCTTTATAATTCCTGGTCAAAATCCACCTATGATATAGAATGTGCAATGGAAGTAATTTCTAACCATTTGCAGAAATATGAAGGATGTAAGCTCTCAACAAATCAGTTCAAATTGCATTATGAGAACTATTACACTTCAGTAATTTTCATATAGACATATTAAAATAGCAAGAATTAAAAAGTGTTATTACTTACTTGTAATATTGCTTCTGCAATGCACTCATTTCCATCCTCAAAATTTGTTCAACCTTAGCAGGTAAAGACTTTTCTACATCTTTTTTAACTCTTCTAAGTAGAAATGGTTCAAGTTCTTTGTGAAGACTTGCATAACCAAACTCTCTCCCTTTGCCATGCTCCTCTTCAAAATCTTCCCAGGAAGAAAACCTTCAACATAAGAAAGAATAAAGGTAAAAGAGTGACATATCATGAACACAGACACACAAAGACCATAAATATACCACATGCACACAAACACATATGGACTTCTTCCCTACTCTCCTCTGTTTTATTTAATAAGTTTCTGAATTTGCATCTCACAATAAATTCCAAATATTTTGTCTGCAAATAGGAGAATGGAAATTTCCAAACACTTTTGCAGAATGAAAATTCAAAACAAACTACTGAATTTTAATTTTTCCAGTTAAAACACAACATTTTACTTTTCTGCATGGAAATCCAGGTAGAGGGTTGCAGAAATTCCATTATATTCTTCAAGAGTAGCATGAAAACATAGTTGTATAGCTAGAGGAAGTGCAAGAGAACAGACCACATACTTTTTGGAGCTTGTATGGACTAGTTGAAATGTGATTATCCTCTGGTATGTGCTGACAGACTGAGAGAATGGATTTTGTGATCAAATGAAGAATAGGTGCTGGACAACACTCTTCGTGGCTTTGCTTGTAAGGTTCTGAAGAAGTCAATGCAATGCATAGCTTCAGAGCTACAGTGCTTTGTATTTACAAGAGATCCAAAAGGAACATGTCCTCTTATTTAGCCAAGAGAGGTCAGTATAGAATAATGTCAATACAGTAAATCTATCCTATGTAAACCATAAGGGCAAATTGGCTGCCTGACTGAACTGCTGGATATTGGGCATTGTGGTACTATCTTGTTTTCATTCATGGTACTAACACAGAAGACATCCTCAGCCCCATTCTATTTCCGTAGAGTAAATCCACATGATTTTCCTTTTAGATTAAGATGAAGTATCTTTTCAGAGTTCTGAGCCACAAATCAATCCATCATTTTTGTGGACTGCTAAAACAGAAAAAGTGACAACTGCTACTAAAACAATTTATCAAGAGCAGCATGAAAAATATGTGCATGTATTTTATATAAAATATTTAAACTATTTCACAATGCAATTTTTACCTCTATTGATTCTCTAATCACTACAATATTCTGCTGTAAGAAATTTGAAACTTGACCACAAAAAAAAAAAAAAAAAATCCTTACTTTTCTGGCATGATGAAGTGCAGCAAAGACCAAAGCTCTTTGAGGGAGTTTTGCAGAGGGGTTCCAGTAATAAGAAGACGATGATTAGACTTAAAGTCTATTAAAGTCTTGTAGAGAAGAGAATCATCATTTTTTAAACGATGAGCTTCGTCAACTCCTACAAACACCCAATTCAGACCACCAAGGAATGACTTAAAGAAATTGGAGGGGGGGAAAAGACATTAATACAAGTTAATATATTATGCAATTTCTGACAGTTTACATGAGGTTATATATACACCATCACTCCTTTTATTTTAATAACAAATGGACACTTATATGCTTTTAGTATTAATTATGGTTTTTATGTTTGCTGGATTCAACAAAAGGCTATGCAAGCATCTCAAGTTTAAAAGGAAAGTATAAATCAAGTTTATACTTGGGGGGGAGGAGGAAGGCAAAAAGCTGATCCATAAATTTTCAATTGACAAAAAAATAAAATCCACTGTTGACTCTCTTCTTTATTACAGTAATGTGAAGCTCAAGCAAACTGAAGAAAAAGAAGTTTTACCCACTTGATTGGGGGGGGGGGGGGGAGGGGGCAGAATCTCTCACCACACATACATAACATCTAAAAGTGCATAAGGAAAACTTCACTGTCATACTTCCAAGAGTAAAGTTGTCATACTCCCCCCATCCATTTAATGGCCCAGAACCCAAATATGTGCCAACTCTAAAGGAGTTTTAACATTCTACAAATGATTTTATCTCCCTGAAGAAGTAAGTGTGATTACCTTATCCTTCAGCAAAATTTCATAAGTCGTTAGAAGTATATTAAATTTTAATCGCTTGGTCTGTGGATGCATCCATTCATGGGTTCTTATCTACAAGAAGAATCAAGTGAACTATAAGCTAGAGAAAAATGGTCTTATTGATCGGGATGACTTCAGATACTACAACAATATACATGTTAAGTGATATACAAGAATCTGATCATGAAAAAGAAACACAACATGTGAAGCCGTAAAGCTTTTTTTTTTTTTGAAGTTATTAAACACTGGTGGTGGAGGAGTGTTTGTTGGTTTTTGTTTGGTTGTTTTTTGGTGGATTTGTGTGTGGGGGTTTTTTTTGGGTTTTTTTTTTTTTTTGTGGCTTTTTTATTTTCTTTAATGGATAAGGTTACTTACATTCCTCCTTTCAGAAAACAAATTAAGATTATGTCTGTCTGGCTAAAATATTTTATGCACTTAAATAATGCAAGGAGTACTGCGTCCAGCTCTGGAGCCCCCAACATCAGAAGGACATGGACCAGTTGGAGAGGGTCCAGAGGAGGCCACGAAGATGATCAGAGGGCTGGAGCACCTCTCCTACGAGGACAGGCTGACAGAGCTGGGGCTGTTCAGCCTGGAGAAGAGGAGGCTCCAGGGAGACCTTAGAGCGGCCTTCCAGTACCTCAAGGGGGCCTACAGGAAAGATGGGGCGAAACTGTTCAGTAGGGCCTGTTGTGAAAGGACAGGGGTAATGGTTTCAAAATAGAGGGAGGTAGATTCAGAGTAGACATCAGGAAAAAATGTTTTACACTGAGGGTGGTGGAACCCTGGCCCAGGTTGCCCAGAGAGGTGGTGGATGCCCCATCCCTGGAAACATTCAAGGCCAGGTTGGACGGGGGGCTCTGAGCAACCTGATCTGGTTGGAGATGTCCCTGCTCCTTGCAGGGGGGTTGGACTGGGTGGGCTTTAAAGGTCCCTTCCCACCCTAACCATTCTATGATTCTGTGATTCTATAAGGTTGCATTTTTAATCCTTTGTATTATTAAGCAGGAATGAAATCTTTCACATACATTTATATCGGATCAAAATTTATGCTTTTAATTTCCATTTTAAATACAATGTTTCAAATAAGTATTTCCTCATTCCTAATCAAAATATTGTAGAGTAGCATAAGACAGGAACATGAAATGAGTCTTGTTTACCACTAATCTTTTTCAATGATACAAAGAAATACTCACCATATTTCTGCTAGTTATATCTCCTAAGTAAACCACAGCATTCATCTGAGGAGCCCAAGTTTGAATCTCTCTTTGCCAAGATGTTAAGGTAGAAAGTGGCACGACTAGCAAGAAAGGCCCATACAGTTGATGTTCATGAAACAGGTAGTTCAGGAAAGAAATTGTTTGTATTGTTTTACCCAGACCCATTTCATCTGCAAGAATACAACTATTCCCTCTAAAAAAAACACACATACAAATAAATAAATAAATTTATAAATGCTTTCAAATGAAAAACAGCAAGACTAATTTAAGACTATACTCACTTGCACCATGAGTGAGCAAGCCAATTCAATCCATTTAACTGATAATCTCTTAACTCTAAACTCTCACGTCCTCCAATATATGATGGTTGCTTCTTTAGTGCAACAAACCTTGGCCTCTGTTTTAGAATCTGTCAAAAGCAAATTGAGCATCAGTCCTACTACTAAGTGAAGTTACCAAAATGTTTTCTTATAGAAACAAAGTAGCAGTAGGAATCTCTTTGGTCACCAAGTCTAGTCTTTATACATCACAAACAACTAGGCCATATAACAATATCAACCCATTTGCAAGCTAAAATTAGTTTTACTGCTGATCTAAATTCCACAACAGAAGTGACATGAACTCATTCACAAAGGTTACTTTTAAAACAAATTAAAGTACTAAACAATTCCATCTTTGAATGGCAATAAAATAAGTAGGAAATAACTATCTACAAAAGGCTATTCTTAATAGCAATACTTGCTACATATATAGAGAGAGCTATCATTATTACTGCTCTGGACAACATTCAAAAAATATTTTATAATATGTATCTTATTTCTGGATGTGTAAAATACGTCAATTTCATTTTTATTATTGCAACTGTATAAATCCGTTGAAATTACACACTCACCTTGCAGTCCTTAAATGGAGTGGTCTTGGATTGATTTCTGCTAAAATACTCATCAATGCATGCCTGAAATTTTTTGGCAATGAGAGCACCATCTTCCCAGCTACATTCTGAGTAAGGCAGACCCTGCCATTTGCAATAGTAATCTGGATAACCAGCTGCTGATTTCTGATTTGAATGAGCTGCAGAAATGCATCAGAGATACCAGATCAATATTTTCCTTCTGTATTTTAAGAAAGTACACATTTCAGGTGATACGACAACATGAACTAGTTTCACAGCAAAGACAGTATGGCAACTTTTCTCTTCATCAGATATTTTGCTTTGCTTTAAGTTGTTAGGGATCTTAATAATCTAAATTTCTTAACTAAAAATTCAACATGCAAGCAATAAACTTGCAATATTCTCAACACTGTTTTCCATCTGGAAGTTTGTCACGTACCAATTATCCTTTCCACTATTTGATATTGTTTATGCAGATCATCTGTAAGTTCCTGCTGGCAGTTATAATATTCCACATCTTCTGGAGAAGCATTTTTCAGCCTGAAATGGGAATTTATTTGCAGCACTTATTACATTGTGTAGTTCTAAAACTAAGAAAATCTGGCAATTTTAAAGCTCTGAATGTAAGCGTAGAGAGCTTCTTTGAAGAAGCTACAACTCTGAAATTCCTGCTATAAAAGTGTTGCATTTGGCCTAGGTACTTCATCACTGATGACTGAGAAAGCTTATCAAGAGACATTATTATCAGCTACAGCTTGTAATAGTCACACAGATCATATACAATATCTGTTCTCAACACCGAGTAGTGTACTTCACATGGCATTTTCACAGAACGGCACTGATGGCTCACTATAAGAATCTATCTTATTAGTAGGAGTCACTAAAAACACACTAATAAAATGGAATACCAAAACATAGCACTAAAATGTAAGGATTTTTTAACTTCTTGGTTCTGAGGCTTTAACGAAAATGCTGTGATGTTTTGAGTGCTTTAGCCATTTCTGATTTTTTTTAAATCTCTGCAGCAACTCCTGAAGAACTCTGATGAAAATACAATCAATGACAAAATTAGTAAAAAGTGAGATTGAAAACAAAACCAGAAAACCCACCACTCATCTTGTCAAAACTTCATTTATAACGGACACAATAAAATCTAGATGCAGAAGCTGCTTCCTTAAAGGTCCGATTTTACAAGATGTGTGAGTATTCTCACTTGCTCAAGTAAAGTTGGCATGCTCAGAATCTTACAGGATCATAAGGTGTTAGGGAAGCTTCAACTTTAAAGCTTTTGTCTTCCTGTTGTATAGGCACGTGAAACTATGCCTTCACAAAGAGGCAACAGAACTCACAGAAACACAATAAAACATCTATACTGTTACAAAAAGTATGCAACATGGAAGTAGTTCTAAAAATACTCACCAGCGCTTTGTTTCCTGATCCTTTTTCTTATAGTTGTCCAGTTTCTTCATTCCTTTAACATTTTGTTGCTTCAGTGTTTCCTCAGTTTCCCAAGTATTATGGATGTGTGACCAGCCTTTCCATTTAATAAGATACTGTACTTCTCCTAGCTCCTTTGACTTTTCAAATCCAGTATTTGGGTCACCATCTGCCTCAACTGCATAGATGGTGGTTGCAGCACCAGTGGCTGATAAAGAAATTACACCATAAGGTTTGATTAAGCATGCACTCCCATAAATTAACCAGTAAAAAACATGCTGCAGAAAGCAATTTGTAATGCTCTTATATGAGCATGTAACTTGACTAATCATATCTACAACTCTTATGTCACTCCTCTTATTTGAAGAATTATGATGTAGCTATATTAACACACGCACAAATATACCAACAAGATTCAAAAAAGCAACCAAAAAAACTCTGCATCTAACCTATAGTATCTCATCGCAGAAGAATTTTCTTAGCATTCCTAGTTTTTCTAGTGATCCCCAGAGAATGCTCCACTACCACTGTTTCCTGCCATCTTTGCTATATTCTTCTCATCTCTGAGAATATAACAGATATTTGATATTGTGCATAATCAGTCTTGAGATTTGAACAGTCTACTATTCTGCTACAGGCCGCCTGGCCAGGAGGGAAGAGCAGACAAGGCCCTCTACAGGCACATAGGAGCAGCCTCACGGTCACAAGCCCTGGTCCTCATGGGAGACTTGAACCACCCCAACATCTGTTGGAGGGACAACACGGCAGGGCACAGGCAATCCAGGAGGTTCCTGGAATGCATGGACGACAACTTAGAATCATAGAATCATAGAATGGTTAGGGTTGGAAGGGACCTTCAAAGGTCATCTAGTCCAACCCCCCTGCAAGGAGCAGGGACATCTCCAACTAGATCAGGTTGCTCAGAGCCCCGTCCAACCTGGCCTTGAACGGTTCAAGGGATGGGGCATCCACCACCTCTCTGGGCAACCTGTTCTAGTGCTCTACAAACCTCATTGTAAAAAATTTTCTCAAAAAAAAATAAAATTCCTCCTGCAGGCAATAGAGGAGCCAACGAGGAGAGGTGCCATGCTTGACCTTGTTTACACCAACAGGGAGGGGCTGGTGGGGGATGTGAAACTCAAGGGCAGCTTTGGCTGCAGTGACCATGACACAGTGGAGTTGAAGATCCATGGGGTAGCGAGGAAGCTATGCAGCAAGGTCTCTGCCCTGGACTTCAGGAGGGCAAACTTTGGCCTCTTCAGGGATCTGATGGGCAAAGTGCCATGGGAGACAGCCCTGGAGGGAAGAGGGGCCCAGGAAAGCTGGCTGATATCAAGGAGCACCTCCTCCAAGCTCAGCAGCGATGCATCCCGATGAAGAGCAAGTCGGGCAAAAACGCCAGGAAGCCCACGTGGATGAACAAGGAGCTTCTGGATCAACTGAAAATCAGGAAGGAAGCCTACAGAGGGTGGAAGTGAGGACAGGTAGCCTGGGAGGATTACAGAGAGGTTGTGCGAGTGGCCAGGGATCAGGTGAGGCAGGCTAAAGCCCTGACACAATTAAATCTGGAAAATAAGAAAAGTTTCTATAGGTACGTCGGGGATAAGAGGAAGATCAGGGAGAATGTGGGCCCTGTCCAAAAGGAAACGGGTGACCTGGTTACCCGGGACATGGAGAAGGCTGAGGTGCTTAATGACTTCTTTGCCTCAGTCTTCATCGATAAGGGCTCTTGTCTCGCCACCCAAGCTGTGGAAGGCACAAGCAGGGACTGGGAGGATGAAGAACTGCCCACTGTAGCAGAAGAGCAGGTTTGGGAGCATCTGAGGAACCTGAAGGTGCACAAGTCCATGGGACCTGATGAGATCTATCCGCGGGTCCTGAGGGAACTGGCAGATGAAGTTGCCAAGCCACTGGCTATCGTATTTGAGAAGTCGTGGAGGTCTGGTGAGGTCCCCGATGACTGGAAGAGGGGGAACATAACCCCCATTTTTAAAAAGGGGAACAAGGAGGACCCGGGCAACTACAGGCCGGTCAGCCTCACCTCTGTGCCTGGCAAGGTCATGGAGCAGATCCTCCTGGAAACCATGCTAAGGCACATGGAGAGCAAGGAGGTGGTTGGTGACAGCCAACATGGCTTCACCAAGGGCAGATCGTGCCTGACCAATTTGGTGGCCTTCTATGACGGGGTGACAGCATCGGTGGACAAGGGACGAGCAACGGATATCATCTACCTGGACTTTTGCAAGGCATTTGACACTGTCCCGCACAACATCCTTCTCTCTAAACTAGAGAGACATGGCTTTGATGGACGGACCACTTGGTGGATAAGGAATTGGCTGGATGGCCGCACTCAATGGCTGTGGTCAATGACTCAATGTCCAGGTGGAGACCGGTGACAAGTGGCCTTCCTCAGGGGTCCGTGTTGGGCCTGGCCCTGTTCAACATCTTTGTCGGCGACATGGACAGTGGGATAGAGTGCACCCTCAGCAACTTTGCTGATGACACCAAGCTGTGTGGTGCCGTCAACATGCTGGAGGGGAGGGATGCCACCCAGAGGGACCTTGACAGGCTGGAGAGGTGGGCCAACCTCATGAAGTTCAACCAGGCCACGGGCAAGGTCCTGCACACGGGTCGGGGCAATTCCAAGCACAAATATAGGCTGGGCGAAGAATGGATTGAGAGCAGCCCTGAGGAGAAGGACTGGGGAGTGATGGTGGACGAGAAGCTCAACATGAGCAGGCAATGCGCCCTTGCAGCCCAGAAGGCCAACCCCATCCTGGGCTGCATCAAGAGGAGAGTGGCCAGCAGGTCGAGGGAGGAGATTCTGCCCCTCTACTCTGCTCTGGTGAGACCCCACCTGGAGTACTGCATCCAGCTCTGGAGCCCCCAACATCAGAAGGACACGGACCAGTTGGAGAGGGTCCAGAGGAGGCCACGAAGATGATCAGAGGGCTGGAGCACCTCTCCTGTGAGGACAGGCTGAGAGAGTTGGGGCTGTTCAGCCTGGAGAAGAGGAGGCTCCAGGGAGACCTTAGAGCGGCCTTCCAGTACCTCAAGGGGGCCTACAGGGAAGACAGGGAGAAACTCTTCAGTAGGGCCTGTTGTGACAGGACTAGGGGTAATGGTTTCAAAATAGAGAGAGGTAGATTCAGAGTAGACATCAGGAAAAAATGTTTTACACTGAGGGTTGTAGAACACTGGCCCAGGTTGCCACATCCCTGGAAACATTCCAGGCCAGGTTGGATGAGGCTCTGAGCAACCTGATCTGGTTGGAGATGTCCCTGCTCCTTGCAGGAGGGTTGGACTAGATGACCTTTGAAGGTCCCTTCCAACCCCTAACCATTCTATGATTCTATGATTCTATGATTCAGTTATTACTGTGGATGCTATAGATCCAATTCACAGAATTGAAGAATGGTTTAGGTTGGACGGGAGCTCTGCAAGTAATCTGGTCCAACCTCCATGGTCAAACAAGGTCACCTAGAGCCGGTTGCCCAGGACCATGTCCAGATGGCTTTTGAATATCTCCAAGGATGGAAACTCCACCACCTCTCCGGACAACCTGTTCCAGTGCTCAGTCACCCTCACAGTCAAAAAAAAGTGTTTCCTGATGTTCAGAGGGAACCTCCTGTGTTTCAGTTGTTGCCCATTCCCTCTGGTCCTGTCACTGGACACCAATGGAAAGAGCCTGGCTCTGTCCTCTTTGCATCCTCCCTTCAGATCTACATTAATGAGATCCTCCCTGAGCTTTCTCTTCTCTGTCCCAGCTCTCTCAGCTTTTCTTCATAGGAGAGATGCTCCAGTTCCTTCATCACCTTCATGGCCCTTCGTTGGGCTCTCTCCAGTAGTGCCATCAGTCTCTTGTACTGGGGAGCCCAGAACTGGACACAGCACTCCAGGTGTGGCCTCACCAGTGCTGAATAGAGGGGAAGGATCACCTCTCTCGACCTGCTGGCAATACTTTGCCTAATGCATCCCAAGATACCATTAGCCTTCTTTGCAGCAAGAGCACATTGCTGGCTCATGTTCAAAATGCTGTCCACCAGAACCCCAGGGCCTCTTCTGCAAAGCTGCTTGCCAGCTGGGCAGCCCCCCAGCACGTACTGGTGCTTGGGGTTATTCCTTGCCAGGTGCAGGACTTGGCACTTCCCCTTGATGAACTTCATGAGGTTCCTGTCAGCCCATTTCTCCAGCCTGTGGAGGTCCCTCTGGATGGCAGCACCATCCTCTGGTGCAACCAGCCGCTCATCCCAATTTGGTGTTATCAGCAAACATGCTGAGGGTACACTCTGCCCCATCATCCAGATCAGTAATTAAGAGGCTGAACAGGCCTGGACCCAGTATTGACCCCTGGGGTACACTGCTAGTCACTGGCCTCCAGCTAGGCTTTGTGCCACTGATCACCACCATCTGGGCCTGGCCATTCAGCCAGTTTTCAATCCACCTCAGTGTCTGCTCATCCAACCCATACATCAACAGCTTGTCCATGAGGATCTTATGGGAGAGTGTCAACGGTCTTCCTTAAATCAAGTTAGACTATATCCAGTGCTCTCCCCTCGTCTACCAAGCCAGTCACTTTATCACAGACAGTTATCAAGTTGATCAAGCATGACTTCCCCTTGGTGAATCCATGCTGACTACTCCCAATGATCTTCTCTTTCATGTGCCTGTAAATGGTTTCCAGGATTAGCTGCTCCATCACCTTCTGAGAGATCGAGGTGAGGCTGACCAGACTGTAGTTCCCTGGGTCCTCCTTCTTGCAGACAGGAGTGACATGCAAACTACTAACAATGGACGAATAGAAGGCTGAGGTACTCAACAACTTTTTTGCCTCAGTCTTCACTGGTAACCCCTCTTCCCACACCTCTCGAGTGGATGGACCTTAAGGAAGGTACTGGGGGAGCAAAGTTCCTCCCACTGAAAGAGAAGATCAGGTTCGTGACCACCTGAGGAACCTGAACATAGATAAGTCTAAAAGGGACCTGACGAGATGCATCCCAGAGTCCTGAGGGAATTGGCTGATGTAGTTGCCAAGCCACTCTCCATGATATTTGAAAAGTCATGGCAGGCAGGTGAAGTCCCCAGTGACTGGAGAAAGGGAAACATTGCACTCATTTTTAAACAGGGTAGAAAGGAGGATCCTGGGAACTACCGACCTGTCAGCCTCACCTCTGTGCCTAGGAAGAAGTCCTGGTTCTGGCTAGGACAGAGTTAATGTTCACCTGAGCTGGGAGAGGAGCTGGAGCTGGTGGCCCCTGTGGCTGGGGGACACAGCTGGGACAGTTTCCCCAAATTGGCCACAGGGCTGTTCCATACCCTGTGACATCATGCTCAGTGTATACAATGGGAACAGGGGTGAAGTGCAGGTTTTTGCTAATTAGGAGGGAGCTGTGTGTTTGGATCAACTGTGAGCTACTGTACTGTAAATTATGTGCTTAAGTATATTCTGTTATTGTTTTTGTTATCCCTCTCTGTTTTGTCTTCCTTTGTTCTGTTAAACTGTTTTTATCCCAACCCATGAGTTTTGCCTTTCCTTCTTTCCTGATTCTTGTCTCCATCCCAGTGGAGAGGCAGCGAGGGGGGGGAGTGTGCAAGTGACTGCGTGGTATTTTAGCTGCTGAGTGGGGCTAAACCATGGCAGTTCTTTTTGGTGCCTGATGTGGGGCATGAAAGGTTGAGATAACGACAGATCTGACCAGAGCACGTTGAAACAAAATTCGTTATATGGACTTCTTATATTAGTTAAATAGTTGCTGATGTTGTTTTGGTTGGTCATGTGATTGTATTATGTAAATCCTTATATATACTATGTATTCCCTGTGGTGCTATTTATCACCTCGGGGAGAGTGGTGACAATTATCACTTTGCTGTACTGTGTAATATCAACTTATGATATAGAAATATCAATGGCCTTGAGGTTAAGTTGGTATCTGTATGCGGATGATTTTCCCCCCACTCTTTCACCTCCCTTTTCTCCTACAGGCTAGTTACAACAGTCTTTGAGAATTCTGAGTATCTTGGGGATGTTCAAGCCAGCGTGTTCTTACTGCTATGTCTCCTGAATGTGTCCCAGGTCTTGTTCAGGGTTACAAAGCCACTTTTTAGGAATACCACCCAGAGATCTGCCCCAAGGCTGGAGGGGCAGGGGTGGCATGGCATGTAGGAGAACATGGGCAGTGTAAGGGTCGGTCAGAAAATCAGTATTGTCTCAACCTTGTCATCGAGGACTTCCAGGTGGACTATGGACTTGATCTGGCCTAAAAGTCAGGCTCACAACTTGACATGAGTTGCTGTGAGCAGCCTGCCTGAGATGCAGTTGTTTTTTTTTTCCTCCCAGGAACAGAACGGAACTGTTATGGACAAGGCCGACTCTGGCCTAACAACAAAATGTACAACATCCTTGAAACGGCGGACAGAGTGCCACGGAGGTGCCACGGCTCATCCCTGTTGTCAAAACTGGCAGAGATAACCGTGCAGCTGCTATCGAGGAGGATGAATCACAACTGCTGTCTCAAAAACAACGGTGAGAAAGTGCCCTTTAATGGAACTTTGCTCATTATAATGTACAAAAACCACACTTCTATCCTAAGGGCCGAGAGCAGGCGGAGATCCCCAAAGTAAGGAGGAGCAAGGTTTGCCACTTGGCATAAAAGGTCGACCCCTAACAACGAGACCCCCGAAGAGCTCTCCCCACCAAGGATCGACATCGACATCGATCGTGAGGACCAGCGGGACGCTGCCTGGACCTGGGACCATAGGGGCGCCTTGGACCCGCGGTGGTAGCTATTATCTTCTTTTTTCCCTTCCCTATCTTTACTTTTCCTTTTCACTCCCTTTCACCTATCGCGCGCCGCTTTACGGGCAAAATAATAAAGTTTGTGCTGTTTGATTGAAACCAACCCCTTTGGCGTGTTCGCCGTAATTTTGCACTTCGATATCGCATTAAAAGAACCATCACGAGTCCCGAGTGGGCCGTGACATTTTTTAAATTGGCGTAGTCGGCAGGATCCTGAAAGACAGAGAGGTGCAGGTTGTGTGTGGTCTGTAACAGGGGAAGGACGGTTCGGTCCAGCCGCACCTAGCCCTACATCCATTCGGATGAGAGGTGTCTAGAAAGCAAGGGGGCTGATCCGAATTTCCCGCACACCTCACACACCGAGTAGACTTGAACTGAGGTTTGGACTCTGTCTGACGGGAGTTAATAATCAGATCTCTTAGTGCAAAAGGGGGATCTGTCCTCATATGTATGAGGCTGACTACTCAGGGAAGTGAAGGGCGACTGCAGAGAGTCTGCATTTGTGGAAACTTAAGTTTGGCCTCCCTGTAGTAGATTTTGGTCCCTTCAACCACTCGGGGAAGAGAAGGGCGACGCAGGGGAACTGCGTGTGTGGAAACTAAGTTTAGCCTCTCCAAAGTGGGTTTGGTCCCTTTGCAATAAGAATGGCAGGAAAAGTTGATGATCGGTACTCTTTGTTAGTGAGAAATCAAGACTCGCTTTATGAGTTCTTGGCACAGCACGGTGCCCGGCCTTCCACACCTGGGCAAGATTGGGCTCGGGATAATTGGACAAATTTGCAGAGCGTAGTAGATCGAATGACTTCCTTGCAGAAGGAGGCGAGGGTAAAATCTGGCAGAGGCAAAGCCATAGTTTGTGCTGCTCTGGGTGCCAGTCTGGCAGCAGCAGTAGAGGACCGCCTTAAGCGGCGAGAGCAGGAGCAACAGATTATTGAGTCGCTCCAGCGTTTGGTGGAGGCCCTTCAGGGGACAGTATCTACCCTCCAAAAGCAGCTGGAAGAAGAAAAGGAGCAAAACCTTTTGCTAAAATCTATCTTGAGGGAGGAATATCCAAAGAATTCAGAATTGGACAATGAGACAGATCTGAAGCTTGAGGAGAGAGGTATTCAACAGATAAGTCCAATATACCCTCAGAAGAAATTGGAGGAAGTGAGGGATCTCTCTGGCGACCACCCTCGGGTGAGACCTTTGGTTAAAACAGAATTCTTTTATTTGAATGATGAGGATAGCAACCCACAGATAACAACTAAGGAGTCGCTGTATACCGCTACTGAGCTTGCCAAACTGAAGCGGGAGTACGGGCGTCTTGCCAAAGAATCTGAGACGGAGTATGTGTGGCGTGTATCTCTAACCAGGGGAGATCAAATCCAGCTGAGTGAAAAGGAGGCTGAGGGATATTGGGGTCCTGGAGTCTTTTTGACCACAGGAGATAATCGTGCCCCATGGTCCTTAACTCAGCGAGCTGCCTATTGGGCTGGGGGGTTAAACCCTTTGGAGAGAGGGGATCCTCTTGCAATCACTGGCACAGTTGATCAGCTGGTGGAAAGCGTCCAAAAAGCTGCTTGTTTGCAAATGATGAAAGAAAGAAAGTTAACTCCTAGATGTGAATCTCCAATGATGTTGCCAATGGACCCTGAGAGCATGACTCCCTTGATAAGGGGACTTCCAGAGTCACTTAAACCTTTGGGGATTCAACTTCGAAAGACCATTGAGACACTTGGTCCCTTAGAAAGATTGGAGGGCTTTATGAGAGGCCATGGAAATACAACCAATAGCCCCGTGAATGTGTCTCCCTCTGATCTCAGCCCATCTCGACCCTCATCAGGTGATAAAGCAAAGGTGTGGACTTGGGGGGAGGTAGCACAGGAGCTGATAAATTATGGGAGAAAATATGGTCCAGTAAAACTCCCAGAGGACAGACCAAAAGGAATCCGTCAGATAGAAATCAGGGACTCTCCCCCCCACATCAGTCAACCTAGCCCTCGTTTTAAAACAGCGGGGGGAGCACAGCCCATGACCCGACAACAGTGGTGGCTTTTGGGAATTAAAAAGGGTGTTCCAAGGGATGTAATGGATGGTCTACCCATTGAAAAGCTGAGCAAGGTGGTATCAAAATGGTGTAACCCGAAACAATACCCACCCAAAGGAAAAGAAATCTCACCCATCACACCCACAGCCCCACCTTTGGAAGACACAGGCAACAGAAACAGTGAGGTTTTTCCCCAGACGCAGGAAAACTAGAACCTCCATTCCCCATTGGTGAGCGAGGGAATGGAGGATGGATTTATATCCGACAGCTCACCAAGACTAGCAGGGGAGATTTGCTAATTACGGCTATTGTGGGTCCAAAACGTGGACTGGTGACCTTTTTGATTGATACCGGTGCCCATGTCTCCGCTTTGACTAAAGAAGATGCACAAAGGTGTGGTGTCTCTCCCTCGAGAAGACGTTTTTGTGTCCTGAATGCTTTAGGGTCAACAGAAGCCATGAGCGTTGCTCAGGTAAAGCTAACGTTGCCGGGAGAGGAAAACACGGTCACTGTTACAATGGTGATCGGGAATATTCCTACTAATTTATTAGGAATGGATGTCCTTAAAGGGAAAGGTTGGAAAGACCCAGAAGGGTTGTGGTGGACTTTTGGGACCCCGCAATTACATATTAGGTTACTCCAAACTGCACCCTCTCTGCCGTTCAGCAAAGTAACTAACGTCAAACAATATCCCCTTCCCCTGGGAGCAAAAGAAGGTATCAGACCTGTTTTGCAGGAACTGCGGGAGCAAGGGGTTGTGATAAATACACATTCTCCTTTTAACTCTCCGGTGTGGCCAGTGCGAAAACCTAATGGAAAGTGGCGACTCACAGTGGATTTTAGGAGATTGAACGCCAACACCGAACCTTTGACTGCCGCAGTGCCCAATTTGGCGGAATTGGTAATAATAATTCAGGAGAAAGCTCACCCAATTATGGCAACTATAGATGTTAAAGACATGTTTTTTATGGTACCTTTGCAACCAGAGGACAGAGACCGTTTTGCCTTTACGTGGGAAGGGCAACAATATACTTTCACCCGGCTACCCCAGGGGTATAAGCACTCTCCTACATTGGCTCATCATGCTTTAGCCCAAGAATTGGAAAAAATACCAAAACCTGAATCTGTAGATGTTTACCAATATATTGATGACATCCTTGTGGGGGGGAAAGAAATAAAGGAGGTGGAAACAACCCACCAGAATATAATTTCTCACTTGGAGAATTTGGGTTTGCAAATCCCTCCCGAAAAGGTCCAAAAGCCATTGCAAGAAGTAAAGTTTTTGGGAATTTGGTGGAAAGGGGGAATGACGTGTATCCCACCGGACACCCTCACTTCTTTAGATCAGATTAAAATGCCTGAGTCAAAAAAGGATTTACAACATGCTTTAGGACTACTGGTGTTCTGGAGAAAACATATTCCGGACTTCTCCATTATTGCTAGACCTCTTTATGATTTGCTGAGGAAAGGGGTCAAATGGGAATGGACCCCATCTCAGGAAGAAGCTATGCAATTGTTAATTTCTGAAGCAACGGCTCACCAGGCTCTCGGTCCTATCCACCCTACAGACCCTTTTCAGGTGGAATGGGGATTTGCCATATCAGGATTATCAGTACACATATGGCAACGGGGCCCTGAGGGTCCAACTCGGCCTGTAGGATTTTATTCTCGCAACTTTAAAGATGCCGAGAGGAGATACACTGCTTGGGAGAAAGGGTTGTTTGTGGTTAGCCTGGCTCTCATAGAAGTAGAGAAAATTGCATGCCAACAACCAATTGTACTGAGAGGCCCGTTTAAAGTGATAAAGGCAGTTACCAGTGGGACCCCTCCCCCTGACGGGGTGGCCCAGAAAGCCTCAGTACGAAAATGGTATGCCCAGATTGAACACTACTGTAACATTTTCTCAGTGACTGAAGGAGCTTTAAAACACCTGGCTATACAAGAAACAGAAAGCTCGGATGGCAGCCAAGATAATCCTGCCTCTGTCATCCAAGCAGCTCCTCCTTTCTCCCCTGACCAAGCAGTGAGTGCCTGGTTTACCGATGCTTCTGCAAAGAGAGAAGGGAAAGTATGGAAATATCGAGCAGTAGCACTCCATACCTCCTCTGATGAACAAATTATTACAGAGGGAGTGGGCAGCGCCCAAGTAGGAGAGTTAATTGCAGTGTGGAGTGTTTTCCAGCGTGAAGCTCAAGCCACTTCTCCTGTCCACATTTATACTGATTCCTATGCTGTGTTTAAGGGTTGTACTGAATGGCTGCCTTTTTGGGAGCAAAATGAATGGGAGGTTAACAGAATCCCAGTGTGGCAAAAGGAAAAATGGCAAGATATCTTAAACATTGCTAAACAGGGGAACTTTGCCGTGGGATGGGTAGCTTCTCATCAGGCAGATGGGGGCTCAGCGGGTAAATGGAATAACAGAGCGGATGAGTTAGCAAGGCTAGCCCCTGTACAAAAGGACCAAGTCACGGAAGATTGGGAACACCTGCTAGAATGGTTGCATGTAAAGCGTAAACACACAGGAGCTAAGGATCTGTATCGTGAAGCCCTTGCTCGAGGCTGGCCTGTCACCAGAGCAACATGCGAAACTTGCATATCTGCCTGTGAGCAATGTCGCAGGCAACTGGAAAGACACCCTTTAGAAGATGATCCCCTGCATCTAAGAGAGGGTAAAGGTTTGTGGGATGCGTGGCAGGTAGATTATATTGGACCCTTTAAGAAATCAGGAGGGAAACATTTTGTGTTGGTGGGAGTGGAAATAACATCAGGACTAGTCCAAGCAGAAGCCTTTCACAGGGCTACTGGAGAAAGCACTGTGAAAGCATTGCGACAATGGTTTGGAACTTTTCCAAAACCACAAGAAATACAGTCTGATAACGGTTCCCACTTCACTGCCAGAATAGTACAGGATTGGGCACGAAGTGAAGGGATTAAATGGATTTTTCACACTCCTTATTACCCACAAGCTAATAGTGTTGTAGAAAGAACCAATGGTTTGCTAAAACGACTTTTGAAACCACAGGAAGGCAATTGGGATGCTCGCCTGTGGAAAGCTGTCAAAAGTGTAAATGACAGATGGGGGGTAAATGGATGCCCTAAAATCACTGCCTTCTGTCCAAAAGCCCCTACTTTAATCCCCTCTTTAAAAGGACCGAATGACTCTAAAAATCCAGCTCACTTCCCAGGACAACCTGTTTTGGTGGAGCTTCCCACTGTGGGAACAGTACCATTGGTCCTAAAAACCCCACTAAATGCATATGCGTGGATAGCCTCTGATGCCCTGGGAAAGGAACATCGGATAAATACCCGTTGGATAGTTCCATCATTTTAACTGTGCCTCAAGGAGGCAAGCTCTGTTATTTTATCTTGCAGAAGAACTCCGAGGGACAACAGAGAGTGGGAAAAGCTGCACATGGATGATAATTTGGAAGCATAAATTCTAAAAATGACCAATTTTTTAATTGGACTTGTGATTGGGCTTACAATATTTTTCTGCATCTTACCACTAACCTGTAATCAAAAGAACACCGAATGGCCATGGTCTCACGCCTACCTTAGGTTTACAGGAAGCATGGGACCACCTTTTAAACGGTTGGACTTAAACTTGGCCACTGTGGTTAAGCATGAAATGGAAATGTACTCAGAGCATGAGTGGGGCTGGGACAGAGACAGCAGGGCTCCCCTCTTGATGGGAACAATTGGAGAAAAAATTCAAATAGGTTGCCGAATGGTCAATGGATCTATCCATGAAAAAGCAACCCAAATTATTGTAAGAAGAACTAATGAATCTGTACTCACAAAGAGTCTCTGTGTCCTTGAAAAGGAAAAATTGGAATGCTGGAGTAATTTTACACTAACCCAACCTGTCTTTGTAATCTGTCTCTGGAACATCCAGAAAGGTGACGTGGCACTCACATTCAAATTTAAAATGGCCATTATTGAGCCAACAACAACAACTACTCCCAGCCCCAACATGACAACAAACACAGCACCACTTACCACTGAACCAGTTATTGTACTGAACCCGAAAATCTTTGGGATTGGACCATATGTAATCAGAAATATGGGCCAGCAACAGATGTTATTCAATCCATCATGGTCCCTCAAACAAGTTGAATTGTCAATGCAAAATAATGCTTCAGAAATTCAGCCAGCTTGCTCACCTTTCCTAAAAACCTCTTATGAGGGATGGACAACCTGGCTGCAAAAACGGACCCCTTCCGAAAAACGAATAAAGAGAGACCTAACTGGTGTTCTGGGAACAGGATTGGGAGTTCTAAATAGTATTGATTCAGAGGTATTGATGAACAAATTGGCTACCACAACTAGTGACCTGACTAAATTGCAACGTCCTTTACGATCTTCCCTATTGGCTTTGGGAACTAATCAATGGATGTTATCGAATATATAACCAAAATGGGAGAAGGTGAATGAAAAAGACCGTGAATTGGTTATAGATGCACTCAGTGTGGTCCAAAACAACCTCTCCCTGGCTCTCAGTTGTATCCAAGCTCAACTGTGGATGCAATCAGTAGCCGCATCAATTATAAGAGAAGGTGAAGAAGGCACTTTCCCCACTGAAATTCGGAAAATAGTTTGGGACAGTGCCACTGACTTTGAAAGGAAATTCCAGTCCTGGTGGTATCTGGTTAATTTTACCTATAACCCCATCAACAGCGTGGCCACAGCTTTTGTGTTAACCATACACAATGCTTCGGTAGATACAATATACCCAATCATTGCGCTAGGACTGAACCACAACGGAACTGTACTCTATCCTCTAGAGCATAGAGTATGGGCCCGGAAAAACGGGGATAAATGGCAAAGTATTGATGTTGATGCATGTATTGTGCGGGAACAAGGATTCATTTGTGAAAGCAATACCATCAGAGCCCAAGACATTTGTCTTGACACTGAACATTTGCCATTTCGAGATTCGTCCTGACAAAAACCCTGAGACAATACTTGTATATATTGGCAAAGGTTGTGCATGCTTACGGACTGTTTGCAATTCCATAGCTGTAAGTGATGTAGTTGTAGATACTAGGAACCACTCACATTTTTGTGTTTGTAATTTTACTAAAATCACTGGATGTGACTTTTCTTACTTAGCACCGGTGACCTCTCACAAACTCTTGCAATCTAATTACACACTGATTCATGAACTGCTACCTGAACCAATTGGAATGAATCTCACTTTGGTAAAAAAAAAATATTACAACACCAGGATTTGATCAAGATCCTGGGAGAGATCAGGGAAAATGGACAAAAAACCTTAGTAACAGTTCATCATGATGTGGATGAAATACACCGTGTTTTGGAAAGGGTAGAAAAAGATTCAGAACATAGATGGTGGGACACAGTTTTTGGGTGGCCACCTACTGCAACAGGCATCTTGAACAAATTGTGTCACCCCATTATTGTTCTCTTAATACTGGTCTTAATAAGTTTTGTTTTATCAGCAATACTGTATGTCAAAATTTGGAAAATGATGAATCAGTTGACACATTTGACTTCTGTACTTAATGCACACAGTCTGCTAAATGTTCCAACCTACATAGATATTCCAAAATCTGCTAGTGCAAGGCAGATTGCCTAGAGAAAAATGATATAGAATTAGAAGATTTTTAGTGTATGTTAGAAAAACACCTTAACTTTTTGCAAATTGTACAGTAATTATGCTGCTGTTACTTTTCTCTTTCTCTCTTCTTTCCTGTCTCCCTTTGAGGGTTATGCTACCACCATGCGGTCCTGACGACAATGTTGAGCCACGGGGTGGTGTAAGGGTCGGTCAGAAAATCAGTATTGTCTCAACCTTGTCATCGAGGACTTCCAGGTGGACTATGGACTTGATCTGGCCTAAAAGTCAGGCTCACAACTTGACATGAGTTGCTGTGAGCAGCCTGCCTGAGATGCAGTTGTTTTTTTTTTCCTCCCGGGAACAGAACGGAACTGTTATGGACAAGGCCGACTCTGGCCTAACAACAAAATGTACAACATCCTTGAAACGGCGGACAGAGTGCCACGGAGGTGCCACGGCTCATCCCTGTTGTCAAAACTGGCAGAGATAACCGTGCAGCTGCTATCGAGGAGGATGAATCACAACTGCTGTCTCAAAAACAACGGTGAGAAAGTGCCCTTTAATGGAACTTTGCTCATTATAATGTA
Source organism: Chlamydotis macqueenii (assembly GCF_036417535.1). Classification (NCBI taxonomy): domain Eukaryota; kingdom Metazoa; phylum Chordata; class Aves; order Otidiformes; family Otididae; genus Chlamydotis; species Chlamydotis macqueenii. Next base: position 43,333,012 of record NC_141592.1, read on the forward strand.
CAAAAACCACACTTCTATCCTAAGGGCCGAGAGCAGGCGGAGATCCCCAAAGTAAGGAGGAGCAAGGTTTGCCACTTGGCATAAAAGGTCGACCCCTAACAACGAGACCCCCGAAGAGCTCTCCCCACCAAGGATCGACATCGACATCGATCGTGAGGACCAGCGGGACGCTGCCTGGACCTGGGACCATAGGGGCGCCTTGGACCCGCGGTGGTAGCTATTATCTTCTTTTTTCCCTTCCCTATCTTTACTTTTCCTTTTCACTCCCTTTCACCTATCGCGCGCCGCCTTACGGGCAAAATAATAAAGTTTGTGCTGTTTGATTGAAACCAACCCCTTTGGCGTGTTCGCCGTAATTTTGCACTTCAAGATCGCATTAAAAGAACCATCACGAGTCCCGAGTGGGCCGTGACAGGCAGGTACCCTAGAAAACTTCTCACCTCCTGTGGTTTGGAATTTTAGTCCTGAACAACTACAGTACCCTGATGAAGTGACAGAATATTTGAAGGGAAAATGCTGTGGCTGTTCCGAAGAGGCACAACTTACTGCACTGTGCTGGGCCCTGGCCAGTATCTACCAAACTGCTCAATGTTACACAGCCCCCTCAAGGGAAAGAGAGGGCAAACAGACCAATAGGCACTGTGGCTACTTCAACCTTGGCAACAGGCACTGCAACTCATGCTGGTATCAGTTGCCCCTGTACACAAGAAGAAAACTTGGAAGTGGAAGTCAGCTCGCTTAATAAGGGACGGAGGAACTTTTCCAAGGAGGGAGCAGGAGGAAGCAGCATACTGCCCTGTCAGCGAGGAGGCAGACTATTCTGAAGCAGGGCCATCACGAAGACAGGAGGAGGAAGAGGAAGAATTTCCCAATTCCCCCCCAGGAAGAACTCGGCAGGAGGGCCCCTCCTCTTCCTCAGAGGAAGAACTCATAAATGAGACAGTAACCACCTGATCTCTGTCCCTGAGTGAGACATGCGAAGAAATTCGCTGTGAGACATGCAAAAAGATTTCAGCCGTTGTCTGGGTGAGCACATTGTCAGCTGGCTGCTGCGGTGCTGGGATAATGGGGCCAGTAGCCTGGAATTAGAGGGCAGAGAAGCCAGGCAGCTGGGATCCCTTTCTAGAGAAGGGGGCATTGACAAAGCAATGGGAAAAGGGACACCAGCCCTCAGCCTCTGGAGGCAACTCCTGTCAGGTGTGAAGGAAAGGTGTCCTTTCAAGGAGGATGTAATATGTCACCCAGGCAAGTGGGCCACCATGGAGAGGGGCATCCAGTACTCGAGGGAGTTAGTTGTGCTGGAGGTCATAGATGATGATCTGGACAATGAGCAGTTATCTCAGCATCCAGATGGAGTCAAGTGCACACGACAAATGTGGCGGAAGTTTGTTTGAAGCGCACCATCGTCAGATGCCAACTCATTGTCAGAAATGACCTGGAAAGACGGAGAGGAACAAACAGTGGATGAACTGGCTGGCCAACTCTGACAGTATGAAGAAAGTCTGTCATCCTCCCTACAGGCCTGCGTCTCGGCTGTGGAGAAACTGTCCCAGGAGTTCCAGCAATTCAAAGAGGATATGTCCCATTCCCCACCAGTATGGGCCAATATTTCAGCCATTAGGAGTAAACGTTTCCCTGCTCAAGAGAGACGGTACATGCAACGAGGTGACCTGTGGTTTACCTTGCATGACCAAGGAGAGGACATGAGGAAGTGGGATGGAAAGCCTACCTCGGCCCTAGAGGCACACGTATGTGAGTTGCAAGGTAAAACAATTGCAAATGGAGGTTCTCCCAGGAAAATTGCTGCTCCAGTCTCCAATGGACAGTTCCCCAGACAGGGTAAAGGGTTGGCCTTACTTCTGATCCTCTCGAAGGGACTTTTGATTTATATTCACAAGAAGTGAGAAGCAAATACTATGGACAGGACTAGAGGGGCCCTGCCTCCAGCCAGGCAGAGGAGAGGGACAACAGTTGACTGGACTGTGTGGATACGATGGCCTGGCACGTCAGACCCACGAGAGTAGAAGGCTCTAGCAGACACTGGTGCACAGTGTATCTACCCTAATGCCATCAAGCTATAGAGGGGTGTTGTGGTTTTGTTTAGTGAGAGGGGGCCTAAGGTGGTAGCTTCTGTAGGAAGAAGTTGCTCCCCTTTGTCCAGTGGACTCGGACGGGCCTAGGGCGGACCCGCTGCTGGCCAGGGCCGAGCCGATTGGTAGCAGAATGTTCCCTGATAACGCCTCTGCAATAACGTATTTAAGAAGGGGAAAACAAAACAAAACAAAACAAAACAAACAAAAAAAACAACAGAGAGAAAAGAGAAGATGTGAAGAAGCTGAACGGGGGCAGAGAGGGGGAGGCACAGGCCTCGTGGGCCTTGCAGGCCCCACCCTTTGGCCTCTTGCCAGCAGGCCAACTGGGCCCGACTCGGCCCGACCTGGCTGCAAGAAGTGGAGAGGAGATGAGATGGATGTGAAGAGATTCTGAGAGGCGTCTGCCAGCCTGTTGTGAAGAACTTTTCTTGTGAGAGGAACGGCTGCAGATGCCAAGGGCAGTTCAGAAGGAGGGGGAGGAGTAATGCTGCTCCTGGCCAAGATTCCCCTGCAGCCTGTGGTGATGACCATGGTGGTCACAGGTTGTCCCCCTGCAGCCCATGGAGGCCCACGGAGGAGCAGAGATCCACCTGCAGCCCGTGAAGGACCCCACACCGGGGGAGGTGGATGCCTGAAGGCGGCTGTGGCCTGTGGAGGGCCCACTGGGGCAGCCGTTCTGGAGGGACTGCACCCCGTGGAAGAGATGACCCACGCCAGAGCAGTTCCACAAAGGACTGTGGCATAGGGGTGGGACCCCACAACGGAGCAGGGGAGGAATGTGAGGAGTTCTTCCCCTGACTATGAAGCAGTGGTGTAAAACAACATGTGATGGACTGACCATAACCCCCATTCCCTCTTCCCCCCCGTGTCACTGGGGGGGGGAAGGCAGAGATAATGTTAAGCCCGGGAAGAGGGAGGGGAGGTTATCTTGTTCTCTGTCTCATTATCCTGCTAGTTTTAGTAATAAATGAATAGTTTTCCCCAAGTTGAGTCTGTTTTGCCTGAAATGGTGACTTTAAGGATTTTCTCCCTGTCATTTTCTCCAACCTCGAGCCGTTTTTCTTATATTATCTCTCCCTATTCTCTCGGAGGGTGGGGGGAGTGAGAGAGAGACTGTGTAGTCTGGTCCCAATCGGGGCTGAACTACGACAGATGTGTACCTCAAGGAGATCTGATTTGAGGTGAAAATAGCAAATTGAACTGTATGGTGTTAACTACTATATAGTACTGTATGCCATTACTTCTCTAGCTGTTATATGTCATATCAAAAGTATTATAGTAAGAATCACCTAGATCAACAAAGAATGAACTTTGATAAAACCGAGCAAAATGCAGCAGTGACAGAACCAGGACTGGCTTTAGCAACTGTCGCCCAGCAACTCAGTATCGACATCCTCAACCTGCAGAACATGAACTTAAACCAGTCGCACCAGATACACCAACTGAGCAAACACTGTGTCATATGTCCTGTCCTGTGAGACTGTCCGGACAGATGGAGCCCAAAGTCATGGACTAAATGAACTCACCAGACATTTTGGAGGGATGGCCCATAGACTGAGGGAATTGTATCTGTGTGTATGTGTGTATATATATATATATGTATATCAAAGACAGAAAAAAAAGGTGATGTTTAATTGGAAGGTGTAGGATCTGGGTATGATGTAGATGGTATGGAATAAGGGGTGGATACTGTCCTGGTTCTGGCTAGGACAGAGTTAATTTTCACCTGAGCTGGGAGAGGAGCTGGAGCTGGTGGCCCCTGTGGCTGGGGAACACAGCTGGGACGGTTTCCTAATTAGCCAACAGCTGGGAGAGTTTCCCCAAATTGGCCCAAGGGCTGTTCCATCCCATGGGCCATCATGCTCAGGGTATAAGTGGGGATGGGGCAGTGGAGGTTTTTAGCTACTCATGAGGGAGCTGGTTGCCAGGATCCACTGTCAACTATTGTACTGTGAATCACATGTTTAGTGTATTGTTATTGTTACTCCTCTCTGTTTTCTCTTCCTTTGCTGTTCTGTTAAACTGGTTTTATCCCAACCTACAAGTTTTGCTTTTTTTATTCTGTTTTTCCTCCCCATCCCACTAGGGGGGAGGGGGGAAGTGAGCAGCTGTGTGCTATTTTAGCTGGTGAGTGGGGTTAAGCCATGACACTTGGTGTGACTCAAAGAGGAAACTAAAACATCTTCCTTCCCCCAACCCCCTTCTTCCTCCACTCACTTTCACTCCTTCATTCCCAACTTATCATAGAATAGTTTGGGTTGGAAGGGACCTTCAAAGGCCATCTAGTCCAACCCCCCTGCAAGGAGCAGGGACATCTCCAACCAGATCAGGTTGCTCAGAGAGGGGTAGGTGAGAATGTGGAATTGGGAGTTGCAGTCAGTTCATAACAGCTCATCTGCTGCTCCTTCATTCTTTCATTTTTCCCTGCTTCAATATGGGGTCTCTCCCACAGGATCATCCTTCAAGAACTGCTCCAGCATGGGTCCTCTCCATGGGGTACAGTCCTTCAGGAATGGATTGCTTCAACGTGGGTCCCCCAGAGGCTGCACTTCCCGACAGAAAACCCATTCCTACATGGGCTCCTTTCCACAGGCTGTAGTTCCTGCCAGGAGCCTGCTCCAGCATGTGTTCTCTACAGGCTACAGCTTCCTTCAGGGCACATCCACCCACTCTGGCATAGGGCCCTCCAAGGGCTGCAGAGTGGATATCTGTTCTGGAGTGGTCTTCTCCACAGGCTGCAGGGGAATCTTTGCTTTGATGCCTGGAGCACCTCCTCTCCCTCCTTCTTCACTGACCTTGGTGTCTGCAGAGCTGTTTTGCTTTAATTTTTCCCCCTCATTCCTCTCTCTCTCTCACACACATGCTCTGCTGCACAGCATTTTACCCTTTCTTAAATGTTATCACAGAGATGCTACCAGCTTCACTGATTGGCTCATGTTTGGCCAGTGGCAGGTCCATTTTGGGGCCAGTTAGAACTGGCTTTGTCCAGCACAGGAGGAACCCCGGTCTCTTCTGACAGAGGCCACCCCTGCAGTCTCCTCACTACCAAAGCCTTGCTGCATAAACCCAATACAACTCCCTCTGTACGTACACACCTCTCCCCCCCATTTGTATTACTTACTTCTACCAAAAAGAAACCAATAGTTGAAAATACTTCTGTAATTATTTGTTTTAACTCCCACTTAGATTTCTTGAAAGTGGGAACTTAGAATAGTGGTTTTCAATTTCTCTTTTTAATCTTCTGTGGAAGGTATGAGTTTATACAGCAAATTTAAGCCCACTGACAAACAATTGGCTTTACTTAACTATCTTTTGTGGTCCACAGACTATTAAATGAACAAAGCAAATAAAATCAACAGAAATTAGTCTTGTGTTAACATCAGCTTTCAAGAACATAAACAATGGTAAGGGACCTTGGTGCAAGAAGCTGCTTACTGGAAAAAGGAAGTACACAATGCACCCTAGCCAGCTACTTTCCCAATAAGCTTTACTGAGCACACCTTTTTTTACCTACAGAGAAGTAAGGTCTGCTCAAGTGCTCCATGTCTTGTTCTACAGGAAACATAGGAAGAACGAAGAGATGGGAAATCAGATTGCTATTCAATTAGCACCAATACTTAACTTCTGCGTTCCCTGTTCTACCTGGAGCTTGTGTTGCAGAGTTCAGCTATAACTGCCCTTCCTTGCTCATTAAGCTTTCTTAATGCTAGCTAACTAATATGTATTTACTCCTATTCAAGTTTGCAACAGAATGCTTTCAAGAATACTACACAAAAATGCTTTTCTTAAATTTAAGAGTTAGTTCCTCAGAGCATTGCTATAAAGTTTTTATGCTTATACTTACTTGCTATCCAGATAATGTTTATCTGTGATATTTCACCTAGAACCACTGAAAACATTCCAGAACAGTGATTTCAAGTAAATAAAAAACTGAGGAGTAGACTCCACTGTAATTATCACACAGAAATTCTAACATCAAGCAGCAAGATTAGATTATAGTGTTTATGTCAGTCTACAACCTTCACCATGCTTGGCACTAGCACAGATTTATAGCTTCAGAGGTTGCTAACATGGCCAAGGAAAGTACAAACAGTGCAACAAGTTATTAAACTATGAAAATATAAGGGATCCGCTTCTACTTGTGGACAAACAGAACTTCAGGCTCAGCACCTGCAGCAATGGAAAGATTTCTGGTCATCTACTAGCCAGATGAAGAAACAGTGGAAAGGAACACAGGAGCATGGCAAATTGGCCGTTTTTTCCCCATATGCTTCAAAAATGCTTCTTCACAGTCAGTTACAGGGAATAGAAGACAGCTACAATTCCTTACCACAGTGTAAGTATTCCCTGACCTGATCCTCTTCCACCAATGGTACATCTTCCTTGCTCCAGACTTTCCCCTCTGGTTTCTGGGAGCTGGGATTCCTGAAGACTGGTCTTGCTAATAAAGACTGAGGTGAAGGTGACATTCAGTACCTCAGCTTTTTCCATGTCCTGTTTTACCCCTTCAGCAGCATGCTCACATTTTGCCTAGCCTTCCTTTTGTCACCTGTATACTTATAGAGGCCCTTCTTGTTGCCTTTTACAACCTTTACCAGATTCAATTCCAAGTGGGCTTTGGCTTTCCTAGCTGCATCTCTGCATGCTTGGAGAGTGTCCCTGTGTTCCTCCCAGGTTACCAGTCCCTGCTTCCTTCTTCTGTATACCTCCTTTTTGTGTTTGAGTTTTGCCATGAGCTCTTTGTTTATCCATGCAGGCCTACTGGCATTTCTGCCTGACTTCCTGCTCGTTGGGATGGACTGCTCTTGATCTATTCCTTCCTAGATTCGTCTTACTACTTTTTTTTCCCCCCTTGTCTTTTGAATCTTATGTAGGGTAATTTTTAATTAAATACGGTCAGTATTACAGCTGAAGCACACTAGCAGCAGGAAAGAGGCTCATTTCTGTGAGGAGAGCTAAATAAGGAAGTGGACCCGACCAGATGCAGGGGACAGATATAGCAACAGAGCATGGCAACAGCAAAGGACAGCACGAGCAGTAATATCTGGGCATGCAGAATATAAGAAGCCTAGTCCAAAAGGCTTTTAACACAGCAGTGACACCATGCATTGGAGTAAGGGGCTAGATTAAGAATACACTGGAATTTAGGACAATATGGGAAAACAAAGTTAAGAGGAAAGAGAGTGCAAGCTCTGAGACAGGCCAGAAACTCTAGAAATCAGGTATAACTACTGGAGAAAGGCAGTTCTGAAGTGTGAGTATGCCCAAGTTTTCTATAATCAGACCTCTAATTTGTAGGCAAAAAAACCCCAACAACCCACATAAGCAGGACACTGCATCCCGTCAGCTGCTGGAAATATGACACCCCTACCATCATTCATAAAATTACTTTTAGAAGCACACATGCAAGCACACCACTGAAATTTTAAATTCCACCATCCATTGCATTGTATTGGGACTATTTGTACAGGAATAACTGAAATCACAATCTCAATGGTTCAGCCTTCCCAACATCATCCTTCAGCATTCAGGCTACTGGTTAGCTGTCCTATCCAGTCCACTTGTTCTCCACCCTCCTGTATACAGTTTATACCTATCAGGTATCAATAAACTGTACAAATAGTGGTGTAACAGTATGGTATGCATTTATGCAATATGGAGCTATATTCCACTTCATTTTTTCTTTTTGCATTAATTAGTTACTTAATGGTAACTAATGGTAACATGGTTGGACTTGATGATCTTAGAGGTCTTTTCCAACTGTAATGATTCTATGATTAAGTTCTTCTATGTTTTATTTTATAAGGCTTACAAGAGAAATATCCTTATGAGTATGAAAAACAAAATAAGATTACTTTCTGGTCTTTTAAAATGTATTTTTTACAAACATCACTGGTTACCTACAGCTGAGAACAACTGCTGTTTACATTGCACCACAATGCACTGCAGCATCTTAAGAACACTGATAAAAAAATACCTCCTTTTCGGCCAATTCGACTATCCATAAACTTCTCTATAGTTTCAAATTCATCTTCTTCAGGCTGCGGGACATCTTCTCCGCAAACTTCCAACAAGTCATCAGAATCTGTCTTGGTTTCTTCAGCTTCTTTGTAACTAACATTGACTGTTGCCTGGCGACGAGATCCTCTCTTGTCATAGTCATCATCATCCGATGAATCAAGCTGTCTCTTTTTCTGTCCTGCAATCTTTTTGCCACTTTTTGGCTCAATTCTTGAAGACAATAAGATACAACACAACAATAAGGTTTCAACATGGACAACTACAAGCCTTCTGTATTAGTTTCTGAATACATATATTTCATGACTTCATGACACCACTTTCAGTTAGAACAGACAGGAAAGAAGTATTCAACACAAACCACCAGTATGATCATCTTTTGTAGTGTAAAAAAAGTCTTCAAGTTCTGTAATAAATATTAATGTTTTAATTTGCCTGTATATTAGTACAATACTTGATTACGAATTAGAAATAGTACCAGAGTATCTAAAATGCCAGACTTCTTACCTGCTTGGAGGTTTCCGGCTTCTGACCTGGTTTTTTGGCTCATAGTCAGATTCACTGTCTTCACAACTGCTTTTCTCTCTATCTTCCTCTGATTCAGAACCAGTTCTTGATACTGATCCTGACCCAGACATTTGCCAGTCTTCACTGTATATATTGAGAGACAAAAGAGTAATTCACATTAGTTTTTTGGAGTTTTTGTTTGTTTTGTTTTTAAATCAGGTATTCACTACAGATTTGTTGCTTTAATGTCAACATTCTTCACAGAAATAAAAATGTTATAATAGTAATTTCAGCTGGAAGGACAGAAACTTATCGTGAATGGATAACAGGTAAAAATGCCCAATGGCTTCAAAAGGAATTGAAAGTTTTCTGTTATCAAAAAGTAGATGTAAAAATCAAATCAAACAAAAATCTGGATTTCTGTACAAATTACAGCTTTAATAATTGAGTTAATTTGACATCAGTAAACCTGAAGTCCTTAAGACTTTAGCTGTAAAGATACATATTTACTGGAACTTACCTTGCTCAAGTAATAAAACCCCATACCATTATATTTTGCAGAATCCATAATTCTCTAATAGCTATGTTCCCTGTGCCTCATGAATAATTAGCAACTTCAGCACAGGAATAAAAAATAATGTAGAATCAGATTGGAGAAACACACAGAAAGACTTGAACTATGGCAATCTGAGAGGCACTGGCTCCCAAAAGCCCCCACTGAACTTCCAAATCAGTGCTTCATACCCATGCAAGATACTATGAGTAAGCCACTTGTGACTCCCAGTGGCAGTATCTCTGTGCTCCTGCTTAGCTGAGATCTTCTACTTTGCAACAGGAAAGATGTACCCACTGATCAACAGTATCTTACCCCAGACTCTGTTTGTACAGAGAAATTTAATCTTAATAGCTTGAGGGGGGGAGAAAAGTCTGGCATGCATTCTTGAAAGGTTGCTAAATCTTTATACTACCATCTATTATCAGGTTTAGGGGTCTTTGGCCAAGATGCTCAAACAGTACTAATGGCCTTCAAAGGTGGAATATTACTCAAAGACCTTTTCATTAAATTTCAGATCAGGAAGCTTAAGAATCAGTGCTTTGACACTTCTTTCACTTAAATATGCATTGGTCCTAGAAGTTACGTTTTCATTGTGGTCAATACATCTGTGTGTCTTGGAAATACTATAGAATCATCTGTCTCCTTAAAAGATTTTTTTTCTGCAAGCAGTAAATTAAAAAACACCCAAACAACACCCCCTCCAAAATAAAAACAAAAAAATCCCACCCCAAACCAACCAACTCCCCCACCCTATGTAAATCCACAACCTGTATTTATTTGGAGATATAGACAACATATAAAACACCATACTCTAGGGCTTGGATCCTGTACTAAGTTATATACAGAAAAATCTGATCTGCATGTCAGAAAACAACTGCAAACATACTTATTCAAAACAGGTATAAATCAAAACTGAAGCACTGGATATATTATGTTATTTGGTTACTTGTTTCTAAACTTAAATATCTTTCCTGTAACAGATTATGTTATTAGGTGTAATCACATTCTTAAGTAACAGAAGACTGTGAATAACAATTCATCACTAGAGAAGTACTATTTTGCATAGCAAGCTTTTTTGCAACCCCTCCCCTTCTTGAAGATATTATATTTGCAACCCTGAATATTGAGATTATTCAATTAACTGGAGAAGAGGAATGAGAGAATGAGTGAATTTCTAGACATCATTCATAAAAAAACCCCACAAAACAGCACAAATCAGAAAACCCAAAACAAAACACAAACAAAAACACCTCCCCCTCCCCACACAGGTCACTACCAATGAGAAGGTATAACCTTTTTCACAAGCTTTTTGATCTACAGCTTAAAACCAGCTCAATTTCAATTTGGCTTTATTAACTAGCCAAGACAGTTTATTACTGTCAAACCTGTAATAATTTTGGGGGGTTTTGCCTCTAAAGTGTTTAAAAATTTGGCATGAACTACGGGATTCCAACTTAAATTTTATCTGAGACAACCTACTTAAGTAGTTTCCTATTTCTTCAATAATTTTCAGGGAGGACCTTCAGCTCCAAAATATGTCACAAATAAGACTACTTCAAAAATAAAAAGTGCTGATGAATGTTTTTCAATACACTGTAGGTAATACAGTCTCTTTTGCTCAGAAATGAATAGTGGCATATATGTTCCTTTGAGAGTATTTATGTTAAAATATTCCAAAATCATGCTCAAAATTGGGAAGCACAAGATTATGTATTGCAAGTGCAGAGAAGTGAAGCCTGGGTAATTATAAGCATTATGTCGCTATAACAAAAAATTATATTATTTATGAAAAACATCTTACTCTCTATGTTTTTTCTTATTAGTTTCACTGGAAGAGTCATCTGCAGCATCTTCACTGTTCGATGAATCCTGCAGATGAAGAAAAGTATATATGATTCATTACCACAAAAAGAATGAAGTATTTTTACTATTAAAAAGATAATTCAGCTCTCACTTTCAAACTGAAATTATATTCTTCATCTCTTATCCTCTTCATCCCCCTCAGTGAACCCACTCATACTGAACAAGATCAGGATTGCTATTAATTTCGTATTTCTCCATCTATGAATATACCATGTCAGCAAAACTCTAGAAAACACTACAAAAAACCTGTCTTAAAATATAATAATTGTGCCTACATAGTCATAGTTTAGACTGCTACAAGTTAATAATTCAAGATGAAGGTTCTATCAAAAGCCTAATAAAATCTCCTGCCTTTTGAGAGCTCTCTCTCACCTTTCATATCCTCTCACATTCAAACACCACTAAGAAAATTTTGAGAATAGCATGTATGTTTTTTCTCTCTCTACTCCTAAAAAAAAATATTATAAATAAATCGATGAATCTTCTTAAAATTATTTTCCTAAAACCAATCTCATAGAGATTAAATTTAGATAATTTTTATCCTGAAAAAGAGTCTTCAGGAAAAGAGTACTTAGCAACAGCTATGAATTAATATTTTCATCATATATGACTAACTCCTTTGTTTAAATGATGAGCAGCTAAATCTGACTAAAAAAGACACTCAGAGTAATGATTAAAGACTCGTGATCACAATTCTTACTTTTTTTTTTTATATAATGAAGGAAATATGAAAGTCTGCTTATAAATAAATTCTAATTCACAGTCGCTAGTGTCCTTAAAAGATATTCCTACTGCACAAAATCAACTTTTGTTTAGCCTGTGGTTTAGTTTTTGAAAATCTCTAAAATTGAAGTATGGTTCTCAAAATACAAGAATTCTTTTATAACTGTTACAAGAGTTGCAAAAATCTAGCTTTCTGCTCCATATAGTGTTTTTGAAAACTGTAGCAGCTACCTTTATATAAACAATAGTGGAAAAGTCTTTTAGTATTTTTATCTATCTTCATGGAACTCAGAAGGCAGAAATACAGTGAAAGTTAATACTACGTGACTTGAACATTTTGTCCATACATCACAGAATATCTAGCTAAAAATATCAATCTAAACTGCTATAATTTTGGCACAACTCACCTGAAAACATGCAACTAAATATTTTTTTGCTCCCCTATGTTTCCTTATAAACATGTCAGTTATTTGAACATTACGTTTATAGACTAAAAACAGTCTTTTTAATCACACACACTTAAGATAACAGAACTTGGCTCTACATAATTTTATTCTAACATATGGGGTAATGAGATATGTATGTATGTATGTTTACATTTTATTTACTAACTTATATGTTATTCACCTCTTCTGAACCACTGTCTGATGAGGCTGCCTTCTGCTGTTGTTGCTTCTTGAGCACTGCTGATCTCTGCACAGCAAGTATACTTGGACTGGACTTCCAAAACTGAATTGGAATTCAGATACAAGAGTCATTTAAACCTATTGAAACTTTAAAGTTTACCACATACTTACATTTCTTAGGATAAGTAGCATCACTATTAAGGTAGATCTTAATTTTATTAATAATAAAAGCCTCGCTATAAAATACTGCATGCATTAATAATATTGGATAGCATTTTAAAGTAGTGAGACTTCTGCAGAAAGGAACATTATATGAGAATTGCCGGCACAATTTTTACAGTAAGTATAAAAATAGTTGTGCAGGCCTCTGTATTGTTAAGATAATTTTTATTTAAAGTAAATTTTTAAACTGATCTAGATAAGTCTTCATATGGAAATACTGAAGTACATAGAATCATAGAACAACAGAATGTCTCGAGTTGGCAGGGACCCATAAGGATGATTAAGCCCAACTCCCTGCTCCTCGCAGCACTACCTAACACTAAACCATATGACTAAGAGCGTCGTCCCGATGCTCCTTAAACTCTGACAGGCTTGGTGCTGTGACCACTTCCCCGGGGAGCCTGTTCCAGTGACTGACCACCCTCTCAGTGAAGAACCTTTCCTGAAGTCCAATCTGAACTTCCCCTGAGGCAGCTTCATTCCATTTCCTCGTGTCCTGTCGCTGGTCACCAGAGAGAGGAGATCAGCACCTCCCCCTCCACTGCCCTCCTTGAGGAAGTTGTAGACTGCAATGAGGTCACCCCTCAGCCTTCTCTTCTCCAAGCTGAACAAGCCAAGTGACCTCAGCCACTCCTCCTAAGTCTTGCCCTCGAGACCTTTCACCATCTTGGTTGCTCTCCTCTGGACACATTCTATATAGTTTGATGTCCTTCTTATATTGAGGCGCCCAAAACTGCACACAGTACTCGAGGTGGGGCTGCACCAGTGCAGTGTAGAGTGGGACAATCATAGAATTTAATAGCCCAATGTTTGTTATGAGAGTTAAACATGTGCATTCACTAACCCAATCAAGTTAAAATTCTAAGTAAAAATCATGGGGTTTTTGTTTGTTTAAATTAAAACTGCTCTTATAACTACTCTGCATAGAGTGTTTTTTCCCCCCAACAAAGGGTTAATGTATATGTTTTGTTTTACCTCGGATCCATCAACTTTTGGTGGTGGTTTAGCTTGAACTTGTTTCTTCTCTCTAGATGTGTCAGACTCTGTTTCTGATTGACTGCCTGACTCTGAACCAGACCCAGAGTCACTGCTACCTGATTGACTGCTACTTCCATCACTACTGCTTCCAGAGCTTGAACCAGATCCAGAAGCTGATGCTGACCCAGAATCATCATCTGACTGGCTGTAATTAGAAGTTAACAGGATATTACACAATGGATAATTAAACTTTTAAAGAAGTCACATTAAAAAAGACTTTAGCTTCACCTAGAAATTAATTGTTAGGTTAGACCAGACATATGGATAGCATACAAATTAATGCAATGGATTAAACAAATCAGGAATGAAAATACAGAGTTTAATCAGATACTTTTCACTAAACTTTAAAAGAAAAAAAAAAAGAAAGAAAGGAAAAATAAGAAAGAAGCAAGAAAGGAGAATATCAGTCATTAATGTAGAGGAGTCAAACAAGGGTATTTCTCACCCACTCAAACCCTTATGTAGCTCTATCAAACCCCACATATTTTTGTGTATACACACACACACACAATTGTTTTAAGTCTTTTTAGATCAGCAGCGTGTCCCCCCTCCAATTTTTTTTTAAGCATGCATTTCTTCAAAGCAAATAGAAACTCCATTTTGTTTCCCTAGTTTTACTTTTTTCATAAAAAACAATAGGGGAAAAAAAGTATCTTTAAGGAAATACTTGCAAACTACCAAACACTTGAAAAAAAGTGTTTATAAAAGTAACTGGAAAAACAAAAGTGTGTTGTCACACATAATATAAATCCATGCAGACCATCTTATACTGTTAAAATAACAGCAGTAAAATTCCTCACACAGGCAAACTGAATTTGTTAGTGACCTTAGCATATTCTTGAGCCACTGGATTATTCCACCTGTACATTCATTTCACACTAAATTTATCATATTTAAATAGAATAATATTTCAAGTTAAACATTTATTTCTTGACTATTCAAAAATATAGAAACATTTGGTTTTCTAAAACAATTTTACAAAGGAACAGAGTTAAAACTTTAACCAAATTCCTCATTAGGTTAAATACTACCATACTTTTAGAGATATCATGAGGGAAAACATTGGAATTGCAACATCACACAAACAAAATAATTTTAAATTATGTATGCTTGGGTTGCAAGCATTTAAAACGAAACAAACCCCCTCTAAAGATAATACCAAAATTCAAAACAATAAAAACGCAAAAGCTGATATCAAAGTCTAAGCCTATCACTGCCAGCACAGTTCATGTGATCATCTTCTGCACTAGAACACACTTACTTGACAACATTTAAAGCCACAAAACAGAACTATTAGTCTCCCTGTTGCTAACACCTATTAAATTGTACTAGTGAGAGGAAAAAAATGAAGCTATTCACAAACTGATTCCTGTAGGCAGCACCTCAACCAATCATCTGCATCTGTTGACTTTGAAAAAAAGAAACAAAGCATGAAAATGCTTCCTTATTTTGAAGTGGAGGATATGAAGAAACATGAATGCTGGGTTTACTTACATTTGCTGAGGAGAAAACTGAGGAGCAACAAGGCTGCTTCCAAACTTCCCATTCCTGTCATCAAGGGCCTACTTCAGGCATGATGCTATAACATTAACATATTAACCTGACTTGAAAAATAAAAGCAAGGCACCCACTGTAGAATATGATTAGAGTTTAAACTACTTACCAGAAATTAAGGGCAACATCCACCACGATTCACCAAAGATATTTTAAATACAATAATATTATTGTGCACAACTGTAACCTTACTTTTAGCGTTAGGTAAAATAGAGTGTTATAAAACAATAGCATTTCTCAGCATAGCACAGTGCCACAGGTAAATGTCACAGGGACTGTGGAAGATGGTACATGAAGAGAAGAAAATTCAGCAAGGAAAAACCTTGAGACACAAGTAAATACCTGCCAGACAAGTCCCCGTGACAAAATGCCACCAAAAATGCATTAAACCTACATTTAGATAAATAAGCAAAAATCACATCAGTAAGATTCATGGTTGATGGGAAATTTTAACAGTTTAATATTTTTCAACATAGAAAGTGGCAAGTTCAAAAACAAAAGGATTGTGAGACAGAAAGAAAAAGTCTAATAGATATTGCAAGTATTCGCTCAGGAGCTAGATGTAAAAAGAACTCTACTAATTCAAAATAATTTTCTTTATGAAGAGATTGTGATGGTTTAGCCCTGGTCACCACACAGTTTCTCACTCACCCTCCCCCTCCCCAGTGGGATGGAGGAGAGAATTGGGAAGGAAGGAAAACTCGTGGGTTGATATGAAGATAGTTTAATAAAATAGCAAAGGAAAACTACAATAATAACAGAATATAAAGATACTAAAATATACAAAATGAACAATGCAGGATTTCTCACCACCCAATGTCCCAATGACCGATACAGCCTGTCCCGAGCAGCGATCACGGAAACGAAACCCAGCAGCAAGCAAAGGAGCAAGAGAGCGAGATGCTTCCCCAGCCCACTCCCACTTATATACTGAGCATGACGTTTATGGCATGGAACACTCTCTTTGGCCAGTTTGGGTCAATTATTCTGTCTGTCTCTCTCCCAGCTTCCTGCATCTGCACATTAGTGAGACTTGGAAAGCCAGACAGGGTCCTCGGTCTCATTCACAACAACTGGTATCATCAGGGTGTTTGTCAACATTCTTTAAGGATTAAAGAATTAAAGGATAAAAGATTAAGAGTCTTATGCTCTACCGACTGAGCTAGCCAGGCTAGTGAGGGATGAAGAAGCCCCTTCTAGGACGGAGCAGGAGGAAGAAGAGGAAGGTTTATTTGCTTCATGCCCAGGAAGGACTCGGCCTGGCTGCACCAAAATAACTGTCGTAGTTCAGCCCCGATCGGGACCAGACTACGCAGTCTCTCTCTCACTCCCCCCACCCTCCGAGAGAATAGGAGGAGATGAGGAGATGATATAAGAAAAACGGCTCAAGGTTTGAGATAAGGACGGGGAGAAATCCTTAAAGTTACTGTCACGGGCAAAACAGACTTGACTTGGGGAAAACTATTCATTTATTTCTAAAATTAGCAGGAGAATGAGACAGGGAACAAGATAACCTCCCCCCACCCCTCCCTCTTCCCGGGCTTAACATTATCTCTACCACCTTCCCCTCCCGAGTGGCACGGGGGGGGGAAAAGGGAATGGGGGTTGCGGTCAGTTCATCACGCGTTGTTTTACGCCACTGTATCATCGTCGGGGGAAGAACTCCTCGCATTCCTCCTCTGCTCCAGCGTGGGGCCCCTCCCACGGGCCACAGTCCTTCGTGAAACTGCTCCGGCGTGGGTCATCTCTTCCACGGGGTGCAGTCCCTCTAGAACAGCTGTCCCAGCGGGCCCTCCACAGGCCACAGCCTCCTTCAGGCCTCCACCTGCTCCGGCGTGGGGTCCTCCACGGGCTGCAGGTGGATCTCTGCCCCTCCGTGGACCTCCATGGGCTGCAGGGGGACAACCTGCTCCACCATGGTCTTCACCACGAGTTGCAGAGGAATCTTGGCCAGGAGCCGCGTTACTCCTCCCCCTCCTTCTTCACTGACCTTGGCGTCTGCAGCCGTTCCTCACAACAGGCTGGCAGACGCCTCTCAGGATCCTTTTTACATCTTATTCACTTCTCATCTCCTCTCCACTTCTTGCAGCCAGGCCGGGCCGAGTTGGGCCCAGTCGGCTGCCCGGCGGGAGGCCAGAGGGTGAGGCCTGCAAGGCCCATGAGGCTCGCGCCTCTCCCTCTCTGCCCCCTGCTCAGCTGCTTCACATCTTCTCCCTCTTTTTTTTCTGTTTTCCCCTTCTTAAATACGTTATCGCAGAGGCGTTATCACGGGACATTCTGCTACCAATTGGCTCGGCCTTGGCCAGCAGCAGGTCCGCCCTAGGCCCGTCCGAGTCCACTAAACAAAGGGAAGCAACTTCTAGCAGTTTCCTACAGAAGCTACCACCTTAGGCCCCCCCTCACTAACAAAACCAGAACAGAAGTGTAGAGAACTTGCCTATTCACTGGCCACAGGATGACAGGCTGTGGAAGGCTCTGAGGACTACCAGTACACATTTAATTTATCATTTAATTTATCATGTGTTCTCACTGGAGAGGAGGTCCATTTCTACCCTAAGCTTCAGCAGAACTTTGACTTAGAGACACAACCCCTATAAGGGCAGTATTATAACCCAGGCCCCAAAAGACTGTATCTGCAAAGGATGTAGGAAGTAGGGCAATATATGAGTACATTCTGCAATGAAGATATACTATAGATTGCTGAGACAGTACAAGCAGCACTGCATGACACAATACTTTTAAAACTCCAATAGCTGCAACAGTCTGTATATCAAAGGACTCTCCTCTGAGAAATATAATGGATTTACACCAACAGTAACAGGGATGAGGAACCCTATGCAAAACGCACACTATACAGTAAATGGTACAGAATAAATGCTCAATTTTCAGCATTAAAAAAAACCAACCCACACCATCAACTTTTCCAAACATCAGAGAGAAATTTGATATTTTGAGATTTTTATTTCTACCACTGAGATCACTGCAGTCTAAGAGTCAGAAGAGAACAAGTTTATGTCAAGGCAAATCACTAGCTGTCACATATTTCCAGGTGCAGATTGTGTCCTTGTTTTCCCTGTACTTCAGCCAAACCTCAAAAAAAATTTTTTTAAATATTCCTTCTTTCATAAAGTGTAAAACTGACATGTCAGTATTTCAAGCTATGATGTTCAACTGACATTTTTAAAAATAAGAACTTAATACTAGCATCTTTCAATTTTACACTAACAGGGTTGTCATAAAAAGGCTTAAGAACAAGGAACTCAGTTTAGCCACTCCCTCTATCAAACTCACTGCCTCTTCTCTCTCATAGAAATCATTTTTTTTTCTTAAACCTAGGAGAAAAATATATATATTTCTATATACACATATACATACACACAAAAAATAAAATTGAAAACTCGTTCCTTAACCAAGGTATTTGGAGATTGCAGCAGTTGAAAGAAAACATCTTTGTATCAATACCACAAAAAAGTTTATTGCCTAGCAGGACTACTTACCTATTCAAACAGAAGCTGAATGGAAATTTTCAGCCTAAGATTTATTTCTCAATTATCTTTTAAAGGTAAGAAACAGATCAGCATCAGCCAGACTACCAACTTGCATGATCAACTTCCAAGATAAAGCAATGCCTTACTTGTTTTTGAAGTAACACTTGTAAGAAAGCAACAACAATAAAGATGACAGATCTATTTAACTTTCAAAAAAATAAATTAAAGAAAGTCTCCAAAATATGCCAGGACTTGCTTGGAACAAAGGAATAAGTGTTATCTAAAGAGGAGACTAAAAACCTACTTATTCCCTCACACCGAAATGGCTGCAACATTGTAGCCACATCTCTTAAGCAGTGCCCGTAATAAAAACTGGGATATTGAAAATTAAGTATTTTGAAAATTACATCCTACTGAAAAATTACTGTAGTAAGCTACCACAGTAATAGTTTTCAATTTTAACTTATTTTCAACACAGCTACTATCAATTTGCTACACCATGTCAATCATAGAATCTTTAAGGTTGGAAGAAACCTCCAAGATCATCAAGTCCAACCGTCAACCCAACACCACCATGTCCACTAAACCATGTCCTGAAGTGCCATGTCTACACATTCTTTGAACACCTCCAGGGATGGTGACTCCACCACTTCCCTGGGCAGCCTGTTCCAATGCTTGACAACCCTCTCAGTGAAGAAATTCTTCCTAACATCCAACCCAAACCTCCCCTGCCACAACTTGAGGCCGTTTCCTCTCATCCTATCACAAGTTACTTGGCAGAAGAGACCAACACCCGCCTCCCTACAACCTCCTTTCAGGCAGTTGTACAGAGCAATGAGGTCTCCCCTCAGCCTCCTCTTCTCCAGACTAAACAACCCCAGTTCCCTCAGCCGCTCCTCACAGGACTTGTGCTCCAGACCCCTCACCAGCTTCATTGCCCTTCTCTGGACGCGCTCCAGCAACTCAACGTCCTTCTTGTACTGAGGGGCCCAAAACTGCACACAGTATTCCAGGTGCTGAGTACAGGGGCACGATCACTTCCCTACTCCTGCTGGCCACACTGTTCCTGATGCAAGCCAGGATGCTGTTGGCCCTCTTGGCCACCTGGACACACTGCTGGCTCATGTTCAGCTGGCTGTCTACCAGCACCCTCAATTTACCACCAGAGAGCATCCCTTTCTAGCACTTTGCTTTTGCAGATGTAACTTCACTGGGATATATATGTATTTGGCTTTTTATTTTTGTTTCACTTGTCTAGTGCTGACCTAGTCAAAATTTAACAGAATCATTACTTCTTGGTATCACCTAAGCAGGGCCCAGATTCACCCTGCCTCAGGACTTAATTGTAGCCAATTTTTTTGCTACAATATTTTAGCTAATGTATTCATGAAAGAAAAACAGAACTCTCCTCCTCCAGCCTCCTCACATTTTACTGCAAACACAAAACTACTGGCACACTAAGGGGTAAAAAACAGTAATGGAGAGTAGCCTTCCTTTCTCCCAAACATGGACACATTAAGCAACCCTTAGTTATTAAAAATTAACATAAATCTCTAATCCCTGTCATGGGACTACCTAGGACCCTCTACCACACGATTCAGATTAAACCCTAGTTATTCAGATGCTAACCCTAGGAGGAAGGATGGAATTATTTAAGGAAAGGTACACAATTACACATATGCACATGTCAAAAAAAAAGTTACATCTATCATCTCCTTGCAAATAGAGGGGGAACTAAGGAAGAAGCAACTTCAAAATTTCACTTTAAATGTTCCTACATTTACTCTGAATTTCAGCAATTTTCACACAATTTGAAAAATTATACAAAGCAGCAGTATGAGCTATCACAGCTGAAGCCATGAGAGAAGGGGTTAAAGAAATTTTAGTGGATATGGCATTGATTAATTATTGCTGTGAATACTAAGGTGATAAATAGTGCTTGAACCACTTGCTTAACGATTTGCTAAACCTTTCGTGGCGAGTCTTGCAATTCTTCATGAAAAGACAGTTCCTGATAAGGACTAGGGGGCCTCCTTCAAGAACCAGCTAAAACCGACCCTGCAGCTTGAATAAAAGCCAAGGGATAACTGAGTTTGCGCAAGAACAAAAGGTTACTAGCAGTGACGAAGAGGAGTCACCTGCCTTCATCCCCACGACCCCCGACGACCACCACCAGGAGGCACTGCGCAAGCCCAGATGGGAGGAGTTTATGAAAATGACCCCTTGGGACTAATTTTAATACGAAGCGGGGATAGGTCATGCATATGTATAGGTGTATTGTGAAACTTCATGTATATGTAACACCTGGTTGTATAAATTTAAAGTGAGTTGCCGCGTCAGGTGCGCACGGTTTTGGCGAGACTACCCCCCCGTGCTGCCCGGCGCCGAATAAACATACCTACTTTACAATCTTACAGATTGTGGAGTCTGTTTTCCACATGTCAGCCAAGCACCTTGCAAATGCAGTTTTGGTCCTCAAATGATATATTTGCCTGCTGGTAAGTGATACTCCATGAGAATAACTTATTTTGACATTGCTATTAATGCTCTCTTCAATCTTCCCCCAGCGCAACACTCCCTTAGTGTCAGTGCAGTCTGTAGAAACACACTGAGCTTTTAAAAAACATCCTACCAACTTACAGACCCCACAAAGCCGTGTAACAAGTGAGTAAAATTGAACAGGGCAATATTTCTTAAGACTGCTGTCCTGAAACCAAAGTGTAAAACAATGCAAATCAATACAGAATTTAGGAAAACTAACTAAATAAATTTCAAATTAAAAGGAGGTTTTTTTGTTGTTGTTTTCAATTTTAGTACGTGCACACATATTCCACATTGCATCATGACAGACTGCAGTTGCTTTTCCAAGTACTTAAAATGCTATGCAGTCTAATACTTTTCCCCCTTTCTTCAAGAAGCATTACTGACACGATTAAGAAAAAACCCAAAAAAACCACAAAACTGCAGAACTGATTACACTGCAACATCTACCAGCATCACTGTAAGTTCACAGAACTTGCTTGACACAGTTTAAAATATCTAATTGTTTGAGTTTTTGAAGCTTGTAGGAAAAGACACACAAGATATAGAAGTTTCATAGACATTTCTAGCACCTCAGATTACATTTTCTTTATCCGTTGAAATGAATACTCTAACAGCTATTATAGGGCAAAACCAATCATAATCAGCTTGAGAAAAGTTCACAGTCTTTTGAAGACTTGAAAGACAAGCAATCTCTCATCCCAACAACTTCTATCAGCAGCATGCCAGAAGTGGTTTAATCTTTCTTGAGGTTGAAAAGGAAAGGAGATACAGTTTAAGACAACATGTATATTTTCTTGAAATAATCATTGTAAGCTATCATTGCCAACCAAGACACATGTGAGAGCATTTCAGACTATTCCAAATTTTGACTTTTAAACCAGTTGTTCCATTAGGGGAAAGAGAAAACACACCACTGTTCTGGCTTTGTTTAGTGAGGGTGGGGCTAAGGTGGCAGCTTGTGCAAGAAGCTGCTAGAAGTTGTTTCCCCTTTGTTCAGTGGACTCGGCCGGGCCTAGGACGGATGCGCTGCTGGCCAGGGCTGAGCCAATTGGTAGCAGAATGTTCCATGATAACACCTCTTCAATAACGTATTTAAGAAGGGGAAAACAGAAGAAAAAAAAAAAAAAAAAAGAAGATGTGAAGAAGATGAGCGGGGGCAGAGAGGGGGAGACACGAGCCTTGTGGGTCTTGTGGCCCTCACCATCTGGCCTCCTGCCGGGCGGCCGACTGGGCCCGACTCAGCCCAGCCCAGCTGCAAGAAGTGGAGAGGAGATGTGAAGAGAACCCGAGAGGCATCTGCCAGCCTGTTGTGAAGAATTTCTTGTGAGAGGAACGGCTGCAGATGCCAAGGGCAGTGAAGGGGGGGGGGGCTCCTGGCCAAGATTCCCCTGCAGCCTGTGGTGATGACCACGGTGAGGCAGGCTGTCCCCCTGCAGCCCATGGAGGCCCACGGAGGAGCAGAGATCCCCCTGCAGCCAGTGGAGGACCCCACACTGGGGAAGGTGGATGCCTGAAGGAGGCTGTGGCCCATGGAGGGCCCACGCTGGGGCAGCCTATTCTGGAGAGACTGCATCCCATGGAAGAAATGACCCACGCCAGAGCAGTTTTAAGAACTGTAGCCCGTGGGAGGGAACCCGTGCTGGAGCAGAGGAGGAATGTGAGGAGTTCTTCCCTCAAGGAGGAAGGAGTGGCATAAAACAATGTGTGATGAACTGACCATAACCCCCATTCCCTCTTCCCCCCTGTGCTGCTCAGTGTAGGGGGGAAGGAGGTAGAGATAATGTTAAGCCCGGGAACAGGGGAGGGGTGGGGGGAGGTTATCTTGTTCTCTGTCTCATTATCCTGCTTTGGTTTTAGTAGTAAATGAATAGTTTCCCCAAGTCGAGTCTGTTTTGCCTGTAACGGTAACTTTAAGGATCTCTCCCTGTCCTTATCTCAAACCTCGAGCCTTTTCCTTATATTATCTCTCCCTGTTTCCTCAGAGGGTGGGGAGAGTGAGAGAGAGACTGCGTAGCTTGGTCCCGAGCAGAGCTGAACTAGGATACTTTGTCATCATTGGAGTGATTTGTTTGCATGGTAGAGAAGTAGTCTCTCTTCAGCAGGACTGAAGACATGGTCATTATTGCTTTATCCATCTTTTTTGCTTCGTTTTTTCCATAGTCCTGTGATGCTCCTATAACTGTTTTGTACAGTCTCATGCTTTCCTGTCTTTGTTTAGTGTTGTTGGTTTTGGGTTTAGTTGTTCTTTTGGGTTTTTTGGTTGTTTTTTTTTTCAGTTGAACAAAGTACAGTGTATGTAATGTATGGTTTCTTATTCAAGAACACCTTTTATCAAATAATGCTTTTTTAATTTTACTGGGTTTTATATATATAATATATAAACAATATTAAAATTTGCTTGAAGCAGGGGGAGGAAGGCTTATATGACACATTTTCGAAAGAGGGACTTACAAAAGCAGGAATTCTGTTTTGAGTAACAGTATTAAGTATCTAAAAGAGCACAAATGCTCTTCAACAGCAAATACTGAGTATTCTCTTTCTGTGAACATCATATTAACAGCATCTTTATTCTGTAGCTTAATTTGCCTTGCCTTTTTGTTTTACATCTAACGTTCTTCCAATTCTAGTCTTGATAGTATTTATAGTTTTTGTTGATGTTTGGTCTCTTCTTGGAAGCACATTCATTAGTGAAGAAGGGAGGGGAAAAAAAAGTAAATTACACCACAGGATAGAATTAGTTGGAAGAGGACAGCAATGCAAGAGCAGAGTAAAGGGAGGCCATAACATGACAAGGTAGGATAGGGTAAATTGACAAACGTAAGTGAATAGTTAACTGAAAATTAAGTTTTGTACACTGTCTCTTTTTTTCATTATATTTCAGGTATGTTTGGTTTTTCTTGAGTATATTCAGAAAAGGTGAGGGAAAGACAGGAAGATTCTAATTTAGGCTTAAGTGCCTGAAGATTGCCTCCTACCTTCCAGTTTCAAGCAGGTTTTTCTGAAAGAGGGGAAAAAAGGCTGGTTGTGTTGTACCCAAACCCTCTCTTTTAGGCTACTTCAGGTGTCCACAACAGGATGAGTATGGTGTCCTCTTTCACCTTTTGCTGAACTGTTTCAAATAAAAGCATCTTAAGAAAAGGCACCAACCCAGGACTGTACAGGAAGAGAAAGGGGCAAGAAATAAAGCACTTTACCTGTCCTCTTATGTAAGAGGAACTCTGGAGAGCAGAGTTCCTGAGATTATATTTATGTAACAGCATTAGGTAGCAGGTAATTATGACTGTATTCTGAGTCTTTGGTTGAAAGAATATTTGAGTTTTAATGTTCCTTGCATCTTAACACTAGGGATATAATACCAGCATCTCAGTAATTAGTAGTGTCAGTTCAAGTGATTAATCTTATAGAGGTCAGTAGTGCTATTTTGTGCTAATAGGCATTACTAATTGTGACAAAAGTTAGACAAATTATGGACCCTAGCTGGACAGCATCAGATAATACTTAAAGCTCTTTAGCTAGAGGAGAAGTTGCTTGTATACTCTGCCACAGATAATGCAGGGAAAATCAAAGAAGCACATAGGCAAAGCAGGAAAAGAAAATGTGACAAGGATGTTAAAATATGACTACCTCGCAGCTATTATTTAAATGAATTTACA
Organism: Chlamydotis macqueenii; assembly: GCF_036417535.1. Classification (NCBI taxonomy): domain Eukaryota; kingdom Metazoa; phylum Chordata; class Aves; order Otidiformes; family Otididae; genus Chlamydotis; species Chlamydotis macqueenii. Next base: position 43,357,897 of record NC_141592.1, read on the forward strand.
TTTTAAATGCCTTTATTATAGAACTTAGATTCTACTTTTAAAATAAAATGATGAAAGGAAACAGACTTGCTATCATGAAAATGTGTTGTATTTTGGAGAGTTTTTGTTTTGGTGGGGGGTTGTCATAGGTCAGCCCCACTTGGGACCAGACTATGCAGTCTCTCTCTCACTCTCCCCACCCTCTGAGGAAACAGGGAGAGATAATATTAAAAAAAAGGCTCGAGGTTTGAGATAAGGACAGGGAGAGATCCTTAAAGTTACCGTTACAGGCAAAACAGACTCGACTTGGGGAAAACTATTCATTTATTGCTAAAACCAAAGCAGGATAATGAGACAGAGAACAAGATAACCTCCCCCCACCCCTCCCCTGTTCCCGGGCTTAACATTATCTCTACCTCCTTCCCCCCTACACTGAGCAGCACAGGGGGGAAGAGGGAATGGGGGTTATGGTCAGTTCATCACACATTGTTTTATGCCACTCCTTCCTCCTTGAGGGAAGAATTCCTCACATTCCTCCCCTGCTCCAGCACGGGTTCCCTCCCATGGGCTGCAGTCCTTTGTGAAACTGCTCCGGCGTGGGTCATCTCTTCCACGGGGTGCAGTCTCTCCAGAACAGGCTGCCCCAGCTGCATGGGCCACAGCCTCCTTCAGGTATCCACCTTCCCCAGTGTGGGGTCCTCCATGGGCTGCAGGGGGATCTTTGCCCCTCCGTGGGCCTCCATGGGCTGCAGAGGGACAGCCTGCTTCACCATGGTCATCACCACAGGCTGCAGGAGAACCTCGGCCAGGAGCAGCATTACTGCTCCCCCTCCTTCTTCACTGACCTTGGCATCTGCAGCCATTCCTCTCACAAGAAATTCTTCACAACCAGCTCAGGCAGATGCCTCTCAGGTTCTCTTCACATCTCATATCCTCTCCACTTCTTGCAGCTGGGCTGGGCTGAGTCGGGCCCAGTCGGCCGCCCAGCAGGAGGCCAGATGGTGAGGCCCACAAGGCTCGTGTCTCCCCCTCTCTGCCCCCACTCAGCTTCTTCATGTCATCTCTTCTTCTCCTTTTTTTCTGTTTTCCCCTTCTTAAATACGTTATCTCAGAGACATTATCAGGGAACATTCTGTCACCAATTGGCTTGGCCTTGGCCAGCAGGGGGTCCACCCTAGGCCCGGCCGAGTCCACTGAACAAAGGGGAGCGACTTCGAACAGCTTCTTACAGAAGCTGCCACCATTGCGCGCCCTCACTAAAAAAAACCAGAACATGATATTAACTGACAATGCTAACCTGCAGTAGTAGGCATGCAGGAATATATACTAAGAATGAACGGCATGGTCTCAGGATGGGATTTCTACATGAAATAGTATATTTTAATGTATGTTGGCAAACCAATGTAAAGTCTACAGAGAGCATCTTCCAGAATATGTAATGAAGAAGCTTCTCACACTCCTAGCCCTCAAGTCAAATAGTTGCGTTTGTAGAGCAGCATATGTCAAATCTGATTTGGTATAAAAGTTTGACACAACTAAGTAGCTAGTCTGTATTACAATTTATAGATATTGTCTCTGGATATTCTCAACATATTCAAGAGCAACTTAAGAGAAATCCACAAAAGCAATATTTGTTTTCAAAATATTTTGCAAGAAAGGCAAGATAGCTTACTGAGAGTACCAAAAGATATAATTGTTGCATCTTTGTACCTGTTAATTTTTCAAACCCCAATAAATACTTATGGAATAAAATAAAAGTATGCTTTGAGAAGATCCACAGGGCAGTGAAGAAGCTACACAGCAATCTCTCTGCCCTGGACTTGAGGAAGGCAGACTTTGGCCTCTTCAGGGATCTGATGGGCAAAGTGCCATGGGACACAGCCCTGGAGGGAAGAGGGGCCCAGGAAAGTTGGTCCATATTCAAGAAGCACCTCCTCCAGGCTCAGCAGCGATGCATCCCGATGAAGTCGGCTAAAAACGCCAGGAAGCCCACGTGGATGAACAAGGAGCTTCTGGATCAACTGAAAATCAAGAAGGAAGCCTACAGAGGGTGGAAGCGGGGACAGGTAGCCTGGGAGGATTACAGAGAGGTTGTGCGAGTGGCCAGGGATCAGGTGAGGCAGGCTAAAGCCCTGACAGAATTGAATCTGGCCAGGGACATCAAGGGAAACAAGCAAGGCTTCTATAGGTACGTTGGGGACAAAAGGAGGTCCAGGGAGAATGTAGGCCCTCTCCGAAAGGAAACGGGTGACCTGGTTACCCGGGACATGGAGAAGGCTGAGGTGCTCAATGACTTCTTTGCCTCAGTCTTCACCGATAAGGGCTCTTGTCTCGCCACCCAAGCTGTGGAAGGCACAAGCAGGGACTGGGAGGATGAAGAACTGCCCACTGTAGCAGAAGAGCAGGTTCGGGAGCATCTGAGGAACCTGAAGGTGCACAAGTCCATGGGACCTGATGAGATCTATCCGCGGGTCCTGAGGGAACTGGCAGATGAAGTTGCCAAGCCACTGGCTATCGTATTTGAGAAGTCGTGGAGGTCTGGTGAGGTCCCCGATGACTGGAAGAGGGGGAACATAACCCCCATTTTTAAAAAGGGGAACAAGGAGGACCCGGGCAACTACAGGCCGGTCAGCCTCACCTCTGTGCCTGGCAAGGTCATGGAGCAGATCCTCCTGGAAACCATGCTAAGGCACATGGAGAGCAAGGAGGTGGTTGGTGACAGCCAACATGGCTTCACCAAGGGCAGATCGTGCCTGACCAATTTGGTGGCCTTCTATGACGGGGTGACAGCATCGGTGGACAAGGGACGAGCAACGGATATCATCTACCTGGACTTTTGCAAGGCATTTGACACTGTCCCGCACAACATCCTTCTCTCTAAACTAGAGAGACATGGCTTTGATGGACGGACCACTTGGTGGATAAGGAATTGGCTGGATGGCCGCACTCAATGGCTGTGGTCAATGACTCAATGTCCAGGTGGAGACCGGTGACAAGTGGCCTTCCTCAGGGGTCCGTGTTGGGCCTGGCCCTGTTCAACATCTTTGTCGGCGACATGGACAGTGGGATAGAGTGCACCCTCAGCAACTTTGCTGATGACACCAAGCTGTGTGGTGCCGTCAACATGCTGGAGGGGAGGGATGCCACCCAGAGGGACCTTGACAGGCTGGAGAGGTGGGCCAACCTCATGAAGTTCAACCAGGCCACGGGCAAGGTCCTGCACACGGGTCGGGGCAATTCCAAGCACAAATATAGGCTGGGCGAAGAATGGATTGAGAGCAGCCCTGAGGAGAAGGACTGGGGAGTGATGGTGGACGAGAAGCTCAACATGAGCAGGCAATGCGCCCTTGCAGCCCAGAAGGCCAACCCCATCCTGGGCTGCATCAAGAGGAGAGTGGCCAGCAGGTCGAGGGAGGAGATTCTGCCCCTCTACTCTGCTCTGGTGAGACCCCACCTGGAGTACTGCATCCAGCTCTGGAGCCCCCAACATCAGAAGGACACGGACCAGTTGGAGAGGGTCCAGAGGAGGCCACGAAGATGATCAGAGGGCTGGAGCACCTCTCCTGTGAGGACAGGCTGAGAGAGTTGGGGCTGTTCAGCCTGGAGAAGAGGAGGCTCCAGGGAGACCTTAGAGCGGCCTTCCAGTACCTCAAGGGGGCCTACAGGGAAGACAGGGAGAAACTCTTCAGTAGGGCCTGTTGTGACAGGACTAGGGGTAATGGTTTCAAAATAGAGAGAGGTAGATTCAGAGTAGACATCAGGAAAAAATGTTTTACACTGAGGGTTGTAGAACACTGGCCCAGGTTGCCACATCCCTGGAAACATTCCAGGCCAGGTTGGATGAGGCTCTGAGCAACCTGATCTGGTTGGAGATGTCCCTGCTCCTTGCAGGAGGGTTGGACTAGATGACCTTTGAAGGTCCCTTCCAACCCCTAACCATTCTATGATTCTATGATTCTATGATTCAGTTATTACTGTGGATGCTATAGATCCAATTCACAGAATTGAAGAATGGTTTAGGTTGGACGGGAGCTCTGCAAGTAATCTGGTCCAACCTCCATGGTCAAACAAGGTCACCTAGAGCCGGTTGCCCAGGACCATGTCCAGATGGCTTTTGAATATCTCCAAGGATGGAAACTCCACCACCTCTCCGGACAACCTGTTCCAGTGCTCAGTCACCCTCACAGTCAAAAAAAAGTGTTTCCTGATGTTCAGAGGGAACCTCCTGTGTTTCAGTTGTTGCCCATTCCCTCTGGTCCTGTCACTGGACACCAATGGAAAGAGCCTGGCTCTGTCCTCTTTGCATCCTCCCTTCAGATCTACATTAATGAGATCCTCCCTGAGCTTTCTCTTCTCTGTCCCAGCTCTCTCAGCTTTTCTTCATAGGAGAGATGCTCCAGTTCCTTCATCACCTTCATGGCCCTTCGTTGGGCTCTCTCCAGTAGTGCCATCAGTCTCTTGTACTGGGGAGCCCAGAACTGGACACAGCACTCCAGGTGTGGCCTCACCAGTGCTGAATAGAGGGGAAGGATCACCTCTCTCGACCTGCTGGCAATACTTTGCCTAATGCATCCCAAGATACCATTAGCCTTCTTTGCAGCAAGAGCACATTGCTGGCTCATGTTCAAAATGCTGTCCACCAGAACCCCAGGGCCTCTTCTGCAAAGCTGCTTGCCAGCTGGGCAGCCCCCCAGCACGTACTGGTGCTTGGGGTTATTCCTTGCCAGGTGCAGGACTTGGCACTTCCCCTTGATGAACTTCATGAGGTTCCTGTCAGCCCATTTCTCCAGCCTGTGGAGGTCCCTCTGGATGGCAGCACCATCCTCTGGTGCAACCAGCCGCTCATCCCAATTTGGTGTTATCAGCAAACATGCTGAGGGTACACTCTGCCCCATCATCCAGATCAGTAATTAAGAGGCTGAACAGGCCTGGACCCAGTATTGACCCCTGGGGTACACTGCTAGTCACTGGCCTCCAGCTAGGCTTTGTGCCACTGATCACCACCATCTGGGCCTGGCCATTCAGCCAGTTTTCAATCCACCTCAGTGTCTGCTCATCCAACCCATACATCAACAGCTTGTCCATGAGGATCTTATGGGAGAGTGTCAACGGTCTTCCTTAAATCAAGTTAGACTATATCCAGTGCTCTCCCCTCGTCTACCAAGCCAGTCACTTTATCACAGACAGTTATCAAGTTGATCAAGCATGACTTCCCCTTGGTGAATCCATGCTGACTACTCCCAATGATCTTCTCTTTCATGTGCCTGTAAATGGTTTCCAGGATTAGCTGCTCCATCACCTTCTGAGAGATCGAGGTGAGGCTGACCAGACTGTAGTTCCCTGGGTCCTCCTTCTTGCAGACAGGAGTGACATGCAAACTACTAACAATGGACGAATAGAAGGCTGAGGTACTCAACAACTTTTTTGCCTCAGTCTTCACTGGTAACCCCTCTTCCCACACCTCTCGAGTGGATGGACCTTAAGGAAGGTACTGGGGGAGCAAAGTTCCTCCCACTGAAAGAGAAGATCAGGTTCGTGACCACCTGAGGAACCTGAACATAGATAAGTCTAAAAGGGACCTGACGAGATGCATCCCAGAGTCCTGAGGGAATTGGCTGATGTAGTTGCCAAGCCACTCTCCATGATATTTGAAAAGTCATGGCAGGCAGGTGAAGTCCCCAGTGACTGGAGAAAGGGAAACATTGCACTCATTTTTAAACAGGGTAGAAAGGAGGATCCTGGGAACTACCGACCTGTCAGCCTCACCTCTGTGCCTAGGAAGAAGTCCTGGTTCTGGCTAGGACAGAGTTAATGTTCACCTGAGCTGGGAGAGGAGCTGGAGCTGGTGGCCCCTGTGGCTGGGGGACACAGCTGGGACAGTTTCCCCAAATTGGCCACAGGGCTGTTCCATACCCTGTGACATCATGCTCAGTGTATACAATGGGAACAGGGGTGAAGTGCAGGTTTTTGCTAATTAGGAGGGAGCTGTGTGTTTGGATCAACTGTGAGCTACTGTACTGTAAATTATGTGCTTAAGTATATTCTGTTATTGTTTTTGTTATCCCTCTCTGTTTTGTCTTCCTTTGTTCTGTTAAACTGTTTTTATCCCAACCCATGAGTTTTGCCTTTCCTTCTTTCCTGATTCTTGTCTCCATCCCAGTGGAGAGGCAGCGAGGGGGGGGAGTGTGCAAGTGACTGCGTGGTATTTTAGCTGCTGAGTGGGGCTAAACCATGGCAGTTCTTTTTGGTGCCTGATGTGGGGCATGAAAGGTTGAGATAACGACAGATCTGACCAGAGCACGTTGAAACAAAATTCGTTATATGGACTTCTTATATTAGTTAAATAGTTGCTGATGTTGTTTTGGTTGGTCATGTGATTGTATTATGTAAATCCTTATATATACTATGTATTCCCTGTGGTGCTATTTATCACCTCGGGGAGAGTGGTGACAATTATCACTTTGCTGTACTGTGTAATATCAACTTATGATATAGAAATATCAATGGCCTTGAGGTTAAGTTGGTATCTGTATGCGGATGATTTTCCCCCCACTCTTTCACCTCCCTTTTCTCCTACAGGCTAGTTACAACAGTCTTTGAGAATTCTGAGTATCTTGGGGATGTTCAAGCCAGCGTGTTCTTACTGCTATGTCTCCTGAATGTGTCCCAGGTCTTGTTCAGGGTTACAAAGCCACTTTTTAGGAATACCACCCAGAGATCTGCCCCAAGGCTGGAGGGGCAGGGGTGGCATGGCATGTAGGAGAACATGGGCAGTGTAAGGGTCGGTCAGAAAATCAGTATTGTCTCAACCTTGTCATCGAGGACTTCCAGGTGGACTATGGACTTGATCTGGCCTAAAAGTCAGGCTCACAACTTGACATGAGTTGCTGTGAGCAGCCTGCCTGAGATGCAGTTGTTTTTTTTTTCCTCCCAGGAACAGAACGGAACTGTTATGGACAAGGCCGACTCTGGCCTAACAACAAAATGTACAACATCCTTGAAACGGCGGACAGAGTGCCACGGAGGTGCCACGGCTCATCCCTGTTGTCAAAACTGGCAGAGATAACCGTGCAGCTGCTATCGAGGAGGATGAATCACAACTGCTGTCTCAAAAACAACGGTGAGAAAGTGCCCTTTAATGGAACTTTGCTCATTATAATGTACAAAAACCACACTTCTATCCTAAGGGCCGAGAGCAGGCGGAGATCCCCAAAGTAAGGAGGAGCAAGGTTTGCCACTTGGCATAAAAGGTCGACCCCTAACAACGAGACCCCCGAAGAGCTCTCCCCACCAAGGATCGACATCGACATCGATCGTGAGGACCAGCGGGACGCTGCCTGGACCTGGGACCATAGGGGCGCCTTGGACCCGCGGTGGTAGCTATTATCTTCTTTTTTCCCTTCCCTATCTTTACTTTTCCTTTTCACTCCCTTTCACCTATCGCGCGCCGCTTTACGGGCAAAATAATAAAGTTTGTGCTGTTTGATTGAAACCAACCCCTTTGGCGTGTTCGCCGTAATTTTGCACTTCGATATCGCATTAAAAGAACCATCACGAGTCCCGAGTGGGCCGTGACATTTTTTAAATTGGCGTAGTCGGCAGGATCCTGAAAGACAGAGAGGTGCAGGTTGTGTGTGGTCTGTAACAGGGGAAGGACGGTTCGGTCCAGCCGCACCTAGCCCTACATCCATTCGGATGAGAGGTGTCTAGAAAGCAAGGGGGCTGATCCGAATTTCCCGCACACCTCACACACCGAGTAGACTTGAACTGAGGTTTGGACTCTGTCTGACGGGAGTTAATAATCAGATCTCTTAGTGCAAAAGGGGGATCTGTCCTCATATGTATGAGGCTGACTACTCAGGGAAGTGAAGGGCGACTGCAGAGAGTCTGCATTTGTGGAAACTTAAGTTTGGCCTCCCTGTAGTAGATTTTGGTCCCTTCAACCACTCGGGGAAGAGAAGGGCGACGCAGGGGAACTGCGTGTGTGGAAACTAAGTTTAGCCTCTCCAAAGTGGGTTTGGTCCCTTTGCAATAAGAATGGCAGGAAAAGTTGATGATCGGTACTCTTTGTTAGTGAGAAATCAAGACTCGCTTTATGAGTTCTTGGCACAGCACGGTGCCCGGCCTTCCACACCTGGGCAAGATTGGGCTCGGGATAATTGGACAAATTTGCAGAGCGTAGTAGATCGAATGACTTCCTTGCAGAAGGAGGCGAGGGTAAAATCTGGCAGAGGCAAAGCCATAGTTTGTGCTGTTCTGGGTGCCAGTCTGGCAGCAGCAGTAGAGGACCGCCTTAAGCGGCGAGAGCAGGAGCAACAGATTATTGAGTCGCTCCAGCGTTTGGTGGAGGCCCTTCAGGGGACAGTATCTACCCTCCAAAAGCAGCTGGAAGAAGAAAAGGAGCAAAACCTTTTGCTAAAATCTATCTTGAGGGAGGAATATCCAAAGAATTCAGAATTGGACAATGAGACAGATCTGAAGCTTGAGGAGAGAGGTATTCAACAGATAAGTCCAATATACCCTCAGAAGAAATTGGAGGAAGTGAGGGATCTCTCTGGCGACCACCCTCGGGTGAGACCTTTGGTTAAAACAGAATTCTTTTATTTGAATGATGAGGATAGCAACCCACAGATAACAACTAAGGAGTCGCTGTATACCGCTACTGAGCTTGCCAAACTGAAGCGGGAGTACGGGCGTCTTGCCAAAGAATCTGAGACGGAGTATGTGTGGCGTGTATCTCTAACCAGGGGAGATCAAATCCAGCTGAGTGAAAAGGAGGCTGAGGGATATTGGGGTCCTGGAGTCTTTTTGACCACAGGAGATAATCGTGCCCCATGGTCCTTAACTCAGCGAGCTGCCTATTGGGCTGGGGGGTTAAACCCTTTGGAGAGAGGGGATCCTCTTGTAATCACTGGCACAGTTGATCAGCTGGTGGAAAGCGTCCAAAAAGCTGCTTGTTTGCAAATGATGAAAGAAAGAAAGTTAACTCCTAGATGTGAATCTCCAATGATGTTGCCGGTGGACCCTGAGAGCATGACTCCCTTGATAAGGGGACTTCCAGAGTCACTTAAACCTTTGGGGATTCAACTTCGAAAGACCATTGAGACACTTGGTCCCTTAGAAAGATTGGAGGGCTTTATGAGAGGCCATGGAAATACAACCAATAGCCCCGTGAATGTGTCTCCCTCTGATCTCAGCCCATCTCGACCCTCATCAGGTGATAAAGCAAAGGTGTGGACTTGGGGGGAGGTAGCACAGGAGCTGATAAATTATGGGAGAAAATATGGTCCAGTAAAACTCCCAGAGGACAGACCAAAAGGAATCCGTCAGATAGAAATCAGGGACTCTCCCCCCCACATCAGTCAACCTAGCCCTCGTTTTAAAACAGCGGGGGGAGCACAGCCCATGACCCGACAACAGTGGTGGCTTTTGGGAATTAAAAAGGGTGTTCCAAGGGATGTAATGGATGGTCTACCCATTGAAAAGCTGAGCAAGGTGGTATCAAAATGGTGTAACCCGAAACAATACCCACCCAAAGGAAAAGAAATCTCACCCATCACACCCACAGCCCCACCTTTGGAAGACACAGGCAACAGAAACAGTGAGGTTTTTCCCCAGACGCAGGAAAACTAGAACCTCCATTCCCCATTGGTGAGCGAGGGAATGGAGGATGGATTTATATCCGACAGCTCACCAAGACTAGCAGGGGAGATTTGCTAATTACGGCTATTGTGGGTCCAAAACGTGGACTGGTGACCTTTTTGATTGATACCGGTGCCCATGTCTCCGCTTTGACTAAAGAAGATGCACAAAGGTGTGGTGTCTCTCCCTCGAGAAGACGTTTTTGTGTCCTGAATGCTTTAGGGTCAACAGAAGCCATGAGCGTTGCTCAGGTAAAGCTAACGTTGCCGGGAGAGGAAAACACTGTCACTGTTACAATGGTGATCGGGAATATTCCTACTAATTTATTAGGAATGGATGTCCTTAAAGGGAAAGGTTGGAAAGACCCAGAAGGGTTGTGGTGGACTTTTGGGACCCCGCAATTACATATTAGGTTACTCCAAACTGCACCCTCTCTGCCGTTCAGCAAAGTAACTAACGTCAAACAATATCCCCTTCCCCTGGGAGCAAAAGAAGGTATCAGACCTGTTTTGCAGGAACTGCGGGAGCAAGGGGTTGTGATAAATACACATTCTCCTTTTAACTCTCCGGTGTGGCCAGTGCGAAAACCTAATGGAAAGTGGCGACTCACAGTGGATTTTAGGAGATTGAACGCCAACACCGAACCTTTGACTGCCGCAGTGCCCAATTTGGCGGAATTGGTAATAATAATTCAGGAGAAAGCTCACCCAATTATGGCAACTATAGATGTTAAAGACATGTTTTTTATGGTACCTTTGCAACCAGAGGACAGAGACCGTTTTGCCTTTACGTGGGAAGGGCAACAATATACTTTCACCCGGCTACCCCAGGGGTATAAGCACTCTCCTACATTGGCTCATCATGCTTTAGCCCAAGAATTGGAAAAAATACCAAAACCTGAATCTGTAGATGTTTACCAATATATTGATGACATCCTTGTGGGGGGGAAAGAAATAAAGGAGGTGGAAACAACCCACCAGAATATAATTTCTCACTTGGAGAATTTGGGTTTGCAAATCCCTCCCGAAAAGGTCCAAAAGCCATTGCAAGAAGTAAAGTTTTTGGGAATTTGGTGGAAAGGGGGAATGACGTGTATCCCACCGGACACCCTCACTTCTTTAGATCAGATTAAAATGCCTGAGTCAAAAAAGGATTTACAACATGCTTTAGGACTACTGGTGTTCTGGAGAAAACATATTCCGGACTTCTCCATTATTGCTAGACCTCTTTATGATTTGCTGAGGAAAGGGGTCAAATGGGAATGGACCCCATCTCAGGAAGAAGCTATGCAATTGTTAATTTCTGAAGCAACGGCTCACCAGGCTCTCGGTCCTATCCACCCTACAGACCCTTTTCAGGTGGAATGGGGATTTGCCATATCAGGATTATCAGTACACATATGGCAACGGGGCCCTGAGGGTCCAACTCGGCCTGTAGGATTTTATTCTCGCAACTTTAAAGATGCCGAGAGGAGATACACTGCTTGGGAGAAAGGGTTGTTTGTGGTTAGCCTGGCTCTCATAGAAGTAGAGAAAATTGCATGCCAACAACCAATTGTACTGAGAGGCCCGTTTAAAGTGATAAAGGCAGTTACCAGTGGGACCCCTCCCCCTGACGGGGTGGCCCAGAAAGCCTCAGTACGAAAATGGTATGCCCAGATTGAACACTACTGTAACATTTTCTCAGTGACTGAAGGAGCTTTAAAACACCTGGCTATACAAGAAACAGAAAGCTCGGATGGCAGCCAAGATAATCCTGCCTCTGTCATCCAAGCAGCTCCTCCTTTCTCCCCTGACCAAGCAGTGAGTGCCTGGTTTACCGATGCTTCTGCAAAGAGAGAAGGGAAAGTATGGAAATATCGAGCAGTAGCACTCCATACCTCCTCTGATGAACAAATTATTACAGAGGGAGTGGGCAGCGCCCAAGTAGGAGAGTTAATTGCAGTGTGGAGTGTTTTCCAGCGTGAAGCTCAAGCCACTTCTCCTGTCCACATTTATACTGATTCCTATGCTGTGTTTAAGGGTTGTACTGAATGGCTGCCTTTTTGGGAGCAAAATGAATGGGAGGTTAACAGAATCCCAGTGTGGCAAAAGGAAAAATGGCAAGATATCTTAAACATTGCTAAACAGGGGAACTTTGCCGTGGGATGGGTAGCTTCTCATCAGGCAGATGGGGGCTCAGCGGGTAAATGGAATAACAGAGCGGATGAGTTAGCAAGGCTAGCCCCTGTACAAAAGGACCAAGTCACGGAAGATTGGGAACGCCTGCTAGAATGGTTGCATGTAAAGCGTAAACACACAGGAGCTAAGGATCTGTATCGTGAAGCCCTTGCTCGAGGCTGGCCTGTCACCAGAGCAACATGCGAAACTTGCATATCTGCCTGTGAGCAATGTCGCAGGCAACTGGAAAGACACCCTTTAGAAGATGATCCCCTGCATCTAAGAGAGGGTAAAGGTTTGTGGGATGCGTGGCAGGTAGATTATATTGGACCCTTTAAGAAATCAGGAGGGAAACATTTTGTGTTGGTGGGAGTGGAAATAACATCAGGACTAGTCCAAGCAGAAGCCTTTCACAGGGCTACTGGAGAAAGCACTGTGAAAGCATTGCGACAATGGTTTGGAACTTTTCCAAAACCACAAGAAATACAGTCTGATAACGGTTCCCACTTCACTGCCAGAATAGTACAGGATTGGGCACGAAGTGAAGGGATTAAATGGATTTTTCACACTCCTTATTACCCACAAGCTAATGGTGTTGTAGAAAGAACCAATGGTTTGCTAAAACGACTTTTGAAACCACAGGAAGGCAATTGGGATGCTCGCCTGTGGAAAGCTGTCAAAAGTGTAAATGACAGATGGGGGGTAAATGGATGCCCTAAAATCACTGCCTTCTGTCCAAAAGCCCCTACTTTAATCCCCTCTTTAAAAGGACCGAATGACTCTAAAAATCCAGCTCACTTCCCAGGACAACCTGTTTTGGTGGAGCTTCCCACTGTGGGAACAGTACCATTGGTCCTAAAAACCCCACTAAATGCATATGCGTGGATAGCCTCTGATGCCCTGGGAAAGGAACATCGGATAAATACCCGTTGGATAGTTCCATCATTTTAACTGTGCCTCAAGGAGGCAAGCTCTGTTATTTTATCTTGCAGAAGAACTCCGAGGGACAACAGTGAGTGGGAAAAGCTGCACATGGATGATAATTTGGAAGCATAAATTCTAAAAATGACCAATTTTTTAATTGGACTTGTGATTGGGCTTACAATATTTTTCTGCATCTTACCACTAACCTGTAATCAAAAGAACACCGAATGGCCATGGTCTCACGCCTACCTTAGGTTTACAGGAAGCATGGGACCACCTTTTAAACGGTTGGACTTAAACTTGGCCACTGTGGTTAAGCATGAAATGGAAATGTACTCAGAGCATGAGTGGGGCTGGGACAGAGACAGCAGGGCTCCCCTCTTGATGGGAACAATTGGAGAAAAAATTCAAATAGGTTGCCGAATGGTCAATGGATCTATCCATGAAAAAGCAACCCAAATTATTGTAAGAAGAACTAATGAATCTGTACTCACAAAGAGTCTCTGTGTCCTTGAAAAGGAAAAATTGGAATGCTGGAGTAATTTTACACTAACCCAACCTGTCTTTGTAATCTGTCTCTGGAACATCCAGAAAGGTGACGTGGCACTCACATTCAAATTTAAAATGGCCATTATTGAGCCAACAACAACAACTACTCCCAGCCCCAACATGACAACAAACACAGCACCACTTACCACTGAACCAGTTATTGTACTGAACCCGAAAATCTTTGGGATTGGACCATATGTAATCAGAAATATGGGCCAGCAACAGATGTTATTCAATCCATCATGGTCCCTCAAACAAGTTGAATTGTCAATGCAAAATAATGCTTCAGAAATTCAGCCAGCTTGCTCACCTTTCCTAAAAACCTCTTATGAGGGATGGACAACCTGGCTGCAAAAACGGACCCCTTCCGAAAAACGAATAAAGAGAGACCTAACTGGTGTTCTGGGAACAGGATTGGGAGTTCTAAATAGTATTGATTCAGAGGTATTGATGAACAAATTGGCTACCACAACTAGTGACCTGACTAAATTGCAACGTCCTTTACGATCTTCCCTATTGGCTTTGGGAACTAATCAATGGATGTTATCGAATATATAACCAAAATGGGAGAAGGTGAATGAAAAAGACCGTGAATTGGTTATAGATGCACTCAGTGTGGTCCAAAACAACCTCTCCCTGGCTCTCAGTTGTATCCAAGCTCAACTGTGGATGCAATCAGTAGCCGCATCAATTATAAGAGAAGGTGAAGAAGGCACTTTCCCCACTGAAATTCGGAAAATAGTTTGGGACAGTGCCACTGACTTTGAAAGGAAATTCCAGTCCTGGTGGTATCTGGTTAATTTTACCTATAACCCCATCAACAGCGTGGCCACAGCTTTTGTGTTAACCATACACAATGCTTCGGTAGATACAATATACCCAATCATTGCGCTAGGACTGAACCACAATGGAACTGTACTCTATCCTCTAGAGCATAGAGTATGGGCCCGGAAAAACGGGGATAAATGGCAAAGTATTGATGTTGATGCATGTATTGTGCGGGAACAAGGATTCATTTGTGAAAGCAATACCATCAGAGCCCAAGACATTTGTCTTGACACTGAACATTTGCCATTTCGAGATTCGTCCTGACAAAAACCCTGAGACAATACTTGTATATATTGGCAAAGGTTGTGCATGCTTACGGACTGTTTGCAATTCCATAGCTGTAAGTGATGTAGTTGTAGATACTAGGAACCACTCACATTTTTGTGTTTGTAATTTTACTAAAATCACTGGATGTGACTTTTCTTACTTAGCACCGGTGACCTCTCACAAACTCTTGCAATCTAATTACACACTGATTCATGAACTGCTACCTGAACCAATTGGAATGAATCTCACTTTGGTAAAAAAAAAATATTACAACACCAGGATTTGATCAAGATCCTGGGAGAGATCAGGGAAAATGGACAAAAAACCTTAGTAACAGTTCATCATGATGTGGATGAAATACACCGTGTTTTGGAAAGGGTAGAAAAAGATTCAGAACATAGATGGTGGGACACAGTTTTTGGGTGGCCACCTACTGCAACAGGCATCTTGAACAAATTGTGTCACCCCATTATTGTTCTCTTAATACTGGTCTTAATAAGTTTTGTTTTATCAGCAATACTGTATGTCAAAATTTGGAAAATGATGAATCAGTTGACACATTTGACTTCTGTACTTAATGCACACAGTCTGCTAAATGTTCCAACCTACATAGATATTCCAAAATCTGCTAGTGCAAGGCAGATTGCCTAGAGAAAAATGATATAGAATTAGAAGATTTTTAGTGTATGTTAGAAAAACACCTTAACTTTTTGCAAATTGTACAGTAATTATGCTGCTGTTACTTTTCTCTTTCTCTCTTCTTTCCTGTCTCCCTTTGAGGGTTATGCTACCACCATGCGGTCCTGACGACAATGTTGAGCCACGGGGTGGTGTAAGGGTCGGTCAGAAAATCAGTATTGTCTCAACCTTGTCATCGAGGACTTCCAGGTGGACTATGGACTTGATCTGGCCTAAAAGTCAGGCTCACAACTTGACATGAGTTGCTGTGAGCAGCCTGCCTGAGATGCAGTTGTTTTTTTTTTCCTCCCGGGAACAGAACGGAACTGTTATGGACAAGGCCGACTCTGGCCTAACAACAAAATGTACAACATCCTTGAAACGGCGGACAGAGTGCCACGGAGGTGCCACGGCTCATCCCTGTTGTCAAAACTGGCAGAGATAACCGTGCAGCTGCTATCGAGGAGGATGAATCACAACTGCTGTCTCAAAAACAACGGTGAGAAAGTGCCCTTTAATGGAACTTTGCTCATTATAATGTACAAAAAACACACTTCTATCCTAAGGGCCGAGAGCAGGCGGAGATCCCCAAAGTAAGGAGGAGCAAGGTTTGCCACTTGGCATAAAAGGTCGACCCCTAACAACAAGACCCCCGAAGAGCTCTCCCCACCAAGGATCGACATCGACATCGATCGTGAGGACCAGCGGGACGCTGCCTGGACCTGGGACCATAGGGGCGCCTTGGACCCGCGGTGGTAGCTATTATCTTCTTTTTTCCCTTCCCTATCTTTACTTTTCCTTTTCACTCCCTTTCACCTATCGCGCGCCGCCTTACGGGCAAAATAATAAAGTTTGTGCTGTTTGATTGAAACCAACCCCTTTGGCGTGTTCGCCGTAATTTTGCACTTCAAGATCGCATTAAAAGAACCATCACGAGTCCCGAGTGGGCCGTGACAGGCAGGTACCCTAGAAAACTTCTCACCTCCTGTGGTTTGGAATTTTAGTCCTGAACAACTACAGTACCCTGATGAAGTGACAGAATATTTGAAGGGAAAATGCTGTGGCTGTTCCGAAGAGGCACAACTTACTGCACTGTGCTGGGCCCTGGCCAGTATCTACCAAACTGCTCAATGTTACACAGCCCCCTCAAGGGAAAGAGAGGGCAAACAGACCAATAGGCACTGTGGCTACTTCAACCTTGGCAACAGGCACTGCAACTCATGCTGGTATCAGTTGCCCCTGTACACAAGAAGAAAACTTGGAAGTGGAAGTCAGCTCGCTTAATAAGGGACGGAGGAACTTTTCCAAGGAGGGAGCAGGAGGAAGCAGCATACTGCCCTGTCAGCGAGGAGGCAGACTATTCTGAAGCAGGGCCATCACGAAGACAGGAGGAGGAAGAGGAAGAATTTCCCAATTCCCCCCCAGGAAGAACTCGGCAGGAGGGCCCCTCCTCTTCCTCAGAGGAAGAACTCATAAATGAGACAGTAACCACCTGATCTCTGTCCCTGAGTGAGACATGCGAAGAAATTCGCTGTGAGACATGCAAAAAGATTTCAGCCGTTGTCTGGGTGAGCACATTGTCAGCTGGCTGCTGCGGTGCTGGGATAATGGGGCCAGTAGCCTGGAATTAGAGGGCAGAGAAGCCAGGCAGCTGGGATCCCTTTCTAGAGAAGGGGGCATTGACAAAGCAATGGGAAAAGGGACACCAGCCCTCAGCCTCTGGAGGCAACTCCTGTCAGGTGTGAAGGAAAGGTGTCCTTTCAAGGAGGATGTAATATGTCACCCAGGCAAGTGGGCCACCATGGAGAGGGGCATCCAGTACTCGAGGGAGTTAGTTGTGCTGGAGGTCATAGATGATGATCTGGACAATGAGCAGTTATCTCAGCATCCAGATGGAGTCAAGTGCACACGACAAATGTGGCGGAAGTTTGTTTGAAGCGCACCATCGTCAGATGCCAACTCATTGTCAGAAATGACCTGGAAAGACGGAGAGGAACAAACAGTGGATGAACTGGCTGGCCAACTCTGACAGTATGAAGAAAGTCTGTCATCCTCCCTACAGGCCTGCGTCTCGGCTGTGGAGAAACTGTCCCAGGAGTTCCAGCAATTCAAAGAGGATATGTCCCATTCCCCACCAGTATGGGCCAATATTTCAGCCATTAGGAGTAAACGTTTCCCTGCTCAAGAGAGACGGTACATGCAACGAGGTGACCTGTGGTTTACCTTGCATGACCAAGGAGAGGACATGAGGAAGTGGGATGGAAAGCCTACCTCGGCCCTAGAGGCACACGTATGTGAGTTGCAAGGTAAAACAATTGCAAATGGAGGTTCTCCCAGGAAAATTGCTGCTCCAGTCTCCAATGGACAGTTCCCCAGACAGGGTAAAGGGTTGGCCTTACTTCTGATCCTCTCGAAGGGACTTTTGATTTATATTCACAAGAAGTGAGAAGCAAATACTATGGACAGGACTAGAGGGGCCCTGCCTCCAGCCAGGCAGAGGAGAGGGACAACAGTTGACTGGACTGTGTGGATACGATGGCCTGGCACGTCAGACCCACGAGAGTAGAAGGCTCTAGCAGACACTGGTGCACAGTGTATCTACCCTAATGCCATCAAGCTATAGAGGGGTGTTGTGGTTTTGTTTAGTGAGAGGGGGCCTAAGGTGGTAGCTTCTGTAGGAAGAAGTTGCTCCCCTTTGTCCAGTGGACTCGGACGGGCCTAGGGCGGACCCGCTGCTGGCCAGGGCCGAGCCGATTGGTAGCAGAATGTTCCCTGATAACGCCTCTGCAATAACGTATTTAAGAAGGGGAAAACAAAACAAAACAAAACAAAACAAACAAAAAAAACAACAGAGAGAAAAGAGAAGATGTGAAGAAGCTGAACGGGGGCAGAGAGGGGGAGGCACAGGCCTCGTGGGCCTTGCAGGCCCCACCCTTTGGCCTCTTGCCAGCAGGCCAACTGGGCCCGACTCGGCCCGACCTGGCTGCAAGAAGTGGAGAGGAGATGAGATGGATGTGAAGAGATTCTGAGAGGCGTCTGCCAGCCTGTTGTGAAGAACTTTTCTTGTGAGAGGAACAGCTGCAGATGCCAAGGGCAGTTCAGAAGGAGGGGGAGGAGTAATGCTGCTCCTGGCCAAGATTCCCCTGCAGCCTGTGGTGATGACCATGGTGGTCACAGGTTGTCCCCCTGCAGCCCATGGAGGCCCACGGAGGAGCAGAGATCCACCTGCAGCCCGTGAAGGACCCCACACCGGGGGAGGTGGATGCCTGAAGGCGGCTGTGGCCTGTGGAGGGCCCACTGGGGCAGCCGTTCTGGAGGGACTGCACCCCGTGGAAGAGATGACCCACGCCAGAGCAGTTCCACAAAGGACTGTGGCATAGGGGTGGGACCCCACAACGGAGCAGGGGAGGAATGTGAGGAGTTCTTCCCCTGACTATGAAGCAGTGGTGTAAAACAACATGTGATGGACTGACCATAACCCCCATTCCCTCTTCCCCCCCGTGTCACTGGGGGGGGGAAGGCAGAGATAATGTTAAGCCCGGGAAGAGGGAGGGGAGGTTATCTTGTTCTCTGTCTCATTATCCTGCTAGTTTTAGTAATAAATGAATAGTTTTCCCCAAGTTGAGTCTGTTTTGCCTGAAATGGTGACTTTAAGGATTTTCTCCCTGTCATTTTCTCCAACCTCGAGCCGTTTTTCTTATATTATCTCTCCCTATTCTCTCGGAGGGTGGGGGGAGTGAGAGAGAGACTGTGTAGTCTGGTCCCAATCGGGGCTGAACTACGACAGATGTGTACCTCAAGGAGATCTGATTTGAGGTGAAAATAGCAAATTGAACTGTATGGTGTTAACTACTATATAGTACTGTATGCCATTACTTCTCTAGCTGTTATATGTCATATCAAAAGTATTATAGTAAGAATCACCTAGATCAACAAAGAATGAACTTTGATAAAACCGAGCAAAATGCAGCAGTGACAGAACCAGGACTGGCTTTAGCAACTGTCGCCCAGCAACTCAGTATCGACATCCTCAACCTGCAGAACATGAACTTAAACCAGTCGCACCAGATACACCAACTGAGCAAACACTGTGTCATATGTCCTGTCCTGTGAGACTGTCCGGACAGATGGAGCCCAAAGTCATGGACTAAATGAACTCACCAGACATTTTGGAGGGATGGCCCATAGACTGAGGGAATTGTATCTGTGTGTATGTGTGTATATATATATATATGTATATCAAAGACAGAAAAAAAAGGTGATGTTTAATTGGAAGGTGTAGGATCTGGGTATGATGTAGATGGTATGGAATAAGGGGTGGATACTGTCCTGGTTCTGGCTAGGACAGAGTTAATTTTCACCTGAGCTGGGAGAGGAGCTGGAGCTGGTGGCCCCTGTGGCTGGGGAACACAGCTGGGACGGTTTCCTAATTAGCCAACAGCTGGGAGAGTTTCCCCAAATTGGCCCAAGGGCTGTTCCATCCCATGGGCCATCATGCTCAGGGTATAAGTGGGGATGGGGCAGTGGAGGTTTTTAGCTACTCATGAGGGAGCTGGTTGCCAGGATCCACTGTCAACTATTGTACTGTGAATCACATGTTTAGTGTATTGTTATTGTTACTCCTCTCTGTTTTCTCTTCCTTTGCTGTTCTGTTAAACTGGTTTTATCCCAACCTACAAGTTTTGCTTTTTTTATTCTGTTTTTCCTCCCCATCCCACTAGGGGGGAGGGGGGAAGTGAGCAGCTGTGTGCTATTTTAGCTGGTGAGTGGGGTTAAGCCATGACACTTGGTGTGACTCAAAGAGGAAACTAAAACATCTTCCTTCCCCCAACCCCCTTCTTCCTCCACTCACTTTCACTCCTTCATTCCCAACTTATCATAGAATAGTTTGGGTTGGAAGGGACCTTCAAAGGCCATCTAGTCCAACCCCCCTGCAAGGAGCAGGGACATCTCCAACCAGATCAGGTTGCTCAGAGAGGGGTAGGTGAGAATGTGGAATTGGGAGTTGCAGTCAGTTCATAACAGCTCATCTGCTGCTCCTTCATTCTTTCATTTTTCCCTGCTTCAATATGGGGTCTCTCCCACAGGATCATCCTTCAAGAACTGCTCCAGCATGGGTCCTCTCCATGGGGTACAGTCCTTCAGGAATGGATTGCTTCAACGTGGGTCCCCCAGAGGCTGCACTTCCCGACAGAAAACCCATTCCTACATGGGCTCCTTTCCACAGGCTGTAGTTCCTGCCAGGAGCCTGCTCCAGCATGTGTTCTCTACAGGCTACAGCTTCCTTCAGGGCACATCCACCCACTCTGGCATAGGGCCCTCCAAGGGCTGCAGAGTGGATATCTGTTCTGGAGTGGTCTTCTCCACAGGCTGCAGGGGAATCTTTGCTTTGATGCCTGGAGCACCTCCTCTCCCTCCTTCTTCACTGACCTTGGTGTCTGCAGAGCTGTTTTGCTTTAATTTTTCCCCCTCATTCCTCTCTCTCTCTCACACACATGCTCTGCTGCACAGCATTTTACCCTTTCTTAAATGTTATCACAGAGATGCTACCAGCTTCACTGATTGGCTCATGTTTGGCCAGTGGCAGGTCCATTTTGGGGCCAGTTAGAACTGGCTTTGTCCAGCACAGGAGGAACCCCGGTCTCTTCTGACAGAGGCCACCCCTGCAGTCTCCTCACTACCAAAGCCTTGCTGCATAAACCCAATACAACTCCCTCTGTACGTACACACCTCTCCCCCCCATTTGTATTACTTACTTCTACCAAAAAGAAACCAATAGTTGAAAATACTTCTGTAATTATTTGTTTTAACTCCCACTTAGATTTCTTGAAAGTGGGAACTTAGAATAGTGGTTTTCAATTTCTCTTTTTAATCTTCTGTGGAAGGTATGAGTTTATACAGCAAATTTAAGCCCACTGACAAACAATTGGCTTTACTTAACTATCTTTTGTGGTCCACAGACTATTAAATGAACAAAGCAAATAAAATCAACAGAAATTAGTCTTGTGTTAACATCAGCTTTCAAGAACATAAACAATGGTAAGGGACCTTGGTGCAAGAAGCTGCTTACTGGAAAAAGGAAGTACACAATGCACCCTAGCCAGCTACTTTCCCAATAAGCTTTACTGAGCACACCTTTTTTTACCTACAGAGAAGTAAGGTCTGCTCAAGTGCTCCATGTCTTGTTCTACAGGAAACATAGGAAGAACGAAGAGATGGGAAATCAGATTGCTATTCAATTAGCACCAATACTTAACTTCTGCGTTCCCTGTTCTACCTGGAGCTTGTGTTGCAGAGTTCAGCTATAACTGCCCTTCCTTGCTCATTAAGCTTTCTTAATGCTAGCTAACTAATATGTATTTACTCCTATTCAAGTTTGCAACAGAATGCTTTCAAGAATACTACACAAAAATGCTTTTCTTAAATTTAAGAGTTAGTTCCTCAGAGCATTGCTATAAAGTTTTTATGCTTATACTTACTTGCTATCCAGATAATGTTTATCTGTGATATTTCACCTAGAACCACTGAAAACATTCCAGAACAGTGATTTCAAGTAAATAAAAAACTGAGGAGTAGACTCCACTGTAATTATCACACAGAAATTCTAACATCAAGCAGCAAGATTAGATTATAGTGTTTATGTCAGTCTACAACCTTCACCATGCTTGGCACTAGCACAGATTTATAGCTTCAGAGGTTGCTAACATGGCCAAGGAAAGTACAAACAGTGCAACAAGTTATTAAACTATGAAAATATAAGGGATCCGCTTCTACTTGTGGACAAACAGAACTTCAGGCTCAGCACCTGCAGCAATGGAAAGATTTCTGGTCATCTACTAGCCAGATGAAGAAACAGTGGAAAGGAACACAGGAGCATGGCAAATTGGCCGTTTTTTCCCCATATGCTTCAAAAATGCTTCTTCACAGTCAGTTACAGGGAATAGAAGACAGCTACAATTCCTTACCACAGTGCCAGCCAGTATATACAATCTAAGGTTTCCAGTTAGCTCCTTCATCAGCCCTCCTATTGCTGAGGATGCTTCAAGCTTTCCACAACTTCTGCAATTCACAGCAAGAGTTTCTTTAAAACAATATAAAGCAGTATCCATGAGGCTGTGTATTTCTGCAAAGCCAGCCCTGATCCACTGCTTCTCTTTACTTTTCAAAGTAGTGATGGTGGCTCCCCTAGATCTGGCTATATTTAACTGTGATCAGGACTGTCACCTCAGAGTAACAACCATGGAAGCTTTCACAGACATCAAAGAGGGAAAAATGGCCTTGTCACGTTTGTGAAGCACCATATTTTTAAAGTGACATACTTTTCAAAGATTCATTGTTGTTATTACCAACTGTATCACCAATGCTGCTGCCTAGATTTGTCACTGTATCTGCCTTCATCTTTCCTTTTCTACCTACTTTTGAAAGTCTGAATTTCTATGCAGTTTCTTCCCAGCAGCAATTCTCAATTACTTTCTCAACTTGTTTTGCTTCTCTTCCTAACGTTCTGAATGTAACAGGATCACTAAAAGCATAGTAATGATAATTTGCCATCAATAGTAGCTATTCTGTTACTAATTTTATTTCCATTCTGTAGAATTCATATTTCCAAACCGTTTGAAGACCAAATGCAGCTTCACTTCCCTGGTTACAGTTGGATATCTGTCTGCAGTCACAGCTAGCTTAAGGAATTTTCCTCCTAGTGAAAATCATTTAGAGTTCTGGAAAACTTGAAGAAGAAGGAGGGAGGGAAGATGACACAACACCAACAAAGAAAAACAAACCACAACAACAACAGAGGCAAGTCATATTAAGGTACCCCATAAGCATCAAACACCTTTCACAATAATTATTTTAATAATGAAAATAGACTGGAGAGAGAAAGGGCTCAATTATTTAATATTGGAAGCCTTCACTCTTCATTTACAAAACTAGAGTTTCCTGATAGCAAATGGCAAGCATACAAATAGGTTTTTCGAGATCTGTCTGTGAATTAGGCTACAGGGTTAATGACTGATACACACCTAGGGGGAAAAAAAAGTTTAACAGTTTAAAACTTTTTTAAAGCTTTAAAATGTGCTCAGCAGCACATTTAAGATGCAGAAACATGCATCTACATGCAAGCTTAATGGCCAGCACATGCTGAATGATCAGCTGTCCATTATGTTGTTCTTGGATTTCTTCACTTGGGGCAATAATTTAGATCTATCCTCTCTACCCAACTGGCTGTTTTCATAAAGCCCACAGAACTCAGGTTTTTTTATGACCTCTGACTGATGGAATCAACTGTCAGGTTCAACAGGCTGTGATCAGAAAGAGGAGGAGACAAACAGATGGGTAGACTAACAGCATGATCACATCTGCTTCTATTTGTAAGTTTGCCTTGCCTTCTTAGATCTGCAGCATTCATCATATTCCCAGTTTTAGAAATATTAACTTCCTAGTGCAGTAGATACTTATTGAACTTAGCAGTGTTCTAGAATAAGAATTGAATTCCATCCCTACAAGTTCACTGTTATCCTCATCTTGCAGCAGGGAAGTTCTAACCAGGCTTTTCCAACCAAGTGAACCCTCTACACACCCTAGAACACCAGCAGTTGACTTTTTTTTTTTTTAATTAAGAAAACAGCTGGGAAAACTGTACTTTCACTTTGGAAAACAAACACGAAGTTAATGCTTTTTGTTATACTGCTTTGACAACTCACCAAAAGGAAGCCTCACTAGAATTAACAGTCCACTGTTCCAACTTTAGAGATAATCTAGTTTGAAGTTTATACAGCACATATTATGCATGCATGCCCTGCACTTCATAGACATGAGTTTTACACTAACATTACAATCTAACGTTACAGTTTTTGACACATCAGACAACTTCTGAGGAAAAGGAGTAATGGATGCTGACAGAACTTAAATAGTATTAAAACTGTATTACATAAGGTTCATGTAACACATGATTTTTAGTTATTAAATGAAGCTAACTGACAAGTAGATTAAGCATCTGTAAAAAAGCATGGCCGGTCCTCCTAAATAATGGTCTACTTGCTCATCAGAAAGTTTTGGCACAAAGCTAAAATGTAAACCAGTTCTAATAAACAAAATACAGGAGAATATGTAGCCAAGGACTGAAAGTGCTTACCTTGACTCTCCACTACTGTTTCTTACAACATCTTCATCACTGTGCCCATTCATTGTAAATATCAAGAAGTTTAAAAGATAAATAGAAGTCCACTCAGGTTAGAAGGCGGATATTGAGAATCTACTTCTTGGTACTCTGTTTTCCAGATGACTTGTTTACTCAACTGTTCTCTGCAGGTACTGAATATTTTTCCCCAAATTACCTAAAGTAGTAAAGGAAAACATTGACATAATTTGAAATATTTGACGGTTGCAACTGAAAGATACTGAAAATAACCTGTCCTGTCACAACAACACTGAAATGGAGTATCTCATATTTGACATCTTTTAATGGAAAAATAGCTTTTGGTATGCCATAGTACTGTCTTAAGAACAACCAAATCTAACTTTTAAAGGAAAAGAGCCTCCCCAAACAGATAAATATAAATTATGGATGTTAATGCTCAGATGTTAATCTGATTAGCAAAATTATTTCATGCACAAAACAAACATATCAAAAGCATTTGCAGACAGAGACATAACGTTTACATCCAGTTGGGGGTAGAGGCAGGAAAATAAAGACTGTCCCATTTTAAAAATTTGGCTCAACTACATCAAGCTAACAAGATCCCACAGATGGAGTGATAATTATTTCATATACATTAACATCTTCAATCGGATCTCTGCCATGTCAGATGCACCTAGAAAAAGTTTAGGCTCACTTTAAATGGAGTGTGAGTATGAACTCACTGATAATCAGCTAAAGAGCAGCACCTCTCACAGATTTAGTGGTGTGAAAGGGATTAGAGGCTCGCCTGCAGGTTGCCTGCCTCAAGGTACTCCTCCTCTAATACAACCCGACCTACAGCTCATGATGGAGGCGGGGGCCGCCTCATTCCGGGATGGAAGAAGCCCTACGCTCAGACACCAGGGCCATTCCAGCCAGCAAACAAAGGCGATGACGGAAGAAAAGTGATCGGAAAGAACCCTGTAACCCCAGAGAGGCCGCGAAGCGAGGCTAGGGCCCCCGCGGTGGCGAACCAGGCAGCTTGGTGGTTCCTCGCGGATCGGCCGCTGCTGCCTAACGAGGCCAAGCTCTGCGCTGTTTGCCCTCCCGTGCCCAGGGTGAGAATACTCTGCCGCCTCCGGGACCGGCACTCCCCGGGCCCCAGGAAACATCTTTAGTGGCCACGAAACTCACTCCTTGTCGCCCGGTCCCTGCTCCGCGACGATCCTCCCCGACCATCCGCACTGCGCTCTCTCGACCTCCTGTGGCCGACCGCTTCCAAGGTGCTCCCGGGGAGGCCCAGGCCAGGGCTGCCTCCTTACCTCCCGCGGGTTCACCTCCCGCCCCCGGAGATGGCCCTCTGCTGGTGGCGCGACCCGCACAGGCGCCGCTCCAGGCCAAGGCTCCCTTATCAGTATTGCCAAGGCGGCCGCTGTTCTCCGTGCTCGCTTCTTCCAGCGCCCCCCCATGGCCAGAGAAGAGCGAAGGCCGCACTCCTGCCTCCCAGCCGGTTCGTCACAGGCTCCCCGCCCCCCCCGCAGGAGCCAGCGAAAGAGACTCAACCCCGGCTGCCTGCCTCGGTTCTCACAGTTCCCTCCCTCTCTCTCCGGAAAACAGCGAGCGAGCCTGGGAGCCCAGCCCTGCGCTGGACATCCAACCCCTTCTTCTCAACGCCAGTCGCCTCCCCATCCATATTCGAAAGCGACAGCCACCGCACAACTCCAGACCAGGGAAAGGAGCCATGGCGGGCCCACCTACCTGCGTGCGTGCGCCCAGCTCGGCCTCCCTACGGCTGCCCTGGTCGGAGACGGCGCTACACCCCACGAAGAGGTCTGTACTGCAACCTAGGGTCGAAGGGTGCTCCTGCGGCTGCCACAGGGTCTGGGCCGCCGGATCCTTGCAGCCCCACGCAACGGGCTCGCCTGCAGCCCACACCGGCTTGAACAATAGGGCCCCGAACCGGGCAGGGAGAAACCTGGGGAGTAGGTGCTGTGTTGGTCTGCCGCCGTTTCTTAAGTCCTCCCGACCACCGCCATCACGCTGCTACTCCGCTCAACCTCCTCCTTCTCCCTTAATCGGATGGAAACCCTGGGCGTGATGTCAGTGCTGCGCCCTGGGACAGAGCGGGGAGGAGGAGGAGCAACAGCCGGGAGGGGACAGCGCCGCCGGGCCATGGCGGCAGGAAAGGGCCGCTTGGAGGGGTGGCGGAGCCAAAGCGGCCTCCTTGCCGCTCTGGATGCTGCCGGGGCGGAGGGCAGTAGGCGTCCGCCTGCCGCAGCAGGCGAACGGGCGCTGGGTCCGGTGCAACTCCTGGTGCCCGCTGCAGCTCCTATGTGAGGGGGCAGGGCGCGGCCTGGCCTGAGGGGCGCCCACGACCTGCGCAGCGTGTCAGGAAACCTGGCCTAGGCCACATGTTACTGTTTAGTGTGGTGCAGGTTTTTTTGTTTGTTTGTTTGTTTCAGGTTTTTCCTGTCTAAAATCAGAGCCCCCTAACAAACACACATGCATTTTTTAGTCTTCCTATGCGGTTACAAGTGGCATTAGGGCATATTTAGGAAAACTCGGCATGCAGCTGCACAGAGGATGCTTGCCTCCATGAGAAAGGCATCCCCCAGCTGGAGGCAGAACACTCCTTTCTTCCTCTTGATACCTAACTCAAGTTGTTTCAAAGTGATTAATGAGAAAGCTGTTTGTTTAAGGTGGCTCATGTTTAGAAAAAAAATAATCATGTAAATTGTGCTACCACTGAAGTCTACACGTTCCCAGAGTGACAAAAGAAAGTAGTGGCTGCTAAGTGAAAGACTGCACTCTGAGCAACACAATTACACAGCCAAATGTGTCGTAAAGAAGAAGTTATTTACCTGCTTTCTCCTCTTTTGATTCCCACACATGCTAGGGAGGATTGTGGGGTCATTACTGACCACTATGCGGTACCAGACTTGGAATTTTCTTCAGCACCCTGCAAGAGTAAAAGAGATTGAGATTAACATGAAAACACAGTTTCTTCATGAAGGAAGGAAAGGCTTGAAAGAAGAGAGTTGTTGCATGGGTATACCAGAGCAAGGTGGCTATAGTAGCTGTCAAATCAGTTCATACTTGAAGAGTTGTGTCAGCCAGAAGCCAGCATCTGAGCCACGGTTAGTTACCTGGAGATGTTGGCCTAGGGTTTATCTCATGGCTACCCTCCCCAGAGCGAGCAAAGCTGGGCAGCCAAGGCATCTGCCACCCCCTCAGCAGGGCTGTAGGGCTTTCCTGCAGCTGCTCCTTCAGCCCACCAAGTGTTGGGATCAGCTGTTACATACAGCAACTCTATCTCCATTTTGGAACCAGACTGAAGCAGCATAGGCTAGGTGAGGCACTTCCACTAGTCCATCTCGCAGGCACCATAGGAAAATACATCAAAATCTCAGGAGTTAAAGACAGAGAGAATAAACTTTTCTTCCCCCTTAGAGTTAAAAAAAAATGCATAAGAAGGTGTTCAGCCAAGAAAACAGCTTCAAAGCCTACAAAAAAGCTGTATTAGACTATGTTCCTTCCTGAAGCCCTTAAGTTTGCCTAAGTCAGCTTAAGGGAGAATACTTAGACTTAGTAGACAAAGATGCCACAAGATCAATAAACTTTAAACTCAAGAATGTCAGAATGAAAATAACTGCTTTAAATTAAATTAAAATTGAAAAATTTAATTTAAATTAAGGTAATTAACATTGAAACGCTTTACCAAGGTGTACTGGGTGTTGCTGGGATGGAGTTAATTTTCTTTGTAGCAGCCCACATGGCACTATGTTTTGGATTTTTGGCTAAAACAGTGTTTATTATGTGTTCCTCGGAGTGAAGAATTACAGCCAGGTAAGTCACTTCCCGACAAGGGAAATGGGAGATAAGGGGTTATAGAATGAGCTGATATCAACAAAGATAGTCACTATATGGTTGCTATACAATACAGGATATTACATACAGTAATTAGCATGATAAAAATCACACCCCTGGGAGGAGACCCTACATGTTAATGTCAGACTGCCTTTGTATAATGAACTAGTCACTAATCAGGACCTGCACAGAAGTGCACCAATTATGTAACTAAAAGCTGACCAATGAGTAAATCTTGTGCAACTTCTCCTTTGTTGTAACCTGTATGAAAGCCTATGACCTCTCCAAAGAGGGGTGCTAGATTTGTGAGTTATTGCCTGGCACCCCTTTCTGTACAGAACTGCATTAAAGGTTAGAAGGTGAATCTCGACTCTGTGTGCTCATTGGCTCCAGAGCACTGGGCACAAACCTATTCCCAGGTTAAGGGACAACAATAACACACCAGTATTTTGGGTATTACTGAACAATGTTTGCACAGCATCAAGGCTTTCTCTTTTTCCCACTCTGCCCCCACAGCAAGTAGGCTGGGGGTGGGTATGAAGGCTGGGAGGGGTCACAACCTAGGCAGCTGACCTGAATTGGCCAAAGGAATATTCCATGCCATACGATGTCATGCTCAGCAATAAAAACTGAGGGGAGAGAGTTTTGGGAGAGGTAGCTATTGCTCAGAGACTGGCTGGGCATTAATCTATTTGTGGGAGGTGGTGAGTGATTGTCTTTGCATCACTTGTTTTGTGGTTTTGTTTTCTTTCATTTTCTTCTTTCCTTTATTTATTAAACTATCTTTATCTTGACACAGAGTTTTCTTGCTTTTGCTCTTCCTATTCTCTTATCTGTCTTGCTTGGATGGGGGGAGGGGGGTGGGTTGAGTGAGTGGCTGTGCTTAGCTGTTGGATAAGGCCCCAAGTTTGCAAGCATCTTGAATATTTTCACAGTTTCCTGGCATTCCTCTGGTGAGTATTTAGGGCAATTGCTTCATTAAGAAGGATATATTCTGCAAGATTACCTATAGAGTAAGGAGGTGTGACTGTACATAAATTAAGTATATTTGTAATAGCTTATTTTAGCTATCAAAAGTAACAATAGCTGTGAAAATATGACAGCATTAGCATAAATTAATAATTGGAGCATGTGCTAGGGAAATTTACCAGCAGTACTATCAAGATTATAACATCACCTGTTGTGGCATGTGCTTCCTTTTGCAGATGAACAGTACCTCTACAGTTACATCCAACCCAGCATATCGGATGTCTATGGAGAACTGCTGTATGGTTTCTAGAAGGCTCTGGAATGCATGATGCTACTTCAGACTAAGTAAGCAGTAATGCATGTACTTGCACCCATTACAAACACCCCTTTGCCTGGAAGGCATTTGTCCTAGTTTAGCCCCACTTGGGGAAAATTGAGTCAGGCAACATTTGCTGTCCTTGTCTGCTGTGTTATCCTCTCTCCACAGATACAACCAGGAACGGTTGCCAGTTCCATTAGATGCTCCCGTACATCCATTCTGACCTGGACATCAAGTGTTGATCTGGACCTGGAAAGATGTACCTCTAAAGGACAACTGTAAAGATCCATACATTGTTTTGTTAAATACCTATAGAGCAGAGTCGTAGTTCAGCCCCGCTTGGGACCAAGCTACGCAGTCTCTCATTCACTCCCCCCACCCTCCGAGAGAATTGAGAGAGATTGGGGGGTAACGCTAGCAAACCGGTGGGTGTTGAAGGGCAGAACTTACAGCCTAGCAACAAGGCTGCGAGCGGGGCTGCACGTACGCAGGAGGGGCGGTCCGCGGCGATTCGCGCGCTAGGCGCGGATAGGTCCATGGGCACAGGGGGGCGGGTGCGTTCGCGTGCGTAGCGGGTGTACGGGTATTTAACCCTGTGTTGCGCGGCATTAAATTGAAGGCTTGGCTTGACGGTCTCCGTGTGATGCCCTGCTTTCCCCGGGGCGGGGCTCCGGTGCGTCCTGGGTTGGTTTGCTGGCAAGAGAAGCCTGCAAGTGGTGACCCCGACGTGATAGGTCCGGACGGTTTTGAGCTGGGGCCGCGCGGCGGTCGTGCCTGCCTGCTGTTAGGATGGCATCCATCTCTGATACAGTGAAGGTATTAAAGGCGTTGGGTAAAGATGTGAATTGTCCGGTGCACAGGGCACCGTTGACGGAGTTCATCCAATGGATGCAGAAAAGGGGCTTGATTAACAAGCCGGGAGAGGTGATGGAAGTGGCGCGGTTACAGGCGGCGGGGAAAGAGTTACAGGAGGAAGGGGGGGTCGGAACGAAGGGTGTGGCGACGCGGCTGGGGACGTTAGGTTCAGTGAAAAGACTGCTGGCTAAGGCTCGAGAGGTGCGCGGAGTGTGGGTTACGGCTTTAACTGCAATCAAAGGAGAAGGGCGGCCCTCGGAGGGGGACGAACGGGGTCGAGACGGCGCGGAGGGGACGGGGGGTGGCGTTCCGGTGGTCTGCCCGGTTCGGCCGGGAGCCTCTGATGGTGGTAGAGGGGCGATGGAATTTGGGTGTACTCCCCCGTGTATCACGCCTTCCTTGCCGGAGGAGCCTGAACCGAAGGAGCAACCCCCCAAATACGAGGACACAGAAATGCCCTCTGTCTCTCCTTCTGCCCCATCGGCTCCACCGCTTGTGGATTCGCGGAGGGGCGAGACCGGCTTACCACCTCTCCCTAAGGATTCATGGGTTGCACACAAGGGAGGGGGCAGCGAAGCGGGAGTAGTGGACGCTTTAATCCGAAGGTTTGAGCGGTTGGCGGCGGACGTAGAAAAGATACTGAGTAAAGTAGAGGTGTCGGCGCGGAAGATGGAGGCAGAGGTGGAACAGGGGACGGGTCGTGGATTTACGGGTTGGACATTGATTGCTAAAAATTGTGTAATGGAAGGAGTATCTCTAGGGCCATCAGACGGAGATGGGGGTATAATGGTGTGCCCAGTGACACAGGGGCAGCAGGGTCGGCAGTGGAGCCCGTTGGATTACAAGTTATTCAGGGAGTGGCAGAAGGCAGTGAAGGAGGAAGGTGTTAATGGGGTGGCGGCTCGAGCGATTTTGGATGTGATCTGGGCAGCAAACCCGCTTCCTTTTGATTGTAGGCAGCTGGCTAGAGCGGTTTTTACAGCCCCCCAAATGGTGCTGTGGGAGGCTGCATTAAAGGAGGAAGCGGACAAGGTGGTTTTCGAAGCTTTAGGTCCGAATCACCCCTTGCACGGGATTAGTGTGGAAAGGATTCTAGGGTCAGGTGACTTCGCTGATCCGGCCGCACAGGCTAATATGCGGGGCAGGGACATCAATGCTGCCGCGCGGGTGGCATTTGCAAAAATGGGTAAATATGAGGGCAAGAAGCGGCCGTACACTCAGGTGAGGCAGGGCGTAGGGGAGTTGTATACCTCTTTCTTGGAAAGGCTACAGGAGGCGATTGAGAATTCTGATTTACCAGAGAATGTGAAACCTATAGTGGTGAAAGAGTTAGCTAAACAGAATGCAAATGAGGTAACTCAACAAGTTTTGGCGCAATTGCCTGGGGATGCAGGTGTGGCGCAGATGATGAAGCGGGTTATGGAGGCAGAAGCCTTGCAGCAAGCAAAACCGCTCATTGCAGCAGTTTCCACTATGCGATCACCCCCTGCGGGCCCTACCTGCTTCAGTGGTGGGGGTTCCTGCTCTGAAACAAGCCCAATTATCTCATCAGTTCTTCCATCAAGGGGCTTGAGCGCTGGCCAGAACTTTTGGGGTGTCCTTAGTGGATGCGCGAGCAATTATCGCTGCTTGCCCTAGTTGCAAATCCACCTCTTCCGTAGCAATGGGTATTAACCCGCGAGGCCTTCAGGCAAACCAGATCTGGCAGCAAGATATTACAGAATACCCCCACTTCGGACGGTTTAAATATCTCCATGTAAGTGTGGACACTTGTAGCGGCTGCATCCATGCTACCGCGGAAACCAAAAGTAATGCACGCGCTGCTATCCGACATTGTTGTGCTACGTTTGCTACATTGGGGGTACCTCAACAGATAAAAACAGATAATGGACCTTGCTATAAAAGCAGCTTGTATAACAATTTCTTACAGAACTGGGGAGTGGAACACCGTACTGGCATCCCAGGCAATAGTGGCGGCCAGGCCATAGTGGAACAGGCACATCAGACACTCAAGCGTCAGCTTGATCGGGTTAGAGGAGGGGAGAAGGTGCCCCCTGGGGAGCATCATGAGTTCCTAGCAAGAGCCCTAGTAGTAATCAATCAAATGACCGGAGCAGAGATATCCCCAATTTCCCAGCATTTTTCAACTACATTGTCTTCCCGCTTAGCGGGAGCTCCGGTGTGCTTCCGTGACCCAGTCACCTTAGAATGGCGTGGGCTGGTACCACTACTGCAGGTGGGCCGAGGTTATGCATGTGTGCAAACTGCAAGTGGTCCTCGGTGGGTGCCTGCTAAATGGATTCGTCCAGCAGTAAAGGGTTCGGATGCATGTCCGATGCCCGAGTGAATCTTCTGTGCGCGGGGATATCCTACTGAACATGTGTTAAGCTTCTTTTTCAAATCACTAACACGGGGACGAGGGCATGTTTTTGTCTCGACAGGTGCAGGCTGGGGAAGGCTGGAGCAGAGACGGTTGGCACCTATTCACCCTGGTGGGGTTGATCCCGATTGTGGCTATTCCGACACCAGTGGTAACAACGAACTTCTGGGAGCAGTTCGCGCATTACACAAACTCTACTCAGGTTTGCATAGCGCTTGGCCTGTTGGGCTCTTGGGAATGCCAACCGCACAGCCCTCGCCATATCTGAACTGGCGACTGCTTTAGCAGCACACGATGAAGGACTGACACAAATGAAGTTGGCATTAGATTATGCACTTGTGAGGCCTGGCATCGGTTGCAGCAACATAGAGGGAGTCCTAGGTCTCCAGGGTTACTGCTGTTTGGATTTCAGCAGTAACACCATGTCGTCCATCAAGAAGGCGCGTCAACATGCCACGGAAATAGCCCAGTCAGTATTCAATGTCAAAGCCCTAAAGGACTGGGGGTGGTTTTCAGGCCTGTTTGGTTTACCTAGATGGCTAAGAAATATTGTGTCTATAGGTCTGACGATCCTAGCAGTTGCTTTGATAATGCTTTGTTTGTTTCCGTTATTGTTACATTTCTTGCATGCTATGATTAAGGGGTCACTAGGCGACTATCCATGATCAACTATGTTATGGCAGCATCCGCCCCAGAGTACCAGCCATAAGACCAGGATGATTTAGCATAGAGGGGGGGAATTGTGGGGTAACATTAGCAAACCGGTGGGTGTTGCAGGGCAGAACTTATAGCCTAGCAACAAGGCTACGAGCGGGAATGGGCTGCACGTGCGTGGGAAGGGCTGCGAGCAGGGCTGCACGTACGCAGGAGGGGCGGTCCGCGGCGATTCGCACACTAGGCGTGGATAGGTCCATGGGCGCAGGGGACGGGTGCGTTCGCGTGCATGGTGGGTGTACGAGTATATAACACTGTTGCGCGGCATTAAATGGAAGGCTTGGCTTGATGGTATCCGTGTGATGCCCTGCTTTCCCCGGGGCGGGGCTCCGGTGCGTCC
Organism: Chlamydotis macqueenii; assembly: GCF_036417535.1. Taxonomy (NCBI): domain Eukaryota; kingdom Metazoa; phylum Chordata; class Aves; order Otidiformes; family Otididae; genus Chlamydotis; species Chlamydotis macqueenii. The sequence continues at coordinate 43,391,485 of NC_141592.1, forward strand.
TGGGTTGGTTTGCTGGCAAGAGAGCTGGCAGAGATAATATAAGAAAAAGGCTCAAGGTTTGAGATAAGGACAGGGAGAGATCCTTAAAGTTACCGTTACGGGCAAAACGGACTCGACCTGGGGAAAACTATTTGTTTATTAAGATCAATAAAACCAAATCAGGATAATGAGACAGAGAACAAAGTAACTTCCCCCCACCCCTCCTTCTTTCCAGGCTTAACATTATATCTACTACCTTCCCCCCAACACTGAGCGGCACAGGGGGGAAGAGGGAATGGGAGTTATGGTCAGTTCATCACACGTCATTTTACGCTGCTGCTTCCTCCTTGGAGGAAGAACTCCTCACATTCCTCCCCTGCTCTATCATGGGGTCCTCCACAGGCTGCAGGTGGATCTCTGCTCCTCCGTGGGCCTCCATGGGCTGCAGGGGCACAGCTTGCTTCACTGTGGGCTGCACCACGGGCTGCAGAGGAACCTCAGCCAGGAACAGCATTACTGCTCCTCCTCCTTCTTCACTGCCCTTGGCATCTGCAGCCGTTCCTCTCAAGAAATTCTTCACAACAGGCTGGGGCAGACACCTCTCAGGTTCTCTCACATCTCCTCTCCACTTCTTGCAGCCGGGATAGGCTGAGTCAGGCCCAGATGGCTGCCCGGCGTGAGGCCAGAGGGTGAGTCCTGCAAGGCCCACAAGGCTTGCACCTCCCCCTCTCTCTGCCCCTGCTCAGCGTCTTCACATCTTCACTTTTTTTTTTTTTTTTTTTTTCTTTTCTGTTTTCCCCTTCTTAAATACGTTATCACAGAGGCGTTATCAGGGAACATTCTGCTACCAATTGGCTTGGCCCTGGCCAGCAGCAGGTCTGCCCTAGGCCGGGCCAAGTCCACAGGACAAAGGGGAAACCTCCAGCAGCTTCTTGCAGAAGCTGCCACTGTAGCCCATTCTCACTAAATAAAACCAAGACACATTATGCGTCATCTTCACTATATTCTGTTACTGTTGGGTAATTTGCTAAAAACTTTTTTTTCCCCCCAGGACTTGAACACTAGTAATGTGGTTAAACCTACCTTTTTTTCCAATGAGAATTAATCCTTAGCTTCTTTGTAAAGTTTCATGGTTTACTTAGAGCTATGAGGTGTGTCTGCTTTCTGTCTGTAGCAGAGATACTAGCATGAGTCGACTAAAAAGAAATTGCTTCCTGAACACAGCACTTAAAAATACTAGCTGCCCTTTTTAACCCAGGAGATGCTCTCCAGTCCCTAAGACTTCTAAACATGTCTCAAAATGCAGTTTCCCCAGGAAGTACCTGTACATGCCCTTTTGTTTGAGTTTGAAGAAATTAAGGTGCTTTATTTACATTTGCCAACTTCACCTGCAATCACTGCCAATCATAAAATTGTTAGGGTGGGAAGGGACCTTTAAAGGCCATCCAGTCCAGCCCCCCTGCAAGGAGCAGGGACATCTCCAACCAGATCAGGTTGCTCAGAGCCCCGTCCAACCTGGCCTTGAATGTTTCCAGGGATGGGGCATCCACCACCTCTCTGGGCAACCTGGGCTAGTGTTCCACCACCCTCAGTGTAATAAACTTTTTCCTAATATCCAATCTAAATCTACCTCCCTCTATTTTGAAACCATGACCCCTCGTCCTATCACAACAGGCCTTGCTGAACAGTCTCTCCCCTTCTTTCTTGTAGGCCCCCTTGAGGTACTGGAAGACCGCTACAAGGTCTCCCTGGAGCTTCCTCTTCTCCAGGCTGAACAGCCCCAACTCTCTCAGCTTGTACTCACAGGAGAGATGCTCCAGCCCTCTGATCATCCCTGAGTGTTGGCTAATCTGATGGCTTTTGCTAAATGTTTGTCCCAATGTTTGAAGGTCCCACCACCCATGGCTCTCAGTGTAGCTTTCAGCAGTCCATTGGACTGTTCAGTCTTTCCAGTGGTTGGCCTTCTGGGCCGCAAGTGTGCATTGCCGGCTCATGTTGAGCTTCTCGTCCACCAGCACTCCCAAGTCCTTCTCCTCAGGGCTGCTCTCGATCCATTCTCCTCCCAGCCTGTGTTTGTGCCTGGGATTGCTGAGGATTGCCTCTTCTCCAGGCTGAACAGCCCCAGCTCTCTCAGCCTGTCCTCACAGGAGAGGTGCTCCAGTCCTCTGATCATCTTTGTGGCCCTCCTCTGGAATTGCTCCAACAGATCCATGTCCTTCATATGTTGGGGGCTCCAGAGCTGGACGCAGTACTCCAGGTGGGATCTCACCAGAGCAGAGTAGAGGGGCAGAATCTCCTCCCTCAACCTGATGGCCACTCTACTCTTGATGCAGCCCAGGATGGGGTTGGCCTTCTGGGCTGCAAGGGCACATTACCTGCTCATGTTGAGCTTCTCGTCCACCATCACTCCCCAGTCCCTCTCCTCAGGGCTGCTCTCAATCCATTCTCTGCCCAGCCTATATTTGTGCCTGGGATTGCCATGACCCAGGTGCAGGACCTTGCCCTTGGCCTGGTTGAACTTCATGAGGGTGGCACGGGCCCACCTCTCCAGCCTGTCAAGGTCCCTCTGGGTGGCATCCCTCCCCTCCAGCATGTTGACAGCACCACACAGCTTGGTGTCATCTGTGAACTTGCTGAGGGTGCACTCTCTCCCACTGTCCATGTCGCCAACAAAGATGTTGAACAGGGCCAGGCCCAACATGGACCCCTGAGGAACGCCACTCGTCACTGATCTCCACTTGGACATTGAGCTGTTGACCACCACTCTCTGAGTGCGGCCATCCAGCCAACTCCTTATCCACCGAGTGGTCTGTCCATCAAACCCATGCCTCTCTAGTTTAGAGAGAAGGACGTCATGCGGGAAAGTGTCAAATGCCTTGCACAAGTCCAGGTAGATGATGTCAGTTGCTCGTCCCTTTTCCACCGATGCCGTCACCCCGTCATAGAAGGCCACCAAATTGGTCAGGCACGATCTGCCCTTGGTGAAGCCATGTTGGTTGTCACCAACCACCTCCTTGCTCTCCATGTGCCTTAGCATGGTTTCCAGGAGAATCTGCTCCATGACCTTGCCAGGCACAGAGGTGAGGCTGACCGGCCTGTAGTTGCCCAGGTCCTTCCTGTTCCCCTTCTTAAAAATGGGGGTTATGTTACCCCTCTTCCAGTCATCGAGGACCTCACCAAACGGCCACAACTTCTCAAATATGATGGCCAGCAGCTTGGCAACTTCATCCGCCAGTTCCCTCAGTACCCGCGGATGCATCTCATCAGGTCCCATGGACTTGTGCACCTTCAGGTTCCTCAGATGTTCCTGAACCTGCTCTTCTGCTACAGTGGGCAGTTCCTTGTTAACCTTTCTACAATTTTATTCCACCTCTCAGATATATTCACAGGAGTCTAATAAATAGAAAAATGTGAGTCTGATCCCAAATGACCAAAACCAATTCCACTTACTTAGATGTTTCAAGGTATCTAAAAGTTGGCATATGTGTGACCTTTAAGAACTGAAATGCTCTGTGGGGTTTCTTACCAGTGGTTGCTCTCTTAACATACACACGCTTCTGCATGTCTGTATCTGCTGAGGAGTTATATATCCACCCAGTCCATGCTCACTGTTGTGATGTTAGGGGAAAAAACTCAAAACTAAAATTTTTGGCTTATCAACACAAAAGAGAAATCTAAGACCGAAATGCCTCCTTCAAATCACAACTATAGTTATGATACTCTGGAGTGAGTAGTGCCTCTGGTGTCATGGCTGGGAAGTACACTGTCCAAGGTTGCTTACCGGGTATTTTCTTGTCTTCCCTCTATTCACTTCAGCTCAGGGTATGCTCTCTTCTGGCCTTCATCTGACCTTAGGAAACATGCTATTTGCATGTATCTCAGTTGCTTGCACTGCAGCACGTATGTAAGACTACTATTTATTGGCTAGGCTGGGCCCCAAGGCACCAGTATCACTAGAAGACCCATCATCTCATTTCTGACCCTTTCTTCCAGGTGCTATTTCTGGAGAGAGATAAGTAGCCCCTAGTCCCTGTGCTATCTAGTGTATATCGCTCATGTGGCCTGGTATTTCTTACAAAACTGACAAGGTTTGCTTTAAAAAAAGGAAAATAAAGATGAATATATTCACAACTAATTATGTCTGAAACTGACAGATTAAGCCTTTCATGCTCATGGAATATTCTCATGGACACGCTCTCTAGGGAGGTGTGCTGTCTGTCAGGGGCTCGTATCAGGGATGTTACTAAGAGAGTACCAAACCTCGTACGATGCACAGACTATTATCCACTGCTGGTGTTTCACGTGGGCGCCAGTGATGCAGCCAGGAGCAGCCTGAGGAGCATCAAGAAGGACATCAAGAGGGACATCAAGAGGGACTTCAGGGCCCTGGGAGCAACAGTTAAGGACTCTGGGGCGCAGGTGGTCTTTTCATCAATCCTCCCAGTCAAAGGGAAGGGGCCTGAAAGGGCCAGTCAAATCTGGCACGTCAACAAATGGCTATGGGACTGGTGCCACAGCCAGGGCTTTGGCTACTTAGACCATGGGACTTGCTTTGAGAAGCCTGGTCTACTGGGGGCTGATGGGGTCCACCTAACTGAGAAGAGGAAGAGCGTCTTCGGCCAAAGGCTTGCCAGGCTCGTGAAGAGGGCATTAAACGAATGTTGCCAGGGGAGGGGGAGCACAATCCAGCCCACCACTGTCAGTATGGCACCAGTGCCAGCAACGGGTGCCTAGAACCTGGGGAAGAATCGCAGGTAAGTACAAGAGCACCTAGAATGCAGCTCAAAGGAATGCCAGCCGCTCCAGCCAGCGTCAGCTTCATCGGGAGCCCAGCTTCAGTGCCTCTATGCCAACACATGTAGCATGGGGAACAAACAGGAAGAGCTAGAGATGTGCGCATGCCTGCAGGGCTACGACCTTGTTGGCATCACAGAGACGTGGTGGGACAACTCCTACGACTGGAGCGTTGGGATGGAAGGATATAGGCTCTTTAGGAAGGACAGGGAGAGGAGATGAGGAGGGGGTGTCGCCCTCTATGGCAGCAACCAGCTGGAGTGCATGGAGCTCTGCCTGGGGATGGAGGAGGAGCTGACCGAGAGCTTATGGGTCAGGAGTAGAGGGACGGCAGGGACAGGGGACATCACAGTGGGGGTCTGCTACAGGCCACCTGGACAGGAGGACTAAGTGGATGAGGCCCTCTACAGGCAGATAGGAGCAGCCTCACGGTCACAAGCCATGATCCTCATGGAGGACTTGAACCACCCCGACGTCTGTTGGAGAGACAACACGGCAGGGCACAGGCAGTCCAAGAGGTTCCTGGAATGTGTGGACGACAACTCCCTCCTGCAGGTGATAGAGGAGCCAACGAGGAGAGGTGCTCTGCTCGACCTTGTGCTCACCAACAGGGAGGGGCTGGTGGGGGATGTGAAACTCAAGGGCAGCTTTGGCTGCAGTGACCATGACACAGTGGAGTTGAAGATCCATGGGGCAGCGAGGAAGCTATGCAGCAAGGTCTCTGCCCTGGACTTCAGGAGGGCAAACTTTGGCCTCTTCAGGGATCTGATGGACAAAGTGCCATGGGAGACAGCCCTGGAGGGAAGAGGGGCCCAGGAAAGCTGGCTGATATTCAAGGAGCACCTCCTCCAAGCTCAGCAGCGATGCATCCCGATGAAGAGCAAGTCGGGCAAAAACGCCAGGAGGCCTGCGTGGATGAACAAGGAGCTTCTGGATCAACTGAAAATCAGGAAGGAAGCCTACAGAGGGTGGAAGCGAGGACAGGTAACCTGGGAGGATTACAGAGAGGTTGTGCGAGCGGCCAGGGATCAGGTGAGGCAGGCTAAAGCCCTGACACAATTAAATCTGGACAATAAAAAAAGTTTCTATAGGTACGTCGGGGATAAGAGGAAGACAAGGGAGAATGTAAGCCTCCTCCGAAAGGAAACGGGTGACCTGGTTACCCGGGACATGGAGAAGGCTGAGGTGCTCAATGACTTCTTTGCCTCAGTCTTCACCAATAAGGGCTCTTGTCATGCCACCCAAGCTGTGGAAGGCACAAGGAGGGACTGGGAGGATGAAGAACTGCCCACTGTAGCAGAAGAGCAGGTTTGGGAACATCTGAGGAACCTGAAGGTGCACGAGTCCATGGGACCTGATGAGATCTATCCGTGGGTCCTGAGGGAACTGGCAGATGAAGTTGCCAAGCTGCTGGCCATCGTATTTGAGAAGTTGTGGCCGTTTGGTGAGGTCCTCGATGACTGGAAGAGGGGGAACATAACCCCCATTTTTAAAAAGGGGAACAAGGAGGACCCGGGCAACTACAGGCCGGTCAGTCTCACCTCTGTGCCTGGCAAGGTCATGGAGCAGATTCTTCTGGAAACTGTGCTAAGGCACATGGAGAGCAAGGAGGTGGTTGGTGGCAGCCAACATGGCTTCACCAAGGGCAGATCGTGCCTGACCAATTTGGTGGCCTTCTATGATGGGGTGACAGCATCGGTGGACAAGGGACGAGCAATGGACGTTATGGGGCCCTGCAAGGCAGCAACAAGGCTACGAGCGGGACTGCATGTACACAGGAAGGGCAGTCCGCAACAATTCGCACGCTTGCTCACGCAATGCCTCGTGCTAGGCGCGGATAGGCACATGGGCGTAGGGGCCGGGTGCGTTCGCGTGCATAACAGGTGTATGGGCTTGTGTAGCGGGCGCATGGGTATATATAGCGACATGATGCAGCAGTAAATTGAGAGCTGACTCCACGGCATCCGTGTCTGTGTCTGTCTCCCCAGGATGGGATCCCAGTAGGGGGGGTTGGTTTGTTGTCGCGCGGCGACAAGTGGTGACCCCGACGTGATCTGACAGATCGGGTTTTCAGTGCACCAAAGCGAGCAGGGCTCGGGGTAATCCAGACCTCATCATGTCGACAGTATCCGTCAAGGAAACGGTGAAGGTTCTGAAGGTACTGGCTACGGAGGTGGACGAGAAGGTCTCCTCTAGCGGTACGGAGGATCTCATCCAATGGATGATGCATAAGGGGATGATCCAACAGCCTTTGCAGGTGATGGATCTGGAAAAGTTAGTAGCGGTGAGGGGGGAGCTGTTAGCTTCTGCCGCCACGGGGAACAAAATTGCCCTGTCCTTTATTCCCGAGTGGGGGGCGGTCAGGAGGTGCCTTGAGAAGGTCCGCGATGTTCGGGGTGTCTGGCAAGCCGCGGCGTCAGTGGTTTGCGGGGATCCACTGGGTGAGGGGCGATCCGACTCGGGTTCCGACGGTCGGGCTGTTAGCGATACGTGGAGCGATAGTGAGGCGGGAGCCAGTTTCGAGGTGGCGCCCGAGGAGCCGCGGGACGCGGAGCGGAGTCCTAGCGCCTTCCCGGTGGGGAGGGGGGATCCAGCTTGTGGGCCGGATGCCGCGGCTGATTCGTTCTTCGGGGAGGAGCCCGGTTTTCCGGTGACGCCTGCCTGGGCGGGGCCTCTGCCCTCTGCGCCACCAGCCTACGAGGGCTCGCCCGCAGACGCGAGCATGCCTTCGGCCCGTCCGGAGAACGTTCCCCTACCTCCATCGGTGGGTCCGCAATCATCGTTGAGATCGGCGGAGGACTTAGTGCGCCGTTTGCTCTCGGAAGTCCGTCGTTTGGCAGTTAATTCGGGGGGGATGGCCCAGGAGCTGGCGAGGCGGTCATCCCCGCCGGACCCGGTCGAAGGCAGGCCAGGCCCCTCGGGTCCGGACGAGTCCTCGCCGGGCCCTGACCCCGCCGCCCACTGGCGGTTTGTCATTAAGAACTGCACCCTCCAAGGGGTAGCTCATGTGACTTCGATTTCACCGGATGTCCCCCAGGAGGGAGACCTGATGGCCTTCCTGGTGGTGAGGTGTCCTGGTGGGGCTAGGTGGGAGCCCATCGACTGGAAGATTGTTAAGGAAATCTGTAACATGGTAGCCACCTCGGGGTTAAGCAGCCCCGCCTGTGAGGCTTTGTTGGATGTACTTGAGCCCAGTGCCTTCACACCTTTTGATTGGCGTAATCTGTGCAAGGCTATTCTTACCGCCCGCACAGCTGGTGGTTTTTGAAAGCAAGTGGGAGGGTTTCATGGTGGATGCCTCCGTTGGCTTCACTACCGCCGCAAATCACCCATGTTTTGTGGTGGGGGCATACCAGTTGCGTGGTGTTGGGGCCCTCGTCGATCCTCACCGCCAATGCACCTGGGACCCTGCCATCCTCCAACAGGTTGGCCTCTTAGCCAGGAAAGCGTTGAAGGCGGTTGCTCGGATGGACACGAAGAGCCTGCCATACACCTTGATTAAACAGAAGGCCAACGAACCTTACCTGGATTTCTTAGATCGCCTTAACAAGAGCCTTGAGGTGTCCGGCCTGCCCAGTACCACTAAAGGTCCTTTGGGGAAAGACCTCGCCTTTTTGAATGCAAATGACGTCTGTAAAAAGGCGATCCAGGGATTGCCGGCAGGTTCTGGGTTGGGCCAGATGATTGAAGCATGCATTAGAGCTGAGAGAGCGAGGGACACGGAACCGTTAGCGTTTGCAGTCGCCTCAGCAGTGAAACAAGTGGTCACTCTGCTGGGTGGGGCCTCCGGACAAGGGCGATGTTTTCAATGTGGAGGTATAGGCCATGTAAAGAGGAATTGTCCCTCTGGGAAACCAGGGGGAGCTGGTGAGAAGGCTCGAGCCTCGAAGGAGTGTTTTAAATGTGGGAAGAAAGGACATTATTCGTGTGAGTGTTGGTCGGGAAACGGGGTTCGGAGCGCCCGTCCGAGCGCGACGACACAAATGCTGGCAGCACCCCCTCCGCAGAGGCCTCTGGCTATGGCCGGGGCGCCTTGGCCAGGGCCCGACCAGGAACGCGATTAAGAACTGACAAGCCCCTTTTTCTCTGGGGCCTGACTTGGACCTCGGTTGTGGGCTCGCCACAGGGAAGAGGACCAGGGTTAGTCTGCGGGGGTTTTGGGGCCGAGGACTGGGGAATACAGGTGTGGCCGTCCTATCAGGATGCAGCGTTGGTGACAGAGGTTGTGGTGACACCGCTGACGGACACCCTTGTATACATCCCGCAGGATCTGCCCCTTGCCATGGCCATGTGGGATCTAAGTTCGAGACCGCGTACGAGCGTGACACTTTCCCAGGGTTGGGATGAAATTCATGTCATCTGCCTTATCGATTCAGGCGCAGATGTTTCTGTGTTTAGTAGAGAGGTCTGGCCCCCTGGGTGGAGGGCAGTTACCTGCTCGCTGGGCATCTCCGGTGTGGGGGGTCATAGCAGCGCCCAACGCAGCGTGGGTCTAGTAACGATTAAGGTTGAAGGGGAGGAAGGGGAAGCGCAAGTAAGACCCTATGTGCTTGCCGGACTCCCTCTCAGCCTGCTAGGCAGAGATGCTTTGGCGCAGCTGCAGGCCCGGATCCTCATAGGGCCGGATTTTTGACAGGGGACACTGAGGGTATTGGCCTGGTGAAGCTTTCCTGGAAGTCTGACCGGCCTTTGTGGGTCAGTCAGTGGCCCCTATCGCAGGAAAAACTGGCCCATCTTCACACACTGGTGCAGCAGGAGGTGGCCGCTGGCCATCTAGTATCGACCACTAGTCCGTGGAACTCTCTGGTATTCGTAATACAAAAGAAATCTGGGAAATGGCGGTTCATACACGACCTGCGAACTGTCAATGACTCCATGCACGACATGGGTCCTCTGCAACCAGGTTTACCCATCCCTTCCATGCTTCCCTGTGATTGGCAGCTGTTAATTGTGGATTTAAAGGATTGTTTCTTTACTATACCCCTTCATCCCGATGATTGCCCGAGATTTGCCCTTACAGTCCCCTCTCTGAATAACAGTGAGCCGGCTAGGAGATACCACTGGACAGTGCTTCCCCAGGGGATGAAGAATTCCCCCACTATATGTCAGTGGTATGTGGCGGCTGCTCTGCAGCCATTCCGCCAAGAGCATCCCAAATACCTTGTGTACCATTACATGGATGACATCCTGGTTGCAGGGTGCCCCTTAGGCCCAAGTGTCGCCCTTAAGTTAGCGAGCCAATTGTCACGCGTTGGGTTACAAATAGCCCCAGAGAAAGTCCAACACACTGCACCTTTTAAGTACCTTGGGTCTGTTATCAGTAACAGAAGAGTCACCCCCCAGAGACTGAAGATAGATATGCCAGTGTCAACTTTGAACGACTTACAGCAGCTGGTTGGCGGTATCCAATGGATTCGATCCTTCGTTGCGGTGACGCTGGAAGAAATGCGCCCGCTGACTGAAGGTTTGGTGGGGGAGCCGGACCCATCGGCCCCTCGGCAGTTAACACCAGCTCAACGGGAAGCAATCTCCCGCATTGAGGCCAGGCTAGCTACCTTTGCTCTGGGTCAGTGGATTCCAGGATGGAGCCTGGAGGCTGTCCTGGTTCTGGCTAGGATAGAATTAATATTTACCTGAGCTGGGTGGAGAACTGAAGCTGGTAGCCCCTATGGCTGGGATAGTTAACTAATTAGCTAACAGCTGGGGTTAATTTAACCAAATTAGCCAAAGGGCTATTCCATCCCATCTGACATCATGCTCAGTATATAAGTGAGGAGGGTGCTGAAGGGAGGCTCCCTGCTACTTGGAAGAGACTGGGTGTGGAGATCTGTTGTGAGCTATTGTACTGTATTTGTGTTCCATCACTGTTTTGTTTTCTTCTGTCATTACTGTTAAATTTACTTTTTGTTCAATCTCAACCCATGTGTTTGGGTTTTTTTTCTTCTGTTTTTCTTTTGTTTGTCAAATCTCCTCCTATTCTCTTGGAGAGTGGGGGGAGTGAGAGAGAGACTGCGTAGTCTGGCCCTGATCGGGGCTCAACTATGACAAGGCCCATCTTGCAGTCACCGTGGCAGGGGTTACTGTTCTGCTATACCAATGGGACTCGGGAGCTTGTGAAAAGGATAGGATGGTTCCAATCTTATGGCTGTATTCAGCATCCAGGGGTCGAATGGTCATTACGGTTTCTGAGGCACTTGGGGATGCCATCCTGCGTGCTCGTCGACGGGCCCTACAACTGTCAGGGACTGATTTGAGTCACTGTTCCTGTGACCTGCTGCAGGCGGTATTCCTAATTATCGATCACAGGCGTTTCGCTACTTCCTGCAGATGTGGGGAGTCTGCCGTACATTCAGCATTCCTCTGAACAGCACCGGGCAGGCGATTGTAGAATGTGCACGCGGAACCCTGAAAGCACAGCTAACGCGCCTAAGAGAGGGGTTCGCCAGAGGTCTTAGTCGATAAAGCGCTTGTGGTACTGAATCATATATTCTTCGCTGACCCCCAATCTGTTTCCCCTATCCAAAACCATTTTTCCTCATGTCAGCTGCTGTTTGGGGGCAAGGCACTCCCAAAGGTCCGGTACCGCCTGCCAGAAAACCTATGTTGGGAAGGTCCCGCTGATCTGCTAATATGGGGACGAGGGTATGCTTGTATCTCCACAGGTGTGGGGACCTGATGGATCCCAGCCAGGTTGGTACAGCCGTGGCTGGAGGATTGGCAGGGTGACCGAGCGGCACGGTGCTCTCCAGCTCACCCTAGTGGGATTGATCCTGATTGTGAGTCTTCCAATGCCATTGGTAACGACTAATTTCTGGGAGCGGTTCACGAACTACACCAACTCCACTTAGGGCTATTGCTGTTTGGACTTCAGCAAAGAACGCCACCTCAGCCTTGGAGAAGGCGCGTGTGCATGCTGCCCAGTCAGTATTCAACATCAGGATCCTAAAGGACTGGGGGTGGTTCTCAGGGTTGTTCGGTTTGCCCCAGTGGCTGGGAAATATTGTGTTTATGGGTTTAACTATCATAGTTGTTGCTTTAATAGCACTGTGTTTGTTTCCGCTATTGTTACGGATTATACACGGCATTGTTGATGGAGTTGCTAGGCTAATATTCACAGGCAACCTTGCTATGATAGCGTTCACTCAGGGTACCAGCCCCTTCAGCAGCAGGATGCGCAGTTATAAAGAGCAAAGAGAAGGGGGAGATATGGGGCCCTGCAAGGCAGCAACAAGGCTACGAGCGGGGCTGCACGTACACAGGAAGGGTGGTTGTCGTATTTCAGCCCCAATCGGAACCAGACTACGCAGTCTCTCTCTCACTGCCCCCACCTGTCGGAGTGGGGGACAGACCCGGAGTAACGACGCGATCTCAATATGAGTATGATCGTTCTCCTTTATTTCACGTGGTTACATGTCTTATATAGAAGATAACTGAGAGCACGTGCTCCTAGCTAAAATATGATTCGTTAAGTCTCTATGTTCACGTGCACGGCTCCCTCCACCTGCACCCTGCTTCACTTTCAGCCCCCAGTCACGTATGCCAGCTGTTTTCCTTCTTCTCAAGGTTGCTTTGTTTACTTTCTCACAGGAAGCTTCATTATTTTCTCACAGGCAGCCTCATTATTTTCTCACAGGTGGCTTCAGTACTTTCTTACAGGCAGCTTCAGTACTTTCTCAGAAGAGGCTTCAGTGATGTCCTTGAGGCCTGCTGCTCACAAACATAACAATTCCATTCGGTCTGGATTGTTCACTAAGTGCCCCTGGTACTCCAGGTATCCAACAAATCCCCCTTTTGGTTTTGAACAATCCAGACCCACTTTCATCATACGTTCCATAGCTTTCACAAAGCATTTTAAAATATACCCCAAAATCATCAGTGTCAACAGCAAACCCGTCAATAATACCAACCCATAAACTATCAAATCTTTTAGCCAGCCTGTGACCCCCAAGGATTTCAACCAGTCTGTTAACCTGCTTTCCACTTGTATTGCATGCATGTTGCATCATAACTCTGCCAACTGATAGCGTATCGACTTAGAGTGATCAGAAACATTCATGCAACACATACCTTCAAAATCTTCACATCCATGTCCATGCGCTAATAACAAAAAATCAATGGCTGCTAGATTCTGCAAAAATATCATGACGCATGCTATCCATGTCTTCTAATAATCCTGATAACATGCTAGAGGTTAAATTCATTTGCTTTTGTGCCCAACAAGCTAATTTATTTAAGTTAGCTAAAGCTTTTGCAGTTGCTGCCCAAGGAACAAATAAAGATAATGCTATATGCTCAGCTGTACCCAACAGGGTTAAATTGCCGTCACAGTTGGGAGCTAATACTTTTAGTGATCTCCTTGCTCGAGTACGATTTCGCAATACTTTCATAGATGGAGCAAACATTATCAATTTTCCAAAATAACACGGTCCTCCTATAGCCCTTTTTGGTACTCCTGACCTTATTTTACAACAATATCAACTAGGTTCATGGTTGCTTGGGTTTTGTTTTTTGGGGTTTTTTTTTGAGCCAGATTGTCTGTATTGAGTTGTTAATCATTTTTTGCAAGCATGGTATGTTAATGATTATGCCTAGTATGATGCCTAGTATCACAATTCCGATTTTAACCAAGGACAGCAACCACCCAGTTATGCCACACACAAGCTTAGTTAATAAAATTACTGATCACACGTTATATATATTCATGATTACGAAGCAAAGCTAAGTTTCACTACCTTCTAGTAATTTTCTACTGTAACATTCTTCTACTATTACAGATATAACAACTCCAGTAACTTTCTTATCTATAAGAGCAATGACTAGTTTTCTGCAGGCCTCTGTTGAAACAAGCCATAAATTCTGCTAACAATGTTTTGTATCTTAAAGCTTCCCTTCTCATTCCATGGCTTTCTTCCTGAGAGCATGACTGCATTCCTCCCCCAAGGTCGGTGTGCTTTCACTGATACCGTACTGGCTCAGTGAAATACCACATCTCCCCCTTCTTTGTTTATGAGAAGAGGCTTGTTTCAACGCTTTATCTGTTAAAGTCTGCACACATTTTAAGACACAGAATATAGATCAAAATACATATATAAAAGGAATGAATAAGCATCCTACAACTATTAGTAACAAGCTTATATCAAGTCACCAAAAGATTTCTGAATATATCAAAACCATCACTTTGTTGCTGTTTTTGTACTCCTTTTTGCAAGTTTTGAATACTTTTGTGAATAGATTCCGAATGATCAGACAGATTCATGCAGCAAAGCCCATCAAAATCCTGACAATCATGATTTTGTGCTAATAATAAAAAAAAATCTATTGCTGATCTATTCTGTTACTAACCCAACTATGCCAAAGACACCGCTGAGCAAGAGGCTGTTTATCAGCCGGGTCAGAGCAGAGAAGGGAGACAGGCGCAGCACCTTCAGGGCGTCCCCTGTTGTAAATAAAGTGTGCTCTGGGTCCGTCCTCTCCCCTTCGCTCCGAGCCACCTCTGTTTATACCCTCAGCAGATTCAGTGAAAGAGTCCTGACTAGGTGTTGCTGCATGCGTGGCCAGCGCATACAACAAGGCCTGTCAAATATGTGCTCTGCAGGCTAACAGCGGTTCTGTTTTGTAAAGTAGCATAGTATATAGAATCTACATCAGTTAACAGCATTGATAGTGCCGATGCAGTTGTATTTATTTGCTTAGCAAGCCAACAGTCCAATTTATTTAGCATAGTTAACGGCTAGGCACTTGCCACACCAGGTGCAAAGACTGAAGCAGCAATAATTTTACTTAGTTTCCAAAACTCTGTATTGTCTTGGCAATCAGATTCAATGCTATGTATGCTTCGTTTAGGTCTTTTATGCTGTCTGGATTTTGATATGTGCTCGCATGATTACGTCATGCTGTGTCGTTGCAATGTATAGATCTTAAAGCATTTACAATCATTACCCCTCTAGAAACATTAGCTCTTGAGTAGTTAAAAAAAAAAAAAATAGACAGATGGACTTTACTGATCTCAAAAAGTTCCATCTTTTGTAGTTTTAGCACTCAGCACTCGTGGTTGCTGCTGTTTTACACAGAGTTGCCGTCCTACCGGTATCTGGCAGGTCAACCAAACATGTTCTGAAATACCCGCAGATGATACAGGCAGGGATCCACTTGTTTACTGCTCCTGTAAAGACATAAGCGTATCCCTTCCCCCATGTTATAAGAGGGAACGGTCCTTCCACTTATACAAAGCTCAACTCAGACAGGAGTATCTGTTAACCATGTCAGGGGCAGGGGGGTGGGGGCGCCTGGCGGCGGCTGTGGCCCCGGGCATATAGGAGGAAAGAAAACTAAAACCCGAGGTTTAAGACAAGAATAGGGAGGGATCCTTAAAGCCACCGCTACAAGCAAAACAGACCATCACTAAAACCAAAGTAGGATAATGAAAAAAGGAACAAGACAACCTCCCCCCACCCCTCCCTCTTCCCTGGCTTAACACCATCTCTACCTCCCTCCCCTGCCCCCTGAGCGGGACAGGGATAGGGGAGGGGGGGCGGGAAGAGGGAATGGGGGTTGCAGTCAGTTAATCACGCGCCGCTTTATTGATATCAACGGTTTAACTGCTGCACCTACAGCAGCAGCCATGACTGTAGCCTTTTCTTGTTCTAACATTCGCTCGGCAGCTTCCAGCAGTTGCCCTGTACTAGATCCTTTTGGCAGCACACTAAGGGCTCTCTTAGGTTTTTCATTAGCATTATTAAAGGCAAGCATATCTAAAAACTTTGCTTTCATGTCATCATCCAGATCAGGGTGAGCCATAATTGCGGTGTGCAACCGATCAATAAATTTCCCATATGGTTCTGTGGGACCTTGCCTTACTGACGTAAAGGCAGGTCTGGACTTTTCATCGTACACCCTAGCAAGCGCTCTATAAGCCAAATCTTGGCCCAGTTGTAACACTTCAGTAGCAAATTGCGCTTGCCAATCAGATCGTGTGTAGGGTCCCGCTCCCATCAGCATTTGAGTTTGCACCCCAAATAATGGATCACCCTGTTGTCGAGGAGTTGCAGTCTGCCAGTCTGCTGAAAAAACTGCAGCTGCTGTGACGGTAGCAAAAGCATCTGGACAATCATTCTAATATCATAAGGAGTTAACAACTGTGACAAAAAAATATGCTGCAACACAGATTGAGTATATGATGATTTTAGCCCATACTGAGTAACTGCACTTTTAGCTTCCTTCAATATTTTCCAGTCTAATGCTTGCCACACACTTCTCCCAGTATTATTGGTCACAACTGGAAATGCCATGGGAAAAGGCTCTCCTTCTATCAAAGCATCTTGAATCACCTCTTTCCACTGCACTATTGGATTCAAATCCCCAGCCCCTCCCCGCCAGCGTCCCTTGGAAAGGTGCAAAAAGACTGATCTCACCCGATGTTCCATTCGGAACGAATAGGTTGGATGCTGACAGGTCTCGATGTGGCACAGGCGAAGGAGTTGACAAGTTTCCCAGCGACGCTTCTAGACGAACCTCTAGGGCTTCCAGCTAAAAAGTGTCTCTTGCAGCTGTGCATCCTTCAAGCCGGATGAATGTTCATCCCCCTCTTCCTCATGCCGTGATGGCAGGGAAGAAGGTGGTAACGGGGGATAAACCGGAGCTGTTGGCGCCGGCGAAAAGGCTCGTGACTCTGAGCCTGCACTGGCGCAGTGTGGCGGGGTGCCTGGCAGTGGTACATCTGATGGTGGTGAAAAGCCTTTGGCAGTTTTTCCCTCTGGTGCCCACATATCTATAGTTATAGGGGCTGTGGCTGCATTTCCTCGAGTCCCTGCTGGGGCTCAAACCCCCCCACCCTCAGCACGGGCCAGGGCGGCGGCAGGGCTCGTTAAACCCGAGAACGGCATGCTGGTAGCGGAGGTGGACCCGTTGGCTGGAGTTAAGGCCGCAAGAGCAGATGTGGCAACTGAATGCTTGGCTTTCATGCTTATCAATGTTTTGTTAATTAGCCTCCACACGGTGGAGAGTTTGCTCGCCTCCTTTGATCCTTTACTTTTTTCATCCCACAGCTCTTTTCCTATCTTTTCCCATGTCGGGAGTTCAAAAGCATCATCAACTGTGGAGATTAATTCCCTTTTCTTTGCCCACTGCAGCAAAGCTTCTAGGACGGCCGAGTCATAACTCAGTCCTCTCAAAGAGAGCATATGTTGGAGGAGCTTAACCACTGCTGACTCCTCTTTGGTCAGTGTGGACCCCATCTCCTCCCCGGCCACTCGCCATTCCACAACCGAAAATATCAGATGGCTATTGGAAAAATGACCCCAAGTCTGTCCCAGTTTAATCAGACGGACTATCTGTTTCACCGGTGCTTCTATCCCTCTCTTAGAGAGGATCCCGGCGAGTAACTTTGCAGCTGCTTCCAGCTCCATCGCTGCTTCTGAGAGGTGGGGAGCGACCCCACACCGGTGTATGCCCCGCTTTCGCTCAGGACATCACGTCCCTCAGCCGTTGTTTCCCCACTCCCCTCCTCTTGCTGCTTACCGCAGGCTCGGAGAAATCGGTCTCGCTGCTCCTTAGTCGAGCCGAACCATCCTCTGCTACCAGATGTCGGAGTGGGGGACGGACCCGGAGTAACGACGCAATCTCAATATGAGTATGATCGTTCTCCTTTATTTCACGTGGTTACATGTCTTATATAGAAGATAACTGAGAGCACGTGCTCCTAGCTAAAATATGATTCGTTAAGTCTCTATGTTCACGTGCACGGCTCTCTCCACCTGCACCCTGCTTCACTTTCAGCCCCCAGTCACGTATGCCAGCTGTTTTCCTTCTTCTCAAGGTTGCTTTGTTTACTTTCTCACAGGAAGCTTCATTATTTTCTCACAGGCGGCCTCATTATTTTCTCACAGGTGGCTTCAGTACTTTCTTACAGGCAGCTTCAGTACTTTCTCACAAGCAGCTTCAGTGATGTCCTTGAGGCCTGCTGCTCACAAACATAACAATTCCATTCGGTCTGGATTGTTCACTAAGTGCCCCTGGTACTCCAGGTATCCAACACCCACCCTCTGAGGGAACAGGGAGATAACATAAGAAAAAGGCTTGAGGTTTGAGATAAGGATAGGGAGAGATCCTTAAAGTTACCGTCACGGGCAAAACAGACTCGACCTGGGGAAAACTATTCGTTTATTACTAAAAACAGCAGGATAATGAGACAGAGAACAAGATAACCTCCCTCCACCCCTCCCTCTTCCCAAGCTTAACATTATCTCTACTACCTTCCCCCCCCCCGAGCGGCACAGGGGGGAAGAGGGAATGGGGGTTGCGGTCAGTTCATTATACGTTGTTTCACACCGCTCCTTCCTCCTTGGGGGAAGAACTCCTCACATTCCTCCCCTGCTCCGTTGTGGGGTCCCACCCCTATGCCACAGTCTTTCCTGAAACTGCTCTGGTGTGAGTCATCTCTTCCCTGGAGTGCAGTCTCTCCAGAACAGCTGTCCCAGCGGGCCCTCCACAGACCTCAGCTGCCTTGAGGCATCCACCTCCCCCGGTGTGGGGTCCTTCATGGGCTCCAAGTGGATCTCTGCTCCTCCGTGGACCTCCATGGGCTGCAGGGGCACAACCTGCTCCACCATGGCCGTCACCACAGGCTGCAGGGGAATCTTGGCCAGGAGCCGCATTACTCCTCCCCCTCCATCTGAACTGCCCTTGGCGTCTGCAGCCGTTCCTCACAACAGGCTGGCAGACGCCTCTCAGGATCCTTTTTACATCTTGTTCACTTCTCATCTCCTCTCCACTTCTTGCAGCCAGGCCGGGCCGAGTTGGGCCCAGTCGGCTGCCTGGCGAGAGGCCAGAGGGTGAGGCCTGCAGGGCCCATGAGGCCTGTGCCTCCCCCTCTGTGCCTCTGCCCCCACTCAGCTTCTTCACATCTTCTCTTCTCTTTTTTTTTTTTTTCCTGTTTTCCCCTTCTTAAATACGTTATCGCCGAGGCGTTATCACGGAACATTCTGCTACCAATTGGCTCGGCCTTGGCCAGCAGCGCATCCGCCCTAGGCCCGGCAGAGTCCCCTGAACAAGGGGGAGCGACTTCTAGCAGTTTCCTACAGAAGCTACCACCTTAGGCCCCCCTCACTAAACAAAACGACAACAGTGGTCCGCAACGATTCGCGCGCTTGCTGAAGCAATGCCTCGTGCTAGGCGCAGATAGGCACGTGGGCGTAGGGGGTGGGTGCGTTTGCGTGCGTAGCGGTTGTAATGGCTTGTGTAGCGGGCGTACGGGTATATATTGTGATGTGACGCAGCAGTAAATTGAGAGCTGACTCCACGGCATCCGTGTCTGTGTCTGTCTCCCCGGGATGGGATCCTGGTAGGGGGGGTCGGTTTGTTGTCGCGCGGCAACAGGACATCATGTGCCTGGACTTGTGCAAGGAATTTGACACTGTCCCGCACGACATCCTTCTCTCTAAACTGGAGAGGCATGGGTTTGACGGACGGACCACTCAGTTGATAAGGAGTTGGCTGGATGGCCGCACTCAGAAAGTGGTGGTCAACGGCTCAATGTCCAAGTGGAGATCAGTGACAAGTGGCGTTCCTCAGGGGTCCATGTTGGGCCTGGCCCTGTTAAATATCTTTGTTGGCGACATGGACAGTGGGAGAGAGTGCACCCTCAGCAAGTTCGCCGATGACACCAAGCTGTGTGGTGCCGTCAACACGCTGGAGGGGAGGGATGCCACCCAGAGGGACCTTGACAGGCTGGAGAGGTGGGCCCGTGCCACCCTCATGAAGTTCAGCCAGGCCAAGGGCAAGGTCCTGCACATGGGTCGGGGCAATTCCAAGCACAAATATAGGCTGGATGGAGAATGGATTGAGAGCAGCCCTGAGGAGAAGGACTGGGGAGTGATGGTGGACGAGAAGCTTAACATGAGCAGGTAATGTGCCCTTGCAGCCCAGAAGGCTAACCGCATCCTGGGCTGCATCAAGAAGAGTGTGGCCATCAGGTCGAGGGAGGTGATTCTGCCCCTCTACTCTGCTCTGGTGAGATCCCACCTGGAGTACTGCATCCAGTTCTGGAGCCCCCAACATAAGAAGGACATGGACCAGTTGGAGAGGGTCCAGAGGAGGGCCATGAAGATGATCAGAGGGCTGGAGCACCTCTCCGATGAGGACAGGCTGAGAGAGTTGGGGCTGTTCAGCCTGGAGAAGAGGAGGCTCCAGGGAGACCTTACAGCAGTCTTCCAGTACGTCAAGGGGGCCTACAGGAAAGATGGGGAGGGACTCTTTATCAAGGAGTCTAGTGATAGGACAAGGAGTAATGGCTTTAAACTGGAAGAGGTTACATTTAGATTAGATATAAAGAAGACATTCTTTACTATGAGAGTGATGAGGCACTCGCCCAGGTTCCCCAGAGAGGTGGTGGATGCCCCATCCCTGGGAACATTCAAGGCCAGGTTGGACGGGGCTCTGAGCAACCTGATCTGGCTGGAGTTGTCCCTGCTCCTTGCAGGGGGGTTGAACTGGATGGGCTTTAAAGGTCCCTTCTAATCCAAACGATTCTATGATTCCATGAAAAGATACAGGCATAAATATAGTAGGAATAGTCTGCAGAGATTGCAAAGTCTCAATTTAGTTTATCCTTAGAATTCAGTAGAGAAATGTTACCAGGAGGCAAAACAGTAGTCTGCTGATGCAAACAGACAATATCACCTCAGTTCATTCTGATACAACCTTGCATCAACAAAATATTATTTCAAGATTATGACAGAGTCATGACTTCCAGTGTTCCCTTACAAGTTAAATTTCTGAAGACTGAAGAGTATTCTTGGTGACTGACAACAGCCATCATCTTTTGACTGTTTACCATACGCCAGATTCACCTCTCATTCACAAAGTTCAGAATGCTGTGTGAGAATTGACAGAACTGTCCTACTGTAGTGGGTTTTTGTGGCAATGTCTTTGTAACAGGTGGGCTGCAGGGGTGGCTTCTGTGAGAAGATGGCAGAAGCTGCCCCCAGGTCCAACTGAACCAGTTCCAATCAGCTCCAAGATACACCCACTACTGGCCAAAGCTGAGCCCATCAGTGGTGATGGTAGTGCTTCTATGGTAATATAGTTAAAGAAGTGGTAGAAACTGCTGCGCAACAGCAACCAGAAGAGAGGAGACTGAGAGCTTATCTCAAACAACTCTGCAGACACCAAGATCAGTGAAGGAGGAGGAGGAGGAGATGCTCCAGGCACCATAGCAGAGATCCCCCTGCAGCCCGTGGTGATGACCATGGTGAAGCAGGCTGTGCCCCTGCAGCCCATGGAGGTCCACGGAGGAGCAGAGATCCCCCTGCAGCCCGTGGAGGACCCCATGTCGGGGCAGGTGGATGCCTGAAGGAGGCTGTGGCCTGTAGAGGGCCTGTGCTGGAGCAGCTGTCCTGGAGGGACTGCACCCCGTGGAAGAAATGACCCATGTCGGAGCAGTTTCGCTAAGGACTATAGCCCGTGGGAGGGACCCCACGCTGGAGCAGGGGCGGAATGTGAGGAGTTCCTCCCCTGAGGAGGAAGGAGCAGTGTAAAGTGACATGTGATGAACTGACCATAACCCCCATTCCCTGTTCCCCCCTGTGCCGCTCAGTGTAGCGGGGAAGGTGTCAGAGGTAATGTTAAGCCTGGGAAGAGGGAGGGGTGGGGGGAGGTTATCTTGTTCTCTGTCTCATTATCCTGCTTTGGTTTTAGTAATAAACTAATAGTTTTCCCCAGGTCGAGTCTGTTTTGCCCGTAACGGTAACTTTAAGGATTTCCCCCTGTCCTTATCTCAAACCTCAAGCCTTTTTCTTATGTTATCTCTCCCTGTTCCCTTGGAGGGTGGGGGCAGTGAGAGAGAGACCGCTAGTCTGGTCCCAAGCGGGGCTGAACTACTACACATCTTGAGACAAATGCATGATGTTCCTGGTCACTTTCTGCTGGCCCATATAGCCATAGTTACCAATCCTTTTTCTGCTATACAAAGTCCTCGTGATCCTGATCTTGGATCATGTTTTAGTGACTGATTCTTCACCTAATCCTAATGTGGGAACTGTAGTCTTTGGTCTTACTAGAGTGTTATCTTAGTGGATTGATCATGGCCTGGTGTGAGGCTCTCGCACTCAAGGATCAGAATCCTCAAGATGAACTTTTAGTCTGAAAGTGGATGAGCTGGAATTGAGAACACTGCTTGAGTACTGCCTTTGTCCTTAGCTTTAAGGTTTATCTTTTATTTCCAGAATGGCTTGGATTTTTTTAAACCAGTTGAAGATAGGGCAGTGTCTCTGCAACTCTTGATCTTGTTCAAATGATGACTTAGTCATTCCGAGTACCTTACTTTGACATAAAATATTACCATATTGTAATAATGACACTAACAATCCATCTGTCTCTGCAAGCAGAATTTGAAATGGCTTTTAATAAACTATTACTGAGATCCAAAGCAGTCTTATGGGTTTGATGTGAATGTTTTCTGATGAGTGTTGGCATTTTGAATTTTATCTGGACAGCAGTTTTCATGAGTCCATTCCATTATGAACTTTCTTGGTGTGTTGGTGTTGAAAGATCTTTGAGCAAGAAAAAGACCATTGTGTGAGGTCAGGTGTTGATTAACCAACTCCCAGTTTCAGGAAGGTATTTTTGATAAGTAGGATGAATCCTGAAAAGTGGTTCAGCAGCTTAAACTGTTTAACTAAAACAAATACCCCCTATTACCACCACCCCCAATACCATCATCCCACATCATGTGATTATTAAATACTCTATAACTGCCAAGGAGTGAATCTGATTGAATTACACTTCAGAAATAAAGTCAGGTTAATGTGCCCTTACACTTTAAAATGCTGCGTAACATATGTCGTGTCCTACTTAAACAAAAGCGAAACATTTTTTCCCTTAAATTCAGATACATTAAGAATTTCAAAAAGAAATTAAGCCCAACTAATTTTTAGTAATGAATGCATGAAGTAGTTGAGGTGCATAAATATCTTGAGGGAAACCAAGTTATGAGATAACGTATTTTTGTCAGATCAGACGACTAAAAATTCCATGGGGTTTTGTTTTTCTCACCTGATGATGGCTAATTCATTCTTTCTTTCTATGCTTCTGTACAGATATTGTAATGCAGATTTAAGGAAAATGCTTCTCCTAATAGTTCTATGGCATATATACCACATGTGAGAAGTGACAGATTTTTATTTCTTAATTTAATTTAAGAGTCTTGAAAGAAACTTTGAAGTTATCCAGTGGATCATGCTATGTGATTCAGTGCTTCAGGAATACTTTCTTGAAACTCCATATTCTGAGCATCCAGAATGAGTGGAGTATGGTATCTCCATTATCTCTTTCCCGATCCCTGAAGCCCATAGAAGGAAAGCATTGAAAAAGAGCAGGTATGATAACAAGGTTCTTGATCATAGTACCCGCTTACTAACCTAGTGCCTTCATGTACTTAATCATATTGGTTTAGGTTCTTCAAAGGTGCTGTTCACTGTAAGCAAATTCATTTTGAGGGTGAGTCTTGAAATATGTTTTCTCTCAAGTGGCTTGTGGTCAGAAAGGACAGAAGCTTTCAGGCTTTCTCTTGATTCTTAAGGTTATCAGACTTTTTGTTTGGTTTTGTTTTCTGTGCTGCCCTCTGAAGTTCAGGTAGCGTTGGGTAAGGTCTGTGGGTTTTTTGTTTGAGTGGAGTTATTTTGTTTTTTTTTTTTGTTTTTTTTTTTTAAGAGAGTAATTACTCTTGTCGTAGTTCAGCCCTGATCAGGACCAGACTATGCAGTCTCTCTCTCACCCCCCCCCACCCTTCGAGAGGACAGGGAGAGAAAATATAAGAAAAATGGCTCGAGGTTTGAGATAAGGACGGGGAGAAATCCTTAAACTTACCGTCACGGGCAAAACAGACTCGACTTGGGGAAAGCTATTCATTTATTACTACAAACAGCAGGATAATGAGACAGAGAACAAGATAACCTCCTCCCACCCCTCCCTCTTCCCAAGCTTAACATTATCTCTACTACCTTCCCCTCCCGAGCGGCACAGGGGGGAAGAGGGAATGGGGGTTGTGGTCAGTTCATCACATGTTGTTTCATGCCGCTGCTTCATGGTTGGGGGAAGAACTCCTCACATTCCTCCCCTGCTCTGTTGTGGGGTCCCACCCCTACGCCACAGTCCTTCGTGGAACTGCTCCGGCGTGGGTCATCTCTTCCACGGGTGCAGTCCCTCTAGAACAGCTGTCCCAGCGGGCCCTCCACGGGCCACAGCCGCCTTCAGGCATCCACCTCCCCCGGTACGGGGTCCTTCACAGGCTCCAAGTGGATCTCTGCTCCTCCGTGGACCTCCATGGGCTGCAGGGGCACAACCTGCTCCACCATGGTTGTCACCACAGGCTGCAGGGGAATCTTGGCCAGGAGCCGCATTACTCCTCCCCCTCACTCTGAACTGCCCTTGGCGTCTGCAGCCGTTCCTCACAACAGGCTGGTAGATGTCTCTCAGGATCTATTTACATCTTATTCACTTCTCATCTCCTCTCCACTTCTTGCAGCCAGGCTGGACCGAGTCAGGCCCAGTCGGCTGCCTGGCGAGAGGCCAGAGGGTGAGGCCTGCAAGGCCCATGAGGCCTGCGCCTCCCCCTCTGCGCCTCTGCCCCCACTCAGCTTCTTCACATCTTCTCTCCTCTCTCTTTTTTTTTTTTTTCTGTTTTCCCCTTCTTAAATACATTATCGCAGAGGCGTTATCACGGGACATTCTGCTACCAATCGGCTCGGCCTTGGCCAGCAGTGGGTCCGCCCTAGGCCTGGCCAAGTCCCCTGAACAAGGGGGAGCGACTTCTAGCAGTTTCCTACAGAAGCTACCACCTTAGGCCTCTCCTCACTAACAAAACCACGACAACTCTTATCTGAAGAAATTACATGATCAGAT
Organism: Chlamydotis macqueenii; assembly: GCF_036417535.1. Classification (NCBI taxonomy): domain Eukaryota; kingdom Metazoa; phylum Chordata; class Aves; order Otidiformes; family Otididae; genus Chlamydotis; species Chlamydotis macqueenii. Next base: position 43,416,154 of record NC_141592.1, read on the forward strand.
GAATAGAAGTTTGGTCACTCTGAATAGATCAAAGGTGAATGTTATATATTAAAACTGACAATATCATGTGAGTAGTGGTTGGAACGCAAGGATTAATTAAATGAGGCAGTGTTATCAAATTTAGTAATTAAGAATACTCTTCAGGCTGCTAAGTGAGTACTGGGAAGCACGAGATACAGGACACCCACCAACATTGGTGTTGTATAGGGTGCTATACATTGGAAGTTTCTTCTCCTGTCTACATCCTACAGGGTATAGCTTAACAGAAAGTTGCATGTTGACATGCATGTGTAGATCTTGGTATAAAGCTGGACTACTTTGTTTCTCTAACTGGTACGCTTCCTTGCCAGTAAGGCTTCCTCCTTTATAATGCACAATTAATCAAGACAAAAACCTTCTAATTTTTATTTCCCAAGCCTGTACTCAGTGACTCAGTGTGTTTCTTTGTTGTTGTTGTTTTGTTTTGTTTTTTTCTTCCTCCCCTCCTGGCTGACTTTACACTATAACCAGATTTTCAATTAGCAATAGTATTTTGCACTCTAACGAATGGCAGAGTAGAGTTTTGGCACTAGTGGAGGTGTTCTTCCTAAACAGGTGTGCATCAAGTTACGATAAGAAAATAGAGAATGTGTACCTGCTTTTAATTCAATATGCCTGTGGTGGTTTAGCCCTGGTCACCACACAGTTTCTCGCTCACCCTTCTCCTCCGCAGCGGGATGGGGGAGAGAATTGGGAAGGAAGGAAAACTCATGGGTTGAGATGAAGACAGTTTACTGGAACAGCAAAGGAAAACTACAATAATAACAGAATATAAGGATACTAAAATATACAAAATGAACAATGCAGGATTTCTCGCCACCCGATGTCCCAATGACCGATACAGCCCATCCCGAGCAGCGATCACAGAAACGAAACCGAGCAGCACGCAAAGGAGGGAGAGGGAGCCAGCAAGGTAGGGGGAACGATGCCAGCGAATGAGAGAGAGGTGGAGGAAGAGGATGTCCCCCCCATGGGCAACCCCCACTTATATACTGAGCATGACGTTTATGGCATGGAACACTCTCTTTGGCCAGTTTGGGTCAATTATTCTGGCTGTCTCTCTCCCAGCCTCCTGTGCCTGCACATTAGCGAGACTTGGAAAGCCGGACAGGGTCCTTGGTCTCATTCACAACAACTCCTATCATCAGGGTGTTTATCAACATTCTTCACACCTGAAATCCAAAACACACTGGCCACTGAGAGGAAAATTAACTCCATCCCCGTCGAAACCAGGACAATGCCTTTATAAAATTTCATCTTTTATTATTATTTTAGAAATTTAACTTTTTTTTCTAGTATTTGGCTACACAAGAGTTGTTACTAGTTCTTACTGATCCTCTGCTACTCAAGAGTACTAGTGAAAATGAGACTATATTTAAGAAGCTTTGGTGTGTGACAGTGCTGCTCTTCCTCTTCAGAGTCATTTGAAATCCAACTTCAGTCTCTCTATTTTTCAGTTTCTACCTAAGGCTTCATCAATCTTTTTTTTTTTTTTTTTTCTTTTCTTTTCTTCTTCTTGGAGAGGGAGGAAACTGTGAGTGCCTGCCATTTTGGAATGCTTAAAACTCCTGAGACTTAAAGCTTGCCAGTCAGAATTGCCTCTGATCAGTAGAAGATATTTGGATTGGGAGAAGAGCAAACAAATAGTTTAGTATAATAAACAAATAGTTTTCCCCAGGTCCAGTCTGTTTTGCCCGTAACGGTAACTTTAAGGATCTCTCCCTGTCCTTACCTCAAACCTCGAGCCTTTTTCTTATGTTATCTCTCCCTGTTCCCTCGGAGGGTGGGGGGAGTGAGAGAGAGACTGCGTAGTCTGGTCCCGATTGGGGCTGAACTATGACGAGCCCCCACTCCAAGAAGATATTGCTGGCTGATACAGAATGAGTAACTGTTGTATTCTGTGTCTGACTGTGGCTGCTAAAGATTGATGCATTTATGTGGCTTGCAAGGGCTTTAAATAATGTGGAAATTGAAGGAAAACTCCTTTGGCTTCCTTCCTTATCAGACACAGCATTGAATCTTAATAATTGCCTATGGCGGACTGTATTTTTTGAAGATGTGTGTACTTATCAGTGGATTATGGTTATGTAGAGAAATCATAATTGATTTTACTTCGAGTTCAGAGAGTACTTCAGGCAAACCTGGGATTGATCAAGAGTTCAAGTGAGAACTCCTTTCTTTACCTCATTCTCCACCTGACCTTTGTTGTTGACATCTTCAAAACTTTAAACAAAATGACAAAATTACTTGATTTGACTTGCCGAGTAATAGTAATACTTGTCACATCTCATAACCAAGTTCTGTAGTTGAGAGAGGTTTGTCCACTCATCTAGTCTTTAATGTTTTTATTTAAAGTAATAAATCCATTATCCCAGAAAAGTTGTTGGCCCTTGAAATGCAGTCCTGTGCAAGTGGAACGACTTTATTTTTACATAATTTAGAAGTTTATGGGGTATTTAAAACCTATAGTGTAGGTGAAGTTATAGAACTGTTTCAAACATATATGCATAGGGTGGATTCCCGGTTTATAAAGTTACTGAATTCTATGTGAAAGCTATATTTGTAAATAAATACATTTATAGTTACATAGCATGAAAAATAATGCTGCTTTAGGAAGACTGAAATATACTTTTAATCTGGTTTTTATGTTCATATGATAGCATTCTGATTTTGGAGCTCAAATAAAATAAGTTTATTAAAATGAATTTTAACAAAAGTCCGTGTTCTGAAAAGTGCCAATTCTGTTCTACCTAGCACAGATCATGATAGAAAGTATTTTTAATGGCCCTCAGTCAGTCATCATGGGTGTACTGAGTGTTCTGGTGGTGTGATGCATTAACTTTAAGTTTTAAAATACTTTATATTTGAAAGTTATATCCCTTTTTTTTTGCTTGTATTTCTGTTAGGATGTTAATAGTTTTGAAGGCCTAGAATAGATCTGTGTGTAAACTATAACTCTTAGTGCAAAGCAACTTTGAACATCCTTACTTCTTGCCCAAATCGGGGCTTCTAAGGTAGAGTTACTTTTCTTCACAGTAGCTGGTATGGGGCTCTGTTTTGGATTTGTGCTGGAAACAGTGTTGATAACACAGGGATGTTTTAGTTATTGCTGAGCAGTGCTTGCACAGAGTCAGGGCCTCTTCTGCTCCTGACCCCGCCCCGCCAGCGAGGAGGCTGGGGGTGCACAAGGAGCTGGGAGGGGACGCAGCTGGGACAGCTGACCCCAACTGACCAAGGGATATTCCACACCATATGACATCGTGCTCAGCAATAAAAGCTCAGGGAAAGAAGAGGGAAGGGGGAGATGTTCGGAGTGAATGGCGTTTGCCTTCCCAAGTCACTGTTACGTGTGATGGAGCCCTGCTTTCCTGGAGATGGTTGAACACCTGCCTGCCGATGGGAAGTAGTGAATGGATTCCTTGTTTTGTTTTGCTTGTGTCTGCAACTGTTGCTTTACGTATTAAGCTGCCTTTATCTTGACCCATGAGTTTTCTCACTTTTACCCTTCTGATTTTCTCCCCCATCCCACTGGGAGGGCGTGAGTGAGTAGCTGTGTGGGGCTGAGCTGCCTACCAGGGTTAAACAATATGAGCTTCATAAAAAAAAAAAAAAACAAAAAAAAACCCAAAAAAACAAACTCAAACAAGTGGCTAAAATGCTAATTAAAATTAGCTTCACGTACTGATTAGGCTTGCTGTAAACTGTAAATTAAAATTTTCTTATACTATAAACTAATCCTTTCTATGTAGAACATCCAGATCTCACTTTTAGCATGTTTCAGAAGTAATACCCAGTTACTCATACCCTTGGTTGAAGAACTAAACATGAGCGTGCTCCAGTATAACTGAAACATCTAGGCTGTTCTTTTTCAAGTCCTCCCCTTGTCCCAATAATTTAGAGGAATTTGAAGGCAAAAAGGGCTCAGTGAAGAGAACTCAAGCTGTTGCCTAAACTTAAATTATTACTCTGTTTACGTCAGTTCTGGTGGCTTTTTTTCTTATGATTCAAACTATATAATACTTACCCATTAACACTGTTTAAAGCCTTTTTTTTTTTTCCTCTCTAATTTAATAGATTAATAGAACAGCTGGTATCTGAAGGGCGTACAATATTTTGTAGAAAAATTGAACACTGTATTTTTGTGGGACTACTGCATAGTCCCTACCTCATTTCTTGGTCTTACTATGGCGAAAGCTGAGTTGTCATCTGTTTCATACAGTAACAGTACTACAGCAAGCCTGTCAGTATAATCAGAATGTCTGAATGTCTTTGGTTGGCCAATCTCTTTCATGAGTCTCCTATATCCCATGAGTTCAGATATATTCCTTGCTTATATGCAAGGCGATCTGATCTGGTTGGAGATGTCCCTGCTCCTTGCAGGGGGGTTGGACCAGATGGCCTTTAAAGGTCCCTTCCAACCCTAACCATTCTATGATTCTATATCTATACAGAACTTTCTTAAAATGTAGAATTTTTAATACTGTTATTCTAATTTTGAATAAATAGGAATAGTGAACTGAAACTAAAAAACTTGACTATGTCCATTGATGGGTGTATTTGGAAGGAGAGATAAAGAAATAAAGATTCATCCCTCACACTATAAGCTTTGTTCTTGTTGTATTGTTCTGGAAATCTACTTTATCCTATGAGCTGATTGAAGTTTGAATATAATTATCATCTGTTGCAGATGAACCGACACGTTCCTTGAGTGGTCTCATTTTGAAGAATAATGTAAAAGCACATTTTCACAACTTTCCAAATGGAGTAACTGACTTCATTAAAAGTGAATGCCTGAACAATATTGGTGATTCCTCCCCCTTAATTAGAGCTACTGTAGGTAAGTTTATTCTTATTGCTGTCTTTCACACACTAATAATGTTACTGATATAAGTGAGAGCTGCACTAGCGAGAGTTATTAAAGTCCCAAAACTGTTTGCTTCTGATAATTGTCACAATTACACCATGTTTTGATGCTGATATTAATCTTCAGTGTGAATATTTGAGCATCACACTTATTTTTGCTTTCTGTTCTCATAAAACTGATTTAGCAATTCAGTTAATATGTCTTGAAATTTGACTGAACATAAGCTTACCTGAATGTAGTGAAATTTTGCTTGCTGCCAATTTTTATACCTAAAAATAGGAACAAGGTAAAGGTCTGTACTTCAGAACTACTTCAGCACTCCACTTGCATCAATGCAACGCTTCTGTTAGCTGATTTCCTCCCTGCGCCCCCCCCCCCCCATGCACACTCCTTCAAGGAATCATTATACCATGAGCAACACACATTAACATACTAAGTTTCTGGTTTTTAAATACATTCTGTCAGAAAACAATAGAAAAAGCATGATGATCTGAACATCAACTAGAAGTGGTTTTGTTGCATGGATTTCTGATTTCCTAAATACTGTGTTTTAGTACACCTCTTCCATAACATGCATAGGAGCTGGGCAGTATGCCATGGCTGTCCACCAGGGATCCATCCAATGCTTCACAAAAGTGGGGTTCCCAGTATCTGACATAAGATATACTTACTATCTATATTTATCTTCCTATTTCTATCCAATTTCTAAAGCAATTTTATTACACTATTTACTGTCATGCTGTTCTTATTGAGCTTCGGAAAGAACCCTGTACAAATCCTCAATAATTGCAGTATGTAAATATGGCTCACAATTTGAAAACAACTAGGCTGACACAGGGAACGATGACTGACATTTTCAGAACATCATTAAGCAGATAGAATATAGTCAGCTGGACATGTTATGTTTGACTGAGAATTAGAATAGGGAGGGAGGATCACATATGACTAGGAAGTGATATGAGAGTCAGTTCAAAAAGAAGTTAACATGCTCAAGACAACAGCCAAGAAATAAGTGATGACTTTTTGACTATTGTGGGAACGTGAATGTAAGCTCCCTTAAGGGTATCTGGTCAAGGGCCTTTTCAATGCAAAAAAGGATAATAAGACAAGGAGGAAGCCATAAACAAGAACATAAAGGGACACAAATCTGACTGACAAATGATAAGGGAGACAGTAAGGAGAACCAAACCTGGTCAGTCACACTAATTGATGAGGGCATGTGAGAGTGTGAGAAAGTTTATTCCCGCAAGGTTATCTGGTTGGTGACCTGATCAAGAGGGATACTAAGAAAAAGGGGGAAGCCTTAAACAAAACATACAGCAGCCCTGAGGAGAAGGACTTGGGAGTGCTGGTGGATGAGAAGCTTAACATGAGCAGGCAATGCGCCCTTGTGGCCCAGAAGGCCAACCGCATCCTGGGCTGCATCAAGAGGAGTGTGGCCAGCAGGTCGAGGGAGGTGATTCTGCCCCTCTACTCCGCTCTGGTGAGACCCCACCTGGAGTACTGTGTCCAGTTCTGGAGCCCCCAACACAAGAAGGACATGGACCAGCTGGAGAAGGTCCAGAGGAGGGCCACGAAGATGATAAAAGGGCTGGAGCACCTCTCTTATGAGGACCGGCTGAGAGAGTTGGGGCTGTTCAGCCTGGAGAAGAGGAGGCTCCAGGGAGACCTGATAGCGGTCTTTCAGTACCTCAAGGGGGCCTACAAGAAAGATGGGGAAAGGCTGTTTAGTAGGGCCTGTTGCAATAGGACGAGGGGTAATGGCTTTAAAATAGAGGGGGGCAGATTTAGATTGGAAATTAGGAAAAAATTTTTTACGATGCGAGTTATAGAACACTGGAACAGGTTGCCCAGAAAGGTGGTGGAGGCCCCATCCCTGGAAACGTTCAAGGCCAGGCTGGATGAGGCTCTGAGCAACCTGATCTAGTTGGGGATGTCCCTGCTCCTTGCAGGGGGGTTGGACTAGGTGACCTTTGAAGGTCCCTTCCAACTCTAACCATTCTATAATTCTATACAGAGACACAAATCTGACAGGCAAACATAATGAGGACAAAGACAAATCTCACCAGACACACTAATTGATGGACTATCAAGAAACTGCATGCAGACCAGGACTTTCCAACTGATAAGCATGTAAACCTGAGCATCCAGAACGTTTGAGGGGGTTCTGCGGAACTATGCCACCTGATGAGGGAAAGTGCAGGAGAAGGGACTCGGGAAAGAATAAAGGAGAAATAGACAGAAAAGGGAATAAAAGGGGCTGGTCATGTAAAACAGGACTGGTCTGTAGGCATGTCTGACTGAGCCCTGTGCTTGTTCACTGCATTTTGTCCTATCTTCTTGTTAAATCTTTTCTGAACTATCTCTGCATAGTCTCACTCTCTATCTCGTGTATGTGTGCTGCAAGGACTAAGTGCCATCTCCTAGGGGGATCAGCATGAGTGGACTGGGTGCCAATTACTGGAGTCAGACCAGGGGTGCAGGTGCCCTCAACCTGTGATGTCAGCAACTGGAGTGAGTGGAGGGTCTCAGTGCTAGCTACTGGAGCAGGTGGGAGCCTTGGTCACCAGCCACCGAGATGAGAACAGTGTGTGTCCCAAAAAACAGCTACTGGGAGAGACTGGAGTGAGTGAGATGAGTGAGGGGCTCAGTGTTGGTGGCTGGAGCAGGACCACGGGTCAGAGTCTGTGTGCCTGGTGCTGGCTGCTGTTGGAGGCCAAGTGTCTGTAGCTTCCCTGATCCAGGTGTGTGTGTGTGTGTTGTGCTGGCAACCTTCAAGATGGACTAGCCAGTGAGAAGGAGGTCCTGGATCCAGGCAGGGATATCAGGTAGGCAGAATGTCTGTGCTGGTTGGTAGTAAGGGGGATCTGTGAGGTGCCTGTGGGATGAGTGTGTGAGTGTGTGCATGTTTGCTAGCAACCATCAAGCTGTACTGACTGGCAAGTAGGGGACTTGTGGACAGGTAAGAGGGCTTAGGATCCAGGCAGCAGTATTGGATGGACAGAGGGGCCGTACTGGTACTTAGGGGATCCATGAATGTGTATGTGTACTTGTGAACCTAGAGAATGTCATGTGTGTGCCTTCACCACTGAATTTCTATCTCAACCAGCTGAAGAAGAGGAAGGGGACGTGATTTTCTATGCTTAAGTTTTATGTGAGTTGTGTATGTAGGTGCTGTTGAAAGCAGCATCTTATCTGCAGCAGTCTGTGAAGCTGGCTGTGTCTGTGTCCTCTGTGTATTTGTGTGTGTGTTTGTGTTTGTGTGTGTGTGTGTGTGTGTGTGTGTGTGTGTCTGGGATATATGCTCAGCTTTGAACCTGCAAATGGGAAAGTAGCAGCCACATGCCTCAGCCTGGGCAGAAACCCCAGGTCCCTAGGCACCCTGGGATGAACTCCAGCAGCCAGACAGGAGGAAGATGATGAGAGGGCTGGAGCACCTCTCCTGTGAAGACAGGCTGTGTTGACGCGGAAGTCACGGACACTGCACACGACCAATATGATCAAGCAAATGCCAATTTATTGTTGATACATCCCAGTTAATATAGCCCTTCTAGTTCCCTATCATGCACAAGCTCTCTACTAATTGGTTAACTATATCTGTTCACGCACTCCTAGCTAAAATATGATTCATTAAGTCTCTTTGTTCACACGCACGGTCCTCTCCGCCTGCATCCTGCTTTGCTTTCTGCTTTCAGTCACGTACAGCAACTTCTCTTCCTCTTCTCAAGGTTGCTTCATCACTTTTTCACAGGCGGCCTCCACGATGTCCTTGAAGCCTGCTGCTCACAAACATAACAACTCCATTCGGTCTGGATTGTTCACTAAGTGTCCCTGATTCTCCAGATATCCAACAAATCCCTCTTTTTGTTTTTGAACAATCCAGACTTCTGTCATCACACGTTATACATATTCATGATTGCTAAGCAAAACTAAGTTTCACTACCTTCTAGTAATTTTCTACTATAGCATTCTTCTACCATTATAGATATAACGAATCCAGTAACTTTCTTATCTACAAGACCAGTGACTAGTTTTTTGCAGGCCTCTGTTGAAACAAGCCATAAATTCTGCTGATAATGTTTTGTATCTTAAAGCTTCCCTTCTCATTCCATGGCTTGCTTTCTGCGAGCGTGATTGCATTCCTCCCCCAAGGTCGGTGTGCTTTCACTGATACCATACTGGCTCAGCGAAATACCACATCTCCCCCTTCTTTGTTTAGGAGAAGAGGCTTGTTTCAATGCTTTATCTATTAAAGTTTGCACACATTTCAACACATGGAATACAGATCAAAATACATATATAAAAAGCATGAATAAGCATCCTACAGCTATTTTTAATAAGCTTATATCAATCCACCAAAAGAATTTCTGAATATATCAAAACCATCACTTTGTTGCAGTTTTTGTACTCCTTTTTGCAAGTTTTGAATACTTTTGTGAATAGATTCCGAATGATCAGACAGATTCATGCAGCAAAGCCCATCAAAATCCTGACAACCATGATTTTGTGCTAATAATAAAAAAAAAATCTATTACCGATCTATTCTGTTACCAACCCAACTACGCCAAAGACACCGCTGAGCAAGAGGATGATTATCAGCTGGGTCAGAGCAGAGAAAGGAGGCAGGCGCAGCACCTTCAGGGCATCCCCTGTTGTTCATAGAGTGTGCTCTGGGTCCCTTCTCTCTCCTCTGCTTCGAGCCGCCTCTGTTTATACCCTCAGCAGATTCAGTGAAAGAGTCCTGACTAGGTGTTGCTGCATGCGTGGCCAGCGCACACAACAAGGCCTGACTAGACGTTGCTGCACGTGTGGCCAGCACATGCAGCAAGGCCTGTCAAATATGTGCTCTGCAGGCTAACAGCGGTTCTGTTCTGTAAAGTAGCGTAGTGTATAGAATCTACATCAGTTAACAGTGTTGACAGTACCAATGCAGTTGCATGCGTTTGCTTAGCAAGCCAAAAGCCCAATTTATTTAGCATAGTTAACGCCTAGGCACTTGCCACATCAGGTGCAAAGATTGAAGCAGCAATAATTTTACTTGGTATCCAAAACTCTATATTATCTTGGCAATCAGATTCAAAGCTATGTGTACTTCGTTTAGGTCCTTTATGCTGTCTGGATTTTGATGTGTTAGTGCTTGCATGATTACACCATGCTGTATCGTTGCAATGTATAGGTCTTAAAGCATTTACAATCATTACCCCTCTAGTAACATTAGCTCCTGAATAGTTAAAAAAAACAGACACAAGTCCATCTTTTCCTGATCCCAAAAGTTCCATCTCTTGTAGTTTTAGCACTCAGCACTCGCGGCTGCTGTTGTTTTACACAGAGTTGCCGTCCTACCGTTATCTGGCTGATTGACCAAGCATGTTTTGAAAGGGTCACTTGCAGATGACACAGACAGACAAATGGTGCCTCGCCCCGTGGCACCAGCCATAGTTACCCACATGTTTGTTCCCTCCGTGACCGATGTCCATGGGGCTGCCACACAGCTTGTTAACAATCCGACAAACGCAAGGCGGCTTGGAGCACTGGTCGTACCCATCGTGCAGAGATCCACTTGTTTACTGCTCCTGTAGAGACACAAGCATATCCTTTCCCCCACGTCATAAGAGGGAATGGTCCTTCCCAATTACCTGTTTCCAGATTCTTAACCATCACTGGAGCTTGCCCTCGGATGGCCTCATGTACAGTAGATGATCCAAAATGTTTCTGTATTGGGGAAGATTTGTCACTCCAGTGATTTAGAAAATTGAGCACATACATTGCTTTTGCTAACTTTTTGTTTGTAGATTTTCCTTCCATTTCCCTTTTTTTTTTTTCTTTTTTTTTAACAGCATATTTTTAAGTGTACCATGGGCACATTCAATGGCTGCCCGTCCAGTGGGGTTATGTGGGATACCAGTAACATGCTCGATGCCCCAAAGAGCAAGGAAGGTTTGAACTGCACGAGAAGCATACGCTGGCCCGTTATCTGTTTTAATATGTGTGGGAACCCCCATGAAAGCAAACGCTGATGTCCAGTGTTGGCAAACATCTCGAGCATGTTCTCCTGTATGAGCAGAGGCAAACAATAAGCTGGAATGGGTATCAATGGTTACATGTACATATTTGTGTTGGCCAAATGACGGGACATGAGTTATATCAGATTGCCATAATTCTTGAGAGCACAAACTGCACGGGTTAACCCCACATAAAGATGGTATAATTGTGTTTTGGTAACTGCTATAGGAATGCACAATTGCCCGAGCTTGTTCCCGTGTCAGCTTAAATTGTCGTTGAAGGGCTGCAGAGTTTTGATGATAAAATTCATGGGATAGCTTAGCTTGCATGAGTGTGTTTGGAACGAGGGCCACATTAGTGAGAGCATCTGCTCTTGTGTTACCTTCTGTGACAAGTCTTGGAAGCGAAGCGTGAGCTCTCAGATGTACAATAAGGTAAGGATGATCCCGCACATGTAACACCGACAATAGCTGTCGAAACTGATCATACAACAAAGGATTATTAATTTCCTTTAACATTGCCCATTCAGCGCACTGTATTATATTGACCACATAGGCAGAATCGGAGACAATATTGAGGGATTAATCTTTCCACTTATACAAAGCTCGTACCACCACTGCAAGTTCTACAATTTGGGTTGAACCTTCTACCAATTGTATGTCATGATGCCACTCATCATTTTTCTTCCACACAATTACGGATTTGTGTGTTTTTCCTGATCCATCTGTAAATATTGTTAAGGCGTTTTTTATGGAAATGTAACTTAGATGAGTTGCTGGATACAACATTAATTCTCCTAAAAATTTCAGCATCGGTTGCTTAGGCCAATGAATGGAAATCTGTAGCAAAACTGTTTGTAATGCTGTTTGTGCTGCTGGAGTCAGTCTCCTAGGAGAGGTTAAATCTGAGTCTCCCTTAAGTATTTGGAATAGTGGAGAAAGCAATTCTGTAGAGAGGCCTAATACCGGGCGTACCCAGTTGATAGCTCCCAGCAATTTCTGCACATCATTTAAGGCAAACACTGTTTGAGGGATTTTTAACTTTTGCAGACCAATTGTTCTTTTCATAATTTGCCAGCCGAGACACTGCCAGGGACACACCTTTTGAATTTTCTCTTGAGCAATAACCAATTTAAATCGGGATAATGCACTGGTGATATTATTAAGAACTCTGTCCACCAGAGAATCATTAGGTGCTGCAATTAAGATGTCATCCATATAATGATAAACAAGGCTATTCCTATGCAAGCACCTTACCGGTGCTATGGCCTGTGCGACGTACCATTGGCAGATGGTTGGACTATTTTTCATACCTTGTGGAAGTACCATCCAATGATACCGCTGATTGGGTTCTCCCATATTGATTGAAGGCACAGAAATTGGAATCGTGGAGCATCTTCAGGATGTAAAGGTATAGTGAAAAAAACAATCTTTTAAATCAATAATGATAATATTCCAATCTCGAGGTATCATTGAAGGAGATGGTAACCCCTGTTGCAAAGGTGCCATATCCTCAATTACCCTATTTACTGCCCTTAAATCCTGTAAGAGTCGTCATTTACCCGATTTTTTCTGTATTACAAACACAGGTGTATTCTAGGAACTGTCTGTTGCCTGTATGTGTTCAAGCTGTAATTGCTCGTCAGCTCACTCATTCAAATGTTGCAGCTTTTCTCTTGCTAAAGGCCACTGGCCGACTCAGACAGGAGTACCTGTTAACCATGTCGGGGGGCGGGGGGGGGGGGCGCCTGGCGGCGGCCGTGGCCCCAGGCATATAAGAGGAGAAAACTAAAACCCGACGTTTAAGACAAGAATAGGGAGGGATCCTTAAAGCCACCGCTACAGGCAAAACAGACCCGACCTGGGGAAAACCACTCACGCATCACTAAAACCAAAGCGGGATAATGAGAAAGGGAACAAGACAATCCCCTCCCCCGCCCCTCCCTCTTCCCGGGCTTAACACCATCTCCACCTCCTTCCCCCGCCCCCTGAGCGGGACTGGGCGGGGGGGGGCGGGAAGAGGGAATGGGGGCCACGGTCGGCCAATCACACGTTGCCTTTTGCTGCAGTTTACTAAGAGGAAACCTACAATAATAACAAAATATAAGAACATTAATATATACAAAATGAACAGTGTACAATTTCTCACCACCCGATGTCCAAATGACCGATATTCTGTCTGCCTTTGGCCCAGCTCCCTGCACCTGCACGTTAACGACACTTGGAAAGCCAGTCAGTGTCCTTGGTCTCATTAACAACAACCCTTATCATCAGAGCATTTTATCAACATTCTTCACATACAAAATCCAAAGCTTCTGAGAGGAAAATTAACTCCATCCCTGCTGAAATCAGACAGTATTCACCCCTTATTTCATACCATCTACTTCATGCTTATACGCACACACACACAGACTGCTTATACCTGTCTAGGAAAATTTTTTACTTGCCTCCGGACTGTAATCTGTTAATTTCTCTGTTTGCACTGCCTGTCCCTTCCCACTTAAAGATCTTATAACTTAACGCTGTGCCTTGTACACAATATCAACCTGGATGTATCACTTGTTCTAACAGGATTGACCTGCGACACCGCATACACCCGAACACTAAGCAATAGCACAAATATAGATCAGCTGGAGTAAGCTTACATCCACACCAACAACACTGAACAGTAACAATGGGACCTGGATCAAAGGGATTTTCCAGCTCGCTGTTAGTCTTTGTTTCCACGGACGGAGGAGTGGATGGGGTAACAGGTGCTGTCGGATCCTCTTTCTGCGTGTGATGCTTTAAGGCTTCAAACATTACATGCCACGCTGGTAATAATTTTTGAACAGCAGTCTCACTCCGCGTTGCACAGTCCCACAGTTCAACACTTACACTGTCCCAGGTGCCCACTGTATATATATATTAGAGGTGTTAGCATCTGCTATGTGAGCGGACACCCAAATCACCAAGCTCTTCAGGTCAGTGTTATTAATAGCACAGTTCTGTTCCTCTAACATTTTTGTTAGAATCGTTAAAACTGATTTATGTTTCTTTGAAGCCATACTTCTCATCGTTCTGGTCTCGGGGACCGCGGCTCCTTAGCCGCAGCTTTTTCCTTGGCTTTGTCGGGTCCCCAGCCCCTCCCGCAGACATTCCTTGCCCAAATGCCACCAAAGGTGCAAGAGGACCGATCTCACCCAGTGCTCCGTTTGGGACGAACAGGTTGGGCGCTGGCAGTCCTAGGTATGGTACAGGCAAAGGGGCTGACAACTTTTCTGGCAGCGCTTCTAGGTGAGCCTCTAGAGCTTCCAGCCTTTTTAGCATCTCCTGCAACTGTGTGTCTTTTAAGCCAAATAAATGTTCATCCTCCTCCTCACGCCGTGACGGCGGGGAAGAAGGTGGTAATGCCAGCACCAGCATATCTATGGTTATGGGGGCTGTGGCTGCAGTCCCTGCAGTCCTTGCTGTGGCTCGAACTCCCCCACCCTCAGCACGAGCCAGGGCAGCGGCAGGGATCATTGGACCTGAGAACAGCATGCTGGTGGCAGAGGTGGACCCGCCGGCTGGAGTTAAAGCCGTGAAAGCAGACGCGACGACTGAACGTTCGGCGTTCATACTTTTCAATGTTTCATTAACCAGTCTCCACACAGTGGAGAACTTGCTCGCCTCCTTTGATCCCTTACTTATTTCTTCCCACAGCTCTTTCCCTATCTTTTCCCATGTTGGGGCTTCAAAGCAGCATCAACTGTGGGGATCAATTCCCTTTTCTTTGCCCACTGCAGCAAAGCTTCCAAGGTGGCCGAGTCATACTTCAATCCTCTCATAGAGAGCATATGTTGGAGGAGCTTAACCACTGCTGATTCCTCTTTGGTCAGCGTGGACCCCATCTCCTCCTCGGCCGCTCGCCTGATCAAGACGAGATTCCCACTGTACTGTTTGCGCTAGCGTCTTCCCGAGTGCCGGGGCAGCACTCACCTCCGGCTGGCTTCCGCCCCCTCTCTCCGTCTTCGGTTCCGTCGGGATGTCCAACACCGATCTGAGGGTCCCTGTTCGGGCGCCACTTGTTGACGTGGAAGTCACGGACACTGCACACGACCAATATGATCAAGCAAATGCCAATTTATTGTTGATACATCCCAGTTAATATAGCCCTTCTAGTTCCCTATCATGCACAAGCTCTCTACTAATTGGTTAACTATATCTGTTCACGCACTCCTAGCTAAAATATGATTCATTAAGTCTCTTTGTTCACACGCACGGTCCTCTCCGCCTGCATCCTGCTTTGCTTTCTGCTTTCAGTCACGTACAGCAACTTCTCTTCCTCTTCTCAAGGTTGCTTCATCACTTTCTCACAGGCGGCCTCCACGATGTCCTTGAAGCCTGCTGCTCACAAACATAACAACTCCATTTGGTCTGGATTGTTCACTAAGTGTCCCTGATACTCCAGATATCCAACAAGGCTGAGAGAGTTGTTCTCTGAGAGGCTGTTCATCCTGCAGAAGAGGAGGCTCCAGGGAGACCTTATAGGGGCCTTCCAGTACCTAAAGGGGGCCTACAGGAAAGATGGGGAGAAACTCTTCAGCAGGGCTTGGTGTGACAGGACAATGGGTAATGGTTATAAAATAGAAGGAAGCAGATTCAGACTGGACATAAGGAAGAAATGTTTTATGCGGAGGGTAGTAGAACACTGGTCCAGGTTGCCCAGAGAGGTAGTGGATGCCCCATCCCCAGAAACATTCAAGGCCAGGTTGGACGGGGCTCTGAGCAACCTGATCTGGTTGGAGATGTCCCTGCTCCTTGCAGGGGGCTTGGACTGGGTGGCCTTTAAAGGTCCCTGCCAACCCTAACTATTGTATGATTCTATGAAAAAGCTACTATCGAATTTCTGGCAGCTGATAGGGACTGACTGGCTGAGAGGTGTTAATATTATTACCACACAATCAAATATCTATCTAGGCAATAGCAATACAAGACTTCTATTGCTACAAAAAGAAGCTAAATCCAAATACCATTATTAAAGAAACATAATTCTGATACAGATATGCACTTAATCTGTGCAATTTAGTCTCTGCATTTCATTTGTTTCCAATATGCAAACATATATTAATTATAATGGAGTCCTTAAGAGTAGGAAGTGTAAATCATAGAATCATGGCTATGGTGGCAGCTTCTGTAAAAAACTGCTGGAAGTTGCTCCCCTTTGTCCCTGGACTCGGCTGGGCCTAGGGCAGACCCCCTGCTGGCCAGGGCCGAGCCAATTGGTGACAGAATGTTCCGTGATAAGGCCGCTGCAATAACGTATTTAAGAAGGGGAAAAACAGGAAAAAAAATGAGAGATAATGTGAAGAAGCTGAGCGGGGGTAGGGAGGGGGAGGCATGAGCCTTGTGTGCGTTGCAGGCCTCAACCTCTGGCCTCCTGCTGGGCGGCCATCTGGGCCCAACTCAGCCCGGCCTGACTGCAAGAAGTGGAGAGGAGATGTGAAGAGAACCTGAGAGGCGTCTGCCTGAGCCAATTGTGAAGAATTTCTTGTGAGAGGAACGGCTGCAGATGCCAAGGTCAGTGAAGAAGGAGGGGGAGCAGTAATGTGGCTCCTGGCCAGAATTCCCCTGCAGCCTGTGGTGATGACCATGGTGAGGCAGGCTGTCCCCCTGCAGCCCATGGAGGTCCACGGAGGAGCAGAGATCCACCTGCAGCCCGTGGAGGACTCCACGCCTGGGCAGATAGATGCCTGAAGGAGGCTGTGGCCCATGGAGGGCCCGCTGGGGCAGCTGTTCTGGAGGGACTGCACCCCGTGGAAGAGATGACCCATGTCGGAGCAGTTTCACAAAGGACTGTGGCCCGTGGGAGGGACCCCATGCTGGAGCAGGGGAGGAATGTAAGGAGTTCTTCCCCTGAGGAGGAAGGAACGGTGTAAAACAACAAGTGATGAACTGACCATAACCCCCATTCCCTGTTCCCCCCGTGCCGCTCATGGAGGGGGGAAGGAGGTAGAGACAATGTTAAGCCCTGGAAGAGGGAGGGGTGGGGGGAGGTTATCTTGTTCTCTGTCTCATTATCCTGCTTTGGTTTTAGTAATAAATGAATAATTTTCCCCAAGTCGAGTCTGTTCTGCCTGTGTAACAGTAACTTTAAGGATCTCTCCCTGTCCTTATCTCAAACCTCGAGCCTTTTTCTTCTATTATCTCTCCCTGTTCCCTTGGAGGGTGGGGGCAGTGAGAGAGAGACTGCGTAGTCTGGTCCCGAGTGGGGCTGAACTATGACAAGGGCAAGGGATGTGACTGAACTGCAAATTAGAGTAAACTTTTGCAGGTGCATGAATGGATGGGGAAGGTAAATGTGAGCATTGGACTGCAATCCTAGATTGGAAGATGGGAACATGCAGTAGGAAAGCTGGGAGAAGAGCCATAGATGAGGCTCTGGTTTTGTGTGGTTAGGGGAAAAAAAAAACCAATACATGACCTTGGATGCCAGAAGTTACACATGATGACCATATACCCACTAACTAGGTTTGGAAACCCCTGGTCTGTGCTACTTCACCATCATTTCTTCAAGTATTTCCTTTTCAGTTTCTAATAGAGTAACAATTTTCTTGTATCTTTGCACCTACTCACCTACTATTTTTCTGTTCTCTGCTAAAAACATTTTGTCTTGCTTTTCCCTCTGTTTTTATAGCAGTACTGGAACCAGAACTGGCACCCGACAACTTCCTCAGGGTCAGGATCTTCAACATGCAGACCATGGCCATGATACACCAGCCATGCCAGAGATACCAGCTACGACCTCCAGATGCAGCATGCACCAACCCCACACTACGCACCATCTCTCCTGCCCTGAGAGACTGTTATGACAGATGGAGCCCAAAGTCATGGACTAAATGAACTCAACAGACTTTGGAGGGATGACCCATAGGCTGAGGGGATGATCATCTATATGTATATACAAGTATGACATAGGTGGTATGAAATAAGAGGTGGATACTGTCCTGGTTTCAGCAGGAATGGAGTTAATTTTCCTCTCAGTAGCCAGTGTGTTTTGCATTTGGGATGTGAAGGATGTTGATAAATGTGGGGTAACGTTAGCAGGGCTGCACGTACGCTGGAGGGGCGGTCCGTGGTGATTCACGCACTGGACGCGGGTGAGTCCACAAGTGCGGGGGGCAGGTGCGTCCACGTACGTGGTGGGCACGGATAAGTCCATGAGTGTAGGGGTAGGTGCGTGGCGGGCATGGATGGGTCCATGGGCACAGGGGGGCGGGTGCGTTCGCGTGCGTAGCGGGTGTGCGGGTATTTAACCCTGTGTTGCGCAGCATTAAATGGAAGGCTTGGCTTGACGGTATCCGTGTGATGCCCTGCTTTCCCCGGGGCGGGGCTCCGGTGCGTCCTGGGTTGGTTTGCCGGCAAGAGAGCCGGCAAGTGGTGACCCCGACGTGATACAGGTCCGGACGGTTTTGAGCTGGGGCCGCGCGGCGGTCGTGCCTGCCTGCTGTTAGGATGGCATCCATCTCTGATACAGTGAAGGTATTAAAGGCGTTGGGTAAAGATGTGAATTGTCCGGTGCACAGGGCACCGTTGACGGAGTTCATCCAATGGATGCAGAAAAGGGGCTTGATTAACAAGCCGGGAGAGGTGATGGACGTGGCGCGGTTACAGGCGGCGGGGAAAGAGTTACAGGAGGAAGGGGGGGTCGGAACGAAGGGTGTGGCGACGCGGCTGGAGACGTTAGGTTCGGTGAAAAGACTGCTGGCTAAGGCTCGAGAGGCGCGCGGAGTGTGGGTTGCGGCTTTAACTGCAATCAAAGGAGAAGGGCGGCCCTCGGAAGGGGAGGGGGACGAACGGGGTCGAGACGGCGCGGAGGGGACGGGGGGTGGCGTTCCGGTGGTCTGCCCGGTTCGGCCGAGAGCCTCGGACGGTGATAAAGGGGCGATGGAGTTTGGGTGTGCTCCCCCGTGTGTTGCTCCTTGCTTGCCGGGGGGGCCTGGGCCGAGGGGGCGACCCCCCGGATGCGAGGACGCGGGGGTGCCCTCTGTCTCTCCTTCTGCCCCATCGGCTCCACCGCTTGTAAATTCGCGGAGGGGCGATAGTGAGGCGGGAGCCAGTTTCGAGGTGGCGCCCGAGGAGTCGCGGGGCGCGGAGCGGGGTCCTAGCGCTTTCCCGGTGGGGAAAAGAGCCGCGGTCCCCGAGACCAAGGATAAAGCGGCGGGTGATAGAGCCGCGGTCCTCCAGACCAGAACGACGAGAAGCACTGCTTCAAAGGAACATAAATCAGTTTTAACGAGTCTAACAAGAGTGTTAGAGGAACAGAACTGTGCTATTAATAACACTGACCTGAAGAGCTTGTTGACTTGGGTGTCCTCTCACGTATCAAACGCAAACCTCTGTAATATCTATACGGTGGGCTCCTGGAACACCATAGGTATTAGACTGTGGGACTGTGCAACGCGGGGTGACCCTGCTGTTCAAAAGTTATTACCGGCATGGCGTGTAATGTTTGAAGCCTTAAAGAATCACATGCAGAAAGGAGATGCAACAGCACCCGTTACCCTGTCAGCTCCTTCGTCCACAGAAACGAAGACTAACAGCGAGCCAGCAAATCCCTTTGATCCAGGTCCCATAGATCCGGAAAAGGAGCCTTCAGTCTTTGGAGCGTCCTTGTTATAGAGGTGGCATGTTCGTGTGTGTGTGCATATAAGCATGAAGTAGATGGTATGAAATAAGGGGTGAATACTGTCTTGGTTTCAGCAGGGATGGAGTTAATTTTCCTCTCAGTAGCTTGGGGCTTTGCATGTGAAGAATATTGATAAGAATGCCCTGATGATTAGGGTTGTTAATGAGACCAAGGACACTGTCTGGCTTTCCAAGTGTCGTTAACGTGCAGGTGCAGGAAGCTGGGCCAAAGGCAGACAGAATATCGGTCATTTGGACATCGGGTGGTGAGAAATTGTACACTGTTCATTTTGTATATATTCATGTTCTTATATTTTGTTATTATTGTAGGTTTCCTCTTAGTAAACTGCAGCAAAAGGCAACGTGTGATTTGCCGACCGTGGCCCTCATTCCCTCTTCCCGCCCCCACCCCCCCCCCCCCCGCCCAGTCCCGCTCAGGGGGCGGGGGAAGGAGGTGGAGATGGTGTTAAGCCCGGGAAGAGGGAGGGGGTGGGGAGGAGATTGTCTTGTTCCCTTTCTCATTATCCTGCTTTGGTTTTAGTAATAAATGAATAATTTTCCCCAGGTCGAGTCTGTTTTGCCTGTGACAGTGGCTTTAAGGATCTCTTGCCGCGGCTGCCGCCAGACGCGCCCCCCACCCCCCCCCATCCGGCGGGGCGGGGGCAGCTTACCCAAAGCCTGCCATGGTTACAGATACTCCCGTCTGAGTTGACCAGTGGCCTTTAGCAAGAGAAAAGCTGCACCATTTGAATGAGTTAGTTGACGAGCGATTACAACTTGGACATACAAAGCCAACAGACAGTTCCTAGAATACACCTGTGTTTGTAATACAGACAAATCGGATGTTCCACGAGTTGCATTTTCTGTGCCTTCAATCAATATGGGAGAACCTAATCAGCGATATCACTGGATGGTACTTCCGCAGGGTATGAAAAATAGTCCAACCATCTGCCAATGGTACGTCGCACAGGCTGTTATAGTTTATCTGCCCTCTTTGTCCAATTAACTGACAGAGATTGGCCAATTAAAAATTTGGTTTATTAAAGCAAGCGACCAGTAAGCAAAACAGCGCTGGGCGGCCGGGGAGTCTCCTGCTCCGCCAACGGCGCGCGCCGAGATAGCAAACCGCCCCATTCTTATACAGTAAAAACAATAAATATTTCGTTGATGCTTATACATATTCATTACCTAAACCCGCCTACTCTCGCTTCATATGTTAATTAGCTTATCAGTCCTTCGCGCTTGCGCAAATTCTCCCAGGAATTGTGGGCGAGGGTCTTCGGGGGTCTTTTGGGAGGAAGGCCGTAGGTCTTCTTCACGGTGTACTTTTCACCTTTGCCTGGAATGTGCTGTTCCCACAAGTTGGCAGTGTCCTTATCAGTCTGAGCCGATTCGTGTCCTTCTTGAACAAGGAGATTTATGTGATGGGTGCCATCCTGTTTTCGAATCCTTGCTCCTTTTAATCACTCCCTCACTCCCTCGAGATAATGTGAGACTGTTTCTTGCTCCAAACCAGACTTCCCCCTCCCACTAATTGCTTCTTCAAACTATATGGTTAGAAAGTTACTGGTTTTATACCCTTCATCCTTATGAGCCCCCCCCGCTCCCTCCTTTCGCAGTCCTGCATGCCGTTTTTACATAGCCAGGTGCCTGTGGCTGACCTTGTGTATTTAATGTAACTTTCTTGTGGCCGACTTTGTGTATTTCATATAACTCTCCATTGTTCTGACAAGGTTTGATGAACAAACAGCTCACGGTTTATTACACAGGCCATAGCACCAGTAAGGTGCTTGCATAGGAATAGCCTTGTTTATCATTATAGGGATGACATCTTAATTGCAGCACCTAATGATTCTCTGGTGGACAGAGTTCTTAATGATATCACCAGTGCATTATCCCGATTTAAATTGGTTCTTGCTCAAGAAAAAAATTCAAAAGGTGTGTCCCTGGCAGTGTCTCGGCTGGCAAATTATGAAAAGAACAATTGGTCTGCAAAAGTTAAAAATCCCTCAAACAGTGTTTGCCTTAAACGATGTGCAGAAATTGCTGGGAGCTATCAACTGGGTACGCCTGGTATTAGACCTCTACAGAATTGCTTTCTCCACTATTCCAAATAATTAAGGGAGACTCAGATTTAACCTCTCCTAGGAGACTGACTCCAGAAGCACAAACGGCATTACAAACAGTTTTGCTACAGGTCTCCATTCATTTGCCTAAGCAACCAATGCTGCAATTTTTAAGAGAATTAATGTTGTATCCAGCAACTCGTTTAAGTTGTACTCCCATAAAAAAATGCCTTGACAATATTTACAGATGGATCAGGAAAAACACACAAATCCATAATTGTGTGGAAGAAAAATGATGAGTGGCATCATGACATACAATTGGTAGAAGGTTCAACCCAAATTGTAGAACTTGCGGCGGTGGTACGACGGTGGAAAGATGAATCCCTCAATATTGTCTCTGAGTCTGCCTATGCGGTCAATATAATACAGTGCGCTGAATGGACAATGTTAAAGGAAATTAATAATCCTTTGTTATATGATCAGTACAAAAAAAAAAGGAAATGGGAGGAAAATCTACAAACGAAAAGTTAGCGAAAGCAATGTATATGCTCAATTTTCTAAATCACTGGAGTGACAAATCTTCCCCAATACAGAAACATTTTGGATCATCTACTGTACATGAGGCCATCCGAGGGCAAGCTCCAGTGATGGTTAAGGATCTGGAAACAGGTAATTGGGAAGGACCATTCCCTCTTATGATGTGGGGGAAAGGATATGCTTGTGTCTCTACAGGAGCAGTGAACAAGTGGATCCCTGCACGATGGGTACGACCAGCGCTCCAAGCTGCCTTGCGTTCGTCGGATTGTTAACAAGCTGTGTGGCAGCTCCATGGACATCAGTCACAGAAAGAACAAACATGTGGGTAACTATGGCTGGTGCTACAGGGTGGGGCGCCATTCGTCTGTCTGTATCATCTTCAAATAAGCCTTTCAGAACATGCTTGGTCAATCTGCCAGATCAGATAGCGGTAGGACGGCAACTCTGTGTAAAACAACAGCAGCCGCGAGTGCTGAGTGCTAAATTACAGAAGATGGAACTTTTGGGATCCCTAAAGATGGACTTCTGCCTATTTTCTTTAACTATTCAGGAGCTAATGTTACTAGAGGGGTAATGATTGTAAATGCTTTAAGACCTATACATTGCAACGATACAGCATGGTGTAATCATGCAAGCACTAACACATCAAAATCCAGACAACATAAAGGACCTAAACGAAGTACACATAGCTTTGAATCTGATTGCCAAGATAATATAGAGTTTTGGAAACCAAGTGAAATTATTGCTGCTGCAATCTTTGCACCTGATGTGGCAAGTGCCTAGGCGTTAGCTACTCTAAATAAATTGGACTGTTGGCTTGCTAAGCAAATAAATACAACTGCATCAGCACTATTAACGCTGTTAACTGATGTAGATTCTATATACTATGCTACTTTACAAAACAGAACCGCTGTTAGCCTGCAGAGCACATATTTGACAGACCTTGTTGCATGTGCTGGCCACACGTGCAGCAACGTCTGGTCAGGCCTTGTCGTGTGCGCTGGCCACGCGTGCAGCAACGTCTAGTCAGTACTCTTCCAATGAATCTGCTGAGGGTATAAACAGAGGTGGCTCGGAGCGGAGGAGAGGGGAGGGACCTGGAGCACGCTCTGTTTACAACAGGGGACGCCCTGAAGGTGCTGCACCTACCTCCTTTCTCTGCTCTGACCCTGCTAATAATCATCCTCTTGCTCGGCGGTGTCTTTGGTGTAGTCGGGTTGGTAGCAGAACAGATCAGTAGTAGATTTTTTATTATTAGCACAAAATCATGGTTGTCAGGATTTTGATGGGCTTTGCTGCATGAACCTGTCTGATCATTCGGTATCTATTCACAAAGTATTCAAAACTTGCAAAAAGGAGTACAGAAACTGCAACAAAGTGATGGTTTTGATATATTCAGAAATCCTTTTTACGGATTGATATAAGCTTATTACAAATAGCTGTAGGATGCTTATTCATGCTTTTTATATATGTATTTTGATCTGTATTCCGTGTGTGTTGAAATATGTGCAGACTTCAATAGATAAAGTGTTGAAACAAGCCTCTTCTCATAAACAAAGAAGAGAGAGATGTGGGTATTTCTTGAGCCAGTACGGTGTCAGTGACAGCAAACTGACCTTGGGAGAGGGATACAATCATGCTCGCTGGAAGAAAGCCATGGAATGAGAAGGGAAGCTTTAAGATGCAAGACATTGTTAGCAGAATTTATGGCTTGTTTCAACAGAGGCTTGCAAAAAACTAGTCACTGGCCTTGTAGATAAGAAAGTTACTTGAGTTGTTATGTTTGTAATAGGAGAAGAATGCCATAGTAGAAAATTACTAGAAGGCAGTGAAACTTAGTTTTGCTTAGCAGTCATGAATATGTATAATGTGTGATCAGTAACTTTATTGGCTAAGCTTGTGTGTGGCATAACTGGGTGGTTGCTGTCCTTGGCTAAAATCAGAATTGTGATACTAGGCATCATACTAGGTATAATCATTAACCTTCCGTGCTTGGTCACCTGCCTGCAAAAGTGATACAGAGAATACTACATCAGGGCACCCATGCCATACGACGTCAGTTCCGACTGCCCATCTCACAGGCTCGGGCTGTAGTGGCAGCCTGTCCAGCATGCCAAGCAGCAAAGCTGAACCAGGCCTTATACTACCCAGGCATTAAACCCCGGGGGTATGCTCCAAACCAGGTATGGCAAGTGGATGTCACAGAGTACACGCCATTCGGCTGTCTCATATACATTCATGTTGCAGTCGACACTTGCTCCCGAGCTCTCTTCGTGTGTCCATTCACGACGTCCACGACACAGAAATCCATCCTACACCAGAACCAGGCTTTTGCCTGCCTAGGGGTACGTCGGGAGATTAAGACTGACAATGGGCCGAATTATCGATCACGGGTATCTCGCCACTTCCTGCAGACGTGGGGAGTCTGCCATACGTTTGGCATTCCTCTGAACAGCACCGGGCAAGCGATTGTAGAATGCGCACACAAAACCCTGAAAGCACAGCTAATGCGCTTAAGAGAGGGGGGAGAGAGGGGTTCGCTGGGGGTCTTGGTCGGTGAAGCGCTTGTGGTACTGAATCATATGTCCTTTGCTGACCCCCAATCCGTTTCCCCTATCCGAAACCATTTTTCCTCATGTCAGCTGCTGTTTGGGGGCAAGGTGCTCCTGGGGGTCTGGTACCGCCTGCCAGAAGACCCACGTTGGGAAGGTCCCGCTGATCTGTTAATATGGGGACGAGGGTATGCTTGTATCTCCACAGGTGCGGGGACCTGATGGATCCTGGCCCGGTTGGTACAGCCGTGGCTGGAGGATTGGCAGGGTGACCGAGCGGCGCAGCCCTCTCCAGCTCATCCTAGTGGGATTGATCCTGATTGTGAGTCTTCCAGTGCCAGTGATAGCGACTAACTTCTGGGAGCAGTTCATGCATTACGCAAACTCTACTCAGGTTTGCATAGCGCATGGCCTGTTGGGCTCTTGGGAATGCCAACCGCACAGTCCTCACCATATCTGAACTGGCGACTGCTTTAGCAGCACACGACGAAGGACTGACACAAATGAAGTTGGCATTAGATTATGCCCTTGCGAGGCCTGGCATCAGTTGCAGCGACCTAGAGGGAGTCCTAGGTCTCCAGGGTTACTGCTGTTTGGACTTCAGCAAGAACGCCTCCTCGGCCTTGGAGAAGACGCGTGCGCATGCTGCCCAGTCGGTATTCAACATCAAAGCCCTAAAAGGACTGGGGGTAGTTTCCAGACCTGTTTGGTTTACCTAGATGGCTAAGAAATATTGTGTCTATAAGGTCTGATGATCCTAGCAGTTGCTTTGATAATGCTTTGTTTGTTTCTGTTATTGTTACCTTTCTTGCATGCTATGATTGAGGGGTCACTAGGCGACTATCCATGATCAACTATGTTATAGCGGCATCCGTCCCAGAGTACCAGCCATTAGACCAGGATGATTTAGCATAGAGGGGGGGAATTGTGGGGTAACAGGTTAGCAGGGCTGCATATATGCAGGAGGGGCAGTCTGCGGTGGTTCGGGTGCTAGGCACGGATAGGTCCATTGGCGCAGGGGCAGGTGCGTGGCGGGCACGGATAGATCCATGGGCGCAGGGGGCGGGTACGTTCGCGTGCGTAGCGGGTGTACGGGTATTTAATCCCGTGTTGCGCAGCATTAAATTGAAGGCTTGGCTTGACGGTATCCGTGTGATGCCCCGCTTTCCCCGGGGCGGGGCTCTGGTGCGTGCGGGGTAGGTTAGCTGGCAAGAGAGCCGGCATCTACAAGAAGCCCTCACAAGAACTTTTGATAGAAGCACATATGCTGTGCTGTTAAAACAAGAAGGGGGAATTGTTGGGGACGACGAGTATCAGAAGCCCTTGGAATGAGAAACAAGAAGCCATGGGAATGAGAAACAAGGGACTTCCTGAGAGAAGGAAAACAAGATAAAGGACACCTGGTGGTGGTTGGGTCCTCTGAGGGTATATAAGCACATAAGCTATAACAATAAATTATTTTTGCTTAGCATGCAGCAAAATGTGACTACATTTCCACACACTCACCAATTACTGTCATGGGCAAAACAGACCCAACTTGGGGAAAAATTAATTTAATTTATCGCCTATTAACAACAGACCATTAATGAGAAAGAAAACCAAATCTTAAAACACCTTTTCCCCACCACTCTCTTCTTCCCAGGCTTAACTTCACTCCTGATTTCTCTACCTCCTTCCCCCCAAGCGCTGCAGGGAAATGGAGGTTGCAGTCAGTTCATCACACATTATCTCTGCTGTTCCTTCCTCCTCATGCTCTTCCCCTGCTCCAGCACGGGGTCCCTCCCATGGGCTGTAATTCTTCATTAACTGCTCCAGCGTGGGTCCCCCATGGGGTTACAAGTCCTGTCAGCAAACCTGCTCCAGTGTGGGCTCCTCTCTCTGTGTGTCCACAGCTCCTGCCAGGAGCCTGTCCCAGCGTGAACCCTCCACAGGCCAAAGCCTCCTTCAGGCATCTGCCTGCCCCAGTGTGGGGTCCTCCACAGGCTGCAGTTGGATCTCTGCTCCTCCATAGGCTGCAAGGGAACAGCCTGCTGCACCACAGGCTGCAGGGAAATCTGCTCTGGCGCCTGGAGAACCTCCTCCTCTACCTTCTTCACTGACCTTGACGTCTGCAGAGCTGTTTCTCTCACATATTCTCAATTCTCTCTCCCAGCTGCTGTTGCTCAGCAGTTCTTCCCTCCTTCTTAAATATGTTATCACAGAGGCACTACCTGTCATTGATGGGCTCAGCTTTGGCCAGTGGTGGGTCTATCTTGGAGTAAGCTGGCACTGGCTCTTTCGGACCTGGGGGCAGCTTCTGGTGTCTCCTCACAGAAACCAGCCCTGCAGCCCACCTGCTGCCAGAACCTTGCCATGCAAACCAAATACAGTCATTCATTACTTCAGTTACTTAAATTATGAACTCAACAGCATTGTTTCAGAGCTAGTCTCTTGGTATCAATACTCCACCTTTATAATTCTTCTGCTTTGTTGCTGCCAAAAGCATGTTTCATTAAATCAACCTTAAATCAAATGGAAGGATTAGAAAGTATTAGTTAACATTAATAACTACAAAGTGTAATAGTTTAATGGTTGTAAATTCCATTTTGACTCTTTCCAGTCACACTTCATCCTTGCATGAAAAATCATTTGTGATTTCTAATATATTCAGGAGATGCATTACGACAGATACACCATACTAAGTTTTCTCATCTATATTCTATGTAAGATGGGGAAATAACATGATAAATTATTATGCTGTAATAATGTCAAGTTCCCATGTGACTGTTCACTCAATTCTTGCTCAGATTTTTGGCTAACCCAGCTCATGCTAAGGCCTGATGTATGCTGGGAGCAGTGCCATTTAGGTCAAAGTGAGGGCACCAGGTAAGCAGGAGAGATGGCCAGAAAGAGCTAAAGGGCCATTATGCAGCCATTATCACCTGCAGCTTGCTATATCCTGCAGCCCTCATCTTCACATATTGATTGTCTGCAATTTCTTCAGAATCTGCTAGCTCATGGAAATGGTATAGACTAAACTTCCAGGCTAGAAGGTATAAAACATCAGCTTACCCAAAAAGCTTTTGAAGCTAAGACAACAGCAGCTGGACTGCTGAGGCTTTTGTGCTTCCTGGTGTGATGCAGGGGAAGCCTGCACTGTGATGAAGAAGGAAGGATGAGCACCCTCACCATTGGCTAGGGAAATAATTTTGCCCAGAGGTGCACAAGTTGAGAGTTATGGTTCTAAGTTATGAGTTGCAAGTTATGAATTAGAGAAATTGCAAGTGAGAAACCTCAGGATTTCATAGTGAATTACTTAATAGGATAGACTAGTCTGGGCAAAGGGGTCTGAGCCCTTGTTTGTTGCATTTGTTATATTTATTAATGAGCTCATAAAATAATGTTTAATATACAGAGTACATTGTCCTGTAAATTTGAGAACCAAACAGACCATGCCAACCTATTCAACAGCTAGCTGCATTTATATGGTTGATGTATCAATATATTTGACATTGCATACATGTTTTCAGCACTTACCTTCAAATATGTCAATCAATGAACTTGAAGCAGCTTATTTGCAGACAACTAATAAAAAAAATTAATTAAAAAAAAAGACTTAAGTGTTTAAAGGATTTGAATTAAATGAAAAGCAAACAAACCCTAAGTGTTTAGAAGAGCAAGCTCTGGTTGTAGAACTTCACTTAATACTCATGCTGGTTTTGGCTGAGATAGAGTTACTTTTCTTCACAGTAGCTGGTATGGGGCTCTGTTTTGGATTTGTGCTGGAAACAGTGTTGATAACACAGGGATGTTTTAGTTATTGCTGAGCAGTGCTTGCACAGAGTCAGGGCCTCTTCTGCTCCTGACCCCGCCCCGCCAGCGAGGAGGCTGGGGGTGCACAAGGAGCTGGGAGGGGACGCAGCTGGGACAGCTGACCCCAACTGACCAAGGGATATTCCACACCATATGACATCGTGCTCAGCAATAAAAGCTCAGGGAAAGAAGAGGGAAGGGGGAGATGTTCGGAGTGAATGGCGTTTGCCTTCCCAAGTCACTGTTACGTGTGATGGAGCCCTGCTTTCCTGGAGATGGTTGAACACCTGCCTGCCGATGGGAAGTAGTGAATGGATTCCTTGTTTTGTTTTGCTTGTGTCTGCAGCTGTTGCTTTATGTATTAAACTGCCTTTATCTCGACCCATGAGTTTTCTCACTTTTACCCTTCTGATTTTCTCCCCCATCCCACTGTGGGGAGAGTGAGGAAGCGGCTGTGTGGGGCTGAGCTGCCAGCTGTGGTTAAACTACAACAGTACCAAAGTGCTCCATAGTACATACTACACAAGCAAGATGCAGTGTCCAGATTGCATCTTTTCCAGTCTGGTTATAATATACAACAGAAAAGGTAACTTGTGGTAGAAAGGCCTGAAGCTACTCTAGGAAGGTCACATGGTATCTCTGGAAGGTATTCTTAGTACAGAATAGTGGAATAAGTGGTGCTTGTGTTTTTAATTGAACCAAATAGTCCTTTTAATTATTACTATGCTAACAAAGAGGAAATGCAAAAGCTCGAGAGTGAGTTTTATGAATGATAGGACATGAAATAATGAAAAAAGATATTAGCCTGGACAGAATTTTTAGCTAAGTAAGAAGTGATGCGCGGATCAAACTCTACAACTCAGAGAGAGTTATAAAGCAGGCATGTTTATTTGGTGCTGGGTGCGTGGGGGATCGCTCCTCCAAAAGCACGCACACCGACAGCACATTTTACAAAAAATGTATACGGTGCAGGTATACATATTCATAGGATTGCACAATACAGACATACATATGCATAAGTGAGGCGGGGTTATTAAAAAAAACACTTGCGTTAGCATTTCAGATCTGTCTCTGGTGGTCATTCACTTCTTCAGGGGTCTTATCTTCCTCTAGATGAACTTTAGTCATTCACCCATGCTCTCCTTTCACTTGGTGATTTCAGCAGTTTCTTAATGACTTCTGACCAGCATTGCAGCTCCTGTTATCACGTCCTTTGCTAGACATATTAGTCCTTGACAAATACCAGTTTCTTGACAAATACCAGTCCCTGATAAGCTTAAGTGAGTTTCAAGGTAAACAGGATTGTTAGGCATTGTCTAGCAGACAGTTAGTCTCCTAAATCAAACAATATGCAGACAGCTAGTCTCCTATATCAAGCAATATTTAGCAGACAGTTAATTCCCTGTATCAGAAGCTGTCATTTGAAATGCCGCAAAAGAGGTAAAACAATTTGCTTATACAGGTACTGAAGTAGGATTGGACATTAAAAAACAGAACAGCAGTATAGACATGACAGGCTGTAAATGGGTCACATTTGAGCAGAAGTCATGCTATGTGAAAATAATTGTAATCTTTGATTCTTCACAATATCCATAGGTATATATACTAGTGCTTACCAATGGCAGCCACCAGCTTGAATAGCTGGAAGACAGACATGAACTTCATGGTACCCTTCTCACTTTGATAAAAATTTTAAAGTCTAAGTACTAATACAAGCCTGCACATCTCCATAAGCAATGATTTAGAGGATCTCCTATCTCCACATACATTGAGTAATATCCTGTTATTTCTGCCAAATTTGAAATTAAGGTAATGAAGTTGTTTATTTTTTTTTTTAAAGAAATAAAAGTAGTCAAGATGCCTATGGTTCTTAATTAGACAAAGCTCTGAGTTGATCCATTTGGCAATTATTTGACTCTGTTAAATGCTGACATTTTATGGACTGAGAAACAGTTACACAGCTGAGTGAATGCATGCAACAAGTGAGAGCTGTGGTCCAAGGTTCCAGTTAGCTTCCATCTGGTTTTAGCTCAAAGAGAACAGTTTTGGTGTGTAAGAAAAACTAAAATTAGCCACATCCTCTTATGACAGCATACTGGAGAAAGTGATGCAATTACCTTACGCTAAGGTATGTAAAGAATTAAAGAAAATGGATACTTGAATTCTTACTTTGTCATGCAATTCATCTGTTCTTCCAAAGTATTTCCAACGCTTGAAGGAAAAGGTGCACACATTTACAGGCCTGGGGTTATTTTGGACATGGCTCCAAAATGTTTATTTGAGCAAGTACATTTCAGAATGAAAAATTTATATGCAAGACCATTGACCATCATTGTGTTAAGGAAAAAAAAATAATATGCAAGATTACTCAAATTTTCCTTTTGAGATATGATCTAGTTAAGGGAAGGCACTGAAAGATGCCTTGTGTCAGGATGCAGTTTTGGGAAGAAAAATAACACTTCAGAATTTAATTGTAAAATATTTTTGCTTTTTTTTTGTTGGTGGTTTTAAATCAAATTCCTCTTTTTCATTTTTTGTTATGGTCTCATTTTCTGTTTGGGTTTTCAAACTAAGGAACCCTTCAGTTTCTATATCTGCAAGCCACAGAATCCCCTGAAGAAGTCAACATGAATGTAAATCTGAAAGATAACTTGAGAAAACTGCAAATTAAATGTCCTACATGTAAGGCACTCCTTGACAATCATTTCAAGACAAAAAGAATGGCAAATTAAATTGCTTCTTGTTGTGTACAGTACTTTATCAGAGAAACAAAATAAGCACTGGGGGAACAGAGAGAAATAATGGAAAATTTAAAAAAAATATCTGTGATAGTAATACTGCAGTAGTTATGCATCCAAATTAGCCTATATGCTGTAAACCCAGGGGAAGACTAAGTTCCCCTGTATGTTTAATAGAGGAAACTTATGACTATCCATTTTGCAATAAGAAAAGGAAAAATGGGTAAGATTGTCAGCATAACACTTCGAAAGTTTTATTTTCATATTTTAAAAATAATTGAGATTTGACAAAAATTATTTATACCTGAAGCTACAAAATGAATACCTTAATTTTTACTTTTATGATTCAAATGGAAGTCTGGCAAAAAAGAATTAGTGTCACAAAAACCCCTGAAAAACTGTATGATTCAGAAGTAATTCCTTATATGCCATCACTTATACATGTGTTAATACATGTGCAGCATAACTGCATCTGTTTTCCTTAAAAAGTGGACCAATTATTGGAAAACTGCTTCATTTTTAAGCTTGCCATTAATCAGATTAATATTTGGGTGTCTTTTGGGAAGTTTCAATGGTATATGTTGCTATGTTGGTTTTGTGTTGCAGGGGAGGCTACGGTAGTAGTCCCTTTGTAGTAGTTTCCCCTTTGTCCGGTGGACACGGCTGGGCCTAGGGCGGACCTGCTGCTGGCCAGGGCCAAGTCAATTGGTGACAGTGATAATGCCTCTGTGATAATGTATTTAAGAAAGGAGTGGGAAGATGAGAAGAGGCAAAAAGCGAGGGCAGGGAGGGGAAGGCTTGAGCCTTGTGGGCCTTGCAGCCCTCACCCTCTGGCCTTCCACTGGGTGGCCAACTGGGCCTGACTTGGCCCAGCCTGGCTGCAAGAAGTGAAGAGAGGAGATGTGAATGAGATGTAAAATGATCCCGAGAGGTGTCTGCCAGCCTGTTGTGAAGAATTTTTCTTGTGAGAGGAACGGCTGCAGATGCCAAGGTCAGTGAAGAAGGAGGAGGAGGAGTAATGTGGCTCCTGGCCAAGATTCCCCTGCAGCCTGTGGTGATGACCATGGTGAAGCAGGCTGTGCCCCTGCAGCCCATGGAGGACCCTACGTCGGGGCAGGCGGATGCCTGAAGGAGGCTGTGGCCCATGGAGGGCCTGCACTGGGGCAGCTGTTCTGGAGGGACTGCACCCTGTGGAAGAAATGACCCACGCCGGAGAAGTTTCCTGAAGGACTGCAGCCCATGGGAGGGAACCCACGCTGGAGCAGGGGAGGAATGTGAGGAGTTCTTCCCCTGAGGATGAAGCCTGGGAAGAGGGAGGGAAGTTGTTTTTGTTCTTGTTATCCTGCTTTGGTTTTATTATTAACAAATTGCAATAGTTTTCCCCAGCTCCAGTCTGTTTTGCCCTTAACAGTAACTTTAAGGATCTCTCCCTGTCCTTATCTCAAACCTCGAGCCTTTTCCTTATATTCTCTCTCCCTGTTCCCTCAGAGGGTGGAGGGGGTGAGAGACAGACTGCATAGCTTGGTCCTGAGTGGGGCTGAACTACAACACTCTTCTAATCCACTTGGTCTCTACACACCTACATTGCTGTCAACAGCTATTCCCTGGCCTTCTCTTTCCAGAGACAGTAATCTACATCCTTAGTTAAGCAGAGTTTCAGTCAAGTATGGAGCAATTAATTTCTACTATACTTTTTTTTTACACAAATTTACTTCATAATTATATCATGACAATGTATTTTATTGAATTTAATCATTACAATAAAGAAGCTACCTGTACTAGACATATGTAATTGTCTAGACTGTCTATATATTATTCATCAATTGTTAAATATTGGAAGTGAATGTCAGAAAAGGGCCTAAGGTTTTGCTTAAGCCATTTTGGAACCTTATCCTGGGCGGTATAGATAACCGGGGCCGGGGGGGTTGGGGTCCAGAAACACGGATGTGGTCAAGTAGATTGTGAGCTCCAACAAAAAACAGAACAGAAAAGAAAAAGGAGACAGACAAATCAGGTGATCAGGGGAAGGATATAAATATTGTAACTCTGAACTAAGAGGTGTGCCTCTGCTCTAAGACACACCCGACTCAGCTGACTCGCAAATAAAAGATACTTTGCTCCAGTGACTTTGTCCTCTGCAAATTATTCATGGTGAGCGGTTGTTTCTCACATTAACATAAAACATTCAAATCAACATGAGTGGATTTTGTCCAGAGAGTGTTAGTTTCATACTTTCATTTTAGAGACTCCTGTTATCAGAAAGTAATACAAGTTGAAGTATAGACCTTTAAACAATTTGTATTATCACCTCATAAAAGTTAGATAAAATTAGACTAAGACCACTGCAAGATTTGGTTCAGGGTCTTGAATAATTTTCATTTATTTTTAGTTTACTCCTATTTTTATTCATATTATTGATAAACACAAGTAATGAGAATTATCTCTTCCCCTCCCATTTGGTCAGACAGCAAGCATCAGCTGTTTCAAACAAAAATAGTCAACATAGCATTTCTCAGTAGTAAAGCAGTTACCAGTATCACCCAACAAACATTAATTTCAGCATGAAACATCTAAACTGAATTGACCTTAACTTATCCAAAGATCATTTTCGTTCAGATAAAATGAAAATCCTCCTTATTCAAGAGACTCCAGAACTTACATGTGTGAACCAGAAGAGTGCCCTACTGAGTCAGGCAAAACACAAACTGAACATGAAATTTTCATCTTTCATAAAAACTGTAATGCAGCATCTATATGTAAACAACTTTATTAACATAGTCAAACAGTGATTAACATTCACATCTATTATGTCACGTCATACAAATATAAATACAAAATTACTACAGTACAATATATATTCTCTGCATGATCCAAAATATTTGGTGGCCCCAAAAACTCTTTAAAATTCAGCAGCTTATCAAAAATTAAAACCATATTCTATTTAAAATGAAGTTCTTTTAGCAAATAAACAGTCTTCAAGAAATATCACTCAATTTAGTACAGTTTGAGAGGTTGCAGTAGGATATATTTGAAGGAAACATTTCAACATTGTGTCAGATATAGAAACATCAGTTTTAAAACTTTCAAGCAAAACTCATACAACCTAAGCAGAAAGATCAGTCATCTTTCATTTTAAACTATTTTATATACTGCATCCAATTAAAAAGTCTAGAAGTGTTTAGTATTAGTAAGTCAGACATACATAGCTACCTATCTCTTCCCATGAAAAAAAGATAGTATTTCAGTGGAGATTTCAACAGCCAAATAAATCTATACTTGTCTTTTTTTTTCTAATCACTGTCCCCACAAAAATCACCCAGGCCTCAGTTTTGTTGCTCACCCAAAGTAAGGAATTAGATACCTAAGGCAAAAGTAGCACAATAGAACCAGCTTACAGAAAAGCAATACTATACTATAAGCACTGAATTCTTCAAGATGTGGATTTGGCTTACTTAAAAAGTATACTGTAACACCACAAAGGGATTCATCTTTTATAGAGCCATTTTAACTTCCCTCATATAAACACATTCAAGTAAGTATCATCATTATTTTAGCAGAATATACTCTACAAGGCAAGCAACAAGAGTACTCACCTCAGTTTCCCATTTAAACTAATTATCTAAAACTGGTCTGCTCCAACCATTAAGTACAAAGAGCAAGCATCAGACAAAAAAAAAAAAAAAAAAAAAAAAAAAAAAGAAGGTTCTACCGGAGAAGAATACTTAATAGACTGATGGATGCAAGTCATTCTGGCTAATGCATAGGTGAGTGAAATATACAGCTACTGATCAAGCTTTATTTACTCAAGATGAGGTTACTGGAAATACTTACATAATATATCACAAATATGTATACAAACTACATCAGCAACTATCTGAAATAACTGTAGGATGTTTTGCAATTTACAGCAGTCATTTCTCTGTAGAGCTTAACCTTTATTTAAGATAAAAAGTTACTATTTAGACCCTATATAGAAGCTTCATGCATTCATCCTCATGAAAAAGATGGTATTGAAGCAATTAGTGTTAAGTTGTAAACTTCTTTCCTTGACAAAATCTGAAACAAAAGATTTCCAATACAATGTTACATTTAAAGCATTTTTTCTAGAAATATTTCTGTTTGAATATAGATGCATTCTCCTCAGGGGAAGAATGTTTTTGCACCTTTATCTGTTAATACATTCAATATGAATAAAATAGGTGAAGCAAAAGTCATTATCATCCAACAATAGAAGGTTAGAGTAAGTTTAAGACAGAGGAGCTGCCTAATATGAAATACATAAACTAATATAATTAAGATACATTTTTATAAGCATATGTTCTGAACAAAAAGGGTACAAGAGTATTCACCTGAGATAAAGCTAGTATTTGAATATTTCTAAGTAGCAATGAGTTTCACTTGAGGAAAGCCAGCTGAAGCTTTAAAATATACATTTTACTATTATACAATATATGCAGTTTAAGTAATTAAGATTGATGCTAACATAAGTCCTAAAAAACCAACCTCACAGTGTACCAATATTGTTAGTTACAAAATTTGTACTACTTCATAACTTTTAAAAATTATAATGATTATAAATTTTAAACTCATTCTTCCAAAACTGATCTTTTGAGTACAAGCTTTAAGGAGCAATAAACTAAAGCATAAGAATTAGCTTATTACAATTTAAATATATACATATTCTTTGATTTAGAAAATAAACAAGTTTTGGAAAAAATTTACAAAATTTATTATTTTTGCTTGCACTACTTAAAATAATGAACTATTCTAATCTTTTTTCCTAAATGAAAAGAGCTGTTTCCTGAATGTGTAATGAAATAAATTTAGAATAGAACTTCTAATTTAACAGCAATTTAGAACTGACAAAGAGATGCATTTTATAAGGATTTTAAATACCCTTTCTGTTACCAACTTAGGTTGATCAGCAGCTTTTCTTCACTCTCCAAATCCTTCAAAAAAAGAAACTCAAAACAGGAAAAAGGCATATATAAAAACAGTACACATTGACCTCCTGAGGTTCCTACAACAAAAATATTCAAGTAGAAAATCTTCACCATTACTTAGCAGCAGCTATTTCTGTAGTTTAGCAGACTAACAGCACTTTATTCAGTGTGTAAGGAGCAAGTGCAGCTGTGCTTTTAGCATGCCAACAGACAGAAACAGTGGAATGTAACAAACTGACAATTCTATCAGTATAAACATTCAGTCAACATTCAAGAACTGTCAAGACTACACTACAAGAATTAAAATACTTTTTATATATCCCATGATGCAATAATTGAATTATAACTGTTAATGTCAATTGAGAACTTTTCTTACCTCAGATTAAACCCTAAATGGCTTCTGCAAATCTCCGCACTATATGATGCATTAGGAATATGTTTTATTTGCTTTAAAATATACCATGAGAGAACTTATTGATAAAAAAAGACTATTTTGTCAGTACTGTTTATTTCTGCCTTAATTATTTTCCTTGTTGTTATACCAGATCAGTTCACATTTGTACAAATACCTATTAAAATACTATGTATAAAAGTGGCATCCTAAGATAATCTGAGGTGGAGTGGTTTTATTTGGTTAAAGGGGCTTTCTGAAATTTAAAAAGCTTAGTTAAACTCAGATTCTAGCTGTAATGCTACAGTATTATTTGGGTAGCTTTTCTATTCTACAAAGTTTTTAAATGTAATTTCTCTGAAACTTTTCCCTAATGTTCAAACACACTCAAAATTAAAGCAAGTTCACATCTAAAATAATATCCTACCTTGCTAAATTTTAAAGGTGGGGTTTTTTTTAATTCTTCTTCCAGAATTAGGTTTTAAAGTTGTTTTAGTGACTAAAACTATTACTGATTTACTTCTGCATTATTAGTTAAGAAGGAATTTTGTATTTGCTACCAAAGCAATATAATTTGAAAGCATGTTATCACATGCAATTTTGACCAATTTGAATAAATACTATGTACTAGCAGTACTGAATGTACTTCATACAGTACATGTCCAAACTATTCTTAATAATCCATTCAAATTTGCACCCCCCCTCACAAAAAAAAAAAAGGAGAGGGAGAACAGGACACATTTAAAATGTGCATTCTATCAAGCATTAAAAAATACCCCAAACTCTTTAAACAGCATTTATAAGTCCACACTCATACAGCTCAAATTTCAGTGCAATGGCTAAATAATTTAACACTCAAAGAATAGAACCATGCAAAGAGCAGCAAGTTCTTAAAAAACAAACAAAAAGCAAACCACAAAACCCCCAAACAAACAAAACCCAAAAACCCCACAAACCAACCACAAAACACACAAAAAAAATAAAATTCCCAAACTGTTATCCAATATCCAATTCTGCAATGCAAAGGTGAGAAACTAAATCTGTAAAAAGGCTGTTATGGCTTAGTTTTGTTTTGCAGGTTAATTTTGCAGCACTTGAAAAATGGAAAGGTGTGGCTTTACCTCTGACCAGCAGAGTTAAAAATCTCTCCATTTTCCTTTATCATCATGGGATACTCTTTAGGCAATCTAAATTAATAAAGACTTGCCACTTTCAGAGGAACACAAGATCAAGTGTACCAGTTAGGATTTCACATTCACAGTACATAAGAAAATACACATGGAAAGAAAAATAAAGTGTTAACTTAACAAGGATTTATTCACAGGAATACATGTAAGTAGAGAGGAGGGGAAAAAAAAAAAAAAACAAACCAGCAAAAAGCCCAAAAACCAAAACATCAACAGAAAAGCTAAACAAATGAAATGAAGAGGATCCAAACCAACTTTCACTCTGTAGCTTTAAACTTACACCTTTGTGCATTTAACTACATCACAAAGGGCCACCAACATGCCTTTGTCCACATACATTGCAGATACCCTGCATTACATCCATTAACTTAAACATCTCTAAGATCATGCTGTGAACAAAAAGAAAGCATAAAAGCTAATATGTTGAGTGGGAATAAACACAAATATAGCAATGATGTAATCAACTTCTACAATTGTCTTTACATGCAAACTAACATTTATGCAGCCTTTAACAGGTCTTACCATGTAACTTATCTTTAGAGATTCTGCTAAAAATCACTAGTATATAACCATGCAGAAAGCACATCACACCGACAGCACAGAGGCAAATATTTTGCACAGTTATATCAGTTTTCCACATTGTGCAGGTTACACACAATACAATATAAATCTTAATCTTGACAGATCCTAAAAAGGTATTTCAAGGCCTAATTGTTAACTACAGTACTTTCTAACTATATTCTTAATAAAAATAAGATCCACAGAATCTTAGAAAAGGAATTTTAAATGCAGGGCTATATTGAATTGGTAAACTGCAACACAAGACTAGCGCAACATAGATAAATGTCTACCAATTTCACTCTACATGATGCAAGCATGCTATTTTCACACTAATTTAAATTACTTCTGATCACTATGAGCCAGAATGCATGCCTGAACCTTAAACTGCATGTTAAGAACAATGCCTTACTCTAGAAATTAAATCTAATGAAGTACAATAACCAAATAATATCTGCTACTTTTTTTTTTTTTTAATGTAAGAATTAAGATGTCAGTCTTTCCTTTGAAGTGTCCCTTCCTTCCCTTACCTCAAAAATGAAAGGAGTGACTCATTTGGCAGCTTGCAGGTTGCTTCATTTTGTCCAAGTTAACCTTTATTAATTTATAATGGGGTTTCTATATTGTACACTGCAAGTGCCTGCTCCTAATACAGACACAAGCTGCATTTTAACTGTACTAACTTATTTTTTTTAGTTATTCATTAACATGCAAATTACCTAGGAATCCCATCAAGCAGGATGAAATAAGGTAGAAAACCCTTACTTAAAAAGAAAAAATAAAAGAAAAAAAAGAAAGCCTTTTAATGTTTGTGACCCCCATTCTTAGGTTTCCTTTATTGTGCGCAAAATAATTTTCCTCTTTGCATATCCCTATGGTTCAATTATATGGTTCTTATTTTGGTACAATTCCTTACAATAGTTCAAAATGTGCTGTTTTGTTAATAGTTTGTTTTTGTTTTTTTTTTTTCTTCACATCCAGTGCAGAGTTGGTAATACGAGACAGATTTCCACCCGCAAAGGCTCCAGATGTTAAAACATTTCCCAACATCGACTTAATACAGTGACAGCAACACCTCCCTCCCACCCCTCCCAGTAGGGTTGGGATTGTACTGTATTCCCTACTGGTTTACCCTTCCCCCCAGTAAAGGGTAACATTTTCCCTGGGTGCAGAGGCTCCCTCATAAGTCTCCCAGACTGAAGGACCTGTGAAAGTAAAGACAGAGGTATAGATAAATTTTACCTTGAACCTTAACTGACAGATCAGTGCATAAACAAAGAGTGTTTTAGCCTTTTCTAAGCGGTAGGTGCCAACCTTTAACTTAAAAATGAATTTATGCCTAGATTTTCCCTTTTAAGTCTGTCTAAGAAAAAAGTCAATTTATACCAGATAAATTATTATTCATGAAACAACATAGTATACTTTAAAGCTACATTGACAGTTCCACTATTGTGGCTAAGCTTAGATTTAAGATAAAAGCAGTCCTATATATTCTAACAAGCTTTTGCCTTTTTAGTACAAGATTATGAGGTAGTTATGACATTGAGGAAGAATATTAAACATACCTTCTACTGACCTAACAATTTCACTTTTAGGTGGATTAAACAAGATAGCCAAAGCGTCTCCTCAGTACAAACTGAGAATAATTGACAACTTTACCACTTTGGATTCCTCTTCATTAGGATGAAAAACCCCCACTTATTTCAGAACTAAAATGCCCTCATTTATAAATATGTAAATATTTGAAATCGGTTTATTTTTACTCCATTGCTCAGATCAAACATGCAATTCAAACAATTTCTTATGTCACTGACTGACAAATCTTAGGTCTACTTTTAAATAGTTGCCCATAAAACAATAAAACAGAATTGCATAATTCACTCCCATAATTTCAGTACAAAAACTCTAGAGCAAGTATCAAATTTATATAAAGATTGAATGAATAAACTTAATTTGCCCTCTTTTTTGGGTAGTATAATAATCTCTTCACAGTATCACACTACTTTACACGTGGAAACTTTGTTTTATACAGTGCGCACAAACAGCCTACAAAGCAAGGTGGTATAATAATACAAGTATTCTAGAATGCACAATCACTGTTTTTTGCTGAAGTTGAGTCATTCCCCAGACAGAACCATAACAATTCTGAATTGGTGCATAAAATGGAATATTGCAATAATAAACACATCAACCTCCCCAAAACATCACACTCTACAGTCAATAGAGTTAAAGATTAGCATAACACCCTTTATTCAGTGCAAAGATCATCTAGTATGTGATTAGGAATGTATTGGACTTCTCATGGCTAAAGCGTCTTAACAAACTTGCTTTCCGATCCTAGGGAAATATTCCTGCTTAGACTACATCCACCATCTACTAATTCATAAGACATAAGGGAGCCTGTGACTTTAGCATGATGGCTTGAGGATTATAATCATCATCTTGCTTATTAAACCTGAACAGGTACTTTGTTACACCTACACTTCCAACCTTATCTTGATACACTACTGTGCATATCATACACTCACTGTCTTTCTCTCTCTCTCTCTCTCTCTGTGTAAAAATAACAGAACAGAGTCAGACAACTGTTTTTGCTACAGTTACCACCATTTAGGTACACTATCTGTTAGACAGCTCTGTTTAGCAAGGAAGATTTGTGTGCTTACCTCTAATTATGAGACTGCAGCTACAGCGCATAAGGTTAAACTCCGTAGTAAGCTGCAAGGCGCTCTTTTAAGGGAAGAGGAAACTGGTCAGAGAAACGCCTCCAATTCTCATCCCCAACTTGATTTTTAAATCCATGAAGAATCTACAAGTGGGGAGGGAAGTCAAGATAATCATTAAACAGCAGATAGACAATCATTATTTACTAGCAACATATGCAGTAAGCCACAAATTGCTGCATTGTTCATCTGTCTATTTGAATTCCCCAGTTTAATATTTAAGTGTTACTAAGAAACAAAGGAAGTCTAGTAATGTCAGTCTTAAAAGTAAAGAAACATTTTAGTTAAGGGTGACATATAGAATATAGCTACCCACACAGATTAATATAGAATATTGTCCTGGTTCTGGCTAGGACAGAGTTAATTTTCACCTGAGTTGGGAGAGCAACTGGAGCTGGTGGCCCCTGTGGCTGGGGGACACCCAGTTGCTCTCCCAGCTCAGGTGAAAATTAACTCTGTCCTAGCCAGAACCAGGACAAATATATAAATATATATTCTATATACATATACATATGCATGTGTATGTATTTTTAATGACTGTGGTGACTTACAACCTAGAGTTAGGCCATTTCAGAATGCTAAACATTGTGTCAATTGACACAGTTTATAGGTTAAGATCACTGTATTCACATTTATTTTTTTAAAGGTGTAATATGTTCCAGGAGGAAAGCTGAGCCAGAACCACTGCCAGCATTTGACAGAATGAATGCCTGTCAATTTCTCACACAAATACAAAAGCATCCTGTGAGAGTTGTGTTTTTTTCCATGGAACCTGTAGACAACTATTACTAAAAAGGAAGCTATTAAAATCTTTTTGGAATAACCTGAAAGAGTGTAAGAAAATATAGGTAAAAAAACTTCAGATTTTTATGATGTTTTGTCTGAAAGTTTATGACTTTGCAAGAAAGCCTTAATGACCACAAATACAGTAAATGTTAACAGTGGAAATAGAAAGTAAGAAGGAAACATTACCTTACAGAACATGTCTCGGAGATCATCTTTTGGGCTAATCCATGATGCAACAGCATCACAAAAAAAAATAAAGTCCTATGAGATTAAACAATCACATAGATTAGAAGCCTCAATTTACAGGTCTGAAAAGAATGCTTGATGTTCGTTCTAGCATAGAATCATAGAATGGTTAGGGTTGGAAGGGACCTTCAAAGGTCATCTAGTCCAACCCCCCTGCAAGGAGCAGGGACATCCCTGACTAGGTCAGGTTGCTCAGAGCCTCATCCAGCCTGGCCTTGAACGTTTCCAGGGATGGGGCCTCCACCACCTTTCTGGGCAACCTGTTCCAGTGTTCTATAACTCGCATCGTAAAAAATTTTTTCCTAATTTCCAATCTAAATCTACCCCCCTCTATTTTAAAACCATTACCTCTCATCCTATCGCAACAGGCCCTACTAAACAGCCTTTCCCCATCTTTCTTGTAGGCCCCCTTGAGGTACTGGAAGACCGCTATCAGGTCTCCCCGGAGCCTCCTCTTCTCTTCTATGAATTATGCAGGGTATTTGATCCTAATTCACAACTGCTTTTGGTTTTATGTCTTTATTTTCCAGTTAATTCAGACAATAATGATAAGTTATTGTATGCATAAGTGTATGGAAATAGAAATAGCTGAGTGTAGGAATAGCTCTGCTTACTCAGATTTTTGATTAAATAAAATCACAAAACCGAACAAACACCTCCTCCCCTCCCACACCACACTTTTCTAACAAATTCTTTCAGTACACATACAGAGTTTGAGAAGCAATCATGTTAATAACAGTCAACAAACTCAAGAACACACTTGCAACTCACTCTCACATATTTCCAGTTGGGAAAAAAATTCTTGTATTTCTTTAAGCAGAGATCAAAGTTGTTTCCGGGATATACAGAATGTTTACCACACAGGTTCAAAACTAAAGCCACCCCAAAATCCCTATGTTTAGTTCATCTGCTGTCATGCATTACCTCCTACTACACCATCAGTCTTAATGATTAAGTTGATAATGCACATGTTTTTGGATAGGAACTGAGGATAACAACTACATAGGAGGAGAGATGGGATAATGAAGAGAGTCCTTAATTACTCCCTACCTTTAAGCTGTGTGAAAGAACAAACAGACAGCAGAAGAGGGAAATGCTAAGTACAGAATAAGGGATAAGTGAAATGAAATGAAACAATTCAAAACAAGATAGAGGCTTGATTCTTGTGTTTCAGGGAGAAGGATTCCAGGCAGAGGAAAGGGAAATTCACTTTCATGTCGTAGTTCAGCCCCGATCGGGACCAGACTACGCAGTCTCTCTCTCACTGCCCCCACTCTCTGAGGGAACAGGGAGAGATAATATAAGAAAAAAGGCTCAAGGTTTGAGATAAGGACAGGGGGAAATCCTTAAAGTTACCGTTACAGGCAGAACAGACTCAACCTGGGGAAAACTATTCATTTATTATTAAAACCAAAGCAGGATAATGAGACAGAGAACAAGATAACCTCCCCCCACCCCTCCCTCTTCCCGGGGTTAACATTATCTCTACCTCCTTCCCCCTCACTGAGTGGCGCAGGGGGGAAGAGGGAATGGGGGTTATGGTCAGTTCATCACATGTCACTTTACGCCGCTCCTTCCTCCTGGGGGGAAGAACTCCTCACATTCCTCCCCTGCTCCAGC
Organism: Chlamydotis macqueenii; assembly: GCF_036417535.1. NCBI lineage: Eukaryota > Metazoa > Chordata > Aves > Otidiformes > Otididae > Chlamydotis > Chlamydotis macqueenii. The sequence goes on from NC_141592.1 coordinate 43,459,847, forward strand.
GTGGGGTCCCTCCCATGAGCTGCAGTCCTTCAGGAAACTGCTCTGGCGTGGGTCATCTCTTCCATGGGGTGCAGTCCCTCCAGAACAGCTGCCCCAGTGCAGGCCCTCCACAGGCCACAGCCTCCTTCAGGCATCCACCTGCCCAGGCGTGGGGTCCTCCACGGGCTGCAGGTGGATCTCTGATCCTCTGTGGATCTCCATGGGCTGCAGGGGCACAGCCTGCTTCACCATGGTCTTCACCACAGGCTGCAGGGGAATCCTGGCCAGGAGCAGCATTACTCCTCCCCCTCCTTCTGAACTGACCTTGGCATCTGCAGCCATTCCTCTCACAAGAAATTCTTCACAACCAGCTCGGGCAGACACCTCTCAGGATCTCTTCACATCTCCTCTCTTCACTTCTTGCAGCTGGGCTGGACCCAGTCGGGCCCTGTTGGCCACCCAGCGGGAGGCCAGAGGGTGAGGCCTGCAAGGCCCACAAGGCTCACGCCTCCCCCTCCCTGCCCCCAGCTCAGCGTCTTCACATCTTCTCCTCCTATTTTTTTTTTCTTTTTCCTGTTTTCCCCTTCTTAAATAGGTTATCGCAGAGGCGTTATCAGGGAACATTCCGTCACCAATTGGCTTGGCCCTGGCCAGCAGGGGTCCGCCCTAGGCCTGGCCGAGTCCACTGAACAAAGGGGAAACTTCTAGCAGCTTCTTGCAGAAGCTGCCGCCGTAGTCCCCCCTCACTAAATAAAACCAGAACATTCCACCCCTCACCTCTGTGAATTACGTAGTTAAGAATTATAATTAAAATACACACACATCAACAGAAAAAAAAAAAAAAGAATTCCCTGCACCAAAATCAAAATAATATCCTCTCACAACACCAGCAAACGTGGACAATTTACAAACAATTCACCAGTTGTCCCTTCACCACAATTAGAACATAAATTCCCCATAATCATTTCGCTCTTTTATCGAGTTCAGTCCCTGTTTTGCCCGTTACTACTCCCTATTAATATCCTTATCACAAATTCCTCGAGCCCCACATTGAGCACCAAAATAACTGTCGTAGTTTAGCCCCGATGGGAACCAAACTACAACACCTCTTAGAAAATATTACATTGGTACGGCTTTACTTCGGAGCTGCAGAGACTGAAGTGCAAGTCATATTCTATTCTTGAGATGTACTATTTATTTTAAAGAGATGCATCTTCCTTGTCTCTTATTTACTATTTAAGCAATATATCCAAAGCTGAGAGAGAATCTTCCCTACCAAAGCTTTAAGAATGAAGGGGTGGTTATTGTTTTTGTTCTGTTTCTGTTTTTAAAAGCTTAGATTGCATCTGAAAAATAGGTTTTAGTATGTCAACTTTTGCCTTGTATTTTCATACACATCCTCAATAAAAAAGACTGACAGAATTATCAAAATACAGTTCAAAGTTCATTATTTACATATTCATTGTAAGTAAAAGACAAAAATGAATTTAAAAATATTGTCCTTTCCTTTCCATAAGTGATAATTACTGAAGCAGAAATCCTGAAGTATCATGATATCAATAATTTGAAATATAAACAAATTGGCCTCCTTGACGTCAAAAAAAACCCAACAAACAGCTACAGCATGTACTACAGGGAATCAACATCAAGCTAAACTTTTTCATACTCCATATACAGTAAAGAAAAAAGTTAAGATCTATTTATATATCTTACTTGGACTACTCCACTGGGGTTGACCGAGATCATGGTACATATCCCACGGAATGCTGAATCCTTTTCCTCATTGTCTCTTATGTTTCGCAGAGAGGTGCACCTAGCAAGTTGGAGAGCAAAACTTAGCTAATTCTATTCCTTTTTCATTCAATCAAGTCAGAACTAGATGACAGTATTTGATGGAATAAGCCACACTGATAAGATTATCTGAAACATTATTTTGAACACTTAGAAACATACTTGTTGCACACAGTCTTTACTAGTATATTCCCATTAGGCATCATCTCCAGAATCTTGCTTTCCTGTTCACTATATACAGTTAGAAAGTGACTTGTATTCCATTAAATACAAAAGAAACATGTATATTAAATATTTATAAAAACTATCATTATTAGAAACAGAACATATAATACTATTGCAGTATGAATTATGTCAGATACCTCTTAGAGGAGTTATTTAACTTGTACAGCAGCAAGCAAGCTATTTTATACATAAAAAAAAATCTAGAAACATATTCCTTACAACAATTCAAGCCTCAGATTGAATTTTAAGTAATGTACAGTTTAAATTTTACAGTATTTGCATGCATTGTATTATCATTCTGGTGGATTTTAAAATGCTCTTTCATAGTCAAGCTTTAACACGCAAGCATGTGACAATCTTATCCCATGCATAAATTAGTATGTATCCACAACATGACAGTGTTACTAAAAACTCACAAACCTGATAGGACAAGATTAGTCACATGGTTGGCAATGATTAAGGATTGAGATTTTGTAAGCAACTGAAAATATATCTAAAAGTGAGATAGAAGAAAGAAAGAGAGTGAAGAAAAATGAATTAAAAAAAAAAAAGATTGAATAATACACACCAGGGTCTTATAAACCGCTGTAGCATGGGGGCCACCTCTTGAGGACAAACGTAACCAAGACGACCAATTGTTATTGCTAAGGTAATGCAATCACGGTTATACACCACCAAACGCCAACCAAGACATGAGCAAATGAGGGGGGAGGAGAAAAAAATAAAGAAAAAACAACAAATAACTCAGAAACAGAAGCCAACAGAATCTGTGTATGATAGTAAACATAAGATTTCACCAGTGCTGTTTATTACCACCCCCTAAATAAGAGGCAGCAACATATATGGTATACTCTCCAGGGTAAAAGAAAAATTAAAGAAGAAAATGAGAGAACACCAAAAACCACAATTTAAAATCCGAAGTCTTTCTGATGTGAGCAGTCATTCTGCCCTCTTCAGAATCATCTCTTACAGTAAATTTACCTACCATACACTTCATTTCTTTTAATAAAAAGTACTATTATGGACTATATATGAACTACTGAACTACTATAATTAACCATTTTCAGTTTTAGTATCAAGTAGTCCTAAACATTATATTTTTTCAATATTTTTAATTCAAGATTTTAACAGGCCTACTATCTATCAGTAAAAATACATTTCTAAATACTTTTACATTGAATATATTGTGGTCTACCTAATAAACGCTAAGTAGATTAAACACTTCTCAAAGAGCACCAAATATTTGTTTTCTTCATAGTCTTGTAGAGAATTTAAAGTGGTTGCTAACTCACAGCAACTGACTGCAGAAAATTAATTTTTTGATCCCAATATTTCTCCTGTTACAGAAAAGGCTTCCTCATAAAAGTTGTATAAGAATCTGACTTCTGATACAAAAACATAAGGACATATGAAAAGCAAAACTGCTTCTTTGGATGATTAGGTACTGTGATCCTTTGTTCTGAGGAACAGACTGAAGAAAATATCATCATGCAAATGTGTTTTAATGGTGGTTGCTCAACTCACGAAAGATTAATCTTTAGAAAAAGGAGAAGGCAGGGAATAACATCAGGATTACTTGAAGCAAAATACATGAATAATACTAAAATTCAGTAAATTTATATGAAGCAGAGAAAGGAGACCTATGTTCAAGGGACATACTATGCAACACTACTTAACAGGCATTTTTGAACAGTTTCATGAAACATGCAATAAAGCAGATGATGCTTTCTCCAATACAAAAATTTAGTGTAGGATATACTAACAGTTTAAAATGCACTCATTCCATGAAGGCTGCAGCTCACTGGTAATGTACTATTTTGGCCAGACATTACCCAATTTCAATATGCAGTGTCTCAAATTTTTGGCAGATCTAACTTAAAAAACTGCATTTGAAGTGCTAGTTTCAAATGAAAATACACTTTTAAGGTCTATCTGTAAGTTCTCATAGCTACAGTCTGTACAAGGAGTAGTAGTTTCTGTCAAAGCTTAACTTTTTGGTATGTACTCATTATTTTCTATGCAACTACTTTTACTTAAGGTGTTCTCATATGTTTCCATAGCAGAAGTGTTTTCATAGCTTGTTACATAACAATCTAAAGCAGAAACCTACAATACTCTTGCACATACCAATAGCATACAACACAATATCCCACAACAAACTTATAATAAGTACACCACACAACATTTATTTGCTTTTATGCATCCACGTTTAAAGTAACTATTAAGATACTAAAAAAAAAAAAAAGTCAGTGTTTGGATGCTTCAAAAAATTCTCTAGCAGTGATGGAAGCAAACATTAAGTACTGGATGCTTCTCAGTTACAGGTATTACACATTCATCAGTGTAAACAAAATGGATTGAGGCAAGGGGAAAGAAAATTTATATTGCTATACTATTCCATGGTGTATTTCATAACAAGTAGTTATTTGCTCCAAAATTATATTTTCAAAAAGCAGCACCCACAATATGCCAGACAAATAGGCAATTTTTCCTTCAAGTTCACCTTCCATACTAAATGAGGGCATGAGGTGTAGAGAATACTGGAGGAAAAATATGCATTGAAAAAAATCTCTCTCTAATATATCTCATAATTAGGTAAAAAACAAAAAACAAAAACTGTAGCACCGAATTTGCATCGTTTTCAATTATGTCACGTGTAATAACTAAACTATCATTTTTCCTACAAGACAATTTTCAAACAAAAAAAAAGTAAAAAGATTTTCAATTAGTGAAACAGTAAACCTGAACCCTGTTAAATTATTAGTTAAAGTTTTGCTGAAGTATGGAAGGTGCTCTTTATATCAGAACATGCCCTCTATAAATGCAAAAGAAACAAGCCTCAGAAATTCCAATTCAATAAGGTATTTGGGGACTGCTCCCAATTTGGAAGGCAAAGCTGCTAGCCAGAACACAGAAACATGCATGCCACTGTTCGATTTCTTTTCATAAATTTGTTATTAAGTGACCAGTTAACAGAAGTTATACATAATTTTTAGTTATGTTGTGGTAAAACTGCCACCACAAATCTAGATTTTTGAGCATATTACTACAAATTAAACTTAAAAACTTGTAAAAAGTGCATTTTTTGTAAATTCAAAGAGTTCATTATTTGTTTTATATATGCCAATCACATGTGTTTCAAACACTAGACATATATCTACAGTACAGATGTGTAAGGGCACACATATGTTAAAATCAGCGTAAAGCCACTAAGTCTAAGTATTACTGCACGCATTTGTCATATTGTATACATAAATAAAATTGGAAAAATACTTAAATAGATTATAAATAAATATAAAAGGTTATAAAGATGTGTTTTTGTTATAAAGCAATAATTTTAATAATCTAGATATATGACAGATGTTTTGCTGCAAAATTGAGACTTGTAAGAGCTTCTGCAAAACAGAGTTGGTTTTGCTTATAAAAGTCAAATACATAGCAATAAAATAACTTCTATGCAATTTTATAAATCATTGTAAAAAAAAATAAATATCTCTAATTCCCTTCACCATGAATGGTTCAGTTTTTGGGTACCTGTGTTCTCTAACAATGTCTTTGGTGTGTTGGGTCTGTTAATTATTTCTACAAGCTGACGCAACACCATTGGAATATAAAGCTGCATCTCTATACCTGAAACAGCCAAAAAGAAACATTCAGAAGAAAATGACCATTAATATACATAATCTATTTAGATCTGGTACATTGAACTTACTGTCAAGAACAAGAATATAAAATTTAATTTAAATTTTAACATGAAAGTATCACTAAAAATAATAATAATAAAAAAACCCCACTAAACCCAGACAAAACATTCTAAATGTGCAAAGAATCAAAGAAAAAAAAAAATTTAAAATCTTACCCATCTGGATGGAGATTTCTCCAATTGCCCAGGTGGCATTGTTACACACAGAAATGAATTCAGGGTTTAGGTTGGTTCCCAAAATGGGCATGAAATCAGCTAGAAAGAACAATATTTTAAAATCTCATTACACAATACAACCATCTTTTCCCATTACTGTAAGATCACAGGAGGGGAAAAAAAGTTTTTTAAAAATCGTGTAAGCATATTTATATGTTTGTAAACCATTAACCTGAATTAACAAGAGCTGTATTTCTGCTGTACATCAGATTAGCCTGGATTTTACAACCTAAGCAGATAAATGCAAATATTTTCAAACTATGATTTCAAAATATTTCTAATAGGGTTTACCATTATGTAACTCTAGAAATCTTTTTTTTTCCTCTTCCTGGGGGTGGGGGAAGAAAAAACATACCTGGATAGCTATGTATTCAGCTATGCTAAAACCAGAACAAAACCAAAAACCCCCAACACAACACAACATCCTCCCCCCCCTCCCCCCCAAACCATACAGCCAACAACAATGAAGCCTAGAAGACAAATCACAGCCTTGATTAAGTTTTAATAAAATATTAGTCACAAAGATAGATTATAACATTTGTCAAATAAATTTTAAATTACAAGTCTATCCAAGCATTCATTTGTCAAATTAAGTGTATCTCAAGAGTATCTGAGGGAAGAGACAGTGAATATCATGGAAGTGTGTAACTGATGCTACTTCCCTACTGAAATTAAAAACAAAACAAAAAACCTCCAAAACCTACTCTCTAGTCAAGTTTTCTAATTTGAATATACATAAATTATATGTAACAGTGGATTCTAGTAGAACAAAAACCCTACAAATTCAAGGATTTATCAAAGAAAGCAACTGTTCTAATTGAAGTCTAAGTACATCTGGTTTGCTGTATTCCAGTACAACGGGAAGCATGTTACATTATAAAAAATCAAGAAGCAAAATGAAATTTTGCACAGTCTACAAAAAGAACGTGTCTTAAACACACAGTTCAAAGGAGAAAAAGACTACAGATCCTTGCTGATAACGGAAAACGAAAACTTACAATACCATGACAAGACAAGCCACAGAAAAGGGAACTTAACAATGGCTAAACCAGTCTCTCTTATCAGTTTGTAAAACACGTTAATTATTTAATATGTAAAAGAAACATACCGATGCAAGGCTTAACATGCTGAAAACACGCCTTTGTCAGATCACCTAACAATGCAAAAGAACTCTGCCGTACCTCAGGCATTTTATCCTAAAGAGAGGAAGAAAAAGATCTGAAAATTCTAGGAATATTTCCAATTCTCTTAAGAAAATTCTTGCATTTGTGGTGAGTTGACCCTGTCTGGCTGCCAGGTGCCCACCAAGCCACTCTATCACTCCCCTCCTCAGCAGGACAGGGGAAGGTGGGTGAAAAAATAAGATGGAAAAACTCATGGGTTGAGATAAAGGCACTTTAATAAAGAAAAGCAAGGGCCACGCGCAGAAGCAAAGGAAACAAAAAGGTTTATTCTCTTCTTCCCATCAGCAGGCAAAGTCCAGTCACTTCCTGGGAAGTAGGGCCTCAGTACACGTAGCGGTGGCTTCAGAAGACAAATGCCTTAATAACGAATGCTCCCCCCTCCTCCTCTCTCTTGGCTTTTATTGCTGAGCAGATGTCATATGGTATGGAATATCCCCCTTTGGTCAGTTTGGGTCAGCTGTCCTGGCTCTGTCCCCTCCCAATCTCTTGCCCACCCCCAGCCTACTGGCCTTTGAGGTGGGGGTGTTGGAGAGACAGCCTTGATGCTGTGAGAGCACTGCTCAGCAGTAGCCAGAACACTGACGTGTTATCGACACCTTTCTAGGTACAACTACAGCACTATGAGGGCTGCTATGGGGAAAGTTACCTCCATCCCAGCCAGACCCAGTACAGGATTAAACAGGTTACTCATCTCACCTGCATGCATTGGTACATTAGTGTCAGGATATTGCTGCGAGCCACTAGCTGTTCAATGTTGCCTCCAAGTCCTTCAGCTAAACCACTGAGTAAATCAAGAGCCACAATCATGAAATCTTTATCTGGAGCTTCACATTGGTCTGGCTGAGCATTGTGCAACTGCCAACAAATAAGTATGCATTTTCAAAATGAGTATTAGATTTTCTCAGGGGTATGCATAAAAGTAAAACCAAAACAAACAAACAATTAGTTTCAGAACTGCAGCTTCATTTAAATATTCAATAGTTATACTACAAATCTCCCTGCAAACCCATAACTTTACATAGTGAATACATTGGTTTAAGGAGATATTCTGAAAACATTGGAATAGCAATAGAAAAATACCATGGCTTGTGCAAGAGTCTTCTGCACCAGATTTACACAGCGCTGGTACACAGGTTCACAGTACGGAAGAAAGCCAGATTGCAAGGCAGTAGCAACTGACGACAAGCACTGGAATAAAATTTAAAAGAAAAAAAAAAAAAAAAAGAAGAGCAAGACAGACACACACTAACTTTCCTCACCTCCCCAAAGTACCTTTTACTTGGGAGAGGAAAGTTAAAAACATTTTAAGTATACTCACAAGTAACTGATTAAGTAAAAACAACCTAGAAAGGCAGTACCGATTAGCTGAGCCAAGGCAACTGTCAGCTAATTGTTACTCTCTCCTATATATGTCAGTCGAGAAAATTTCTCAGAAGCAGCATCTTCTTAGAGGTGGCCAAGAAAGTACATATGAAGACATTTATTATAATTCAGCTAGCACTTACACTAAACTTCAGTATCTTGACCACGTACAAGCCCTAACATTACCCAAGAGTTACAAAACCAATTTCTCTAGAAGTGTTTTCCTGCTCCACACTCGGAAAGTGCAGAGAATAGACTACATGGTCTGGTTCATACCTTCACTCTGTCTGATAATAGTTTTAATGAAGGGATGAAGGGAGAACAAGGAGAGAGAGATGACAAGAACAGGGGGATGGAACATTTTTTTTTCTTAAAAAGAATTTCAAAGAAAGCACTCAAGAATGGCAGAAAAAAAAATCTAAAACATTTCTGCTAAACCTAATGACATTTCCTCAGTCACAAGATTTTCTCACTAGTCATAATATTTTCTCCATAATGGGAAATACCTAACACTGTCAGCTTTTATAGTCACACTTCCTAGTAGGAGCATCTTTAGGGGTAATTCCTAAAAGAAGTTGATAAAACATTCAAATTTTAACGTTTACCTCCAATAAAGGGAAGAGATCTTTATCTTCATCCTTCAACATGTTCCACTTATGGATTAATGGAGGCATCAGCATCTGAATATATTCCTGTTTAGGATGAAAATGCATCAGCTACTAAAACACTTCATTCTATACTTGTTTATTTCAAAGCTAGAAAATTGATATATTAAGAATTTATATACTCTTTCAGCAAAAGAAAATTGATATAGTGTAATCCAATCATTGCAATATGTAGAAGTAGTTTAATATTAGAATTTACAATTTATGTCTTAAGATTTTTTGATGAGGCACATAAGTACCTCTGCAGAACGAATCTTTTCCTCCAGGTTTGTCTTCAGTCTAGCAACTTTTAATAGCTGCCTGGGTTGTTACAAATCTATAGGACTGCCTCAGAACCTACAGAAAATATTTTTACCAGCAATGCAATCTGGCTGTGCATCTGCCACCTGCTTTTCTCAACCATCTCTCATTGTCCTGATGCTACAACCTTATCTCCCCGAGTTCCTGAAACCTCTTCCTCAAGCAACTACCCATTCATGAAGAAAGCAATTTTCTATCCCTCCAGAATGGCGCACTTAGCAATTCTGTATAAAGATGTTGCATCTTCCCTGACACTGCTGTCACAGTCACAAGGACATAAAGCAAGGCATCCCTGTAGTACTGTTGCTCCGAGAAAAAATCCAAAGAGCCAACAGATGCTGCCAGCTAATGCTGTGTCCAAAGATACAATATTCTAAGTGACTGAAGAAAGTCCCACCATCACCAGGAGCTGCCATTTAGCTTCCTCCTGGTGCTGTTAAATGTCAAGCTGGCTAGGGCCAGAGAGAGATTGAAAAAGATGTCCTTTGATGGTGTGGAGTCTTGGATGGCAAGTAAAATGCCATGACAACAACCCAAATTGTTTTATTCTAGTGTGTTTATGTCATGCGAAGCACTACAGAGAAATAAAGCAAATTTCAAGAGCCCTTGTAAGTTGCACATGTGACGTATGCATATCCTATTAATGAACATATGTACACTACAAAAAACCCACTATATTTGCCTGTGTGTTATCTGTGCTTTGTCCAAAGAATTCTGTGGTTTTATATATAAAATGCACATCTGTCCCACTCTGATAAAGCAATTTCTAATGATGATGTGCTCCAATACATTGAAAAGACACACAGAATAGCTTAGCTATACTGAAAATATAGTAACCACAAGCCACCACACACAGAACTGTTTATTCAAAATGGGGGATATTTATGTAGTGGGAAAGTTCCATGCAGTCTATGTATTTTACATATAAATATTTATTATTATTGAAGTCTACACAGAAAGGTCAGCATTTCTGTTTCATAACATGTAAAGTACACTACAAAAATCACCAAACCAGTTTTTCAATATAGACAAGTGCTTTTACAGAATATAAAGTATACTCACTGGTTTATTTAGATGATGTCCTACAGAATCTGCTAGAGTTCCTATAGCATCATAAAGAATGAGCAGGTTTTTATGCTGGTATTTACTAAATGCGAAGACCAAAGTGTCAAGTATATACGCAAGATAAGGAACAAGCTCTGTACAAGCCTCTTCTTCTAGAGTAGCAAAGGCACTGAATGACAAAAAAACCCACCCCAAACAGGTCAGTCAGTATCTTGGAAAAAAAAACCAAACAAAACAACACCACCCCAAAACACCACACACTACCCATTTCTGTTTAAACGTAGAACCCTATTTAGTCCTCAAATTCATCCAAGGTATGTTTTCAAAATGGTATTAATGAGATAAACTATTTTGATTGAACACAAAGATTCAGCTCTTACTGAGCAAGGTTTAAAAATATTCCTGTAAAACCTGTTATGTATACGTTACAGATCTAATTCTGCTTTATGAAGAAACTTTCCTGGCAGTCTGCTGTGTACACTCCTGTCCCACACAAACTAACACATAAAAGCTTTATTTGCTGAGCTTCCTGCACAAGAGGTATACCCATTACATTAATGGTGTGTCTGTGTGTTTGCTTTTTTTTTTAGGGTTTTTTTTTTTTTTTTTTAAATATCAGCAGACAAGGAGGAGAAGGGAATCTTACCTCCAAGAGTCTCCTTCCAAGAGAAAGGGAACATCCCTTGAAATAACTGTAACCCAAATGTTTTGGTAATCCTGAGCTAAATATAAACACCACATGCAATGATAGAACAGTTTTCCTTTGACTTTGTTCCTAGGCATATAAAAGCCAGATTTCTGGTCAATGAAACTTCAAATATTGTAAATAAACAGGTGTCACATACAGATAATTTATTTTACTGCAATAAATTGTTTAGTTTGGTGATTCATATACTCTGAAAAAAAACTGGACAAGAGAAATATAAATTAACTTTTTTCATTTTATTACAACTTGGAGTAATTTGTGACTGCTTCAGAAGAAGATGAACCTACTCCAATTGAAAAAGAAAAAAATAAAATACATTAAGAGCTAAAAATGGAGTCATGCATTCATCAATAAAGGCATTAAAAGAGTTTCTCATGAAAAAGCAGTGTCATGGACAATGCTTTTTGTTTAAGCTTTGGCTCACCTGCAGGCAGCTTCTTGTACTCTCTTGTTGCTATCCAGAATACGCTTTAGCAACTCAGTCATTAATGGCTTCAAGTATGTGTCTGGGGGTTGACTAACTACCCAGTGTGCATAGCGACTAAGAGTCCAACATGTAATGGAGCGCACAAGAGCCTTTTTGTTAGAGAGGCACTGAATAAGGTGAGGGATCAGCTCAGGAAGATATGGAATCATACCCTGCATGCAGCCTAGAAGGAAAAATATAGTAATACAGTATGAGAATTAGAAAATGTAATAGAACATTTTGTTATTTCCTAGAAGGGACATTTTCATCCTCTATCATGTAGTAATACATTTTAACAACATACAAAGCAAGTCTACCTAATTTATGTTAAGTCCTAAAAAGAAACCTCACCATAAACAATAATAAAAATCCTAAATCAAATTTACATTAATTTCAATTACCTTTCTGCTTCAGTGCTTCCCCAATCCCCAGAAATTCTGCTTTATTAAATGGAGTACAGCAAGAATATAAAAATAAAATTAGTTTATAAAGCTTGGAAGTCTTACATCAGTCTACCCAGAGTGACCAAGACAACAAGTAGAGAAAGATTAGGCCTTGATAACAAATCATATCATTAAAAAGGATTACATAAGAAATTTAATTTTCTTCTTGTTTTCTCCTAATATCACACAAATACTGACCAGTAATAAAAGCTACACACTTCAAGTCAGCAAGGGTAGTAATACACTAAGATTTGTCAGAAGTACTAACTTTTACCTTGCTTGACTTGAAAACAAAATCAACAAAAAAGTTTTCTAGCAACAAAGTACGTTCACTAGGCACTGCAGGAAAAGATAGATAAGCTATGCACGGAATCAAACATATTCCTTCAATTTGCAAAACAGACAGAGATTCTGGAAATACAGGCAAAAAGTCAAGCCTGTGAGTAAACACAAAAAAATGGAAGTTATCCCATATAAATCAGAGAACCATCCACAAAAAGCAGCTCAGGGCATGGAAGTCACAGGACCGGTCTTCTCCATTTCTGAATATACTGAATAAAGTCTAAGGATCAAATTTATTAAATATTCCTCTTGTATCAAATCAAGATAGTACTTCATGGGAGATCAATAAATATATGCTGCAGGGTTAAGAACAGGTGGAATAAAATAAATTATCTAAGTTATTCAGCCTCTGAAACATGTACAGAATTGAAAATTAAAAAATAAACAAATAACTACAGCCAACAACTAGTAGATGTAGAGATTAATCACTAAAACCAAATCAGCTAAGGACATACACTTGTTTGCACAAGTAAATTCACCTAGGAAAAAAAAAAAAAAAAATCACAGAATGGTTTGGGTTGGAAGGGACCTTTAAAGGCCATCCAGTCCAATCCCCCTGCAAGGAGCAGGGACATCTCCAACCAGATCAGGTTGCTCAGAGCCTCATCCAGCCTGACCTTGAATGTTTCCAGGGATGGGGCATCCACCACCTCTCTGGGCAACCTGGGCCAGTGTCTCACCACTCTCACTGTAAACATTTTTTCCCCGATGTCCAATCATTTTAAATCTACCTCCCTCTATTTTGAAACCATTACCCTTTGTCCTATCACAACAGGCCCTGCTGAACAGTCTCTCCCCATCTTTCCTGTAGGCCCCCTTGAGGTACTGGGAGACTGCTGTAAGGTCTCCCTGGAGCCTCCTCTTCTCCAGGCTGAACAGCCCCAACTCTCTCAGCCTGTCCTCATAGGAGAGGTGCTCCAGCCCTCAGATCATCTTCATGGCCCTCCTCTGGACCCTCTCCAACTGGTCCATGTCCTTCTGATGTTGGGGGCTCCAGAGCTGGACACAGTACTCCAGGTGGGGTCTCACCAGGGCAGAGTAGAGGGGCAGAATCACCTCCCTCAACCTGCTGGCCACACTGCTTTTGATGCAGCCCAGGATGCGGTTGGCCTTCTGGGCTGCAAGCGTGCATTGCACATTGAATCACAGAGCTGCTTTAGAACCAATCAAAAATTCAGCAACTTGATATGCACTGTTGCCTTACCTTCAGCAATTGCTCCAAGAACAAGGATACCAGATTCTTTAACTACCCATTCGTGATGGAAGAGCAATTCCTTCAAAAGGGGCAAGATGTGTGGCAGAAGTTCATCGCGAAATACATTAGCCAGGACATCTAGAGCAGCAGCAGAACACTTCCCTGAGGGGAATTAACAGCGTTAATCTGTGCTTATTAAACAAGCAGTTGTAGTTAGACAGTATAACTTTGAGATGCCAGGGCATTAGGAGGAAAGATACTTCCATTTCATTAAAATACACAGGGATCCACTGTGCTCTGGTACAAAGTCACAGCTTTTAGAAAGGCAGTTTTGCAGCATTTTTATAGCCACTAAAAGGACTTATACACTGTTGATATTAAAACACTCACGGTCAGGAACCACACCATTATATTGCAACATTATATACACTACATAATTTCAAGATAGAGTAACTAACACTACAAAAGAGGGAATATCTGTGACATGAATGTAACATACTGGAGAAACTAAGGAGAAATAGCCTAAAAAAATTAGCAATTGATTAAAGTGTTCAAACATGATCCAGGTCTCAAATAAAAAAAAAAAATAATTTAAAAAAAAGGCAAAATCAACAATCTCTAGAGACTGACTTAAATTTGCTGGCCTCTGCTCTGAGCTTTCATATCTTACTTCTAATTCTGTGATGCACCAATATAAAGAACACCACGTGGAATTCTGTTTGAAAGTTTTTAAGCTCATATTTTAGCACACAAAAGCTCATAAAAGAACAACTTCAAAACACGATTCAGAATCCTTACTCTGGTTTTCTACTGTGCTGTTGTCATACCTAGAAAAATAATGCTAAGATGGATTTATAGCGAATGCTCACATCACAGAATTTATACTGCACTTTTTTTGCTTATTATGATCTCAGATCCTTCTTAATCTGTCAGAAATAACCCAACTAAAAAAAAAAAAATAGGATCACAGATTTGCTAGGGTTGGAAGGGACCTTTAAAGGCCATCCAGTCCAATCCCCCTGCAAGGAGCAGGGACATCTCCAACCAGATCAGGTTGCTCAGAGCCCCGTCCAGCCTGGCCTGGAATGTTTCCAGGGATGGGGCATCTACCACCTCTCTGGGCAACCTGTTCCAGTGTTCCACCAACCTCACTGTAAAACATTTTTTCCCAATGACCAATCTGAATCTACCTCCCTCTATTTTGAAACCATTACCCTTTGTCCTGTCACAACAGGCCCTGCTGAAGAGTTTCTCCCCATCTTTCCTGTAGGCCCCCTTGAGGTACTGGGAGACTGCTGTAAGGTCTCCCCGGAGCCTCCTCTTCTCCAGGCTGAACAGCCCCAACTCTCTCAGCCTGTTCTCACAGGAGAGGTGCTCCAGCCCTCTGATCATCTTCATGGCCTCCTCTGGACCCTCTCCAACTGGTCCACGTCCTTCTGATGTTGAGGGCTCCAGAGCTGGACATAGTACTCCAGGTAGGGTCTCACCAGGGCACAGTAGAGGGGGAGAATCACCTCCCTCGACCTGCTGGCCACGCTCCTCTTGATGCAGCCCAGGATGCGGTTCGCTTTCTGGACCGCGAGCACCCACTGCCAGCTCAGGTTGAGCTTCTCATCTACCAACACTCCCAAGTCCTTCTCCTCAGGGCTGCTCTCAATCCATTCTCTGCCCAGCCTATATTTGTGCCTGGGATTGCCATGACCCAGGTGCAGGACCTTGCACTTGGCCTGGTTGAACTTCATGAGGTTGGCACAGGCCCACCTCTCCAGCCTGTCAAGGTCCCTCTGGATGGCATCCCTCCCCTCCAGCGTGTCAATGGCACCACACAGCTTGGTGTCGTCGAAGAACTTGCTGAGGGTGCGCTCTCTCCCACTGTCCATGTCACCAACAAAGATGTTGAACAGGGCCGGGCCCAACACCAACCCCTGAGGAAGGCCACTCGTCAGTGGTCTCCACCTGGACGTTGAGCCATTGACCACCACTCTCTGAGTGCAGCCATCCAGCCAATTCCTTATCCACCAAGTGGTCCGTCCATCAAAGCCATGTCTCTCTAGAGAGAAGGATGTCGTGCGGGACAGTGTCAAATGCCTTGCATAAGTCCAGGTAGATCACATCAGTTGCTTGTCCCTTGTCCACCGATGCTGTAACCCAGTAATAGAAGGCCACTAAATTGGTCAGGCACGATCCGCCTTTCGTGAAGCCATGTTGGCTGTCACCAACCACCTCCTTGCTCTCCATGTGCCTTAGCATGGTTTCCAGGAGAATCTGCTCCACGACCTTGCCAGATTCAATTCTGTCAGGGCTTTAGCCTGCCTCACCTGATCCCTGGCCACTTGTACAACCTCTCTGTAATCCTCCCAGGTTATCTGTCCTTGCTTCCACCCTCTGTAGGCTTCCTTCCTTGTTTTCACTTGGTCCAGGAGCTCCTTGCTCATCCATGCAGGCCTCCTGGCATTTTTGCCTGACTTGCTCTTCATCGGGATGCATTGCTGCTGAGCTTGGAGGAGGTGCTTCTTGAATATGGACCAACTTTCCTGGGCCCCTCTTCCCTCCAGGGCTGTGTCCCATAGCACTTTGCCCATCAGATCCCTGAAGATGCCCAAGTCTGCCCTCCTCAAATCCAGGGCAGAGAGCTTGCTGTGTGCCCTCCTCGCTGTCCAGATGACATATATCAAATCAGATTTCTTAACTGTTCTGTTCCCTCTCTTTCCTAGTCAGCTTTAGCTTTCTCACCATCTCACCGATCGGGACCAGACTACGCAGTCTCTCTCTCACTCCCCCCACCCTCCAAGAGAATAGGGGGAGATGATATAAGAAAAACGGCTCAAGGTTTGAGTTAAGGACAGGGGGAAATCCTTAAAGTTACAGTCACGGGCAAAACAGACTCGACTTGGGGAAAACTATTCATTTATTTCTAAAATTAGCAGGAGAATGAGACAGGGAACAAGATAACCTTCCCCCACCCCTCCCTCTTCCCGGGCTTAACATTATCTCTGCTACCTTCCCCTCCCGAGCGGCACGGGGGGGGGGAAAGGGAATGGGGGTCGCGATCAGTTCATCACGCGTTGTTTTACGCCACCGTATCATCGTCGGGGGAAGAACTCCTTGCATTCCTCCCCTGCTCCAGCGTGGGGCCCCTCCCACGGGCCACAGTCCTTCGTGAAACTGCTCCGGCGTGGGTCATCTCTTCCACGGGGTGCAGTCCCTCTAGAACAGCTGTCCCAGCGGGCCCTCCACAGGCCACAGCCTCCTTCAGGCCTCCACCTGCTCCGGCGTGGGGTCCTCCACGGGCTGCAGGTGGATCTCTGCCCCTCCGTGGACCTCCATGGGCTGCAGGGGGACAACCTGCTCCACCATGGTCTTCACCACGAGTTGCAGAGGAATCTTGGCCAGGAGCCGCGTTACTCCTCCCCCTCCTTCTGAACTGACCTTGGCGTCTGCAGCCGTTCCTCACAACAGGCTGGCAGACGCCTCTCAGGATCCTTTTTACATCTTATTCACTTCTCATCTCCTCTCCACTTCTTGCAGCCAGGCCGGGCCAAGTTGGGCCCAGTCGGCTGCCCGGCGGGAGGCCAGAGGGTGAGGCCTGCAGGGCCCATGAGGCTCGCGCCTCCCCCTCTCTGCCCCCCGCTCAGCTGCTTCACATCTTCTCCTCCTTTTTTTCCTGTTTTCCCCTACTTAAATACGTTATCGCAGAGGCGTTATCATGGGACATTCTGCTACCAATCGGCTCGGCCTTGGCCAGCAGCAGGTCCGCCCTAGGCCCGGCCAAGTCCACTGAACAAAGGGGAGCGACTTCTAGCAGTTTCCTACAGAAGCTACCACCTTAGGCCCCCCCCTCACTAACAAAACCAGAACATAACCAAAACTGTGGACTACAGAGCGCCCTCTGTCATTTCAACTGTTTTCTAGAAAATATGTACTTAATTCTGCAATCTCTACACACAACAGCAACTACAAGAACAGCATTATGAATTTAAAACTATAAAAAAGATACTTTATAAAAGTAAGCATATTTGTACTTATTTACTTCTAAAGTAATAATTTAAAAAGTTTAGATGTCTCAAAGTTGTCTAATCCATAAGCTTCAAGGTACATTCATCTGTACTACTGGTAATACATCTGAACTACTGGTAATGGTTGTCAGTAGTAGCATGTTTAAATGGATGGGGAAAAAAACCAAACAAACCACACACACACAAACACCAGATTTAGAGGGAAGACTGAAGTAAAAGAAAGCATTATTAAGTTTCCTCAAGCTAAGAACAATGTGTAAGACTTTTTTTTTTATGAAGTACAGAGGTGATCCATGATTTGTATTGTCTTGTAGAATTAAGATTCAAAATTCCAAAGTTGAATTGCATCCAGTAGATGTTTGCAGCTCTACCAGTCATATTCAAAATAAGCTTACAGATGGCTAGCTTTTATCAACACAGTTACAAAGTCAAAATATCACCTGAAAGACTACCTCCTCTGCCCCAACCACCAATAATATCAGCAGACAGTTCTTTTTCTATTCAAAAGTAAAGCCTCAGTATTCCTATACAAAAATTCCTCTTTTTACTATGGTTCTTATATTATGCAAGTAGTTATATTTTAAATATTATATATATTACTTTGACATACTTAAATTCCAGTCAGAAATAGTATCATCATCATCAAGATCATCGTCTTCATCGTCATCATCTTCAATACCATCTTCTTCATGTTGCTGAGCTACTGTCCGTGAACGATGAAAACGAGGTCTTATGTCTTGTTCACTATCTGGAATAGCTTCATCTTCTTCAACATCCCCCTGTCATCAAAATGTTTTATCAAATAAACTAGTGCAACTATATTGCCCAAGGAAGTTAAAAATGTAGTGCAAATTTTAGTTCAAGATTTTATAAGCATATTAAAGATTCACATCCCACTTGTACTGCCCAGTTAACTAAAAATGCCATTGTTCCTGCATTCTGCTACAGCATTTACCAGAAAAATTACAGGAAAACAGAAGCAATAGAGGTAAGTTCACAAAGAAAGCACAAAGTGTCCTTCTTGTTAAGAAATTACTCTTGATAGGAATGAATTAGAAGGAAGAAAAGATAGAGAAATTCTAGTACACAGACACACTCTAATATGTTATGATGGAAAAAGTTGTGTAGTTCAAGCCAGAAGGGCATTAGAATTAATTTTGAACACTTTTTTAGGTTGCATTACTGCAGTAATTCCTGGGTAAAGTATCCCAGCTCTGCCAAAGTTGGCTAGGAGGGGACAGGGGCAAATCAGGAAAGCCCACAGATTATTTTCCAACAAACATGGCAGCAGTCGCATTTAGTTTTTGGAACAGCACACCTTGCCCCAGGAAGGTAAATCTCCATTGAAGAGATGGCAGACCAGATCTGGCCTACCAGCTCAATCATTCTGATTTACAAATCAGAAGCTAACCAGATATTCTTAGTATAAAAGAAATTAATGCTTACCTTCAACAGAATAATATCGATCTCTGAATATTTCATACCATTTACCAGCACAGGTATCAGCCTACAAAGAAATATTTATACATGTCAAGAAGGAAGACCCTGGTTATTACAGGCCTGTCAGTTTCACTTCAGTGCCTGGTAAAATTATGGAGAAGGTTGTTCTGGAAGATACTGAAAAACACTTGAGGGACAGTACAGTCATCGGTCATAGCCAGTACGGGTTCATGAGGGGAAATTCCTGCTTAACCAACTTAATTTCCTTTTATGACAAGATCACCCATCTAGGTGACCAAGGGAAGCCAGCAGATGTGGGGTTTTTGGATTTTAGTAAAGCTTTTGATACTGTCTCTCACAATACCCTTCTAGACAAGATGTCCAGCACACAGCTAGACAAGTCCATAATACAATGGGTGAACAACTGGCTGGCGGGTCAGGCTCAAAGAGTTATAGTAAATGAGGTTTCATCAGGCTGGTGGTCTGTCACCAATAGGGTCCTCCAGTGCTCAACTTTAGGCCTACTGCTCTTCAATGCTTTTATAAATGGTCTGGGTGCAGGAGTCGATTGTGCATTAATTAAGCTTGCGGATGACACCAAACTAGGAGGAGCTGTGGCCTCCCTCAAGTGCAGAGAGGCCTTACAGAGAGATCTGGAGAGACTGGAGAGCTGGGCAATCACCGACCGTATGAAATTTAACAAGAGCAAGTGCCAGATGCTCCACCTGGAATAAAATAATCCAGGGTATATGTACAAATTGGCAGATGAGAGGCTAGAGAGCGGCCCCGTGGAAAGAGCTCTGGGGGTTTGGGTTGATGGCAAGTTGAATATGAGTCAACAGTGCACTCTGGCAGCCAAAAGGGCCAACCGTGTCCTGGGATGCATCAAGCAGAGCACAGCTAGCTGGTTGAGGGAGAAGATTTAAGCTCAACATGAGCCGGCAATACGCCCTTGCGGCCCAGAAGGCCAACCACATCCTGGGCTGCATCAAGAAGAGAGTGGCCAGCAGGTCGAGGGAGGGGATTCTCCCCTCTACTCTGCCCTGGTGAGACCCTACCTGGAGCACTGTGTCCAGTTCTGGAGCCCCCAACATCTGAAGGACATGGACCAGTTGGAGAGGGTCCAGAGGAGGGTCACAAAGATGATCAGAGGGCTGGAGCACCTCTCCTGTGAGGACAGGCTGAGAGAGTTGGGGCTGTTCAGCCTGGAGAAGAGAAGGCTCCGGGGAGACCTGATAGCGGTCTTCCAGTACCTCAAGGGGGCCTACAGGAAAGATGGGGAGAAACTCTTCAGCAGGGCCTGTTGTGACAGGACAAAGGGTAATGGTTTCAAAACAGAGGGAGGTAGATTTAAATTAGATATTAGGAAAAATTTTTTTACAATGAGAGTTGTAGAACACTGGCCCAGGTTGCCCAGAGAGGTGGTGGATAGCCCATCCCTGGAAACGTTCAAGGCCAGGTTGGATGAGGCTCTGAGCAACCTGATCTAGTGGGGCATGTCCCTGCTTCTTGCAGGGGGGTTGGACTAGATGACCTTTGAAGGTCCCTTCCAACCCTGACCATTCTGTTATTCTATGATTGTCCCACTCTACACTGCACTGGTGCAGCCCCACCTCGAGTACTGTGTGCAGTTTTGGGCGCCTCAATATAAGAAAGACATCAAACTATATAGAATGTGTCCAGAGGAGAGCAACCAAGATGGTGAAAGGTCTCGAGGGCAAGACTTAGGAGGAGTGGTTGAGGTCACTTGGCTTGTTCAGCTTGGAGAAGAGAAGGCTGAGGGGTGACCTCATTGCAGTCTACAACTTCCTCAAGGAGGGCAGTGGAGGGGGAGGTGCTGATCTCCTCTCTCTGGTGACCAGCGACAGGACACGAGGAAATGGAATGAAGCTGCCTCAGGGGAAGTTCAGATTGGACTTCAGGAAAGGTTCTTCACTGAGAGGGTGGTCAGTCACTGGAACAGGCTCCCCGGGGAAGTGGTCACAGCACCAAGCCTGTCAGAGTTTAAGGAGCATCGGGACGACGCTCTTAGTCATATGGTTTAGTGTTAGGTAGTGCTGCGAGGAGCAGGGAGTTGGGCTTAATCATCCTTATGGGTCCCTGCCAACTCGAGACATTCTGTGTCAAAATAACACATAAGTAAAGCAAGCTGGTTTTCAGTTACCATAATTTTGGTTGTAACCACCCCCCCAAACAACAACAACACAACAAACAACAACAACAAAAAAAACCAAACAAAAACTTGGCCTGATAAGAAAAGCTAAGTACCTGAACCATAGTCCATTTAATGAGGTTCAGCAATACTTTGTAATCTGAAAAAGTGTTAATTTCTACACTTGAGGTAGCCAGATGGCACAATCGAGTTTTACACTTTAAAAACAGGATACTCCACATGACAAAATTTATTCTGAAGCACCTTTTCAGAAATTAAGTCTAAAGTTTTTCAGTAAGAATTCAAACTCCCAAAATATGCTTGATAAATAAGTTAAATTGGCTCTCACAAATAGTATTTGTCACTTTATTTACCTGTGGTTGAAGATGCTATCTTGTTACTCTTAAGAATGGAAGTCTAACTACATTAAGCCCTCCTATCCTTGTGTGATTACTTCAAGTATCACCCTTTAAGACAAGTCCCCAGCGTTGCAGAGATTTTGACATTAGTCAAGTCATTAGTCTATACTAGAACTTTACTTAGTTATTAAACTGGTTATGGTCATGGGACTCCAACGGTACTGATGTATGGCTTAAAAAAAAAAATTATAGGGGGGAAAAAAGTCAAATACTTCAGATAAAAAAAAAAAAGAAAAAAAAAGCATTCACTACACAAATAAATTCATAAAAATAAAAATATGTACTATAAGCCAAATCAAGCTAATACCGAAATCACCATGGACTGATCTAGCACCAGTGACAGACTCAATCCCTGTATATTCTGCAGCTGAGGAGTATTGTTTCTGAAGCTACTAAAGGCCAGCAATAACATTCAGGCATCTCAATGGCACATTACCTTCTGAACTTTTAATGAAAAAACTGTAAGTATTCAGATTAACACCCATTCATTAGCAATTCTGCAGCATACTTCATGAAGTATGCAGGAGCAATATATTTTGTAAGAAAGCCCACAGGAGCAAAATGGAACAAGATATTAAATAAACAGGTTTTTAGAGGATCTTGTCCCACTTTCAACAAATATGGCATTAAAAGATGAGAGATATGTGATGTTACTCTCATTTTTTTCTAGTAATGTAAAAGCTTCTTAAAAATACACAACTGAGGATAAAGCTGTTGCAATGTCAATGTTCACGTAGGTCAGAGGAGGTTTAAGTTTCATACTGAGAAGGTGACTAGTATCAATATGTGTGTTGGGAAGGGGGTAGGTAGAATCAAGAACTGTGCTATCATACTTTTGTCTTTTGAACTATAAGAGTAGGATTTAGGTAAAAATATTTTAAAACTTAAAAATAATTTCTCATAACACCGGTTCTCCTGTTTTCACCTCCTATTCCTGTACTGCTACAGTAAGTGTTTTAATCTCAATTCTCTGCTTTCTAATTGCTTAAGAAAACTGAAATTTTGACACCTTCCTCCTTTTTTTTTTTTCTTCTTCCAAATTGCTTTACATCTAAAATGGTCATATTTGCTGAAAAGAATGTGTCTTCTCTCAACATCTTGACTGGAAGAATAGAATCACAGACAGAATTGCCATTTACTGGAAACACCAAATAATTTGTTTCCTATTGCAAAAGTCTTCAGATTAGTCTGGAAAAAAAGTTACGAGCACTGTTGCAGACATACAGATGTTTAAATCTCAAACATGGATATTCATTCCTGTTCAATCAAGGATCTATGTTTTAAGGCTTAGGATAACTTTTTTGAAACTTAAAATACTACTACCAGTGTGAAGAATTATGAAGAAACACATTAAACGTGCTTTCTTCAAGTTTAAATTGCAGTGGCAATTAATATGAAATTGATTCCTAAATCTAAGTGATCTTGTCATTTTGTTATGTTCTTCATAAAGATGGGGAAGCCTTGGCATGACTGTGCACATAGAAGCATTGTACAGAGATGCTCACAATAGCAGTTGTCAAGACAATGTGTTCACAGTACACCAGATATTATAGTTAATGTCACATGGAGGTGTTTGTTTAAGCTTAAGTGCACGTTAGTATACCCTTTGCATCCATCTGATGCTTAACAGGCTGTTAAAGTAAAGGCTCGAGGTAAAACACCAGTGACACAGTTTAGGTTGTTTCTGGAGCTAAGTCTGAAATCCTCAGAAAGTCTTTTCAGTGAACTCTGTGCTACAGTCATTTTTAATATGCACAGGAACCAGCTACAGGAAACTCCTTCTAAGCATACAGCAAGCTAGATACAGTCTCTATAAGAGTAACCAGGAACAAGTCAACTGAAGTTTAAAGATAACTATTTCAAAATAACCAGGAGTTGTAATTTTTAATACTTACTTAGTCAGATGCCGACATAATACATCTTTACAAATTGGCTGTTCAGCCAAAGTGAGCCAAAACTCGCAAGCCTCCAAAGCCACATTTTCATCTTGGTCCTGGGTCCTTTGAAGCATATACTACACAACATATATACATAAAAAAAAAAACAAAAAACCAAAACACCTTGTATAAGATATAAGCTTTAAGTGCCCAGAAGTACCTATCAACATTGGAAAACATGTTTGCAAAAACAGACTATGCTACCAGAGTAATTTTCTTTCTTTGAGATGAGGGGAAGAAACAGATACAAGAGAATACTTCAGGCTACAGTGAGAATAAACCAAGAGACTTATTTCTTAATGCTAGATGATTCAGATTCCAAGTTTATTCACTGCTTAAATGAGAACATTATTACCAAGAAACTACAGAGATTCAAGATAATAAACAGTTTCCTGAGAACAGTTCTTTTAAAAAAAAATATATTATTTTACCGCTCTCTCCCTTTGCTCTTTTGAATTAAAAGGTACAACTATAAATTTAGTAAGATGGAAATACTTTTTATATCCAGTACCATAAAAAAGCTTCCCTTTCAAATCTTGATTACCTAACAGGATGCAATTAAGTAGAACGCATAACAGGGAGAAAAGTCTCACTTTTTTTCTAGCATGAATGGTAATTCAGCATTAAGCTTGCTGTTAAAATTTAATCCTCCTGAAACAAAAATTAGTCAAATACCTGCATAAACAGAAAGCCTAAGTATAGGCTACATCAGTGTCTTATACACCACTGCCTAAACAATTTAGGGAAGATGCTTGCAACTTCCAAAATAGTAATTTCTGCATTCTTCCATGCTAGCCCTTATTTCTGAAACAGTTGATAAAACACGCTGATGATATGAGTTGTTGTGAATGAGACTGAGGACCCTGTCCAGCTTTCTAGGTCTCACTAATGTGCAGATGCAGGAGGCTGGGAGAGAGACAGAATAATTGACCCAAACTGGCCAAAGAGAGTGTTCCATGCCATAAATGTCATGCTCAGTATATAAGTGGAGGTTGCCCATGGGGGGGGACATCCATTTTTGTATCGAACTTCTTCCACCTCTCTCTCGTTCACTGGCATTGTTCCCCCTACCTTGCTGGCTCCCTCTCCCTCCTTTGCTTGCTGCTCGGTTTCATTTCCATGATCGCTGCTCGGGATGGGCTGTATCGGTCATTGGGACATCGGGTGGTGAGAAATCCTGCATTGTTCATTTTGTATATTTTAGTATCCTTATATTCTGTTATTTTTGTAGTTTTCCTTTGCTATTTTAGTAAACTGTCTTCATCTCAACCCATGAGTTTTCCTTTCTTCCCAAATTTCTCCCCCATCCCACTGGGGAGGGGGAGAGTGAGTGAGAAACTGTGGTGACCAGGGCTAAACCACAACAGTCTTTTTGGCACCCAACATGGGGCTCGAAGGGACCTCACTAGATGAGTCAGGAGATCATCAGACTTTAATCTGAGGATCCAAGGTTCGAGCCTCCAGTCATTCCCAAAGGGTTGAGATAAGGACAGGTTGGAACACAGTGTGTTGAAAATAGGTTGGTTACAAGCACTCAGTATGTTGATCTGGTCATTGCTGGCAGTAATGTTGTTTTATTCGCTCTTGGAATTGTTTTTAGAACTGTATTGGGCAGCACCCTACTTATTGCTGCTTGTCGGTGTTTATACACGGCTTATCTTTTCTGGGATTAAAGATATCGCTCTGCTGTGCTGTGTGGCACTGGTTGGTTTGGTGAGATCACTGGTAACGAGACCAGTTTTGTATTTGTATTCAATGGTGGCGGGCAGTGTGCAGAGCGAGGAAGCAGGGGTGGCTCCACTCAGGTATTTCTGGAGCCATCTCGTGGGTGTTGTTTGGAATCATACCTCTTGTTTTGGTCTGGGAAGCCAGGCCGCCAAGGGGACATCTGTTTACAGCTTCCCCCACTTGGCCAAGCTAATTTCAACAGCTTTTGACAATTTTGAATACCCTTTTGATACCCCTACCACCGTGTTCACGTTGGCAGCTTTCTTGCAGCTATCCCAGATCTTGATCTTGATTAAGTTTAAGCAACTATTTAAGAGTACTGTGGCTGCCATAACCCTGGCAGCAGGCACTGTGGCTACTCCAACTCCTGCTGCAGATGCTGCAGTCACTTCAGCCCCTGCAGCAGGCACTGCAGCTACCCCAGCCCCTGCTACGGGCACTGCAGTTACTTCAGCCCCCACGACAGGCACTGTGGCTACTACAATCCCGGCAAGTAGTACCGCAGATAAAGTAAAAAACTAACCTGTGCCAGTATTGGTTGCCCCTGTACATAAGAAACACCAAAAAAGGTGCATAGTGAAAGATGATGACGAACCAGGGACATCCCAAGAACAGGGAGAGGCAGAAGGAGAGGGAGTCACCTGATCCCTATCCCTGAGTGAGCTGCGAGATATGCAAAAAGATTTCAGCTGTCATCAAGGTGAGCAACTTGTCACCTGGTTGCTCCCATGGTGGCACAGCAGGGTCAGTAGCCTAGAATTAGAAGGCAGGGAAGCCAGGCAGCTGAGATCCCTGTCTAGGGAAGCAGCCATTGACAGGGTGATTGGAAGAGAAACAGAAGCTTTCAGCCTCTGGAGGCGACTCCTGTCAGGTGTGAGGGACAGGTATTTCTTCAAGGCAGATATGAGATATATCACCCAAGCAAGTGGACCACCATGGAGAGAGGCATCCAGTTTCTGAGGGAATTAGCTGTTTGGGAGCTGATTTATCATAACCTGGATGACCCACGGACATCCGTAGATCCAGATGAAATTGAATGTACCCGACCCATGTGGCGGAAATTTGTACAGAGTGCACCATCCTCATATGCCAACTCATTGGCAGCAATGAGTTGGAAAGATGATGAGATGCCACCAGTACGTGCAGTGGCTAACCAGCTCTGACAATATGAAGACAATCTCTCTTCCCCAATACAGGCCTGTGACTCGGCTGTGGAAAGACTGAAAAATCCAAAAGCCTGTTTGAAAAACTATCCAAGGGGTTTCAGAAACTTGAAGAGAATAGGTCTTACTCCCCACCTGCATGGACCAATATCTCGGCTATTAGGAGACGACGACCTCCTCCACCTCCTGCTCAAGGGAGACGGTACACCCGACGAGGTGACCTGTGGTTTACCTTGCATGACCAAGGAGAGGACATGAGGAAGTGGGATGGAAAGCCTACCTTGGCCCTAGAGGCACACGTATGTGAGTTGCAAGGTAAAACAATTGCAAACGGAGGTTCTCCCAGGAAAATTGCTGCTCCAGTCTCCAATGGACAGTTCCCCAGACAGGGTAAAGGGTTGGCCTTACTTCTGATCCTCTCGAAGGGACTTCTGATTGATATTCACAAGAAGTGAGAACAAATGCTATGGACAGGACTAGAGGGGCCCTGCCTCCAGCCAGGCAGAGGAGAGGGACAACAGAGTTGACTGGACTGTATGGATTAAATGGCCTGGCACGTCAGACCCACGAGAGTAGAAGGCTCTAGTAGACACTGGTGCACAGTGTACCCTAATGCCATCAAGCTATAGAGGGGCAGAACCCATTTGTATTGCTGGAGTGACAGGGGGATCCCAACAGCTGACTGTACTGGAGGCTGAAGTGAGTCTGACTGGGAATGAGTGGCAAAAGCACCCCATAGCGACTGGCCCAGATGCTCCGTGCATCCTTGGTCTAGATTACCTCAGGAGAGGGTATTTCAAAGACCCAAAAGGGTACCAGTGGGCTTTTGGTGTAGGTACTTGGGAAATGGAGGAAATGATACAGTTGTCCACCTTGCCTGGTCTGTCAGAGGATCCTTCCATTGTGGGGTTGTTGAGGGTTGAAGAACAACAGGTGCCAATTGCTACCACAACTGTGCACTGGTGGCAATATCACACCAAGCAAGACTCCCTGATTCCCATCCATGAGCTGATTCGTCAACTGCAGAGCCAGGGAGCGATCGGCAAGACTCACTCACCCTTTCACAGTCCCATATGGCCAGTGCGAAAATCTAGTGGAGAACGGAGACTAACAGTGGACTATCGTGGCCTGAATGAGGTTACGCCACCACTGAATGCTGCTGTGCCAGACATGCTAGAACTTCAGTATGAACTGGAGTCCAAGGCAGCCAAGTGGTGCGCCACCATGGATATCGCCAAGGCGTTCTTCTCCATCCCTTTGGCAGCAGAGTGCAGGCCACAGCTTGCTGTCACTTGGAGGGGTGTCTAGTACACCTGGAATTGACTGGCCCAGGGGTGGAAACACAATGTCAAGTTGGCCGTTAACTAAAAAGAAACTTTTACAAACTCAGTCTTGAAGGAAAATGAAGAGTAGGCAAGTGCAAGAGTAACGTACCTGTTCTGATGAATGATGTTAATTTGTTATTATTTCTGCAACCCCAAACATGTTTCCACATGCAATCTGGGAAATGAGACTCACCTCAACTATACTAATCATATGAGGAAGCAGGCGATCCATTCTAACTTCCAGCAACATTACCAGAGCACGGCAAACATTTTTGCGTACTTCAGGCTCCTCATCACCAGCCAGTGCAAAAAGATTCTGTTGGAATATAATACCAATTAAAAAGCCTCAATTCATCTAGTTCAACTTGTATTTAAATTGACATTACTGGCAAACTAAAGTATGCAAACATGTACTTCTGTACCCTCCCACTCCACATCTCAGAATACTATATTATTTCTTGAAGACATACAGTTTAGCAAATGAGCTCTTCAGACTCTATGTGTATTGTTACCCAGTGTTTTGGTCATGTGTACACTAGACACAAGAACATTATTTCCTGAATTTTTTTTTTCCCCTAAACATTAATGAAGTTCTGAAGCTAGAAAACTCCTTCAGTACATAACAGCAGCAGATAAAATACTCTAGATAACCCAGAATATCACCCTTCTAATCCACATTCAGTAGTAGTATTCAGAGAGACTCATCATCCAGACTCAGTGAAGTGACATGATGAGCCCCGTACCAAACTCTCCATCACAGATAAGCAACAGACTGCTGCCAGTACCTTTACGCAACAAGAGTTTCTTCTATTTATAAAAAGGAAGTATTTTTCAAAATACTATTTCTTGAACTGGGAGAGTGCTTAGACTAATCTGAGCATAAGCATACAGAATTAACTTCAATCCATAGGGATTTAAGCTAAGAATGAGAAGCCAAGAATGTGAAGTTTGGGGGTAGTGGTGGTTATAAAACATTATTCAAAGATCTTGATAAATTAGATATGTAATTTAACTTAACCCCCCCAACCAAAAATGTACACTCACCTCAATAAAAGAATCTATGTGCAACATAAGAGCTTGAGTTCTGCTGATGATAAATTGATTGACACATGCAACAGCATGAGATCTACAAATGGAACAGTTAAAATACACATTTTTCATTAAACATTTTCTAAACTGTACGTAGGCATCAAAAACATTAGGAAGCAAATCACATTGTACAAGCATCATCTATAGGCAAGAGGGAATAAATCTGCACATCCATATTGTTACCAAGAAAAAATTATTAAACCATATTTTTAAGTACCACCTTATACTCCGATATATCTAATAAATAATTTGAAATAAAGTATTCAGTAAATAAAAACCAGAGCAGGATGACTATACCTGGCACATTTGTTCTCAACAGTATATTGTTTTTTCAGTATATTATGATTATTGATCTTCTCTGATATTAACAATTTCATACAAGTCAACATGGTGAAATTTTAGCATGCCCTTCTTTGTTGCTAAGTATCCAACTGTCTTAGCAATATTTTTAGTATTTAATGAGACCAATATGCATCAGTAATATAGTTGTAGCTTAGACCAAATACACAGTTGCATTAGGATACATACTAAAACACTTGTGGTAGACACATACTAAAAGTGAAGAATTGGTTCTTCTATTCCACTTCATGCGAAGTTATTACTTTTAAGTCTTTTTAATTCTCAGAGATACAAAAGTCAAACTACATAAGTAAAGGCACAAGGCAAATCTACCTTTAAAAGCCTTTGAAGATCCATTCAATTATTCTTATTAATGTAACTCCAAATATCTAGTCTGTTCAGACATTCCTTGGAAGACACTCTCATAAAAGTGTTCCAAAGTTGTCTCTTGACAGATTTAAATATAAAGTATTTTACTGACACTACTAATATTCTTCATACTTCAGCACTATGTACTGAAACCAGGCTGTGGGTTAGCAGGTGATCTGCTTTAAAGTTGAAATGGGTTTAACTATCTCAAAGCCACAAACATTACAGCATACAAAAAGTGAAAGACTGTTTAACGTGATAAGGAAAAAAGGAGGTTTTTCTCCATCTTTTCCAGCTCCAATGAAGTATTAAGCTTATCTTTGCACAAGTGCAAGTTCATGCTTTGTTATATATTTTTCTTAATATGCATCTGTTTTAGGTGAGTTTCTAAATCTTATTTAAATTCTATCATAATATATTCCTAGTTATACTCTTCATTTTAGTCTTCACCATCTACTACTGTTGGCAATAATCGTCGCCTCCAAGTTGTAGAATCTTTCAATATAAATTTTCAAACAGGAGTTAAAAAACACATTTCACAGAATCACACAAAACAGTTGAGGGTCAAAAAGACCTCTGGAGGTCGTCTTGTCCAATGCCCCTGCTCAAGCAGGGCCACCTAGAGCCAGTTGCACAGAATCACATCCTGATGGCTTTTGAATATCTCCAAGGATGGGGACTCCACCACCTCTTCGGACAACCTGTGCCAGTGCTTGGTCACCCTCACAGTAAGAAAAAGTGTTTCCAGATGTTAAGGCAGAACCTACTGTGGTTCAGTTTTTGCCCGCTGCCTCTTGTCCTGCCACTGGACATCACTGAAAAGAGTCTGGCTCCATCTTCTTTGGATCCTCCCCTCAGGTATCTATACACATGGATGAGATCCCCCCTGAGTCTCCTCTTCTCCAGGCTGAACAGTCCCAGCTATCTCAGCCTGTCCTCCTAGAAGAGATGCTCCAGACCCTTTATCATCTTCATGGCCCTTCACTGGACTCTCTCCAGTAGCTCCATGTCTCTCTTGTACTGGGAAACCCAGAACTGGACACAGTACTCCAGGTGTGGCCTCACCTGGAGGGTAAGGGGAAGGATCACCTCCTTGTGCTGGCAACACTGCAACCCAGGATATCATTCACCTTCTTTGTGGCAAGGACACATTGCTGGCTTATTTCAGGGTAAAAGCTACTGTTCTTGTTGATAAATATAAGCAATAAAAAGTTAATTCTGTAATTTTTCTTCTACCCTATACTTCTGTTACTTTGGACAGATTAATACAGTATTAAAGTAAAAAGATGTTGAACCCATTTAATTTGATCCAGCTGAAAGATAAGGAGCTTTCTAAGTTTTGGTGCAGTTAAAAAAAAGCAGAAAAATATTTTTCTGCAAGAACTCAGAAACTATTATCAGCAAACAATTTTTTAGTCTCCCATTGCTGCAATCATTACAAAATTAATGCAAGACAGTTCTTTCTAATCAGAATATGAAATTCTAACCACAGCACTGAAGTTTTCATAATAATATGCAAAATCTTAAAAGAAAGTTTGATTTTCAAAGTCTTGACAGATTCTAGATTTGGAAGATGTATAAAGAGGTGAGGCTGATCTATTGAATAGGCAGATAAGCATGGAAATTACTGATGCGTAAAATATCTGTGCCTTCTCATATTTGCACATGCAGGATAATTAAAAAAAAAACCTAAATGTTTCAAACTGATCAACAGAATATCAACCTCGCTGCTCACGTAAATAAATTTTTAACAGGTAACTTCAGTACAACATCTAAACCTACCTTATTTTTGGACTGCTGTGCTTGAAGAACTGCAAGAATTTAGGTATCATGATATTGAGTGGTTGGTCTAATATATCACTATCTAAAATTTCAGCAGAATCTTCACATATCTTCTGAAGAGCACCAAATGCACCCTGTTTTTTTAAAACAACAAAACCAAACAAAATCTGTTCTTTCACATTTTGAAGCAACATTTCAGATTTTTACAGAACAGATAATTTTAGCACACCACTACAGTAAATGTAGCTAATTAACAAAGTAAATGTAGTTAACTAAATATGGAGTTAAATGAAAACATCCTTAAAGACTTTTTATTTAAGCAGTTTATACTGTCATCTGTAAGCTCTCAAGTTGGATGAGTCGATAACAGAGGAGTGTTAATTTTAATTTTAGCATTGAACGCTCATTTATTCAATCATATTTTAGAAAATGCTTTAAAGTATGTCCTTATTTGAAAAATAAGTTACAAGTTGCCGAAGCACCCAATTTAATTTCATATATGATTTTATTTCCTTTAATGGTTTGTTATAGGGCAAAACAGAACTCTAGACATGATGGTCAATTTGAGTCTTATTTTCAAGTGCGTATTTTTTCTTTTTCTTAAAAAAGCAGCACTAAAACACTGCATAACAGCATGACACGTCAAACCACTGTGTGGTGGTTTAGCCCTGGTCACCACACAGTTTCTCGCTCACCCTTCTCCTCCCCAGCGGGATGGGGGAGAGAATTGGGAAGGAAGGAAAACTCATGGGTTGAGATGAAGACAGTTTACTGGAACAGCAAAGGAAAACTACAATAATAACAGAATATAAGGATACTAAAATATACAAAATGAACAATGCACATTTGTTTACCACCCGATGTCCCAATGA
The DNA here is from genome assembly GCF_036417535.1 of Chlamydotis macqueenii. Taxonomy (NCBI): domain Eukaryota; kingdom Metazoa; phylum Chordata; class Aves; order Otidiformes; family Otididae; genus Chlamydotis; species Chlamydotis macqueenii. The sequence continues at coordinate 43,492,120 of NC_141592.1, forward strand.
CCGATACAGCCCATCCCGAGCAGCGATCACAGAAACGACACCGAGCAGCAAGCAAAGGAGCAAGAGGGAGCCAGCAAGGTAGGGGGAACGATGCCAGCGAATGAGAGAGAGAGGTGGAAGACGAGGATAACGGATGCCAAGGATGGATGCCAAGGATGTCCCCTCCCGTCGGCAACTCCCACTTATGTACTGAGCGTGACGTTTATGGCATGGAACACTCTCTTTGGCCAGTTTGGGTCAATTATTCTGTCTGTCTCTCTCCCAGCTTCCTGCACCTTAGTGAGACTTGGAAAGCTGGACAGGGTCCTTGGTCTCTTTAGCAACAACTGGTATCATCAGGGTGTTTATCAACATTCTTCATATCCAAAATCCCATACTAAATCCAAAACATGGCAGCTACTAAGAGGAAAATTAGCTTCATCCCAGTCAAAACCAGGACACACTGTCATATGTCTAAGGATTATTTGATACAAAATACTTCACATGCCTATGGAGATAGCATCAAGTAATTAAAATTGTGTGATCAGAGATTTATTTTTTAAAAATCAGACAAGACTTTTTTTTCTCCTTGTAGCTTAAACCAGTAGAGCTGGTATTTATTTATTTTCTTTCATAAACAGTGAATAAAAAAAAGTTAATTTCACGCTAGCCTGATATAGAGGTGACAGATCATGTTTCCAGATTAAGTTATAAGAAAAATGAACAATACTACTTTTAAGTAAGAGAAAATGATGCCTAAAAGGCTGGGCATCACAAAGTGGTAACTTTAGGACACTTCTCAGCTGAGATGCTATGACTACCCATCTACAGTGTTATTATGCTTTTATGTAAAGAAAAAAAAAATCATTTGAATGAACACTAAGAACATGGAATGCAGATAGAATAAAGTATCAAATTTGAGCCACTGTTCTCTGAAGAGATTATATACATGCGTATACACACACACAAAATACTATATAGTATCTATGAAGAGAGGCAAAAATTGATCAAATTTAGATGACAATCCTTTTCAAAATAAGTCTCCTTACCTCACAGGTATTGTAATCTTCAGAATCCAACAGGCTACAAAGCTTTGGTAAGAGTTCAGGCCAATTCTGTAATTCCCCTTTTGAAGCAATGGTTGTTATCAGAATGCCTAAGTGAATCAGAGAAAGGAAATGAGATCTCATATCTTCACAGGTTTCACAGTAATTTTTCTCATTTTACTCCTCTCAAAGATCTAAAGAGTTAAGAAATTTCTTGTTTTATTAAGAGCTGGCAAGCATAAAAAGAGGAAGTACATTTAGTTACAAATGATATTTGAAGGGCTTTGAAATGCAAAGGCAGGTTGTTCCTTCCTGCTACCATGAAGGGCTCAGATGTGAGAAGTCAAGCACAAAGTAATTCCAATTAAAGAAATAATCATGTTCAAACACTGCAGGGCAAGTTCTGCTCTAAGTTTTTAGTAAACTGTACAAATCTTGACCTCCAGTAAACACAGAGTATCCACCTCAAGTCACCTCCTCTTTATTATGATACAAAAGGATGGGAAGTTGTCATTCAATAAACTTATAACCCAATGGTAAATTATGTGTTCACAACTTTACTATGCTTACACAAAACATTAAGGACAGATCCTAAGACTGAGATACCTACAAAGATCTTGCACGCTAAGGCAGGTCATCCAGTGATTAGCTGTAGGGATTGGTCAATTCAGATCCAGCAGAGAGGACAGCCCAAAGATTCACTAATTCCATTTCCAGCACATACAGAAACCCCAGGAAAAAAACAATTAGGTGACAGGAATGGGGAAGGCTGCTTATAAACTAGGACCGACTATGAGTCCATTTCTGAACTCCTCAATTCTGAAAAGTTGAAATTCATGACAAAATTTTCCCTTCATAGAACAATAATTAACTTTCACTTTCCTTCTGCAATGAAGCTCTCCAGTCCTGACACTACTCTTAAACATTCAAACTGTTTCCCCTGCTTGCTTTTAAGCAGGGAGCTACACTAAGGTCCTGTCTAGACTAGAATTCCCAGAACGTTTTAAGAACAGTTATAGACACCTCCTAAATAGATTTTTATTTCCTGGTAAGTTTGTGGGTCCTCAACACATGCAGCTGTCTTTTTTTGAACTTGAATCCATATTTCAATGTTGGCACAAGGATTTTTTAAAACCTGTACCACATAGCACAGAGAATTTTCACACTGTTACTCATTTTGGGGTTAAAACAAGGAAAAGCTAAATAAGGACACAACAACGAGTAGTTACCATATGGTCTCAAATCACAGTTAAAAAATAGACTATTGCCACCTTCATTGTCCTCAGTGAGGTGACTTCCAAGAATGTGATTAATCAGCTCGCCTCCATCTTGGTCAAAAGGTATCAACTTTTGTCTGGTTAGCATCAGGTGCCAGGGACTACAAAGGCTGCATTACTTCTTCCCTGATGCTATTTTGATGTACTTGCTCATCTTCCTCTCAGAATTCCAGAGATCTTATTTGCGGTTGGCTCATTAAATTGATAGTGCTTGAACAGCAAAAGCACATACATATCTCAAAGAGCACACTTGCACATACCAACTCATATGCTAATGAGGCAGCCTAGGCAGGTAGCAATATATTTACACCTAGCTAGTATCAAGATACCAGCAAGTACTGGACCAACCTCACTATTAAGACAGACTCACTATTAAGACAGAAGCCTACAAGGATCCAGCATTTAGTACTTCACACAGGAGGGTGCAAAACACACTATAAATAGCAACTCTTATTATGTAAGCATACAGTTCATCAGTTGGTATGCGCCTTCAGAGTTCATATATGCTTGAATAATCCCTGCAAGAATCACTTAAAGCTCAATAGTAATTGAGCTACTAATTCACAAGTGTTTCCTACTAGGAGAAATCAAAGAATAAACTGCTCAAAACTAAACAGCAGCCTGCACTCCACTCCACCAACAGCCACCGCCACCACAGCAATTCAAATGGAGCTGTAATATAGCCTTATATTCTTTACTCAGCTTCATTGTACTCCACTGACAATTCCTATGAACAAGCAAGCAAGCACAACTCTTCTACAACCTGAAATCACTAAAGTACCTGCCACTCAAAAACTTGTTTCTACTGTCATTAAGGAAATGAGGCATTAACAAAATTCACGTTAAAGCAGCTTCACAAGGGATTAGACAGCAGGAAAAAACAGAGATGGACATTTTTCTCTAGTCCAAAGTCCTTAACCTAGATGTCTGGAGAAGGAATCCTATAGAAAAAGCAAAGGATTCTAAAGGAGTAATAACTGGTAGATTATTTTATAAGAGAAATCATAGAATGGTTAGGGTTGGAAGGGACCTTCAAAGGTCATCTAGTCCAACCCCCCTGCAAGGAGCAGGGACATCCCCAACTAGATCAGATTGCTCAGAGCCTCATCCAGCCTGGCCTTGAACGTTTCCAGGGATGGGGCCTCCACCACCTTTCTGGGCAACCTGTTCCAGTGTTCTATAACTCACATCGTAAAAAATTTTTTCCTAATTTCTAATCTAAATCTACCCCCCTCTATTTTAAAATCAGATGATACAAGCAGAATTCCTTTCTGAACTTGTACCCACCCCTGTTTGTTTCTACTGTACTTAAACATATAGTTACTTTACTGTTTTTCTAGTTTTTGGAGTGGACAAGGAAAATTACTACGATTGTAGTAATTGGGGGAAATCATATTCTCAAAGAGCAGACAGAAAAGCAACATTACTTAGAAATAAGTAAAAATAACATAAATATGCATGTTATGGAAGAGGTGTACTAAAACACAGTATTTAGGAAATCAGAAATCCATGCAACAAAACCACTTCTAGTTGATGTTCAGATCATCATGCTTTTTCTATTGTTTTCTGACAGAATGTATTTAAAAACCAGAAACTTAGTATGTTAATGTGTGTTGCTCATGGTATAATGATTCCTTGAAGGAGTGTGCATGGGGGGGGGGGGCGCAGGGAGGAAATCAGCTAACAGAAGCGTTGCATTGATGCAAGTGGAGTGCTGAAGTAGTTCTGAAGTACAGACCTTTACCTTGTTCCTATTTTTAGGTATAAAAATTGGCAGCAAGCAAAATTTCACTACATTCAGGTAAGCTTATGTTCAGTCAAATTTCAAGACATATTAACTGAATTGCTAAATCAGTTTTATGAGAACAGAAAGCAAAAATAAGTGTGATGCTCAAATATTCACACTGAAGATTAATATCAGCATCAAAACATGGTGTAATTGTGACAATTATCAGAAGCAAACAGTTTTGGGACTTTAATAACTCTCGCTAGTGCAGCTCTCACTTATATCAGTAACATTATTAGTGTGTGAAAGACAGCAATAAGAATAAACTTACCTACAGTAGCTCTAATTAAGGGGGAGGAATCACCAATATTGTTCAGGCATTCACTTTTAATGAAGTCAGTTACTCCATTTGGAAAGTTGTGAAAATGTGCTTTTACATTATTCTTCAAAATGAGACCACTCAAGGAACGTGTCGGTTCATCTGCAACAGATGATAATTATATTCAAACTTCAATCAGCTCATAGGATAAAGTAGATTTCCAGAACAATACAACAAGAACAAAGCTTATAGTGTGAGGGATGAATCTTTATTTCTTTATCTCTCCTTCCAAATACACCCATCAATGGACATAGTCAAGTTTTTTAGTTTCAGTTCACTATTCCTATTTATTCAAAATTAGAATAACAGTATTAAAAATTCTACATTTTAAGAAAGTTCTGTATAGATATAGAATCATAGAATGGTTAGGGTTGGAAGGGACCTTTAAAGGCCATCTGGTCCAACCCCCCTGCAAGGAGCAGGGACATCTCCAACCAGATCAGATCGCCTTGCATATAAGCAAGGAATATATCTGAACTCATGGGATATAGGAGACTCATGAAAGAGATTGGCCAACCAAAGACATTCAGACATTCTGATTATACTGACAGGCTTGCTGTAGTACTGTTACTGTATGAAACAGATGACAACTCAGCTTTCGCCATAGTAAGACCAAGAAATGAGGTAGGGACTATGCAGTAGTCCCACAAAAATACAGTGTTCAATTTTTCTACAAAATATTGTACGCCCTTCAGATACCAGCTGTTCTATTAATCTATTAAATTAGAGAGGAAAAAAAAAAAAGGCTTTAAACAGTGTTAATGGGTAAGTATTATATAGTTTGAATCATAAGAAAAAAAGCCACCAGAACTGACGTAAACAGAGTAATAATTTAAGTTTAGGCAACAGCTTGAGTTCTCTTCACTGAGCCCTTTTTGCCTTCAAATTCCTCTAAATTATTGGGACAAGGGGAGGACTTGAAAAAGAACAGCCTAGATGTTTCAGTTATACTGGAGCACGCTCATGTTTAGTTCTTCAACCAAGGGTATGAGTAACTGGGTATTACTTCTGAAACATGCTAAAAGTGAGATCTGGATGTTCTACATAGAAAGGATTAGTTTATAGTATAAGAAAATTTTAATTTACAGTTTACAGCAAGCCTAATCAGTACGTGAAGCTAATTTTAATTAGCATTTTAGCCACTTGAGTTGGTTTTTTTGGGTTTTTTTTTGTTTTTTTTTTTTTTTTTTATGAAGCTCATATTGTTTAACCCTGGTAGGCAGCTCAGCCCCACACAGCTACTCACTCACGCCCTCCCAGTGGGATGGGGGAGAAAATCAGAAGGGTAAAAGTGAGAAAACTCATGGGTCAAGATAAAGGCAGTTTAATACGTAAAGCAACAGCTGCAGACACAAGCAAAACAAAACAAGGAATCCATTCACTACTTCCCATCGGCAGGCAGGTGTTCAACCATCTCCAGGAAAGCAGGGCTCCATCACACGTAACAGTGACTTGGGAAGGCAAACGCCATTCACTCCGAACATCTCCCCCTTCCCTCTTCTTTCCCTGAGCTTTTATTGCTGAGCACGATGTCATATGGTGTGGAATATCCCTTGGTCAGTTGGGGTCAGCTGTCCCAGCTGCGTCCCCTCCCAGCTCCTTGTGCACCCCCAGCCTCCTCGCTGGCGGGGCGGGGTCAGGAGCAGAAGAGGCCCTGACTCTGTGCAAGCACTGCTCAGCAATAACTAAAACATCCCTGTGTTATCAACACTGTTTCCAGCACAAATCCAAAACAGAGCCCCATACCAGCTACTGTGAAGAAAAGTAACTCTACCTTAGAAGCCCCGATTTGGGCAAGAAGTAAGGATGTTCAAAGTTGCTTTGCACTAAGAGTTATAGTTTACACACAGATCTATTCTAGGCCTTCAAAACTATTAACATCCTAACAGAAATACAAGCAAAAAAAAAGGGATATAACTTTCAAATATAAAGTATTTTAAAACTTAAAGTTAATGCATCACACCACCAGAACACTCAGTACACCCATGATGACTGACTGAGGGCCATTAAAAATACTTTCTATCATGATCTGTGCTAGGTAGAACAGAATTGGCACTTTTCAGAACACGGACTTTTGTTAAAATTCATTTTAATAAACTTATTTTATTTGAGCTCCAAAATCAGAATGCTATCATATGAACATAAAAACCAGATTAAAAGTATATTTCAGTCTTCCTAAAGCAGCATTATTTTTCATGCTATGTAACTATAAATGTATTTATTTACAAATATAGCTTTCACATAGAATTCAGTAACTTTATAAACCGGGAATCCACCCTATGCATATATGTTTGAAACAGTTCTATAACTTCACCTACACTATAGGTTTTAAATACCCCATAAACTTCTAAATTATGTAAAAATAAAGTCGTTCCACTTGCACAGGACTGCATTTCAAGGGCCAACAACTTTTCTGGGATAATGGATTTATTACTTTAAATAAAAACATTAAAGACTAGATGAGTGGACAAACCTCTCTCAACTACAGAACTTGGTTATGAGATGTGACAAGTATTACTATTACTCGGCAAGTCAAATCAAGTAATTTTGTCATTTTGTTTAAAGTTTTGAAGATGTCAACAACAAAGGTCAGGTGGAGAATGAGGTAAAGAAAGGAGTTCTCACTTGAACTCTTGATCAATCCCAGGTTTGCCTGAAGTACTCTCTGAACTCGAAGTAAAATCAATTATGATTTCTCTACATAACCATAATCCACTGATAAGTACACACATCTTCAAAAAATACAGTCCGCCATAGGCAATTATTAAGATTCAATGCTGTGTCTGATAAGGAAGGAAGCCAAAGGAGTTTTCCTTCAATTTCCACATTATTTAAAGCCCTTGCAAGCCACATAAATGCATCAATCTTTAGCAGCCACAGTCAGACACAGAATACAACAGTTACTCATTCTGTATCAGCCAGCAATATCTTCTTGGAGTGGGGGCTCGTCATAGTTCAGCCCCAATCGGGACCAGACTACGCAGTCTCTCTCTCACTCCCCCCACCCTCCGAGGGAACAGGGAGAGATAACATAAGAAAAAGGCTCGAGGTTTGAGGTAAGGACAGGGAGAGATCCTTAAAGTTACCGTTACGGGCAAAACAGACTGGACCTGGGGAAAACTATTTGTTTATTATACTAAACTATTTGTTTGCTCTTCTCCCAATCCAAATATCTTCTACTGATCAGAGGCAATTCTGACTGGCAAGCTTTAAGTCTCAGGAGTTTTAAGCATTCCAAAATGGCAGGCACTCACAGTTTCCTCCCTCTCCAAGAAGAAGAAAAGAAAAGAAAAAAAAAAAAAAAAAAAGATTGATGAAGCCTTAGGTAGAAACTGAAAAATAGAGAGACTGAAGTTGGATTTCAAATGACTCTGAAGAGGAAGAGCAGCACTGTCACACACCAAAGCTTCTTAAATATAGTCTCATTTTCACTAGTACTCTTGAGTAGCAGAGGATCAGTAAGAACTAGTAACAACTCTTGTGTAGCCAAATACTAGAAAAAAAAGTTAAATTTCTAAAATAATAATAAAAGATGAAATTTTATAAAGGCATTGTCCTGGTTTCGACAGGGATGGAGTTAATTTTCCTCTCAGTGGCCAGTGTGTTTTGGATTTCAGGTGTGAAGAATGTTGATAAACACCCTGATGATAGGAGTTGTTGTGAATGAGACCAAGGACCCTGTCCGGCTTTCCAAGTCTCGCTAATGTGCAGGCACAGGAGGCTGGGAGAGAGACAGCCAGAATAATTGACCCAAACTGGCCAAAGAGAGTGTTCCATGCCATAAACGTCATGCTCAGTATATAAGTGGGGGTTGCCCATGGGGGGGACATCCTCTTCCTCCACCTCTCTCTCATTCGCTGGCATCATTCCCCCTACCTTGCTGGCTCCCTCTCCCTCCTTTGCGTGCTGCTCGGTTTCGTTTCTGTGATCGCTGCTCGGGATGGGCTGTATCGGTCATTGGGACATCGGGTGGCGAGAAATCCTGCATTGTTCATTTTGTATATTTTAGTATCCTTATATTCTGTTATTATTGTAGTTTTCCTTTGCTGTTCCAGTAAACTGTCTTCATCTCAACCCATGAGTTTTCCTTCCTTCCCAATTCTCTCCCCCATCCCGCTGCAGAGGAGAAGGGTGAGCGAGAAACTGTGTGGTGACCAGGGCTAAACCACCACAGGCATATTGAATTAAAAGCAGGTACACATTCTCTATTTTCTTATCGTAACTTGATGCACACCTGTTTAGGAAGAACACCTCCACTAGTGCCAAAACTCTACTCTGCCATTCGTTAGAGTGCAAAATACTATTGCTAATTGAAAATCTGGTTATAGTGTAAAGTCAGCCAGGAGGGGAGGAAGAAAAAAACAAAACAAAACAACAACAACAACAAAGAAACACACTGAGTCACTGAGTACAGGCTTGGGAAATAAAAATTAGAAGGTTTTTGTCTTGATTAATTGTGCATTATAAAGGAGGAAGCCTTACTGGCAAGGAAGCGTACCAGTTAGAGAAACAAAGTAGTCCAGCTTTATACCAAGATCTACACATGCATGTCAACATGCAACTTTCTGTTAAGCTATACCCTGTAGGATGTAGACAGGAGAAGAAACTTCCAATGTATAGCACCCTATACAACACCAATGTTGGTGGGTGTCCTGTATCTCGTGCTTCCCAGTACTCACTTAGCAGCCTGAAGAGTATTCTTAATTACTAAATTTGATAACACTGCCTCATTTAATTAATCCTTGCGTTCCAACCACTACTCACATGATATTGTCAGTTTTAATATATAACATTCACCTTTGATCTATTCAGAGTGACCAAACTTCTATTCATCTGATCATGTAATTTCTTCAGATAAGAGTTGTCGTGGTTTTGTTAGTGAGGAGAGGCCTAAGGTGGTAGCTTCTGTAGGAAACTGCTAGAAGTCGCTCCCCCTTGTTCAGGGGACTTGGCCAGGCCTAGGGCGGACCCACTGCTGGCCAAGGCCGAGCCGATTGGTAGCAGAATGTCCCGTGATAACGCCTCTGCGATAATGTATTTAAGAAGGGGAAAACAGAAAAAAAAAAAAAAAGAGAGAGGAGAGAAGATGTGAAGAAGCTGAGTGGGGGCAGAGGCGCAGAGGGGGAGGCGCAGGCCTCATGGGCCTTGCAGGCCTCACCCTCTGGCCTCTCGCCAGGCAGCCGACTGGGCCTGACTCGGTCCAGCCTGGCTGCAAGAAGTGGAGAGGAGATGAGAAGTGAATAAGATGTAAATAGATCCTGAGAGACATCTACCAGCCTGTTGTGAGGAACGGCTGCAGACGCCAAGGGCAGTTCAGAGTGAGGGGGAGGAGTAATGCGGCTCCTGGCCAAGATTCCCCTGCAGCCTGTGGTGACGACCATGGTGGAGCAGGTTGTGCCCCTGCAGCCCATGGAGGTCCACGGAGGAGCAGAGATCCACTTGGAGCCTGTGAAGGACCCCGTACCGGGGGAGGTGGATGCCTGAAGGCGGCTGTGGCCCGTGGAGGGCCCGCTGGGACAGCTGTTCTAGAGGGACTGCACCCGTGGAAGAGATGACCCACGCCGGAGCAGTTCCACGAAGGACTGTGGCGTAGGGGTGGGACCCCACAACAGAGCAGGGGAGGAATGTGAGGAGTTCTTCCCCCAACCATGAAGCAGCGGCATGAAACAACATGTGATGAACTGACCACAACCCCCATTCCCTCTTCCCCCCTGTGCCGCTCGGGAGGGGAAGGTAGTAGAGATAATGTTAAGCTTGGGAAGAGGGAGGGGTGGGAGGAGGTTATCTTGTTCTCTGTCTCATTATCCTGCTGTTTGTAGTAATAAATGAATAGCTTTCCCCAAGTCGAGTCTGTTTTGCCCGTGACGGTAAGTTTAAGGATTTCTCCCCGTCCTTATCTCAAACCTCGAGCCATTTTTCTTATATTTTCTCTCCCTGTCCTCTCGAAGGGTGGGGGGGGGTGAGAGAGAGACTGCATAGTCTGGTCCTGATCAGGGCTGAACTACGACAAGAGTAATTACTCTCTTAAAAAAAAAAAACAAAAAAAAAAAACAAAATAACTCCACTCAAACAAAAAACCCACAGACCTTACCCAACGCTACCTGAACTTCAGAGGGCAGCACAGAAAACAAAACCAAACAAAAAGTCTGATAACCTTAAGAATCAAGAGAAAGCCTGAAAGCTTCTGTCCTTTCTGACCACAAGCCACTTGAGAGAAAACATATTTCAAGACTCACCCTCAAAATGAATTTGCTTACAGTGAACAGCACCTTTGAAGAACCTAAACCAATATGATTAAGTACATGAAGGCACTAGGTTAGTAAGCGGGTACTATGATCAAGAACCTTGTTATCATACCTGCTCTTTTTCAATGCTTTCCTTCTATGGGCTTCAGGGATCGGGAAAGAGATAATGGAGATACCATACTCCACTCATTCTGGATGCTCAGAATATGGAGTTTCAAGAAAGTATTCCTGAAGCACTGAATCACATAGCATGATCCACTGGATAACTTCAAAGTTTCTTTCAAGACTCTTAAATTAAATTAAGAAATAAAAATCTGTCACTTCTCACATGTGGTATATATGCCATAGAACTATTAGGAGAAGCATTTTCCTTAAATCTGCATTACAATATCTGTACAGAAGCATAGAAAGAAAGAATGAATTAGCCATCATCAGGTGAGAAAAACAAAACCCCATGGAATTTTTAGTCGTCTGATCTGACAAAAATACGTTATCTCATAACTTGGTTTCCCTCAAGATATTTATGCACCTCAACTACTTCATGCATTCATTACTAAAAATTAGTTGGGCTTAATTTCTTTTTGAAATTCTTAATGTATCTGAATTTAAGGGAAAAAATGTTTCGCTTTTGTTTAAGTAGGACACGACATATGTTACGCAGCATTTTAAAGTGTAAGGGCACATTAACCTGACTTTATTTCTGAAGTGTAATTCAATCAGATTCACTCCTTGGCAGTTATAGAGTATTTAATAATCACATGATGTGGGATGATGGTATTGGGGGTGGTGGTAATAGGGGGTATTTGTTTTAGTTAAACAGTTTAAGCTGCTGAACCACTTTTCAGGATTCATCCTACTTATCAAAAATACCTTCCTGAAACTGGGAGTTGGTTAATCAACACCTGACCTCACACAATGGTCTTTTTCTTGCTCAAAGATCTTTCAACACCAACACACCAAGAAAGTTCATAATGGAATGGACTCATGAAAACTGCTGTCCAGATAAAATTCAAAATGCCAACACTCATCAGAAAACATTCACATCAAACCCATAAGACTGCTTTGGATCTCAGTAATAGTTTATTAAAAGCCATTTCAAATTCTGCTTGCAGAGACAGATGGATTGTTAGTGTCATTATTACAATATGGTAATATTTTATGTCAAAGTAAGGTACTCGGAATGACTAAGTCATCATTTGAACAAGATCAAGAGTTGCAGAGACACTGCCCTATCTTCAACTGGTTTAAAAAAATCCAAGCCATTCTGGAAATAAAAGATAAACCTTAAAGCTAAGGACAAAGGCAGTACTCAAGCAGTGTTCTCAATTCCAGCTCATCCACTTTCAGACTAAAAGTTCATCTTGAGGATTCTGATCCTTGAGTGCGAGAGCCTCACACCAGGCCATGATCAATCCACTAAGATAACACTCTAGTAAGACCAAAGACTACAGTTCCCACATTAGGATTAGGTGAAGAATCAGTCACTAAAACATGATCCAAGATCAGGATCACGAGGACTTTGTATAGCAGAAAAAGGATTGGTAACTATGGCTATATGGGCCAGCAGAAAGTGACCAGGAACATCATGCATTTGTCTCAAGATGTGTAGTAGTTCAGCCCCGCTTGGGACCAGACTAGCGGTCTCTCTCTCACTGCCCCCACCCTCCAAGGGAACAGGGAGAGATAACATAAGAAAAAGGCTTGAGGTTTGAGATAAGGACAGGGGGAAATCCTTAAAGTTACCGTTACGGGCAAAACAGACTCGACCTGGGGAAAACTATTAGTTTATTACTAAAACCAAAGCAGGATAATGAGACAGAGAACAAGATAACCTCCCCCCACCCCTCCCTCTTCCCAGGCTTAACATTACCTCTGACACCTTCCCCGCTACACTGAGCGGCACAGGGGGGAACAGGGAATGGGGGTTATGGTCAGTTCATCACATGTCACTTTACACTGCTCCTTCCTCCTCAGGGGAGGAACTCCTCACATTCCGCCCCTGCTCCAGCGTGGGGTCCCTCCCACGGGCTATAGTCCTTAGCGAAACTGCTCCGACATGGGTCATTTCTTCCACGGGGTGCAGTCCCTCCAGGACAGCTGCTCCAGCACAGGCCCTCTACAGGCATCCACCTGCCCCAACATGGGGTCCTCCGGGTTGCAGGTAGACAGCCAGCCTTACCATGGGCTGCAGGGGAATCTTGGCCAGGAGCAGCATTAGTGCTCCTCCTTCACTGACCTTGGCATCTGCAGCCATTCCTCTCACAAGCAATTCTTCACAACTGGCTCAGGCAGATGCCTCTCAGGTTCTCTTCACATCTCATCTCCTCTCCACTTCTTGCAGCCAGGCTTGGCTGAGTCAGGCCTGGACAGCCACCCAGCAGGAGGCCAGAGGGTGAGAGCCACAAGGCTCATTCCTCCCCCTTCCTGCCCCCACACAGTGTCTTCTCTCCTTTTTTTTCTCTCCTGTTTTTCCCCTTCTAAAATACATTATTGCAGCAGCATTACTACAGAACACTCCGCTATGAACCGGCTAGGCCCTGGCCAGCAGCATATCTGCCCTAGGCCCAGCTAAGTCCACCGAACAAAGGGGAAACTTCCAGCAGCTTCTTGCAGAAGCTGCCACCATAGCCCCTACCCCACTACACAAAACCAACACATTCCACCTCTCACCTCTGCAAATAACATAATTAAAATTCATCATTTAAATACACAGACATCAACAAAAAACAGAATTCCCCACACAAAAAACCAAATATCATCACAACACTGAACAAAAGTGGACAATTACACACAATCTACACATGAGGACAAAGCTATGCAGTCTCTCACTCACTCCCCCCACCCTCCAGTGGGACAGGAAGGAGAATCAGGAAAGAAAAAGAAGGCAAAACTCACAGGTTAAGATTAAAAAAAAAAATGCTTAAGAGAACAACAGAAGAAAACAAAACAGAGATGGAAAGCAAACAAACCAACCCAACAACAGAAAATACTGAAGCAGGTAATTTACAGTACAGTAGCTCACAGCACACCCTGATGCCCAGCTCCCTCCCAAGTAGCAGGAGCCTCCCCTCAGCACCCTCCCCACTTATACCCTGAGCATGATGGCCCATGGGATGGAACAGCCCTTGGGCCAATTTGGGGAAACTCTCCCAGCTGTTGGCTAATTAGGAAACCGTCCCAGCTGTGTCCCTCAGCCACAGAGGCCACCAGCTCCAGCTCCTCTCCCAGCTCAGGTGAAAATTAACTCTGTCCTAGCCAGAACCAGGACAGTATCCACCCCTTATTCCATACCATCTACATCATACCCAGATCCTACACCTTCCAATTAAACATCACCTTTTTTTTCTGTCTTTGATATACATATATATATATATACACACATACACACAGATACAATTCCCTCAGTCTATGGGCCATCCCTCCAAAATGTCTGGTGAGTTCATTTAGTCCATGACTTTGGGCTCCATCTGTCCGGACAGTCTCACAGGACAGGACATATGACACAGTGTTTGCTCAGTTGGTGTATCTGGTGCGACTGGTTTAAGTTCATGTTCTGCAGGTTGAGGATGTCGATACTGAGTTGCTGGGCGACAGTTGCTAAAGCCAGTCCTGGTTCTGTCACTGTTGCATTTTGCTCGGTTTTATCAAAGTTCATTCTTTGTTGATCTAGGTGATTCTTACTATAATACTTTTGATATGACATATAACAGCTAGAGAAGTAATGGCATACAGTACTATATAGTAGTTAACACCATACAGTTCAATTTGCTATTTTCACCTCAAATCAGATCTCCTTGAGGTACACATCGGACTTCCCCATCCTCCCGCATCACCCACCAAGTGCATCCAGGTCCTTGAGCAAAAGCAGTCCCACGGGTGGGTTTGCCTTTGCCCAGGGGAGGAATAACCCAGACTGTCTTCCCCAACACATTCCTTAGATGCACCACGGGGACTTTATCCCCTTCTACAGTAGGTAAAAGTTCTGACTGGGCAGGGCCAGCTAGATTGGTGGATCCCCAAGTGTTGGCTAACCAGGTGGCTTTTGCTAAATGTTTGTCCCAATGTTTGAAGGTTCCACCACCCGTTGCTCTCAGTGTAGCTTTCAGCAGTCCATTGGACCGTTCAGTCCTTCCAGAGGCTGGTGTGTGATAGGGGATGTGATATACCCGCTTGATGCCGTGCTCTTTGGCCCAGGTGACTATGAGCTTGTTTCGGAAATAACTCCCGTTGTCTGACTCAATTCTTTCTGGGGTGCCATGTCTCCAGAGAACTTGCTTCTCAAGGCGCAGGACAGTGTTTGGGGTGGTGGCATGGGGCACAGGACATGTTTCCAGCCACCCAGTGGTTGCTTCCACCATTGTAAGCACAGGGCACTTGCCTTGGTGGGTTTGTGGGAGTGTGATGTCACCAATCTGCCAGGCCTCTCCCTATTTATACTTCAGCCTTCATCCCCCATACCACAGAGGCTTTAACCGCTTGGCTTGCTTAATTGCAGCGCATGTTTCACGTTCATGGATAACCTGTGCAATAGTGTCCATGGTCAAGTCCACCCCTCGATCACGAGCCCATTTGTATGTTGCATCTCTTCCTTGGTGGCCTGAGGTGTCATGGGCCCACCGAGCTAAACACAGTTCACCCCTGTGTTGCCAGCCTAGGTCCACTTGGGAAACTTTAATCTTAGCAGCCTGATCCACCTGCTGGTTGTTTTGATGTTCTTCCATGGCTCAACTCTTGGGTACGTGGGCATTTACATGACGTTGTGTTGGTTTTGTTTTGTCAAGGGTGTCTACGGTGGCAGCTTTTTGTTTTTCCCTTTTGTCCAGTGGACTCGGACGGGCCTAAGGGCAAATCCGTCGCTGGCCAGGGCCGAGCAAATTGGTAGCAGAATGTTCCCTGATAACGCCTCTGCGATAACGTATTTAAGAAGAGAAGAAATAAAAAAAAAAAGAAGAGAAGATGTGAAGAAGCTGAAGCAGGGGCAGAGAGGGGGAGGCACGAGCCTTGTGGGCCTTGCGGCCCTCACCCTCTGGCCTTCCGCCGGGCGGCCGACTAGGCTCAACTCAGCCCAGCCCGGCTGCAAGAAGTGGAGAGGAGATGAAATGTGAAGAGATCCTGAGAGGCGTCTGCCTGAGCCGGTTGTGAAGAATTTCCTTGTGAGAGAAACGGCTGCAGACGCCAAGGTCAATGAAGAAGGAGGGGGAGCAGTAATGCAGCTCCTGGCTGAGGTTCCCCTGCAGCCCGTGGTGCAGCCCGTGGTGAGGCAGGCTGTCCCCCTGCAGCCCATGGAGGCCCACGGAGGGGCAGAGATCCACCTGCAGCCCGTGGAGGACCCCACGCTGGGGCAGGTGGATGTCTGAAGGAGGCTGTGGCCTATGGAGGGCCCGCTGGAGCAGCCATTCTGGAGAGACTGCACCCCATGGAAGAGATGACCCACGTTGGAGCAGTTTCACAAAGGACTGCAGCCCGTGGGAGGGACCCCACGCTGGAGCAGGGGAGGAATGTGAGGAGTTCTTCCCCTGAGGAGGAAGGAGCGACGTAAAGCGACGTGTGATGAACTGACTGTAACCCCCATTCCCTCTTCCCCCCTGTGCCAATTAGGGGAAGGGAAGGAGATAGAGATAATGTTAAGCCCGGGAAGAGGGAGAGGTGGGGGGAAGTTGGTTTTGTTCTCTCTCTCATTATCCTGCTTTGGTTTTATTGTTAATAAGTTGAAATAGTTTTCCCCAGGTCGAGTCTGTTCTGCCCGTAACGGTAACTTTAAGGATCTCTCCCTGTCCTTATCTCAAACCTCGAGCCTTTTTCCTTATATTATCTCTCCCTGTTCCCTCGGAGGGTGAGTGAGAGACTGCGCAGCTTGGTGTCGAGCAGGGCTAAACTACGACAGATGTACTTTCACAACCAGCTTCTCTAGCCGGGCAGCAATATCTTGCCACAGTGCGGCAGCCCAGATGGGCTTGCCTCTGCACTGCCAGTTGCTCTGCTTCCATTGCTTTAACCACCCCCACGGAGCATTTGCCACCATCCATGAGTCAGTGTAGAGACAGAGCACAGGCCATTTTTCCCGTTCAGCGATGTCTAAAGCCAGCTGGATGGCTTTCACCTCTGCAAACTGACTCCATTCACCTTGGCCTTCAGCGGCTTCTGCGACTCATCATGTAGGACTCCACACAGCAGCTTTCCTCTTCCCATGTTCTCCTACAGTACGACAGGACCCATCAGTGAACAGGGCATATCGCCTCTCATTTTCTGGTGGATTATTATACGGTGGGGCTTCTTCAGCACGCGTCACCTCTTCCTCTGGTGACATTCCAAAATCTTTGCCTTCTGGCCAGTTGGGGTTTCCTATTCGCGCTCGCTGTGTGATCAGTGCGACCCACTTACTCCACGTAGCATCAGTTGCATGATGTGTAGAGGGGACCTTTCCTTTGAACATCCAGCCCAGCACTGGCAGTCGGGGTGCCAGGAGGAGCTCAAACTGCTTCTGAAGCAGCTCAAACTCCTTCGTATGCTGCCAGTATCTCTTTTTCAGTTGGAGTATAGCGGGCCTCACATCCTCTATATCCCCAGCTCCAAAACCCAAGGGGTCGACCTCGAGTCTCCCCTGGTGTTCTCTGCCAGAGACTCCAGGTAGGGCCATTCTCCCCGGCTGCGGTGTAGAGCACGTTTTTCACATCTTCTCCTGTCCGGACCGGCCCAAGGGCTACCGCATGAACAATCTCCTGGTTAATTTGTTCAAAGGCTTGTCGTTGCTCAGGGCCCCATTTAAAATCGTTCCTCTTTTGGGTCACTTCATAGCGAGGGCTTACAGCCATACTGCAATTTGGAATGTGCATTCTCCAGAAACCCACAATGCCCAGGAAAGCTTCTGTTTCCTTTTTGTCAGTTGGTGGAGCCATAGCTGTTATTTTGTTGACCACATCCATTGGAATGTGACGACGTCCATCTTGCCATTTTACTCCTAAAAACTGGATCTCTTGTGCAGGCCCCTTGACTTTGCTTCATTTTATGGCAAAACCGGCTTTCAGAAGGATTTGGATTATTTTCTCTCCTTTCTCAAAAACTTCTGCTGCTGTGTTGCCCCACACAATGATGTCATCAATGTACTGCAGGTGTTCTGCAGCTCCACCCTTTTCCAGTGCAGCCTGGATCAGCCCATGGCAAATGGTGGGGCTGTGTTTCCACCCCTGGGCCAGTCGATTCCAAGTGTACTGGACGCCCCTCCAAGTGACAGCAAGCTGTGGCCTGCATTCTGCTGCCAAAGGGATGGAGAAGAACGCATTGGCGATATCCATGGTGGCGCACCACTTGGCTGCCTTGGACTCCAGTTCATACTGAAGTTCTAGCATGTCTGGCACGGCAGCACTCAGTGGTGGCGTAACCTCATTCAGGCCACGATAGTCCACTGTTAGTCTCCGTTCTCCACTAGATTTTCGCACTGGCCATATGGGACTGTGAAAGGGTGAGCGAGTCTTGCTGATCACTCAGACATCCAAATCATGAATCTGCACTACCAGCAAGTACTAAGTGGAACCTCGGCTTTCCCTGTGTGCATACCATCACCCTAATCCTAGTCTTCCTACTTCACCATGTCTTAGTCCTCTTCCTATATCCTGAAGCAGAAGTGCAGGTCTACTTGGGGGCAGCAGAGCTGTTCATTATTTTTGGATGCAGGTGGTGGCTGCAGTGGTTCCTGACTGTGTTTACAGAGGCTTTACAGGACCTAGTTAGTAGGCAGTTACTCTGCTGCCTGTATAAGAGCAGTAGGAGCCAGGATCTGTGGCTCAGTTCAGCATTGAGCATATCACAAAAGCAGGACATGAGTGGTATGTGCACTACAGTTTGGCCGCCTCTTTTACAGAGAAAGAAGGAAAGTCAGTAGCAGACAAGTGTGGAGAGACAAGAGTCTAATTCTCATTGGAGAATAAAAAGCACAGGTCTGCGTTTTAAACCAAACAAGATAAACCAATGCAAAAGTCCAAATAGATGCCTCTATTTCAGTCTGGTTTACATCAGTTGAGCTTGAGTCCATTCCTTTAAAATAAAACAAAAAAGCATAAGCCAGCCTTAAATTTTAAAAAATTATTTCACATAGGATTATGCAAATTGATGTATAGGCAAGTTTAAGCTAAATTGGTATAACTTTCTTGTGCAATCAAGCCCTGAGCTATGTGTTTGGAAATCAGGAGGGACTTCACTGCACTCTGTTAGGTGTAATGTAGATTAGTGGAGTTAGCATAAGAGGTGAAAGCTTCAGTTATTGAATCAGGCCCATAAGTAGTTTAAACCAAACAAGATCAGGTTTGAATGGACCTTTTGAACAAATGGGAACCAATTGCATTAACAAGAACACTAGAATAATGTAATTACATTCTTCACTCCTGTGTGAGAAACTAGTCAGCACTAGGTTGAAAACACTGGAGTCTGAAGTGGAGATGCTTTTGGAGCTCCATGGAATTAAAGTAGACAAACTGATGAGAGGAAATTATTGGTTTTTTTTTTAAAAAAAAAAATTCTATGTTTTTTTCGTGTTTTTCTCTAACACAGAAGTGTATACACTAGTGCAAGTATATGTGTGTTTGTGTATCGCATCTTCAGATATCTGCTTATCATAGAATCCCAGGATGGTTAGGGTTGGCAGGGACCTTTAAAGCCCATCCAGTCCAACCCCCCTGCAAGGAGCAGGGACATCTCCAACCAGATCAGGTTGCTCAGAGCCCTGTCCAACCTGGCCTGGAATGTTTCCAGGGATGGGGCATCCACCACCTCTCTGGGCAACCTGGGCCAGTGTTCCACCACTCTCAGCATAAAAAAAAAAATAAAATAAATTCTTCCTTATATCTACCTCCCGCTATTTTAAAACCATTACCCCTCGTCCTATCACAACATAGCTTTACGTTTCATGTAGTGGTTACACTATTATTTTAAGAGAAAGATGATGCATGGAATGCCGGCAAATCTGTTTAGTAGAGATGGTGAAACTATTAGCAACAGATTTTTATTAAAATAGCCTTGAAGTTATTAAATGAACTGTGCCTT
This sequence comes from Chlamydotis macqueenii, assembly GCF_036417535.1. Classification (NCBI taxonomy): domain Eukaryota; kingdom Metazoa; phylum Chordata; class Aves; order Otidiformes; family Otididae; genus Chlamydotis; species Chlamydotis macqueenii. The sequence continues at coordinate 43,511,808 of NC_141592.1, forward strand.
TAAGGTAAATTTAATTATTTAAATTACAATTTCCCCACAATTTAAATTTCTTTTACCTTTGGGCGAGGAAAAAACCCAACCTTTAAAAACCTTGAAATATTTGGCTTGTATTGATTGCATTATTAGTCACATTTTAAGGGAATTACTTAACATCTCTAGCTATTTAGACTAACAACTAATCACAGCTAAGGATCCTCTCTGATTCTGATACCTTTCACAAACCAACTTTTGAAAACTTTCAACTCAAGTAAGAATGACAATGAAATTCCTCATTGAATTACATTTTTACATGTTCAGATTCCTTAGGTTTATCTGGTTTTTCTAAATTGAATGAATAATCTACTTTTAATTTAATATTTGGTTTATAATGTTTCCTCTTTTGGCATAAAATGCTGCATTTGAAATAAAATGAGATAAAATAATTGCTGTCGGGACTGGTAGCACTTTTAATGTCTATTCTTTTTGGTTGAGGCTCCATTAACTCCCAAGGAATGTTACCTGATCATTCATCTACATAACAACAATCTCTCTGTGTAGAAACAGTAACATAGCCACTTCAGTACACAAACTTGACCTTAGGTGCATTGCTTGCATTCAGACTTGCTTGTAATTTCCTTTACGCTGGTTCAATATTACTTTAAAGCTGGTCTTACAGATATAGTTGTAAGACTGCTTTTTCAAAAGACAAGGGTAGAAATGAGCAAATAGAGTAAAAACTAAGAATACAAGTAAGAATTATATTGTAATGCGTTACTTTTTTATTGCTTCCTATGTTTGTGCTTTTATTATTTTTAAAAAAAAAAAAAGACACTGTAAGTGTATCTGTTTACCTGGAATTATTCAGTGATCTATTAACACCCATTCCTGGAAAGAGCCATGAAGATCTATGTAGAAGAACTATATCACAGAATTATTTGAGTTGGAAGGGACCTTAAAGCTCATCCAGTCCAGCCCCCCTGCCCTGGGCAGGGACACCTTCCACCAGACCAGGTCGCTCACAGCCCCGTCCAACCTGGCCTTGAACACTGCCAGGGATGGGGCATCCACAGCTTCTCTGGGCAACCTGTGCCAGTGCCTCACCACTCTCACAGTGAATAATTTCTTCCTTAGTAAAGAATTTCTTCCTATATAGGCTTTCCTCTGATGTCTGTTGGTTTCAAGCTGTAACAACTTGAATGTGTTATTTAATTGAAAGTCTAAGACTTCTTTTAGAACTTATCTTCATATGTCACATCCAAGAGCATTTAGAATATGACTGAATATGCTTGAATGGAAAAAGTTGAAGCATTCTTCTGTTGAAATGTCTATTTGTATTAGATATTCAGTGTGCATCTATTAAATGAAATAGTTTTCACTACTGAGATTATGCTGTTTTCCTTACCAGATTATCCAGTGAGTTTTATTGTTCTGGTCAAATGAAAATTGGAAATTTTCTAAAGGATTTTTTAATACTGTTTGCATTGGGTTTATGTGGCAAGATTTTGGTAGCGGGGAGGCTGCAGGGGTGGCTTCTGTGAGAAGATGCCAGAAGCTGCCCCCATGTCCAACAGAGCCAGTGCCAGCCGACTCCAAGACGGACCCAAAGCTGGGCCCATCAGAGAGGGTGGTACAACCTCTGTGATAACATATTTAAGAAGGGAGGGGGAACTGCTGAGCAACAGCAGTCAGAAGAGAAAGGAGTGAGAACATGTGAGAGAAACAACTCTGCAGACACCAAGGTCAGGGAAGAAGGAGAGGGAGGAGGTGCTCCAGGTGCCAGAGCAGAGATTCCCCTGCAGCCCCTGGTGAAGACGAGGTAGAAAAGTCAAGAGTGAAGTTGAGTGGTCAGTTCCTAATACTTTGTCTCTGTCGCTCCTTACTCCTCACACTCTTCCCTTGCTCCAACGTGGAGTCTCTTCCATGGGAGACAGTTCTTCACGAACTGCTCCGGCGTGGGCCCTTTCCACAGGGTGCAGTCCTTCAGGAACAGACTGCTCCAGTGTGGGTCCCCCACAGGGTCACTGGTCCTGCCCGGAGCCTGCTCCAGCGCGGGCCCTCCACGGGCCACAGCCTCCTTTGGGCATCCGCCTGCCCTGGCGTGGGGTCCTCCACGGGCTGCGGGTGGATCTCTGCTCCTCCCTGGGCCTCCATGGGCTGCAGGGGGTCAACATGTGCCACCAGTGTTGATGATTGGCTCGGCTTTGGCCAGCGGCGAGTCCATCTTTGAGCTGGCTGGTGCTGGCTCTTTTGGACATGGGGACAGTTTCTGGCATCTTTTCACAGAAGTCACCCCTCCAGACCACCCACTCCCCCTCTCCCCAACCTTGCCACGTAAACACAATCCATTGTTTTGATTTCTAAAGCTATTTCTTTTATAATTTCTCATTACTTATGAAAAAAAGGAGGGTAATTGTTGTTGGAGGGTAATTATGGGAACAGAGGGCCCCATCCATATGCCGACCAGACCCATCCCACAGGGAAGTCTGCTGCTCCCGGGGGCTTGGGTCACAGACATTACTTAGAAAACTCCCTGGTCTGGTCCACCCCACTGATTATTACCTGCTATTGCTTCATAGAACAGAATCTTTAAGGTTGGAAGAGACCTCCAAGATCATCAAGTCCAACCGTCAACCCAACACCACCATGCCTACTAACCATGTCCTGAAGTGCCATGTCTACACATTCTTTGAACACCTCCAGGAATGGTGACTCCACCACTTCCCTGGGCAGCCTGTTCCAGTGCCTGACCACTCTGTCAGTAAAGAAAATTTTCCTAATATCCAACCCAAACCTCCCCTGCTGCAACTTGAGGCCGTTTCCTCTCATCCTATCACAAGTTACTTGGCAGAAGAGACCAACACCCGCCTCCCTACACCCTCCTTTCAGGGAGTTGTACAGAGCAATGAGGTCTCCCCTCAGCCTCCTCTTCTCCAGACTAAACAACCCCAGTTCCCTCAGCCGCTCCTCATAGGACTTGTGCTCCAGACCCCTCACCAGCTTTGTTGCCCTTCTCCGGACGCGCTCCAGCAACTCAACGTCCTTCTTGTACCGAGGGGCCCAAAACTGCACACAGTATTCCAGGTGCGGCCTCACCAGTACAGAGTACAGGGGCACAATCGCTTCCCTGCTCCTGCTGGCCACACTGTTCCTGATGCAAGCCAGGATGCTGTTGGCCCTCTTGGCCACCTGGGTACACTGCTGGCTCGTGTTCAGCCAGCTGTCTACCAGCACCCCCAGGTCCCTTTCTGCCAGGCAGCTTTCCAGCCACTCTCCCCCAAGCCTGTAGTGTTGCATGGGGTTGTGACCCAAGTGCAGGATCAAGCACTTGCCCTTGTTGAACCTCGTACAGTTCACCTCGGCCCATCGGTCCAGCCTGTCCAGATCCCTCTGCAGAGCCTTTCTCCCCTCGAGCAGATCGACACTCCCGCCCAACTTGGTGTCGTCTGCAAACTGACTGAGGGAGCACTCAATCCCCTCGTCCAGATCATTGATAAAGATATTAAACAGAACCAGCCCCAGCACTGAGCCCTGGGGAACAAATAGGGAGTTGAATATGGTTCATGTGCAACTGATGCTAATCTTGGTATGCTTGAAAGACTTTTAAGCTGGCAAAAAGCACACACTGAATTACAGTGACTCAAGAATGACTCTTGCCTTTGAATACCCACTTACCCCCTTGGAATAGATTTGGCCTTTTACAATGAGTGGGGCTTGTTACTCAGGGCAGTGCATTCCACTTTGACCTCCCAATCCATAGTTATCCTTTATTTTCCATGTCTTACAAAATTCCTCTCATGTTAGGCAATTAAAGAGATTCATATATTTCATGTAGGAGATCTAAGTACTCTAGAATTTGGAAAAAGAAGTTTATGTTTTCGGGGGGAGTGATGGGAAGTTTTTGCTATTTTAGACTTCAGATGATAGATCTCATATCTTCTGTCACAAGTTCAGGAGGTGATGATTTTCTCAAACAGCCCTCCATTCAGTTTCAGAATGTTTTATGACTGTCGCCATTAAGAATATATACTACCATTTTAATAACTAGCAAGTGTGATTACAGTGGGGCACAGCATTAGCAACACAATAACTTTCCATTTGGTATCTCTATCTGTGGAAATGAAATAACAGCATATTTAAAGATATGATGCATCCAAATGTATCCTTATCCAGAAGATAAGATGATCAAAGGCATTTTAAATCAAGAGATCTTTGCAGGTTTGTATTATGCTTACCACTTGTTCAGTCAGCTGGACTTTTTAATGAATTATAAGAACAGTGTTTCAGCCTATCAAAACAGAATTCAAAACATTCCTGATGGTTTCCAAATCGGTGAAAGCTTAACAGGTTTCTGTCTCTGCAGCTATCATGTATCTAATTGAACCCAACAACTGCAATAGACTTGTGTTCTGGTTTTATTTAGGGAGGGGGGGCTACGGTGGTAGCTTCTGCGAGAAGCTGCTAGAAGTTGTTTCCCCTTTGTTCAGTGGACTCGGCAGGGCCTAGGGCAGACCCGCTGCTGGCCAAGGCCAAGCCAATTGGTGACAGAATGTTCCCTGATAACACCGCTGCAATAACGTATTTAAGAAGGGGAAAATAAATAAATAAATAAATAAATAAATAAATAAAGATGATGATGTGAAGAAGCTAAAGCAGGGGCAGGGAGGGGGAGGCACGAGCCTTATGGGCCTTGCAGGCCTCACCCTCTGGCCTCTCGCTGGGTGGCCAACTTGGCCCAACTCGGCCCAGCCCAGCTGCAAGAAGTGGAGAGGAGATGAGATGTGAAGAGAAGCTGAGAGGCATCTGCCTGAGCCGGTTGTGAAGAATTTCCTTGTGAGAGGAACAGCTGCAGACACCAAGGTCAATGAAGAAGGAGGGGGAGCAGTAATGCAGCTCCTGGCCAGAATTCCCCTGCAGCCTGTGGTGCAGCCCATGGTGAGGCAGGCTGTGCCCCTGCAGCCCATGGAGGCCCACAGAGGAGCAGAGATCCACCTGCAGCCCGTGGAGGACCCCACACCTGGGCAGGTGGATGCCTGAAGGAGGCTGTGGCCTGTGGAGGGCCCTCTGGGGCAGCTGTTCTGGAGGGACTGCACCCCATGGAAGAGATGACCCACGCCAGAGCAGTTTCACGAAAAACTGCAGTCCATGGAGGACCCCATGCTGAGGCAGGGGAGGAATGTGAGGAGTTCTTCCCCCAAGGAGGAAGCAGCGGTGTAAAGCGACAAGTGATGAACTGACCATAACCCCCATTCCCTCTTCCCCCCTGTGCCTCTCAGGGAGGGGAAGGTGGTAGAGATAATGTTACGCCTGGGAAGAGGGAGGGGTGGGGGGAGGTTATCTTGTTCTCTGTCTCATTATCTTGCTTTGGTTTTAGTAATAAATTAATAGTTTTCCCCAGGTCGAGTCTGTTCTGCCCGTAACGGTAACTTTAAGGATCTCTCCTTGTCCTTATCTCAAACCTCGAGCCTTTTTCTTATGTTATCTCTCCCTGTTCCCTCAGAGGGTGGGGGCAGTGAGAGAGAGACTGCGTAGTCTGGTCCCGAGTGGGGCTGAACTACGACAACTTGGTTTTCAGTTCTGACTTGTATGTAAGCCTGTGCTATGTGTTGTAAATGTTTATAAACCTAATTTGCATTAAGTCTTAATTAATTATTCTACAAAACATCAAATGTTTGTACATGCTGTGGCCCATCATCCATTTCATCTGCAATGGTGTGGTGGTTTCGCACCTTTGTATGTATGGAAATTATATTGCTCTACGTCAAGACTGGAGGCAGCCTGGGCTGCATTGATCATGCACTCGTGGAGTTTGCAGGCAAAGAGTAACATCGGGACCCTGAATTTGAGGAAAGCAAACTTTCAGCTCTTCAAGGAGACAGTTGATAGGACCCCCTGGGAAACTGCCCTCAGGAACAAGGGAGCAGAACAGAGGTGAGAGATCTTTAAGGACACTTTCCATAGAGCACAAGAGCTCTTGATCCCCAGGTGTAAAATATCGGGAAAGGAAGGCAAGAGACTGACATGGCTGAGTCAAGATCTGCTGGTCAGACTAAAGGGCGAGAAGGAAATGCACAGGTGGTGGAAGCAGGGATGAGTATCCTGGGAAGAGTATAGGAACATTGCCCGGTTGTGTAGGGATGGGGTCAGGCATGGCTGGAGCTGAGCTTGGCAAGGGACGCAAAGAATAATAGGAAGGGCTTCTACAGGTATGTCAGCCAGAAAAGGAAGGCCAAAGAAAGTGTACCTCCCCGATGAACACGACTGACAAACTAGTAAAAATGGACGAGGAGAAGGCTGAGGTACTCAACAACTTTTTTGCCTCAGTCTTCACTGGTAACCCCTCTTCCCACACCTCTTGAGTGGATGGACCTTAAGGCAGGGACTGGAGGAGCAAAGTCCCTCCCACTGTAAGAGAAGATCAGGTTCGTGACCACCTGAGGAACCTGAACATAGATAAGTCTAAAAGGGACCTGACGAGATGCATCCCAGAGTCCTGAGGGAATTGGCTGATGTAGTTGCCAAGCCACTCTCCATGATATTTGAAAAGTCATGGCAGGCAGGTGAAGTCCCCAGTGACTGGAAAAAGGGAAACATTGCACTCATTTTTAAACAGGGTAGAAAGGAGGATCCTGGGAACTACCGACCTGTCAGCCTCACCTCTGTGCCTGGGAAGATCACGGATCAGATCCTCCTGGAAGCTATGCTGAGGCACGTGGAGGACAGGGAGGTGGTTCGAGACAGCCAGCATGGCTTCACCAAGGGCAAGTCCTGCCTAACCAACCCAGTGGCCTTCTCTGATGGAGTGACTACGTCAGTGGACAAGGGAAGAGCTACGGATGCCCTCTACCTGGACTTCTGTAAGGCCTTTGACATGGTCCCCCACATTCCTCCCCTGCTCCATCGTGGGGTCCCTCCCACGGGCCACAGTCCTTCGTGGAACTGCTCCGGCGTGGGTCATCTCTTCCACGGGTGCAGTCTCTCCAGAACAGCTGTCCCAGCGGGCCCTCCACAGGCCACAGCTGCCTTCAGGCATCCACCTCCCCCGGTACGGGGTCCTTCACGGGCTCCAAGTGGATCTCTGCTCCTCCGTGGACCTCCATGGGCTGCAGGGGGACAACCTGCTCCACCATGGTCGTCACCACAGGCTGCAGGGGAATCTTGGCCAGGAGCCGCATTACTCCTCCCCCTCACTCTGAACTGCCCTTGGCGTCTGCAGCCGTTCCTCACAACAGGCTGGTAGATGTCTCTCAGGATCTTTTTTTACATCTTATTCACTTCTCATCTCCTTTCCACTTCTTGCAGCTGGGCTGGACCGAGTCGGGCCCAGTCGGCTGCCTGGCGAGAGGCCAGAGGGTGAGGCCTGCAAGGCCCATGAGGCCTGCGCCTCCCCCTCTGCGCCTCTGCCCCCCGCTCAGCTTCTTCACATCTTCTCTTCTCTTTTTTTTTTTTTCCTGTTTTCCCCTTCTTAAATACGTTATCGCAGAGGCGTTATCAGGGAACATTCTGCTACCAATCGGCTCGGCCTTGGCCAGCAGCAGGTCCGCCCTAGGACCGGCCGAGTCCACTGAACAAAGGGGAGTGACTTCTAGCAGTTTCCTACAGAAGCTACCACCTTAGGCCCCCCCTCACTAACAAAACCACGACACATGGTCCCCCACAACATTCTTGCTTCTAAATTAGAGAGATATGGATTTGATGGGTGAACTGTTTGATGGATAAGGAACTGGCTGGATGGTGGCATCCAGAGGGTAGTGGTCAACAGCTCGATGTCCAGATGGAGATCAGTGACGAGTGGTGTCTCTCATGGGTCCATATTGGGACCAGTACTGTTTAACATCTTCATCAAGATCACATAGACATTGGGACCAAGTGCACCCTCAGTAAATTTGCCGATGACACCAAGCTGAGTGGTGCAGTGGACACGCCTGAGGGACGGGATGCCATTCAGAGGGACCTTGACAGGCTTGAGAAGTGGGCCCATGTGAACCTCATGACGTTCAACAAATCCAAGTGCAAGGTCCTGCGCATGGGTCGGGGCAACCCCTGGTATCAATACAGGTTGGGAGATGAAGGCATTGAGAGCAATCTTGGCCAGTTTGGGTCAACTATTCTGGTTATATCTCTCCCAGCTACCTGCACAGTAGTGAAACCTGGAAAGCTGGACAGTGTCCTTGGTGTCTTTAGCAACAACTCATATCATCAGGGTGTTTTATCATCATTCTTCCCATACCAAATCCCATACTAAATCCAAAACACAGCACCTACTGGGAAGAAAATTAGCTCAATCCCAGTCGAAACCAGGACACGGGGACAGACTTTTTAGTAGGGCCTGTAGCAACAGAACAAGGGGTAATGGTTTTAAATTAAAAGAGGGCAGATTTAGACTGGATATATGGAAGAAATTTTTTACACTGAGGGTGGTGAGACACTGGCCCATGTTGCCCAGAGAGGTGGTGGATGCCCCATCCCTGGAAACATTCAAGGCCAGGTTGGACGGGGCTCTGAGCAACCTGATCTGGTTGGAGATGTCCCTGCTTCTTGCAGGGGGGTTGAACTGGGTGGCCTTTGAAGGTCCCTTCCAACCCAAACCATCCTGTGATGATTCTTTCCCCTATGCTTGTTGGATACATGAGGAGCAGAGCTATTCATTAAATAAAGGAGGAATATACTTTTGTCTGAAGAGTGGAATTACAAGCTGTAATGTTATCATGCGTACTATTTTATCTGCTCAGTGGGATTTCACAATGCAGGGTTTTATGGACATTACCTGCAAAAATAAATACCGCTCTTCACCTTTGGGAAAAGAAACCATGAAACTGTGGACAGTGATGCTATAACAATGATGAGCCAGAACAGCTCTCTGTTTCTCACAAGCAACAGTCTATCTGATTTCCTGAGCAGGTGCATTATCATAACTGTAGGTATTCTCAGAAAAAGTCCATCATGAAGTTGGTATTCCATGAAGAGCAAATCATATTACAGATTTATTTGCCTCTAATATTGAAGTGTCCAGTGTTCCAGGAAATTTGAATTCAGCTTTGTTACAAGATGTCATACTATGGGGTCAATTGCACATGTACACAATTTCTAGTATGATACGCAACATAAATCAAAACCAATTATAGAGAAAGTTAACATAATTTATCTTAGTTTCTTCAGCATCTTATTCTCCTTGTAGACCTACCAGCCATAGGGTATGAATGAGAATAGGAAATAAAGGTCAAATAACTGTACCCAAATCTGAAATTATGTTATCTAAAAGCCCATACGTTTGCTGCTTTGAATGTTGCTAACAAATTGTTCCTTACTTATAGAAGAAAGTCTATAAACCAAAGTTCTTTTTTAAGATAATGTTAACCATATCAATAAAGCAGATTCTTAGTTTGGTACATTACACAAAACTTTTTACTTGAGCCCAAGGCTTACCATTGTACAGTGTATCATGTCAGATTTGTCTTACATTCCATTAGGTGGATTTCCTGTTTGTACTATCTTAGTCAGCCTTTTGTCATCCTCTTGACATCAAAGAACTCTTAAAAATGTTTTTTGTGTCTTTAGTTGCCAGAAGAGATCCCACTCCTGCATATGGGAACTTAATACTATTTGTGCAAATCTTACGATGAAGTCCTGTGTTCAACTTTTGGGGAATGTTCTTTACATAATTTCACTTTCAACGGTGAAATTAGTTACTGTTGCATTAGCAAGAAAGTAGTTAGCTTACAGCCTCTTATGGCTAATATTTTTATATAATTCTCCACAAATATAAAGTAATGTTGAAATGCCATCTTAAAAATATTTTTATAAAGTTTCCTCAGACATCTGTTTAAAACAATCCATCAATTTATTTGTGTTCTATCATAATAACTAATCAGTTCTGGAAAAGTAGAAAATTAACTTCATAGATGTTTCAGTCATGGTCAGAAAATCCTTTCAGATTGTCTTTCCATCTGCCTCCTCAGTAACCTCTCCTGTGCTTCACAGGGTCAAACAATCTTCTTCTAAAGACTATTAAAACAAATCATTGTGTAATAAATATTAATCTTGTATCATATGTCTGAACTCAGGAAGACTGAATGGATTCTCGTTTGATATGCTGGGTGTGCGGACTACCAGTATTTTTTTAAGTGAAAGCTTAGGGCATGTCTCCAGGCAGAATGCACTGCAAACTAATGCAGTGATAGATATTCTGCATGAGCTCCTTTTCATAAACACATTTATTCTTTGTTATAAGAGCTTTTTTTCTGCTCAGCTTAATTCACATCTCTCTTAGCCTGAAATAAGAGAGTTTACATAGAGAGCTATTATGGAATATCAGTTATTTCCTCTGCATACAAACCTTCTATACATAGAGGTACAGAGAGACACTATAAGCAGTCTGCATGGAAACTTGGAAGCCTGGATCTTAGCAATGGATTTGATGATTGATTCCCATTATAAAATACCAATATTACAAATAGCAGTGCCTGAACTTTGTGACAAGAAGGAAGGTAGCTCATTAGAATTCTCTCTAAAAGAAAAAAAATAAATCCAGTATTACCAATGTAGTAAAACTAAAGACAGGGAAAGAGCTTCTAAATGGTCAAGTGGCTGAAACTGTCTAACAACTCTGAAATTAGGACAAATTTGAGAATTAATTTTGATTAGAGAATAATTATTTGAAACTAGTTTCAAAACTGCTAGCAGTGAGAAGTTGCACTTCCCAAAGGTACAGCTTGGAGGATATAGCATTTGAGGGATGGGACATCTTCCTACTAGTTCAAATCTCTTTTCTGGCTCGGTGTTGGCAGGGATTTTCACCAGTGTCCTGGTTTCGGCAGGGATGGAGTTAATTTTCCTCTCAGTGGCCAGTGTGTTTTGGATTTGGAATGTGAAGAATGTTGATAAAAACACTCTGATGATACCAGTTGTTGTGAATGAGACCAAGGACCCTGTCCGGCTTTCCAAGTTTCGCTAATGGGCAGATGCAGGAAGCTGGGAGAGAAACAGACAGAACAATTGACCCAAACTGGCCAAAGAGAGTGTTCCATGCCATCAACGTCACGCTCAGTACACAAGTGGGGGTTGGCCATGGAGGGGGACATCCACCTTCCATTTTCCATCTCTTTTTCACTTGCTGGCATCGCTCTCTCTACCTTGCTGGCTCCCTCTCCCTCCTTTGCTTGCTGGGAGCACTCAATCCCCTCGTCCAGATCATTGATAAAGATATTAAACAGAACCAGCCCCAGTACTGAGCCCTGGGGAACATTGCTTGTGACCAGACGCCAACTGGATTTAACTCCATTCACCACAGCTCTCTGGGCTCGGCCATCCAGCCAGTTTTTAAGCCATCACAGGGTTCACCTGTCCAAGCCATGAGCCGCCAGCTTCTCTACAAAGCTTTTTCTGAGGGCGCACTCTATGCCACTTTCTATGTCACCGACAGTGTAAGCTGACAGCACAAGCAAAACACTAGTTCAAACATAAATTAAATGTTCTTGCTGATGCTTTGAATGTTACGGGGCCACATGTAAGTAGAATCTAATTCAAAGTGAAAAAAGTTAGCTTTTAAAAACTCAGATGTGAAGCACTAGAAGGCAGAAAAAGCACTGGTAGCAGGACAACAAGGAAAAATCCAACCCCCTCCCATATCAAACACATTAAGTACAAACATAAAGACAACGGAAGATGTGCCAAAACAGATCTTGAAATAAGTCTCTTGCACTGGCAAAGACCTCACAAATCAGCAGTTGTAGTACACTGGAAAGAAAGTCTTTCACACACCCTGACCATTACTAATGAACTGCCTGAATTTACCAACTGGAATAGGCTACACAGTATGACATAAAGAGTTTTTACTAATGTGCACAAAAAAAGCCAACAGTAAGCAATTACATCTTATTAGAATTAAGACTTCAAAATGAAGATTCTGACAGACATAATCTTTGGACAACTCTAGTATGTTATCTTCAAAATATTTAATGGGTTGTTTACTAGGGAGATCATGATCACAATTAGATTTAGCAGCATATTTTATAATGTGAAAGTTATTCCACAATTTCACGATAGTGTGATAGAAGTATGATGCTCCTACATTTCTGGGAAGATTTCATAGGACATTTAGAATGAAATCTATTCCAAAACTGAAAGTACAAGCACCAACATGTTATCAGATCTTTTTCCACAAAGACTCCTGAGAGGATAAAAAGAGTTCTACATGACTATGGAAATCAATCAACCAGCAAATTGATTATAAAAATCAGCTTCCTATTTCTTTCAAGCTAAATAAAATAAATAAAAAAAAAATAAATCAGTCAATATCTCAAGAACTTACCTTCAGACTTCAACTTTGTAAGAACGAAAATCAGGTAGTTGTTGAAATCTGGATACTGATTGAGTTGTTCTAGTTTCTGAAGAGATAAACTGTTAAGGAAATTTGAATCTTTACACACAGAATTTCTAGCTTTCTGGATACTATGATTATTAAGTGAGTCAGGTACTACTGTGTCATTTCAAACAGTTGTGACTATAAGCTCACAATATACAGAGTATGAACAATCTGAAAACAGTTTCTGTAATTTTCATACTGAAGCAATAGCTTTTAGTTATGTTGAAATCTGAAAAAGGAATCCAAGGACAGACACAGAAATTAATAGTTCCTTAAAAATATTTTTAAAGTAAAAAAAAAAAAACAAACCACAACACAAAAAAACCTCACCAACAAAAAACCCCCACCAACCCTCCCTCACATCCCTCTCTACAGTTTTAGATTTCAATATTTACACTTGGAAGTCAGTCAAACCTAAGGAATCCACTGAGACACAATCCCATATTATGTCTTTTTTTCCACAATAACTAAAAGCATTTCAGTATTAAAGTTCAACAGCTATTATGATTTTGATAAGCTACTCTCTTTAATATTAGTCATATACTTTTTAATGATGCTAACTAGCCACAGTCTGAGCTTTCAACAGTGAGAATCTGTTTAATTTTAAATGCCCAGATATTTGTACCAAGAAGTTCATGCTTACCCATGGTCTCTAAAAAATAAAATTAAAAAAAAAAAATCTTTCTGCACATAAATCTATTTTCTATAGTGACACCTCTCTGAATAAGTATCTGTCCTGGTTTCAGCAGGGACGGAGTTAATTTTCTTCTCAGTAGCTGGTGTGTTTTGGATTTCGTGTGTGGAGAATGTTGATAAAGGACACTGTCTGGCTTTCCAAGTCTCGTTAACATGCAGATGTGGGAAGCTGGGCGAAAGACAGACAGAATAATTGACCCAAACTGGCCAAAGAGAGTATTCCATGCCATAAACGTCACGCTCAGTATATAAATGGGGGTTGCCCATGGGAGGGGGCATTCTTTTCAGACATTCCTTGCGGGCACCCTTGGCATCCTTTTCTTCTCTCTTGCTTGCTGGCATCGTTCCCTCTACCTTGCTAGCTTGCTCTCCCCCCCCCCCTTTGCTTGCTGCTCGGTGTTGTTCCTGTGATCGCTGCTCAGGACGGGCTGCGTCGGTCATTCGGACATCGGGTGGTGAGAAATTGTACATTGTTCGTTTTGTATATTTTGTATATATTAATATCCTTATATCCTGTTAGCTTTGTAGTTTTTAGTAAACTGTTTTTATCTCAACCCACGAGTTTTCCTTTCTTCCCAATTTCTCTCCCCCGTCCCACTGGGTAGGAGGGAATAAGAATGGCGCAGTCTGCACCGGAACCGCAGCACCCAGTGAACCAATCAAAACCCCCCCCACCTACACACAACATAAGCAATCAGGGAGAAGATGCCAACCAATGGAAACCTGCAAGGACAAAACGCAACAGGAGGAAGAAGAAGCTTCCCCAGAAACCCGAGGTGCCCCTGCAGAACCGCTTTGCTGCTCTGCAGACCGAAGAAGTAAGACCCAGCACCTCGGGGGAGGCACTGGAGCCGTGCGAGGTAGCCCGACCGGCTCGCGTGATTACCAGTGCTTCCAAGAAAAAGAGGCGAGTGGTAGTAGTGGGTGACTCTCTCCTGAGGGGGACGGAGGCACCCATCTGCCGACCTGATCCACTCTCTCGGGAGGTGTGCTGTCTCCCGGGGGCTCGTGTCAGAGATGTTACCAAGAGAATACCTGGCCTCATACGGCCCACAGACTATTATCCATTACTGGTCTTTCATGTGGGGGCCAGCGACACAGCCGGCAGCAGCCTAAGAAACATCAAAAGGGATTTCAGAGCCCTGGGTTCTACAGTCAAAGACTCTGGGGCTCAAGTGGTATTCTCCTCTATCCTCCCGGTCGAAGGGCAGGGGCCTGAAAGGGCCAGGCGTATCTGGCAAGTCAACTCGTGGCTCAGGGAGTGGTGTTACAGCCAGGGCTTTGGGTATCTTGACCATGGGGCGTGCTTTGAGAAGCCCGGGCTGCTAGGGCCGGATGGCGTACACCTAAACGAGAATGGGAAGACTGTGCTTGGACGTAGGCTTGCCGGACTTGTCCGGAGGGCTTTAAACTAGTGTTGCTGGGGGAGGGGGAGCACAGTTCAGCCCACGGCTATCGGCATGGCGCCAGTGCCAGCACCAAGCGCCCAGAAGTCAGGGAAGGATCGCAGGTAGGTGCAAATAAACCTAATCTGCGATACCCACCTTTCTTACAGGGGACAACGAATCCTAGCACAGGAGCTGGCGGGGCTTATCGACAGATCTTTAAACTAGCTACGAAGGGGGAAGGGGACAAAACAAGGCCCTCAAGGGAAGAGCCCAGGGGAACGGTGCTCGATCTGGGGCTGAGGCAGCCGTCTTGGCTGAAGTGCATGTACACCAATGCACGCAGCATGAGTAACAAACAGGAGGAGCTGGAAGCGATTGTGCGGCAGGATAACTATGACCTGGTTGCCATTATTGAAACGTGGTGGGACCACTCCCACGACTGGAGTGCTGTGATGGAAGGCTACAAGCTCTTCAGAAGGGATAGACGAGGAAGGAAGGGTGGTGGTGTGGCCCTTTATATTAAAGACTATTTTGACGTTGAAGAGCTTGGGGTTGGGAATGATACAGTTGAGTGTCTATGGATAAGGATCAGAGGAAAGGCCTGTAGGGGTGACATCGTGGTGGGGGTCTGTTATAGACCGCCTAATCAGGATGAAGAGAAGGACGAGGCGTTCTATGGGCAGCTTGAGCGAGTCGCGCAATCGCCAGCACTCGTTCTTGTGGGAGATTTCAACTTCCCTGATATATGCTGGGAATATCATACAGCGCACAGGAAACAGTCCAAAAGGTTCCTAGAGGGTGTGGAAGATAGTTTCCTTATGCAGCTGGTACGAGAGCCTACCAGGGGTGGTGCCCTGATTGACCTACTCTTTACCAACAGAGAAGGACTGGTGGGAGACGTGAAGGTTGGGCGCTGTCTTGGGCAGAGCGACCATGAAATTGTAGAATTCTCTATTCTTGGAGATGTCAGAAGGATCACTAGCAGAACGGCTATCCTGAACTTCAAGAGGGCGGACTTTGACTTGTTCAGGACGCTTGTTGCGAGGGTCCCTTGGGAGTCGCTCCTTAAGGGTAAAGGGGTCCAGGAAGCCTGGACGCTCCTCAAGATGGAGATCTTAAAGGCACAAGAACAGGCTGTTCCTGAATGCTGTAAGGCGAGCCGTAGGGGAAGAAGACCGGTGTGGATGAACCGGGAACTATTGTTGAGGCTCCGGAAGAAAAAGAGAGTCTATGTCCTCTGGAAGAAGGGACAGGCTACTTGGGGAGATTACAAAGAAGTTTCTAAGGTATGCAGGGAGGAAGTTAGGAAGGCAAAAGCTCAGCATGAACTCAGATTGGCCACTGCAGTAAAAGAGAACAAGAAATCCTTTTACAAATATATCAGTGGTAAGAGAAGAAATAAGGAGCATTTACACCCTTTACTTGATGCAGCGGGGAATGTGACCACTGAGGATAAGGAGAAGGCTGAGGTCCTCAACGCCTTCTTTACTTCTGCCTTTAATAGGCAGATCAGTTATCCTCAGGGCACTTTATGCCCTAATCTGGAAGTCTGGGATGCCAGGCCGAGTACACCCTCTGTGGTACAGGTGGAGACAGTCAGAGAGCTCCTTCTCCATCTGGACTGCCACAAGTCCATGGGACCGGACGGGCTCCATCCTAGGGTGCTAAGGGAGTTGGCGGGGGTGATTGCCGAGCCGCTCTCGGCCATCTACCAGCGCTCCTGGTTATCTGGAGAGGTCCCGGAGGACTGGAGGCTTGCCGATGTGACTCCCATCTACAAGAAGGGCCGTAAGGAGGATCCGGGGAACTACAGGCCTGTCAGCCTGACCTCAGTACCCGGGAAAGTTATGGAGCAAATCATCTTGGGTGAGATCACTCGGCATATGAGTGGCATCCAGGGGATCAGGCCCAGCCAGCACGGGTTCACGAAAGGCAGGTCGTGCTTGACCAACCTCATTTCCTTTTACGACTGGGTGACCAGACTGGTGGATGAAGGAAAGGCTGTTGATGTGGTCTATCTGGACTTCAGCAAGGCCTTTGACACGGTCTCTCACAGTATTCTCCTAGGGAAACTGGCTGCCCGTGGACTGGGTAGGTATACCCTTCTTTGGATAAAGAACTGGCTAGGGAGCCGTGCCCAGCGGGTGGTGGTTAATGGAGACAAGTCCAGCTGGCAGCCTGTTACAAGTGGTGTCCCCCAGGGGTCGGTACTTGGGCCCATCTTGTTCAGTATCTTTATTGATGACCTAGACGAGGGGATTGAGTGTACCCTCAGTAAGTTTGCAGATGACACCAAGTTGGGTGGCGGTGTTGATCTGCCTGAGGGTAGGGAGGCCCTTCAGAGGGATCTGGATAGGCTGGATCACTGGGCTGAGCTGAATGGCATGAGGTTCAACAAGGCCAAGTGTCGGGTCCTGCACTTTGGCCACAATAACCCCATGCAGCGCTATAGGCTCGGAGCTGAGTGGCTGGAGGACTGTGAAGAGGAAAGGGACCTGGGGGTGTTGGTTGATGCTCAGCTGAACATGAGCCGACAGTGTGCCCAGGTGGCCAAGAGGGCCAACGGCATCCTGGCCTGCATTAGAAATAGTGTGGCCAGCAGGAGCAGGGAGGTAATCATCCCCCTGTATTCGGCACTGGTGAGGCCGCACCTTGAGTACTGTGTTCAGTTTTGGGCCCCTCACTACAAGAAAGACATTGAAGCCCTGGAACGTGTCCAGAGAAGGGCAACAAAGCTGGTGAGGGGTCTGGAGCACAAGTCTTATGAGGAGCGGCTGAGAGAGTTGGGATTGTTTAGTCTGGAGAAGAGGAGGCTCAGGGGAGACTTCATTGCACTCTATAGCTTCCTGAAGGCAGGTTGTGATGAACAGGGGTTTGGCCTCTTCTTCCAGGCAACAAGCAGGACCCGAGGAAATGGCCACAAGTTGTACCAGAGGAGGTTTAGATTGGACTTGAAGAAAAACTTTTTCTCCCAAAGAGTGGTAAGGCACTGGAACGGCCTGCCCAGGGAGGTGGTGGAGTCTCCGTCCCTGGCAGTGTTCAAGAGGCGGCTTGATGAGAAGCTACAGGATATGGTTTAGTAGCTGTGGCAGCAATGGTAGTGGGAAGACGGTTGGACTAAATGATCTTATAGGTCCCATCCAACCATGTGATTCTATGATTCTAAGAAACTGTGTGGTGATCCGGGCTAAACCACAACAGTATCTTACTAGAAATACCAGCCTCTTCACTATGTTCTTGGGGAAACTGCAGGAAGAACTATTATGTTTCTGAAGAGCTAGAAGGTATATAGTTGATTTTCTAAAACTTGTCATTACTTCTGCCTCAAATTTTTAAGTATTCTGCCACTGCTTGGCTATAATAGTGATCTGGCGTTCTCCTTGTATCCTGTTCTCACACCCTGGTATTAATTAGTATTATGCTCAACAATATTTTAAGTCATAAGCATGTAGTGTCATCTTGAAGTTACTAAACCTACTAGATATCATCAGTATGACAAACATTCAAGACATTCAACAAAAAAATGATTTTTAGACTAAGTAAGATTATTTGCTTCATAGGCATTTACTTTATTCACTGTATAGCTAAATCTCTAAATATTCAAAGTCACTAAACCTTAGCCAAATATATCTATGTTAGGACATTGATGGCCCTTCCAATGACCAATAGCCAGTGTCTCAATCACAAACTTCAGAAACTTAATTTTTAGATATTTCGGCTGCTTGCATCAAGTAGTAACTTTGCTAGAGAAACCTGCCCGCTTTCCACTTAATAAGAGAGTAAAGCGTACTTATCACAGCCACAAGCTCCTTTGCTGTGAAACACACAGGAGATGAAATGTAAACAGAAAGATAGTCACAGCAAGTGAAAGTAATGCAAAACATTCTACATGACCCCTAGAAATGAAGAAACACATATCCAAAGATTGTTGTCAAAGGTGCCATGCCAAAGAGCTCTTTCAGGAACAGCCAAGAAGTAGGGTAGCACATTTCAAGATTTTTGTCTTCTTCTCCAAGCTTCAGAAACATAATCACCAAAACAGTCAGTCGAACATTACTAACAACTGTGAATTCCAACAGTTCAAATAAGAAGCAGAAGCAAGTAGAAAGAACTGAAAGAGTAGTATTAAACAAAAAATACCTAATTGATCTAGGAATCAAAGAATAGCTTACAGGTCATAATTTCTTATCAATTTCTTCACCCACTTAAATTTTTTCTTTTTTACTCCAAGAAACAGCTAAATCTTCATTTTAAAAAAAGTGTTTGAAAGCCTTACTAATTCATAACTTTGTTAACAAAGGATTTTGGCTAATCTATGTTCCTCACTTTATTACATTTGAGTTCTAAACACCTAAATATGCCAAAACTGTGTCATAAAGAGCATGAGAGTCATCACACCAATAGTCTTATTTAAAAAAAATATGGACCGAAAGCACTTTAAATTTGAAACCATTAATCACCATCCTACTTGGACATGCTTCTAATGAGCATTCCACAATGCAACAGCCATCACAAATTTTTGTGGAAACAGTCTCAAAGGACACTTTTTTTTTTTTAATTATATGACATGGCCTGTCAAGTTGTATTAGAACATTTCCCCAAACTGATAATACAATGGTAAAAATGTGTCACTTATTTAACCTTTACAGGCCAACATATGAGGACCTCCTTGAAAGCACAGGTATTTCAGCACAGCAGGGAGTTACTACTGCCACTTAAGAATTTCAAACATGAGTCAACAGCACTTTTGTTCAATAAGTTTCTACTCATCTTCAAGACAGACAGCATCACTTATATTGCCCATCCTGCACATATGCTGCTATCTTTCAAGAAAGAAATCAGATGCCATTAAGTTATTTGAAGCAGAGTTTTAAAATGTAATTTTACATGAAAGCTACACTATAAACACTTTTTTTAAAAATTTGAAATACTAAAGAAAAGCATCTGTTTAAGTTTGGGGCATTATCAGAACACTTTACTTAGCTGCTTCTGTATAGTATTTTTCAAAGGAAGCAATACCATCTTAAGAATCTGAAACACAGCTGCAAGAACGAGATGAAAACTACCTTCATCTTTCAGATAAGAACAGAAGCCTTCCAAAGTTTGACTGCATCTGTTAGGAAAGCCTAGAAGTCAAGCAAATTTGGCTTCAAGCTAAACTCCTAAAATTATATATATTTTTTTTCTTACCTACCTAAATGAATTCTATTGCTTTCTGTGAAGACCTTCAAGCAAATGCCTTAAATAAAAAGGGATCAAGATGCTAAACACATATCCTTCATGGGGGGGATGGGACGGGGACGACGACACAACACCCAAACAACAATCCACAACGCTAACATAAAATGCACTGCAAAGCTACACAAGAAGCCATATACGGTAGATTTCCCCCTTCTCGTGGAATGTAAAGAATGTAACGAGCAGTATTTCAGGCTCAGGATTCTAGGCAAGTAGGAACATCCTCACAACGTAGCAAAAAGCAAAACGCAGTGTCAGAGCCAGCAGACCAACGAGAACATGCAGGCAGCGGCTCCACCAAGGACACTCCTCCCACCAGCTACGGCTTTCGCCTTGAATCCCAGCGCCAGATTAGTTTAGGAAGCCCCTGTTCATCCCCGCTTTGCCGCAGCGGCGACGGGTACCCCGCGCTGCACGCCAACTCAGCTCGACGGGCTGCGGCTCCCCCACCCCCACCCTTCTCAGCAGGATCCGCCGTGGCTGAGGGCTGGGCGCTGGCAGCGGCCCAGCGTGGGGTAACCTGGGAAAACAGCAGATACCGAAGCAGCCACGCCAGAGCCAGTGCTTTAAAAATAATAAAAAAAAAATTAAAAAAAACAACAAAAAAACCCCCGAACCTTGGCTCCGAGCTCGCAACAGGTGCTCAGGCTCCCAGCCGGGGAGGGCGGCCCCGCGGCCCATAGGCCGCCTTGGTGGTTCAAACGCCGCGCCACAGCTACTCGCTCCGACAGAGGCTCGGCTCGCAGCGCTCGCTGTGGCGGCTCCCCGGGCAGGCCTGGCCGCTGCCTGCCGCAGCGCCGGCCTGCGGCCGCGCTGCCCTCACCCGACACCCTCAGCCTCCCCAGGGCCCGCCCGCGCCACCACGGCCCCACTCTGCCTGCCCTCACTCGCCCGCGCGGCGTAGGCCTCAACCAAGGATACTTGTTGTACGGCTCTCTGCGTGGTGGTGTCCGGGGACTGGGACTCCTTGAGCAGCTGCAGGATCTGCTGAAGCCCCTGTTCGTCGGGCTTCCACTCATACTCCATCTTGACTTGCTGAAAAACACCAAACAAGCGGCCACGGTTAGAGGCGCAGCAGGCCCCTGGAGGGGGCGAGGGAGGAACCAAGCGAACTGCGCGGCACCCGGCACGCTCTCACCCACGCACCTCACCGAACCCGCAGACGGCCGACTATACACCGTACCAAACAGACTGAGTCACAACAAATTTGCAATCTGGCCCTAAGAGCCGCCTCGCGTCCTCCTGGGTCCTAGCGCCGGGCACGCCTCCGCCCGCCCGAGCTGCCTCGGGCTCGCCGGCGCCGCCGTCAGCCTTTTCCCCAGTGCGTCCCACACTGTCAGGGGCCTGGGGGCGGCAAAACACGAGCTCCTCAATCCCGGGCGGCGAAAAACGGGGCGCCTCCTCCACAGCCTCTCCCCATCACCACCCGAAAACAGAGAGGAAGCTCCAGCAGCCCCGACAGGCGAAGGGCGAAGCGGAGCCCCAGCCTGGCCTCTTCAGGACAGCTGTAGTCACGCACCCGCAGCGTCTGGCAGCAAGCTAGGTAGGAGGCCGCCTCCCACGGAGGAGAAGCGGGGATGCGAATGCAGACCCAGGACTTAGGAACGTGGTACCTACTTTGCCGTCTGCTTTACTTTTACGTTATTTGGTTTAATGCTGGGAAGATTTCATAAGTTCTCAGTTTCACGTGTAAAGAGGGAATAGGACCAACTACACAAGAAGGGGAGAAAAAAACTCAAAAGAAACTACTTTGAATACCTAGTGTATCTTATCCTTAGCCTCAAAATATATCAGAGGAAATCTCAGGTCAAAATTAGCAATTTTTGTGTATATAGAATAGAATATTTTCAGTTGGAAGGGACTGACAATGATCATCTAGTTGAGCTGCCTGACCCCCTCAGGGCTGACCAAAAGTTAAAGTATGTTATTAAGGGCATTGTCCAAATGCCTCTTAAACACTGACAGGCATACTGAAATACCTACAAGATGGAGTCAATAAGGTAGGAGAGTAAAGGCTTGCCACCAGTTAGTAGGAAAGGATAGGCACAAAGGTTTATAAGAGATTTTTGTGAGCAGTGGGAATCTCCACTAGTTTCCCTCTAGTACAGAAAAGTATCAAGCAAAGAATCTGGGTTAGCCAGACCCAAGCCATTAAAACCTATGTTCATGGCTCACAACTATATGGGCAGGAGAGCATAGTGATGCTTGCACAGATGGAGATGAAAAGTAAGGTCCAACAAAGCAAAGAAGTGCTAATTTGCATCTCATTACCCTAACTGCTGCCTTGCCAGGAAGGCTGTAGAAATTTTATTATCTTTGAGTCTTTTGGCCTGCTGTCAAATTTGATTGAAACTGATTAGAGCTTCAAAAGTTACTATTCAGAAATTATGACACAAGGATTGCATCTGTCTAATTTTATCAGGAAACCAAGTGCACTAGACAAAAATAAGATTAAATATGGAAAACAAGGGAAGAGACCATAAAGGAAGGTTGAGAGACAGAACAGGAAAAAGCAGGAAGATAAGCAGGCCATGGATCCATAACTAAGAAAAACTTACATAGGTTTCCTTTCCATGAACATGACCAGAATTAAATCCCAGTAAGATCTTTCTGCAGTGGAAAAGGCCTACAAATCAGAGTATGAATGGGAGCCTCTACAATTAGTAGGGACATATAAAAGCTTTAGACAATCATCCTCCAGGGTAGATTCCTCCTTAGGTTCCATACAGGATTTTTACCCATTGGAAACTACTCAGCATATATAGAAATCAAAGCAGATACCTCATCTTGCCAGATACCTCATCTTCCTGATCATTACTTTGAAGTTATTCTTACCCATCTCTAATCCTTTAAAGCAAAAGAGGGGAAAATAATTTAACTGAGTGAGTTTCTAATAGAAAAAAATGAGAAAATCCTTTGTCTTTGTTTCTTAGTACCTGTTTCCCTCAAGCAAGAATTTTCTTGTGTAAAAAGAAATTAGGAATCAATGTTAAACTAAGTACCAGGCAGAAGCAGGAAAGCTACTCATTAAAACATATGATGGCCTAGTTCATCCTGCCGGCTCTCTTGCCAGCAAACCAACCCAGGATGCACCGGAGCCCTGCCCCGGGGAAAGCAGGGCATCACACGGATACTGTCAAGCTAAGCCTTCAATTTAATGCTGCGCAACACAGGGTTAAATACCCGTACACCCACTACGCACGCGAACGTACCCGCCCCCCCTGTGCCCATGGACCCATCTATGCCCGCCACGCACCTACCCCTACACTCATGGACTTATCCGTGCCCACCACGTACGTAGACGCACCTGCCCCCTGCACTTGTGGACTCATCCGTGTCCAGTGCGTGAATCGCCACAGACAGCCCCTCCTGCATACATGCAGCCCTGCTAACGTTACCCCACAATTCCCCCCCTCTATGTTAAATCATCCTGGTCTAATGGCTGGTACTCTGGGACGGATGCCGCTATAACATAGTTGATCATGGATAGTCGCCTAGTGACCCCTCAATCATAGCATGCAAGAAATGTAACAATAACGGAAACAAACAAAGCATTATCAAAGCAACTGCTAGGATCGTCAGACCTATAGACACAATATTTCTTAGCCATCTAGGTAAACCGAACAGGTCTGAAAACTACCCCCAGTCCTTTTAGGGCTTTGATGTTGAATACCGACTGGGCAGCATGTGCACGCGTCTTCTCCAAGGCCGAGGAGGCGTTCTTGCTGAAGTCCAAACAGCAGTAACCCTGGAGACCTAGGACTCCCTCTAGGTCACTGCAACCGATGCCAGGCCTCGCAAGGGCATAATCTAATGCCAACTTCATTTGTGTCAGTCCTTTGTCGTGTGCTGCTAAAGCAGTCGCCAGTTCAGATATGGCGAGGGCTGTGCGGTTGGCATTCCCAAGAGCCCAACAGGCCACGCGCTATGCAAACCTGAGTAGAGTCGGCGCAGTTTGTGAACCGCTCCCAGAAATTAGTCGTTATCACTTGTTGGATACCTGGAGTACCAGGGGCACTTAGTGAACAATCCAGACCGAATGGAATTGTTATGTTTGTGAGCAGCAGGCCTCAAGGACATCACTGAAGCCGCTTGTGAGAAAGTACTGAAGCTGCCTGTAAGAAAGTACTGAAGCCACCTGTGAGAAAATAATGAGGCCGCCTGTGAGAAAGTAATGAAGCTTCCTGTGAGAAAGTAAACGAAGCAACCTTGAGAAGAAGGAAAACAGCTGGCATACGTGACTGGGGGCTGAACATGAAGCAGGGTGCAGGTGGAGAGAGCCGTGCGCGTGAACACAGAGACTTAACGAATCATATTTTAGCTAGGAGCGCGTGCATGATATAGTTAACCAATTAGTAGAGAGCTTGCGCATGATACGGAATTAGAAGGGCTATATTAACCGGGATGTATCAACAATAAATTGGCATTTGCTTGATCATATTGGTCGTCAGCAGTGTCCGTTTCTTCCGCGTCAACAGGTGGCGCCCAAACAGGGACCCTCAGATCGGTGTTGGACATCCCGACAGAACCGAAGAAGGAAAAGAAGAGGGGGCGGAAGCCGGTCGAAGGCGAGTGCTGCCCCGGCACTCGGGAAGTCGCTATAGCGCAAAAAGGTACAAAAGGTACGGAGGGAATCTCGTCTTGGCCAGGCGAGCGGCCGGGGAGGAGATGGGGTCCACACTGACCAAAGAGGAGTCAGCAGTGGTTAAGCTCCTCCAACATATGCTCTCTGTGAGAGGACTGAGTTATGACTCGGCTGTCCTAGAAGCTTTGCTGCAGTGGGCAAAGAAAAGGGAATTAATCTCCACAGTTGATGATGCTTTTGAACTCCCGACATGGGAAAAGATAGGAAAAGAGCTATGGGATGAAATAAGTAAAGGATCAAAGGAGGCGAGCAAACTCTCCACCGTGTGGAGGCTAATTAACAAAACATTGATAAGCATGAAAGCCAAGTATTCAGTTGCCACATCTGCTTTTGCGGCCTTAACTCCAGCCCACGGGTCCACCTCCACTACTTGCATGCCGTTCTCGAGTTTAACGAGCCCTGCCACCGCCCTGGCCCGTGCTGAGGGTGGGGGGGTTTCGAGCCCCAGCAAGGACTCCAGGAAATGCAGCCACAGCCCCTATAACTATAGATATGTGGGCACCAGAGGGAAAAACTGCCAAAGGCTTTTCACCACCATCAGATGTACCACCGCCAGGCACCCTGCCATGCTGCGCCAGTGCAGGCTCAGAGTCACGAGCCTTTTTGCTGGCGCCAACAGCTCCGGTTTATCCCCCGTTACCACCTTCTTCCCTGCCACCACGACATGAGGAAGAGGGGGATGAACATTCATCTGGCTTGAAGGACGCACAGCTGCAAGAGACGCTAAAAAGGCTGGAAGCCCTAGAGGTTCGCCTAGAAGCGTTGCTGGGAAACTTGTCAACTCCTTCGCCTGTGCCACATCGAGACCTGCCAGCGTCCAACCTATTCGTTCCGAATGGAGCATCGGGTGAGATCAGTCTTTTTGCACCTTTGCAAGGGACGCCGGCGGGAGGGGCCAGGGTTTTGAATCTGATAGTGCAGTGGAAAGAGGTGATTCGAGATGCTTTGATAGAAGGAGAGCCTTTGCCCATGGCATTTCCAGTTGTGACCAATAATACTGGGAGAGGTGTGTGGCAAGCATTAGACTGGAAAATATTGAAGGAAGCTAAAAATGCAGTTACTCAGTATGGGCTAAAATCATCATATACTCAATCTGTGTTGCAGCATATTTTTTTGTCACAGTTGTTAACTCCTTATGATATTAGAATGATTGTCCAGATGCTTTTGCTACCGTCACAGCAGCTGCAGTTTTTTCAGCACTGGCAGACTGCTTGTGATAAGGCAACTGCAACTCCTCGACAACAGGGTGATCCATTATTCGGGGTTGTTCTGGTTTTGTTAGTGAGGGGGGGCCTAAGGTGGTAGCTTCTGTAGGAAACTGCTAGAAGTCGCTCCCCTTTGTTGAGTGGATTCGGCCGGGCCTAGGGCGGACCCGCTGCTGGCCAAGGCCGAGCCAATTAGTAGCAGAATGTCCCGTGATAACGCCTCTGCGATAACGTATTTAAGAAGGGGAAAACAGGAAAAAGAGAGAGGAGAAGATGTGAAGCAGCTGAGCGGGGGGCAGAGAGGGGGAGGCGCGAGCCTCATGGGCCTTGCAGGCCTCACCCTCTGGCCTCCCGCCGGGCAGCCGACTGGGCCCAACTCGGCCCGGCCCGGCTGCAAGAAGTGGAGAGGAGATGAGAAGTGAATAAGATGTAAAAAGGATCCTGAGAGGCGTCTGCCAGCCTGTTGTGAGGAACAGCTGCAGATGCCAAGGTCAGTGAAGAAGGAGGGGGAGGAGTAATATGGCTCCTGGCCAAGATTCCTCTGCAACTCGTGGTGAAGACCATGGTGGAGCGGGTTGTCCCCCTGCAGCCCATGGAGGTCCACGGAGGGGCAGAGATCCACCTGCAGCCCGTGGAGGACCCCACGCCAGAGCAGGTGGAGGCCTGAAGGAGGCTGTGGCCCATGGAGGGCCCCCTGGGACAGCTGTTCTAGAGGGACTGCACCCCGTGGAAGAGATGACCCACGCCGGAGCAGTTTCACGAAGGACTGTGGCCCGTGGGAGGGACCCCACGCTGGAGCAGAGGAGGAATGCAAGGAGTTCTTCCCCTGACGATGATACAGCGGCGTAAAACAACGCGTGATGAACTGACCGCGACCCCCATTCCCTTTCCCCCCCCCGTGCCGCTCGGGAGGGGAAGGTAGTAGAGATAATGTTAAGCCCGGGAAGAGGGAGGGGTGGGGGGAGGTTATCTTGTTCCCTGTCTCATTCTCCTGCTAATTTTAGAAATAAATGAATAGCTTTCCCCAAGTCGAGTCTGTTTTGCCCGTGATGGTAACTTTAAGGATTTCTCCCCATCCTTATCTCAAACCTTGAGCTGTTTTTTCTTATATCATCTCCTCCTATTCTCTCGGAGGGTGGGGGGAGCGAGAGACAGACTGCGTAGTCTGGTCCTGATCGGGGCTGAACTACGACAGGGGTGCAAACTCAAATGCTGATGGGAGCGGGACCCTACACACGATCTGATTGGCAAGCGCAATTTGCTACTGAAGTGTTACAACTGGGCCAAGATTTGGCTTATAGAGCGCTTGCTAGGGTGCATGATGAAAAGTCCGGACCTGCCTTTACATCAATAAGACAAGGTCCCACAGAACCATATAGGAAATTTATTGATCGGTTGCACACTGCAATTATGGCTCACCCTGATCTGGATGATGACATGAAAGCAAAGTTCTTAGATATGCTTGCCTTTAATAATGCTAATGAAAAAAAAAAACAAAAACCGAACCAAAACAAAAAAAAACTAAGAGAGCCCTTAGTGTGCTGCCAAAAGGATCTAGTACAGGGCAACTGCTGGAAGCTGCCGAGCGAATGTTAGAACAAGAAAAGGCTACAGTCATGGCTGCTGCTGTAGGTGCAGCAGTTAAACCGTTGATATCAATAAAGCAGTGCGTGATTAACTGTCTGTAACCCCCATTCCCTCTTCCCGCCCCCCTGCCCCCCATCCCTGTCCCGCTCAGGGGGCAGGGGAGGGAGGTGGAGATGGTGTTAAGCCCGGGAAGAGGGAGGGGTGGGGGGAGGTTGTCTTGTTCCCTTTTTCATTATCCTGCTTTGGTTTTAGTGATGGTCTGTTTTGCCTGTAGCGGTGGCTTTAAGGATCCCTCCCTATTCTTGTCTTAAACCTCGGGTTTTAGTTTTCTTTCCTCCTATATGCCCGGGGCCACAGCCGCCGCCAGGCGCCCCCACCCCCCCGCCCCTGACATGGTTAACAGATAGTCCTGTCTGAGTCAAGCTTTGTATAAGTGGAAGGACCGTTCCCTCTTATAACATGGGGGAAGGGATACGCTTATGTCTTTACAGGAGCAGTAAACAAGTGGATCCCTGTCTGTATCATCTGCGGGTATTTCAGAACATGTTTGGTTGACCTGCCAGATACCAGTAGGACAGCAACTCTGTGTAAAACAGCAGCAACCACGAGTGCTGAGTGCTAAAACTACAAGAGATGGAACTTTTTGGGATCAGTAAAGATGGACTTCTGTCTATTTTTTAACTATTCAAGAACTAATGTTTCTAGAGGGGTAATGATTGTAAATGCTTTAAGATCTATACATTGCAATGACACAGCTTGACATAATCATGCGAGCACATATCAAAATCCAGACAGCATAAAAGACCTAAACGAAGCATACATAGCATTGAATCTGATTGCCAAGACAATACAGAGATTTGGAAACTAAGTAAAATTATTGCTGCTTCAGTCTTTACACCTGGTGTGGCAAGTGCCTAGGCATTAACTATGCTAAATAAATTGGACTGTTGGCTTGCTAAGCAAATAAATATAACTTCATTGGCACTATCAATGCTGTTAACTGATGTAGATTCTATATACTATGCTACTTTACAAAACAGAACCGCTGTTAGCCTGCAGAGCACATATTTGACAGGCCTTGTTGTATGCGCTGGCCACGCATGCAGCAACACCTAGTCAGGACTCTTTCACTGAATCTGCTGAGGGTATAAACAGAGGTAGCTCGGAGCAAGGGAGAGAGGACGGACCCAGAGCACACTTTATTTACAACAGGGGACGCCCTGAAGGTGCTGCGCCTGTCTCCCTTCTCTGCTCTGACCCGGCTGATAAACATCCTCTTGCTCAGCGGTGTCTTTCGCATAGTTGGGTTAGTAACAGAATAGATCAGCAATAGATTTTTTTTTTATTATTAGCACAAGATCATGATTGTCAGGATTTTGAAGGGCTTTGCTGCATGAATCTGTCTGATCATTCGGAATCTATTCACAAAAGTATTCAAAACTTGCAAAAAGGAGTACAAAAACTGCAACAAAGTGATGGTTTTGATATATTCAGAAATCTTTTGGTGACTTGATATAAGCTTGTTACTAATAGCCGTAGGATGCTTATTCATTCCTTTTATAGATGTATTTTGATCTATATTCTGTGTCTTAAAATGTGTGCAGACTTTAACAGATAAAGCGTTGAAACAAGCCTCTTCTCATAAACAAAGAAGGGGGAGATGTGGTATTTCGCTGAGCCAGTACGGTATCAGTGAAAGCACACCGACCTTGGGGGAGGAATGCAATCATGCTCTCAGGAAGAAAGCCATGGAATGAGAAGGGAAGCTTTAAGATACAAAACATTGTTAGCAGAATTTATGGCTTGTTTCAACAGAGGCCTGCAGAAAACTAGTCATTGCTCTTGTAGATAAGAAAGTTACTGGAGTTGTTATATCTATAATAGTAGAAGAATGTTATAGTAGAAAATTACTAGAAGGTAGTGAAACTTAGCTTTGCTTCGTAATCATGAATATGTATAACGTGTGATCAGTAATTTTATTAACGAAGCTTGTGTGTGGCATAACTGGGTGGTTGCTGTCCTTGGTTAAAATCGGAATTGTGATACTAGGCATCATACTAGGCATAATCATTAACATACCATGCTTGCAAAAAATGATTAACAACTCAATACAGACAATCTGGCTCAAAAAAAAAAACAAAAAAACCAAAACCAACCAACCAAAAAACAAAACCCAAACAACCATGAACCTAGTTGATATTGTAGTAAAATAAGGTCAGGAATACCAAAAAGGGCTATAGGAGGACCATGTTATTTTGGAAAATTGATAATGTTTGCTCCATCTATGAGAACATTATGGAATCATACGCGAGCAAGAAGATCGCTAAAAGTATTGACTCCCCATTGTGACGGCAATTTAACCCTGTTGGGTACAGCTGAGCGGATAGCATTATCTTTATTTGTTCCTTGGGCAGCAACTGCAAAAACTTTAGCTAACTTAAATAAATTAGCTTGTTGGGCACAAAAGCAAATGAATTTAACCTCTAGCATGTTATCAGGATTATTAGAAGACATGGATAGTATGCGTCATGATATTTTTGCAGAATCTAGCAGCCATTGATTTTTGTTATTAGCGCATGGACATGGATGTGAAGATTTTGAAGGTATGTGCTGCATGAATGTTTCTGATCACTCTAAGTCGATACGCTATCAGTTGGCAGAGTTATGATGCAACATGCATGCAATACAAGTGGAAAGCAGGTTAACGGACTGGTTGAAATCCTTGGGGGTCACAGGCTGGCTAAAAGATTTGATAGTTTATGGGTTGGTATTATTGATGGGTTTGCTGTTGACACTGATGATTTTGGGGTATATTTTAAAATGCTTTGTGAAAGCTATGGAACGTATGATGAAAGTGGGTCTGGATTGTTCAAAACAAAAAGGGGGATTTGTTGGATACCTGGAGTACCAGGGGCACTTAGTGAACAATCCAGACCGAATGGAATTGTTATGTTTGTGAGCAGCAGGCCTCAAGGACATCACTGAAGCTGCTTGTGAGAAAGTACTGAAGCTGCCTGTAAGAAAGTACTGAAGCCACCTGTGAAAAAATAATGAGGCCGCCTGTGAGAAAGTAATGAAGCTTCCTGTGAGAAAGTAAACAAAGCAACCTTGAGAAGAAGGAAAACAGCTGGCATACGTGACTGGGGGCTGAAAGTGAAGCAGGGTGCAGGTGGAGAGAGCCGTGCGCGTGAACACAGAGACTTAACGAATCATATTTTAGCTAGGAGCACGTGCATGATATAGTTAACCAATTAGTAGAGAGCTTGCGCATGATACGGAATTAGAAGGGCTATATTAACCGGGATGTATCAACAATAAATTGGCATTTGCTTGATCATATTGGTCGTCAGCAGTGTCCGTTACTTCCGCGTCAACAATCACTGGCATTGGAAGACTCACAATCAGGATCAGTCCCACTAGGGTGAGCTGGAGAGTGCCGCGCTGCTCGGTTACCCTGCCGATCCTCCAGCCACGGCTGTACCAACCTGGCTGGGATCCATCAGGTCCCTGCACCTGTGGAGATACAAGCATACCCTCGTCCCCATGTTAGCAAATCAGCAGGACCTTCCCAACATGGGTCTTCCGGCAGGCAGTACTGGACCCCTGGGAGCGCCTTGCCCCCAAACAGCAGCTGACGTGAGGAAAAATGGTTTTGGATAGGGGAAACGGATTGGGGGTCAGCAAAGGACATATGAACACAGGACTTCATCGTAAGATTTGCACAAATAGTATTAAGTTCCCATATGCAGGAGTGGGATCTCTTCTGGCAACTAAAGACACAAAAAACATTTTTAAGAGTTCTTTGATGTCAAGAGGATGACAAAAGGCTGACTAAGATAGTACAAACAGGAAATCCACCTAATGGAATGTAAGACAAATCTGACATGATACACTGTACAATGGTAAGCCTTGGGCTCAAGTAAAAAGTTTTGTGTAATGTACCAAACTAAGAATCTGCTTTATTGATATGGTTAACATTATCTTAAAAAAGAACTTTGGTTTATAGACTTTCTTCTATAAGTAAGGAACAATTTGTTAGCAACATTCAAAGCAGCAAACGTATGGGCTTTTAGATAACATAATTTCAGATTTGGGTACAGTTATTTGACCTTTATTTCCTATTCTCATTCATACCCTATGGCTGGTAGGTCTACAAGGAGAATAAGATGCTGAAGAAACTAAGATAAATTATGTTAACTTTCTCTATAATTGGTTTTGATTTATGTTGCGTATCATACTAGAAATTGTGTACATGTGCAATTGACCCCATAGTATGACATCTTGTAACAAAGCTGAATTCAAATTTCCTGGAACACTGGACACTTCAATATTAGAGGCAAATAAATCTGTAATATGATTTGCTCTTCATGGAATACCAACTTCATGATGGACTTTTTCTGAGAATACCTACAGTTATGATAATGCACCTGCTCAGGAAATCAGATAGACTGTTGCTTGTGAGAAACAGAGAGCTGTTCTGGCTCATCATTGTTATAGCATCACTGTCCACAGTTTCATGGTTTCTTTTCCCAAAGGTGAAGAGCGGTATTTATTTTTGCAGGTAATGTCCATAAAACCCTGCATTGTGAAATCCCACTGAGCAGATAAAATAGTACGCATGATAACATTACAGCTTGTAATTCCACTCTTCAGACAAAAGTATATTCCTCCTTTATTTAATGAATAGCTCTGCTCCTCATGTATCCAACAAGCATAGGGGAAAGAATCATCACAGGATGGTTTGGGTTGGAAGGGACCTTCAAAGGCCACCCAGTTCAACCCCCCTGCAAGAAGCAGGGACATCTCCAACCAGATCAGGTTGCTCAGAGCCCCGTCCAACCTGGCCTTGAATGTTTCCAGGGATGGGGCATCCACCACCTCTCTGGGCAACATGGGCCAGTGTCTCACCACCCTCAGTGTAAAAAATTTCTTCCATATATCCAGTCTAAATCTGCCCTCTTTTAATTTAAAACCATTACCCCTTGTTCTGTTGCTACAGGCCCTACTAAAAAGTCTGTCCCCGTGTCCTGGTTTCGACTGGGATTGAGCTAATTTTCTTCCCAGTAGGTGCTGTGTTTTGGATTTAGTATGGGATTTGGTATGGGAAGAATGATGATAAAACACCCTGATGATATGAGTTGTTGCTAAAGACACCAAGGACACTGTCCAGCTTTCCAGGTTTCACTACTGTGCAGGTAGCTGGGAGAGATATAACCAGAATAGTTGACCCAAACTGGCCAAGATTGCTCTCAATGCCTTCATCTCCCAACCTGTATTGATACCAGGGGTTGCCCCGACCCATGCGCAGGACCTTGCACTTGGATTTGTTGAACGTCATGAGGTTCACATGGGCCCACTTCTCAAGCCTGTCAAGGTCCCTCTGAATGGCATCCCGTCCCTCAGGCGTGTCCACTGCACCACTCAGCTTGGTGTCATCGGCAAATTTACTGAGGGTGCACTTGGTCCCAATGTCTATGTGATCTTGATGAAGATGTTAAACAGTACTGGTCCCAATATGGACCCATGAGAGACACCACTCGTCACTGATCTCCATCTGGACATCGAGCTGTTGACCACTACCCTCTGGATGCCACCATCCAGCCAGTTCCTTATCCATCAAACAGTTCACCCATCAAATCCATATCTCTCTAATTTAGAAGCAAGAATGTTGTGGGGGACCATGTGTCGTGGTTTTGTTAGTGAGGGGGGGCCTAAGGTGGTAGCTTCTGTAGGAAACTGCTAGAAGTCGCTCCCCTTTGTTCAGTGGACTCGGCCGGTCCTAGGGCGGACCTGCTGCTGGCCAAGGCCGAGCCGATTGGTAGCAGAATGTTCCCTGATAACGCCTCTGCGATAACGTATTTAAGAAGGGGAAAACAGGAAAAAAAAAAAAGAGAAGAGAAGATGTGAAGAAGCTGAGCGGGGGGCAGAGGCGCAGAGGGGGAGGCGCAGGCCTCATGGGCCTTGCAGGCCTCACCCTCTGGCCTCTCGCCAGGCAGCCGACTGGGCCCGACTCGGTCCAGCCCAGCTGCAAGAAGTGGAAAGGAGATGAGAAGTGAATAAGATGTAAAAAAAGATCCTGAGAGACATCTACCAGCCTGTTGTGAGGAACGGCTGCAGACGCCAAGGGCAGTTCAGAGTGAGGGGGAGGAGTAATGCGGCTCCTGGCCAAGATTCCCCTGCAGCCTGTGGTGACGACCATGGTGGAGCAGGTTGTCCCCCTGCAGCCCATGGAGGTCCACGGAGGAGCAGAGATCCACTTGGAGCCCGTGAAGGACCCCGTACCGGGGGAGGTGGATGCCTGAAGGCAGCTGTGGCCCGTGGAGGGCCCGCTGGGACAGCTGTTCTGGAGAGACTGCACCCGTGGAAGAGATGACCCACGCCGGAGCAGTTCCACGAAGGACTGTGGCCCGTGGGAGGGACCCCACGATGGAGCAGGGGAGGAATGTGGGGGACCATGTCAAAGGCCTTACAGAAGTCCAGGTAGAGGGCATCCGTAGCTCTTCCCTTGTCCACTGACGTAGTCACTCCATCAGAGAAGGCCACTGGGTTGGTTAGGCAGGACTTGCCCTTGGTGAAGCCATGCTGGCTGTCTCGAACCACCTCCCTGTCCTCCACGTGCCTCAGCATAGCTTCCAGGAGGATCTGATCCGTGATCTTCCCAGGCACAGAGGTGAGGCTGACAGGTCGGTAGTTCCCAGGATCCTCCTTTCTACCCTGTTTAAAAATGAGTGCAATGTTTCCCTTTTTCCAGTCACTGGGGACTTCACCTGCCTGCCATGACTTTTCAAATATCATGGAGAGTGGCTTGGCAACTACATCAGCCAATTCCCTCAGGACTCTGGGATGCATCTCGTCAGGTCCCTTTTAGACTTATCTATGTTCAGGTTCCTCAGGTGGTCACGAACCTGATCTTCTCTTACAGTGGGAGGGACTTTGCTCCTCCAGTCCCTGCCTTAAGGTCCATCCACTCAAGAGGTGTGGGAAGAGGGGTTACCAGTGAAGACTGAGGCAAAAAAGTTGTTGAGTACCTCAGCCTTCTCCTCGTCCATTTTTACTAGTTTGTCAGTCGTGTTCATCGGGGAGGTACACTTTCTTTGGCCTTCCTTTTCTGGCTGACATACCTGTAGAAGCCCTTCCTATTATTCTTTGCGTCCCTTGCCAAGCTCAGCTCCAGCCATGCCTGACCCCATCCCTACACAACCGGGCAATGTTCCTATACTCTTCCCAGGATACTCATCCCTGCTTCCACCACCTGTGCATTTCCTTCTCGCCCTTTAGTCTGACCAGCAGGTCTCCACTCAGCCATGCCAGTCTCTTGCCTTCCTTTCCCGATTTTTTACACCTGGGGATCAAGAGCTCTTGTGCTCTATGGAAAGTGTCCTTAAAGATCTCTCACCTCTGTTCTGCTCCCTTGTTCCTGAGGGCAGTTTCCCAGGGGGTCCTATCAACTGTCTCCTTGAAGAGCTGAAAGTTTGCTTTCCTCAAATTCAGGGTCCCGATGTTACTCTTTGCCTGCAAACTCCACGAGTGCATGATCAATGCAGCCCAGGCTGCCTCCAGTCTTGACGTAGAGCAATATAATTTCCATACATACAAAGGTGCGAAACCACCACACCATTGCAGATGAAATGGATGATGGGCCACAGCATGTACAAACATTTGATGTTTTGTAGAATAATTAATTAAGACTTAATGCAAATTAGGTTTATAAACATTTACAACACATAGCACAGGCTTACATACAAGTCAGAACTGAAAACCAAGTTGTCGTAGTTCAGCCCCACTCGGGACCAGACTACGCAGTCTCTCTCTCACTGCCCCCACCCTCTGAGGGAACAGGGAGAGATAACATAAGAAAAAGGCTCGAGGTTTGAGATAAGGACAAGGAGAGATCCTTAAAGTTACCGTTACGGGCAGAACAGACTCGACCTGGGGAAAACTATTAATTTATTACTAAAACCAAAGCAAGATAATGAGACAGAGAACAAGATAACCTCCCCCCACCCCTCCCTCTTCCCAGGCGTAACATTATCTCTACCACCTTCCCCTCCCTGAGAGGCACAGGGGGGAAGAGGGAATGGGGGTTATGGTCAGTTCATCACTTGTCGCTTTACACCGCTGCTTCCTCCTTGGGGGAAGAACTCCTCACATTCCTCCCCTGCCTCAGCATGGGGTCCTCCATGGACTGCAGTTTTTCGTGAAACTGCTCTGGCGTGGGTCATCTCTTCCATGGGGTGCAGTCCCTCCAGAACAGCTGCCCCAGAGGGCCCTCCACAGGCCACAGCCTCCTTCAGGCATCCACCTGCCCAGGTGTGGGGTCCTCCACGGGCTGCAGGTGGATCTCTGCTCCTCTGTGGGCCTCCATGGGCTGCAGGGGCACAGCCTGCCTCACCATGGGCTGCACCACAGGCTGCAGGGGAATTCTGGCCAGGAGCTGCATTACTGCTCCCCCTCCTTCTTCATTGACCTTGGTGTCTGCAGCTGTTCCTCTCACAAGGAAATTCTTCACAACCGGCTCAGGCAGATGCCTCTCAGCTTCTCTTCACATCTCATCTCCTCTCCACTTCTTGCAGCTGGGCTGGGCCGAGTTGGGCCAAGTTGGCCACCCAGCGAGAGGCCAGAGGGTGAGGCCTGCAAGGCCCATAAGGCTCGTGCCTCCCCCTCCCTGCCCCTGCTTTAGCTTCTTCACATCATCATCTTTATTTATTTATTTATTTATTTATTTATTTATTTTCCCCTTCTTAAATACGTTATTGCAGCGGTGTTATCAGGGAACATTCTGTCACCAATTGGCTTGGCCTTGGCCAGCAGCGGGTCTGCCCTAGGCCCTGCCGAGTCCACTGAACAAAGGGGAAACAACTTCTAGCAGCTTCTCGCAGAAGCTACCACCGTAGCCCCCCCTCCCTAAATAAAACCAGAACACAAGTCTATTGCAGTTGTTGGGTTCAATTAGATACATGATAGCTGCAGAGACAGAAACCTGTTAAGCTTTCACCGATTTGGAAACCATCAGGAATGTTTTGAATTCTGTTTTGATAGGCTGAAACACTGTTCTTATAATTCATTAAAAAGTCCAGCTGACTGAACAAGTGGTAAGCATAATACAAACCTGCAAAGATCTCTTGATTTAAAATGCCTTTGATCATCTTATCTTCTGGATAAGGATACATTTGGATGCATCATATCTTTAAATATGCTGTTATTTCATTTCCACAGATAGAGATACCAAATGGAAAGTTATTGTGTTGCTAATGCTGTGCCCCACTGTAATCACACTTGCTAGTTATTAAAATGGTAGTATATATTCTTAATGGCGACAGTCATAAAACATTCTGAAACTGAATGGAGGGCTGTTTGAGAAAATCATCACCTCCTGAACTTGTGACAGAAGATATGAGATCTATCATCTGAAGTCTAAAATAGCAAAAACTTCCCATCACTCCCCCCGAAAACATAAACTTCTTTTTCCAAATTCTAGAGTACTTAGATCTCCTACATGAAATATATGAATCTCTTTAATTGCCTAACATGAGAGGAATTTTGTAAGACATGGAAAATAAAGGATAACTATGGATTGGGAGGTCAAAGTGGAATGCACTGCCCTGAGTAACAAGCCCCACTCATTGTAAAAGGCCAAATCTATTCCAAGGGGGTAAGTGGGTATTCAAAGGCAAGAGTCATTCTTGAGTCACTGTAATTCAGTGTGTGCTTTTTGCCAGCTTAAAAGTCTTTCAAGCATACCAAGATTAGCATCAGTTGCACATGAACCATATTCAACTCCCTATTTGTTCCCCAGGGCTCAGTGCTGGGGCTGGTTCTGTTTAATATCTTTATCAATGATCTGGACGAGGGGATTGAGTGCTCCCTCAGTCAGTTTGCAGACGACACCAAGTTGGGCGGGAGTGTCGATCTGCTCGAGGGGAGAAAGGCTCTGCAGAGGGATCTGGACAGGCTGGACCGATGGGCCGAGGTGAACTGTACGAGGTTCAACAAGGGCAAGTGCTTGATCCTGCACTTGGGTCACAACCCCATGCAACACTACAGGCTTGGGGGAGAGTGGCTGGAAAGCTGCCTGGCAGAAAGGGACCTGGGGGTGCTGGTAGACAGCTGGCTGAACACGAGCCAGCAGTGTACCCAGGTGGCCAAGAGGGCCAACAGCATCCTGGCTTGCATCAGGAACAGTGTGGCCAGCAGGAGCAGGGAAGCGATTGTGCCCCTGTACTCTGTACTGGTGAGGCCGCACCTGGAATACTGTGTGCAGTTTTGGGCCCCTCGGTACAAGAAGGACGTTGAGTTGCTGGAGCGCGTCCGGAGAAGGGCAACAAAGCTGGTGAGGGGTCTGGAGCACAAGTCCTATGAGGAGCGGCTGAGGGAACTGGGGTTGTTTAGTCTGGAGAAGAGGAGGCTGAGGGGAGACCTCATTGCTCTGTACAACTCCCTGAAAGGAGGGTGTAGGGAGGCGGGTGTTGGTCTCTTCTGCCAAGTAACTTGTGATAGGATGAGAGGAAACGGCCTCAAGTTGCAGCAGGGGAGGTTTGGGTTGGATATTAGGAAAATTTTCTTTACTGACAGAGTGGTCAGGCACTGGAACAGGCTGCCCAGGGAAGTGGTGGAGTCACCATTCCTGGAGGTGTTCAAAGAATGTGTAGACATGGCACTTCAGGACATGGTTAGTAGGCATGGTGGTGTTGGGTTGACGGTTGGACTTGATGATCTTGGAGGTCTCTTCCAACCTTAAAGATTCTGTTCTATGAAGCAATAGCAGGTAATAATCAGTGGGGTGGACCAGACCAGGGAGTTTTCTAAGTAATGTCTGTGACCCAAGCCCCCGGGAGCAGCAGACTTCCCTGTGGGATGGGTCTGGTCGGCATATGGATGGGGCCCTCTGTTCCCATAATTACCCTCCAACAACAATTACCCTCCTTTTTTTCATAAGTAATGAGAAATTATAAAAGAAATAGCTTTAGAAATCAAAACAATGGATTGTGTTTACGTGGCAAGGTTGGGGAGAGGGGGAGTGGGTGGTCTGGAGGGGTGACTTCTGTGAAAAGATGCCAGAAACTGTCCCCATGTCCAAAAGAGCCAGCACCAGCCAGCTCAAAGATGGACTCGCCGCTGGCCAAAGCCGAGCCAATCATCAACACTGGTGGCACATGTTGACCCCCTGCAGCCCATGGAGGCCCAGGGAGGAGCAGAGATCCACCCGCAGCCCGTGGAGGACCCCACGCCAGGGCAGGCGGATGCCCAAAGGAGGCTGTGGCCCGTGGAGGGCCCGCGCTGGAGCAGGCTCCGGGCAGGACCAGTGACCCTGTGGGGGACCCACACTGGAGCAGTCTGTTCCTGAAGGACTGCACCCTGTGGAAAGGGCCCACGCCGGAGCAGTTCGTGAAGAACTGTCTCCCATGGAAGAGACTCCACGTTGGAGCAAGGGAAGAGTGTGAGGAGTAAGGAGCGACAGAGACAAAGTATTAGGAACTGACCACTCAACTTCACTCTTGACTTTTCTACCTCGTCTTCACCAGGGGCTGCAGGGGAATCTCTGCTCTGGCACCTGGAGCACCTCCTCCCTCTCCTTCTTCCCTGACCTTGGTGTCTGCAGAGTTGTTTCTCTCACATGTTCTCACTCCTTTCTCTTCTGACTGCTGTTGCTCAGCAGTTCCCCCTCCCTTCTTAAATATGTTATCACAGAGGTTGTACCACCCTCTCTGATGGGCCCAGCTTTGGGTCCGTCTTGGAGTCGGCTGGCACTGGCTCTGTTGGACATGGGGGCAGCTTCTGGCATCTTCTCACAGAAGCCACCCCTGCAGCCTCCCCGCTACCAAAATCTTGCCACATAAACCCAATGCAAACAGTATTAAAAAATCCTTTAGAAAATTTCCAATTTTCATTTGACCAGAACAATAAAACTCACTGGATAATCTGGTAAGGAAAACAGCATAATCTCAGTAGTGAAAACTATTTCATTTAATAGATGCACACTGAATATCTAATACAAATAGACATTTCAACAGAAGAATGCTTCAACTTTTTCCATTCAAGCATATTCAGTCATATTCTAAATGCTCTTGGATGTGACATATGAAGATAAGTTCTAAAAGAAGTCTTAGACTTTCAATTAAATAACACATTCAAGTTGTTACAGCTTGAAACCAACAGACATCAGAGGAAAGCCTATATAGGAAGAAATTCTTTACTAAGGAAGAAATTATTCACTGTGAGAGTGGTGAGGCACTGGCACAGGTTGCCCAGAGAAGCTGTGGATGCCCCATCCCTGGCAGTGTTCAAGGCCAGGTTGGACGGGGCTGTGAGCGACCTGGTCTGGTGGAAGGTGTCCCTGCCCAGGGCAGGGGGGCTGGACTGGATGAGCTTTAAGGTCCCTTCCAACTCAAATAATTCTGTGATATAGTTCTTCTACATAGATCTTCATGGCTCTTTCCAGGAATGGGTGTTAATAGATCACTGAATAATTCCAGGTAAACAGATACACTTACAGTGTCTTTTTTTTTTTTTAAAAATAATAAAAGCACAAACATAGGAAGCAATAAAAAAGTAACGCATTACAATATAATTCTTACTTGTATTCTTAGTTTTTACTCTATTTGCTCATTTCTACCCTTGTCTTTTGAAAAAGCAGTCTTACAACTATATCTGTAAGACCAGCTTTAAAGTAATATTGAACCAGCGTAAAGGAAATTACAAGCAAGTCTGAATGCAAGCAATGCACCTAAGGTCAAGTTTGTGTACTGAAGTGGCTATGTTACTGTTTCTACACAGAGAGATTGTTGTTATGTAGATGAATGATCAGGTAACATTCCTTGGGAGTTAATGGAGCCTCAACCAAAAAGAATAGACATTAAAAGTGCTACCAGTCCCGACAGCAATTATTTTATCTCATTTTATTTCAAATGCAGCATTTTATGCCAAAAGAGGAAACATTATAAACCAAATATTAAATTAAAAGTAGATTATTCATTCAATTTAGAAAAACCAGATAAACCTAAGGAATCTGAACATGTAAAAATGTAATTCAATGAGGAATTTCATTGTCATTCTTACTTGAGTTGAAAGTTTTCAAAAGTTGGTTTGTGAAAGGTATCAGAATCAGAGAGGATCCTTAGCTGTGATTAGTTGTTAGTCTAAATAGCTAGAGATGTTAAGTAATTCCCTTAAAATGTGACTAATAATGCAATCAATACAAGCCAAATATTTCAAGGTTTTTAAAGGTTGGGTTTTTTCCTCGCCCAAAGGTAAAAGAAATTTAAATTGTGGGGAAATTGTAATTTAAATAATTAAATTTACCTTAAAGGCACAGTTCATTTAATAACTTCAAGGCTATTTTAATAAAAATCTGTTGCTAATAGTTTCACCATCTCTACTAAACAGATTTGCCGGCATTCCATGCATCATCTTTCTCTTAAAATAATAGTGTAACCACTACATGAAACGTAAAGCTATGTTGTGATAGGACGAGGGGTAATGGTTTTAAAATAGCGGGAGGTAGATATAAGGAAGAATTTATTTTATTTTTTTTTTTATGCTGAGAGTGGTGGAACACTGGCCCAGGTTGCCCAGAGAGGTGGTGGATGCCCCATCCCTGGAAACATTCCAGGCCAGGTTGGACAGGGCTCTGAGCAACCTGATCTGGTTGGAGATGTCCCTGCTCCTTGCAGGGGGGTTGGACTGGATGGGCTTTAAAGGTCCCTGCCAACCCTAACCATCCTGGGATTCTATGATAAGCAGATATCTGAAGATGCGATACACAAACACACATATACTTGCACTAGTGTATACACTTCTGTGTTAGAGAAAAACACGAAAAAAACATAGAATTTTTTTTTTTAAAAAAAAAACCAATAATTTCCTCTCATCAGTTTGTCTACTTTAATTCCATGGAGCTCCAAAAGCATCTCCACTTCAGACTCCAGTGTTTTCAACCTAGTGCTGACTAGTTTCTCACACAGGAGTGAAGAATGTAATTACATTATTCTAGTGTTCTTGTTAATGCAATTGGTTCCCATTTGTTCAAAAGGTCCATTCAAACCTGATCTTGTTTGGTTTAAACTACTTATGGGCCTGATTCAATAACTGAAGCTTTCACCTCTTATGCTAACTCCACTAATCTACATTACACCTAACAGAGTGCAGTGAAGTCCCTCCTGATTTCCAAACACATAGCTCAGGGCTTGATTGCACAAGAAAGTTATACCAATTTAGCTTAAACTTGCCTATACATCAATTTGCATAATCCTATGTGAAATAATTTTTTAAAATTTAAGGCTGGCTTATGCTTTTTTGTTTTATTTTAAAGGAATGGACTCAAGCTCAACTGATGTAAACCAGACTGAAATAGAGGCATCTATTTGGACTTTTGCATTGGTTTATCTTGTTTGGTTTAAAACGCAGACCTGTGCTTTTTATTCTCCAATGAGAATTAGACTCTTGTCTCTCCACACTTGTCTGCTACTGACTTTCCTTCTTTCTCTGTAAAAGAGGCGGCCAAACTGTAGTGCACATACCACTCATGTCCTGCTTTTGTGATATGCTCAATGCTGAACTGAGCCACAGATCCTGGCTCCTACTGCTCTTATACAGGCAGCAGAGTAACTGCCTACTAACTAGGTCCTGTAAAGCCTCTGTAAACACAGTCAGGAACCACTGCAGCCACCACCTGCATCCAAAAATAATGAACAGCTCTGCTGCCCCCAAGTAGACCTGCACTTCTGCTTCAGGATATAGGAAGAGGACTAAGACATGGTGAAGTAGGAAGACTAGGATTAGGGTGATGGTATGCACACAGGGAAAGCCGAGGTTCCACTTAGTACTTGCTGGTAGTGCAGATTCATGATTTGGATGTCTGAGTGATCAGCAAGACTCGCTCACCCTTTCACAGTCCCATATGGCCAGTGCGAAAATCTAGTGGAGAACGGAGACTAACAGTGGACTATCGTGGCCTGAATGAGGTTACGCCACCACTGAGTGCTGCCGTGCCAGACATGCTAGAACTTCAGTATGAACTGGAGTCCAAGGCAGCCAAGTGGTGCGCCACCATGGATATCGCCAATGCGTTCTTCTCCATCCCTTTGGCAGCAGAATGCAGGCCACAGTTTGCTGTCACTTGGAGGGGCGTCCAGTACACTTGGAATCGACTGGCCCAGGGGTGGAAACACAGCCCCACCATTTGCCATGGGCTGATCCAGGCTGCACTGGAAAAGGGTGGAGCTGCAGAA
The DNA here is from genome assembly GCF_036417535.1 of Chlamydotis macqueenii. Classification (NCBI taxonomy): domain Eukaryota; kingdom Metazoa; phylum Chordata; class Aves; order Otidiformes; family Otididae; genus Chlamydotis; species Chlamydotis macqueenii. The sequence goes on from NC_141592.1 coordinate 43,554,134, forward strand.
CACCTGCAGTGCATTGATGACATCATTGTGTGGGGCAACACAGCAGCAGAAGTTTTTGAGAAAGGAGAGAAAATAATCCAAATCCTTCTGAAAGCCGGTTTTGCCATAAAACGAAGCAAAGTCAAGGGGCCTGCACAAGAGATCCAGTTTTTAGGAGTAAAATGGCAAGATGGACGTCGTCACATTCCAATGGATGTGGTCAACAAAATAACAGCTATGGCTCCACCAACTGACAAAAAGGAAACAGAAGCTTTCCTGGGCATTGTGGGTTTCTGGAGAATGCACATTCCAAATTGCAGTATGGCTGTAAGCCCTCGCTATGAAGTGACCCAAAAGAGGAACGATTTTAAATGGGGCCCTGAGCAACGACAAGCCTTTGAACAAATTAACCAGGAGATTGTTCATGCGGTAGCCCTTGGGCCGGTCCGGACAGGAGAAGATGTGAAAAACGTGCTCTACACCGCAGCCGGGGAGAATGGCCCTACCTGGAGTCTCTGGCAGAGAACACCAGGGGAGACTCGAGGTCGACCCCTTGGGTTTTGGAGCTGGGGATATAGAGGATGTGAGGCCCGCTATACTCCAACTGAAAAAGAGATACTGGCAGCATACGAAGGAGTTTGAGCTGCTTCAGAAGCAGTTTGAGCTCCTCCTGGCACCCCGACTGCCAGTGCTGGGCTGGATGTTCAAAGGAAAGGTCCCCTCTACACATCATGCAACTGATGCTACGTGGAGTAAGTGGGTCGCACTGATCACACAGCGAGCGCGAATAGGAAACCCCAACTGGCCAGAAGGCAAAGATTTTGGAATGTCACCAGAGGAAGAGGTGACGCGTGCTGAAGAAGCCCCACCGTATAATAATCCACCAGAAAATGAGAGGCGATATGCCCTGTTCACTGATGGGTCCTGTCGTACTGTAGGAGAACATGGGAAGAGGAAAGCTGCTGTGTGGAGTCCTACATGATGAGTCGCAGAAGCCGCTGAAGGCCAAGGTGAATGGAGTCAGTTTGCAGAGGTGAAAGCCATCCAGCTGGCTTTAGACATCGCTGAACGGGAAAAATGGCCTGTGCTCTGTCTCTACACTGACTCATGGATGGTGGCAAATGCTCCGTGGGGGTGGTTAAAGCAATGGAAGCAGAGCAACTGGCAGTGCAGAGGCAAGCCCATCTGGGCTGCCGCACTGTGGCAAGATATTGCTGCCCGGCTAGAGAAGCTGGTTGTGAAAGTACATCTGTCGTAGTTTAGCCCTGCTCGACACCAAGCTGCGCAGTCTCTCACTCACCCTCCGAGGGAACAGGGAGAGATAATATAAGGAAAAAGGCTCGAGGTTTGAGATAAGGACAGGGAGAGATCCTTAAAGTTACCGTTACGGGCAGAACAGACTCGACCTGGGGAAAACTATTTCAACTTATTAACAATAAAACCAAAGCAGGATAATGAGAGAGAGAACAAAACCAACTTCCCCCCACCTCTCCCTCTTCCCGGGCTTAACATTATCTCTATCTCCTTCCCTTCCCCTAATTGGCACAGGGGGGAAGAGGGAATGGGGGTTACAGTCAGTTCATCACACGTCGCTTTACGTCGCTCCTTCCTCCTCAGGGGAAGAACTCCTCACATTCCTCCCCTGCTCCAGCGTGGGGTCCCTCCCACGGGCTGCAGTCCTTTGTGAAACTGCTCCAACGTGGGTCATCTCTTCCATGGGGTGCAGTCTCTCCAGAACGGCTGCTCCAGCGGGCCCTCCATAGGCCACAGCCTCCTTCAGACATCCACCTGCCCCAGCGTGGGGTCCTCCACGGGCTGCAGGTGGATCTCTGCCCCTCCGTGGGCCTCCATGGGCTGCAGGGGGACAGCCTGCCTCACCACGGGCTGCACCACGGGCTGCAGGGGAACCTCAGCCAGGAGCTGCATTACTGCTCCCCCTCCTTCTTCATTGACCTTGGCGTCTGCAGCCGTTTCTCTCACAAGGAAATTCTTCACAACCGGCTCAGGCAGACGCCTCTCAGGATCTCTTCACATTTCATCTCCTCTCCACTTCTTGCAGCCGGGCTGGGCTGAGTTGAGCCTAGTCGGCCGCCCGGCGGAAGGCCAGAGGGTGAGGGCCGCAAGGCCCACAAGGCTCGTGCCTCCCCCTCTCTGCCCCTGCTTCAGCTTCTTCACATCTTCTCTTCTTTTTTTTTTTATTTCTTCTCTTCTTAAATACGTTATCGCAGAGGCGTTATCAGGGAACATTCTGCTACCAATTTGCTCGGCCCTGGCCAGCGACGGATTTGCCCTTAGGCCCGTCCGAGTCCACTGGACAAAAGGGAAAAACAAAAAGCTGCCACCGTAGACACCCTTGACAAAACAAAACCAACACAACGTCATGTAAATGCCCACGTACCCAAGAGTTGAGCCATGGAAGAACATCAAAACAACCAGCAGGTGGATCAGGCTGCTAAGATTAAAGTTTCCCAAGTGGACCTAGGCTGGCAACACAGGGGTGAACTGTGTTTAGCTCGGTGGGCCCATGACACCTCAGGCCACCAAGGAAGAGATGCAACATACAAATGGGCTCGTGATCGAGGGGTGGACTTGACCATGGACACTATTGCACAGGTTATCCATGAACGTGAAACATGCGCTGCAATTAAGCAAGCCAAGCGGTTAAAGCCTCTGTGGTATGGGGGATGAAGGCTGAAGTATAAATAGGGAGAGGCCTGGCAGATTGGTGACATCACACTCCCACAAACCCACCAAGGCAAGTGCCCTGTGCTTACAATGGTGGAAGCAACCACTGGGTGGCTGGAAACATGTCCTGTGCCCCATGCCACCACCCCAAACACTGTCCTGCGCCTTGAGAAGCAAGTTCTCTGGAGACATGGCACCCCAGAAAGAATTGAGTCAGACAACGGGAGTTATTTCCGAAACAAGCTCATAGTCACCTGGGCCAAAGAGCACGGCATCAAGCGGGTATATCACATCCCCTATCACACACCAGCCTCTGGAAGGACTGAACGGTCCAATGGACTGCTGAAAGCTACACTGAGAGCAACGGGTGGTGGAACCTTCAAACATTGGGACAAACATTTAGCAAAAGCCACCTGGTTAGCCAACACTTGGGGATCCACCAATCTAGCTGGCCCTGCCCAGTCAGAACTTTTACCTACTGTAGAAGGGGATAAAGTCCCCGTGGTGCATCTAAGGAATGTGTTGGGGAAGACAGTCTGGGTTATTCCTCCCCTGGGCAAAGGCAAACCCACCCGTGGGACTGCTTTTGCTCAAGGACCTGGATGCACTTGGTGGGTGATGCGGGAGGATGGGGAAGTCCGATGTGTACCTCAAGGAGATCTGATTTGAGGTGAAAATAGCAAATTGAACTGTATGGTGTTAACTACTATATAGTACTGTATGCCATTACTTCTCTAGCTGTTATATGTCATATCAAAAGTATTATAGTAAGAATCACCTAGATCAACAAAGAATGAACTTTGATAAAACCGAGCAAAATGCAACAGTGACAGAACCAGGACTGGCTTTAGCAACTGTCGCCCAGCAACTCAGTATCGACATCCTCAACCTGCAGAACATGAACTTAAACCAGTCGCACCAGATACACCAACTGAGCAAACACTGTGTCATATGTCCTGTCCTGTGAGACTGTCCGGACAGATGGAGCCCAAAGTCATGGACTAAATGAACTCACCAGACATTTTGGAGGGATGGCCCATAGACTGAGGGAATTGTATCTGTGTGTATGTGTGTATATATATATATATGTATATCAAAGACAGAAAAAAAAGGTGATGTTTAATTGGAAGGTGTAGGATCTGGGTATGATGTAGATGGTATGGAATAAGGGGTGGATACTGTCCTGGTTCTGGCTAGGACAGAGTTAATTTTCACTTGAGCTGGGAGAGGAGCTGGAGCTGGTGGCCTCTGTGGCTGAGGGACACAGCTGGGACGGTTTCCTAATTAGCCAACAGCTGGGAGAGTTTCCCCAAATTGGCCCAAGGGCTGTTCCATCCCATGGGCCATCATGCTCAGGGTATAAGTGGGGAGGGTGCTGAGGGGAGGCTCCTGCTACTTGGGAGGGAGCTGGGCATCAGGGTGTGCTGTGAGCTACTGTACTGTAAATTACCTGCTTCAGTATTTTCTGTTGTTGGGTTGGTTTGTTTGCTTTCCATCTCTGTTTTGTTTTCTTCTGTTGTTCTCTTAAGCATTTTTTTTTTTAATCTTAACCTGTGAGTTTTGCCTTCTTTTTCTTTCCTGATTCTCCTTCCTGTCCCACTGGAGGGTGAGGGGGAGTGAGTGAGAGACTGCATAGCTTTGTCCTCATGTGTAGATTGTGTGTAATTGTCCACTTTTGTTCAGTGTTGTGATGATATTTGGTTTTTTGTGTGGGGAATTCTGTTTTTTGTTGATGTCTGTGTATTTAAATGATGAATTTTAATTATGTTATTTGCAGAGGTGAGAGGTGGAATGTGTTGGTTTTGTGTAGTGGGGTAGGGGCTATGGTGGCAGCTTCTGCAAGAAGCTGCTGGAAGTTTCCCCTTTGTTCGGTGGACTTAGCTGGGCCTAGGGCAGATATGCTGCTGGCCAGGGCCTAGCCGGTTCATAGCGGAGTGTTCTGTAGTAATGCTGCTGCAATAATGTATTTTAGAAGGGGAAAAACAGGAGAGAAAAAAAAGGAGAGAAGACACTGTGTGGGGGCAGGAAGGGGGAGGAATGAGCCTTGTGGCTCTCACCCTCTGGCCTCCTGCTGGGTGGCTGTCCAGGCCTGACTCAGCCAAGCCTGGCTGCAAGAAGTGGAGAGGAGATGAGATGTGAAGAGAACCTGAGAGGCATCTGCCTGAGCCAGTTGTGAAGAATTGCTTGTGAGAGGAATGGCTGCAGATGCCAAGGTCAGTGAAGGAGGAGCACTAATGCTGCTCCTGGCCAAGATTCCCCTGCAGCCCATGGTAAGGCTGGCTGTCTACCTGCAACCCGGAGGACCCCATGTTGGGGCAGGTGGATGCCTGTAGAGGGCCTGTGCTGGAGCAGCTGTCCTGGAGGGACTGCACCCCGTGGAAGAAATGACCCATGTCGGAGCAGTTTCGCTAAGGACTATAGCCCGTGGGAGGGACCCCACGCTGGAGCAGGGGCGGAATGTGAGGAGTTCCTCCCCTGAGGAGGAAGGAGCAGTGTAAAGTGACATGTGATGAACTGACCATAACCCCCATTCCCTGTTCCCCCCTGTGCCGCTCAGTGTAGCGGGGAAGGTGTCAGAGGTAATGTTAAGCCTGGGAAGAGGGAGGGGTGGGGGGAGGTTATCTTGTTCTCTGTCTCATTATCCTGCTTTGGTTTTAGTAATAAACTAATAGTTTTCCCCAGGTCGAGTCTGTTTTGCCCGTAACGGTAACTTTAAGGATTTCCCCCTGTCCTTATCTCAAACCTCAAGCCTTTTTCTTATGTTATCTCTCCCTGTTCCCTTGGAGGGTGGGGGCAGTGAGAGAGAGACCGCTAGTCTGGTCCCAAGCGGGGCTGAACTACTACACATCTTGAGACAAATGCATGATGTTCCTGGTCACTTTCTGCTGGCCCATATAGCCATAGTTACCAATCCTTTTTCTGCTATACAAAGTCCTCGTGATCCTGATCTTGGATCATGTTTTAGTGACTGATTCTTCACCTAATCCTAATGTGGGAACTGTAGTCTTTGGTCTTACTAGAGTGTTATCTTAGTGGATTGATCATGGCCTGGTGTGAGGCTCTCGCACTCAAGGATCAGAATCCTCAAGATGAACTTTTAGTCTGAAAGTGGATGAGCTGGAATTGAGAACACTGCTTGAGTACTGCCTTTGTCCTTAGCTTTAAGGTTTATCTTTTATTTCCAGAATGGCTTGGATTTTTTTTAAACCAGTTGAAGATAGGGCAGTGTCTCTGCAACTCTTGATCTTGTTCAAATGATGACTTAGTCATTCCGAGTACCTTACTTTGACATAAAATATTACCATATTGTAATAATGACACTAACAATCCATCTGTCTCTGCAAGCAGAATTTGAAATGGCTTTTAATAAACTATTACTGAGATCCAAAGCAGTCTTATGGGTTTGATGTGAATGTTTTCTGATGAGTGTTGGCATTTTGAATTTTATCTGGACAGCAGTTTTCATGAGTCCATTCCATTATGAACTTTCTTGGTGTGTTGGTGTTGAAAGATCTTTGAGCAAGAAAAAGACCATTGTGTGAGGTCAGGTGTTGATTAACCAACTCCCAGTTTCAGGAAGGTATTTTTGATAAGTAGGATGAATCCTGAAAAGTGGTTCAGCAGCTTAAACTGTTTAACTAAAACAAATACCCCCTATTACCACCACCCCCAATACCATCATCCCACATCATGTGATTATTAAATACTCTATAACTGCCAAGGAGTGAATCTGATTGAATTACACTTCAGAAATAAAGTCAGGTTAATGTGCCCTTACACTTTAAAATGCTGCGTAACATATGTCGTGTCCTACTTAAACAAAAGCGAAACATTTTTTCCCTTAAATTCAGATACATTAAGAATTTCAAAAAGAAATTAAGCCCAACTAATTTTTAGTAATGAATGCATGAAGTAGTTGAGGTGCATAAATATCTTGAGGGAAACCAAGTTATGAGAACGTATTTTTGTCAGATCAGACGACTAAAAATTCCATGGGGTTTTGTTTTTCTCACCTGATGATGGCTAATTCATTCTTTCTTTCTATGCTTCTGTACAGATATTGTAATGCAGATTTAAGGAAAATGCTTCTCCTAATAGTTCTATGGCATATATACCACATGTGAGAAGTGACAGATTTTTATTTCTTAATTTAATTTAAGAGTCTTGAAAGAAACTTTGAAGTTATCCAGTGGATCATGCTATGTGATTCAGTGCTTCAGGAATACTTTCTTGAAACTCCATATTCTGAGCATCCAGAATGAGTGGAGTATGGTATCTCCATTATCTCTTTCCCGATCCCTGAAGCCCATAGAAGGAAAGCATTGAAAAAGAGCAGGTATGATAACAAGGTTCTTGATCATAGTACCCGCTTACTAACCTAGTGCCTTCATGTACTTAATCATATTGGTTTAGGTTCTTCAAAGGTGCTGTTCACTGTAAGCAAATTCATTTTGAGGGTGAGTCTTGAAATATGTTTTCTCTCAAGTGGCTTGTGGTCAGAAAGGACAGAAGCTTTCAGGCTTTCTCTTGATTCTTAAGGTTATCAGACTTTTTGTTTGGTTTTGTTTTCTGTGCTGCCCTCTGAAGTTCAGGTAGCGTTGGGTAAGGTCTGTGGGTTTTTTGTTTGAGTGGAGTTATTTTGTTTTTTTGTTGTTTTTTTTTTTTAAGAGAGTAATTACTCTTGTCGTAGTTCAGCCCTGATCAGGACCAGACTATGCAGTCTCTCTCTCACCCCCCCCCACCCTTCGAGAGGACAGGGAGAGAAAATATAAGAAAAATGGCTCGAGGTTTGAGATAAGGACGGGGAGAAATCCTTAAACTTACCGTCACGGGCAAAACAGACTCGACTTGGGGAAAGCTATTCATTTATTACTACAAACAGCAGGATAATGAGACAGAGAACAAGATAACCTCCTCCCACCCCTCCCTCTTCCCAAGCTTAACATTATCTCTACTACCTTCCCCTCCTGAGCGGCACAGGGGGGAAGAGGGAATGGGGGTTGTGGTCAGTTCATCACATGTTGTTTCATGCCGCTGCTTCATGGTTGGGGGAAGAACTCCTCACATTCCTCCCCTGCTCTGTTGTGGGGTCCCACCCCTACGCCACAGTCCTTCGTGGAACTGCTCCGGCGTGGGTCATCTCTTCCATGGGTGCAGTCCCTCTAGAACAGCTGTCCCAGCGGGCCCTCCACGGGCCACAGCCGCCTTCAGGCATCCACCTCCCCCGGTACGGGGTCCTTCACAGGCTCCAAGTGGATCTCTGCTCCTCCGTGGACCTCCATGGGCTGCAGGGGGACAACCTGCTCCACCATGGTCATCACCACAGGCTGCAGGGGAATCTTGGCCAGGAGCCGCATTACTCCTCCCCCTCACTCTGAACTGCCCTTGGCGTCTGCAGCCGTTCCTCACAACAGGCTGGTAGATGTCTCTCAGGATCTATTTACATCTTATTCACTTCTCATCTCCTCTCCACTTCTTGCAGCTGGGCTGGACCGAGTCGGGCCCAGTCGGCTGCCTGGCGAGAGGCCAGAGGGTGAGGCCTGCAAGGCCCATGAGGCCTGCGCCTCCCCCTCTGCGCCTCTGCCCCCACTCAGCTTCTTCACATCTTCTCTCCTCTCTCTTTTTTTTTTTTTTTCTGTTTTCCCCTTCTTAAATATGTTATCGCAGAGGCGTTATCACGGGACATTCTGCTACCAATCGGCTCGGCCTTGGCCAGCAGTGGGTCCGCCCTAGGCCTGGCCAAGTCCCCTGAACAAGGGGGAGCGACTTCTAGCAGTTTCCTACAGAAGCTACCACCTTAGGCCTCTCCTCACTAACAAAACCACGACAACTCTTATCTGAAGAAATTACATGATCAGATGAATAGAAGTTTGGTCACTCTGAATAGATCAAAGGTGAATGTTATATATTAAAACTGACAATATCATGTGAGTAGTGGTTGGAACGCAAGGATTAATTAAATGAGGCAGTGTTATCAAATTTAGTAATTAAGAATACTCTTCAGGCTGCTAAGTGAGTACTGGGAAGCACGAGACACAGGACACCCACCAACATTGGTGTTGTATAGGGTGCTATACATTGGAAGTTTCTTCTCCTGTCTACATCCTACAGGGTATAGCTTAACAGAAAGTTGCATGTTGACATGCATGTGTAGATCTTGGTATAAAGCTGGACTACTTTGTTTCTCTAACTGGTACGCTTCCTTGCCAGTAAGGCTTCCTCCTTTATAATGCACAATTAATCAAGACAAAAACCTTCTAATTTTTATTTCCCAAGCCTGTACTCAGTGACTCAGTGTGTTTCTTTGTTGTTGTTGTTTTGTTTTGTTTTTTTCTTCCTCCCCTCCTGGCTGACTTTACACTATAACCAGATTTTCAATTAGCAATAGTATTTTGCACTCTAACGAATGGCAGAGTAGAGTTTTGGCACTAGTGGAGGTGTTCTTCCTAAACAGGTGTGCATCAAGTTACGATAAGAAAATAGAGAATGTGTACCTGCTTTTAATTCAATATGCCTGTGGTGGTTTAGCCCTGGTCACCACACAGTTTCTCGCTCACCCTTCTCCTCCGCAGCGGGATGGGGGAGAGAATTGGGAAGGAAGGAAAACTCATGGGTTGAGATGAAGACAGTTTACTGGAACAGCAAAGGAAAACTACAATAATAACAGAATATAAGGATACTAAAATATACAAAATGAACAATGCAGGATTTCTCGCCACCCGATGTCCCAATGACCGATACAGCCCATCCCGAGCAGCGATCACAGAAACGAAACCGAGCAGCACGCAAAGGAGGGAGAGGGAGCCAGCAAGGTAGGGGGAACGATGCCAGCGAATGAGAGAGAGGTGGAGGAAGAGGATGTCCCCCCCATGGGCAACCTCCACTTATATACTGAGCATGACATTTATGGCATGGAACACTCTCTTTGGCCAGTTTGGGTCAATTATTCTGGCTGTCTCTCTCCCAGCCTCCTGTGCCTGCACATTAGCGAGACTTGGAAAGCCGGACAGGGTCCTTGGTCTCATTCACAACAACTCCTATCATCAGGGTGTTTATCAACATTCTTCACACCTGAAATCCAAAACACACTGGCCACTGAGAGGAAAATTAACTCCATCCCCGTCGAAACCAGGACAATGCCTTTATAAAATTTCATCTTTTATTATTATTTTAGAAATTTAACTTTTTTTTCTAGTATTTGGCTACACAAGAGTTGTTACTAGTTCTTACTGATCCTCTGCTACTCAAGAGTACTAGTGAAAATGAGACTATATTTAAGAAGCTTTGGTGTGTGACAGTGCTGCTCTTCCTCTTCAGAGTCATTTGAAATCCAACTTCAGTCTCTCTATTTTTCAGTTTCTACCTAAGGCTTCATCAATCCTTTTTTTTTTTTCTTTTCTTTTCTTCTTCTTGGAGAGGGAGGAAACTGTGAGTGCCTGCCATTTTGGAATGCTTAAAACTCCTGAGACTTAAAGCTTGCCAGTCAGAATTGCCTCTGATCAGTAGAAGATATTTGGATTGGGAGAAGAGCAAACAAATAGTTTAGTATAATAAACAAATAGTTTTCCCCAGGTCCAGTCTGTTTTGCCCGTAACGGTAACTTTAAGGATCTCTCCCTGTCCTTACCTCAAACCTCGAGCCTTTTTCTTATGTTATCTCTCCCTGTTCCCTCGGAGGGTGGGGGGAGTGAGAGAGAGACTGCGTAGTCTGGTCCCGATTGGGGCTGAACTATGACGAGCCCCCACTCCAAGAAGATATTGCTGGCTGATACAGAATGAGTAACTGTTGTATTCTGTGTCTGACTGTGGCTGCTAAAGATGATGCATTTATGTGGCTTGCAAGGGCTTTAAATAATGTGGAAATTGAAGGAAAACTCCTTTGGCTTCCTTCCTTATCAGACACAGCATTGAATCTTAATAATTGCCTATGGGCAAAAACTATTACACTCTGAGGGTGATGAGTCAGTGGCACAGGTTGCCCAGAGAAGTTCTGGCTGCCTCATCTCTGGAAGTGTTCAATGTTTGGTTGGATGAGCCTTTGAGCAATCTAACTTAGTGGAAGATATTCAGGCACTATTTGCCCTTAGTTAAGCCATATTGGTTGTCATCAATCACCTCCTTAAATTCCATGTGCTTTTGGAATTGGTTTTCTAGTCAGCTGCAACCTCAACAGACTGCCATGACTTCTCAAATACAATGGCCCGCAGCTTGGCAACTTCATCCGCCAGTTCCCTCAGGATCTGTGGATGCATCTCATCAGGTCCCATGGACTTGTGCACCTTCAGGTTCCCCAGATGTTCCTGAACCTGCTCTTCTGCTACAGTGGGTGGTTCTTCATTCTCCGGGTCCCTGCTTGTGTTTTCCACAGCTTGGGTGGCACGACAAGAGCCCTTATTGGTGAAGACTTAGGCAAAAAAGTCATTAAGCACCTCTCCATGTCCTGGGTAACCAGGTGACCCATTTCCTTCTGGACAAGGCCCAAGTTCTCCCTGGTCTTCCTTTTGTCCTTGATGTACATATAGAAATTTTCCTGTTGCCCTTGATGTCCCTGGCCAGATTCAATTCTGTCAGGGCTTTAGCCTGCCTCACCTGATCCCTGGCCACTTGTACAACCTCTCTGTAATCCTCCCAGGTTACCTGTCCTCACTTCCGCCCTCTGTAGGCTTCCTTCCTGATTTTCAGTTGGTCCAGAAGGTCCTTGTTCATCCATGCAGGCCTCCTCGCCTTTTTGCCTGAGTTGCTCTTCATCAGGATGCATTGTTTCTGAGCTTGTAGGAGGTGATCCTTGAATATGGACCAACTTTCCTGGGCCCCTCTTCTCTCCAGGGCTGCCTCCCATGGCACTTTGCCCATCAGATCCCTGAAGAGGCCAAAGTCTGCCCTCCTGAAGTCCAGGGCAGAGACCCTGCTGCACGACCCCCTTGCTGCCCCAAGGGTCTTGAACTCCACCATCTCATAGTCACTGCAGCCAAGGCTGCCCTTGAGTTTCACATCCCCCACCAGTCCCTCCTTGTTGGTGAGAACAAGGTTCAGCATGGCACCCCTCCTCGTTGGCTCCTCTGTCACCTGCAGGAGGAAGTTGTCATCCACACATTCCAGGAACCTCCTGGATGGCCTGTGCCCTGCTGTGTTGTTTCTCCAACAGATGTTGGGGTGGTTCAAGTCCCCCATGAGGACCAGGGCTTATGACCATGAGGCTTCTCCTGTAGAGGGCCTTGTCCTCTCCATCCTCCTGGCCAGGTGGCCTGTAGCAGACCCCCACTGTAATGTCCCCTGTCCCTGCCCTTCCAGTAATCCTGACCCATAAGCTCTCTGTCAGCTCCTCCTCCATCTCCAGGCAGAGCTCCATGCACTCCAGCTGGTTGCTGCCATAGAGGGCGACACCCCCTCCTCATCTCCTCTCCCTGTCCTTCCTAAAGAGCCTATATCCCTCCATCCCAATGCTCCAGTCATAGGAGTCATCTCACCACTCTCCGTGATGCCAACAAGGTCGTAGCCCTGCAGGCATGCGCACATCTCCAGCTCTTCCTGTTTGTTCCCCATGCTACATGTGTTGGCATAGAGGCACTGAAGCTGGGCCCCCGATGAAGCTGACGCTGGCTGGAGCGGGTGGCATTCCTTTGAGCTGCACTTAGGTGCTCTCGTACTTACCTGTGATCCTTCCCCAGGTTCTGGGCACCTATTGCTGGCACTGGCGCCATACTGACAGTGGTGGGCTGGATTGTGCTCCCCCTCCCCTGGCAACATTCATTTAAAGCCCTCTTGACGAGCCTGGCAAGCCTTTGACCAGAGACGCTCTTCCTCTTCTCAGTTAGGTGGACCCCATCAGCCCCCAGTAGACCAGGCTTCTCAAAGCCAGTCCCATGGTCTAAATAGCCAAAGCCCTGGCTGTGGCACCAGTCCCGTAGCCATTTGTTGACGTGCCAGATTTGACTGGCCCTTTCAGGCCCCTTCCCTTTGACTGGGAGGATTGATGAAAAGACCACCTGTGCCCCAGAGTCCTTAACTGTTGCTCCCAGGGCCCTGAAGTCCCTCTTGATGTCCTTCTTGATGCTCCTGGCTACGTCACTGGCGCCCACGTGAAACACCAGCAGTGGATAATGGTCTGTGCGTCGTACGAGGTTTGGTACTCTCTTAGTAACATCCCTGATACGAGCCCCCGGCCAACAGCACACCTCCCTAGAGAGCACATCGGGTCGGCAGATGGGTGCCTCTGTACCTCTCAGAAGAGTCACCCATCACCTTTTTGTGGTTGCACTGGTCATTATATAGGAGCAGGTCAGGCTGCCGTGCTCAGCTCCAGCATCTCTCCTGATGTGCTAGGTCTTACTTCTTCAGGCTGCAGAGCGGCAAAGCGATTCTGCAGGGGCACCTCAGGTTTCAGGGGAAGCCTCTTCCTCCTGCTGGCCCTTCCCTTCGCAAGCTTCCATTCCTCGGCATCTGTTAGAGACTGAAAGAGTTAACATCTCAAACATTGTTGTGGCTGTGGCCAGGGTGCAGTCTGCATAGGGGAGGTGGAGGCCGCATGGGGGATGTGCAACTCCCCAGGCCCCTGTTAACGACTTGCCATACATGGCCAGGGGTCACACAGCGGTCATCTGAGGAAAGGGCTTCTGACCACCCCTCACATTCAGCGCCTGCTTTGCACCTGCACAGAGGACTCAGAACTCTCTGGAACCAGGCCATACCAGTCTTCAAGGGGCATAACTGGAGGCGGGGATTAGACTATAAAAGACACAGCCTAAGGGAGCCCCATGGCGAGCCCCCCACCATCACTCGCCACCCCACCGGAGGATCCACGTGACTGCCCGTCATCGTCATCTCTGGATCCAAGGGTGGTGATATCTCTTTCCCTCTTTCTCTTTTCTGTTTTCCTTTTCCTTCTTAGAAATATTCCACTAAGAGCCCTGGCTACCAACCCCCTTTATGCTTTCCAAATTTTCAAAGTTAAGTCCTTCCTCCAAATGTTAAATAAAATCCTAAATCGATCGTTTGGTGTCATTTCACCTTAATTTAGTCCAAGGGAATCACAAACCTGCTACAGCCCTGGGTTGTAACAGCATCATTGGCCCCCTTCCCTTCCCTTCTGCGTGTGTTGGCTGTGGTTCCAGTGCAGACTGCGCTTGGAGCCAAGTATCCAGCTCCCTCTCAGCTTCCCTGATGTCACGCAGCCTCCTGACTGCCTCCTGCAGCTCAGCCACTGCTGCAGGAGCTCCTCCACCTGGGCACACCTTCTGCAGGCAGGGCTGCCACCTGTCCCTGCCCCTGGAGCAGGCACTTCCTGCAGCCTGAGGTCTGCACTGCAGCCTCTCTGTTAGCAGCTCCGTCTGTGTGAGGCATTGGCTACCGCTGGGGTAGCTGGTGCAGGCCTCCCAGCCGGAGCTGCAGCCTTTGCTCTCAGGCAAGTGCCGACCTGTCCTGGTTTTGGCAGGGATGGAGTTAATTTTTCCTCTCAGTAGCTGGTATGTTTTGGATTTTGTGTGTGAAGAATGTTCATAAACACCCTGATGATACCAGTTGTTGTGAATGAGACCAAGGACACCGTCCTGCTTTCCAAGTCTCGCTAATTTGCAGATGCAGGAAGCTGGGAGAAAGACAGACAGCATAATTGATCCAAACTGGCCAAAGAGAGTATTCCATGCCATAAACGTCATGCTCAGTATATAAGTGGGGGCAGGCGAGGGTGGGTATCTGCCTTCCTGGCATCCATCCTTCCTGCTTGTTTTTGCTGGCATCGTTCCCCCTACCTTGCTGGCTCCCTTTTGCTCCTTTGCTTGCTGCTCGGTTTTGTTTTCCGTGATCGCTGCTCGGGACGGGCTATATCGGTCATTGGGACATCGGGTGGTGAGAAAACACATATTGTTCACTTTGTATATTTTTAATATCCTTATATTCTGTTATTATTGTAGTTTTCCCTTTTATTTTAGTAAATTATCTTCATCTCAACCCACGAGTTCTCCTTCCTTCCCAATTCTCTCCCCCATTCCCCTGGGGAGGGGGAGAGTGAGCGAGAAACTGTGTGGTGATTCGGGCTAAACCATCACACCACCATTCTGCCTTGAGGGTCGGGTAGGATGAGTGCCCTAGGCCGGTGCCCAGATGCTGGGTTGTGCGTGCTTCGGGTCTCCCTCTGTCCCAGTGGAGTGGCCCTCCTTCAAAGAGGAATCATAGAATCATAGAATGGTTAGGGTTGGAAGGGACCTTCAAAGGTCATCTAGTCCAACCCCCTGCAAGGAGCAGGGACATCCCCAACTAGATCAGGTTGCTCAGAGCCTCATCCAGCCTGGCCTTGAATGTTTTCAGGGATGGGGCCTCCACCACCTTTCTGGGCAACCTGTTCCAGTGTTCTATAACTCGCATCATAAAAATTTTTTTCCTAATTTCCAATCTAAATCTACCCCCCACTATTTTAAAACCATTACTCCTTGCCCTATCGCAACAGGCCCTACTAAACAGCCTCTCCCCATCTTTCTTGTAGGCCCCCTTGAGGTACTGCAAGACCACTATCAGGTCTCCCCGGAGCCTTCTCTTCTCCAGGCTGAACAGCCCCAACTCTCTCAGCCTGTCCTCATAAGAGAGGTGCTCCAGCCCTTTTATCATCTTTGTGACCCTCCTCTGGACCTTCTCCAGCCAGTCCATGTCCTTCTGATGTTGGGGGCTCCAGAACTGGACACAGTACTCCAGGTGGGGTCTCACCAGAGCAGAGTAGAGGGGGAGAATCACCTCCCTCGACCTGCTGGCCACGCTTCTCTTGATGCAGCCCAGGACGCGGTTGGCCTTCTGGGCCGCAAGGGCGCATTGCCGGCTCATGCTAAGCTTCTCGTCCACCAGCACTCCCAAGTCCTTCTCCTCAGGGCTGCTCTCAATCCATTCTCCGCCCAGCCTGTATTTGTGCCTGGGATTGCCATGACCCAGGTGCAGGACCTTGCACTTGGCCTGGTTGAACTTCATGAGGGTGGCACGGGCCCACCTCTCCAGCCTGTCAAGGTCCCTCTGGATGGCATCCCTCCCTTCCAGCGTGTCGACGGCACCACACAACTTGGTGTCATCGGCGAACTTGCTGAGGGTGCACTCTATCCCACTGTCCATGTCACCGACAAAGATGTTGAACAGGGCTGGGCCCAACATGGACCCCTGAGGGACACCACTCGTGACCGGTCTCTACTTGGACATCGAGCCGTTGACCACCACTCTCTGAGTGTGGCCATCCAGCCAACTCCTTATCCACCGAGTGGTCCGTCCATCAAACCCATGTCTCTTTAGTTTAGAGAGAAGGATGTCATGCGGGACAGTGTCAAAAGCTTTGCACAAGTCCAGGTAGATGATGTCTGTTGCTCGTCCCTTGTCCACCGATGCCGTCACCCCATCATAGAAGGCCACCAAATTGGTCAGGCACGATCTGCCCTTGGTGAAGCCATGTTGGCTGTCACCAACCACCTCCTTGCTCTCCATGTGCCTTAGCATGGTTTCCAGGAGGATCTGCTCCATGACCTTGCCAGGCACAGAGGTGAGGCTGACACAGAGGTGCACTCCCTGCATGCCCTTCTGGGCAAACTGTGGGGCAAACTGTGGGGCAAACTGCTGCACCACTCCCTGTTTGCCTACCCAGTTCACTGGCACTCCTAGTCACTAGTGTTCCCAAAGGGCCTCCTTTATATGTGGAGATGGGCTGGGCCACTGGTGCCCCTCACTCCGCCCAGTTCTCATCAGCTGATGTTAGTCTGGTTGAAGACCTGTCTGATCATAGAATTGTTAGGGTTGGAAGGGACCTTTAAAGCCCATCCAGTCCAACCCCCCTGCAAGAAGCAGGGACATCTCCAACCAGATCAGGTTGCTCAGAGCCCCCCGTCCAGCCTGGCCTTGAATGCTTCCAGGGATGGGGCATCCACCACCTCTCTGGGCAACCTGGGCCAGTGTTCTACCACCCTCAGCGTAAAACATTTTTTCCTGATGTCTGCTCTGAATCTACCTCCCTCTATTTTAAAACCATTACCCCTGTCCTTTCACAACAGGCCTTTCTAAACAACAGGCCCTGATCATACAGATTGGCACTAGTGGAACCTTCCCGCTCCTCAGTGCTTACCCTGACCATGACCACGAATATGTTTTTCCTGACCACTCTTCTGCCTTACAAAGACTACTGAACCAAGGAAGCATTTACACTTGAAGTTGTTCACTTATCTGCATTGAGGCTGGAACTGTACCTTTCATAATTTGCATCTGTAGATTCATTTTGGTAACAGCACAGTGAGAAAAGGTGGGAAAAAAAAAAAGATAAAACCTTCCAGAAACATGTTCTGAAAAAAACAGATGAGTTTGTCCCTTACAAACCTGGTTAAATATCATAAATAGTGGCATCTGTTGTGACTTAGTTTGCATGTCTCTGGATACTAATGATTTTGACTATGCTTTTATTTCTCCACAGTCAGAAATTGCATAGGCAATGACCTTGCAAAGTATTTTCTGGCATGAAAATTACAGTTTCAGTGCCTCTTCCTCCTTGGGTTATGATTTTCTGGCAACAATTGGGAGAAATGGGCAGAAGTATGAGCAAGTCAAGTACTACAGTGGCTGCACCCTGGGAAGCAAGATTACTCTACTTGGCCTTGAATGGGGCAACTAAGTACCTCCTGAGCACTTGGGTGGTGGAAAGGCTGCTGACAATAGGACCTGAGGCGGGATTAGCAAAGACTTTACATCTCGTGCTCTCCTTGCTGAAGTAGGGGGGCTATCACAGTCTCCTTCAATCAGAACATCAGTGTCTTATAACCTGGTGAAGCTGCCACATGGATGTTTGTGGCCAGCTTCTTAGCTTTGCAGTCCTCAAGGAAGTGAAACCTGCTATTTGAAGAAGTAAGTAACATCTGTGACAATGAAGTCCTTCATAGAGGATGACACAGACTATCGCATACTTGCAATGACATATAAGAATGATTCTAACTTTGACAGTATAGGTTTTCAACTAAATTTCTGCAATGTGTTTCCAATGGAGAAAACCAAAATTATATTTCATGGCAGTCTGAAGGGTCTCATTAACCTTGCATGCCTGGCAAATAAATAAATAAATAAAATAAACTTTAAAAGCTTGGTAGCTTCTATCATCTTTAAGAACTTGTGGTGACACTAGAAAAACTATTTCAGAAAAAAAAATCAATTTTTTTTCAGCTATTAAACTGACCCCACAGCACAATACATTAATTTGGTGGCTTCCCATGCCTCTTTACTTTATTTGTGCTTGGTATGCACTAGAACTCTGTTTGACTGAGGCCTCTGTTCCCAAGGGAGTATTGTAAGGGTCAGTCAGAAAATCAGTATTGTCTCAACCTTGTCATCAAGGACTTCCAGGTGGACTATGGATTTGATGTGGCCTAAAAGTTAGGCTCACAACTTGACATGAGTTGCTGCGGGCAGTCTGCCTGAGATGCAGTTGTTTTTCCCAGGAACGGAACGGAACTGTTATGGACAAGGCCGACTCTGGCCTAACAACAAAATGTACAGCATCCTTGAGATGGCAAACAGAGTGGCGCGGAGGTGCCACGGCTCATCCCTGTTGTCAAGACTGGCAGAAATAACCATGCAGCTGCTATCGAGGAGGATGAATCACAACTGCTGTCTCAAAAACAACGGTGAGAAAATGCCCTTTAACTGAACTTTGCTCATTATAATGTACAAAAACCACACTTCTGTCCTAAGGGCTGAGAACAGGTGGAGATCCCCAAAGCAAAGGAGGAGCAAGGTTTGCTACTTGGCATAAGAGCTTGGCCCCTAACAACGAGACCCTGAAGAGCTCTCCCCACCAAGGATCGACATCGACATCGATTGTGAAGACCAGCGGGATGCTGCCTGGATCTGAGACCATAGGGACACCTTGGACCCACGGTGGTAGCTATCATCTTCTTTTTTTTTTTTTTTTCTTATCTTTACTTTTCCTATTCACTCCCTTTCACCTATCGCATGCCGCTTTACGGGCAAAATAATAAAATTTGCATTGTTTAATTGAAACCAACCCCTTTGGCGTGTTCGCCATAATTTTGCACTTCGAGATTGCACTAAAAGAACCATCATGAGTCCTGAGTGGGCCGTGACAAGTATCAAGTACATTTACAGTATATATCCTAAGTGCATTGCATTCTTTTGCTTTTAAAATTCACGCTTCTGTTAAGCTTTCACCCATTCCAGGAAACAGTGATGGTGATGTAAGTCCAGAGATCACTTGTAGCACCTGCACTGCTCTGTCAACGACTGATGTCCATAATCAAGCTTTTAGTTGCTGAATATTAAAATGAAAGCCTCTCCAGTCAAATCATTGCTAGATGTCTTCGGGAAATAGCATCAGGAACTGCATGAAGGAACACAAGTGCAAAGAGCTACTACCTCTGTTTGGTTTACAGCTTATCAATCCTCATTACGGTACAATAAAATAAATACTAATCTTTATGGGATAGTGTACCAACTTGTCCTCCCATTAACACTGGATTTATAGCAATAACTCAGTTTACTTCAGCAACATTCATCTAGCTATTGCTCCTACAGCAAAGTCTGGATGCACAATTTATAGAAGAGGGCCATTTGAAATGACTTTTTGTTTTACTGTCTTTCACAGAATGCAACACTGAATTGCTCGTTGATGAGCAGAACTGTCTCAGGTACCACATTACAAGGCTAACTGAAAATGCAGCCCCAGTGACAGTGTGAAGGTGTTTACTGTCAAGAATATTAGAATGAAAACAAATTAGTGAGGAAAAAAGGAAGCATCTACTCACTCTAAGCGGACTACAAATGACAGATAAAGTTAGAGGAAAACATAGAATCATAGAATGGTTAGGGTTGGAAGGGAACTTCGAAGGTCATCTAGTCCCCACTGCAAGAAGCAGGGACATGCCCGACTAGATAAGGTTGCTCAGAGCCTCATCCAACTTGGCCTTGAATGTTTCCAGGGATGGGGCATCCACCACCTCTCTGGGCAACCTGTTCCAATGTTCCACCAACCTCACTGTAAAAAAAAATTTCCTAATATCTAATCTAAATCTACCTCCCTCTATTTTGAAACCATTACCCCTCCTCCTATCACAACAGGCCCTACTGAACAGTCTCTCCCCATCTTTCCTGTAGGCCCCCTTGAGGTACTGGAAGACCACTATCAGGTCTCCCTGGAGCCTCCTCTTCCCCAGGCTGAACAGCCCCAACTCTCTCAGCCTGTCCTCACAGCAGAGGTGCTCCAGCCCTCTGATCATCTTCGTGGCCTCCTCTGGACCTTCTCCAACTGGTCCATGTCCTTCTGATGTTGAGGGCTCCAGAACTGGACACAGTACTCCAGGTGGGGTCTCACCAGGGCAGAGTAGAGGGGGAGAATCACCTCCCTCGACCTGCTGGCCACTCTCCTCTTGATGCAGCCCAGGACGCGGTTGGCCTTCTGGGCTGCAAGGGCGCATTGACTGCTCATGTTGAGCTTCTCGTCCACCACCACTCCCAAGTCCTTCTCCTCAGGGCTGCTCTCAATCCGTTCTCCGCCCAGCCTGTATTTGTGCCTGGGATTGCCATGACCCAGGTGCAGGACCTTGCACTTGGCCTGGTTGAACTTCATGAGGTTCACATGGGTCCACCTCTCCAGCCTGTCAAGGTCCCTCTGGATGGCATCCCTCCCTTCCAGCGTGTCAATGGCACCACACAGCTTGGTGTCGTTGGTGAACTTGCTGAGGGTGCACTCTATCCCACTGTCCATGTCGCTGACAAAGATGTTGAACAGGGCCGGGCCCAACACGGACCCCTGAGGGACGCCACTCGCGACCGGTCTCCACCTGGACATCGAGCCGTTGACCACCACTCTCTGAGTGTGGCTATCCAGCCAACTCCTTATCCACCAAGTGGTCTGTCCATCAAAGCCATGTCTCTCCAGTTTAGAGAGAAGGATGTCATGCAGGACAGTGTCAAAAGCTTTGCACAAGTCCAGGTAAATGATGTCCATTGCTCATCCCTTGTCTACCGATGCCGTCACCCCATCATAGAAGGCCACCAAATTGGTCAGGCATGATCTGTCCTTGGTGAAGCCATGTTGCTCTCCATGTGCCTTAGCATGGTTTCCAGGAGAATCTGCTCCATGACCTTGCCAGGCACACAGGTGAGGCTGACCGGCCTGTAGTTGCCCGGGTCTTCCTTGTTCCCCTTTTTAAAAATGGGGGTTATGTTACCCCTCTTCCAGTCATCAGGGACCTCACCACACTGCCATGACTTCTCAAATACAATGGCCATTTGCTTGGCAACTTCATCCGCCAGTTCCCTCAGGATCTGTGGATGCATCTCATCAGGTCCCATGGACTTGTGCACCTTCAGGTTCCTCAGATGGTCCTGAACCTGCTCTTGCAGTACAGTGGGTGGTTCTTCATCCTCCCAGTCCCTGCTTCCCTTCCCACAGCTTGGGTGGTGAGACAAGAGCCCTTATTGGTGAAGAATGATGCAAAAGAGTCATTGAGCACCTCAGCCTTCTCCATGTCCTGGGTAACCAGGACACTGGTTTCCTTCCGGAGGGGGCCTACATTTTCCTTGGACTTTCTTTTGTCCCCTACATACCTATAGAAGCCTTTCTTGTTGTTTTTGACATCCCTGGCCAGATTCAATTCCATCAGGGCTTTAGACTTCCTCACCCGATCCCTGGCCACTCACACAGCCTCTTTGCAGTCCTCTGCTTCCACCCTCTATAGGCTTCCTTTTTTACTTTCAGTTGGTCCAGGAGCTCCTTGCTCATCCACACGGGCCTCCTGGCCTTTTTGCCCGACTTGCTCTTCATCAGGATGCAGCGCCGCTGAGCTTGGAGGAGGTGCTCCTTGAATATGGACCAACTTTCCTGGGCCCCTCTCCCCTCCATGGCACTTTGCCCATCAGATCCCTGAAGAGGCCGAAGTCCGCCTTCCTGAAGTCTAGGGCAGAGAGCTTGCCATGTAGTTTCCTCGCTGCCCCGTGGATCCTCAACTCCACCATGTCATAGTTACTGCAGCCAAGGCTGCCCTTGAGTTTCACATCCCCCACCAGTCCCTCCCTGTTGCTGAGCACAAGGCACCCCTCCTTGTCGGCTCCTCTATCACCTGCAGGAGGAAGTTGTCGTCCACGCGTTCCAGGAACCTCCTGGACTGCCTGTGCCCTGCCGTGTTGTCCCTCCAACAGATATCAGGGTGGTTCAAGTCCCCCATGAGGACCAGGGCTTGTGACTGTGAGGCTGCTCCTATCTGCCTATAGAGCGCCTTGTCCGCTTTGTCCTCCTGGCCAGGCGGCCTGTAGCAGACCCCCACTGTAATGTCCCCTCTCCCTGCCCTTCCTCTAATCTTGACCTATAAGCTCTTTGTCAGCTCCTCCTCCATCCCCAGGCAGAGCTCCACACACTCCAGCTGGTTGCTGACATAGAGAGCGACACCCCCTCCTCATCTCCCGTTCCTGTCCTTTCTAAAAAGCCTATACCCCTCCATGTTGACGCTCCAGTCGTACGAGTCGTCCCACCACATCTCCGTGATGCCAACAAGATCATAGCCCTGCAGGTGTGCGCACATCTCCAGCTCTTCCTGTTTATTTCCCATGCTGCGTGCATTGGTATATAGACACTTCAGCTGGGCCCCAAGCAAAGCCGACTTGCTGGCTGGAGCAGCTGGAATTCTTTTGGACCGCAGTTTAAGTTCTCTCGCACTTACCTGCGATCCTTCCTCGGCTTCTGGATACTCGGTGTTGGCACTGGTGCCATGCTGACAACAGTGGGCTGGACTGTGCTCCCCCTCCCCCAGGAACACTAGTTTAAAGCCCTCCAGACGAGCCTGGCAAGCCTTTGTCCAAGCACGCTCTTCCCCTTCTCAGTTAGGTGCACGCTGTCCGCCCCTAGTAGACCAGGCTTCTCAAAGCACGCCCCGTGGTCTAGATACCCAAAACCCTGGCTGTAGCACCACTCCCCGAGCCATGAGTTGACCTGCCAGATACCTCTGGCCCTTTCAGGCCCCTGCCCTTCAACAGGGAGGATTGACGAGAAGACCAACTGCGCCCCAGAGCCTTTGACTGTTGAACCCAGGGCCCTGAAATCCCTTTTGATGTTTCTCAGGCTGCTGCTGGCTGTGTCACTGGCACCCACATGAAACACCAGCAACAGATAGTAGTCCGTGGGCCATATGAGGCTTGGTATTCTCTTGGTGACATCCCTGATATGAGCCCCCGGGAGACAGCACACCTCCCGAGAGAGCACATCAGGTCGGCAGATGGGTGCCTCCATACCTCTCAGGAGAGAGTCACCCACTACTACCACGCATCTCCTTTTCTTGGTAGCACTAGTTATCACGTGAGCCGGTCGGGCTACCTTGCATGGCTCCAGTGCCTCCCCTGAGGTGCCATGTCTTACTTCTTCGGTCTGCAAAGCAGCAAAGCGGTCCTGCAGGGGCACCTCGGGGTTCATGGGAAGCTGCTTCTTCCTCCTGCTGCACCTTGCCCTTGCAACTTTCCATTCATTGGCATCTTCTGCCTGCTTACTTACCTTGTGTGTCAGTGGCGGGGTTTTTGGTTGGTTGACTGGGTGCTGTGGTTCTGGTGCAGACTGTGCCTGGAACCAAGTATCCAGCTCCCTCTCAGCCTCCCTGATGCCACACAGCCTCCTGACCACCTCCTGCAGCTCAGCCACCTGCCACAGGAGCTTCTCCACCTGGGCACACCTTCTGCAGTCAGGGCTGCCACCTGTTCCTGCCCTAGGAGCAGGATCCAGGCACTTCCTGCAGCCCGAGGTCTGCACTGCAGCCTCTCCCTTTGGCTGCTCCGTCTGCACGGAGGCATCGACCGCCACAGGGGTAGCTGGTGCAGGCCTCCTGGCCGGAGCTACAGCCTTTGCTCTCAGGCGAGTGTTTGCCATGTTGCCCTGAGAGTCGGGAACAGCAAATGCCCTGGGTCGGCGCCCTCCCTCATGCGCCCTGCCCTCGCGAACTGCCACACAAACTGCCACGCCACACCCTGTTTGTTACATACAAGTAAACAAAAACACAGTGGAGCACAATGGACTAAACTTATCCCAAGAATAACTCCAACCAGCTGGTCAGCTGTCAAAATATGTTGTTGGTTGTCAAAATATAGAATGAAAGAATCACTGAATCATTTAGGTTGGAAAAGATCCTTAAGATCATCGAGTCCAACTGTTAATCTAACACTGCCAAGTCCACCACTAAACCATGTCCCTAAGTGCCACAGTGACACAACCACTTTCCTTGCAGCCTGTTCCAACGCTTGACAATCCTTTCAGTGAAGAAATTTTTCCTAATACCTGATCTAAACCTCCCCTGCCGCAACTTGAGGCCGTTTCCTCTCATCCTATCACAAGTTACTTGGCAGAAGAGACCAACACCTGCCTCCCTACACCCTCCTTTCAGGGAGTTGTACAGAGCAATGAGGTCTCCCCTCAGCCTCCTCTTCTCCAGACTAAACAACCCCAGTTCCCTCAGCCGCTCCTCATAGGACTTGTGCTCCAGACCCCTCACCAGCTTCATTGTTCTTCTCTGGATGCGCTCCAGCAACTCAAAGTCCTTCTTGTACCGAGGGGCCCAAAACTGCACACAGTATTCCAGGTGCTGAGTACAGGGGCACGATCGCTTCCCTACTCCTGCTGGCCACGCTGTTCCTGATGCAAGCCAGGATGCTGTTGGCCCTCTTGACCACCTGGGCACACTGCTCGCTTGTGTTCAGGTGGCTGTCTACCAGCACCCCCAGGTCCCTTTCTGCCAGGCAGCTTTCCAGCCACTCTCCCCCAAGCCTGTAGCGTTGCATGGGGTTGTGACCCAAGTGCAGGATCAGGCACTTGCCCTTGTTGAACCTCATACAGTTCTCCTCGGCCAATCGGTCCAGCCTGTCCAGATCCCTCTGCAGAACCTTCCTCCCCTCAAGCAGATTGACACTCCCGCCCAATTTGGTGTCATCTGCAAACTGACTGAGGGAGCACTTAATCCCCTCGTCCAGATTGTTGATAAAGATATTAAACAGAACTGGCCCCAGCACTGAGCCCTGGGGAACACCACTTGTGACCGGCCACCAACTGGATTTAACTCCATTGAACACAACTCTCTGGGCTCGGCCATCCAGCCAGTTTTTAAGCCATCGCAGGGTTCACCTGTCCAAGCCATGAGCAGCCAGCTTCTCCAGGAGAATGCTGTGGGAGACGGTATCAAAGGCTTTGCTGAAGTCCAGGTAGATCACATCCACAGCCTTCCTATCATCCACGAGGCTGGTCACCTGGTCATAGAAGGAGATCAGGTTGGTCAAGCAGGACCTGCTCTTCATGAACCCATGCTGGCTGGGCCTGATCTCCTGGGTGTTCTGTACGTGCCGTGTGATGGCGCTCAAGATGAGCTGCTCCCTAAGCTTCCCTGGCACCAAGGTCAGACTGCCAGGCCTGTAGTTCCTTGGATCCTCCTTCTGACCCCTCTTGTAGATGAGCGTCATATTTGCTAACCTCCAGTCAACTGGGACCTCCCCTGTTAGCCAGGGCTGCTAATAAATGATGGAGAGTAGCTTGGCAAGCTCCTCCGTCAGCTCCCTCAGGACCTTTGAGTGGATCCCATCTGGCCCCATAGACTTGTGTATGCCTAAGTAGTGCAGCAGGTCACTAACATTTTCCCCTTGGATTATGGGGGCTTCTTTCTGCTTCCGGACCCTGTCCTCCAGCTCAGGGGGTTGGGTACCCCAAGAACAACTGGTCTGGCTATTAAAGACTGAGGCAAAGAAGTCATTAAGTACCTCAGCCTTTTCCTCATCCTTTGTTGCTGTGTTTCCTCTCGTATCCAATAAAGACTGGAGATTTTCCTTAGTCCTCCTTTTGTTGCTAATATATTCATAGAAACACTTTTTATTGTCTTTTAAGGTAGTAGCCCAATTAAGTTCTAGTTGGGCTTTGGTCCTTCTAATTTTCTCCCTGCATAACCTCATGACATCCTTGTAGTCCTCCTGAGTTGCTTGCCCCTTCTTCCAAAGGTCATAAACTCTCTTTTTTTCTTTCCTGAGTTCCAGCCAAAACTATATGTTCAGCCAGGCCGGTCTTCTTCCCTGCTGGCTCATCTTACGGCACATGGGGACAGCCTGCTCCTGCGCCTTTAAGACTTCCTTCTTGAAGAGTGTCCAGCCTTCCTGGACCCCTTTGCCCTTTAGGGCTGCCTCCCGGGGGACTCTGTCCACCAGTGTCCTGAACAGGCCAAAGTCTGCCCTCTGGAAGTCCACAGTAGCACTTTTGCTAACTCTCCTCTTTACTTCTCTGAGAATCGAACACTATCATTTCATGATCGCTGTGCCCAAGACATCACATCACCCACAAGTCCTTCTCTATTCACAAACAACAGGTCCAGTAGGGCACCTTCCCTAGTTGGCTCCCTCACCAACTGTGTCAAGAAGTTATCTTCCACATGTGGGAAAACAACGGACATTGGGGGGGGTTGAGAGAACACCGTTCCCCAAAGTTCAGCTCACATCTTGACATAGGCTCCAGTGTCCTTACGCTAAGACACAGTTGATTCTCGTGGGAACAGAATGTGATTGTTATGGAGAAGGCCAACTCTGGCCTAATGGAATGTACAACATCATTGAAACGGGGAACAGAGTGGCGCAGAGGTACCACAGCTCATCCCTGTTGTCAAGACTGGCAAAGATAACTGTGCAGCTGCTATCGAGGAGTATGAATCACAACTGCTGTCTCAATAACAATGGTGAGATTGTGTCCTGTAGCTGAACTTTGCTCATTATAATGTCATTATAATACCAAAACACACCTCCATCCCAAAACTCACTGAGCATGCGTTTTAAATTTCTTTTAGTCTATACCTTTAAAAGGAAAGTGAGGAAAATTTACACCAGTCCTGACAAACATATGTATGACTAGAGTCCCTCAAGCTCCACCTAAAAGTACAGAAACATTATAAAAAGTTATGAATGAAAGGGGGAATTAGGGAAGAAGACCACCATCAAAACTTTGGGATCGGTCGATGGGCTGAGCCTATCTTCCTCCCCCCCACGGGGACATCTGTTGGGTAAGAGCTCTGTGTTATGTGCACGTAAATCATCGAATCATAGAATAGAATCATAGAATGGTTAGGGTTGGAAGGGACCTTCAAAGGTGGACTTGGCCGGGCCTAGGGTGGACCTGCTGCTGGCCAGGGCCGAGCCAATTGGTAGTGGAATGTTCCCTCATAATGCCTCTGCGATAATGTATTTAAGATGGGGGAAAAACAGAAAAAAAAGGAGGAGAAGATGTGAAGATGCTGAGCGGGGGCAGAGAGGGGGAGGCGCGAGCCTTGTGGGCCTTGTGGTCCTCACCCTCTGGTCTCCCGCCCGACTCGGCCCAGCTTGGCTGCAAGAAGTGGAGAGGAGATGAGGAGATGAGGAAGACCGCTCTAAGGTCTCCCTGGAGCCTCCTCTTCCCCAGGCTGAACAGCCCCAACTCTCTTAGCCTGTCCTCACAGGAGAGGTGCTCCAGCCCTCTGATCATCTTTGTGGCCTCCTCTGGACCCTCTCCAACTGGTCCATGTCCTTCTGATGTTGGGGGCTCCAGAGCTGGATGCAGTATTCCAGGTGGGGTCTCACCAGAGCAGAGTAGAGGGGGAGAATCCCCTCCCTCGACCTGCTGGCCATGCTGCTGGTGATGCAGCCCAGGATGCGGTTGGTTTTCTGGGCTGCAAGTACACATTGCCGGCTCATGTTGAGCTTCTCGTCCACCATCACTCCAAATACTAACATCAAGATAGCTATTAATAATCACTACTGGTTAGGTTTGTTTATATGTTTAAGTTTATCTATTACTTTAAATCCACCTTTGCAGTCAGTATCTATCACCGGTATCACTCGAATCTGCATTTGTCACGAACCTATATAATAAATTGTTGTTGTTGATTTAATTAGTATAAGTTTCCAGGAACTTTAATAGTTGACATTGGGGACTTAAGGGATTTGTCTCAGTGTCGCTGCTCGTGGGAGTCCCTGAATAGGTTAGGCAAATATCCTCCGATCCTGTGGGCTACTAAGAGGGACTTTGGTTTCAGTGACGCTGCTAGCATGAGCCTGGCAGGCTGGCCAAGTTGTAAAGGGTCTGAGGAGACCCCCCTTCTCTTTAACTGGAGTGTGGTAGGCAGATCGGACACAAGGGTCTCATCTTTCTTGGGAAACTAGCAGGCTGATCAAATTGCAAAGGGCTCGAGGTAGCCCCCCTATTCTCTCGTCCCTGTCTTCCTTCTCGGCTTTTCGTGACACTCCAGGAGCCTCCTAGACTGCTTCCTCTCTGCTGTGTTGTATTTCCAGCAGACGCCCGGTAAGCTGAAGTCCCCCATGAGAACAAGGGCTAGCGATTGTGAGACTTCTGCCAGCCGCTTGTAGAATTCTTCATCTACATATGTTTAATAGGGAAAGAAAGAAACAAAATAAAGTATAAAATCTGTCTTAGAACATAGTACATAGTTTTTGTTTGGATGAATCAGGAAGCCTTCCATATTTTAAGTCTTTGAGATAAATTACTTGTTACTGTAACTCCAATATCAAGCTATGATGCTTACCATATTTGTGATCTCCTCTATCCTCCTTTTCATTTGACGGTATTCTGTAAATATCCAATCTGTCATTTTCTTATGATCACACTAAAGAGGGGTTTTAGGAATGTCACCATGGAAACAAGATATGTATATACATGTATGATCACTCCTTGTCTAGAGTAGAAGCCTGCATTATCTGGACAAGCTTATGGCTAACCGTTCTGCATATGGGTGTCCTATTCCTAGCCACTACATGAGAAATTAAATTGCATTAATGTAGTTGCACATAATAAACTGTAAAGTATGTTTTATGAAGCCAATAATGCACATGTAATACTTGAGGAATTCCTTTTGGTTTGGTTATATTTATTTTTCCAAACATTTTGTTTGAGAGAAAATAAGATTGCTATCTGCTATTTCCTTTTTTTTTTGCAAGAAAGCAAAGGGTTGTTGACTTCCTCTCCCTTCCCTTCCTTCCTTCCTTCTTTCTGAAGGTACTGTATTCATCTGAAAAAAAGAGAACAAAATGATTGTTCCTGTTCTCTTTCTTAAGTAATTTGAAACACTGTCCTTGCTAGTTTTCTAAGTTTACTGCAATCTCTACACAGAGTGGAGGGGAGAGAGACATATATCAATTACCAGCATGAGAGCAGGTAGAGAGTTTAGGGCAAGACTCGTTCCAGCTTCAATAACTGGTAAGTTAAGTAAAAATGCTTTTATGATTAACTCTTTAGAAGTGCAATATATATGTTTTTAATTAAGAAAAGGCATTTATCAGATACACATTTAATTGATAAAAATCTAATAACCATATGCATTGACAAGCAGTATATTTATGCTATAGATATCTATAGCCTGATTTTTATATACTGGTGCTAATAGCATGTGGTTTAACCAATGCAGACAAGAAAATGTTTTCCAGTGAGGATGATAATATTCATAACATAATCTGCTGTGAATTTTGCATATAGAGCTTCTCCTAATAGAATCGTGTTATAGGCTTCACTAACTTTATTCTGAATGTTTTGGCAAGCTTCACTGGGCCATTGCTCAAATAAAGAGAGAAGCTGTTTCATATGCAAATTGATATATTTCATATATCATCTGATACTACTGAAGTCTGCACCAAACTGTGCTATAGTGGGAGAAAAATTACTTGTGGGATTTTTTTCCTTCAGATAGTATTGTGTTTATGATTACATGTGCTTATCTCTGCTCAACTGTGTATACAAGTAGTCTAGGAAAAGTGACATTTAAGACATGCTAAGACAGTTCCAGATTCTCACTTGAATCAAAAAGAAAAAGAAGTTCATGTTGCATAGTATGTAACTACACCAAGGTTGATCATCATCATCAGTAATAGGATGGAGTCAAATGTTGTCTGTTTATTTGTCATTTACATTGTTGTAGATACCAATAATATTTTTCATGTTAGGCATAGATGTATCAGAATGATCAGAAGTGGTGCATAAAATGAATGATTGAATGTAAGAGTATGTTTCAAATACTGAAAGAGAAAATTCCCCTCCCATGCTTTTATTAAAGCAGAATGTAGAGGTGGGGGGAAGAATTAGGATAGGTGATCATTTCTCTGCAAAGGGAGAGCTTGGTCATCTTTGACCCAACATTTCTTCAAGCCATGGCTCTCTGAAGTGCAAGGTCCTCTACAGGATGCCTGGAGCCTGGACAGAGCAGCTCCAAATGGTAGAAAGGCATTACAGAGGGCCAGCAGGCGGCTTGAGCTGCACTAGTAGAATTAATTTTCTTCCCCCTCTATTTAGTGCTTTTCTGCAAGTTTTTACATAGGAAGGAGTGATCTACCTCAAATTCAGGCCAATTTCTGGATAAGTTGTAAATTCCCTTCGCTTTAAGAGCAGCACATGGGTTCTGCCAAAGTAGGTGGAAAGAACTTGTTTCTCTAACTCAGTAGCTTAATGTTGCAGCTTAGTCTAGTTTGGAACCAATTATTAGATTCACTTGGTGATAGGTGATCCTTAACCCACAAAGAATTCTCTGCTAATAGCAAGAAAATTCAAGATGTTGCCATGAAAACCACTTGCCACATCTTTTGCTCAGGATACCTGGGTTTATATTTTACATGACTAAATACTCATTCAAATTAAGTAGATGATTTGGACAGCTATTCTGACAGTTATGTGTCAAACATCTGGAAAAACACTTTTTACTTCAAGTGAGAAGTAGAGGAGTCTTCTGAACATTAAAAAATATTTAAGGTCTGTATGTGTTGTGGTATTTTGCTGAAATTGCAGTGTTAGCCTGGATTGCAGTCACCTGGAAGTTTTGATCTGATTAGTTCAGATGTTCAGTTTACCATATAGGTAAGAGCCAGTTGCAGCATTTAGGTATAGATTTTGGGTTTGAAGATACTAAACATTAATATATTATTGATTTAGACCATGTATATGATAAATTATTTCTCTGAGAAACTGTCTGAAATACATAAATACGAATATATGTGTTCACATTCATAGTAGGTGGTCAAGAGCAGTAAATGCTATTTTTAAACCCATTCCAGAATTACAGAATTACAGAATTATTATCAAGATTGGAAAAGACCTAAAAGATCATTCAGTCCAACCATCACCAATACTTCTCAGCTAAATCATATCCCTCAACACAACATCCAAACATTTCTTGAACACCCCCATGGTCGGTGACTCCACCACCTCCCTGGGCAGTGCATTCCAGTGCCTGACTACCCTTTCCGAGAAGTAATATTTCCTAATGTCCAGCCTGAATCTCCCCTGGCACAGCTTGAAATCATTGCCTCTAGTTCTATCACTGTCTACACGAGAGAAAAGGCCGACCCCTAGCTCACTACAACCTCCCTTCAGGAAGTTATAGAGAGCTATAAGGTCTCCCCTGAGCCTCCTCTTCTCCAGACTGAACAATCCCAGCTCCCTCAGCCGCTCCTCATAAGGCCTGTGCTCCAGACCCCTCACCAGCTTCGTAGCCCTCCTCTGAACGCGTTCCAGGGCCTCAATGTCTTTCTTGCAGTGAGGGGCCCAAAACTGAACACAGTACTCGAGGTGCGGCCTCACCAGTGCCGAGTACAGGGGGACAATTACCTCCCTGTTCCTGCTAGTAACACTGTTTTTGATGCAAGCCAGGATGCCGTTGGCCTTCTTGGCCACCCGGGCACACTGTCGGCTCATGCTCAGCCGAGCATCAATCAGTACCCCCAGGTCCGTTTCCTCCACACAGTCCTCCAGCCACTCCGCCCCAAGCCTATAGCGCTGCCTGGGGTTGTTGTGGCCGAAGTGCAGGACTCGGCATTTGGTCTTGTTGAACCTCATCCCATTGGCTTCTGCCCAGCTCTCCAGCCTGTCCAGATCCCTCTGTAGGGCCTCGCTACCCCCAGGCAGATCCACACTCCCAGCCAATTTGGTGTCATCTGCGAACTTACTGAGGGTGCACTCAATGCCCTCATCCAGATCATCAATAAAGATATTGAAGAGGACAGGCCCCAGCACCGACCCCTGGGGAACACCACTTGTGACCGGTAGCCAGCTGGATTTAACTCCATTCACCACCACTCTCTGAGCCCGGCCCTCCAGCCAGCTCCTTACCCAGCCAAGAGTGTACCCATCCAAGCCATGGGCTGCCAGCTTCTGCAGGAGAATACCGTGGGAGACAGTGTCAAAGGCTTTGCTGAAGTCTAGGTAGACCACATCAACAGCCTTTCCCTCATCCAGCAGACGGGTCACTTGATCATAAAAGGAGATCAGGTTGGTCAAACAGGACCTGCCCTTCATGAGCCCATGCTGGCTAGGCCTGATCCCCCGGCCATCCCGCACATGCCGCATGATCTCCCTCAAGACTATCTGTTCCATAACCTTCCCTGTAACCGAGGTCAGGCTAACAGGCCTGTAGTTCCCCGGATCCTCCTTACAACCTTTCTTGTAAATGGGAGTCACGTTGGCAATCCTCCAGTCTTCCGGGACCTCACCAGTCAACAAGGAGCGCTGATAGATGATGGAAAGCGGCTCGGCTATCACCTCCGCCAGTTCCCTCAGCACTCTTGGGTGGATCTCATCCGGCCCCATGGACTTGTGGCAGTCCAGTTGGAGTAGTAAGTCTCTGACCGTTTCTTCCAGAATCACAGGGGGGTTAGCGTGCTCCCCAGCCGAGACTACCAGGTCAGAGAGAGGAGTACCCTGAGGATAACTGGTCTGACCTTTAAAGACAGACGTAAAGAAGGCATTCAGAACCTCCACCTTTTCCTTATCCTCAGTGGTCACATTCCCAGCCTCATCCAGCAAAGAGTGGATATTCTCCTTTGTCCTCCTCTTACTGTTAATGTATTTATAAAAGAGTTTCTTATTCCTTTTCACCCCAGTGGCCAGGTTAAATTCAAGCTGGGCTTTTGCCTTTCTGATTTCACCTCTACACATCCTAACGACTTCCTTGTATTCATTCTCAGTTGCCCGTCCCTCCTTCCACAGGCGGTAGATTCTCTTTTTCTCCCGGAGCCTCAAGAATAGCTCCCTATTCATCCACGCCGGTCTTCTTCCCTGCCAGCTCATTTTGCGGCTCAGGGGGACCGCCTGCTCCTGCGCCCTTAAGACTCCCTTCTTGAAGAGCAACCAGCTCTCTTGGACCCCTTTGTTCGCTAAGACTGAATGCCAGGGGACTCCCCCTACTAGTCTCTTGAACAATTCAAAGTCCGCCCTCCGGAAGTCCAGGGTAGCAGTTTTACTATTCCCCCTCCAAGCTCCACCATGAATTGAGAAATTTATCATTTCATGGTCACTCTGTCCAAGGCAGCCCCCAACCTCCACATCTCCCACCAGACCTTCCCTGTTTGCGAACAGCAGGTCTAGTGGGGCAGTTCCTCTCGTGGGCTCTCTGACCAACTGCATTAGGAAGGCATCCTCTACGCACTCCAAAAACCTCCTAGACTGCTTCTTCTGTGCTGTGCTGTACTCCCAGCATATGTCAGGGAAGTTGAAGTCCCCCATGAGGACAAGGGCTGACGACCGTGCAGCTCGTGCCAGCTGCTTGTAGAATACCTCATCTGTCTCTTCATCCTGGTTTGGCGGTCTATAACAGACGCCCACCAGGATGTCTGCCTTGTCAGCCCTTCCTCTGATCTTTACCCATAGGGATTCAATGTTATCATCCCCAGTCACAATCTCAGTAGCAGAAAAGGATTCCCTAACGTAGAGAGCCACACCACCACCCCTCCTTCCTTGCCTGTCCCTCCTGAAGAGTTTGTAGCCATCCATTGCAGCGCTCCAGTCATGGGAGCAATCCCACCACGTTTCTGTTATGGCAACTAGGTCATAGTTTGCCTGCCGCACTATGGCTTCCAACTCTTCTTGCTTGTTCCCCATGCTGCATGCATTAGTGTAGACGCACCTCAGCTGAGCCCCTCGCCTCTCTCCTAATCCCAATACCACTTCCCCAGGCCGATCTCTAGCAGGCCTGGCTTTATCCCCTTCCCCCTTCCTATCTGGTGACACTGCGTAACAGCTAAGAGAAAATATCAGGGAGAACTTCCGTGTGAAGTTACAATCTTTTCAAGAATAAGTCAGCTAGCTGCTGACAGTGCTGGAATCTGCTGTCTTTGCCAGCAGCCACCCTCAGTACTTTTTCCTTGTTTTGTCTTCACTAGCTCACAGGTCTGTGCCAGCTATTAGTATGTTGAGTAAATTACCCAGTTTTATTTGCACAGACAGGGAAAAATCCTTCTCATCTGCTGGTCGCACCAAGTCTACCCAGCCTGAGTTTTTCTGTGCAGTCTGGTGTGAGCTGTAGAGGTTACATCAGCCTCCAGGTTGGACCATTAGTCTCTGAAAACCTCCACAAGCATTTCATGGACAACAGGGTGCTACTGTCCCAAGAGAGTAAACCTGTGCATACTCAACTTTGTACAATATTCTTAAGTTTAGTGCAAAGCAAGAAGCCAAAGCCACAGTCTGTTAGCATCTCAGTGACTTGTCACGTTATATCAGGCAGCTACCTCAGTGCTTTCCATGCAGTGCTGTAATCACAACTGCGTGTTACATCTTTGCAGAGGTACTTCTTGAGACACCAAGTATATAATATGTCCTAGTACATACAGGTTCAGGTGTATCATATGTCTTGGCTGGACAAATAATTTCTGGTTTATGTTTCTGTTCATCTGTCTCTTCTACTGCCAGAATTGATTTTTCCCCATATTAATATCTTGGTCCATAATTAAAGGACCAGATATCTCTATTTCTTTTCTAAGCACCTGTTTCTTGTTTTGAAATGTAGGTAAGTGATAGTGTATTTTTTCCTGAGGGGAAAATCCTTTACTCCTAGAGCACAAATAAGGTTGTTTATATTTGCCTCAAGTGCCAGAACTTAACATACTTATGTTCTAGTTATTCAGCTGACATTCTGTATTTATTAGATTTTTAGTACAGCATGTGGCATTATAATCAATGCATTATTGACAAAAGCACTTGGAACACACACTATTTATTTAATTTACTACCCTGACTCTCATTTAGTAAACTTAATACATATCCTGTGTTTTCCTGGCACATTCAGATACGTTATTCAGAAAGGGCAGATGGATTGCACAACAAACCCCTATGTCTAAGTTATGTCACAAGCCCTTCTGTAAACTGTTGATCATCAACCTGTTCTCTGCTGCAAAACTAGTTTGCTACGTGTGTTGGGCAGTAACTTGTGAAGTTGGGCCATAGTTATACAGCATTTCTAATGTCTGTTAAAATCATAACACAAGAAGCATTTTATTATAACCTGCAGGCACCATAAATACTACATCTCCAACATTTTTATAACCAGTTATATCAAAGGCAATCTGATTGTCACTCTTTTGCACATAGGATTCTCCCATTAGTAAGCAGTCTTATATTACAGGCATAAAACACTGTTAAGCATTTTAGCTCTGCCAGACTAGCTGCAGCTGTGTCACATTTGTGTTTCCTTATTTTGTGTGTGCCAGTTATCTAGATTAAAGTTGGAATAGCATAGCACTCCACTAGATGACAGGCTTGGTTTAAAGCCAGACCACTTAGTGATGCTTATCAAACAATTTTCAGCTACATACAGTAGGATAATTCAAAAACCTGAGAAAACTCTAAACTATCAGGCTTGCCATGAGAGATCATTTCTTTTTTAGATGGAAGATTAAAACATTCCCCTCACAAATATGTAGAGTCTTCCTAGTAAGAAGCATCAGTGAAATAACCTGATTTCATTTTTTCTACTCAGTTTTTGGATGAATGTGTGACTCTCCTGGTTTTGAACATACACCATCTTACCCAGTCATTTGGGGCCCAAGATGGAAAATGTGTCAAATCAGTGGCACACGAACTTAAGAAAGTTCTGCTTTCAAAAGCTCATTTTTCTGTTCTTTGTTGCTGTGCTCATTTAGTCTTTGTTTGCTTGGTTGTGGTTTCTAAGCTATTAATGACTGATTCAACTCCAGCTGATGGGCTGCCTCAAGGCAGCTACACATTCACTTGCAACCCCATTAGATACAAGTTCACTTTCAGCTTCCCATCAGTTAAGGTGGGACAACCTCTGCTCGTAGATCATCATGTATATCTGCAGAAAGAATGTGACTGCTGATTCTAATACATCCTTGAGAGAAGATGCCTCCTGAGAGGCAGAGGGGGACGTATTCCTGTACTCTGCTGAGTGTTTGCACTGGTATCATGACTGGCCTTCTGGGTGGGCTGTTGTAGGAAGGAGAACCTGGCTTTACCATCCAATGGCTATCTTTGCCTGGTCCAAGGATCTTGTTTAAACTAAGATTACCTTTTGCATTAGAAAAGAAAATGAAGTAAATTATGTGGAAAGTAGGCTGGAACATAGAGGTTTCTCTGCTGCTGCTGTGAAAAAAATATCAAGAACTGTGTCCTGTACAGAGAAACGGGCCAACAGCCTGGCTGCATCACTGCTGCCTCTGTTACAGCTTGGGATGTACTGAATGACTCACGTTGTGCTTACAGCTGATTTCTTGCATGTTGAGGAATAACAGTTAAGTTGTGTTCAGAGGGAGAGACCAGGCTCAGTGCCTGGCCCCACTGAGGGAGAGGGAGAGAAAATGGGCTGTTACTTGCTTCGCTGACATCATGATTTGAAAGAAAGTTCTGAGTTAGCAACCCCATAGCTCTTCACTCTTTTTGAGTGAAGTACGTCTTCTACTAAATTGTAATTTACAATAAACAAACTATAAACAACACCAAAACCAGCTAGCATTTTGTAAAAGTCCATAAATGAATGGAGTAAAGAAATGCCAGGTACCCTGAGCATCTGTAGCAGTAACATTACAACTGGAACCTTCCTGTAATAAAAGCAATGAAGCAAAATGCATCCTGATGCTCAGAAAGGTTAAAGAGCTAATGGTATGATCTTTGCAAAGTCTGATTCATTCATTAGTTTATTCTCAGAAAAATAAGAAAACACAGTCACCTGCCCTTTAGGTTTATGTTGTGTGCATTTATATTTTAATGTCTATTAAAAATGTCCTGCACATTTCCCTTAGCAATATCTGTCAGTGTTTTAGTATTACAGGCCCTGATTGTTCACTTTCTGGAGTTAGTGGAAATTTTCCTACTGATATGAGTGACAGCAGAATCTGGCCCCTAATATTTAGAGGATTGAAGCCATCCTTAGAAAAGCATATGCTCTGCTCTCCACTTTCTTTGATGACTTCTAACATTCTTTTGATGTGGACTCCAAAAAAGACATTTTCATCTTTGGGTGTACGTGTTTTAAAAGATTAAAAACATTGAATAGCAGAGTAAGAAAGTTTTGTGTTTCAGGCCACAATCCCATTTAAACCAAAACTTGCTAATAACTATTAGATGAAAGAGAAGAACATGTAGAAGAATAAAAATGTTAGGCAAACAAAATGAATAACAACTAAACAGGCAGTCTTCAAACTCATGGAAATACCATACAGTTTGGATTATGACTGTAGGTACACACGATATGCATTGACATAACATAAAAATGTCACTTAATGCCCTGGTGTCTGCCTAAGATTATGAGCAGGATATTCAAGCAGAGGTCTTGTTGTGAGCATCTTGCTTCTGCTTCTCTGCACTCTGCGGAAAAAAAAAAAAAAGTAGTTAAGAAAAATGGACAAATGTCATTTATATGTACAGAAGCCCAGTACTCTGACATGCTGATGGTGGAGGGAAGGGTAGAGACATGTCAAGATTAAATTTACTTAGGATTCAGTCCCTCAACGCTGTGATAAGAATAAACTCTCATGAAATCTACATTAAAAAATAAATACAGTGTCTAAAGACTTGTGGAAGATGCTTGGCAGTCCTGCAAGATGCTGAGCAGTCACAGCTCTGATTGACTTCATGGAATATAGTTGATGGAACAGTCAATAGAATGTAATCACATTATTTAATGTATGGTGGAAAGATGCTCTGATGTTACAATATGTGTAGTGTAAAAGCTGGGAAAGAATAGGATAGCACAGAACAGAGTAAAATTTTCTTTCAGAGGTTGGGGGTTTGACCACAGCTCTGAACTGACTTGAATTTCCTTTTTATTTTTTTTTCCTATCTTAGTGATTAATTATCATATATTCTTTAAGAGCTGTGACATCTGTTAAATGTAATTACTTTCTCTTCTATGTGTAAATCAAGGTCTTTCTTAAAAAAAGGAGGCAGTTTATACTTAAATTAACTACTTTTATCTGCAATTTACAAGTTAAGGTGTATGTAAAGCCTGTGGCTATACTAAAGGCTCAGTTGTGCCTCATAGGCACAGTGTTAATTAAAGGGTGACATGGATTTGTACCACTCTGAGGGGAACTCTGGAAGGGATTATACCTTAGAGAGGCACAATGCCTCCAGTGCACCGCAGCATGTAAGTAAAATGCACATGCTGTGCACCACCCGCGTTAATGTTGCTCAGCATTTCTGTGGGCCCATCTACTTCCCACACCTCCTTATCTACTTTGCTGGGGTTCCTGGGCACCAGGAAGATGGAGTCCTGCCACTCCTGACTGATCCCTGCATGCCAAGGGAGAGATAGCGCTGACATCCTTATCGTTGCTGATAACTATTCAGCAGCTGGATACAACCTGGCCAAGGATAAACAGTAATTGCCAAGAGTCATTCCCTAGACATGGTTTCTCTTTTTGCTCATTGACAAGTCTTTTAAAGTCTTGACAGTGTGCATGATGCTTGACAGCTTCTTACATCTTACCTGAGCCCATCCCATATATCTGATCTTGAGTAATTCTATACCAGGCATCTGATTTTGTTCTCCTTGATATTTTTCATCAGGGATCATTTTTCCCTGGGGTAGCTCCCTTAACACCAATGAAGTTTTAGATATGATTTACCCCTGTGCAAATAAAATCAGCATCAGATCCATAGACCTTTGGTTAAAATATTGACAGTATCCAAAGGACCTATTCCAGTCTTTAAGTAAGTAATGCCTGTGATTAATTTAATGCACATTTACAGTTTTTTCAAGGTCATATTACTCACTGGATTAAATGTACGTTTTGGTAATGTATTATTGTTATTGTACATCTAATAGATCTGCTTCAGCCTAGGGTGATTTTTTATGACCAAGTAATAGACCACTGAAAATAGGATTTATTATAGAAATGCCAAGACACTCTTATTTATAGTATAATAGTACAAATTGCCACTATAATAAATACTCTTCAGTTATCAAATCATCAGTCTTTTATGGTAACATTGACAAACGGTCTCATAGGCAGTGTGATATTAGTAATGTAATGTATTAACTTTCAATTTTAAATTGGTTATTGGATCTGGAACAACTGTACATTATGTGCAATTCAAGTAGAACTTGTGACCTGAATTTTCATATCTGTACAGCAAAATGTGACTACATATAGCGCTTTAGACTATCTATATATGCAACATGAAAACAGTATCACTCTCAGTCCACAATCCAACATAGATCTATAGATGACATCCACTTAGAGGAAACTGATAGCAAGGAATGTCTAAAAGGAAAATTTAAAAATAATGTCAAAAAATTTTGATAAGTCATTGTCACTATTGGTCTCAAGAGAAAGCAGGTCCATTGTTAAAAGTTTAGGAAAATAAAGAAAATAGAAGAATAGAATGAAAAACTTAAATTCAGCTGTTCAAGGTTCTTTCCTTACCAGCAGGTGTTTGTTTCATAAGAACCTGTTCACTGTTACTATACAAGAAACAACATTTCATAAAGTATATTTGATCTGGAACAAGTGCAGATCCAAGGTCCTTTGTAGAGATTCTACATCTGTATAGAGTAAAATAAAATAAGCAGGCAAGATTAAGAAAATGTTATAAAAGTAAGCTGTGCAAGAATTATTTGTTTGAACAATGAGATTGGCAAGTCTAATAATATAAGAAATATATACTTAGCAACTTTTCATAGCTTAGATCTGTAGTACTTAGCTGATACATTTTTTTTTTTTATCCTCAGTTCAGTCTCATGTTTCAGTACTAGAAATCCAAATAGCAAATCATTATTAGTTTCATAATGAGGAAGTGTTCAGTGCTATTTAATTTTATGCTTCAGCAATCACCATTAATTAATTCTAACTGCTCTTTTAATATATCAAGGCTTGATTGGAAATAACTGAAAATGTTTTATTTGTCTTTCCGGTCAGTTGGATAATGTTTATTTTATTTAAGAGAAATTTAGTACATTCTTTCCAGCAGCTGATTAAGTGTGGTCATTGCTGGTACCAATGAACTACAGAGATTTTAAAGGAAGCTAAATAGTTTAGACAGTTAATTGGAAAAAATTAGTAATCATAATGGGATGTGGTGATTATTTTTTTCTATGTCTTCCCTATGTTATGTCTTTTACTGAAAAGATATACTCAGCAGTTTTCCATCATGGAGAAAAGCATAGTTTCCTGCTCTTGGCTTGCTCTCCTTCCCAGCACCCAGCCTCATAAGTCAACTAGAGCAGCTAACTGGCTGATCAAACTTAGGACAGCTGGCTGTCGCCCCCAGACCACATTATAGCATGAAAAAATTCATGCTGGATCTCAGTCAACAGTCTCTTTCCTGCCTATCTGTCTACTCCCATCCAGCTAATGTGCTCCTGCACTTGAAGACACAGCTTTATCCTAGGTGGAGATTCCAGTGCTTTTACACTTTCCACCTGAAAACATTTAGATACTAAACATGTATAGCCAAACAGATATTTCAGCAGTCCTTTCTGCTCACATTTGGCCAGCAGAGTGTATCTGTAATTTTATTAATTTACGTTGACACAACTCTAGACCAGGGATTAAGTGTTCACAGCAAAGCATCATTTGAGCTCATTAATAGGCAGTAAAAGTAGGTATTTTTGTCTATCTGTCTTTATTTTTTCTTAGTAGAAAGCAATCCTGTTTATCCCAGCTGCTATCTCACACATTCATAGTCATCTAAAGTATAATACCCTTCAGCCCCTCTGTGGGAATGTCCTCTCTTCAGCTCATCTAAACGAACTCTACAACTCAGAATAGGGCATCTTAAAGAAGTCCAGTTCAGTAGCCTCATCAAAGCTTTTGCCCAAGTGAAATCTGAGGTGGCTTGATGGACCAACAGTTGCTATGACAATTAATAATCTGGAATTACCCAGGGCACCAATAAGAGTTTGAAACAATCTCTAAATTCTCAACATTCTCTGTTGTCTATGTAACAGAATTTGTCAGTAAGGCTTCATTTTGAGATCGAGCTTTTCATCTAAGGACAAAAAAAAATAATTCATCACTGATTTACACCTGCAGTTACTTTTGGAGATGCAATTATATCTGCTATCCCAAAGCCAGAGAACAAGTCAAAAATCACTCTAAGTGGTGATGTAAAGGGCTCGAACAGCTGCCCACGCTCAGTTCACGCTTGATCCCAAGCCCATTGAAGTCACTGTGAATCTTTCCTTTGACGTCAATGGGCTTCAGATCAGATCCTGAGCATTTTTTTTAAAACCTCAGACAAATCAAAACCATTTCCTTTGGAATGAGACTGTTCACACCCCTTGGTGAAGACTATTTCCTTTCCAAACACAGCTTTCATACCAGAGTCACGTCAGCTGAATTTCTGTTTTTACCAAAAGCTGCATTTTTTAAAGAAGCAGGAAGCTTATTTTTACTTATATTTCATCTATTAGCAGCTAAGCTGTTTTTGTTCAAACTTTCCAAAATATCCCCAGCTGGGCAGGCCAGACCTACAACCAAAAATGGGGAACGTTTTGGAAAGGTACAGCCATTTAAAAAAAAAAAAAACAAAACTTTTTAAAATGGAAACTCCTTGCAGATTTAACCATAACAGTCATGGCATTTTATGTGGTGAGGGGCTGTCTCTATGCACTGCAACCAGTAGACTCTAGTAGACAATTTAGTCCTAATTCAGTCTTAAAAAAATATATGACACTATAACAAATGTTATAACTTGTATAACACAACTAATACAATATTAACTCTTGTAGAGAACACTGCACTAAATACTATATAAATTTATTTACAGATGCTTCCAAAATGCAAAATATATGATAAGGTAAAGACCTGGGGAGAGTAGATCCACCTGCCAGGCACCGTTTCTCTATACCAGTTTCCTGAAAGTGATGTGGAAACTCTTAAATAATTTTCTCCATGGAAAGTATTCCTTGTGGTGCCAAGAGGAGAGTGAAGTGGCCATGTTCAGAAACACCATGTTGATATGAGAAGAGGCCAAGCAGATTTCACTGTATTCCTTTGTGTAAGTAGGTCTCATATAAAGTTTTGCACGGGCACATCACTGACCAGTGGGCAGTGGAAATTACCTGGGAGACATTCTGTCCCTTGCTAAATGCCACAGAGGTAGCCATTCCTCCAGCTGCAAGAAAAGTTTATCTTGCTGCTGAATGCAGTCCTGCAGGGACACCATGGGATGCTCTACACCATACAGCCTCCTGGAACAGTGTCTGAGATTGAATTTGGATCCATATATTTTG
Organism: Chlamydotis macqueenii; assembly: GCF_036417535.1. Taxonomy (NCBI): domain Eukaryota; kingdom Metazoa; phylum Chordata; class Aves; order Otidiformes; family Otididae; genus Chlamydotis; species Chlamydotis macqueenii. The sequence continues at coordinate 43,596,258 of NC_141592.1, forward strand.
TGTACAGTTTTTTCCCTTCCACCTTAATTCACCATTTCTATATTGCTTTATCAACACAATAATTCTGCTAGGCTTAACTATTAAGACTAGTATGTGCCTGCGTTTAAGGATATCATCCTTTCAAGAGGTAAGTGTATAAGGTATCTTTGCTTCTTGACTTGAAATAACTCTCTGTGGTGATGGAGAGACTATCTCAATCAGATTAGATGAGTTACCACAGGAAAAAATCAAATTAGATGGGCTGTGTTTTCTCTTTCTGCTCAAGCATCGGCATGGCAATGCCATCTCAGTAATGGCCATCTCCTGTGTAATGTGTGAGTGCAACTTTACTCTGGGAAACTGCGCTCTCTAAACTTTGCTTCCTGAGGAATCTCCTAGGGACACTTCTTGCCAAGTTCACCACTGTGTTTCTGTTGTATTGGGCCTCCATCCCTTGTGAGAACATCTGTGTAAAACAGATGGATAAGGTGATCTTCGTCTGCAATCTCCCCTTATCATTTTCTGAGTATTCTGAAAAGACGTACCTCTCAAGGGGCCCCAGATCTGTGATTGATTGTGATGCAGGAGCAAAAGCACGTTTTGCAGAGGAAGAATGTAGATCTTGTGGGATAACTTAAGATGCACAGTAGTCTTGAGTAGAAGCTAAGTAAGTGAGATAAAGCCAGAAGATTATTCCCCAGAGCCTACTACAGTCCAAGCTGTATGGTAGACAATCCTGGGATGAGATAGAGGAGAAAAACTGAGTACAGAAACACAACCTAAGAAACCTCTCCCAGAAAGAAAACAGCAGCTAAGAAGCCTGACTGAAAGCCATTGTCAACTACTGCTTCTGCACTGCATCACTTTCTTCTCTTATGATCATGAAAGACTTACCCAGAGGAAAATTTATTGTCCAAAAAGGGCTTGTTCTAGCATTTTAAAGGGGGCCAGTAGAAGGGATAGAGATGACTAGGTTGCCATAATATGTGAAATTGCCCCCAAAATATGTATGATGCCTCACATGAAAAACAAGAAGACCAGGAAGTATAAAATAAGCCTTGAAGGCAGTGCAGAGGGTCACAAATTTTTTGGTGTGAGGGTCTTAGTGGCCTCAGCTGATGTCAATTTAAAGAGACAAATTATTACACCAGAGGCAGAAAAAATAATGTGGTATTATTCTCTGAGGTATCAATATCTCACAAGACACTTTTTTTTTTTTTTTCAGTCAAGCAACAAAAAAAGAAAGGAATTGGGTGGGGGAGCCAAAAAACAATGAAACCAAAACCACCACAGCTCCTTTGAGTATGAATTTAACCAACTGGCTGCCTGGCTTTATGATGTGTTTTTAATCCCACGAAAAAAACTGACTTGCTTATCCAGCTAATTGGGACCCTGCTTGTATCATGTCAATTCAGGAATCCTAAAGAAAAGGGCTATAAATACACACAAAAAAGAGTAGTTAAAAATAGGTGGTCATCCTGTGAATTTAAGAATTTCCCTAGCAGATACCAGATTCACAGTTCTAACTCATTTCTTAAACAGCACTGGTGAACATCAAAGAGTACAGCATAAAGCATGCTGAGTCCCAATTACATACCTCAAAAGTAAATGTTGCCTCAATGGAAAGTCTTCAGAAATTCTATATGAAATAAAGGCCAAGATGCCCAGATCTACCTGAAAAAAATATAGACTTTTTCTTTATTGACAGCAATTGCTTCATTAAAATACATTGCTGTTAATATACAAAACTACATCACTCGGTGAAAAATTGATTTAGAAATAGCAGGAAAAGAAGTGTCAAATAATTAATTTCAGTGCATTTCAATTGTTTTTTAACAAGCTGTCTTTAAAGACAGGAAGTCTTTTCTGAACATGGCTCATGTTTCAAAGGAGAAATAGAGTTAGTCCGAATAATTGGTGCGCATTGAAGTCAGAGGAGCATGAGTTGTTTTATTAAAAAAAAAAAGAAATCTTTAAAAGCTGTGCAAACTCTCTGTAGCTAAATACAAGTTCAAAGAGTTATGTCTTTCATATAATTTAGCAAAAAATCATGGCAACAACCATCTTTGATTGCTGGGAGTTTTTTCTTTCTTCCCACAGTAATGAACCAATTTTTCTCTTAGCACCTTAATCCAGTGCAAGGAAACAAACCTAGCAACATGGCCACAAAATTGATTCAAATAAGTAATGAATAAGAAAATAGGCATAATGAGTGGACTATAATTTCAATTGTACATCCTCCCTAACCTTCATGCCAGCGCTCACAAGCATATTCCTGTCACATATGTGTGCCTTCCCACAAGTTTATCCCGTATCCAGTGAACTGGCTATGGCAGGTGAATGAAAGTACCTTCTATAATCACCAGCACACTCAATGTTGCTTTCATGGAAAGTCTTTCACAGAAAAATTACTATGATATGGTAGATATGTCAGTACACTACCTAGGGTATTAAATGTCAAATATATAGAAGTGTGTATGTATGCTTTATTAAGCCTTTGCATTAAGCTGCCAACAAACAAGATTTTGTGTCCTTTACTCCATATAGTATTGATGTTTAGCTCATGTTTCACCTAGTCCTCCCTCTAAGATTGCAAGTAGTTCTATTATTTTTCTAAGAAATGAGCTAGGATAGGCCTTTCCTAAGGAAATGAACGTAAACCAGGATTGATAAAGTGTGCTAAGCCTCTTTTAGTATTATTTGGATTATAGTTTGGATGCATTGCAACTGAAAGTTTCCGGGTATAGGAGATGTGTCAATACTGAAACACGTAGCAGATATTCATGCTGAATGTCTTCACTGATAGCAGAAAGTCTAATTTTGCAAGGCCAAATAATTAAAAGAAGGCTTCATTTTATCATATAATAAAAATAATCATTATGTTTTTATTTCTCCAACTTTGTGAGAATTACAAACTGTTTTTAACTTGCTCTTCATTGCTCTCTAACTCCCTTCCTCTCACTAGTTCTCTGTTATGTTATAGTTTTATTGATTTTATTTTCCATAGCATATCTTAATTCATTTCTCTCTTTCAAACTATGAGTATAATATCTTTCCACATTGTACTGGGTTTCTCTACTTTTTTTTCCTTTCTTTTCTTTTTCCATAGTTCTGTCCACCATAGTTCTACAATTTACTTTTGAAAAGAATGGGAATCATACAAGTGAAGGGGGAGAATTTACATTAGATTTCATAATAAAAACAGCTGAGCTTTATTGTAAACACCATGGTCTAAAATCCTTCAACCACTCATTAAGACCTTTTCTTTTAAATAAGCACCTTGTGAATAATACCCTTTAATGAGAACAGCTGTATTGTGTTAGCACACCTTTCTGTAGTGAAAAACAGCAGAAAGTCATCTAGCTTTGCCCGCATTGGCAGCCCTTAGCTGCCAGTCATGCACTTAGGTGCTATCTGCACTCCGTGCCAAAAGAGACAAGGAGAGGAGTCAACAGCTGAGATTGCAAGGCAGGTGCTCAGCAATAGCTGTGAGCCCCACTAAAGAAAATATTTAGATGTAAAAAAAAAAAAAAAAAAAAAAAAAAAAAAAAAAAAAGAGAGAGAAAAGGTTTTTTTTATATTTCTGCTTGATTAAGCAGACATTATGCCTGCCAAGGGCTCTTGTACACCTCAGAGTCTAGTGTGGTTGATCAAATATGGGCAGAAACAGGTTTGATGCAGGATTAGTCAAACATGTAAACCTTTACATCAAGATAGGTAGCAGCTGCAGCAGTACTGAAGCTAAAACACAGAAATCACACAGCAGGGAGGCAATGCACAGTAAAATGTGAGGAGCTCTGAAGTGTATGTTCTTCTCTTCACCTCCCTTTGGTTTTGGGGTTTTTTTGCATGCTTTTGATCATTTCTAAAATAGTTGAGAACTGCTAGTTAATGGTGAATCCAGATAAATGACAATACTTCCTACATGTCTTAGAACATGTGGGATGATAAGGGTTGCTCTAGGTACAGACTTTTTTGGGGGATTTTGCTACCATAAGGGCTAATAGTTTATTTTTTTTTTCCAGGAAATCTTGGATTGTGAATTGCAACTCATTATTCATTCCTTGTGGCTCAATATCACCTTCAGCATGATCCAAACCACAAACGTGAGTCACTAGTTATCTTTCCTTTGTTTCGTTAGAATTAAGCATTTTATGGTATTTATTATTTTAAAATTTTTATTACTTGTTTTAGCAGGTGCACAAAAGTAAAATTTGTTCTTCATTGATATCTGAACATGATGTACATTTTAAAATTTTTGTTGCTCTTTCAATTTTTCCATAACACGGAATTATCTGCTCTGTGATGCCATAAAGACTCTTGCTGTTTTACAGTAAATCACCAGGTTCAGGGCAGTCAGAATGTCAGGAAAATTTGCTTTCAAAGTTGCACTACAAAGGATTCTTCAGCTCAGACTTATTAGGATAACCTTGTGCCTAGATTATATCAGCATTTTTTGCTATTAGCAATTTTAAGAAATTTTCTTTTAGTATAGTGGTACTAGACTAGTACAGACTACTTTTAGATTTCACGTTACTTGGTTCAAACTGCAGTTTGTGGAGCTTTTCAAAAACTGCAGTGCACTCAGCCCACTAAAAAAAAAAAAACTGATTTAATGCAGCTTTGTGGATTATTGCTGTTAAAAAAATATTATTTTCAAAATGTCTCTTTAAAGCCCTCATTTCTTTGAGGGCTTTAACTGTTTTATCTTTCTTTGCACCAAGAATACCAAGATAAACTGAAACACTCCCTTGTAGTTAGGATGGGTTCAGGGGATAAACACAGTAGTTCTGCATTCTAACCCTACAACAATTCCCCCAAATTATCTGCATGCCTGGAGAGCTCTAGATTTACCCACTTTAGTTCCTGTGAGCCTAAACAAAGAATCCACATCAGTACTTCCATATTTCTGCCCAGGATTTCCCAGACAAAAGTATGTGTTCACATACCCTTAAAATATTTGAGCTATGCACAGTAAATCCATTACTTTCCTAACATGTCAGACATACTTGTGAATGTGCAGAACTGGATGCCACATGCTAAGTAGCTGTTATGCCTCCTGGAAAACGCAGACATGCTGTAAGTGTCGGAACCGCCTGGCAGTGCAATCCAGCGCTTGCTGGAGTCCTCAGGCTGAAGGCAGCATCACTGTCCCACCAGTCAGTCAACCTACTCCTCCCAGCACAGTGCTCCATACTGCACGCTTACACAGGCTACCAGACACCCAGGAAAGAGAACGGCTCCTCAACACCACCATGCACTGCGTTTTGGGACTGAGGAGCAGCAACAGGAAAACCCTCAGGCAGCTGGAAACCCCCTGGAAATGCAAGATCACATGCGTGCAGCCTGCTCGTAATTCCCATAGAAATGATGGAGCTGTGCCGATCAGAGTAAGGTTAGGATCTGACCCAGCCGTTTTTTCTCTCAAGAGAAGACTTTGGTCTTTGGAATTGGGTGTTACCGTAAATCAACAAACAGAACTGACAAAGGTTAGAACGTGCATTAGCCTAAGGGTAATAACAAGCACATCAAGAAAGCCAAGAATGAGTTAAGCCAATAGAAACAAGCAAAGCAAAAATATCTATATCTATACACAATCAGTCTAGGGAAAGATAATATTTACAACAGATGTTCAGCTTCTTGTCCATTTTCTTCTATTCCAAATTTCAACTTTAGCAATATTACTGTACGTGTTTAATGCAAGATATTTAGAAAGCATGTATGCACTTTAAAAAGTTGACATTGATATTGTGGGGGGAAAAACATTTTAAAATAAGAGAAAAATACAAACAGAAAAACATAGGTAAGATGAAGGTGCTGGAATTGGCTCTGTTCATTTGATTCTACATGCAAATACTGCTGGTGCTCTTCTGCAACCTGGACACGCTGACGTGTACAGACAACCAGGCACATTGAGCCCAGCAGCAGGGGACGGGGGAAGCAGCTGGGCCAAGGAGGAGACAAATTCAGGGCAGATCTCAGGATGGCAGGGGAGAGCATGTCAGGTACATCCTAGGAAGGATACTTTGTTCTTTCAGGAGACTTCTATGTTATAATCCGAAAAGGAGATGTTACGCATAGAAGGTTTAATTGCTGTATTTCAGCCCCAAAAAAAAGTAATGTGCAAAGAAAATTTCAGAAAACTATGTCTCTCATTCCTATTGGACAGCTTCTGTGTATGAAGAACGTAATGTATCTTCCTTGTATTAATATACAATATAAAGAATTCGCTTTAGAGCTCAGGACACAAATGGAGCTTTAGATTAGCTGTCAACAATGTCATATCCATGTTAATAATGCCCTACTCATGCCTGGGGCTGACAGTCTTTCTTATTTTTATTCACAAATTCCATTTAATAACAGCAATAAGTCACTCTAGACAGTGCATTTCTAAGGGATTTTTGCACTTCTCAGGTGGTTAAAGTCACTTGACCTTTGGCCTCATGCCTTAAAAACTCCCTAAGAGATGTGCTAAATTGCCCAGAAATACATTGCCTGTCATGTCTTGTTGCTTAATTAAGGGCCAACCTAGATGGCCTATAAGGACTGCCCTTAAGTAATTACTAATTGATCTCCTACTCAAGAAAAATGAATAAATTCCACAGCAGCCGCACTGTCACATGGCATTTATTCAAATTCATATTCCTCCAATAGAGAATGAAAAGCACACAGCAAACGGGTGGACTGAGGGCAGAAACATCTTTAGAGCAGCTAAGCGTTGCTCCCAGAGTTTGTCATGTCTCATTGGCTGTAGCCAGCGCTCTCAGCCCTTCACTTGCATTGAGACAAAATACATTGCTTGAAAATCAAAGCTTTTAGAAACTAAGAAATATCTAGAATTTTCCATCTAGATTTACCTACTTTGAAAGATGTTTAATCTTTGGTACAAATATCAAACTAAGGAATCTCAGTGAGAGCAATAAATTGTCACCTGATGAAAGTAAAATAATGATAGCCTACCAAAACAGCCAGAGGAAACACATTTCAAAGCTCTTTTCTGAAGAAGGGACATGGGATTTATGTTGGCACAGAGAAGATTCTTGCAGCTTTTGTTACCCAAATTGTTTATCAGAGTGCATGAAGCAGACTTTCTGGACTTTGTTGCGTTTGCTGTCTAAAGCTATCTAAAGCTCCAAGTGGTCCAAAAAAGTTATCTTATGGTATTATAAGATGAGGAGAATGCTTTGGGCTGCATCAGAAATCTTGACTATGCACAGGAAGATGTTTTCAGGTATAAACAATATGAATACAGGGCTCTTAAGAAATGTATGGATGACAACATTTATTAACACTCCGTAAGAGTGCGTTTATATGTTATCCTATCTAAGCAGTTTTTACTGACTTCTGACTGACTTCTCACACCTACATTAGTGTTACTCGACATAAAAAGAAGCCACCTCTGAAACATTTCCTTGAACACACTGGATGGAAGCAGGACTCATCAGAATCAAAGATAACATTTCTGTCGACTTCAGTGAGGCCAATATTTTAGTCTAGTAGACCTGAATAGTAGAAAACTACACAAAATTTGAGGAACACTGATACATTATAATATATAATACAGGAGGATAAGCCAATTTTTTTGATACCTTGTGTGAAAAGCTGCAGTGTTTCCATGCCTCAAATGATGCTTTATGCAGGGCTCCCACCACTCCTCTGAAACCGTGTTAGGGGAAGAGCAGCATTTGCACTAATGGAGGAGAAGCAGGGAATCTGAACTCTGGAAAGACACTCTGGTCACTGCACTGGCACTAGCACCAATGACATAATGCTACGAACCGTATTAAGATATCTGTCCTGCTTATTGAATACTGAACTGCTTTCTTTTCCATATATTTTAACATGTTAAATGTTATGGAGTCACTGTATGCAAAACTGCAAACGTTACGGATAGCTGGCACCTGTCACATAAATATAAATATACCTTCTTGTTAATGCAGTTACATAACTGATTGCTATTATTTTATTTCAACATACCGTACTCATTGTTTTAAAATACCACGAGATTGATAAATGAAATAAATGTTCTAATCAACAGGCATTCCTTAAGCCTGTTTGAAACAGAGATAAATAGCGAGCTGTGAAGGGCTGTTGCCCCTACCTGAATAAAACCAAAGGACTGAAAAGCACAGTAAGATCCGACAATCAGTCCTCTGGGTACTTTGTATAAAATTACATCCTGTCCTATTTCTGCAGTTGATGCAATTATGGAATAATATGTTTGATTAAGCTGGCTACCAACAAGATGTGTAAACATATGCATTGTAAGCTAATTTTTTGTGATATAACATTTTTACCGTTACTCATGAGCAATGAACTGACATTTCTAGTGTTTAGGGTTTTTTTTTTCCAGAACCTCAGACCTCATCTAGAGGTTTATCACATTAACTTCATCTTAACTGAACATCAATATTCATGCATCATTTTGGAATAGCAGGAAAGCACATTCCTTTAAAAATAAGGGAATAGTAATACCGATCATTCTGATTCATGGATGTGCTTAGTTTCTTGCAGCTGAAAAGACCTTTGCTGTCATCATGTTCTGCAAAGATTTTTGTGTTTTTCTATAAAATTTTTCTCCCTACACATGTGGGTTTTATATCCTCTTCATGTTGGTATAGCATGAAGTCTTATGTGGAATTTAGAGGATCTGAACTAAATGTAGCTAAAAGGAACTTTTGGATGAACTGCCTGGGATTTGTTCAGATCTGTTAAAGTAATGGGGGAAAGCACAAAAGGATAAAGAAAAGAAAGGCCTTAATCTTTGTTCCATGAGTGATAAAGCAGCATCACATGGGTGAAAATTGGCCTGACCTTCACCCACATGATGCTGCTTCTGCCTCAGCCACTCTTTCTTTGCTCTGATTAAGTGAAGATAGCCTCTTTCTCTGCAAGGAAAAGTCAAAGAACAAAAAGAAAAAAAATCCTGTCTTAACTATAAAAGGTTTATTTTTTTAATCACAGTTGGGCTCATACAAGCCAGTTTCTAATCTTATTTTTATAAGCTGAAAAAGTGCCTTTTTAGAATTTCTTTGGCTCGATTTCTTTAGCCCCCCCTCCCTCGAACCTCGGGGCCTAGATCTTAACTTGCTTCCCTTGGATGCGCTTTGTTGCTCATCTTCACTTTTACATCATAGCTGTTTGACTTAAATGGGTTCTTCACCAAAGGATTGCCCCTTGGGGAATGGAAAAACTGGAGGGAGGGAGAGGAAAAGCAGTACTCAGCTGGCTTAAATGGCATGTACAGTATATCTATTGGCAGGGTATTGCCAATGCTCCGAGGAAACTTTCAGTGCTCAGCCTTTACCACTGGATGCTATACACCAACTGAGACATGGTTTTATGTATCAGGTTATCCATGTTCATATATTTAAGAGAACTTTACTGTGACACTGCTGTCAAACAGCTCCTGTGACTAATATTTTTAACAGCATGATATTTAAAATTTTACGAGGATATAATAATTCATTCTCCAGATAGTCAACATGCTCGGAGAACTGGTAATGTCTTCAAAGGTTTCAAAGGGGGGCCATTGAAATTAGTCTCTTTTTTATGGGTACTGTGTAATTTTTGGTTACACTATTGCAACAGGATCAAAATGTATTTTTAATTGCACACCAATCTACTAAAAATCACTTAAATTTGTGGTTGTGTAGGTGTATGTACATATGTATGTATCTGGGTGAGAAACCTGGCTGAGATCCAGTGAATTATTGGCTAAGTCCACAGGCTAGCTTCAATTTCCACTGGTCGTTTTTTCCCTCAGGAGCTAAGAATATATGATGCTGTGCAACATAATGGAATGTCACTGTAGTGTGTAATGTCTGTTATTGTATTACATATCTGAGGTAGGGAATGAGGAAAGACATCCTCAGCTTACCTACGAAACACAGGCATCGGATAGCTTTTAGCTGGAAACACTCTGTATATTACTTAGGCACTCTGTATTACAAAATGGCAAATTACATAGTAAGTTCACAGTAGTATCCAAAACTGGAATCAGATATATGGATACTAGTATGGTCTCTAAGTCCTGTGTGACTACCACTGATTAATTTGTGTTGGAAAAAAACAAACACCGATTCACTGTGCTTAGAAGTTTTGCAGCAGCTATAATTCGTAAGAACATGCTTAAAATAATGCTGTTTCTAATTTTGATATGTGAATACACTGACACTAACAACATCTCTTCCTGTTTGGCAGTGGTTCCAGAAGCATCAGCATGAATTGTTTTCTGGCCTGGAGAGACATTATCTAGCTATACACCTTCACATGCACAGATCGATTAATTTTTAGTGATATAACCGAGGTTAACAAGACCTAGTTTTCAAATATGTAATATTACTGGTCACATCTAAGAATACGTTCCCCTTTGTTTTCCCAAGTAAATTCCACCATTGTTCCCACAGAGAGTACCACACAAAATGTTGTGGTTATAAATATGTTCAGCAACAGTTAGCATTTGGACTCTGATTCAAAGCCCATTGAAGTAAATGAAAAGACTCCTATTGACTTCAGTGTGCTTTGGCTCTGGCACTTGATTCTTTATTTAGAACTCTGATGATTATTCAGTGGAAGGGGTAATACTGTAAGTTTCGGGTATTGCAGTCCTCCTGCTAAAAATAAAATTAAATATATAAGGAAATAATTTTTTAGGGGAAGTTATCATTTGTATAGCAAGTTTAAATTATTCTGCTATTTAATACATGTGTACATCAACACACACATACACAAATATGAATATTTATAGGGAGTCATACGTACTTGCACAATACGTATAAACAAACACACTCCTTCCATGCTCATAAAAATCATATTAAGAATTTAAGATACAAACCTCTAAGGTTTGATACATTGACCGAAACAGGAGTGTCCAGTGGCATCTGAGATGTTATAAGGTAGCTGCAACACCCATGTGGGACTGGCAAATGTGACAGAGTCTATAAGAGACCTATTTTCTTCTGAATTGGCAGTATGAGGCCTGGTGGCATTCCCAGGCATTGCCAGATGGCATCAGGGTCCTGGTTTGGGGTGACTGAAGGGAACCCTTAGTAGTTAATTACCGATAATGGATTATCAACATTCCGTATATTTTCTCCCTAATCATCTTACAGAATTGTTTTTAAGCTCAGATTTTGACAATCCAACTGGTTTTAATTTTGTGGCTTGAATCATTATTTCATTAACAAGAGGACAACATTCATGATGGCATATAAAATATTGACGCAATAGGCTAAATTTAAAAAGATGGAACATACTGAAAACCACACTAAAAAAAAAGAATGTGTTTTTATTTAAACCACTAAAAATACTTTTAAAATACATTTTTGGCTGAATTGTCTGGCTCTCAGATTTTCTCAGTGCTGCAGTGTTGCTTTCACACGTCCGTAAAAGCTCACATTGGGCATACATGGTACCACCCTCACCAGTAAGGAGGGAACGTAGTTGAGTAACTTCACCTGCTATTTAGTGGCTATTGACAGGACTAATCTGAAGTCTTCCTTACCATCAGAAGCTAATGAGGACCAGTATTTTCATTTATTTAAGAGTCTGAACCAGCCATCATATCTTAGTGAAAATGCATGTTTATACATATTAAATTGCTCTATATACAGCGTGTTTTGTATGACTTTTTCAGTTCATGGCAGCTGCCTCAAACAAGCTTGAAAGGCTCTATTATGGTCTATTGGGTCAAAAATGGCTTTTTTTTTAAGTGCCGAAGTACTTAGTTACAGTGAATTGGTAACACAATATCCACACCATAATATGCATATTGTGCATGACAAAAGGCGAATAATTTGTAATCCCCATTTAAAATAAAAGCATAAGTACCTACTATATTCAGCATATCTGAAATGTTCTACCAGTACATATTTAAGAGAGACTCAACGTGTTCGTGTGAAAGACCAAAATGGTCTGTACTTTGTTTATGCAACTTACTGGACAAAAGTAAGATTTATAGCTCTTTTTGAATTTTTGTTTATTCCCACTTCAGTATTAACATGTAATTACTATTGAAATGTAGCTTAGGAAATTCACAAGTGAAAATTTACAGGAATGAAAGGAGGAGACTCTATATTAAGTCTGTCACACATGAGATCCCCCAGTAAGTTCAGATCAGAAAGATATCTCATCCATCTTGGAGGGCCAATTTCTGGCTCTTTCATTCACACTAGAAGTCCCTTCTCCTTGGAGAAGACAAGAACAAACTGAGGAATAATGGAAGACTCTACAAGTATCAGAAATTAGGTTATGATTACTTCATAGCTATATCTCTTTGCTGCACAAATTCAGCCTCTCTAACTTTTCATAACCTTTTTCGTATAGTCCTTCCATATCTATGATACTTGTTATCTTTTTGTAAGATAAGTTCATTAGGTAGAGGGAAGCTTTGGCAGTGGGAGAAAAAACCTGTCCAGTGTCACCACCATATGTGGGTAATGCTAGTGACTGCTGTACTCTAGGACTATTGTCCTTTATACAGTCCTTATTTGCCTTACCCTGCCTGCTGTTTCTCACAGATTTTTGCTGATAACATATATAATTATCATCCTCCCTTCTGTTATAGCTGTTTAGTGATCCACATGTAGTATACATAATATGGGGACTTGCATTCATTTGCAAAGCCTGAAGATATTGTTCATTATGTTTTATGTGCCGGAATAGATAAAAACTATTCCCAGAAGGGTACATGTTTAAACTGGCAAAGAAAAATGATTGACATTTACCATAAGTACTTTTGTCAAAGCTTTGGCATGTTATCAGTTTGCAAAACTAATGAACAGCATCCATACTCACCAGATGTGCTATCAAGAATATGCCATGTAAAATTCTGCTGCAGTCTTAATGCCAAATGTGTAAAGTACAAACAAGTTAGGCTCCAAATTCTGCTAGATAAATTTGGTTGGATAAAGAGTTGAGCCTAAAGGGTCAAAGAATGTAAATAATTCTAGGCAGGAGCCTACCCTCTTGGCTAGTTTCAGAAAATGTGGGTTATTATCTCTATGGTCAAACGCTAAATTGCCCTGTATAAATTTGCAACTTTAATACTGATGCAGGCAGAACTAGAAAATGCTTAATTAAAAAAAAGACTTTATCTCTGTATCTAAGAAATTTTAAAAAACAGTATTGAATATTCCTGTTTGTTTATCGTTTTATTCCCAAATGCCCGTTCCTAGCTCATAAACGTTATTGTTTTCAGAGGGTACAAGAACAAGAACTAAAACAAAGCCTGTCATGAACACATTTGAGGGAGGATTTAATTCTTTTGGGCTCTTAAGACACCAAGAGCTTGGCAGAGGTTTTTAACAATGCCTTTTATTCCCAGTTTTGAAAGAAATATCCTATAGCGAGCTTGCTAAATTCCCCAGTGTATGGTAGGCCTGCGCTTCTGACTAGCATCTGCTCTGACTACCAGGAGTCAGCAGAGCAGGTAGAGGATATTGGTGAATGGGGTCTTGTCTAGGTTCTTCCTCAGACTTTTTCAGGTATTCAAAGTAGGGAGTCTTTTTCCCCATTTACTTATGATGGCATTCAGATACGCATTTATGAGCTTCTAAGGTGCTAACTATTGAACACCAAGTAAATTATTTTAATTAACTAATTAATATCAAATATTTTGTTACAGTTTAATTCTTTTTTGGGGCTGTGTTCCTGTTGGGACTGATATGTTAGTAACAGAACATCAGACTTCTGTTTGTCTTCATTCCAGGAAGCAGATAACACATATTTTTGTGGATTCAGGTGAGAGCTGTTACACAAATTGGGGTTGTTTTAATTTCATTTCCTTGAGAATCTACCATAAAACTCTGAAAAAATTAACTTAATTGCTACCACTTTTTTATCAACTTCCTATCAATCACTGAAATGCAAATTTTAGGTACTTGCTAGAATGGTCTCAAAAATTGCCCCAATAAAATATACATGTTTATTTAGTGATATTTATTTGCGGTGATTGCTCCCACACTGTCCCTCACAACGTAATACTAAAGAAGATCATGTTTTTTGTTGTGGAGACTGTCCCCTATTCCATCTGCCATAATACTGGTTAAAATGGGTTCCTATTCCCTCTCTGGACTTAGGAAAATTCCCCGCTGCCATAGGATTAGGTCATGAACTCCACTGCTACAGATGTCTATAAGCATTCACTGCCTGTGATTTCAGGTGTTCCCAGATACTCCCAAGTTCATGGAATGGCTAATCTCTCCCCACTTCTCTTTGCCATGGGAGGGAGATCCTCCCTTCTGGACTAGGAGGCTCAGTGACAGCTCTGCTTCCACCAGCTTCACTTCTTCCAGCTAGCTCTTTCTCAGAGTTACTGTGCATTCATATCGAGTAATATTTTCAGAGTGTAAGAGAATAAAAACCCCAGACTTTGTTAGGATGTGTGTCAAAATTACAAACACAGAGGTTGGTATATATGCATGCTAATAATTTCTAGTTATGCATGAAGTTAATTTACAGAATGAGATTTACATTATTTTAATGAGATTCTCTACAAATAAGATTCAATTATTTCAGTTTGGTATTGATGCATTTTTATGTTTTGCTTGTTTTGAAATACATATTAATTTGCTTTATCAATAATATGAAAAATTAATGGAGCTCTTATTAAGGTTAAAAGCACCTTAGAGAAGTCATCACTTGTCAGCTTTTGTTTTATTGCTATGATTACAACAAAGTTGTCTTGTTATCACTGGCAAAATAATTACGCCGTTTTCCCTGGCAGGTTTTAGGTTTTTTTCCTGCTCTTGCTCCTGGAGAGAAGCGTTTGGAAGCTGTCCTTCAGAGTTACATGGAAACACGTGCAGAGCAACACAGAGGTAGGAATGGTACCCGCGTGTCCTCCATGCCTGGCATATCTGGGGCACCCCAGCCCCTTCCTCAGCCCCCAGGCACACAAGCACTGGCACGCTATGCCAGCTGCTGGGCCCTGGGACAGCTCGGCAAGGTATCCGTCTTCTTGCACACACTGCAGCTCCTCCGTCCTCTAGCACGGGACATCGCCAACCCTGACTGTCTTTGGCCCCATCTCTTCCTGAGCTCAGCTGGGCTCTGTTCACTGTCCTAAAACAGTGGAATAAATCTCACCATTTTTCCCTTAAGAGGTCCAATCCTTCAGATTTCATGAAGGCAATTTTCCTGTTGATTTCAACAGAAGTTATATCTGAAGACAAATGGCAGGATAATATCCATTTGAAATATAAGTGGACAAGCACCATCAGATCAGATGGGTAGTGAGAAGAGACTGAAAGGAAAATGATGGGGCAAAAATATCCCAACATCTTCAACCTTTTCATTTTAGAGTGTTGGTTAAGCAATGAAGAGGGTCTCTGGTTAATGCGATTTAGCAACAATTCTTTCACAAGGAGAAAGGATCCTTTCACAGCTGTATCAACAATATCTACTCTTTTTTAAAAAAATAGCAGCTGACTTGACATGTCAAGCATCACATATTTGGCCATGAAAGCAAAGCATAAGCTATGCTGGTCAATAGCTCAGACTTGGAACGATGCCACTGAAAAGTTGGTCTGTAAACTGATGCTACCTTATTTCTTGGATTCTAGGAGGGGTTGCTGAGATTTAATAGCAATGCAGAACTACCACATTCCTGGTAGATATTTCTTTTCTTGTTACATGAGATCCATGCATGAAGTGAAAAAGAGCAAAGGAACATCAGGTTTACATCACCACTGATATGTGAATGATTGATCACCCATTAAATCGCATACAGAGCTGGTAACAGCACATGAGGTAGCGTTAAAGTAAAATGTTTTATATTCTTTACTCTAATTAAACATAGAAATAATATGATGCAGTCTGTATTGTAAATGTTATTGCAGATTATAGACCTAGAGGAGAGGTGTTATGCCACCTTTATAGCCTCCAGTTCCTGGAGACTGTGACTTAGAGCTGCCTGAGGGCTGCCTCAGGGCTGCCCTAAATTACACCAGTTGGTAATGATTCCCAAAGGGCTGCTATGCATCCAGTGGCTGCTGGAGTGTAAAGTACTTTGGCTATGACAGCAGCCTATCATTTCACAATGGAGACTGAGAGCAGCTGGCATAGTGCTCAGAGGAAATCCCCAAGTAGTGGTTTAAGACATTTTTCTAACACTTTTTGTCATGAGCGATATAAAATAAAGGCCAGAATTCATTAACACACAGGGGCTTTTTCTTTTTTATTTAAGCATCTGTAGTCGTGGGTTGCTAAACTTGGAGGTGAGGGTTTCTATAGGATTTCAGAGCAGGTATCAACCTAATATTGCTTCAACTTGGCAATATTCCAGATCTCTATCCTGGCCCCAATTCCTGGCTTGATAACAGTGCCTGTGCAGTGCAGCACCCCTGGCTGTCAGAGGCACACTCCTGATTTACATCTGTGTTAGCAAACGGAAAACTGGATTCCCCCTGGTATGTGCAAGTTTTTCAGTTCAGGCTCGTATTCCACTTTTCGCTGGAGCTGCCAAAGATACCGGTTGACTTTGCGTGTATAGAAGATCTTTTGAGTCCATGTATATGGAGCTCATTCAAAAGCTCAGCCCATTCAGGCAGAGTGAGTGATGCATGCACTGTTTTTTTTTTTCTGTATAGTGTGTGGGTGGGCCAACCATTCTTACACAAATATCTTTTAAAAATCAGCTATGAAATTATTACTTAATATGGTCAATTTGGGGGATTTGGTTTTGATGTGAGTATCTTCAGGATGCTCTTAAGTGAACATCCTGAAGACAATAATTGACTGCTGGCAGTAGAAACTCATGATGCTCAAATTAAGCTAATGAAGTCCAAAACTCAGCTGATGACAATGTTTTCAAACCTCTGAGGCAACAAGCCACTACTTATTATCTTACTAAAAGTTCTGTGAAACATAGGGGAAAATAAAGTTATTGACAGAGATATGCACAGTGCAGAAAAGTACAAATCCTCTGAGCACCTACAGAAAGGATTGGTGTAGTTCTCAGATAAATTTACTAGGGAGAGGTAATTATCAGTTCTGTACTAAAGATATCTAACAAAAAAGTCCATGAGCCCAAATAACATCAAGGAGAAAAGTGGTTTTGTGGACAGGTGAAATGTTCCCGAATGTGAATTCATCATGTGAATGTGGCTTTCAGTTTAAGTGGAGAAAGGCAAGTGTGCACACAAGTACTGAACTGTAACCTTCCTAAAGGGAAGCAAAACCTACCATCACCTTCTCTTCCATTGAGCCTCTTTGTTGAGACAGTGCTCGCTAGAAGGTCTGCGTAGGGTGGCAAAGGGTCAAAAGGAGGATGGATGAAAGAAGCTTATACTGCATTTTGTTTGGTCCCTAACTGTACAGCCTTCTGTGCAAGGGGAAGAGAGATGGTCCAGCACTTCTGTCCTCTTCCTGGAAGCTTCAGAAAGTTGTGAGGAAACTTTTTTAGTGCCTTATATGTATTCACAGAAGGACACATGATAAATTTCAAAAAGAAACTGAAGAAAGTGGATCAGAAAATCATAGAATGAATCATAAAAAAATGGTCAGAAAGGGGGGTCATCTGGCCCATTGTTCTGCCTGAAGGCAGGGTTGACTTCAGCTAAGTAAATTCTGATAGCCTTCTGTCACTCTATTTTTTAAATTATTAAATTATTTTTAATAGTAATAGCACCTGTTACTATCCTCTAAGCAATGAATTCCAGTGCTTAGCTACTATTTTTGCACCTGGAATGACATCATTAGGCTAGAACGAATATAAGGCAAATATTGGGGGTCCATCACAGCCTTAATATGCTTCCCTCTCACTAGGTCATTTTGAGTTTGGAAAGAAGTCTAACTAAAATTATATGGCTTGTACTCTACGTATCAAAGGATCCTAGACAAAATTTCTCTTCACTTTAATGGTGTAAGCTTGGCATAACTCCTTTGAAGGCAAGGATTTTACTCCACATTTCCACTAAAGCTGGAATGCAGTACCTGAGGACAGGAAACTCTTTTGCTATAATGTAAAACCAATAGATTTTTTTGTCTCCTGTGTACTTTTAAAATTTGTTCTTGAAGGCAGAATTGCAGGGATGGATATATATGTAATTAAAGAGCACTAAAGCAGGGATAATAATGAACAAATACTGTCATTTTTGCCATAATTCCTGAAGGAAGCTAAGCTAGAGGTGTGGAAAATCAGTTACAGTGATGCACTTCACTTAGCATGGGAGTTCATGCAGTGCAAAGAGCTTAATGTGTGCAGCTGAGCCGGGCCTAATGGGCGCCGGTTGTTACCTGTGGACATGGAGTATGTTAGAGGCAGCCTGGCTACTGTACTCATCTGTGAGGGCTAGTGGGATTTTGATTACGCTAGTGACCTTTACTTACTCATTTTGCCAAATTTTCGTCCAATAAAAGCCATCATCTGACCAGCCCACCCAACTCCAATTTTTGTGCAGTCTAAGCCCGTTGGTGATGGTTCAGTGAGAAGCAGGAGGGAGAAGAGGAGGAGTCTGCAAACATCAAGTTGGGGCTGGGGAGCAAGGCGAGCTGCTGAAAGACCTATGCACCCAAGCAGCGCCCACATTTTTGTATAGATTTTTATTTATGCTTTTATACATATATGTGTGCGTATATACACATAGTGCTTTCTACACTTTTCTTATTTCTCTCCCAAATAAATAGAAACTGCCGTAGATCTGCTAACAGGCTAACAGAGACCTTTGCATGCTGCCTTAGCGTGAATACCATTTCCCATTGTGCCTCTCAGCTCTGCCTACCCACAACAGTCCTGTACATACTGCAACACCCCTGCAGTCAAATCCGGGTGAGAATAGCCCTATCAGTATACATAAACCACTTTAGCTTTTGCCAGTTTTGCAGATTGATTTATAGTTAATATCCCCCTTCATGGCCCTTTTAGGACATCAAGTATGGCAAAGCAGATCTTATTCTCACCAGAAGTAGGGATTTTGGAGCTCTGTCCTGTCTGAGATGGCTTAAATGTGGGGAAGAAGGCTCCCTATATTTCCTTGCCCCCCTGCACACGTACATAAAGGCCAAGCAGAGTATAAACTTACGTCTGTGGAGGGAAGAAGAGTTTTAAGGATTTATCTCTTGAAAGAAGCATTCTACCTAGAAAGAAGCACTGTGAAATGTACCATACTTAATCATAAACTTACAGTTTCTTAAGGAAAACAATTATATACCTGATCTAAATGGATCTAGTTTAATAAGAATCTCATTAATCTTATTAGTTATATGCCTTATAAAGGTCCTGGCACATGAGGAAGTTATGTGTAAGTAAGTACAGAAGTTCACAAGCACAAACTTATTACCTGTTATTGCTGTTCCTTGGCTATTTTGATGGTCACATGCTGTGTATGTTTACACAAAAAGTCAGGCTCTCCAACACTATAATGTGAATTTAACAGAAATTATACTGACTTCATTTTCATTGTACAGCAAGATACTGCTCTGCAAGGTGTAAGTATGGATAGCTGGATGGAGTACAAGTCACAAATACCAAGTGGTATTCCTCCATAGAGTTGCAATAGAGATGCAGTAACAGCCTGATAGCTCTGATTTTCAAAATCCTGACAAGTTACCAAAGCTTTGATCAAACATGAAAAGAAATACAATTTTGTTCAGACCATTTAGAACAAAAGCATTGTTTATTTTTCCCCTTTTTTTTTTTTTTTTTTTTTTTTGGAAAAATGATGGATTTCTTATCAAACAAGATCAGCTTCAATCTTACTTAGGTCAACATTTGACATTCTGAATGCATGAGTGTCTTTGCACAAAGGCAGCCTATTTTCAGTGAAATTCAGCTGTATTTTATAGATGAAAGTGGATTCTAAAGTTTTAAGTTCTACCAACAAAACTCAAAACAACTGCAATTTTAACGACATGCAGCCAAATGGAATACCTACAGTAGGCTGAATCCTGACATAGGTGAGCAGAAGCAAGATCCAGGAGGCAAATTGGGAGTACTGGGGATTAGAGAGAACCCTCTTCCAAAATCACAAGTACACAGAATTTAATTGGGTAGGTTGTTTCCTCCAGGAGGGAAGATCTGTTTGGAAATGCTCATTTGTGGGGGACACACAAAACAACATTTTTGGGGGAGATTGTGAGAAAAACTGTTTGCCAGTCTGAGTGAAGGAAAGATGCTATTTATTTTCCCAGGAGTCCTGCAAAAGGCTACTTGAAAAGTGCAGTGATTTTTGACAAATTGTCAAAATCTTTGAGGTGGCTCTGATGCTGTCAGAGCGTTTTTCTCTCACCTCACACAAAGCTTTTCAACTCCTCCTATTTTAACAATCCTAACAATAAAAAATCATCGGATATTCTTTTGCTATTTTAAATGGCTATTGTTCCACTGTATTTAATCATTAAGGAACCAGAAGGGACATATTTCATTGAAAAATGTTCATTTGACCCTCTGTAAACAGCAACTTGAAGCATTTTAACAGGCTCTTCAAACTGTTTGGGCAGAAATAAAGCAGCATCTGGTTTGAAGCACGCTTTCCTATTGTATTGTTTATGTTGATAGCTTAAGTTCTTTGCTGTGCATTGTTATTTATGACAATTGAATATAGAGCATTTTTGATTCAACAGAGTGCTTTCATTCTACAGCCGGGAATAAAGCAATCAAAGCGGAGGTGACTTGACTGATTTCATTTAGAAGGTGGATTCCAGCAGGCCTATTAGTGTGGAAGTAGAAGGGAGGGGGAAGGAAGGGATGGAGTAGGTAACTAAGGGATACAAATTAAAAAGAGTGAGAAATCTGGGAAAGAATCCTGCTGATGGTGTGGACTATATGAGAAATTTTCAGGAGTCACTAAAGCCATGGGAAGAAATTGGAGGAATCTGTCCAAACAAAAAGGCAAGAATTCTGTATAGGTGTTGCTTTTTTTTTTTTTTTTCTTCTGGGGAACTTGCAAGAAAATATTGATACTTCAATGCGCTTGTTCCTTAAGCCAATAAAAATACATGTATGTTTTTAAAAGATTTTCATCATGTTTCCTATATTATTTCAGAGTTAGAAACAAACCAAATTTGGCTTGTTATAAACCTAAAATGAGTCAAATGCCAGAATAACTAGGGTTAATTTCTGCAACACATTAAAGTGAAAAATAAATAACCAGAAATAACATAGGATTGTACCAGTAGTAGCAGAACTATCCAGTGGCTGAGGAAGTTTTATAAAAGGCTTATCAGAATAGTGTTTCAGCCAGATATTACCTATATATTAAATACATATATATAAACTTAATACTGTATATAATTAACCCAAATATATCAACCCAGGTATTAAATATATAAAATAATTAATCAAACCCATAATGCTGATCTTATGGTAAATGTAAAAAAGGAACAATGAACTGCTTAAGAGCAAAGTTTATTGTTTTTAAAAACAGGTTTAACATATCTATTTGGTTAGAAATGAGTGCAGGACAAGTATTCAGGTTTGAAGGAAATACGGTTTCTAGGTATTCTAGGGAGGCTATAAGGGACAGAAACAGGTTTAGAAACTCTAATAAACATTACACATTTCCAAAGCAGCTGAGGAAGGCTTTTATAATTAAGAGTCTGACATTTCTGTTTAATTTATTCTGTCCCATGCTTCTATTTACTGCGTAAGGTGCTGATTTTGAAGTCAAACCTGCTAGCTTAACTTGATTTCAGAGCTGTTTCCCATAGATTATCCACTAGGATTGAGGTAAGCAGAAGCCCGACTAGCCCTAGTGATTGCTCCCAGGCTATATGTTACTTTCTTAAAGACTCTAACTAGACTTTCTGGTTTTAGCCATGTTCACCAATTCCATATCAGCAGCATTCCAGTCAAAGCACTATAATACAATTAAATATTTTTTGCTGTTATATATGGTAGCATCTTCAACTTGTGGTTTGACAGAGCTTTTTACTCAGGGTGAATTAAGCACTGTATGCCTCTTTTGCCTGTTCTCCCCTCAAGACTTTGGCTCTCTGCTATTTAATTCCTCTCAGGCTGTTTTCCTTTCATTTGCCTTATTAGTAGGTAGGTCAGTAGCTGATGCCACCTACTGTGGGCATCTAAAGGCTTTTCTTTTGTTTCCTTTTTTCCTAAAGCTTGAGAAGTTGCCACCTTGTTTAGTAGTGATTCAGAAAAGATATTTTAAAATCATTTAAATATCTCCTGATTAGGAAAAAAAATATATACTGCACCTTCCTTTACAGGTATGTATATACGTTTCTTTATAAGCATGTATAATTCCAGTGCCTCATCCAAATATGTTAAGACAAGAAAGGTAACTAAAAATCCAAATATGTTACAGATATATGACATATTAATTAACATCTTTCCATTTGCAGAGCTCTTTTCATCTATAACAGTCCGGTGATTTTTTTTTTCCCCCTTTCCTCTACTCAGAAACCCCTGGATGCTGCAGAAGGTCAGACCTTGGCAGCATTGTTAAGACAGAGGGACAAATTGGGATCCATATATCAGATCTGCATTGCCTCCCTTGAGTATTTTTCCAAGAATCTGAACAAATGCAAAATATTATACTGTATTTCTGGGTCATGCTTAGATGTAGAGAGTGTGAGGCAGTGTGTACAACTGCATGTGTACACATCTCACTTATCATAAGAAAAAGACTTTAGGATTGGAAAAAGAAAAAAAAAAAGGGTTAGTATTAAATCTGTTCTCAAATATTGGAATGATCAGATGATCGGTCAGGTCCTGCATGTGTCTTTTTACTTTACAGTCTGAGGTAACTAAGAGATTTCTGATACTCTACCATTCTTGTCTCTAATACTCTGCTCTCACTATATCCTTCCCTTTCAGTCAATCACTGGCTTTCAGAATGGTCCCACTAATGCTCTTTTTCTATGTTACATCCTTTTCCCTACCAGCTACTATCTTATGACATCCTCTGAGTTTAAATCTGAACCTCTCTTGCCCAGCTAGCTTTCTTCTACTCTTGGGCACACTACACAGATATTGCTCTCTGTACAGGTCCTCTGTTACCCTGCTTAGCTTTTGATTTTCTGCCCTGTATCTATCCCCTTCTATGCAATATTCTTTAGTCATGTAATTTGTTTCTTTGCTTCCATTGTAGCCCCTGTTTTGTCCATTTTTATACCTAGTTCCTGTTAGCTGCCATTGCTCCAATGCCTGT
This sequence comes from Chlamydotis macqueenii, assembly GCF_036417535.1. Taxonomy (NCBI): domain Eukaryota; kingdom Metazoa; phylum Chordata; class Aves; order Otidiformes; family Otididae; genus Chlamydotis; species Chlamydotis macqueenii. The sequence goes on from NC_141592.1 coordinate 43,619,348, forward strand.
GTTGATATGGACGTACCTACAGAGTATAATGAATAAGCTGCTGCAGATCTAACAGTGAGTATTTTGAGATATACATCACCCATTTGACTTCTCTGCTATTTAGAAGGACGTTACTGGCTCGAAAGACTTAGTAGTACTACATCTATACTGACATATTGATCTCTGAAGTTCATAAACAAGTTTCTGAGCTTAAATCACTGGTGCAAAATCTGGGGTAGGAGGTGTCCAGATAACAATTTCTAGAAATATCAAGAAATTTGTTAGTTAGAATAACTCCATGAACTGAATTTGCTGGTGCTGGAACCACAAGGAGCTCCACATCTAATTTATTAGGTTGAATTTGTAGAACAGCTGTGGCAATTTCAAGTCTGTACAATTATGTTCCCTTCTAATTTGCTGGTTTTCTTGCACTACAAGCTCTGGACAACAGCTGCACAATTCAGTATAGATGCCCAGTAGTGTGTGGCCTCTGCAAAGTTTTCCCAGCCATAACCACCTGCTCTGTATGTCAAACATACCTGGCCAAGCGGCTCCTCTGCGGCACGACCAAACCACCTGCAGGAAGCAATAGTTTATGCAGTGAAACCAGGTCTACAGCACAAAATACTGCTCAGACAAAAATAAGAAGTATGCATATTCACAGCTGTACTAGTAGGCAAAAACTATATCATCTGCACAGAAATTGGAAAGGCGTGATAAATACCCCTGTAATACAACACAAATTAATGGCTCATTTACAAGGCACTGGTAACCCTGCTGCATTCTCTCTTTCCCCTTCCCAAGTGTAGTTGCATTCAAAATACATGGCAGCCGAGCCACTACAGTTGCTATTATACTGGTGTAAATTGCTCCAGCCTGCAGAGGGTTTTGGCTAATATATGTCCCTAAATGTGCAAGATACACTTGGGTATGTGTATCTGAGTATAAATATATGCATAAGCATATATGCAACCAACTCAGTTGCAATATAGCAAAACTAGGTCTCCTGTCTGTGTTTTATTTCTCTATAAACATCAGACATTCTAGGATCTTCTCCCCATTTTTTGCCTCTCATATTAAGCATCTCAAACTATTTTTTTATCATCTCTTCTTATAGCATATACAATGTTCTTGTCTTTTTGAACATTTCAAGAAGTTCCTTTTTTTTTTAAAAAAAAAAACCCAGATCCAGTCTCCCAATTAGTCACAAACATAACAATGCAGATTTCTCTGTTACTTCCTTTATCACTTTAATGTTTCTGTTTAAAATGAAACCAAGAATGAAAACTCTCCAAACAAAGAATTAACCCTGACATATAGACATTCTTTCCTGATGCTTTCACTTTGGGGACTGTATTTGAAAAACTATTTTCCCTCATACTCCTTGTCATACAAATTTTGCTAAATTTAAAATTTTCTAAAATTATTATGTTTTTTTTACTAATTAACAGAATAGTCATATTTTCAAAAGCATTTATGCAATAAAATTATGTGTTCAGCTGATTCTGAATTTTCCAAAAGGCACTTATTTTGGCTTTTGGAAACCTTGTCTTCTGGCTCCCAGCAAAGGTCTTATGTATTTAAATCATTGCTGATGGTTGGAACTGAGGATCCAAAATCCTCATTTAGAGAGCTTTACTAGAAAATTCTGAGCACCATCAGGCACCTTATGATTTTCAATGTGGTATTCATGTCAATAAGAGGCTAATGGTGCTTGTTGTTTTACACCACTCCTTCCTCCTCAGGGGAAGAACTCCTCACATTCCTCCCCTGCTCCGTTGTGGGGTCCCACCCACGGGCCACAGTCCTTTGTGAAACTGCTCTGACATGGGTCATCTCTTCCACGGGGTGCAGTCCCTCCAGAACAGCTGCCCCAGTGCAGGCCCTCCATGGGCCACAGCCTCCTTCAGGCCTCCACCTGCTCCGGCGTGGGGTCCTCCACGGGCTGCAGGTGGATCTCTGCTCCTCTGTGGGCCTCCATGGGCTGCAGGGGCACAGCCTGCTTCACCATGGTCTTCACCATAGGCTGCAGGGGAATCTTGGCCAGGAGCAGCATTACTCCTCCCGCTCCTTCTTCACTGACTTAGGCATCTGTAGCCATTCCTCTCACAAGAAAAGTTCTTCACAACAGGCTGGCAGATGCCTCTCAGGTTCTTTTCACATCTCATCTCCTCTCCACTTCTTGCAGCTGGGCTGGGCTGAGTTGGGCCCAGACGGCCACCCGGCAGGAGGCCAGAGGGTGAGGCCTTCAAGGCCCACAAGGCTCACGCCTCCCCCTCTCTGCCCCCACTCAGCTTCTTCACATCTTCTTCTCCTTTTTTTTTTTTTCTCTCTCTGTTTTCCCCTTCTTAAATAGGTTATCGCAGAGGTGTTATCAGGGAACATTCTGCTACCAATTGGCTCGGCCTTGGCCAGCAGCGGGTCTGTCCTAGGCCTGGCCAAGTCCACTGGACAAAGGGAAGCAACTTCTAGCAGTTTCTTACAGAAGCTGCCACCATAGCCCCCCTTCACTAAGCAAAACCAGAACAATATGTCAGCAGAATATTACCCTGAGAAACTAAAGCAGTAAATAAAAGCTGGATAAGATAATAGGACTTTTGTGTGCTGATAGTTTGAGGATACAAGTGAGGCAAAGGTGTGCAAGGATAGGTAGCCTGTTATTAGTTGATGAGAAATAATCTATAGCTTTTGAGCACTAATGAATGCTCTCCAGTAGTAAGTGATCTAATGAAACAAACTGTTCCTTCAAATAGACCTTGCAAGTACCATGTAGACTGCTACAGATAGTTGTAAAATTATTCATTTCTTTGATGGACTAATTTTATACCTCAACCATTTTTTAAAAATAGACCAACTGTTAAAACCAAATGAACATTTTCTTCTTAAATGCAGTAAGCCTTTCAAAAGAAAGAAATAAATCTGAAAAAAGATGACTTATAGCTATCCTCTTTCTTGCTGAATAGCTAATATTCTGAAACTGAGACTGCAGGTCTCCACTGCTGTAAAAAAATTCAATGAAATTTTATGGATGATATTCAGATTTTCATCCAGTAAAGAGATCTAAGTTAATACTTATTAGTTATTTAAAACATGCACTGAACTGCATGCTAGATGTATGATTTTTCTTTATGTCGATCTAGCAGGGACCAGTCCTTGCCTGGTTTCTAAAATAAAATCCAATGAAAAATATTATTTAATCTTTGGTTTAGGTCCTTCTAAACTTAATATCTTTGTGACTTGTTTTTGTTCAACAGATGGTTTTATACTAGTGTTACCATGATGCTGATAAGCAAAACACAGCATTTTCCTTCTAAAACAACAATGCTTAATGTATTGTAAAGGCTTTCACTGACACTGGAAGCAATTAAGCTAAATAATAAAATGTTAAAAGAAACTATTTTCATGCTCTGGAGGTCACGGTGTGGGGCCCTGCAAGGCAGCAACAAGGCTACGAGCGGGGCTGCACGTACACAGGAATAACGGACCGCAACGATTCGCGCACTTGTTGACACATTGCCTCGTGCTAGGCGTGGATAGGTACAGGGGTGTAGGGGGTGGGTGCGTTCGTGTGCGTAGCGGGTGTACGGGCTTGTGTAGTGGGCATACGGGTATATATTGCGATGTGACGCAGCAGTAAATTGAGAGCTGACTCCATGGCATCCGTGTCTGTGTCTGTCTCCCCGGGATGGGATCCCGGTAGCGGGGGTCGGTTAGTTGTCGCACGGCAACATCACGGGAAGAAATTATATGAATATTAGCATTTTTTTTTACTTTCACTCTTTATTTCCTGCTTCATATGTTAGAAAGACATATTATTAATTATTTGAATGAAGGATGAAAAATTATTATTCTTACTTTATCTCACCTCCCTCTTCTACTGTGAAAGCTAAAACACTGACACATTTTCCTTCTACTTTGTGGATGTTGTCCTGGTTTTGGCAGGGATAGAGTTAATTTTCCTCTCAGTAGCTGGTGTGTTTTGGGTTTTGTGTGTGAAGAATGTTGCTAAACACCCTGATGATACCAGTTGTAGTGAATGAGACCAAGGACACTGCCCCGCTTTCCAAGTCTCACTAATTTGTAGTTGCAGGAAGCTAGGAGAAAGACAGACAGAATAATTGACCCAAACTGCCCAAAGAGAGTATTCCATGACATAAACGTCATGCTCAATATATAAGTGGGGGCTGGCCAGGGCAGGTATCTGCCTTCCTGGTATCTGTCTTTCTCCCTCGCTTGCTGGCATCGTTCCCCCTACCTTGCTGGCTCCCTTTTGCTCCTTTGCTTGCTGCTGGGTGTTGTTTCCATGATCGCTGCTTGGGACGGGCTGTATCGGTCATTGGGACATTGGGTGGTGAGAAAACATACATTGTTCACTTTGTATATTTCAGTATCCTTATATTCTGTTATTATTGTAGTTTTCCTTTGTTATTTTAGTAAACTGTCTTCATCTCAACCCACAAGTTTTCCTTCCTTCCCAGTTCTCTCCTCCATCCCACTGGGGAGGGGGAGGGAGAAACTATGTGGTAATTCGGGCTAAACCATCACAATGTACATGAATTTTAGTTTTATTTAAAAGAAAAAATGTAGAGGTTTGATTTAAAAGAACAAATTTTGGATAAAAAGTGTGTTTCGTGAAAATTTATTTTCCCCTTGCCACTATTTATAAAAAGTAAACTAAAAAATATCCAACTTTCCAGCTGCTTATGCTTATTAGAAACACCAGAATTCTGGGAACACTGAAAAACACAAATGGCCATTGAATCTGAAGGTTAATTTAATTACAAAAAGCTACGAGGTAAACTGAGTCTCATACATTGATAACACCACTTTTCTCTAATGAATTAGAGAAAGGTGGAACTGATTTGAAATTGAAAGCAAGGCTATGAGAAGGGTCATACATTATTAGTTGTTATTCTTAGACAATGCTGTACTGCAAGGAATACTAATGCATGGCAAGCAGGCATTAACCACACAGTCCTCTGTTTGGAGGTCTGATGAAGAACAGAAACCACCTAATTTCGCTGCATAGTAAGAATTTCATGGGGTGGTGTTCCCAGGATGGAGGGCCAGGTGTGACAGCTCTGGGATGGGAGCACGTGGCTTTACCCCTTACCAGGGAGCAGCTTATTCTGACATCAAGTCCTCTGATAAGTCACAAGTGTGTTGGCTGGGAGTGACAAGATTACTTCCAGTCTTACTCTTTCTCTTCCTCAACTGTACAAAAGCTGCTTATGCTTTAGCCTTCTCTGATCAGGGTTGCATTGTAACTGTTAGACTCTTTTTGTAGCGATGAAAGACCTTTTGTTTTGTGGAGGGCTCTATGCTGGATCTGCTACTGCTTCTCTGGAAATGGTTAAAATCCTAAGGTCTCTCTAAATTGGAATGAGTCTCTCTCTTACTAACATCCAATACACTAGATTTAAACCAAATTTAAATATACCCATTCTAAAGATATCAGGGAAGAACACATTGTGGTTTATAGTCACTATTTCAGGTTTAGTCCTCTCTCTGAGGTGTTTTCTAACGCAAGTAACTCTTTGGTGTTTGAGCTCCAGATAAAATTATTTGAAAAGGAAGTGTCTTTCATATAGTACTTCCAGGTAGCAGGATATTTTTCTACCTGTCTAATTTTTCTTAAAAGTATTTAGAATATATGTGTAATGAAAACAATATCAGGAGGTGAAAAGGAAAGGGATGACCTGTTTTTAGAGCATCAATCAGCTTCTAAGGAACAGCAGAACTTGTTTGAACCATCTGGTAGGCACCAGCTCATGTTGGGTTGGTTCTCCAGTGCATGTTTCTGAAGTCATGAAGAGAATCTCCTGAAAAAGCAAATTGACAAGAATGTGCTCATGGGTTTACCAAAAACTAAAACCATCCTTTTATAAAGGTGCAGGAAAATATATTTTTTTTTTTCTGCAGCACCACAGCAAGGAAACACATCAGCATGAATGTTATATCAAACAGTTTTTCTGCATAATGCTCCACTCACAATATGAAGTCACTAAGGTTTCCAGAACCATTTTATGTGTCTGTAGGTAGCATTTTGTCAAGATGCTATGGAAGCAGTCACATGCATCAGAGAGATGGTGCTGACCGAATCCTCCTCCATATCTCCTCTTCTCTCTGCCAGAGAAATCAAAATACTAATTAAAGTCTTTTAACCCCAAATACATTAATTTCTTTTTTTCCTGTCCCACAAAAAGGGACACCCCCTCTCCAAGCTTAAGCCACAGGTAAAGAAATGTGATTGAACAGATGTCACTGGATTCTGTAGGCAAATGGTCAAGACTTTGGATTCCTTCTAATGACTGCAGCAAAGATTTTCACTAGTTTGTTCACTATTAGACACAGGAAAAAAAATATCCATGAACAAGCACCCAGTGGAAGGCACTAAACATGGTTAGGCCAGTAAGTCAGAACAGAATTCACATGACAGTTTATCCTTGGGTATCATCCCCCTGCCCACAGCACAGCCTTGCCTGCCATTCCTCCCAAAACACAGCAATAATTTCTATCACATCTTCTAGGTTTTTGTACATGGCACTTGGCATTTTTCCAGGGAAAAAGCTCTGAATAGACTGATTTATTTAGTTAGTTATTCATTGTGGAGGGGTGTTCTGGTTTTATTGGGGGGGGGGGTATGGTGGCAGTCCAGTGGACTCGGACGGGCCTAGGGTGGACCCGCTGCTGGCCAAGGCTGAGCCAATTGGTGACAGAATGTTCCCTGATAACGCCTCTGCGATAACGTATTTAAGATGGGGGAAAAACAGAAAAAAAGGAGGAGAAGATGTGAAGATGCTGAGCAGGGGCAGAGAGGGGGAGGCACGAGCCTTGTAGGCCTTGCAGCCCTCACCCTCTGGCCTCCCCCCAGGTGGCCGACTGGGCCCAACTTGGCCCAGCCCAGCTGCAAGAAGTGGAGAGGAGATGAGATCTGAAGAGAACCTGAGAGGCATCTGCCTGAGCTGGTTGTGAAGAATTTCTTGTGAGAGGAACAGCTGCAGATGCCAAGGGCAGTGAAGAAGGAGGGGGAGGAGTAATGCTGCTCCTGGCCAAGATCCCCCTACAGCCTGTGGAGCAGCCCATGGTGAACCAGGCTGTCCCCCCCTGCAGCCCATGGAGGCCCAGGGAGGAGCAGAGATCCACCAGCAGCCCGTGGGAGGGACCCCACGCTGGGGTAGGGGAGGAATGTGAGGAGTTATTCCCCCAAGAAGGAAGGAGCAGCATAAAGCAACAAGTGATGAACTGACTGTAACCCCCATTCCCTCTTCCCCCTTGTGCCGCTCGGGGGTGGGGGGAAGGAGGTAGGTATAATGTTAAGCCTGGGAAGAGGGAGGGGTGGGGGGAGGTTATCTTGTTCTCTTTCTCATTATCCTGCTTTGGTTTTGTTAATAAACAAGTAGTTTTCCCCAGGTTGAGTCTGTTTTGCCCATAACAGTAACTTTAAGGATCTCTCCCTGTCCTTATCTCAAACCTTGAGCATTTTTCTTATATTATCTCTCCCTGTTCCCTCGGAGGGTGGAGGGAGTGAGAGAGAGACTGCATAGTCTGGTCCCAAGTGGGGCTGAGCTATGACAGGGGGAGATTAAGAGAGAGAGTTATATTAATATATAAGATGTTTTTTACAAAACTTTATTTTATATTGCTGGTTGGCCATTCTTAGACATGGGGGGTAAAGTCACAGTGGTTTGATGGGTTTTTGGTTTCCTTTTATTTGTGATGAAAATCTGAATTGAGTTAGTATCCAGAACAAGCCTTTGGCATCATGAATGATGAAGGATTAGTACTAGAGCGGTTTGGGAAATGTTCAGAATTTCAGATTTCAAACTATATTCAGTTTCTTCTCTCGTGGGGGTGGGCGGGAAGTAATTTCTTATTTGTTTGTAGCTCTAGTCTCTATTCCAGTATCTGCTGATGACATTTGGCTAAGTCTGATTTGCCATTTCCACTCTGTGTGCTAGTTTATTGAATTCTATAAAAATGGCATTTTTTAATCTGTTTCAGTTTAAAATAATTAATCTCAGGAATTTCTCCCTGTTAGTTGATTTACATAGAGGTTTGTTTTCCAAGTGATCAAATTCACAGAAGCAATATAAAATTTGTTTTAAATTTCTTATTTCCTTTAGTTGTTGCAACAAACTAATGCTTATTTTTAAAACTTTTTAGAAGTTAACAGAATAATTAAGTGCTGTATACAGGATGCATTTTGAGGATCATGGAGGGAAAGCATTTGTTTCTTGCTGTTTAGTCAATGAGAAGATTCAAGTTTGGCATCACAGGTGAAGGGCAAAGCCAGAGAGGAAGTTACCTTAAATTACTTCCTTGCGGGCACTTCATATTATCAGTCAAAAAATACCATTTTTATGCTGGAAATGAAGAACTAAGCACATTGCTCTTATACAAAATAAATTTATTTTAAAAAATAAACCCTCATTTGAATGCAACTGAGAGATGTATGTGAAGGTGATCTTTTTTCTGAACAATAAACATATTTTAGTTCAACATGGTTTGAATGCTTTAAGACATATTTTATGCTGTGCTGGTCTGGAAAGCAGAGCTCCCTAATCACAGTGCAGACATATCACAAGTAGTTTCCTCCCAATGCCCCAGTAATTTGCCTTAAGAACCATTTTTAACTCTGTCTCATTGCCCATGTGTGAGGGTCGGTCAGAAAATCAGTATTGTCTCAACCTTGTCATCGAGGACTTCCAGGTGGACTATGGACTTGATCTGGCCTAAAAGTTAGGCTCACAACTTGACATGAGTTGCTGTGAGCAGCCTGCCTGAGATGCAGTTGTTTTTTTTTTCCTCCCGGGAACAGAACGGAACTGTTATGGACAAGGCCGACTCTGGCCTAACAACAAAATGTACAACATCCTTGAAATGGCGGACGGAGTGGCGCAGAGGTGCCACGGCTCATCCCTGTTGTCAAAACTGGCAGAGATAACCATGCAGCTGCTATCGAGGAGGATGAATCACAACTGCTGTCTCAAAAACAACGGTGAGAAAGTGCCCTTTAACAGAACTTTGCTAATTATAATGTACAAAAAACACACTTCTATCCTAAGGGCCGAGAACAGGCGGAGATCCCCGAAGTAAGGAGGAGCAAGGTTTGCCACTTGGCATAAAAGGTCGACCCCTAACAACGAGACCCCTGAAGAGCTCTCCCCACCAAGGATCGACATTGATAGTGAGGGCCGGCAGGACGCTGCCTGGATCTGGGACCATAGGGACGCCTTGGACCCGTGGTAGTAGCTATTATCTTCTTTTTTCCCTTCCCTATCTTTACTTTTCCTTTTCACTCCCTTTCACCTATCGCGCGCCGCTTTACGGGCAAAATAATAAAGTTTGTGCTGTTTGATTGAAACCAACCCCTTTGGCGTGTTCGCCGTAATTTTGCACTTCGAGATCGCATTAAAAGAACCATCACAAGTTCCGAGTGGGCCGTGACACCATGCTTCTTAGTTTTTTCTACTCTTCTTTGAGTATCAACAGGATAAACACAGCGGTGTCCTAGGAATGGCACTGACATCTCTAATTCTTTTGCTCTGTTTCCTATTGAACTTCTGTTCAGAGGGAAATTACTAAGTCATTACTGAGACAGCTTAATTGCAAATGATTAATAGGGATTAATTAGTCTTTTCGGCCAAGCAGCGTTTTCAGTAAAAAGTCTGCTCAAACTTCAGCTGAAACCAAATGTATTCATCTTTCCAAAATGACTAAGAAAGCATCAGCTGGTAATTAATTTTAAGGAACTGGAACACCAAGAAAAGTATTCAGTAGCAGATACATTTTTTTTACCCAATTCTGTCCATTTCTGGAAGAAATCCTCTTTTTCAGTTCTTGTAGGATATATCATGTCTTACTGGAACACATGATACCTACCACTTCAGCAACCTTCAGTTTCACTATGAATTCTGAATTGTGTAAAACAAAGAATTGAAAGCAAACTAAACACAAAAAGCAAAATCTTGATCATGCTGAAGACTAACTGTGTGGTAACGTAGTCATGGACCCCTGCTGCATGCTAAGCTTATATACCCTCCGATCACCCAACCACCACCAGGTGTCCTTTATCTTGTTTTCCTTCTCTTGGAAAGTCTCTTGTTTCTCATACCCAGGGCTTCTTGTTTCTCATACCCAGGGCTTCTGATACTCGTCGTCCCCAACAATTCCCCCTTCTTGTTTTAACAGCACAGCATATGTGCTTCTATCAAAAGTTCTTGTGAGGGCTTCTTGTAGACATCATAAAATACAAGGGAGAACACATGCCATGGTCAACAATAACATAATCCATCCTTATTCTTCCTTGTCCAATCAACAGTTATGCCACACACAAGCTTAGCCAATAAAATTACTGATCATATGTTATACATATTCATGACTGCTAAGTAAAACTAAGTTTCACTACTTCCTAGTAATTTTCTACTACAGCCTTCTTCTACTATTACAGACATAACTCCAGCAACCTTCTTATCTACAAGGCCAGTGACTAGTTTTTTGCAAGCCTCTGTTGAAACAAGCCATAAATTCTGCTAACAATGTCTTGCATCTTAAAGCTTCCCTTCTCATTCCATGGCTTTCTTCCAACAAGCATGATTGTATCCCTCTCCCAAGGTCAGTTTGCTTTCACTGACACCGTACTGGCTCAAGAAATACCCACATCTCTCTCTTCTTTGTTTATAAGAAGAGGCTTGTTTCAACGCTTTATCTATTAAAGTTTGCACACATTTCAACACACACACGGAATACAGATCAAAACACATATATAAAAGGAATGAATAAGCATCCTACACCTATTTGTAATAAGCTTTTAATCCACCAAAAAGATTTCTGAATATATCAAAATCATCACTTTGTTGCAGTTTCTGTACTCCTTTTGCAAGTTTTGAATACTTTTGTGAATAGATTCCGAATGATCAAACAGATTCATGCAGTGAAGCCCATCAAAATCCTGACAACTATGATTTTGCGCTAATAATAAAAAATGCATTGCTGCTCTATTCTGTTACCAACCTGACTACGCCAAAGACACCGCTGAGCAAGAGGATGATTAGCAGCCGGGTCAGAGCAGAGAAAGGAGGCAGGCGCAGCACCTTCAGGGCGTCCCCTGTTGTTCGTAGAGTGCGCTCTGGGTCCCTTCTCCCCACTGCGAGCCACCTCTATCTACACCCTCAGCAGATTCAGTGGAAGACTACTGACTAGATGTTGCTGCATGCGTGGCCAGCACATGCAACAAGGCCCGTCAAATGTGTGCTCTGCAGGCTAACAGTGGTTCTGTTTTGTAAAGTAGCATAGTGTATAGAATCTACATCAGTTAGCAGCGTTGATAGTAGCAATGCAGTTGTATTTATTTGCTTAGCAAGCCAATAGCCCAATTTATTTAGCATAGCTAACACCTGGGCACTTGCCACACCAGGTGCAAAGACTGAAGCGGCAATAATTTCATTTAGGTTCCAAGACTCTACATTGTCTTGGCAATCAGATTCAAAGCTATGTGTACTTCATTTAGATCTTTTATGCTGTAAAATCATTGTATTATTGGGTATAAACACCCCTAAGGTTCCTATGGTGCAGGGGCCCCCTTTTATATGGGAGGGTATCCCTGCCCATGCACGGTCTCCATATATGAAAAACATACCATCAGGGAGGCCCACTGGAGTAGTGCTGGATTTTGATATGTTAGTGCTCACATGATTACACCACACTGTGTCATTGCAATGTATGAAGCATTTACAATCACTACCCCTCTAGTAACATTAGCTCCTGAATAGTTAAAAAATAGACATAAGTCCATCTTTACTGATCCCAAAAGTTCCATCTCTTGTAGTTCAGCACTCAGCACTCGCGGCTGCTGTTGTTTTACACAGAGTTGCCGCCCTACCATTATCTGGCAGGTCGACCAAGCATGTTCTGAAAGGCTTATTTGCAGATGATACAGACAGACAAATGGTGTCCTGCCCTGTGGCATTAGCCATAGTTACCCACACGTTTGTTCTTTCTGTGACTGATGTCCATGGAGCTGCCACACAGCTTGTTAACACTCCGATGAACGCAAGGCAGCTTGGAGCGCTGGTCGTACCCATCGTGCAGGGATCCACTTGTTCACTGCTCCTGTAGAGACACAAGCATATCCTTTCCCCCACATCATAAGAGGGAATGGTCCTTCCCAATTACCTGTTTCCAAATTCTTAACCATCACTGGAGCTTGCCCTTGGATGGCCTCATGTACAGTAGATGATCCAAAATGTTTCTGTATTGGGGAAGAATTGTCACTCCAATGATTTAGAAAATTAAATACATTGCTTTTGCTATCTTTCTATTTGCAAACTTCCCTTCCATCCCCCCTTCTTGTTTTAACAGCACATTTTTAAGTGTACCATGGGCACGTTCAATGATGGCTTGTTCAGTGGGGTTATGCAGAATACCAGTAACATGCTCAATGCCCCGAAGAGCAAGAAAGATTTGGACTGCGCAAGAAGCATATGCTGGCCCATTATCTGTTTTTATATGCATGGGAACCCCCATGAAAGCAAACGCTGACGTCCAATGTTGGCAAACATCTCGAGCATGTTCTCCTGTATGAGCAGAGGCAAACAATAAGCTGGAATGGGTATCAATAGTTACATGCACATATTTGTGTCGGCCCAATGACGGGTCATGAGTTAGATTGCCATAATTCTTGAGAGCACAAACTGCATGGATTAACCCCATATAGAGTTGGCACAATTGTGTTCTGGCAACTGGGGGGGGGGGGGTGGCGAGCAAAGGGGAAACTTCTAGCCCCCCCCCACTAAAGAAAACCAACATAAGTACATATGGGTTTCAGGGTACTTTAAGAAGAAACACTCAACTGTTTTGTTAGGTAACAAAAGTAATGAAAATGTTAGCAAAGGTTTTGCTAAACTAAGGACAGAGCACACAAAAGCAGCAAGAGGGATAGTAAACCATTATACTAAACTGAGGAAAGAATACTCATACTGGAGAGATGAAAAGTATCTACAGCTACCTCACTACAGCACCAAGCAATTAAAAAAATTAATAAATGCCACCATTGAAAAAACAAATTAAGCCATAATCCACTCTATAAGCACATCTCATGCCACCAACAGTGCCCCATTTTTGGCAGCATAGGTGGTGGGACTGTCACTGAAATCAGGAATCAAACTCCTTAACACCAATGTAGCATTAAGAAGCAGGCATTTTTTATTGTGGCACCAGATGCACAGGGAATCCTTCCACCTAGCATGTATGCCAGTCTGGCAATCTGGACAGAATATATTTAGTGATTTCATGCATAATCATTAATAATTCCCAGAACACTAATACATAATTATCAGTTTTCCTAGAAATCATTATCATATTCCCCATCCACTTGCGCATGCTCAGTCTTTTGAGTCAAGGGTCTTCTGGTGGTCCCAGGGGTCATCAGAGCGCCCCCTCCTCGAATTCGCTGGTTGAGCTGTCCTTAAAAATCTCCATATATGGTCTTGAGAACAGGTCACAGTGTTCCTCAATCTTCTCTGCCTCCAAAGTGCTGGCTCAGGGCCTGTTTTACACTCCATCCTCAAGGCCTACCTTTGTTCTACCATCCCTCTTAATCACCCCAGATATGCTGGGCTAACTTAACAAACAGAATAATAAGTTTTCCTGACAACCCTAAAACTACCAGTTCTCTCTAAGGATTAATAGATTACATCTAGCCTATGTGACTGCAGTTATAATGGATAGCAACAACTGCCTAATATTTCTACCATTTTCAAAAATCATATTGTTCTAAAATTATATTGCTTAATCATTTTATGTCATATAACAGGACTGCTCTAAGTTTTCAGTGGAGGAAGTCTCAGAATCTAGTTTAATATTTTCAATAACTATCAGAACAAACATTATCTGTAAGTTATGGAAAAGTGAGTGTCCTTTCATTTCTTATATTATTTTAAGCATTTTCTCTATTACAAGAAATACTAAATAACTATACTCCTGTAAAAGTGCTTATAGTGTCTTGCTCCCTGAAAATAGAGTAGAAAAACAAGTTACACATCTATCCAAGATGATTCCAAAAGCCACTCTATAAGCAGTACAGGCAAGTGGGTATGTTTCCTAAACATCTGTATTTCCCAGCTAAAATAAAACAGGAGTAATGTAAGTTAAAATATTAACATTTGGGAATAACAGAGACAATGCAAGGAAGGTATTTCTCTTGCACAGCTTTTTGAGAGAAGACCCATTTCTTCATATTGGTATAATCTAGACAATAGGAGCTACACTGCATAGGAAGCCCTTAAAGCAGATAAAGTATCTAAAATGATCGAACCGCAAACATGTAGCAAGGGGAAAAAAGGATTATTTAATACATGAGATTTATTTGAGAGTTAATTGCTTGTTGCATCTGACTACTGTGTCATGTTAAGGTGTTTAAACATTTCAGATTTTTTAATCAATTAAGCTTCTTAGATGTGTAATGGTACGATTTCCATTAAATTTGTCCGCAAAGGTTACTATCTGTTAACATGTTGTCACAGGACAAGGTATTTTTTCCATATTTATACAACAAGTTTGTCAAAATTATCAAATTTTGGTCATAGCATAGATATGATCATATCTCATTGGACAACAGAAACCATAACAAATTACAAGGAAATTTGTGAAGGATTAATTTCAGAGTTCATTGGAAGTCTTTCCATAAGCCTTAGTGAGCCCTGAACAATGCCCTAGGAAGAGTTACCAAAGTTATGAGTTTTACTTCACCAAGCATTTGCTGAGAAAAAGTGTTTGTTGTTGGAAAGAAGTTTTATCCCATAGTCTGAAATCAGCAGATGAAGGTAATTTCCCAGGAAAAAGTGAAAAGACACCGAGCTCCTCAGTACTATCATACTAATGTAGGAAGAAAAAAAAAACAAAAACCTGATTTGGTCCACTTCTTGTTTACAGTCATTCCAGACCATTTTAACGAACAATTGTTTACTTGTTTCCAATTCTATTAATGATGGTAATCCAGAAGGGGAAGAGAATTACCTTTATTATTATAACATTCTCCATTTCAGCAGACATGTCTGTCTCATAAAAGGTATGTGACAAGAAGTTCTCAGAAGACAATTAAGCTAATGATTAAATCACAGACTTCATTTGACACAAGGTCTACATGCATGTGAGAGAAAAATGTTTTTAGAAGTGGTATTGGAAAAGATCTGACTAAACTCCACAGTCTATTATTCCCAGCTTAAGCCTGTTTTTTTTTGTTTGTTTTTTTTTTTAAAGCCTCCCCAACATTTGTGTCTCTCTAATCAGTATCCACACTCATTGATTTTGGATACTTTCCCTAAATCCATGTTTATTTTTGCAAGGTAGTCTGAATTTCTGCCTTCTCCCAGTTCCACACTGTAGCAGAAAAATTGCTCTCTTAATTTACAATGTAAATCATTTATGTTTACTTCAAATAATGTAGCATAAAGAGCATAAAGACTTCAAGGCTGATTTGGGTATATTAACATATACTTAGTTTATATATAACATACACTTAGTTTACATACTCAGCTTGAATATATTAACATACACTCAGTATATGTTAATGGAGTCCATTTTTCAAATGTGTGCACTTGAAACGTGGCTATTGATGCCTAGAGAACACAGATGGAAAACACACCTTGCACGAACTTCTTTAAAGGATAAGAGTAGGCTTGACACCGATTTTAGAGTTCTGGTATGGATTTGAACATGATCTTTTACCTCCTGTCCTCTAATAACTGTAGTCATTCAAGTCTAGAGTAAATAAAATGCCTTAATTTGATAAGAACTGTACAAATAACTCATTATCAAATAGCAACGGCAGTTTGAACTAATATCTAGAGAGCCTAGTATTGAAATACCTTTCAATCTTTTGAGCATATTTACAACTTCTGCATAAATTCCACCAAGGCAGCACCTACAAACAAGAATCTGACTGTACAAATGACAAGCAGATGCATGGATTTTACAGATATGGAACATCATCATCATCTAGTCCAATTTTTTACTCAATACAGGCTCAACCAGCAAAACAGACAAGATACACTTGAAAATTAGAGGTGAAAAAAATCCACTTGATTATTTTCCAACTCTCCAAAATTAAGAAACTCCCAATAGAAAGGGAAGTAGGGAACAGTAACATTATTATGAGACTTCACTCACACACAGGAGGCAGCATGAAAGACGACATGAAAACAAGTGAAAGAGAAATGCAAGTTTTGCATAAATAGTAACTGAGTGAAAACTAAGTAAAGACTTCAGTGTTTAGTTCAACAGCTATATGACTGAATACATTTAAAACAAAAAATTATACTGAAGGAGATCCCATTAAACCTGTTAAGACAAGCATAATCACCTATATAATAAGAGTTTACAAGAGTCAGTAACTGAAAAAAACAGATGAGGCTAGAGCTCTCCAACTGCTCAACTTTAGGTGAAGAAATGCAATAGTGTATCATTTGTCACTTATCCTCATCACATCCTATGCAGAAACAGCCGTTAGATTTCATTCTTATAGATGTCAATATATGATACCTCAAGATGAGAGCAGAAATATACTCTTAGAGTGCACAGTTTCTACAGTCTTATATGTTCATTTAAATGTGGAATTTCTCTTCCAGCTAAGAGCAGCTGTTTAGCCTATTCAGCCACCTTTAGCCCTCTTACACTGTCCTGTTTCATATTCTTTTGAACCAGAAAACACAAGTGCAAACCTCATAATAAAGTATTCTTTGTCAGAGGGTACATATAACTTACACTCATCTTGGTATCATTTCAGTTTTTACTACTGTGTTGTCCAAGAGCAAAAATCAGAACAATAGCAGTCAGTATTTAAAGTGGAGCAAGCTCATAACATCAATTTTGATTGCTGAGCTTATATTTGTTTTGTAGATAGAAGACACTTACATACTGAAAGCAGAACAAACCTTGGCTCTACTGAAGTCTGAAGAAATGTTGCTATTGACATGATTATGGAATATTAACTGGGAACTATAACAAGGTGTATGCTTGTAGAGTGAAGAGCATTATTTACACACTTTAAAAAAAAAACCTTTGTAGAAATATGATGAGTGGAATAAAGAAAGCAAACAGCAACTCCTATTCTGTGTTAAACTCTCTTCCCCTTTCATGTAATTTAACAACATTATTAGCTGTTGCACAAATATTCTATTTTGGAAATATCTCAACAGCTATCTGAACTCACTGTAGCCATTTTCTTATTTAAAAGAGCAGGGAGAGAGATTATTTGTGGTTCTATTTTACTAAATAATGTATCTCCAAATATACTTAGCTACATAAAGAAAGAAACTACGAGGATGCTTAACTGTTCTAAAAAAATTAACTTTTTAATAGGCTCTGGAGTGCTAGGTTGTCATGGCTTAGCCCCACTCAGCAGCTAAAACACCCCACAGTTGCTTGCTTGCTCACTCCCCCCCCCTACCTAGTGGGACAGGAAGGAGAATCAGGAAAGAAAAAGAAGGCAAAACTCACAGGTTAAGATTAAAAAAAAAAGTTTAAGAGAACAACAGAAGAAAACAAAACAGAGATGGAAAGCAAACAAACCAACCCAACAACAGAAAATACTGAAGCAGGTAATTTACAGTACAGTAGCTCACAGCACACCCTGATGCCCAGCTCCCTCCCAAGTAGCAAGAGCCTACCCTCAGCACCCTCCCCACTTATACCCTGAGCATGATGGCCCATGGGATGGAACAGCCCTTGGGCTAATTTGGGGAAACTCTCCCAGCTGTTGGCTAATTAGGAAACTGTCCCAGCTGTGTCCCCCAGCCACAGGGGCCACCAGCTCCAGCTCCTCTCCCAGCTCAGGTGAACGTTAACTCTGTCCTAGCCAGAACCAGGACATAGGTTTAGGGGTTTTTTTATGTTTAAGTACCAACATGGCATGGAAACATCTGTCTCAGTGAGGTTTCCAGACCAAGTTTTCAAAAGAGAAAAGCTGAAATACAGCTGATAAAAGCTAGAATTTTTCATGTCTATCCAGGTTTAAACAAAATGTTTGGAATCACACACTGCTGTACTAGGTACCATTCCATCTTAAATAACTAGGTGCTGCAGAAAGAAAGAAGTTTTAAAGTGCTCATAGAAAAGACAAAAAGTCCCTAAGAAATATTTAAAACAAAAAACCTTTACTTTATCCCTCCTTATTTGTTGTTGAGTACTAAAATGAGATCAGCTACTCCAGAGTCAGATAGAACAAAATTAATTAAGAACTATGCTATTAAAAGCTTTAAAGTTATCTACTGAAGTTATTTAAAGAAGAGACTGCTCCTTAACTATATCTCACATGGTGGTGAAATCTGCAGTCTCTTATATAGCTTCCTCAGGACTTACATTTTTATGGAATTAATGTTAACATAATGCCTCAAATTCAAATTAGCAAGAGTGATACCAGCATGAAAGTAGATGAGAAGAGAGGCTAGATTTAATCTTTCCTCAATGAATTTCTACATCATGGGGCTTGGCAGTTTGAAAGGAAAAAAGCAGCAAGGTGATCCATATTTATACTGTAAATCTGTACTTTCCCTCCTCTTTTGTCAGATTATACAGCACCTCTCTGCCTGAGCTGATCGCTGACTGTTTAATTACTTTCCCTTGTAGGCTTGGTCCCATGATGTATGTAACCATGGACAGTGGAATAAAACCATATGCTCAGTGAAAGCAACCAAAGGAATTGATTTATTTCTAGTAATTTCAAGCAGTTCAACAGCCTCTGCCATAAATCTATGTTCCAGATAGACTGAAATTTTGCATGAAACAGGATGTGAAAGAAGGGAGGAACTGCAAGCCAAGAGACAAGAGAGCAATTAGACACAACTTACTGTCACTTCTGTGTATTTTTGGCAGCATTTCAATAATCTAACAAAGCCAGTAAAGAACATAACTGGATTCTCAATTGCTATGGGCTTTCTGAAGCATTTTATACTCATTTTGCTGGGAAAGCATCAGATAGACAAGATGAAAGAAATTTGAAAGACAGATCCATACTTTGAAGGGCAGATTTTGGTCTACAGGCACATTTTATAGAATCATAGAACCATAGAATAGTTTGGGTGGGAAGGGACAATTAAAAGCCATCCAGTCCAACCCCCCTGCAAGGAGCAGGGACATCTCCAACCAGATCAGGTTGCTCAGAGCCTCATCCAACCTGGCCTTGAATGTTTCCAGGGATGAGGCATCCACCACCTCTCTGGGCAATCTGGGCCAGTGTTCCACCACCCTCAGCATAAAAAAAAAATTCCTTATATCAAGTCTAAATCTACCCTCTTTTAATTTAAAACCATTACCCCTAGTCCTGTCACAACAGGCCCTACTGAACAGCCTCTCCCCATCTTTCCTGTAGGCCCCCTTGAAGTACTGGAAGGCCACTCTAAGGTCTCCCTGGAGCCTCCTTTTCTCCAGGCTGAACAGCCCCAACTCTGTCAGCCTGTCCTCACAGGTGCTCTAGCCCTCTGATCATCTTCATGGCCCTCCTCTGGACCCTCTCCAACTGGTCCATGTCCTTCTGATGTTGGGGGCTCCAGAGATGGACACAGTATTCCAGGTGGGGTCTCACCAGGGCAGAGTAGAGGGGCAGAATCCCCTCCCTCGACCTGCTGGCCACGCTGCTGGTGATGCAGCCCAGGATGCAGTTGGCTTTCTGGGCTGCAAGGGCGCATTGCCTGCTCATGTTGAGCTTCTCATCCACCAGTACCCCCAAGTCCTTCTTGGCAGGGCTGCTCTCAATCCTTTCATCCTCCAGCCTGTATTTGTGCATAGGATTGCCCTGACCTGTATGTGGGACCTTTCACTTGGCCTGGTTGAACTTCATGAGGTTTGCATGGGCCCACCTCTCCAGCCTGTCCAGGTCCCTCTGGATGGCATCCTGTCCCTCAAGTGTGTCGACCACACCACAGCTTGGTGTCATCTGCAAACTTGCTGAGGGTGCACTCTATCCCACTATGTCACTGATGAAGATGTTAAACAGTACTGGTCCCAGTACGGACTCCTGAGGGACACCACTCATCACTGATCTCCATCTGGACATCGAGCCATTGACCACTACCCTCTGGATGTCACCATCCAGCCAATTCCTTATCCATCGAACAGTCCATCCATCAAATCCACATCTCTCCAATTGTTCAAATTGTGCGAGTTTAACATTGCTCAAGATAAATTTTTGAAAACTTTTTTTCCCTTTTGAAAAGAAGTGGAGTCTTTTTTGGTATTCAGAGGATCCTCTTCCCCTTCTCCCTTTTTAGTAAGTGAGTCCTTTGTACCCAAAGAGTCTTCAAGCTCTAACTGTTCCTTATTTTTCCCAGAAAGTTAGGAAACATAACAAAATGCATGCTTCCTAACAATTCTCTGATCAAAGACACACACTCATAAACATACGTATATATTTGTGTATATTGTGTGTGTGTATATATATATATACACACACACTACTGCCAATCAATGAGCTAGGGACTCAAAGTCACATCCTGGTATAATTATTAGATACTTATCTCCATTTGAAGCAATTTTTTTTAGGCTTTTGCCGTATCACAGATGTTTATAGAATCATCATTTTAGAGATCCTACAATTTTCACTTCAATTACTGTTCCTTCTTTGTGCATTGATATATCCCTTTTTCTAAAGTTTCCATCTTTAAGTTTTGTCACTGAGCCTTTGGCTTCACACAGTATCTCAAAGATAATTCCACAATCTAACCTATTAGAAGGAAGTAATCTGTTTGCAAGCAGATTTTTAAGATGCCTTCTCTTGTCCACAGCCTAACTAGGTCAGAGATGTGCTTTTATCTATCTTTAGAAGCAGATTTGTCCAGCACAGAGCTTCCTGAAATGAAACAGGAGTGTCTTTATTACACTCCTTAGGTGTCTAACTACCTTAATGCTCTCCACCCAATATTTCCAAGAATTGTTTTATAAATATCATCAAGATGTCACAGGTAACAGAGGGAAAATATGTCTAGTTTTCCAACCTAATCTCTGCCTGTTTGGACAGATGTATCTACACAGACATACACACAAACACTTTCAGATAAGCGCATCCCTAGAGAGCCAAGGTAAAAGGTAGAAGTCATATTTAAGATGAATGAAAATTCATATTTTTTATGAACTCCAAATTCAGGAGAAGCTCCCTGTACAATCACTGGAATATACAATTTTGCCAGAGGACAATTATTAATCTGTCTTGTCACACTATACCATAGAAAGGATTGGAGCATTCTTAGGTGCCAATTACTCTGGAGACCTGAGGGGCTTCTTGATATTAATTCTATATTTAAAGTGTGAGTTTTGACCACTAGTTTAGAAACAAACAAAAAAAATCCCCTAGGTTATGTCTATAAAACTGAAAGTAATTCAGAGAGTGGTCAGCGGCCTTTCCTCCCTCAAATCTGCTAAGTAAATATCTCTGGGATTAAAATAAAGAAAATTAATTAATCTCTGCCTTCATATTACAATACAAAGTGAGAGAAGGCAGGAAACACGGCACAAAACCTGATGGTACACGGTGTCCTTAGATCACTTGGCCATTGTTTTCTCTCACAGCAGCACATGTTAATGATACAAAGAAGTTTAAAACTTTTTGGCTTTGACTTTTCATATCACAGCCAAAATAAATGTGCATATTATTGTTTGTATTGTCATATACTTTAAATGCACCACCAATTTCTAGAGCCTGTGCATGCACAGTCAAGGACAGGATTTTGCCCACAAACAGCCTGGCTGAATTAAATCAAGCAGAAACATTGCCATACAGATTCATCTGCTAAGTAGTGTGTCATGTTTATGTTGCAAAGATGTTGTATGGGTCAAACTTGATTTAAAACATCAGTTCTACCACAGGAAGACCAAAGTTTCTTTGTTCTCCGCTAGCCAATTTAATTCTGCTTTAAAAGGTGTTTGTTTTATATGGGCCTATAACACACTTAGCTGCATTTAATTAAATAACCAACAACCTCCAAACCAATAAACTAGACAATAAAATGTTAACCCCAGGAGTACAGGAAGAAAAAAAGATATTTTGTTTGTTTGTTTGTTTTGTTTTAAGGAATTTGGGCAATACAGAAAAAAATAAGTAAAATGAAGAATGAAGAAATGAGTTTTAATGTGGACAGCACACGAGCCTCTCCCTTTTCCTGCTGCCTGCAACCACTGAGCCCTGTTACAAAGCCACACAGAACAACTCCATTTGGTGTATTCAGACCACATCTCTCACATTTCCACTATGGTTCTCCTCCTCTTGGAGACATGGAAACTTTCCAGGGGTCCTTGGAAGGAAGGTCTCGGAAACGCAAGAGCATACCAACAAAAATACTTCCTTCTATTGCTCTTGAGGGTTCCTCATCACCACCAGACAGACCTGTAGATCACAATTATATAGGCTCTTCCAGTCTCCCCTTGGTGTTTCAACAGCCAGCACAGCCCAAATACAGTTCCCAGATGATCGACCTCTGTAACTTTGGTTTTCAGTTCTACAGAACTCTGGAGCACTTTGAAGCCAAGCCCATTAAGCAAGAACCAGTGAAGTCTAAGATGGCATGGCCCAGTAGCCCAGCATTCATGCAGGCTACTTACCTTTATTATCCTGTGAGAACAGAGAGTGCAGCACAGCTGTCTGATATTGAAGAATTTGAGCTATGTCCTTGAACACCACTTGCTCAATAACAAAAAACAGCAATTAGAACAAGATAAGTAAATACCTAAGGCAAAAATAGTAAAGACAACTAAAAATCTATAACCAATCCAAATGAAGTTTAAGGCGCGTGAACAGTATATTGCTACCAATTGAATTAGATGATTAAGCGCGTGCATTTCGCGTGTAACTTAGAAAAGATATAAAAGACTGAAGCTGACTAACAATAAAGGTCTCCGGTACGCCATCCACGAAGTCCGTGTCCTTATTGCAACATATGGCGCCCGAACAGGGACCTTGACTCGCGGAAAGACAGCAACTGGTGGCAGCCCAGGCTGAACAAAAAAGCAACGGAGACAAGAGTTGCAAGTGGCGGAGGTAAGAGACGCGGTCCCCGAGACCAAGGATAAAGCAGTGGGTAAAGAGCCACAGTCCATGTGACCAGGGAAAAAACAGCGGGAAAAGAGCCGCGGTCCATGAGACCAAGGAGAGAGTGGCGGGTAAAGAGCCGCGGTCCACGAGACCGGGAGAGAGCGGCAGGTAAAGAGCCGTGGTCCACGAGACCAAGGAAAAAGCGGCGGGTAAAGAGCCGCGGTCCCTGAGACCAAGGATAAAAGCGGCGGGTGATAGAGCTGCAGTCCCTGAGACCAGAACGACGAGAAGCACTGCTTCAAAGGAACATAAATCAATTTTAACGATTCTAACAAAAATGTTAGAGGAACAGAACTGTGCTATTAATAACACTGACCTGAAGAGCTTGTTGATTTGGGTGTCCGCTCACGTAGCAGATGCTAACATCTCTAATATCTGCACGGTGGGCACCTGGGACAGTGTAAGTGTTGAACTGTGGGACTGTGTAATGCGGAGTGAGCCTGCTGTTCAAAAATTATTACCGGCGTGGCATGTAATGTTTGAAGCCTTAAAGAATCACACGCAGAAAGAGGATCCGACAGCACCCGTTACCCCGTCCGCTTCTCCATCCATGGAAACAAAGACTAACAGTGAGCCAGAAAATCCCTTTGATCCAGGTCCCATAGATCCGGAAAAGGAGCCCTCAGTCTTTGCAGCTTCCTCGTTATAGAGGTGGCGTGTTTGTGTGTGTGTTCTTCGTGTCAACAGTATGGTGCTTTTCTGTGTGTGTTTGTGTGTCTTTTGTGTCAATGGTGTCATATTTTTGTTACTGTTCAGTGTTGTTGGTGTGGACGTAAGCTTATTCCAGCTGATTTATATTTGTGCTATAGCTTAGTGTTCTGGTGTGTGCAGTGTCACAGGTCGACCCCGTTAGAACAAGTGATACATCCAGATTGATACTATTGCGTACAAGGCGCAGTGTTAAGTTATAAGATCTTTAATAGGAAACGGACAGGCAGTGCAAACAGAGAAATTAACAGATTATAGTCTGGAGGAAAGTAAAAAATTTCCTAGACAGGTATAGGCAGTCTGTGTGTGTGTGCATATAAGCATGAAGTAAATGGTGTGAAATAAGGGATGAATACTGTCTTGGTTTCAGCAGGGATGGAGTTAATTTTCCTCTCAGAAGCTTTGGATTTTGTATGTGAAGAATGTTGATAAAAATGCTTTGATGATAAGGGTTGTTGTTAATGAGACCAAGGACACTGTCTGGCTTTCCAAGTCTTGTTAATGAGCAAGTGCAGGAAGCTGAGCCAAAAAACAGAGTATCGGTCATTTGGACACCGAGTGGTGAGAAATTGTACACTGTTCATTTTGTATATATTAATGTTCTTATATTTTGTTATTATTGTAGCTTTCCTCTTAGTAAACTGCAGCATAAGGTAATGTGTGATTGGCTGACCGTGGCCCCCATTCCCTTCCTTTCCACCCCCCCCGTCCCACTCAGGGGGCGAGGGAAGGAGGTAGGAAGATGGTGTTGAGACCGGGCAGAGGAAGGGGTGGGGAGACGTTGTCTTGTTCCCTTTCTCATTGTCCTGCTTTAGTTTTAGTAATAGATGAGCGGTTTTCCCCAGGTCAAGTCTGTTTTGCCTGTGGCAGTGGCTTTAAGGATATTTTCTTGTTTTTACGACTGCCGCCAGGCGCCACACCCCCCTCCCCATCTGGCGAGGTGGGGGCAGCTTACCCAAAAAAAAAAAAAAAAACACCCCAGGGAAATGGAAGGAAAATCTGCAAACAAAAAGTTAGCAAAAACAATGTATGTGCTCAATTTTCTAAATTGATGGAGTGACAATTCTTCCCCAATACAGAAACATTTTGAATCATCTACTGTACATGAGGCCATCCGAGGGCAAGCTCCAGTGATGGTTAAGGATCTGGAAACAGGTAATTGGGAAGGACCATTTCCTCTTATGACGTGGGGGAAAGGATATGCTTGTGTCTCTACAGGGGCAGTAAACAAGTGGATCCCTGCATGATGGGTACGACCAGCGCTCCAAGCTGCCTTGCGTTCATCGGAGTGTTAACAAGCTGTGTGGCAGCCCCATGGACATCAGTCACGGAAAGAACAAACGTGTGGGTAACTATGGCTAATGCCACAGGGCAGGACACCATTTGTCTGTCTGTATCATCTTCAAATAACCCGTTTTAGAACATGCTTGGTCGACCTGCCAGATAATGGTAGGGCGGCAACTCTGTGTAAAACAACAGCAGCCGCGAGCGCTGAACTACAAGAGATGGAACTTTTGGGATCCCTAAAGATGGACTTCTGTCTATTTTTTTTTAACTATTCAGGAGCTAATGTTACTAGAGGGGTAATGATTGTAAATGCTTTAAGATCTATACATTGCAACGATACAACATGGTATAATCATACAAGCACTAACACATCAAAATCTGGACAGCATAAAAACCTAAGTGAAATACACATAGCCTTGAATCTGATTGCCAAGATAATATAGAGTTTTGGAAACCAAGTGAAATTATTGCTGCTTCAATCTTTGCACCTGATGTGGCAAGTGCCCAGGCGTTAGCTACGCTAAATAAATTGGGCTGTTGGCTTGCTAAGAAAATGCATACAACTGCATTGGTACTGTCAACACTGCTAACTGATGTAGATTCCATACATTATGCTACTTTACAAAACAGAACCGCTGTTAGCCTGCAGAGCACATATTTGACAGGCCTTGTTGCGTGCGCTGGCCACACGTGCAGCAACGTCTGGTCAGTACTCTTTCACTGAATCTGCTGAGGGTATAAACAGAGGTTGCTCAGGGCGGGGGGGGGGGAGAGGGAGGACCCAGAGCGTACTTTGCGAACAACAGAAGACGCCCTGAAGGTGCTGCGCTTGCCTCCTTTTCTGCTCTGACCTGGTTGATAATCATCCTCTTGCTCAGCGGTGTCTTTGGCGTAGTTGGGTTGGTAACAGAATAGATCAGCAATAGATTTTTTATTATTACCACAAAATCATGGCGGTCAGGATTTTGATGGGCTTTGCTGCATGAATCTGTAAACTACAACAAAGTGATGGTTTTGATATATTCAGAAATTTTTTTGGTGGATTGATATAAGCTTATTACAAATAGCTGTAGGATGCTTATTCATTCCTATTTTGATCTATATTCTGTGTGTTAAAATGTGTGTAAACTTTAATATAAAAAGCGTTGAAACAAGCCTCTTCTCATAAACAAAGAAGGGGGAGATGTGGGTATTTCGCTGAGCCAGTACAGTGTCAGTGAAAGCAAACTGACCTTGGGAGAGGGATACAATCATGCTCACAGGAAGAAAGCCATGGAATGAGAAGGGAAGTTTTAAGGTACAAAACATTGTTAGCAGAATGTATGGCTTGTTTCAACAGACGCCTGCAAAAAACTAGTCACTGGCTGTTCTGACTGTTCTCTGCCCCCCGCTCAGCTGCTTCACATCTTCTCCTTTTTTTCCTGTTTTCCCCTTCTTAAATACGTTATCGCAGAGGCATTATCACGGGACATTCTGCTACCAATTGGCTCGGCCTTGGCCAGCAGCGGGTCCGCCCTAGGCCCGGCCGAGTCCACTGAACAAAGGGGAGCGACTTCTAGCAGTTTCCTACAGAAGCTACCACCTTAGGCCCCCCCTCACTAACAAAACCAGAACACTGGCCTTGTAGATAAGAAAGTTACTGGAGTTGTTATATTTATAATGGTAGAAGAATGCTGTAGTAGAAAATTATTAGAAGGTAGTGAAATTTAGTTTTGCTTAAGTAATCATTAATATGTATAACGTGTGGTCAGTTATTATCTTGACTAAACTTCTGTGTGGCATAACAGGGTGGTTGCTATCTTTGGCTGAAATCGGAATTGAGATATTTGGTATCTTAGTAAGCATAATCATTAACATTTTGTGTTTGATTCACCTGCCTACAAAAATGATACAGAAAATACTACATCAGATATTGATAGTAGAAAAACAAAAAGGGGGAAATGTGGGAACAGAGAGTGCAGCACAGCTGTCTGATATTGAAGAATTTGAGCTATGTCCTTGAACACCACTTGCTCAATAACAAAAAACAGCAATTAGAACAAGATAAGTAAATACCTAAGGCAAAAATAGTAAAGACAACTAAAAATCTATAACCAATCCAAATGAAGTTTAAGGCGCGTGAACAGTATATTGCTACCAATTGAATTAGATGATTAAGCGCGTGCATTTCGCGTGTAACTTAGAAAAGATATAAAAGACTGATGCTGACGGACAAAATGTCTCCGGTACACTATCCACGGAGTCCATGCCCTTATTGCAACATTATCCTAAAGTTCCCTTTATTGTGCCCTCAAATTTTCATTTCAGGAAGCCCTTTCAAATGAAAAGGCCTCCAGAGCCACCCTTCAGGAGGGCTGAAGTAAGAGGAAGTGGTGAAAATAAACAGAAAGTGGAAAGAGTAGATGTCAATCTTCAGATAGACGACAGCTACTATGTTGATGTGGGGGGTGAGCAGAAACGCTGGCAATGTTCCATGTGTGAGAAGTCCTATACATCCAAGTACAATTTGGTCACTCATATCTTGGGGCACAGTGGCATTAAGCCACATGCTTGCACCCAATGTGGCAAACTTTTCAAGCAGCTGAGACACTTGCACACGCATATGTTGACACACCAGGGCACTAGGCCACATAAGTGCCAGATGTGCCACAAGGCTTTCACTCAAACCAGTCACCTTAAGAGACACATGATGCAACACAGTGACATCAAGCCTTACAACTGCAGAATCTGTGGCAAAGGTTTTGCCTATCCCAGTGAGCTGAAAGCACATGAGTCTAAGCATGAGAGTGGCCAAGAGAGCATTCGTGTGGAGTGTGGTCTGGACTTCCCAACTTTGGCCCAGCTGAAGAGACACTTAACAACCCACCGTGGCCCTATACAGTACAATTGCACTGAATGTGATAAGACCTTCCAGTACCCGAGTCAGCTGCAAAACCACATGATGAAGCACAAGGACATCCATCCGTATATCTGCACTGAATGCAGCATGGAGCTTGTGCAGCCTCACCATCTCAAACAACACTCCCTAACTCACAAGGTAAGTCATCATGAGTTGCACTGTCACCTTGCATTGGAAGGACTGCACAAGGATCACAGACTACTAAAGATACACATACCTCCTAGGAAAAAAAGGTAATCAGTCTATAGAGCCTCATGCTAGCCCTTTGCCAGCAGGAGAATTTTATGCAGAGAAAAAGCCCCAGCAGTGTTGGCAATACTAGAAGCTAGATGTCTCTGTCAGTCTTAAAAAAAGTACATGCAAAAATGTTTTGTTATAAACAGGAGTTAAATTAAAATGTGTATTACTTCCCAAAATTGTTTTCACATTTCTCTGTTTCTGAGTTTTATCTTCAGAATGACTTTCTGTAAAATAATATAATTTCGTAGAGCTGTCTAACCACCCTGAAATTTTAACAGAAGTTTTCTACTGAAAAACAGATCTATTGCTTTGCTTACCTTAACTGGGAAGTAGGTGGATATACAGTAGGCTGTATGTATGCAGGAAAATAAAGTATATTATTACTCATCAGAATTTGAAGAATCAGTATAATGAGATATTTAGGGGAAAAAAAAACCTAAGAAAAGTGCTGGCAATGCACCCCGAGGAGAAGGACTTGGGAGTGATGGTGGACGAGAAGCTCAACATGAGTCGGCAATGAGCCCTTGCAGCCCAGAAGGCCAACTGCATCCTGGGCTGCATCAAGAGGAGCGTGGCCAGCAGGTCGAGGGAGGTGATTCTGCCCCTCTGCTCTGCTCTGGTGAGACCCCACCTGGAGTACTGCGTCCAGCTCTGGAGCCCCCAACATAAGAAGGACATGGACTAGTTGGAGAGGGTCCAGAGGAGGGCCATGAAGATGATCAGAGGGCTCGAGCAGCTCTCCTATGAGGACAGGCTGAGAGAGTTGGGGCTGTTCAGCCTGGAGAAAAGGAGGCTCCAGGGAGACCTTACAGCGGTCTTCCAGTACTTCAAGGGGGCCTACAGGAAAGATGGGGAGAAACTCTTCAGTAGGGCCTGTTGTGACAGGACGAGGAGTAATGGTTTTAAAATAGAGAGAGGTAGATTCAAATTAGATATTAGGAAGAATTTTTTTACGCTGAGGGTGGTGGAACACTGGCCCAGGTTGCCCAGAGAGGTGGTGGATGCCCCATCCCTAGAAACGTTCAAGGCCAGGTTGGACGGCGCTGTGAGCAACCTGATCTGGTTGGGGATGTCCCTGCTCCTTGTAGGTGGGTTGGACTGGATGGGCTTTAAAGGTCCCTTCCAACCGAAACTATTCTATGATTCTATTCTATGATTCTATGATCTGTAGTACAAAGCCCATTTGGGTTTATTGATATGCACTTTCAAACCTCTCAGAGAATAACTGAAAAATCTTACCTTGAGAATTAAATCCTCTTTCCACGATGCTGTGTTTGACTTTCATGTGCCTGGTTAGGTTCCCCTTCAAGGTGAATTTGCTGGGACAGTTGAGGCACTTGAAAGACTTACTGTCTGAGTGTAAGTGCATGTGTCCCATTAAATTGTGCATTCTGTTAAATTCCTTTCCACACAGCTGTCAAAAATAGTAAAAATGAAAATTATTTGTTTGTAGGGATACTTCCAAGGAGAACATTTTAAAACGAAATAGAATCTGCCCTTCTCAACTTGAACCCTGGCAGCTTCTGACTGCTATTTGTTTTTCAAAGATACGGGCAGAAAAACCTACAGAGAAGAATATGTGGTTGAGTTTGCTCTATTTAGGGTCTTCTGCACTGCTGCCATTTTTTTTTAATTTGGTGACTAGGAGAGACACACACTCAAGGATTCCCCAAAATCAGGGAATGTTATTGTAATGAAGGGAAAGACTTAAGTATATAACCTGAAAGGCTCTTAACTTGAGTGAAATTCAAAGTGTAACTTTCTGCCCTGGTGAACCATTTCTCTACATCAGCAACCGGCTGGAGTGTGTGGAGCTTCGCCTGGGGATGGAGGAGGAGCTGACAGAGAGCTTATGGGTCAGGATTAGAGGATGGGGATGGACAGGGGACGTTACGGTGGGGGTCTGTTACAGGCTGCCTGGCCAGGAGGACAGAGCAGATGAAGCGCTCTATAGGCAGATAGGAGCAGCCTCACGGTCACAAGCCCTGGTTCTCATGGGGGACTTGAACCACCCTGACATCTGTTGGAGAGACAACACGGCAGGGCACAGGCAGTCCAGGAGGTTCCTGGAATGCGTGGATGACAACTTCCTCCTGCAGGCGATAGAGGAGCCAACAAGGAGGGGTGCCATGCTGGACCTTGTTTTTCACCAACAGGGAGGGGCTGGTGGGGGATGTGAAACTAAAGGACAGCCTTGGCTGCAGCGACCATGACATGGTGGAGTTCAAGATCCACGGGGCAGCAAGGAAACTACATGGCAAGCTCTCTGCCCTAGACTTCAGGAAGGCAGACTTCGGCCTCTTCAGGGACCTGATGGGCCAAGTACCATGGGAGGCGGCCCTGGAGGGAAGAGGGGCCCAGGAAAGTTGGTCTATATTCAAGGAGCACCTCTTCCAAGCTCAGCAGAGGTGCATCCCGATGAAAAACAAGTCGGGCAAAAAGGTCAGGAGGACCGCGTGGATGAGCAAGGAGCTCCTGGACCAACTGAAAGTGAAAAAGGAAGCCTATAGAGGGTGTAAGTGGGGACAGGTAGCCTGGGAGGACTACAAAGAGGCTGCGCGAGTGGCCAGGGATAAGGTAAGGAAGGCCAAAGCCCTGGCAGAACTGAATCTGGCCAGGGATATAAAATGCAACAAGAAGAGCTTTTATAGGTACGTAGGGGACAAAAGAAAGTCCAGGGTAAATGTAGGCCCCCTCCAGAAGGGAACTGGTGTCCTGGTTATCCAGGACATGGAGAAGGCTGAGGTTCTCAATGACTTTTTTGCCTCAGTCTTCACCGACAAGAGTTCCTGTCCCACCACCCAAGCTGTAGAAAGTGCAAGCAGGGACTGCGAGAATGAAGAACTGCCCATTGTACTCGAAGAGCAGGTTCGGGATCATCTAAGGAACCTAAAGGTGCACAAGTCCATGGGACCTGATGAGATCCATCCGCGGGTCCTGAGGGAACTGGCGGATGAAGTTGCCAAGCCACTGGCTATCGTATTTGAGAAGTCGTGGCGGTCTGGTGAGGTCCCCGATGACTGGAAGAGAGGGAACATAACCCCAATTTTTAAAAAGGGGAATAAGGAAGATCCAGGTAACTACAGGCCGGTCAGCCTCACCTCTGTGCCTGGCAAGGTCATGGAGCAGATTCTCCTGGAAACCATGCTAAGGCACATGGAGAGCAAGGAGGTGATTGGTGACAACCAACATGGCTTCACCAAGGACAGATCGTGCCTGACCAATTTGGTGGCCTTCTATGATGGGGTGATGGCATCGGTGGACAAGGGACGAGCAACTGACATCATCTACCTGGACTTGTGCAAAGCTTTTGACACTGTCCCACATGACATCCTTCTCTCTAAACTGGAGAGACATGGCTTTGATGGACGGACCACTCAGTGGATAAGGAGTTGGCTGGATGGCCGCACTCAGAGAGTGGTGGTCAACGGCTCCATGTCCAGGTGGAGACCGGTCACGAGTGGCATTCCTCAGGGGTCCGTGCTGGGCCCGGCCCTGTTCAACATCTTTGTCGGTGACATGGACAGTGGGATAGAGTGCACCCTCAGCAAGTTCGCCGATGACACCAAGTTGTGTGGTGCCGTCGACACGCTGGAAGGGAGGGATGCCATCCAGAGGGACCTTGACAGGCTGGAGAGGTGGGCCCGTGCCAACCTCATGAAGTTCAACCAGGCCAAGGGCAAGGTCCTGCACGTGGGTCATGGCAATCCCAGGCACAAATACAGGCTGGGCAGAGAATGGATTGAGAGCAGCCCTGAGGAGAAGGACTTGGGAGTGCTGGTGGATGAGAAGCTTAACATGAGCAGACAATGCGCCCTTGCGGCCCAGAAGGCCAACCGCATCCTG
Organism: Chlamydotis macqueenii; assembly: GCF_036417535.1. NCBI lineage: Eukaryota > Metazoa > Chordata > Aves > Otidiformes > Otididae > Chlamydotis > Chlamydotis macqueenii. Next base: position 43,651,387 of record NC_141592.1, read on the forward strand.
GGCTGCATCAAGAGGAGTGTGGCCATCAGGTCGAGGGAGGTGATTCTGCCCCTCTACTCTGCCCTGGTGAGACCCCACCTGGAGTACTGTGTCCAGTTCTGGAGCCCCCAACACAAGAAGGACATGGACCAGTTGGAGAAGGTCCAGAGGAGGGCCACGAAGATGATCAGAGGGCTGGAGCACCTCTCTTATGAGGACAGGCTGAGAGAGTTGGGGCTGTTCAGCCTGGAGAAGAGGAGGCTCCGGGGAGACCTGATAGCGGTCTTCCAGTACCTCAAGGGGGCCTACAAGGAAGATGGGGAAAGGCTGTTTAGTAGGGCCTGTTGCAATAGGATGAGAGGTAATGGTTTTAAAATAGAGGGGGGTAGATTTAGATTAGAAATTAGGAAAAATTTTTTTATGATGCGAGTTATAGAACACTGGAACAGGTTGCCCAGAAAGGTGGTGGAGGCCCCATCCCTGGAAACGTTCAAGGCCAGGCTGGATGAGGCTCTGAGCAACCTGATCTAGTTGGGGATGTCCCTGCTCCTTGCAGGGGGGTTGGACTAGATGACCATTGAAGGTCCCTTCCAACCCTAACCATTCTATGATTCTATGATTCTATGATTTGTAGTTTATACATCTAGTCTTTAATCAATGTCAAGCAGAGATGGAGATACAAGATAAAAGCAATGAAGGATTTATGTGAAACAATCAAGCAGAATATTTCTTCTCCTTAAGTGGAAATTAAATGGCTGTATGTTTTGCTTAAAGCTAGAAAAAATAAATTTATTTTTTCTTTGTTTCTTGCTCCTCCATTTTTCTCTGATCCTTTTATCTTCTGTTTACCAGCTTCTGTGTTTCAGTGTCTCTGGTGAGTAAGTTGGAATTTAAACAGTCATGGGGCTGCAAGAATGATTCAGCTTTCCCTGAAGCATGTTCCTGACAGCTCGAGACATTGATCATGCAGGTTTTCATTTGGTGAAACAATAACCATTGTTTTTTATTTTTGTTGTTTATCTTGATGGGTCCTTTTCTAGTCTGATCCCTAATAAATAAAATATATTTTTGCATCTAGAGAAGAACAACGAAGCTGGTGAGGGGTCTGGAGCACAAGTCCTATGAGGAGCGGCTGAGGGAACTGGGGTTGTTTAGTCTGGAGAAGAGGAGGCTGAGGGGAGACCTCATTGCTCTGTACAGCTCCCTGAAAGGAGGGTGTAGGGAGGCGGGTGTTGGTCTCTTCTGCCAAGTAACTTGTGATAGGATGAGAGGAAACGGCCTCAAGTTGTGGCAGGGGAGCTTTAGATTAGGTATTAGGAAGAATTTATTCACTGAGAGGGTTGTCAAGCATTGGAACAGGCTGCCCAGGGAAGTGGTGGAGTCACCATCCCTGGAGGTATTTAAAAGACATGTAGATGTGGCACTTAAGGACATGGTTTAGTGGTGGACTTGGCAGTGTTAGGTTTACAGTTGGATGCAATGATCTTAAGGGTCTTTTCTAAACTAAATGATTCTATGATTCTGTGATTCAAGACATCAGAGTTTGACATCACTATTACAAGTTTCTCGTCTTACTTGTCTTCTGGTCTTTCCCTATCAGGATTTATAATTTTATTCACATTCAAGTGGCTATTTCCATCCTCTGCAAACTTCTGTGTTTGCTGTCTACTTAAGCTCTTTTTTTTGGGGATGTTTTTAGACAAATACTTTTACCCATCAGTATTTTAATTTTATGATCTTTATTACTACGTGAGCCAGAATCACCATTACTGAGTAACCAAAACTTATATCAAGCAGTGTACTCATCTGGAAGAAAATTATTAAAAATCAAGTACTGAGATTCCACCAAATTTTTGGTCCAATCTGACTTCTGATTTAATTTATTTTGGTAGTATAGGAGGTCTGCTACAGTACTTTTTGTTTCAAATTCACAAAGCCATCACCTGGAATATCTGGTTGAAATCTAGGTAGTGGAATGATCCTCGGTGAAGAAGTACTGTATCCTTTGCTTTTTCAACCATCTCTTGAGGGAAAATGTAAGCAGTTCACTAATATAAAAATTTGCAGTGGTATTGCTTTTAAATAAAAACTAGAGCTGAGTCAATGTTGCAAAAAGGAAAAATCTGGAAATATTCACTTGCTTTTAAAAAATGTTTACTTCAGCTGCATTAGTTCTCTTCTGTGATTTGCTCTCTCTGATTTTGCTAAAATTAACATTCTAGCAAATTAATTTATCAGCAAAGTGAAAAAAAAAAAGAAAAAAAGAATGGCCACTGAAAATGAGTTGTTAATTTGTAAAAGTAAGAGATCAGATTCCAAGGGTCATTCATCCACTTAGGAAAAAGGACTGTCTCTCTTTTGCATTCAAAGAAAGCTAATCTGCTGGATGATTTGTATTCATTGAAATGAATGCACAAAAAAAACTTTCTGAAATTTCTGGGAGGAAACAAAGAGGAGAAGTGTAACCGGTTCATAGGATTCCTATGCACAAAGTTCACCCAACATATGATATTTAAAAGCACAACAGTATTTTTTGCTCTGTTATAGCCTTGCATAAGCAGTTACCAGCATAAGCAGTTACAGTTCCTAGCATAAGCAGTTACCAGCAGATTGTTTTCCCTTTATGAGAGTCTTACCACCTCGACTAAGCCGGAGACACCGGGTAGGTAGGTGCAGCACCTTCAGGGCATCCCCTGTTGTTTGTAGAGTGTGCTCTGGGTCCTTTCTCCCCCTCTCCACTCTGAGCCGCCTCTGTTTATACCCTCAGCAGATTCAGTAGAAGAGTACTGACCAGGTGTTGCTGCACGCATGGCCAGCACATGCAACAAGGTCTGCCAAGTACGTGCCCTGCTGGCTAACAGCGGTTCCCGGATAGCAACAATATACTGCTCAATAATGATCCTCCTAGTTCCCCTCTCCAAGGTCACGTTCTCACAGCTGTGTGCAGCTTGTAATTTCCCACAGTGGCCCTACATGGACCATCACTGAAATCCCTCACACATGAAGAAGCACTGATGAACACAGAAAATTCACAAGGAAGAACACCAGCCAAATATATCTTGACAACTGCTGGAATGATTTATGATGTGCCAATATTTCTCTGACTATAAGAATGCCAATAATAATACCTCTCTAATACCTCTTAGCAAAAGGCTTCTGGTTATCTGCTTGGCTGACCTGTGTTCTCACCAGCTTTTGCTTTCTGATAGCTAGGTCTTTATTCCTCTGTTTAAACTGATAATCAAGGAAAATCAAGTTGAATGGGTGTTGTGGTTTTGTTAGTGAGGGGGGGCCTAAGGTGACAGCTTCTGTAGGAAACTGCTAGAAGTTGCTCCCCTTTGTTCAGTGGACTCGGCCAGGCCTAGGGCGGACCCACTGCTGGCCAAGGCCGAGCCAATTGGTAGCAGAATGTTCCGTGATAACGCCTCTGTGATAACATATTTAAGAAGGGGAAAACAGAAAAAGAGGAGGGAGAGATGTGAAGCAGCTGAGCGGGGGGCAGAGGTGGAGAGGGGGAGGCGCAGGCCTCATGGGCCTTGCAGGCCTCACCCTCTGGCCTCTCGCCAGGCAGACGACTGGGCCCAACTCAGTCCAGCCTGGCTGCAAGAAGTGGAGAGGAGATGAGAAGTGAATAAGATGTAAAAAGATCCTGAGCGACATCTACCAGCCTGTTGTGAGGAACGGCTGCAAACGCCAAGGTCAGTTCAGAAGGAGGGGGAGGAGTAATGCGGCTCCTGGCCAAGATTCCCCTGCAGCCTGTGGTGACGACCATGGTGGAGCAGGTTGTCCCCCTGCAGCCCATGGAGGTCCACGGAGGAGCAGAGATCCACTTGGAGCCCGTGAAGGACCCCGTACCAGGGGAGGTGGATGCCTGAAGGAGGCTGTGGCCCATGGAGGGCCCGCTGGGACAGCCGTTCTGGAGAGACTGTACTCCGTGGAAGAGATGACCCACACCGGAGCAGTTTCACAAAGGACTGTGGTGTATGGGTGGGACCCCACAACAGAGCAGGGGAGGAATGTGAGGAGTTCTTCCCCCAACCATGAAGCAGCGGTGTGAAACAATGTATGATGAACTGACTGCAACCCCCATTCCCTCTTCCCCCCTGTGCTGCTCAGGGAGGGGAAGGTAGTAGAGACAATGTTAAGCTTGGGAAGAGGGAGGGGTGGAGGGAGGTTATCTTGTTCTCTGTCTCATTATCCTGCTGCTTGTAGTAATAAATGAATAGTTTTCCCCAAGTCGAGTCTGTTTTGCCCCTAACAGTAACTTTAAGGATTTCTCCCTGTCCTTATCTCAAACCTCGAGCCGTTTTTCCTTATATTATCTCCCCCTATTCTCTCGGAGGGTGGGGGGAGTGAGAGAGAGACTGCGTAGTCTGGTCCCGATCGGGGCTGAACTACGACAATGGGTAAATGGCTAGAATACTTCATGCAAATCTATATCTTTATAACGTATTGCGTAATAAAATAGGTTTGGTATGAGCTTTTTTTTTTTTTTCTGTCAAGGCAACATTTATTTCTTTCTTCATAATGAAAAGAGAGGAGACTTCCTAAAAGATAGTTCCTTATAGAATAAAAGTTTTGTGGCTCTGAATAAAGGGGGTAGGTTTTCCAATTCTGAAGTCATGCACAGTCTTAGGGATGTGTAATGTGTTATTGTTCTGAAATCTCCTCTGGAGTCATGAGGAAAAGGTACCAGAGTGGAGAGGTGTGGCAGGAAAAGGAAAGAAATGCAGATATGAAAATTGTTTTTTTCAGAACCATGTCTCTGTGTGGCATGGTATCTGGGTAAGATGTCCCTTTCAAAAGGCACAAGACAAGTTTCAGATTAATGTCCATGATTCACAGGGCGAAGGGAGCAGGCTCACATGCTGAAAGACAACAACTTGGAGCTAGCTGGAGTTCACTTCTAGTGCTTAAACAAAAGCCTGAGTCTGCAGACCAAACTAGGAAGATGTACAAGTTTTTCTTCCTCTGTAACAGGACAGGGGTGTGAGCACTGGATCAGCAGAGTGTCAAAGATAACCAAGAGCCAGTTGCATGGGAGGGAGCTCCAGCAGAAGTCACCACAAAGCACGTTAGCACTCAGGGAGATGCAAAGCTCACGCAAGAGATCTTGGGATAGCAGGAATGACATAGTTTACTCGTGGAGTGTTTGTTAGGCTCTCTAGTTTAGACAAAATAAAATTCAAACCCTGAAGAGGAAGACCTCAGCTGTAAGTCTGCTGAAAACACTTTGATGCACTGGCTGGTGAAATGGACTTCAGTACAGTTTGGTAGAAAAGCTGAATTACTTCAATACCAGATTTTGTCTTCCTAAACCACTGCATGAAGTAACACCCTTCTAGATTTGTCAGTCTGTTTTGTTTCTTCCCAAAATACTTCTCTCTCACATATTCTTTGGTTTTGACTCCTGATTTACACCTGTGATTTTAGATGGGAAAAAGTGGATATTGTCTCCCTGTCCTTATCTCAAACCTCGAGCCTTTTTTCTTATATTATCTCTCCCTATTCTCTCGGAGGCTGGAGGAAGTGAGAGAGAGACTGCGTAGTCTGGTCCCGATGGGGGCTGAACTATGACAGGAACACTTATTTTTTCCTGTTTTTTAAAGTGATCCTTTTGAATGTGTTCCAAAGCCTGCTCTTAGTCAAAACTGACACTGCTATCATTACTGACAGCACTAGCAAGGCTGCAAGACTACTGAGTGAAGGAGTTAAAGAAATTTTAGTAGATATGGCATTGATTAATTATTGCTGTGCATCCTAAGGAATCAAGTTGATAAATAGTGCTTAGTGTTTTGCTAACTACTTGCTTAATAATTTGCTAACCGTTGTGCAAACTATCTGAAGCAGAAAGTCTTGCAATTCTTCACGAAAGACAGTTCCTGGTAAGGACTAGGGGGGTCGCTTCAAGAACCAGCTAAAACCGACCCTGCAGCTTGAATGAAAGCCAAGGGATAACTGAGTTTGCGCAAGAACAAAAGGTTACTAGCGGTGACGAAGAGGAGTCACCTGCCTTCATCCCCACGACCCCCGACGACCACCACCAGGAGGCACTGCGCAAGCCCAGACAGGAGGAGTTTATGAAAATGATCCCTTGGGACTAATTTTAATACGAAGCGGGGATAGGTCATGCATATGTATAGGTGTATTGTGAAACTTTATGTATATGTAACACTTGGTTATATAAATGTAAAGTGAGTTGCTGCGTCAGGTGCGCACGGTTTTGGTGGGACTACCCCCCTGTGCTGCCCAGCGCTGAATAAACATACCTACTTTACAATCTTACAGATTGTGGAGTCCGTTTTCCGCACGTCAGTTTGGCGAGCCAGGCAGGAGGCTCTCTGCTTGGCTGCGGGATCGACTGTGGAGCGGACGCCCCTAGGCGCGCTCCAAGCACTTTCTCGGAGGAGCCTCTGCTGCCAGCCGCTCACCGCGGGAGCAGACCAAACAGTATGTTTTACTGAAGGGCCTGTCACGCGTGGCCGGGGCAGCTGGTAAATCGTGCAGAGACGTCTGGCGTGCAGCATAGTCCCCGTTGGGTGGGTACCCAGTTTAGTTTGGGGCACCAGAGGGGGACTCGCTGACCGATAGAGCGGCCGCTAGCGATCTTGGGAGTAGATCGAGTGAGTACGAGGTAACTGCTGCATCCCATTGTCGGGAGCCAGGATGGACTTGCTGATGATCGGTATGTGAGAAGCAGGAGAAGGGTAAGCGGGCCTCTTGCAATTTTAAAGGCTATATTTTGCAGCTGCTAAAAGGGATGTCAATTGGAGTGTTAATTAAGCGTCCGGACAAATTCATGTGTGTGTGTGACCTTTTATGTGGTATGCGGAACGTTCTGCTGTGGGAGTACCTGTGTTGTGAGAGAGTGATTGAGTCCCAAGAATTCAAGCGAGACTGCAACTCTGTGTGTGTGGTGTGAGAGGCTGGCCTAGCCACCCATAGCCGCCCAGCTTGTCTGAGGTTGGCTAGAATGCAAGGGGGCCTTCCTCTCATCCAAATTTAGTAAATGTCCTTGTATGTCGGGACGGAGAGAAACATTCCTGAGGTGGTTTGGACTTGAACCGTGGGAATACATGTACATTACTGGATTCCCCCAAATTCCTTGGAGTAGGGATACCTGGGGAATATCCCCTGTTTTGTCCAGAAGTTTGGGATGTGTGGGAAAATTGGGAGAAAACTATAGGGGTTTGCAGGAAGTGATTTGCGTGGAGAGCTTACAAGATGAGTAATGCACAAGGAGATATATTGAAGAGAGTCCTCTGGGGAGTGTACTTGCCCACTGGAAAGATATTGTTGGGACTGGAGGTACGGAAAGTAAAAAGACCCTTATCAAATATTGCAATCAGTAGTGGCCGTTGTATAAGTTAGAAGGCGAGGTTAAGTAGCCACTCAATGGGTCAATGGATTATAGTACTCTGTTACAACTAATGCTGTTTTTAAGGAGAAAAGGAAAATGGGATGAGGTTTCGTATACAGATATGGTTTTTGTGGGGTAACGTTAGCAGGGCTTGCTTGCGCCTCCCCCCTCTGCCCCCTGCTCAGAATCTTCACATCTTTTCTTTTTTTTTTTTTTTTTTTTTTTCTCCTGTTTTCCCCTTCTTAAATACGTTACTGCAGAAGCATTATCACGGAACATTCTGCTACCAATTGGCTCAGCCCTGGCCAGCAGTGGGTCCACCCTAGGCCCGGCCAAGTCCACTGAACAAAGGGGAACCTTCTAGCAGTTTCTTACAGAAACTGCCACCGTAGCCCTCCTCACTAAATAAAACCAGGACATCTTGACACTGCGATGCCTGCTTTGTGGAGGTGCAGCAGCGTCGTAGTTTAGCTACAGTCAGCAATTGAGTACCACACAGGTGCTCCCAAGGGGACAGAGGAGAGAATCCGGAAGAAAAGAAAACTTGTGAGTTGAGATAAAGGCTGTGGTGGTTTAGCCCGGATCATCACGCAGTTTCTCACTCACCCTCCCCCTACCCAGTGGGACAGGGGAGAGAAATTGGGAAGAAAGGAAAACTCATGGGTTGAGATAAAGGCAGTTTACTAAAAATACTAAAAACTACAAAGATAACAGAATATAAGGATATTAATATATACAAAATATACAAAATGAACAATGTACGATTTCTCACCACCCGATGTCCGAGTGACCAACGCAGCCCGAGCAGCGATCACGGGAACGACACTGAGCAGCAAGCAAAGAGAGGCGAGCAAGCCAGCAAGGTAGAGGGAACGATGCCAGCAAGCAAGAGAGAAGAAAAGGATGCCAAGGGTGCATGCCAGAATGGAATGGATGCCCGAATGGAATGGATGCCCCCTCCCATGGGCAACCCCCACTCATATACTGAGCATGACGTTTATGGCATGGTGTAACTGGTTCGTAGGATTCCTATGCACAAAGTTCACCCAACATATGATATTTAAAAGCACAACAGTATTTATTGCTCTGTTATAGCCTTGCATAAGCAGTTACAGTTCCTAGCATAAGCAGTTACTAGCCTATTGTTTTCCCTTTCTGAGAGTCTTACTAACCCAACTAAGCCGGAGACACCGCTGAGCAGGAGGATGATGATCAGCGGGGTCAGAGCAGAGAAGGGAGGCAGGCACAGCACCTTCAGGGCATCCCCTGTTGTTCATAGAGTGTGCTCTGGGTCCTTTCTCTTTCCCTCCGCTCTGAGCCACCTCTGTTTATACCCTCAGCAGAATCAGTGGAAGAGTACTGACCAGGTGTTGATGCACGCGTGGCCAGCGCATGCAACAAGGCCTGCCAAGTACGTGCCCTGCTGGCTAACAGCGGTTCCCGGATAGCAGCACCATCCTGCTCAATAACAACCCTCCTAGTTCCCCTCTCTGAGATAACAACCCTCCTAGCTCCCCTCTCCAAGGTCGCATTCTCACAGCTGTGTGCAGCTTGTAATTTCCCACAGTGGCCCTACATGGACCATCGCTGAAATCCCTCACACACATGGAAGGCTCTCTTTGGTCAGTTTGGGTCAATTATTCTGTCTGTCTTTCATCCAGCTTCCTGCATTTGTACATTAGCGAGACTTTAACAAGACTTGGAAAGCCAGACAGTGTCCTTGGTCTCATTAAAAACAACTCGTATCATCAGAGTGTTTTTATCAATATTCTTCACACATGGAATCCAAAACACACCAGCTACTGAGAGGAACATTAACTCCATCCCTGCCAAAACCAGGACAGTATCCACCCCTTATTCCATACCATTTACATCATGCTTATAGGTATACACACAGATATCATCATCTTAATCTATGGGCTATCCCTCCAAAGTCTGTTGAGTTGATTTAGTCCATGACTTTGGGCCCCATTTATCATAGCAGTCTTTCAGGGCAGGACAGATGGAATGTAGTGTGAAATCGTTACATACTGCATCTGGAATTCCTAGTTAGTACCTCTGGCGCAGCTGGTGTATCACATACATGGTCTGCAAGTTGAAGATGTTGTCCATCTCAAGGAAGTTGATGGGCACCTATTCTGCTACACGTCGTTCGGTTTCATCGAAGTTAGTTCTTCACTGATCAGGGTGATTCTTGTTGCAATACCTTTGATATGACATAAAAGAACTACCGAAATGATTATATACCATTCAAATTATTGGCTATTTTCACCTCAAATCAGATCTCCTTGAGGTACACATTGGACTTCCCCATCCTCCCGCATCACCCACCAAGTGCATCCAGGTCCTTGAGCAAAAGCAGTCCCACGGGTGGGTTTGCCTTTGCCCAGGGGAGGAATAACCCAGACTGTCTTCCCCAACACATTCCTTAGATGCACCACAGGGACTTTATCCCCTTCTACAGTAGGTAAAAGTTCTGACTGGGCAGGGCCAGCTAGATTGGTGGATCCCCAAGTGTTGGCTAACCAGGTGGCTTTTGTTAAATGTTTGTCCCAATGTTTGAAGGTCCCACCACCCGTTGCTCTCAGTGTAGCTTTCAGCAGTCCATTAGACCGTTTAGTCTTTCCAGAGACTGGTGCATGATAGGGGATGTGATATACCCGCTTGACGCCGTGACGCTTGGCCCAGGTGACTATAAGGTTGTTTCAGAAATGAGTCCCGTTGTCTGACTCAATTCTTTCTGGGGTGCCATGTCACCAGAGAACTTGCTTCTCAAGGCCCAGGACAGTGTTTGGGGCGGTGGCATTGGGCACAGGATATGTCTCCAGCCACCCAGTGGTTGCTTCCACCATTGTAAGCACAGGGCGCTTGCCTTGGTAGGTTTGTGGGAGTGTGATGTCATCAATCTGCCAGGCCTCTCCATATTTGTATTTCAGCCATCGTCCTCCATACCACAGAGGCTTTAACCGCTTGGCTTGCTTAATTGCAGCGCATGTTTCACGTTCATGGATAACCTGTGCAATAGTGTCCATGGTCAAGTGCACCCCTCGAGCACGAGCCCATTTGTATGTTGCATCTCTTCCTTGGTGGCCCGAGGTGTCATGGGCCCACCGAGCTAAACACAGTTCACCCCTGTGTTGCCGGCCTAGGTCCACTTGGGAAACTTTAATCTTAGCAGCCTGGTCCACTTGCTTGGTTGTTTTGATGTTCTTCAGTGGCTCGACTCTTGGGTACGTGGGCAGGCATCTACGTGACATACTTTTACAACCAGCTTCTCTACCTGGGCAGCAATATCTTCCCACAGTGCGGCAGCCCAGATGGGCTTGCTTCTGCGCTGCCAGTTACTCTGCTTTCATTGCTTTAACCACCCCCATAGGGCATTTGCCCCCATCCATGAGTCAGTGCAGAGACAGAGCACAGGCCATTTTTCCTTTTCAGCGATGTCTAAAGCCAGCTGGATGGCTTTCACCTCTGCAAACTGACTCCATTCACCTTGGCCTTCAGTGTCTTTTGCGACTCATCATGTAGGACTCCACACAGCAGCTTTCCACTTCCGATGTTTTCCTACAGTACGACAGGACCCATCAGTGAACAGGGCATATCGCCTCTCATTTTCTGGTGGATTATTATATGGTGGGGCTTCTTCAGCACGCGTCACCTCTTCCTCTGGTGACATTCCAAAATCTTTGCCTTCTGGCCAGTTGGGGTTTCCTATTCGCGCTCGCTGTGTGATCAGTGCGACCCACTTACTCCACGTAGCATCAGTTGCATGATGTGTAGAGGGGACCTTTCCTTTGAACATCCAGCCCAGCACTGGCAGTCGGGGTGCCAGGAGGAGCTGTGCTTCAGTACCAACCACCTCTGAAGCAGCTCAAACTCCTTCGTATGCTGCCAGTATCTCTTTTTCAGTTGGAGTATAGCGGGCCTCACATCCTCTATATCCCCAGCTCCAAAACCCAAGGGGTTGACCTCGAGTCTCCCCTGGTGTTCTCTGCCAGAGACTCCAGGTAGGGCCTGTGGGGTAACGTTAGCAGGGCTGCATGTATGCAGGAGGGGCAGTCTGTGGTGATTCGTGCGCTAGGCGCGGATAGGTCCATGGGCGCAGGGGGCAGGTGCGTCCACGTACATGGTGGGCACGGAAAAGTGCATGGGTGCAGGGGCAGGTGCGTGGCAGGCACGGATAGATTCATGGGCGCAGGGGGCAGGTGCGTTCGCGTGCGTAGCGGGTGTATGGGTATTTAACCCTGTGTTGCGCAGCATTAAATGGAAGGCTTGGCTTGACGGTATCCGTGTGATGCCCTGCTTTCCCCGGAGCGGGGCTCCGGTGCGTGCGGGGTAGGTTAGCTGGCAAGAGAGCCGGCAAGTGGTGACCCCGACGTGTGACAGGTCCGGACGGTTTTGAGCTGGGGCCGCGCGGCGGTCGTGCCTGCCTGCTGTTAAGATGGCATCCATCTCTGATACAGTGAAGGTATTAAAGGCGTTGGGTAAAGGTGTGAATTGTCCGGTGCATAGGGCACCGTTGACGGAGTTCATCCAATGGATGCAGAAAAGGGGCTTGATTAACAAGCCGGGAGAGGTGATGGACGTGGCGCGGTTACAGGCGGCGGGGAAAGAGTTACTGGAAGAAGGGGGGGGTCGGAACGAAGGGTGTGGCGACGCGGCTGGAGATGTTAGGTTCGGTGAAAAGACTGCTGGCTAAGGCTCGAGAGGCGCGCGAAGTGTGGGTTGCGGCTTTAATTGCAATCAAAGAAGGGTGGCCCTCGGAAGGGGAGGGGGATGAACGGGGTCGAGACAGGGGGTGGCACTCCGGTGGTCTGCCTCGTTTGGCCGGGAGCCTCTGATGGTGGTAGAGGGGCGATGGAATTTGGGTGTACTCCCCCGTGTATCACGCCTTCCTTGCCGGAGGAGCCTGACCCAAAAGAACAACCCCCCCAAATACGAGGACACAGAAATGCCCTCTGTCTCTCTTTCTGCCCCATCGGCTCCACCGCTTGTAAATTCGCGGAGGGGTGATAGTGAGGCGGGAGCCAGTTTCGAGGTGGTGCCCGAGGAGTCGCGGGGCGCGGAGCGGGGTCCTAGCGCTTTCCCGGTGGGGAAAAGAGCCGCGGTCCCCGAGATCAAGGATAAAGCGGCGGGTGATAGAGCCGCGGTCCTCCAGACCAGAACGACGAGAAGCACTGCTTCAAAGGAACATAAATCAGTTTTAACGAGTCTAACAAAAATGTTAGAAGAACAGAACTGTGCTATTAATAACACTGACCTGAAGAGCTTGTTGACTTGGGTGTCCGCTCACGTATCAAACGCAAACCTCTGTAATATCTATACGGTGGGCTCTGGGAACACCATAGGTATTAGACTGTGGGACTGTGTAACGCGGGGTGACCCTGCTGTTCAAAAGTTATTACCGGTGTGGCGTGTAATGTTTGAAGCCTTGAAGAATCACATGCAGAAAGGAGATTCAACAGCACCCGTTACCCCGTCCGCTCCTTCGTCCATGGAAACAAAGACTAACAGCGAGCCGGAAAAATCCCTTTGATCCAGGTCCCATAGATCCAGAAAAGGAGCCTTCGTTCTTTGGAGCTTCCTTGTTATAGAGGTGGCGTGTTTGTGTGTGTGTGTGTATAAGCATGAAGTAAATGGTGTGAAATAAGGGGTGAATACTGTCTTGGTTTTAGCAGGGATGAAGTTAATTTTCCTCTTAGAAGCTTTGGATTTTGTATGTGAAGAATGTTGATAAAAATGCTCTGATGATAAGGGTTGTTGTTAATGAGACCAAGGACACTGTCTGGCTTTCCAAGTCTCATTAATGAGCAGGTGCAGGAAGCTGAGCCAAAAAAAAAAAAAAAAAAAAAGTGAAAATAAGAATCTGGAAACAGGTAATTGGGAAGGACCATTCCCTCTTATGACGTGGGGGAAAGGATATGCTTGTGTCTCTACAGAAGCAGTGAACAAGTGGATCCCTGCACGATGGGTACGACCAGTTCTCCAAGCTGCCTTGCGTTCATCGGATTGTTAACAACCCGTGTGGCAGCTCCATGGACATCAGTTACGGAAAGAACAAATGTGTGGGTAATTATGGTTAATGCCACAGGACAGGACATCATTTGTTTGTCTATATCATCTTCAAATAAGCCTTTCAGAACATGCTTGGTCAATCTGCCAGATCAGATAGCGGTAGGACGACAACTCTGTGTAAAACAACAGCAGCCGCGAGTGCTGAGTGCTAAATAACAGAAGATGGAACTTTTGGGATCCCTAAAGATGGACTTCTGCCTATTTTCTTTAACTATTCAGGAGCTAATGTTACTAGAGGGGTAATGATTGTAAATGCTTTAAGACCTATACATTGCAACGATACAGCATGGTGTAATCACGCGAGCACATATCAAAATCCAGACAGCATAAAAGACCTAAACGAAGTACACATAGCTTTAAATCTGATTGCCAAGATAATATAGAGTTTTGGAAACCAGGTGAAATTATTGCTGCTTCAATCTTTGCACTTGATGTGGCAAGTGTCTAGGCATTAGCTATGCTAAATAAATTGGGCTTTTGGCTTGCTAAGTAAACACATGCAATTATATCAGTACTATTAACACTGTCAATTGATATAGGTTCTATACGCTATACTATTTTACAAAACAGAACCGCTGTTAGCCTGCAGAGCACATATTTGACAGACCTTGTTGCATGTGCTGGCCACGCGTGCAGCAACGTCTAGTGGCTACTCTTTCACTGAATCTGCTGAGGATAAAACGGGGGTGACTCGGAGCGGGGGAGAGAGGAGAGGACCCAGAGCACACTTTATTAACAACAGGGGATGCCCTGAAGGTGCTGCGCCTGCCTCCTTTCTCTGCTCTGACCCTGCTGATAAACATCCTCTTGCTCAGCGGTGTCTTTGGCGTAGTCGGGTTGGTAACAGAATAGATCAGTAGTAGATTTTTTATTATTAGCACAAAATCATGGTTGTCAGGATTTTGATGGGCTTTGCTGCATGAATCTGTCTGATTATTCGGAATCTATTCACAAAAGTATTCAAAACTTGCAAAAAGGAGTACAAAAAACTGCAACAAAGTGATGATTTTGATATATTCAGAAATCTTTTGGTGGATTGATATAAGCTTATTACAAATAGCTGTAGGATGCTTATTCATTCTTTTTATATATGTGTTTTGATCTGTATTCCGTGTGTGTTGAAATATGTGCAGACTTCAATAGATAAAGCGTTGAAACAAGCCTCTTCTCATAAACAAAGAAGAGAGAGATGTGGGTATTTCTTGAGCCAGTACGGTGTCAGTGAAAGCAAACTGACCTTGGGAGAGGGATACAATCATGCTCGCTGGAAGAAAGCCATGGAATGAGAAGGGAAGCTTTAAGATACAAGACATTGTTAGCAGGATTTATGGCTTGTTTCAACAGAGGCCTGCAAAAATTAGTCACTGGCTTTGTAGATAAGAAAGTTACTGAAGTTATTATGTTTGTAGTAATAGAAAATATCATAATAGAAAATTAGTAGAAAATAGTGAAATGTAGGGGTTTTTTATATATATATATATAAGGTGTCATTAGTAATCTTATTAGCTTGTGTAGGGCATAGCTAGGTGGTTGCTATCCTTAGCTAAAAAATTGTGATACTAGGCATCATACTAGGTATAATCATTAACATTCCGTGCTTGGTCACCTGTCTATAAAAGTGATACAGAGAATAATACATCAGAACGCACACGCCATACGACGTCAGTTCCAACTGCCCATCTCACACGGTTGGGCTGTAGTGCCAGCCTGTCCAGCATGTCAAGCACCTAACCCGAACCAGGCCTTATACTACCCAGGCGTTAACCCCGGAGGTATGCTCCGAACCAGGTACGACAACTAGATATCACAGACTATGTGCTATTTGGCTGTTTCAAATACATTCATGTTGCGATCGACACTTGCTCCCGAGCTCTCTTCGTGTGTCCATTCACGACGTCCACGACACAAAATCCATCCTGCACCAGAGCTGGGCTTTTATTTGCCTAGGGTACCTCGGAAAATAAAGACTGACCGTGGGCCGTCACGGGTATCTCACCACTTCCTGCAGACGTGGGGAGTCCGCCATACGTTTGGCATTCCTCTGAACAGCACCAAGCAAGTGATTGTAGAACGCGCACACAAAACCCTGAAAGCACAGCTAATCTGCTTCAGAGAGGGGGGAA
Source organism: Chlamydotis macqueenii (assembly GCF_036417535.1). Classification (NCBI taxonomy): domain Eukaryota; kingdom Metazoa; phylum Chordata; class Aves; order Otidiformes; family Otididae; genus Chlamydotis; species Chlamydotis macqueenii. The sequence continues at coordinate 43,666,924 of NC_141592.1, forward strand.
AGAGGGGTTCTCCGGGGGTCTTGGTCGGTGAAGCGCTTGTGGTACTGAATCATATGTCCTTCGCTAACCCCCAATCCGTTTCCCCTATCCAAAACCATTTTTCCTCGCGTCAGCCGCTGTTTGGGGGCAAGGCACTCCCAAAGGTCTGGTTCCGCCTGCCAGAAAACCCAGGCTGGGAAGGTCCCGCTGATTTGCTAACATGGGGACGAGGGTATGCTTGTATCTCCACAGGTGCGGGGACCTGATGGATCCCAGCCTGGTTGGTACAGCTGTGGCTGGAGGATCAGCAGGGTAACCGAGCGGCGTGGCACTCTCCAGCTCACCCTGGTGGGATTGATCCTGATTGTGAGTCTTCCAGTGCTAGTGATAACGACTAATTTCTGGGAGCAGTTCACGAACTACATCAACTTTACTCAGCACGCGACGAAGGACTGACACAAATGAAGTTGGCATTAGATTATGCCCTTGCGAGGCCTGGCATTGGTTGCAGCGACCTAGAGGGAGTCCTAGGTCTCCAGGGTTACTGCTGTTTGGACTTCAGCAAGAACACCTCCTCGGCCTTGGAGAAGATGCATGCGCATGCTGCCCAGTCAGTATTCAACGTCAAAGCCCTAAAGGACTGGGGGTAGTTTCCAGACCTGTTCGGTTTACCTAGATGGCTAAGAAATATTGTGTCTATAGGTTTGACAATCCTAGTAGTTGCTTTGATAATGCTTTGTTTGTTTCTGTTACTGTTACGTTTCGTGCATGCTATGATTGAGGGGTCACTAGGCGACTATCCATGATCAACTATGTTATAGCGGCATCCACCCCAGGGTACCAGCCATTAGACTAGAATGATTTAGCATAGAGGGGGGGAATTGTGGGGTAATGTTAGCAGGGCTGCATGTATGCAGGAGGGGCAGTCTGCGGTGATTCGCGTGCTAGGCGCGGATAGGTCCATGGGCGCAGGGGGCAGGTGCGTCCACGTACGTGGTGGGCATGGATAAGTCCATGAGTGCAGGGGCAGGTGCGTGGCGGGCACGGATAGATTCATGGGCGCAGGGGGCGGATGCGTTCGCGTGCGTAGCGGGTGTGCGGGTATTTAACCCTGTGTTGCGCAGCATTAAATGGAAGGCTTGGCTTGACGGTATCCGTGTGATGCCCTGCTTTCCCCAGAGCGGGGCTCCGGTGCGTGCGGGGTAGGTTAGCTAGCAAGAGAAGCCTGCAGGGCCATTCTCCCCGGCTGCAGTGTAGAGCACGTTTTTTAACATTTTGTTCTGTCCGGACTGGCCCAAGGGCTACCGCATGAACAATCTCCTGGTTAATTTGTTGAAAGGGTTGTTGTTGCTCAGGGCCCCATTTAAAATCGTTCCTCTTTTGGGTCACTTCATAGAGAGGGCTTACAATCATACTGTAATTTGGAATGTGCATTCTCCAGAAACCCACAATGCCCAGGAAAGCTTCTGTTTCCTTTTTGTCAGTTGGTGGAGCCATAGCTGTTATTTTGTTGACCACATCCATTGGAATGTGACGACGTCCATCTTGCCATTTTTCTCCTAAAAACTGGATCTCTTGTGCAGGCCCCTTGACTTTGCTTCGTTTTACAGCAAAACCGGCTTTCAGAAGGATTTTCATTATTTTCTCCTCTTTCTCTGTCCTGGTTCTGGCCAGGATAGAGTTAATATTTACCTGAGCTGGGTGGAGAACTGAAGCTGGTAGCCCCTATGGCTGGGAGAGTTAACTAATTAGCTAACAGCTGGGGTTAATTTACCCAAATTAGCCAAAGGGCTATTCCATCCCATCTGACATCATGCTCAGTATATAAGTGAGGAGGGTGCTGAAGGGAGGCTCCCTGCTACTTGGAAGAGACTGGGTGTGGAGATCTGTTGTGAGCTATTGTACTGTATTTGTGTTCCATCACTCTCTTGTTTTCTTCTGTCATTGCTGTTAAATTTACTTTTTGTTCAATCTTAACCCGCGTGTTTGGTTTTTTTTTTTCTGGTTTTCTCTTGTTTGTCAAATCTCCTCCTATTCTCTCGGAGAGTGGGGGGAGTGAGAGAGAGACTGCGTAGTCTGGTCCCCATTGGGGCTGAACTACGACATTCTCAAAAACTTCTTCTGCTGTGTTCCCCACACAATGATGTCATCAATGTACTGCAGGTGTTCTGGAGCTCCACCCTTTTCCAGTGCAGCCTGGATCAGCCCATGGCAAATGGTGGGGCTGTGTTTCCACCCCTGGGCCAGTCAATTCCAGGTGTACTGCACACCCCTCCAAGTGACAGCAAGCTGTGGCCTGCATTCTGCTGCCAAAGGGATGGAGAAGAACACATTGGCGATATCCACTTGGCTGCCTTGGACTCCAGTTCATACTGAAGTTCTAGCATGTCTGGCACAGCAGCATTCAGTGGTGGCATAACCTCATTCAGGCCAGGATAGTCCACTGTTAGTCTCCACTCTCCACTATATTTTCGCACTGGCCATATGGGACTGTGAAAGGGTGAGCGAGTCTTGCTGATTGCTCCCTGGCTCTGCAGTTAACAAATCAGCTCATGGATGGAGATGAGGGAGTTTCAACTGGTGTGATATTGACGCCTGTCCACTGGAAACTGGAGTAGCAATTTTCCTGGGAGAACCTCTTTTTGTGATTGTTTTTTCTTGCAGCTCACGTACCCATGCCTCTAGGGCCGAGGTTGGTTTCCCATCCCACTTCCTCATGTCCTCTCCTTGGTCACACAAGGTAAACCACAGGGTACCTCGCTGCATATACCGTCTCTCTTGAGCAGGGACGTGTTTACTCCTAGTAGCTGAAATGCTGGTCTGTATGGGCAGGGAGTTGGACCTATCCTCTTTGAATTGCCGGACCTCCCGAGACAGTTTCTCCACAGCCAAGACGAGGGAGAAAGAGAGAGTTTCGTCATATTGCCGGAGCTGACTAGCCAATTCATCCACTGTTGGTCCCTCTCCATCTTTCCAATTCAGTACTGCCAATGAATTGGCATATGATGATGGTACGCTCCGTAGAAACTTCCACCACATGAGCCGTGTGCACCGGACTTCACCTGGATCTTGGGGTGACTCCTCACTGTCTAGGTCACTATAAATGACTTCCAGCAGAGCTAATTCCCTTAGGTCCTGGATACCTCTCTCCATGGTGGCCCACTTGCCTGGGTGATAGGTGACATCTTCCTTGAAGGGATATCTTCCCTTCATACTTGACAGGAGTCGCCTCCAGAGGCTGAAAGCTTGTGCACCTCTTCCAATCGCTTTGTTGATGCCCCTTTCCCTAGAAAGACATTCCAACTGTTTGGCTTCCTTACCTTCTAATTCCAGGCTACTGGCCCCACTACCCCAGCACTTGGAGCAGCCAGGTGACAAGGTGCTCGCCTGGACGCTGGTTGAAATCTTTTCGTATATCTTGCAGCTCACTCAGGGATAGTGATCAGGTGGTTTCAGTCTCGTTTATGAGTTCCTCTTTCTCCTCCTCTGCTCATGATGGTCCTGGTCTTTCCTCATCCCTTACTAAATGAGCTGACTTTCGCTTCCAAGATTTATTCTTCTGTATAGGGGCGACCGATACCGACATGTGTTGGTTCTCTGATTCGGCTGCAGTGCCAGTAGCTGGGGTTGGAGTAGCTGCGGTGTCTGTTGCGGAGGCTGGAGTAGCTGCAGTGCCAGTAGCTGGGGTTGGGGTAGCAGTGGTGTCTGTCACAGGAGCTGGAGTAGCCACAGTATCTGTCGGTTGATTTTTCCTCCCTTCTTCCTGAGGGTGCTGCATAATGCTGAGCAGTGTTTGATAGATACTAGCCAGTGCCCAACACAAAGCGATAAGTTGTGCCTCTTGGCAATAGCCGTGGCATTTTCCTTTCAAATATTTGATCACTCCATCAGGCTTCTGTAGTTGTTCGGGCGTGAAGTTCCAGACCATTGGAGGTGAGAAGTTCTCTAGGTACCTGCCTGTATTCTCCCACATGCCATGCCACCCCTGCCCCTCCAACCTCGAGGCAGATCTCCGGGTGATATTTTGAAATAGTTGTTTAATCCTAACCAAACTCTGGAACACATTCAGGAGACATAGCAATAGGAGTATGCTGGCTTGCACATCCCTAGGATATTCAAAATTCTCAACAGCTGATGTGACTCGCTTGAAGGAAAAAGGGAAGGTAAAGGAGTAGGGGAAGGTATCCTCCCCTGACTTCCCCATAGATTGGTTTCTCCAAGGAGAAAAAGAAAAATGTGCGATTACTAATAATTCTTGCAAAATGGCATCTGAAGTATGGAGTTGCCAGCAATGCCAAAAACAAGGACCAGACTGATTTCATGACCAGTGATGTCATCATACCATAAGCCAGTAGTGCCCAGTACAACAAAATGAGAATTCTCATCCATTTCCGAGAAGTGATAAACAGCACCACAGGAACGATGTGCTGCAGCTGAGGACTTACATCACACAGCCGTGCGAACACGTAGTACAACATTGTGACCAGGGACTCTTAAATAAAAATAATGAGCACTTGTAACAACTTTAACACACTCTGATCAGATCTGTCGTTACCTCAACCCTTCGAGCCCCGCGTTGGGCGCCAAAAGAACTGTCGTGGTTTAACTACAGTTAGCAATCAAGTACCACACAGCTGCTCAGTCACCCTTCTCCTCCCCCAGGGGATAGAGGAGAGAATCAGGAAGAAAAGAAAACTCCTGGGTTGAGATAAAGGCAGTTTACTAGGATAGCAAAAGAAAAGATAATAATATATACATATATAATAATTATAATAATACTAAGAGAAAAAATACAATAATTTTTAAAAACAAAACAAACAAAACAACAAATAACGCACAATTTCTTACCACCCAATGACCCAATGACTGATACAGCCCATCCCGAGTAGCAATCATGGAATGAAAAAAAGAACTGTAAACAATCCCGGAACGATTCTGAACAGCGAGAGAGAAAAAAGAGGCAGCTTCTTGGCTCACCCCCCCACTTAAGTAGTGAGTGTGATGTTTATGGCATGAAACACTCTTTGGCCAGTTTGGGTCAATTATTCTGGCTATATCCCTCCCAGCTTCCTGCACATTAGGGAGACTTGGAAAGCCGGACAGTGTCTTTGGTCTCATTAGTAACGATGCATACCATCAGTGTGTTTATCAATATTCTTCACATCTGAAATCCAAAATACATCAGCTACTGAGAGGAAAATTAATTCCATCCTAGTCGAAACTCAGACACCTCACTTTTGCTCACATCACAATCCTGTGCTACTGAGTAGTGTGACTCAGTAAGTTAAAGTTAATAAAAAAAATCAACAGAATTTCTATTTGAAATAAACTGGTCACTAAAAAAAATTGAATTCAAGAACCTGTATTAAATATCTTATTTCCTCAAGAAACATGTATTTTACAGCTAATTTTACCAGCAAGATACCATAGACTAGACAATTTCACTAGCTAAGCAACTGAAACCAGAATTTTTAATCACTGTTTCCACTTCTACAACTGCAATTATAATATATTCCTTATTCTCCTATGTTACGTTTAGTCCAGCTCAATAATGAGTAACTTGTGACTGAAAACAGCAGGAATGCATGCTTATCTCTTCTAAATAAAAGAATAAAAACTGGCACCTATAAATACTAAAATCCTGAAATCAAGAATCTGTTAATTTCACCAAATACAAACAAGATTTCCTGTAGTTCATAAGTTTTAAATGCAAAACATGTTCTGATTAATGCTTTCTATATTATATATAATATAATTAACATTTACATAATCATTAAAATGTGTACATTTTCAGAATAGTAATACTTTCATTCAAGTTTCTTTCTCAAGAGTGGTCTACATCAATGAAAAATAGTATTCTGGTAAATACATTTCTCTTTTTTAGAAGATAATCAAATATATAAATTAAATCTGTAAATAAATACCCATTAACCTTATAAGTACATTCACGATGGTTTTCTTGGTCAGTAAAAAATGGTTCCAAGTTCAACATAATCATTCCAAAGAAAATCAAAATGACTTAAAGGGTTACCGGAAAACAACAATAAGGCTTTATTTAGAAAGATAAATAAAATTATAAACATGAAATATGATTAGAGTATTTTATTTGAATTAAGGTTTCTTGCTTGCTGATTTAAACTGAGATCAAATTCAACAATTCAAATTATTCTAATTATAAGCAATCTCTCTCTAGTAAAACAGCTATGGTTATGGCATGTCAAGATTATTCCTTAAAGATGTAGTTCATAATTATTTTTTCTGCTGTATTTATTTTGATTCAAAAAGGAATAAATACGTGCACCATAAAGGAAGGATTCAGGTTGATGGATGTAATAACCACAAAGTTAGCAGCTCTCAAAGAAGGGATCATGGTCACTCTGAGTATGGTTGTAAGCCTAATAAAAAAAAAAATCTGTTTTTTTTTTTCCTAGTAGTTGCAATCTTCAACATTACTTAATGGGAAAACATTGCTCTACTGGTTAACACTACTTAGGAAAGCTATAACAGAGAGAATTCAACAGAAATTATAACTTTATGTGCTTTTTTCTTCTGTTTACATGGGTTTGGAGCTGCTGCCTGGCTCTGGCTGCAATTACTGCTCAGGGGCCATAATGGAACCTTAAGTTCCTTTTTGGGGAAGTTGAATGGGGTTAATTCACAAGTTTATCTTTACAATTATTAGTCATCCAAGCTAGCAAATTAATAAATATCTGCATGTCTGTGTGTTTTAAATTCTAAAACTTATAAAAGGCTTTACTCTGTCCTGCTCATTTGTATTCATACGAACTGCTCACTCTTTACATTTTTGGCTGCAACTTAACCTCTGTCTAGACTTTCAATATTTCTAAAATATAATGCACAATCTGTCTCCAGTCAGGCTTTTTGCTGGTGCGGGAACTTATGAAACAACCTTCAGAATGCCACTGGATATAGGGAAATTTAGCTTTAAGGTGAGTATGAGTCAAATTCTGAGACAAAATTGCCTTTTCTTCAACATATGACAACTACAACATTCTGTCGAGATTTGGTCCTAAATACTTACTGCTCACATTGTACTCCATTCTATTTCTAATACTATCTATCATCTATCTATCTACAGAAGCTTTCCTGGGTGTTGTGAGTTTCTGGACAATGCACATTCCAAATTACAGTATGGCTGTAAGCCCTCGCTATGAAGTGACCCAAAAGGCCACCATCTCCTTGTGAACCTGAGTTCTCCTGACTGCTGGACAGCCTCCAGTCTGTGAAGGCAAAGACAGGTGCTATGTGTTCAGCAGCTCAAAGGATAAAACACTTCATCATAATATTAGAATAGAAATTTATCCTGTGCCTTCTGGGTCGCAAGAGCGCATTGCTGGCTCATGTTGAGCTTCCAGAACACTGGAACAGGTTGCCCAGAGAGGTGGTGGAAGCCCCATCCCTGGAAACGTTCAAGGCCAGGTTGGACGGGGCTCTGAGTAACCTGATCTAGTCGGGGAGGTCCCTGCTCCTTGTAGGGGGGGGTTGGACTAGATCATCTTTGAAGGTCCCTTCCAACTCTAACCATTCTATGATTCTGTGATTATAAGAAACCCCTTCCCTTACAGAAATAATTCTGCACCTACCAGTTAATCAGCATTCACAGGGCAATAGTCCTTATTCATCATATAAAAATGAGTTTATGTAGTCTAAGGTTGCAGAAGATGTTTTCATTTTTCAGGGCTCAAGCACAGCATAATAAAGATTCTGACTGAAGAGCAGAGAAAGATATTGATATAAGAAGCATTAACGTACAAGTCACTCATCTAAATGTAATTAACTCTACAGCTGATGTACATACTTTTTTAAAATAAAAAGGATATATGAAGTTGATATGGAATGTAGGTCACTTTAGGACTAGAATGAATGATCAAAATGACGTATATTTCAGAGGTACATAGCCATGCTTTTTTCAGTTATGAACTGTTTTACCATATACATTCAACTTCCTTGCTTCCACTGCAAGATAACTCCTCTTGAAAAAGGAGCCATCTTTCAAGGAAAACATTGTGGTCAAGTAGAAGAAATCAAAAAGTTTCAAGAATAATGTCTACAACCGCATTCTTTCTCAGTCTAGAAAGGAAATGATCAGGTAGAAATTAATCATTAATTCAGTCTAGGAGACTGTCTTTTAGAAGTGGGAACAAGTCCTTCAGTTACCTTCTAGGCAATATATTGCCTCTGCCTGACAAGACCTCCTATTTTAGAACGTATACAGCCAAGAGCTGTCAGTCACTGACTCTCAGAAATGTCTCTCAGTAGTTCCCAGCTGTGAACTATTCAAGATCAGTCCACTCCACATTTGTAGCCATATAAGTTCTTATAATAAAAGTCAAACCTGGTTGCAATTTCTATGGTGGGGGTCATGCAGATGAGTTGAACTTAGCAAGTCACTTCACTTCTGCAGTGGCTAGAGCAGAAAGGCATGCAGCCCTTCTATAGCTCTGCTGTCTATAAATTGGAAAGTGTAACAGGACAGCTAGAGAATCCTTATCAAGAAAGAGACAAATGGTTACACATCAAGAGCATTCCAGGCAAATGGAACAAAGGAGACATTTTCAGCAGAGCTCAGTTCCCAGCAGATAACATCATAACCACAAAAATGATGTCTACTGGAAGTATGCAGTACAGAATTCCCTCACAGACCTCATAAGGGAACATGTAAGAGATTTCCTCAAGAAAAGAACTCACTGCCAACAATTCTGTGTTGTCTGAATGGTTAACCCAAGCACTTTCAACTACACCTTCACTGCAGCCAATTTACCTACTTCTACAATCCCACTTCTCATTGGAGCAAAAGCAACTGTCAACAACATAGAGCCAGGTAGAAAGGAGTAGAGATCCTCAGAATAGCAATGCTATTTGGGAATAACTCATAATATAAATCCCTTTTCTTGCATTCTTCCTAGAGATTGGAGAATATTTTGTTACAATGAGGCCTTGAGATTGTGCCCAGTCACATAGCCACACTAATGTAATTCACATGCACCCACAGCAAATTCATGTTAGGGTAGTAAAGAATTCACCTAAAACTTTAAGTGACCAGCCAGAGGAATTGCAAACAAAACTATTACTGAGATAAGGAGGCAGTGCCAAGTGACCCAAGCAAAAGGATTAGATGATAGTCCTCCCTACTGCAGAACATAATGCAGCTGTGTCTAAGACACTTATAAAGAGGCCCCAAGGGACAGTTTAAAAGTGAAATAACAGCCTTCATTGTGAAGCCTCTTGCTTTTCAAACATAAGTTATTTTCACACTATTTACATTGGCACCATTTTGGGAACAGATACTAACAGCCTTTGTTTTTTAATAGCTTTGAAAATGCTTTATAGAAATTTGCTCTCATAACCACGTTATTTCCCATTTTCTAAGGATTAGCTTCCTTATTTTGCTTTGAATAGAGGCCCAGAAGTCCTACAGAGAGAGACATTGCCTGTGTCCTTGGGACACTCATTTTCTTTTTTTCTCCTTCCTAATCTGAGTCTATCTATCTTTTTCTTACAATATTGTGGAAAAAAAAAGTATCTGACTGTTCTCTGCTATTTGGTTTTTCAGCTTGTGATAACATATTAAATTAAAGACCAGTCTCTATAATAAATCACATCCATACAATTTCCCTGCATTATTATATGAAGCCTAACTTTATCCTTTTGGAGAGCATAAGAGCAAATAAGAGTGACCACAAACTCATACAACTGAGATGCTTTCCAAACATGCTCAAGAAGCCTTGCTGAGGAATGGCAAATTTGCAACACTATAACGAGTCTGGGCAAGTGAAGGTACATGGTTTTTAAATTAGAGGCTTTTCTGCTGCAAAAGGCAGCGGGGATAATTCTATACAGAAGACACTGTACAGAACAGAGTAGGTTGATGAAAAGTCAAAAGTTGGGTTAATAAAATTTGAAGGTAAAGAAATACAATGTATTTACTGAGAAAGTGAAGTTGTAGGTAATCTTGGACTGAGCTGTTTTGAGTCTGGCCACCATCTCCTTGTGAACCTGAGTTCTCCTGACTGCTGGACAGCCTCCAGTCTGTGAAGGCAAAGACAGGTGCTATGTGTTCAGCAGCTCAAAGGATAAAACGCTTCATCATAATATTAGAATAGAAATTTATCCTGTGCTGTGTCCTATAAAACATGTTATTGGAAAATTACCAGAAAGCTACCACTCTCACATTTTTATAACTCTGTATTAGTTTAGTGGCTATTCTCTGATTTCTCTCTTCATACGGTGCTGCTGTACTCTGCTGTTATGAGTGTACAGTTAAGAAGTAATATAAGTACTATATTTATTATTCCAATAAGTTTTTAATAATTATTAACAGTTTTGAAACTAAGTTATGTCTGCTTAGTTGAACAAGATGTAACAGAGTTAACATTTTGTACTCCTAGCAGATTTTGCAAATGATGTTGTGTTGTCCTGGTTTCAGCTGGGATGGAGCTAATTTTCTTCTCAGTAGCTGCTATGTTTTGGATTTAGTATGGGATTTGGTATGTGAAGAATGTTGATACTACACACTGATGTTATGAGTTGTTGCTGAAGAGACCAAGGACTTTTCTCAGCTTCCCAGGTTTCACTAATGTGCAGGTGCAGGAAGCTGGGAGGGGTATAGCCAGTACAGTTGACCCAAACTGGCCAAAGAGAGTATTCCATGCCATAGACATCATGCTCGGTATATAAGTGGGAGTTGGCTGGGGGGCAACTCTCTCACTCCTTTGCTCACTGCTTCGGATCGTTTTGGGATTGCTTTTTGGTTTCGTTTCCGTGATTACTGTTCGGAACGGGCTGTATCGGTCATCAGGTAGTCAGGTGGTGAGAAATTGCGCATTGTTCATTTTGCATATTTTATCATCCCTATATTTTGTTATTATTATCATCTTCCTTTGCTATCCTAGTAAACTGTGTTCATATCAACTCACAAGTTTTCCTTTCTTCCTGATTCTCTCAGAGTGAGTGAGTGGCTGCGTGGTACTCGATTGCTGACTGAGGTTAAACCAAGGCAGGTGTATATTTATTTCACATAGAACACTGGATTCCTATTTAAAGCTCCAACTCAAAAAATAAATGGACCAACTATCTGTGAACATTTAGTTTCTGGCTTTCTGGCTCAATAGTATGTATGTATTGTATTAATTTAAGCAAATAAATATATACTGGAGATGCTGCTGTCCTTTGTATTGAAATAGATTTGTAGTTCTTGGCATCCTAGCTATTTTATATAGTAAATACATGGGGCTGGTGTGACAAGGTCATACATCACTCAGCACCACAAAAGAGTGGTCCTTGTAAAGGGAAGCCTAAATGAATGAAAGAGGACTAGTTAGGAGACAAAGGCAGAAGGGCTGCCAGGTCCTCTGAAACAGAAAGATCACTTTATTATTACAGACTGCAGGGAGGACATAAAGAACGCTCTGGAATTATTATGGTATTTGTTAACTTAGCCTCAGACAAGCTATAAAAGAAAGATGTAATCCTTATGTCGTAGTTCAGCCCCGATCGGACCAGACTACGCAGTCTCTCTCTCACTCCCCCCACCTTCCGAGAAAATAGGGAGAGAAAATATAAGGAAAAACGGCTCGAGGTTTGAGATAAGGACAGGGAGAAATCCTTAAAGTTACCGTCACAGGCAAAACAGACTCGACTTGGGGAAAACTATTCATTTATTACTACAAATAGCAGGAGAATGAGACAGAGAACAAGATAACCTCCATCCACCCCTCCCTCTTCCCAAGCTTAACATTATCTCTACTACCTTCCCCCCGCCCCGAGCGGCACAGGGGGGAAGAGGGAATGGGGGTTGCAGTCAGTTCATCATACGTTGTTTTACGCCGCTGCTTCATGGTCGGGGGAAGAACTCCTCACATTCCTCCCCTGCTCCATTGTGGGGTCCCTCCCACGGGCCACAGTCCTTCGTGGAACTGCTCCGGCGTGGGTCATCTCTTCCACGGGTGCAGTCTCTCCAGAACAGCTGTCCCAGCGGGCCCTCCACGGGCCACAGCTGCCTTCAGGCATCCACCTCCCCCGGTATGGGGTCCTTCACGGGCTCCAAGTGGATCTCTGCTCCTCCGTGGACCTCCATGGGCTGCAGGGGGACAACCTGCTCCACCATGGTCGTCACCACAGGCTGCAGGGGAATCTTGGCCAGGAGCCGCATTACTCCTCCCCCTCCTTCTGAACTGACCTTGGCGTTTGCAGCCGTTCCTCACAACAGGCTGGTAGATGTCTCTCAGGATCTTTTTTTACATCTTATTCACTTCTCATCTCCTTTTCACTTCTTGCAGCCGGGCTGGACCGAGTCAGGCCCAGTCGTCTGCCTGGCGAGAGGCCAGAGGGTGAGGCCTGCAAGGCCCATGAGGCCTGCGCCTCTGCCCCCGCTCAGCTTCTTCACATCTTCTCTCCTCTTCTTTTTTTTTTTCTGTTTTCCCCTTCTTAAATACGTTATCACAGAGGCGTTATCACGGAACATTCTGCTACCAATCGGCTCGGCCTTGGCCAGCAGCGGGTCCGCCCTAGGCCCAGTCGAGTCCACTGAACAAAGGGGAGCGACTTCTAGCAGTTTCCTACAGAAGCTACCACCTTAGCCCCCCCCTCACTAACAAAACCACGACACCTTATCTTAAAGACGTTTCAAAGATAGGCATCTTGCAAAAAGAGAAGGAAAAAACAACCAGATTTTTTCTAAAATTGAAGTTAAGAAAGTAGGAATACCTTTATAATTTAAGGAATAAGCAGAAGACTCTGAACTCAGAGGCTCAGAGTTTCTTTTTCTAAATGGAAAGCATCACTTTTAACTGATGAGTAAACTCTCGGATTTGTTTGTTTTAATGAGATCCTGATGGAACTGGCATCATCAGACTTAACAGTGACAATTTTAAGCTTTTAAGTTTTTGAGCAAAGAGAGAAAGCAAGTGGAATGCTGGCTATAAAATAACTCAAATAATAAACCAGAGATATTAAGTTTCTGATTCTCAGAGGTATATACCTTAAAAAGTGCAAGAAGGCTTATACAAACACTAGAAATACATGTAAGAGGCTAAATGAAACAGAACTAAGCCTTTCTTGTTTTCTTATTTTCTTTATTCCTTCTGTTTTGATTGCAGGTAAAACCACTATGAAGATTATAAGCTAGTTCTATATGAGGAGTTGGATATGTTTCTTTAGCTGAGGAGTGACCTAGTTCATTTCCATGTGACTCAGTATCAATGGTACTCAAAGTTTCCTCTTTGACAGCTGCAAAAGTATAATTTAGAAAAACATAGTTTTGGTCCTTTTAATTTTTGTTGAAAACTGAGCTATGCTCACTTATGTTTTCAAACAAGCAGAAAGGAAGTAGAAGAGAAAGAGTATCTCAGATGTTCCCAGGGGCATTTCTATGCCTATAGTGAAATGTCGGGAAAGGCTCAGTATATCTCAAGTACTGTCATGGAGACAGCAAAATTAATACAGATGTTATGACAAAAAGTGATGGAAAGGAAAACCAACCCTAGTTAGATGCAAATTAGATGGGATATCTCTGACAAGAGCAAGTCACTGTCAAGTTCAGTGTGTTAGAACTTCAACAGATTAAAATTCCAGTTTAAGTAACAAGGCTGCATAAAACAACCCCTTGTCAAATTTGTGTACTAAAGTGACCACCTCTCTAGGAAGCCTGTTCCAGTGTTTGACAACTCTCTCAGTAAATAAATGTTTCCCAATGTGAAGTCTGAACCTCCTCTGACGCAGCTTTGAACCATTTCTCCGCATCCTGTCACAGGATCCCAGGGAGAAGAGATCAGCACCTCCCTCTCCACTTCCCCTCCTCAGGAAGCTGCAGAGAGCGATGAGGTTGTCCCTCAGTCTCCTTTTCTCCAAACTAGATGGGTCCAGAGTCCTTAGCCACTCCACATAATACATGTCTACTCATATTGAACCTACTGTGGTGGCATAACCTCATTCAGGCCATGATAGTCCACTGTTAGTCTCCACTCTCCACTAGGTTTTCGCACTGGCCATATGGGACTGTGAAAGGGTGAGCGAGCCTTGCTGATCACTCCCTGGTTCTGCAGCTGACGAATCAGATCATGGATGGGGACCAGGGAGTCTCAGTTGGTGTGATATTGCCACCAGTGCACAGTTGTGGTAGCAATTGGCACCTTTAACCCTCAGCAGCCCCACAACGGAAGGATCCTCTGAGAGACCAGGCAAGGTGGACAACTGTATCATTTCCTCCATCTCTAAAGCACCTACACCAAAAGCCCACCGGTACCCTTTTGGGTCTTTGAAATACCCTCTCCTGAGGTAATCTAGACCAAGGATGCACGGAGCATCTGGGCCAGTCACTATGGGGTGCTTTTGCCACTCATTCCCAGTCAGACTCACTTCAGCCTCCAGTACAGTCAGCTGTTGGGATCCCCCTGTCACTCCAGAAATACAAATGGGTTGTGCCCCTCTATAGCTTGATGGCATTAGGGTACACTGTGCACCAGTGTCTACTGGAGCCTTCTACTCTCGTGGGTCTGATGTGCCAGGCCATCGAATCCATTCAGTTTTTATCTCAACTCATGAGTTTTCTTTTACTCTTCCAATTCTCTGCCTCATCCCACATGGGGAAGAATGAGCAAGCAGCTGGGTGGTGCTTTGCTGCCAGCTGGGATTAAATCACTATAGTCTCAAAGACTCTTCCATGCTTATGAAAAACAAAGTTCTGGTGGAGGCACCAGTCCTGGAGCCAGATATTGATGTCTTGGGCACACCTGTTTCTTCCAATATCTCTCCCCATTACTGGGAGAATTGAGGAAGACACTGCCTGCACTCCTGAATCCTTTAGCTGTCTTCCCAGGACCCTGAAGTCTCTTCTGATTGACCTTAGACTTCTTGTTGCAATGCCATTAGTACCCATGTGAAAGAGCAGGAGTGGGTAATAGACTGAAGGCTGTACTAAGCTCGTTAGTTGTCTGGTGACATCCCTGATTTGGGTCCTGGGGAGGCAGTAAACTTATCTGAAAAGAAGGTCCGGTCTGCAGATGGGTGCCTCCGTTCCGCTCAGGAAGGAGTCATTTATGACCATAACTCATCATTTTTTTCTTCTCAGCACCAGTCTTAATGGGGCTCTTGATGTGAGGAGTTGTTGATCTGACCGTGGTAAGAGTGCTTACACAGGTTCCTCTTCTTCTGTCTCATCATGCGCTTTGTTTACCATACCCAGAGCCCCATACCAATTCTGTAAAGGTAGCTGAGAGGGTAAGGATGGGTTCCTCTTACACCTCCATGCAGTAACCCACTTCCACGCCTCCCTATCCCTCGTAATGCTACTTTCCTCCTGGCACAAAACAGATACTGGGCCTACCTCAGTAGCTGCCATGGTGAGTTGGCCTGTGTGCATCAGAGATGGCAGAGCACAGCTCCATTGGTCAAGCTCCTTCTCAGACTTTCAGATGCTCCTCAGTCTGCCCACCTCCTCCTGCAGCTCAGCCATCAGGCAGAGCAGTTCATCTACCTAGGCACAGGTCTCACAGGTTTGCTTGCTACTGCACTCCATCACTGGGAGTAGCCCCACACACATCCTGCAGCCTGAAACCTGGGTGGTTGCACGCTCTTACAGGAGTTCTGTCTGTGTGGCTGCATTGATTCTACCAGGTGCTAAAAGCTCAGGAGCAGCAGAGAACATGGCTTTTTGCTGGATGGTCACCATACTACCGCCACTGCTGCTGCTCCTCACACTGCTCCAGCATCCATTGTAATTATATGTAATATATGTACATGTGTGTGTATATATGTATTACATATTGTTGTGGTTTAGCCCCGCTTAGGATCAAGCTATGCAGTCTCTTGCTCACCTTCTGAGAGAATAGGGAGAGATAATATAAGAAAACGGCTCAACATTTGAGATAAGGACAGGGAGAGATCCTTAAAGTTACCATTACAGGCAGAACAGACTCCACTTGGGGAAAACTATTTGTTTATTATTAAAACCACAGCAGGATAACATGGAAAAGAACAAAAACAACTTCCTCCCATCCCTCTCTCTTCCTGGGCTTAACTTCATATTCAGTTATCTCTACCTCCTTCCCCTCCCCCAAGCAGCACGTGGTGGGGAATAAGGAATGGAGGTTACGCAGTCTCTCATTCACTCCCCCCACCCTCCAGTGGGACAGGAAGGAGAAACAGGAAAGAAAAGAAGGCAAAACACTCACAGGTTGAGCTTAAAAAAAAAAAAAAAATAAATTTAAGAGAAATAACAGAAGAAAACAAAACAGAGACAGAAAACAAATACAGTACAGTAGCTCACAGCACACCCTGATGCCCAGCTCCCTCCCAAGTAGCAGGAGCCTCCCCTCAGCACCCTCCCCACTTATACCCTGAGCATGATGGCCCATGGGATGGAACAGCCCTTGGGCCAATTTGGGGAAACTCTCCCAGCTGTTGGCTAATTAGGAAACTGTCCCAGCTGTGTCCCCCAGCCACAGGGGCCACCAGCTCCAGCTCCTCTCCCAGCTCAGGTGAATGTTAACTCTATCATAGCCAGAACCAGGACAAGGTTATGGTCATTTCATCACTTGTTGCTTTCTGCTACTCCTTCCTCCTTGAGGGAAGAACTCCTCACATTCCTCCCCTGCTCCAGCATGGGGTCCCTCCCACGGACTACAGTCCTTCATGAACTGCTCTGACGTGGGTCGTTTTTCCATGGAGTGCAGTCCCTCCGGAACAGACTGCCCCAGACGGGCCCTCCATGGGCCACAGCCTCCTTTGGGCATCCACCTGCCCCGGCGTGGGGTCCTCCACGAGCTGCAGGGGGATCTCTGCTCCTCCCTGGGCCTCCATGGGCTGCAGGGGGACAGCCTGCTTCACCATGGGCTGCACCACGGGCTGCAGGGGAATTCCGGCCAGGAGCAGCATTACTCCTCCCCTTCCTTCTTCACTGACCTTGGCATCTGCAGCCATTCCTCTCACGAGAAATTCTTCACAACCGGCTCAGGCAGACGTCTCTCAGGTTCTCTTCACATGTCCTCTCTCCTCTTGCAGCCAGGCTGGATCAGGCCCAGTCGGCCGCCTGGGGGGAGGCCAGAGGGTGAGGGCCACAAGGCCCACAAGTCCTGCGCCTCCCCCTCTCTGCCCCCCGCTTCAGTTTCTTCACATTTTTTTTTTTTATTTTTCCCCTTCTTAAATACGTTATCACAGAGGCATTATCAGGGAACGTTCTGTCACCAATTGGCTTGGCCCTGGCCAGCTGTGGATCTGCCTTAGGCCCGGCCGAGTCCACTAGACAAAAGGGCAAACTAAAAAGCTGCCACCGTAGGCCCCCCTCACTAAACAAAATCAAAACAACCTCATGTAAATGCCCACGTACCCCAGAGTCGGGCCACAGAAAAACATCAAAACAACCAGCAAGTGGACCAAGCTGCTAGAATTGAAGTGGCTGAGGTGGATCTGGACTGGCAGCATAAGGGTGAATTATTTCTAGCTTGGTGGGCCCATGACACCTCAAGCCATCAGGAAAGAGATGCAACATACAAATGGGCTCATAACAGAGCTTCTTGCAGAAGTTGCCACTATAGTCCGCTCCCCCCCCCCCAAAACAAAACCAACACACACAGATATATAATATATGTAATAATATGATGGAGTGTTGGATCCTATTGCATAAATTTCCCTAGTGATCAATCTGCAAAGAAAGTACAACAGAGGACAGCCGCTTTATGAATAAACCTTTTGGTGTACTATCATTCTGTTTACCCTATCTGAAAAAAATATTGTATATTCAGTCCAATCTTATAAATGATTTAATTTGGATGGAGCAAAGTCAAGGGGCCTGCACAAGAGATCCGGTTTTTAGGAGTAAAATGGCAAGATGGACGTCGTCACATTCCAATGGATGTGGTCAACAAAATAACAGCTATGGCTCCACCAACTGACAAAAAGGAAACAGAAGCTTTCCTGGGCATTGTGGGTTTCTAGAGAATGCACATTCCAAATTGCAGTATGGCTGTAAGCCCTCGCTATGAAGTGACCCAAAAGAGGAACGATTTTAAATGGGGCCCTGAGCAACGACAACCCTTTGAACAAATTAACCAGGAGATTGTTCATGCGGTAGCCCTTGGGCCAGTCCGGACAGGAGAAGATGTGAAAAACATGCTCTACACCGCAGCCGGGGAGAATGGCCCTACCTGGAGTCTCTGGCAGAGAACACCAGGGGAGACTCGAGGTCAACCCCTTGGGTTTTGGAGCTGGGGATATAGAGGATGTGAGGCCCGCTATACTCCAACTGAAAAAGAGATACTGGCAGCATACGAAGGAGTTTGAGCTGCTTCAGAGGTGGTTGGTACTGAAGCACAGCTCCTCCTGGCACCCCGACTGCCAGTGCTGGGCTGGATGTTCAAAGGAAAGGTCCCCTCTACACATCATGCAACTGATGCTACGTGGAGTAAGTGGGTCGCACTGATCACA
Organism: Chlamydotis macqueenii; assembly: GCF_036417535.1. NCBI lineage: Eukaryota > Metazoa > Chordata > Aves > Otidiformes > Otididae > Chlamydotis > Chlamydotis macqueenii. The sequence goes on from NC_141592.1 coordinate 43,685,344, forward strand.
CAGCGAGCGCGAATAGGAAACCCCAACTGGCCAGAAGGCAAAGATTTTGGAATGTCACCAGAGGAAGAGGTGACGCGTGCTGAAGAAGCCCCACCGTATAATAATCCACCAGAAAATGAGAGGCGATATGCCCTGTTCACTGATGGGTCCTGTCGTACTGTAGGAAAACATCGGAAGTGGAAAGCTGCTGTGTGGAGTCCTACATGATGAGTCGCAAAAGACACTGAAGGCCAAGGTGAATGGAGTCAGTTTGCAGAGGTGAAAGCCATCCAGCTGGCTTTAGACATCGCTGAAAAGGAAAAATGGCCTGTGCTCTGTCTCTGCACTGACTCATGGATGGGGGCAAATGCCCTATGGGGGTGGTTAAAGCAATGAAAGCAGAGTAACTGGCAGCGCAGAAGCAAGCCCATCTGGGCTGCCGCACTGTGGGAAGATATTGCTGCCCAGGTAGAGAAGCTGGTTGTAAAAGTATGTCACGTAGATGCCTGCCCACGTACCCAAGAGTCGAGCCACTGAAGAACATCAAAACAACCAAGCAAGTGGACCAGGCTGCTAAGATTAAAGTTTCCCAAGTGGACCTAGGCCGGCAACACAGGGGTGAACTGTGTTTAGCTCGGTGGGCCCATGACACCTCGGGCCACCAAGGAAGAGATGCAACATACAAATGGGCTCGTGCTCGAGGGGTGCACTTGACCATGGACACTATTGCACAGGTTATCCATGAACGTGAAACATGCGCTGCAATTAAGCAAGCCAAGCGGTTAAAGCCTCTGTGGTATGGAGGACGATGGCTGAAATACAAATATGGAGAGGCCTGGCAGATTGATGACATCACACTCCCACAAACCTACCAAGGCAAGCGCCCTGTGCTTACAATGGTGGAAGCAACCACTGGGTGGCTGGAGACATATCCTGTGCCCAATGCCACCGCCCCAAACACTGTTCTGGGCCTTGAGAAGCAAGTTCTCTGGAGACATGGCACCCCAGAACGAATTGAGTCAGACAACGGGACTCATTTCTGAAACAACCTTATAGTCACCTGGGCCAAGCGTCACGGCGTCAAGCGGGTATATCACATCCCCTATCATGCACCAGCCTCTGGAAAGACTGAACGGTCCAATGGACTGCTGAAAGCTACACTGAGAGCAACGGGTGGTGGGACCTTCAAACATTGGGACAAACATTTAACAAAAGCCACCTGGTTAGCCAACACTCAGGGATCCACCAATTGAGCTGGCCCTGCCCAGTCAGAACTTTTACCTACTGTAGAAGGGGATAAAGTCCCTGTGGTGCATCTAAGGAATGTGTTGGGGAAGACAGTCTGGGTTATTCCTCCCCTGGGCAAAGGCAAACCCACCCGTGGGATTGCTTTTGCTCAAGGACCTGGATGCACTTGGTGGGTGATGCGGGAGGATGGGGAAGTCCAATGTGTACCTCAAGGAGATCTGATTTGAGGTGAAAATAGCCAATAATTTGAATGGTATATAATCATTTCGGTAGTTCTTTTATGTCATATCAAAGGTATTGCAACAAGAATCACCCTGATCAGTGAAGAACGAGCTTAGATGAAACTGAGCGACGTGCAGCGGTGATGGAACCAGAACTGGCACCCAACAACTTCTTTGAGATCAACATCTTCAACTCACAGCTCATGGGCATGACACACCAGCCGTGCCAGATGTACCAGCTGTAGCATGCAACAACCCCACACTACACACCATCTCTCCTGCCCTGAGAGACTGTTAGGACAGATGGAGCCCAAAGTCATGGACTAAGTGAACTCAACAGACTTTGGAGGGATGGCCCATAGACTGAGGGAATGATATCTCTCTGTGTGTGTGTGTGTGTATATATATGTATAAGCATGACATAAATGGTATGGAATAAGGGGTGGATACTGTCCTAGTTTCAGCAGGGATGGAGTTAATTTTCCTCTCAGTAGCCCGTGTGTTTTGGATTTTGGATGTAAAGAATGTTGATAAAACAGCCTGATGATACAAGTTGTTGCTAATGAGACCAAGGACACTGTCTGGCTTTCCAGCTCTTGCTAATGTGCAGATGCAGGAGGCTGGGACAGACAGAACAATTGACCCAAACTGGCCAAAGAGAGTATTCCATGCTATAAATGTCACGCTCTGTATATAAGTGGGAGTGGTCCACGGGAGGGGGCATCCTTGGTCTCCTTTGCATCCCTATTCCACCTTCTCATCTCTCTTGCTTGCTGGCATCATTCCCCCTCTACCTTGCTGGCTCGCTTTTGCTCCTTTGCTTGCTGATATCGGTCATTGGGTGGTGAGAAATTGTGCATTGTTCATTTTGTATATTTTAGTATCCTTATGTTCTGTTATTATTGTTATTTTCCTTGGCTATTCCAGTAAACTGTCTTCATCCCAACCCACGAGTTTTCCTTCCTTCCCAATTCTCTCTGTGGGGTAACGTTAGAAGGGATGCACGTACGCTGGAGGGGCGGTCCATGGCGACTCACGCACTGGACGCGGATGAATCCATCAGTGCAGGGGTCAGGTGTGTCCATGTACGTGGTAGGCACGGATAAGTCCATGAGTGTAGGGGTAGGTGCGTGGCGGGCATGGATGGGTCCATGGGTGCAGGGGGGCGGGTGCGTTCGCGTGCGTAGCGGGTGTGCGGGTATTTAACCCTGTGTTGCGCAGCATTACATTGAAGGCTTAGCTTGACGGTATCCGTGTGATGCCCTGCTTTCCCCGGGGCGGGGCTCCGGTGCGTCCTGGGTTGGTTTGCTGGCAAGAGAGCCGGCAAGTGGTGACCCCGACGTGTGACAGGTCCGGACGGTTTTGAGCTGGGGCCGCGCGGCGGTCGTGCCTGCCTGCTGTTAGGATGGCATCCATCTCTGATACAGTGAAGGTATTAAAGGCGTTGGGTAAAGATGTGAATTGTCCGGTGCATACGGCACCGTTGACGGAGTTCATCCAATGGATGCAGAAAAGGGGCTTGATTAACAAGCCGGGAGAGGTGATGAAAGCGGCGCGGTTACAGGCGGCGGGGAAAGAGTTACAGAAAGAAGGGGAGGTCGGAGCGAGGGGTGTGGCGACGCGGCTGCAGACGTTAGGTTCAGTGAAAAGACTGCTGGCTAAGGCTCGTGAGGAGCGTGAACTGTGGCTTACAACTTTAGCTGCAATCAGCAGCTAAAGAACAGCGGCCCCCGGAGGCAGAGGGGGAGGGGGACGAAGGGACTCGAGACGGCGCGGAGGGGAAGGGGGGTGGCGCTCCCGTGGTCTGCCCGGTTCGGCCGGCAGCCTTTAAGGATAGCAAAGGGATGGTAGAATTTGGATGCATTCCCCCGTGTATCATGCCTTCCTTGCCGGAAGAGCCAGAATTGAAAAAAACAACTGACGTGCGGAAAGCAGACTCCACAATCTGTAAGATTGTAAAGTAGGTATGTTTATTCGGTGCCGGGCAGCACGGGAGGTAGTCCCGCCAAAATCGTGCGCGCCTGGCGCGGCAATTCACTTTGAATTTTATACAACCAAGTGTTACATATGCATGAAGTTAAAAAACCACGCCTATACATATGCATGAGCTATCCCCGCTCCGTATTAAAATTAGTTCCAAGAGGTCATTTAGGTATTACAATTAGTTCCAAGAGGTCATTTGGCCAGTTTTAGCTGGCTCCTGAAGGAGGCCCCTTGGTTCTTATCAGGACTGTCCTTGTGCGGGAGGTGCAGGACTTCTCACTTCAGATAAAGAGTTCAAAGCACAAAGCAAGGCCCCTCGGTTGGGGAATGCAAGACTTCCCCCCCTCGGGTAGTTTTTACAATAGCTAGTTAGCAAAGCATAAAGCGCCATTTGTATTAGCATGCACAGCAATAATCAATAAATGCCATATCTATTAAAGTTTCCTTAGCCCCTCTTCTCATTCCCCCCTTTTCTAGAGAATTAGTAAATTCTTTTACTATACCTAATTCTGGCACAATGTTTATTTATTTAGCACTTTCTCAAAGTATTGGTTAGACTCAAGCCTCTGTCGTAATTGGTTTTTCTTCCAATTACTATAGGAATTTCCCGTGCTCTGGAAACACCAGAAGCCACACCGAACTGTTATAAAAAGGATTATGAACAAAGCTATAATTATAATTGTTACAAAAAATAGTTGTTTCAGCCATGTTAAATTTGGTAGCCAAGAGGTTAACTTTTCCCATAAGTCAAACCCCCAGGAAATGTTGTCCCTGGTTATTTCATGAAAACTTTTAGTTTGTTCCCAGATTTTAGATAAGTCTTTCTCTATCCTTTTCTCCTGGTTTACATATGTACAACAATGTTCACCTATAGCAGTACATAATCCCCCTTGCTGGGCAAACAACATATCCAAACCCAGCCTATTCTGGAGGACCATTTTTTTTCAGGGAAGAAGTCTCCTCTTGGAGGGCTTGAATCGCATCCCCTGTTGCAGTACCGAGACTTTCCATAGTAGCAGAAATATTTACTAAAGCCTTTTCTAACTCACTCACTCCCAACCCTGGAATAAGCCATCGTATAAAACTATGAAAGCCAGTGGGCTTGTCTATCAGGGGGTTGTTACCACGCCTCTGCCGAAAAAGTCTCGTGTGTGTGTAAGAATTTTGGTGTGTTAAGGTAGGTCAGGTTCCGTGTAACAGTAATGTTAGGTATTATGATCCCTATAGTACACTGGCCAGCCCAATTATATGGTAAGATTTTATATCCTGTATGTCCACAAATCCAGTACCAACCACGTGGGGCAGGGAATCCCATCAGTTTGATTTTTTTATTCATGTGGACTTGGTCTTTTGTCCATAAGTATTTAGCTCCTGCCCATGGAAGATAGTTGGTACAATTGGGGTACTGTCCTACGAATGTCTTCCCCTTACACCTTGGATCAGCGCTATTTTCCCCCGCAAGTGGTGCGGCAGTTTCTAAATTGCACTCTTGAATGCACGGTACACCTTGGGTTTCGTCCCATAAATTTAAGTTTATCTGCCAATTAAGATCTTCCCGTTTTATCTCTGCATACGCCTCGGGAGACATGCCTAGGAAAGCCTTGAGACCTTTTGGGAAGACCATGGCCGTTACAGGGTGTCCACTCCCCATGTTTTTCGGCAGATGCGAGCATAACCAACAGTCAGACCAATTCATGACTTTAGCAACTTTTTCATGGAGCTGCAGAAATGTGTTACTTTCCCATGCCCCGACTTTACTTGTCAGGATAACGACTAGCGTCGTGATAATATAAGTTTTTGAGGCTGTACTTGTGTGACCCTCCATGTAGACTTCGGTGCTCTTTTTACCCTGGTGTGGTGTATCCAGGCACTCTGTTCTCTGATCTTGATTGCTGTGAAGGAGGTGAGGAGTACCTGGTACGGTCCTTCCCACTGTGGTTCCAGGGTTTTTTCTGCAAGAGACTTTACATATACATAATCTCCAGGTTGTATATCATGTACAGGTTCATCTAGACCTCTTCTCCGGGTCCCAATTACATGCTTTCTAATTTTATTGAGCTGTTTGCTCAATGCCACCATGTAGGGAGTCATAATTTCGTCCCCAATTTGCATAGATATCCCTTTTTGTATTCCATAGGGTCGTCCATACAAAATTTCAAAGGGGCTCAGTCCTTCCCTCGCCCTTGGTCTTGTTCGTATACGCAAAAGGGCTAAAGGGAGAGACTGAGGCCATGTCAGGTTTGCTTCTTGTCCCAATTTCACAATTTGCTGTTTGATTAAGTGGTTCATTTTCTCCACTTGGCCACTCGACTGAGGGCGATACGGGGTATGAAGTTGCCAATCTATACCTAAATGGTGGCTGATTTGTTGCACTATTTTTGAGACAAAATGTGGTCCTCTGTCAGAGGATATGGTTGCCGGAACCCCAAAACGTGGTATTATCTCTTGTACCAACACTTTAGTTACCTCCCGAGCCTTGGCTGTCCTAGTTGGGAACGCTTCTGGCCAACCTGAAAAGGTGTCAGTTAACACCAGTAAATATCGGTACCCCCCTTTTCTTGGAAGTTCTGTAAAATCAACCTGCCATTGTTGTCCAGGCCCATTGCCCTTCCCAATCTGGCCCATTTCTGGTTTGGGAGTATTTTTTGGATTAGTCTGGAGGCAAAGGTCACACTGTTGAGTCACCTGTCTCACTGTGGTATATAAGTTTCTAGCCGCGATTTCTCTTATCAAATGTTTATACAGAGCCTCTGTTCCCCAATGCCTTTTTCTATGTTCCTCCCGTATCAAGTGCCACAGTAAACAAGAGGGAATAATTAGTCTTCCCTGTGGGGTATAAGCCCACCCCTCTTCATTATATGACCCTTCTAAGTCTGTAATAAGTTTCTGATCTTCTTTGGTATATTTTGGCTTACCTTGTAGGGAGATTTGCCTATCAGGAATTAGAGCCCCTTCTATTTTTACCTTCGTTTTGGCCACTTGTTTTGCCTCTCTGTCCGCCAGCTCATTCCCTTTTTCCAAATCTGAGCTCACTTTCTGGTGTGCCTTAACATGCATAATTGCCACTTTCTCAGGGAGTTGGACAGCTTCTAGTAGCTTCAGAATTTCTTCTGCATGTTTGATATTTTTCCCTTGGGAGTTCAATAAGCCTCTTTCTTTCCAAATTGCTCCATGTGCGTGCACAACTCCGAAGGCATATTTTGAGTCCGTGTAAATGTTCACAGTTTTGCCCTGGGCCAACTCCAGGGCTCGGGTTAGGGCAATTATTTCTGCCTTCTGTGCGGAGGTGTTCATGGGCAAAGGCCCTGATTCTATTACCTCTTGACTGGTGGTGGTGGCGTATCCTGCATGTCGATTGCCATCCGAGGCATAGCTGCTCCCGTCTGTGAACCAGTTTTCCCCGTTTTTTATGGGGCTATCCTTCAGGTCTGCGCGGCTTGCGTATGTTGCTTCGATGGTTTCCAAACAGTCATGATGCACCGGTTCTCCTGTGTTCCCACTGAGAAAAGAAGCTGGGTTGACAATGTTAGTGACCACGATTTCCACATCATCCTGTTCCACTATCACAGCTTGATATCGCAGGAATCTTTGTGGAGAGAGCCAGTGCCCACCCTTTGCTTCCAGTACTGCTGACACCGCATGGGACACAAAAACAGTCATTTTCTGGCCCAGAGTAAACTTTCGGGCTTCCTGTATGTTCAGTATCATGGCTGCAACCGCCCGTAGGCATCCAGGCCAGCCCTTTGCAGTCGCGTCTAACTGCTTAGAGAGGTAGGCAACTGCCCGTCGATGCGGACCCAGATCCTGTACCAATATTCCTAGGGCAATGACCTGCTTCTCATGAGAGAAAAGAAGAAACGGCTTACTCACATCTGGGAGTCCTAAGGCCGGGGCTGACATCAGAGCCTTTTTCAGTCGCTCAAAAGCTTGTTCAGCCTCCTTATTCCATTCAAGGTGTTTCTGCTCAGTCGCTGTCAGCGCATACAGTGGTTTAACAAGCAGTCCATAATTGTAAATCCACAGTCGACACCACCCTGTCATTCCCAGAAAGGTCCGCAACTCCTTTACTGTCTGGGGTTTCTGAGTTTGGCATATCACCTCTTTGCGGGCCTGCCCCAAAGTTCTCTGCCCCGCACTAATTTCATAGCCCAAATAATTCACTTTACGTTGCATTACCTGGGCCTTCTTCTTGGACACCCGGTATCCTTGGAGTCCTAAGAAGTTTAACAGACTCACCGTCCATGCCATACAGTCTTCCTCTGTCCTGGTGGCGATCAGGATATCATCCACATACTGCAACAATTTTCCTTTCTCAGACGGGGTTTCCCAGGATTCTAGGTCTTTCGCAAGCTGATTGCCGAAAATGGTAGGACTATTCTTAAATCCTTGTGGCAACACCGTCCAAGTGAGCTGGGTCTTCCGACCACTCTTAGGATTTTCCCATTCGAATGCAAACAATTTTTGACTGGCTTCGTGGAGAGGGAGGCAAAAGAAAGCATCCTTCAAATCTAAGACAGTAAACCAAATTAGATCAGGTGTTAACGCAGTCAGCAGGGTATATGGATTCGCCACTACTGGGTAGAGGTCTTCAGTTATCTTATTCACCGCCCGTAACTCTTGGACCACCCTATATGACCCATCAGGTTTCCGAACAGGTAATATAGGGGTATTGAATTCAGACTCACACTCCTTTAATAGTCCTAATTGTAGAAATTTTTCTATCACCGGCTGGATTCCTTCTCTATCTTCTTTCTTTAAGGGATATTGTTTAATTCTTACCGGTTGTTGGTCTTTCTTAACTTTAATTTTGACCGGTGGAGCATTTTTCGCTCTTCCCGGTACGTCGGTAGCCCATACCCCCGGGTACACTTGATTTAGGATTTCCTCGTTAATTTTTCCTTCTGAGGGAAGACTGGTTAAGGTTAGACTCAATATTTGAACGTATTGTTGATCTTTTACCTCCAGAGTAATTTCTCCTTTTTCAAATGTGATTTTTGCTCCCAATTGTTCCAACAAATCTCTTCCCAAAAGTGCTTTTGGGGAGTTGGGCATATATAAAAACTTGTGGATGCCCCATTGTTTTCCCAATTTGTATTTTAGAGGCTTACAAAAATATGCCTTTTTACTTTGGCCAGTCGCCCCTTTTACCATAACATAATCATTCCCTAGGGGCATCAAGGCTTGATTCAAAACAGAGTATGTTGCCCCTGTATCTATTAAGAATTCTACTTTTTCTTGTTTTTCCCCTAGCTTAATTATAACCAGTGGATCCGCTAGGGTAGATTCCCCAGGTTCCCGTCAGTCTTTCCCTAGGTGGGCTATTGTTCTTCCTGTGTGAGCCCTTTGGCCCCCTTTCTTATTCTTTGGGCATTCCCTCTTCCAGTGACCAAAATTCTTACAGAAAGCACACTGATTTTTACCCACACGAGGCAGGTTCCGTTTAATCCCTTTTTCCCTTTCCTCCCGCATGATAGCTATCAGCTTCTTTTGCCCTTGCCTATATTCTTCCTCTCTGTTACTAAACACTCTCCATGCTTCATCCAGCAGCACTTCTAAATTCCTGCTTTCTGTGGGGCGTAACTTCTGAAGTTTGCATCTTATATCTCCTGTGGATTGACCCAAGAATAGGGAGATTAATTGTTGTATTCCTACCTCTGACCCAGGATCCAGCGGTGTGCTACGGCGCATCACGTCCCTCAATCGATCCAGGAATTCAGATGGGGACTCGGAAGGGCTCTGTCTGATTGACTTTAATTAACATCGTCCCACCATCCGGTCCCACCGCCTCCCGGAGAGGTGCTTGCAAAACTGTTGGAGCGGATTTCTTCCTAGTACGGGAAGATACGGGACTGTCCGGGGGAGTCGAAGCTCTGTCCGAGTCCGCATCCTGTTCCTGTGGTCGAGGGGGAGGCTTAAACAAATCAGTTAAATCTTGTTCTGGCGCCTGATGAATCTTACTTGCCTTAGTACATCTTTGTCCGATACTACATGCCGAACAACACCGCCTCAGTTTACCTCTGAGCTCCTTGTTGTTTTCTCGCTCAAGCGCGAGTACCATAGGGTCCTGTGGGGGCACCATTCCACAGTCCCTTTGCCATTCCGGGTGGTTTCGGAGGGTGAAAAACATATCTGCATACGAAACCTCATCCCATTTTCTTTCTCTTCTTAAAAACAACATTAGACCTTCTAGCTTATACAACGGCCACCATTGATTGCAATATTTGATAAGGGTCTTTTTACTTTCCGTACTTCCAGTCCCAGCAATATCTTTCCAGTGAGCAAGTATGCAACCCAGAGGACTTTTCTTTATTATTCCTCCACTCTGACCCCCTCCCATATTTATTGATTTATTATTTATCCTTCTTTTGTACACAAACACAGCCCTTTCTTTCTTATCCCAGTCTAAATTTTACACTTAGGATGCTCGAAATTCCAGCCAAACTCTACCCACAACTTTTCACCACAACACTTACCCTCTAGAACAAAATATAGGTTTACGAGAGTTACCGTGGTGTAAAGGACACTATTCAGGACCGTCAGGGTCCCACCACAAGGGAACAAAGGAATCTACAATGACAGAACACAATAAACTACTACCACGGTTACAAACACACACTTTGGATCCAATTCAATCTTTGCACACAAACAATACAATTTACATAGACTCACAGTGTTCACACTCTCGTGAACGTCCACACACTCATAGTGGTCACACAATCATACAAGAAACTTGGGAAAGAGGAAAGTCCCCTTGCTTTCTAGCCCACCTCAGAAGAATCTGGGTGGCTAGGGGCGGCTGGACAGACCTCACGCCACACACAGTCACAGCTTTGCTGGGATTCCCGAGACTCACTCACGCTTTCACAACACAGGCGTTTACACCATAAACTTCAGAAAGAGGAAAGTCCCCTTGCTTTCTAGCCCACCTCAGAAGACTCTGGGTGGCTAGGGGCGGCTGGACAGACCTCGCGCCACAGTCACAGCTTTGCTGGGATTCCCGAGACTCACTCACGCTTTCACGACACAGGCGTTTACACCATAGAAGGTCCTGCACGCAACATAGAATTTTTACCATGCAACATAGATCACACACACACAAGAATCCTTCACGCAGACACTATGGTTCAGCAAGTCCAAATCAGTAGCCAACACAAAATGCCTTATTACAAGAACCAAAAATCGATACCAGGAAAACGCAGACTAATTTGATCTATTCCCAGGATCACTAGTGGTCACTCTATCGGTCAGTGAGTCCCCAACTGGAGCCCCAAACCAACCTGGGTACCCACCCAAAGGGGACTATGCTGCACGCCAGATGTCTCTGCGCGATTTACCAGCTGCCCCGGCCACGCGTACGACTTACAGGCCCCTATCGTTAAACATACCGTTTGGTCCGCGGCTTCAGGAGGTTGTTGTCTGCTCCCATGGTGAGCGGCTGGCAGCGGAGGCTCCTCCAAGGAAAGTGCTCGGGGCGCGCCTAGGAGAGTCCGCTCCGCAGTCGATCCCGCAGCCAAGCAGAGAGCCTCCTGCCTGGCTCGCCAAACTGACGTGCGGAAAGCAGACTCCACAATCTGTAAGATTGTAAAGTAGGTATGTTTATTCGGCGCCGGGCAGCACGGGGGGTAGTCCCGGCAAAATTGTGCGCGCCTGGCTTGGCAATTCACTTTGAATTTTATACAACCAAGTGTTACATATACATGAAGTTAAAAAACCACGCCTATACATATGCATGAGCTATCCCCGCTCCGTATTAAAATTAGTTCCAAGAGGTCATTTAGGTATTACAATTAGTTCCAAGAGGTCATTTGGCCAGTTTTAGCTGGCTCCTGAAGGAGGCCCCTTGGTTCTTATCAGGACTGTCCTTGTGCGGGAGGTGCAGGACTTCTCACTTCAGATAAAGAGTTCAAAGCACAAAGCAAGGCCCCTCGGTTGGGGAATGCAAGACTTCCCCCCCTCGGGTAGTTTTTACAATAGCTAGTTAGCAAAGCATAAAGCACCATTTGTATTAGCATGCACAGCAATAATCAATAAATGCCATATCTATTAAAGTTTCCTTAGCCCCTCTTCTCACAACCCCCCAAATACAAGGATACAGAAATGCCCTCTGTCTCTACTTCTGCCCCATCGGCTCCACGGTTAGAAAATTTGCAGAAGGATGAGACCAATTTACCATCTCTCCCTAGCGATTCATGGACTGAAAAAGGAAGGGAGGGGGCCACTGAAGTGGGAGTAGTGCACGCTTTAATCCGAAGGTTCACGCGGTTGGCGTCGGACGTAGGAAAAACATTGCATCAAGTAGAGGGGTCGGCGCGGAAGGCGGAGGCAGCAGCTGAAAAGGGGATGACTCGTGGATTTACAGATTGGACACTGATTGCTAGAAATTGCGTATTGGAAGGAGTTTCTCTAGGGCCACCAGACGGAGACGGGGGTATAATGGTGTGCCCAGTGACACAGGGGCAGGACGGGCGGCAGTGGAGCCCGTTAGATTACAAGTTGCTTAGAGTGGCAGAAGGCGGTGAAGGAGGAAGGTGTTAATGGGGTGGCGGCTCGAGCGATTTTAGATGTCATCTGGGCAGCGAATCCGCTTCCCTTTGATTGCAGGCAGCTGGCTAGAGCGGTTTTTACAGCCCCCCAAATGGTGCTGTGGGAGGCTGCGTTAAAGGAGGAAGCAGATAAGATGGTTTTAGAAGCTTTAGATCCGAATCACCCCTTACATGGGATTACTGTGGAGAGGATTATGGGTTCAGGTAACTTCACTGATCCGGCTGCACAGGCTAACATGCAAGGCAGAGACATCAACGCTGCTGTACGGGCGGCACGAGTGGCGTTTGCAAAAATGGGTAAGTATGAGGGCAAGAAGTGGTCATACACTCAGGTGAAGCAGGGCGTAGGAGAGTCGTATACCTCTTTCTTGGAAAGGCTGCAAAAAGCGATTGAGAATTCTGATTTGCCAGAGGATGTGAAACCTATACTGGCAAAAGAACTAGCTAAACAGAATGCAAACGAGGTAACTCAACAAGTTTTGCTTCAATTGCCCGGGAATGCAGGTGTGGCGCAGATGATTAAACGAGTCATGGAGGGAGAAGCGCTGCAGCAAGCAAAACCGCTCATCGCAGCAGTATCCGCTATGCAATCACCGCCCGTGGGCCCCACCTGTTTTGGTTGTGGGGGTGTAGGACACTTTAAGCGACAGTGTCCCTCAGGGACCAATCAGGAGACAGAACCCACAAATGGCCAAAAAAGGAGATGTTTTTGAGGTGGGCGGGGCGGACATCTTGCCAAACAGTGTCTGCAGCCACGCCTGGCAGGGGGGCAGGGAAATGGGAGGCGCGGTCTCTTACGGGGGCGGAGGGATACGCCAGGCAAAGACACGCCCCCACTAACCTTCCTAAACAGCGAGGGGCGGGCCCTGTCGTCGGGTCCCACTCAGGAGTACAACTAACTTGTGCGGAAGGTTTGTGGATTACAGCCCCTACTTATGTACGCATTGACGAAGAAATACCACCTGGAATAATAGTAGGGGCAGGGGCACAACAGTTGGGGGTGGAGGTGGTGCCAGAAATGAAGACACAAAACGGGGAAAACACAGTGTGTGTTACTCCGGTGTCCGAGATGCCCATATATTTGCCCAAAGGGTCAACTTTTGTCGGTTTATTACTTGATCTTTCAACGCGCCCGATAGTCGTGTGCGAGCTACGTCCACACAGGTACCCTTCCACGAAAGCGGACCCACAGCCACCAAACTGCTTTGAAGCCATGTTAGACACTGGAGCAGACGTTACGGTAATTTCTCTGACAGATTGGCCAAAGGAGCTTCCTTTAGCCCCAGTGGCCACCCCATTGAAAGGCGTTGGCGGCAGTCAGAGAGCATTACGGAGCCAATACCCAGCACGTCTCTCAATAAAAGGAGAAAAAGGTGAGACAACTATACGACCGTACATATTGAATAATCTATCTGTTTCCCTTTTAGGTCGGGACGTTTTGCAATCTCTTAAAGTTCAGCTCAGCATAGAAAAGCCTTTTTAGTGGAGGCCACTGATCCAGAAAAACCCTACATTAGAATGACATGGTTAACCGACAACCCGGTATGGGTGGATCAGTGGCCGCTAACTGAAGAAAAATTGAATCGATTAAATTTGCTAGTAGATAGGGAAATAGCAGCAGGACATTTGATACACTCAATAAGCCCCTGGAATTGTCCAGTGTTTCTGATAAAAAAAAAGAAGTCTGGAGCTTGGCGATTTTTGCATGATTTGCGAGCAGTGAATGCAGTACTGGAAGACATGGGACCACTGCAGCCAGGTATGCCTTGGCCGTCCATGTTACCGGACAGCTGGCCGGTAGCGGTCATAGACATTAAAGACTGCTTTTTCTCCATACCATTGCACCCTGATGACAGTAAGCAATTTGCCATGACGATTCCAACAATCAACAACACGGCACCTGCAAGACGACTGCAGTGGACGGTGTTACCACAAGGGATTAAAAACTCCCCAACTCTATGTCAGTTGTATGTTTCTCGTGCCTTGCAAGAATTTCGGCAGGCCCATAGAGACTGGGTGATTTATCATTATATGGACGACATTATTATATCTGGGCCAGAGGGGGTGGAACAGGCAGTTGAGCAGCTTACAGCTGCCCTGCAGAGTTGGGGTTTAACAGTTGCTCCAGAAAAAGTACAGTTGCAGACTCCTGTGCAGTATCTGGGAACCTTGGTAGAGCAAGCAACGGTAAAGCCACAGAAACTGGCCATAATGAAAGAGATACGTAACTTGCATGATTTGCAGGTATTGGTGGGCAATCTGCAATGGCTACGACAGTTTATTCCTATCACACATAAAGAACTAGGTCCCCTAATAACTGATTTAGCAGGTCCACCAGATTTGGCTGTACCTCGTAAATTAAATGAAATGCAATTGACATTGTTACAGGACCTAGCTTCTCGGCTAAGTCAAAATTCCCTGGCCAGATATCAGCCAGGTGTGAAATTGGAGCTTCATATAGCTCTGCAAAAGGAGGGGGCGAACGCAGTAGTGTTTCAGTGGAATGAGCAGCAACAATTTTGTCCGCTACTGTGGCTTTACACCTCTATCAAGAAAAAGGCTGCACCCCAATACACAGAGTTGCTAGGGGATGCTATACACCGAGGGCGGCTCCGCTGTTGGCAATTGTCAGGAAAAGATCCTCACATCCTGTCCACCTCGTTATCTATTGCAACATTAGAAAATTTAATGATGATGGATACCAACATTCAGGGGGCGCTAGCACACTTTTCTGGTGACATCCGTCCAGCCTGGCCATGCATGGCGCTAAAGGCATTGGGGTCAGTCACAGTACTGCCAGTTAGCCCAATTGTAATGACCCCAGTGCAGGGACTTACTGTATTCACAGATGCCTCCGGACGGACTCAGCAAGCGGCTATCGCTTGGTATGACCAAGGAACTTGGCACACACAAGTTTGGAAGGCAGAGGGCTCTATTCAGGGCTTGGAATTACAAGCAATAACGCATGCCATACACAGATGGATCAGTATCCCGATAAATATTGTGACTGACAGTGAGTATTGCTACCGATTAGCTCTCCGCTGTACGCTTAGTTTGCCCGGAACTACAGCCCCAGCACGACTGCTTCAAAATGCACTAGAACAACGTAGTGCACCTATTTTTTTTGCGCATGTTAATAGTCATACCACGTTACCAGGGGCTATTACAGAGGGTAATCGTCGGGCAGACGAGGCCGCAAGCACTCTGGTACAGATAGCAGCAGTGGGGGTTCCTGCTCTAAAACAAGCTC
The DNA here is from genome assembly GCF_036417535.1 of Chlamydotis macqueenii. NCBI lineage: Eukaryota > Metazoa > Chordata > Aves > Otidiformes > Otididae > Chlamydotis > Chlamydotis macqueenii. The sequence goes on from NC_141592.1 coordinate 43,700,568, forward strand.
AGTTATCTCATCAGTTCTTTCATCAAGGGGCTCGAGCTCTGGCCAGAACTTTCAAAGTGTCCTTAGCGGACGCGCGAGCAATTATCGCTGCTTGCCCTAGCTGCAAATCTACCTCTTCCATAGCAATAGGTGTTAATCCGCGGGGCCTTCAAGCAAACCAGATCTGGCAGCAAGATATTACAGAATATCCCCCCTTCGGACGGTTTAAATATCTTCATGTAAGTGTGGATACTTGTAGCGGTTGCATCCATGCTACTGCAGAAATCAAAACTAATGCACGTGCTGCTATCCGACATTGTTGTGCTACGTTTGCTACATTGGGGGTACCTCAACAGATAAAAACAGATAATGGGCCTTGCTATAAAAGCAGCTTGTATAACAATTTCTTACAGAACTGGGGAGTGGAACACCGTACTGGCATCCCAGGCAATAGTGGTGGCCAAGCTATAGTGGAACGGGCACATCAAACAATCAAGCGTCAGCTTGATCGGGTTAGAGGGGGAGAGAGTGTCCCCTGGGGGGCATTATGAGTTCCTAACAAGAGCTCTGGTAGTAATCAATCAAATGACTGGAGCAGAGATATCCCCAATTTCCCAGCATTTTTTGACTACATTGTCTTCCCGCTTAGCGGAAGCTCCAGTGTGCTTCCGTGACCCAGTCACTTTAGAATGGCACGGGCCGGTACCACTACTGCAAGTGGGCCGAGGTTATGCATGTGTGCAAACCGCGAGTGGTCCTCGATGGGTGCCTGCTAAATGGATTCGTCCAGCAGTAAAGGGTTCGGATGCATGTTTTGATGCCTGAGTGAATCTTTCCCGCGTGATAATATCCTATTAAATATGTGTTAAGCTTCTTTTTCGAATCACTAACACAGGGACAGTAAACAAGTGGATCCCTGCACGATGGCTACAACCAGTGCTCCAAGCTGCCTTGCGTCCGTCGGATTGTTAACAACCTGTGTGGCAGCTCCATGGACATCAGTTATGGAAAGAACAAATGTGTGGGTAATTATGGTTAATGCCACAGGACAGGACATCATTTGTTTGTCTATATCATCTTCAAATAAGCCTTTCAGAACATGCTTGGTCAATCTGCCAGATCAGATAGCGGTAGGACGGCAACTCTGTGTAAAACAACAGCAGCCGCGAGTGCTGAGTGCTAAATAACAGAAGATGGAACTTTTGGGATCAGTAAAGATGGACTTCTGCCTATTTTCTTTAACTATTCAGGAGCTAATGTTACTAGAGGGGTAATGATTGTAAATGCTTTAAGACCTATACATTGCAACGATACAGCATGGTGTAATCACGCGAGCACATATCAAAATCCAGACAGCATAAAAGACCTAAACGAAGTACACATAGCTTTAAATCTGATTGCCAAGATAATATAGAGTTTTGGAAACCAGGTGAAATTATTGCTGCTTCAATCTTTGCACTTGATGTGGCAAGTGCCTAGGCGTTAGCTATGCTAAATAAATTGGGCTTTTGGCTTGCTAAGTAAACACATGCAATTATATCAGTACTATTAACACTGTCAATTGATATAGGTTCTATACGCTATACTATTTTACAAAACAGAACCGCTGTTAGCCTGTAGAGCACATATTTGACAGACCTTGTTGCATGTGCTGGCCACATGTGCAGCAACGTCTGGTCAGGCCTTGTTGTGTGCGCTGGCCACGCGTGCAGCAACGTCTAGTCAGTACTCTGCCACTGAATCTGCTGAGGGCATAAACAGAGGTGGCTCGGAGCGGGGGAGAGACGATGGACCCAGAGCACACTCTATTAACAACAGGGGATGCCCTGAAGGTGCTGCGCCTGCCTCCTTTCTCTGCTCTGACCCTGCTGATAAACATCCTCTTTCTCAGCGGTGTCTTTGGCATAGTCGGGTTGGTAACAGAATAGATCAGTAGTAGATTTTTTATTATTAGCACAAAATCATGGTTGTCAGGATTTTGATGGGCTTTGCTGCATGAATCTGTCTGATTATTCGGAATCTATTCACAAAAGTATTCAAAACTTGCAAAAAGGAGTACAAAAAACTGCAACAAAGTGATGATTTTGATATATTCAGAAATCTTTTTGGTGGATTGATAAAAGCTTATTACAAATAGCTGTAGGATGCTTATTCATTCTTTTTATATATGTATTTAGTCCATCTTTAGGGATCCCAAAAGTTCCATCTTTGTAATTTAGCACTCAGCACTCGCGGCTGCTGTTGTTTTACACAGAGTTGCCGTCCTACCGCTATCTGATCTGGCAGATTGACCAAGCATGTTCTGAAAGGCTTATTTGAAGATGATATAGACAAACAAATGATGTCCTGTCCTGTGGCATTAACCATAATTACCCACACATTTGTTCTTTCCATAACTGATGTCCATGGAGCTGCCACACAGGTTGTTAACAATCCGACGGACGCAAGGCAGCTTGGAGCACTGGTTGTAGCCATCGTGCAGGGATCCACTTGTTTACTGTCCCTGTGTTAGTGATTCGAAAAAGAAGCTTAACACATATTTAATAGGATATTATCACGCGGGAAAGATTCACTCAGGCATCAAAACATGCATCCGAACCCTTTACTGCTGGACGAATCCATTTAGCAGGCACCCATCGAGGACCACTCGCGGTTTGCACACATGCATAACCTCGGCCCACTTGCAGTAGTGGTACCGGCCCGTGCCATTCTAAAGTGACTGGGTCACGGAAGCACACTGGAGCTTCCGCTAAGCGGGAAGACAATGTAGTCAAAAAATGCTGGGAAATTGGGGATATCTCTGCTCCAGTCATTTGATTGATTACTACCAGAGCTCTTGTTAGGAACTCATAATGCCCCCCAGGGGACACTCTCTCCCCCTCTAACCCGATCAAGCTGACGCTTGATTGTTTGATGTGCCCGTTCCACTATAGCTTGGCCACCACTATTGCCTGGGATGCCAGTACGGTGTTCCACTCCCCAGTTCTGTAAGAAATTGTTATACAAGCTGCTTTTATAGCAAGGCCCATTATCTGTTTTTATCTGTTGAGGTACCCCCAATGTAGCAAACGTAGCACAACAATGTCGGATAGCAGCACGTGCATTAGTTTTGATTTCTGCAGTAGCATGGATGCAACCGCTACAAGTATCCACACTTACATGAAGATATTTAAACCGTCCGAAGGGGGGATATTCTGTAATATCTTGCTGCCAGATCTGGTTTGCTTGAAGGCCCCGCGGATTAACACCTATTGCTATGGAAGAGGTAGATTTGCAGCTAGGGCAAGCAGCGATAATTGCTCGCGCGTCCGCTAAGGACACTTTGAAAGTTCTGGCCAGAGCTCGAGCCCCTTGATGAAAGAACTGATGAGATAACTGAGCTTGTTTTAGAGCAGGAACCCCCACTGCTGCTATCTGTACCAGAGTGCTTGCGGCCTCGTCTGCCCGACGATTACCCTCTGTAATAGCCCCTGGTAACGTGGTATGACTATTAACATGCGCAAAAAAAATAGGTGCACTACGTTGTTCTAGTGCATTTTGAAGCAGTCGTGCTGGGGCTGTAGTTCCGGGCAAACTAAGCGTACAGCGGAGAGCTAATCGGTAGCAATACTCACTGTCAGTCACAATATTTATCGGGATACTGATCCATCTGTGTATGGCATGCGTTATTGCTTGTAATTCCAAGCCCTGAATAGAGCCCTCTGCCTTCCAAACTTGTGTGTGCCAAGTTCCTTGGTCATACCAAGCGATAGCCGCTTGCTGAGTCCGTCCGGAGGCATCTGTGAATACAGTAAGTCCCTGCACTGGGGTCATTACAATTGGGCTAACTGGCAGTACTGTGACTGACCCCAATGCCTTTAGCGCCATGCATGGCCAGGCTGGACGGATGTCACCAGAAAAGTGTGCTAGCGCCCCCTGAATGTTGGTATCCATCATCATTAAATTTTCTAATGTTGCAATAGATAACGAGGTGGACAGGATGTGAGGATCTTTTCCTGACAATTGCCAACAGCGGAGCCGCCCTCGGTGTATAGCATCCCCTAGCAACTCTGTGTATTGGGGTGCAGCCTTTTTCTTGATAGAGGTGTAAAGCCACAGTAGCGGACAAAATTGTTGCTGCTCATTCCACTGAAACACTACTGCGTTCGCCCCCTCCTTTTGCAGAGCTATATGAAGCTCCAATTTCACACCTGGCTGATATCTGGCCAGGGAATTTTGACTTAGCCGAGAAGCTAGGTCCTGTAACAATGTCAATTGCATTTCATTTAATTTACGAGGTACAGCCAAATCTGGTGGACCTGCTAAATCAGTTATTAGGGGACCTAGTTCTTTATGTGTGATAGGAATAAACTGTCGTAGCCATTGCAGATTGCCCACCAATACCTGCAAATCATGCAAGTTACGTATCTCTTTCATTATGGCCAGTTTCTGTGGCTTTACCGTTGCTTGCTCTACCAAGGTTCCCAGATACTGCACAGGAGTCTGCAACTGTACTTTTTCTGGAGCAACTGTTAAACCCCAACTCTGCAGGGCAGCTGTAAGCTGCTCAACTGCCTGTTCCACCCCCTCTGGCCCAGATATAATAATGTCGTCCATATAATGATAAATCACCCAGTCTCTATGGGCCTGCCGAAATTCTTGCAAGGCACGAGAAACATACAACTGACATAGAGTTGGGGAGTTTTTAATCCCTTGTGGTAACACCGTCCACTGCAGTCGTCTTGCAGGTGCCGTGTTGTTGATTGTTGGAATCGTCATGGCAAATTGCTTACTGTCATCAGGGTGCAATGGTATGGAGAAAAAGCAGTCTTTAATGTCTATGACCGCTACCGGCCAGCTGTCCGGTAACATGGACGGCCAAGGCATACCTGGCTGCAGTGGTCCCATGTCTTCCAGTACTGCATTCACTGCTCGCAAATCATGCAAAAATCGCCAAGCTCCAGACTTCTTTTTTTTTATCAGAAACACTGGACAATTCCAGGGGCTTATTGAGTGTATCAAATGTCCTGCTGCTATTTCCCTATCTACTAGCAAATTTAATCGATTCAATTTTTCTTCAGTTAGCGGCCACTGATCCACCCATACCGGGTTGTCGGTTAACCATGTCATTCTAATGTAGGGTTTTTCTGGATCAGTGGCCTCCACTAAAAAGGCTTTTCTATGCTGAGCTGAACTTTAAGAGATTGCAAAACGTCCCGACCTAAAAGGGAAACAGATAGATTATTCAATATGTACGGTCGTATAGTTGTCTCACCTTTTTCTCCTTTTATTGAGAGACGTGCTGGGTATTGGCTCCGTAATGCTCTCTGACTGCCGCCAACGCCTTTCAATGGGGTGGCCACTGGGGCTAAAGGAAGCTCCTTTGGCCAATCTGTCAGAGAAATTACCGTAACGTCTGCTCCAGTGTCTAACATGGCTTCAAAGCAGTTTGGTGGCTGTGGGTCCGCTTTCGTGGAAGGGTACCTGTGTGGACGTAGCTCGCACACGACTATCGGGCGCGTTGAAAGATCAAGTAATAAACCGACAAAAGTTGACCCTTTGGGCAAATATATGGGCATCTCGGACACCGGAGTAACACACACTGTGTTTTCCCCGTTTTGTGTCTTCATTTCTGGCACCACCTCCACCCCCAACTGTTGTGCCCCTGCCCCTACTATTATTCCAGGTGGTATTTCTTCGTCAATGCGTACATAAGTAGGGGCTGTAATCCACAAACCTTCCGCACAAGTTAGTTGTACTCCTGAGTGGGACCCGACGACAGGGCCCGCCCCTCGCTGTTTAGGAAGGTTAGTGGGGGCGTGTCTTTGCCTGGCGTATCCCTCCGCCCCCGTAAGAGACCGCGCCTCCCATTTCCCTGCCCCCCTGCCAGGCGTGGCTGCAGACACTGTTTGGCAAGATGTCCGCCCCGCCCACCTCAAAAACATCTCCTTTTTTGGCCATTTGTGGGTTCTGTCTCCTGATTGGTCCCTGAGGGACACTGTCGCTTAAAGTGTCCTACACCCCCACAACCAAAACAGGTGGGGCCCACGGGCGGTGATTGCATAGCGGATACTGCTGCGATGAGCGGTTTTGCTTGCTGCAGCGCTTCTCCCTCCATGACTCGTTTAATCATCTGCGCCACACCTGCATTCCCGGGCAATTGAAGCAAAACTTGTTGAGTTACCTCGTTTGCATTCTGTTTAGCTAGTTCTTTTGCCAGTATAGGTTTCACATCCTCTGGCAAATCAGAATTCTCAATCGCTTTTTGCAGCCTTTCCAAGAAAGAGGTATACGACTCTCCTACGCCCTGCTTCACCTGAGTGTATGACCACTTCTTGCCCTCATACTTACCCATTTTTGCAAACGCCACTCGTGCCGCCCGTACAGCAGCGTTGATGTCTCTGCCTTGCATGTTAGCCTGTGCAGCCGGATCAGTGAAGTTACCTGAACCCATAATCCTCTCCACAGTAATCCCATGTAAGGGGTGATTCGGATCTAAAGCTTCTAAAACCATCTTATCTGCTTCCTCCTTTAACGCAGCCTCCCACAGCACCATTTGGGGGGCTGTAAAAACCGCTCTAGCCAGCTGCCTGCAATCAAAGGGAAAGCGGATTCGCTGCCCAGATGACATCTAAAATCGCTCGAGCCGCCACCCCATTAACACCTTCCTCCTTCACCGCCTTCTGCCACTCTAAGCAACTTGTAATCTAACGGGCTCCACTGCCGCCCGTCCTGCCCCTGTGTCACTGGGCACACCATTATACCCCCGTCTCCGTCTGGTGGCCCTAGAGAAACTCCTTCCAATACGCAATTTCTAGCAATCAGTGTCCAATCTGTAAATCCACGAGTCATCCCCTTTTCAGCTGCTGCCTCCGCCTTCCGCGCCGACCCCTCTACTTGATGCAATGTTTTTCCTACGTCCGACGCCAACCGCGTGAACCTTCGGATTAAAGCGTGCACTACTCCCACTTCAGTGGCCCCCTCCCTTCCTTTTTCAGTCCATGAATCGCTAGGGAGAGATGGTAAATTGGTCTCATCCTTCTGCAAATTTTCTAACCGTGGAGCCGATGGGGCAGAAGTAGAGACAGAGGGCATTTCTGTATCCTTGTATTTGGGGGGTTGTGAGAAGAGGGGCTAAGGAAACTTTAATAGATATGGCATTTATTGATTATTGCTGTGCATGCTAATACAAATGGTGCTTTATGCTTTGCTAACTAGCTATTGTAAAAACTACCCGAGGGGGGGAAGTCTTGCATTCCCCAACCGAGGGGACTTGCTTTGTGCTTTGAACTCTTTATCTGAAGTGAGAAGTCCTGCACCTCCCGCACAAGGACAGTCCTGATAAGAACCAAGGGGCCTCCTTCAGGAGCCAGCTAAAACTGGCCAAATGACCTCTTGGAACTAATTGTAATACCTAAATGACCTCTTGGAACTAATTTTAATACGGAGCGGGGATAGCTCATGCATATGTATAGGCGTGGTTTTTTAACTTCATGTATATGTAACACTTGGTTGTATAAAATTCAAAGTGAATTGCCAAGCCAGGCGCGCACGATTTTGCCGGGACTACCCCCCGTGCTGCCCGGCGCCGAATAAACATACCTACTTTACAATCTTACAGATTGTGGAGTCTGCTTTCCGCACGTCAGTTTGGCGAGCCAGGCAGGAGGCTCTCTGCTTGGCTGCGGGATCGACTGCGGAGCGGACTCTCCTAGGCGCGCCCCGAGCACTTTCTTGGAGGAGCCTCCGCTGCCAGCCGCTCACCACGGGAGCAGACAACGACCTCCTGAAGCCGCGGACCAAACGGTATGTTTAACGATAGGGGCCTGTAAGTCGTACGCGTGGCCGGGGCAGCTGGTAAATCGCGCAGAGACATCTGGCGTGCAGCATAGTCCCCTTTGGGTGGGTACCCAGGTTGGTTTGGGGCTCCAGTTGGGGACTCACTGACCGATAGAGTGACCACTAGTGATCCTGGGAATAGATCAAATTAGTCTGCGTTTTCCTGGTATCGATTTTTGGTTCTTGTAATAAGGCATTTTGTGTTGGCTACTGATTTGGACTTGCTGAACCATAGTGTCTGCGTGAAGGATTCTTGTGTGTGTGTGATCTATGTTGCATGGTAAAAATTCTATGTTGCGTGCAGGACCTTCTATGGTGTAAACGCCTGTGTCGTGAAAGCGTGAGTGAGTCTCGGGAATCCCAGCAAAGCTGTGACTGTGGCGCGAGGTCTGTCCAGCCGCCCCTAGCCACCCAGAGTCTTCTGAGGTGGGCTAGAAAGCAAGGGGACTTTCCTCTTTCTGAAGTTTATGGTGTAAACGCCTGTGTTGTGAAAGCGTGAGTGAGTCTCGGGAATCCCAGCAAAGCTGTGACTGTGTGTGGCGTGAGGTCTGTCCAGCCGCCCCTAGCCACCCAGATTCTTCTGAGGTGGGCTAGAAAGCAAGGGGACTTTCCTCTTTCCCAAGTTTCTTGTATGATTGTGTGACCACTATGAGTGTGTGGACGTTCACGAGAGTGTGAACACTGTGAGTCTATGTAAATTGTATTGTTTGTGTGCAAAGATTGAATTGGATCCAAAGTGTGTGTTTGTAACCGTGGTAGTAGTTTATTGTGTTCTGTCATTGTAGATTCCTTTGTTCCCTTGTGGTGGGACCCTGACGGTCCTGAATAGTGTCCTTTACACCACGGTAACTCTCGTAAACCTATATTTTGTTCTAGAGGGTAAGTGTTGTGGTGAAAAGTTGTGGGTAGAGTTTGGCTGGAATTTCGAGCATTCTAAGTGTAAAATTTAGACTGGGATAAGAAAGAAAGGGCTGTGTTTGTGTACAAAAGAAGGATAAATAATAAATCAATAAATATGGGAGGGGGTCAGAGTGGAGGAATAATAAAGAAAAGTCCTCTGGGTTGCATACTTGCTCACTGGAAAGATATTGCTGGGACTGGAAGTACGGAAAGTAAAAAGACCTTATCAAATATTGCAATCAATGGTGGCCGTTGTATAAGCTAGAAGGTCTAATGTTGTTTTTAAGAAGAGAAAGAAAATGGGATGAGGTTTCGTATGCAGATATGTTTTTCACCCTCCGAAACCACCCGGAATGGCAAAGGGACTGTGGAATGGTGCCCCCACAGGACCCTATGGTACTCGCGCTTGAGCGAGAAAACAACAAGGAGCTCAGAGGTAAACTGAGGCGGTGTTGTTCGGCATGTAGTATCGGACAAAGATGTACTAAGGCAAGTAAGATTCATCAGGCGCCAGAACAAGATTTAACTGATTTGTTTAAGCCTCCCCTCGACCACAGGAACAGGATGCGGACTCGGACAGAGCTTCGACTCCCCCGGACAGTCCCGTATCTTCCCGTACTAGGAAGAAATCCGCTCCAACAGTTTTGCAAGCACCTCTCCGGGAGGCGGTGGGACCGGATGGTGGGACGATGTTAATTAAAGTCAATCAGACAGAGCCCTTCCGAGTCCCCATCTGAATTCCTGGATCGATTGAGGGACGTGATGCGCCGTAGCACACCGCTGGATCCTGGGTCAGAGGTAGGAATACAACAATTAATCTCCCTATTCTTGGGTCAATCCACAGGAGATATAAGATGCAAACTTCAGAAGTTACGCCCCACAGAAAGCAGGAATTTAGAAGTGCTGCTGGATGAAGCATGGAGAGTGTTTAGTAACAGAGAGGAAGAATATAGGCAAGGGCAAAAGAAGCTGATAGCTATCATGCGGGAGGAAAGGGAAAAAGGGATTAAACGGAACCTGCCTCGTGTGGGTAAAAATCAGTGTGCTTTCTGTAAGAATTTTGGTCACTGGAAGAGGGAATGCCCAAAGAATAAGAAAGGGGGCCAAAGGGCTCACACAGGAAGAACAATAGCCCACCTAGGGAAAGACTGACGGGAACCTGGGGAATCTACCCTAGCGGATCCACTGGTTATAATTAAGCTAGGGGAAAAACAAGAAAAAGTAGAATTCTTAATAGATACAGGGGCAACATACTCTGTTTTGAATCAAGCCTTGATGCCCCTAGGGAATGATTATGTTATGGTAAAAGGGGCGACTGGCCAAAGTAAAAAGGCATATTTTTGTAAGCCTCTAAAATACAAATTGGGAAAACAATGGGGCATCCACAAGTTTTTATATATGCCCAACTCCCCAAAAGCACTTTTGGGAAGAGATTTGTTGGAACAATTGGGAGCAAAAATCACATTTGAAAAAGGAGAAATTACTCTGGAGGTAAAAGATCAACAATACGTTCAAATATTGAGTCTAACCTTAACCAGTCTTCCCTCAGAAGGAAAAATTAACGAGGAAATCCTAAATCAAGTGTACCCGGGGGTATGGGCTACCGACGTACCGGGAAGAGCGAAAAATGCTCCACCGGTCAAAATTAAAGTTAAGAAAGACCAACAACCGGTAAGAATTAAACAATATCCCTTAAAGAAAGAAGATAGAGAAGGAATCCAGCCGGTGATAGAAAAATTTCTACAATTAGGACTATTAAAGGAGTGTGAGTCTGAATTCAATACCCCTATATTACCTGTTCGGAAACCTGATGGGTCATATAGGGTGGTCCAAGAGTTACGGGCGGTGAATAAGATAACTGAAGACCTCTACCCAGTAGTGGCGAATCCATATACCCTGCTGACTGCGTTAACACCTGATCTAATTTGGTTTACTGTCTTAGATTTGAAGGATGCTTTCTTTTGCCTCCCTCTCCACGAAGCCAGTCAAAAATTGTTTGCATTCGAATGGGAAAATCCTAAGAGTGGTCGGAAGACCCAGCTCACTTGGACGGTGTTGCCACAAGGATTTAAGAATAGTCCTACATTTTCGGCAATCAGCTTGCGAAAGACCTAGAATCCTGGGAAACCCCGTCTGAGAAAGGAAAATTGTTGCAGTATGTGGATGATATCCTGATCGCCACCAGGACAGAGGAAGACTGTATGGCATGGACGGTGAGTCTGTTAAACTTCTTAGGACTCCAAGGATACCGGGTGTCCAAGAAGAAAGCCCAGGTAATGCAACGTAAAGTGAATTATTTGGGCTATGAAATTAGTGCGGGGCAGAGAACTTTGGGGCAGGCCCGCAAAGAGGTGATATGCCAAACTCAGAAACCCCAGACAGTAAAGGAGTTGCGGACCTTTCTGGGAATGACAGGGTGGTGTCGACTGTGGATTTACAATTATGGACTGCTTGTTAAACCACTGTATGCGCTGACAGCGACTGAGCAGAAACACCTTGAATGGAATAAGGAGGCTGAACAAGCTTTTGAGCGACTGAAAAAGGCTCTGATGTCAGCCCCGGCCTTAGGACTCCCAGATGTGAGTAAGCCGTTTCTTCTTTTCTCTCATGAGAAGCAGGTCATTGCCCTAGGAATATTGGTACAGGATCTGGGTCCGCATCGACGGGCAGTTGCCTACCTCTCTAAGCAGTTAGACGCGACTGCAAAGGGCTGGCCTGGATGCCTACGGGCGGTTGCAGCCATGATACTGAACATACAGGAAGCCCGAAAGTTTACTCTGGGCCAGAAAATGACTGTTTTTGTGTCCCATGCGGTGTCAGCAGTACTGGAAGCAAAGGGTGGGCACTGGCTCTCTCCACAAAGATTCCTGCGATATCAAGCTGTGATAGTGGAACAGGATGATGTGGAAATCGTGGTCACTAACATTGTCAACCCAGCTTCTTTTCTCAGTGGGAACACAGGAGAACCGGTGCATCATGACTGTTTGGAAACCATCGAAGCAACATACGCAAGCCGCGCAGACCTGAAGGATAGCCCCATAAAAAACGGGGAAAACTGGTTCACAGACGGGAGCAGCTATGCCTCGGATGGCAATCGACATGCAGGATACGCCACCACCACCAGTCAAGAGGTAATAGAATCAGGGCCTTTGCCCATGAACACCTCCGCACAGAAGGCAGAAATAATTGCCCTAACCCGAGCCCTGGAGTTGGCCCAGGGCAAAACTGTGAACATTTACACGGACTCAAAATATGCCTTCGGAGTTGTGCACGCACATGGAGCAATTTGGAAAGAAAGAGGCTTATTGAACTCCCAAGGGAAAAATATCAAACATGCAGAAGAAATTCTGAAGCTACTAGAAGCTGTCCAACTCCCTGAGAAAGTGGCAATTATGCATGTTAAGGCACACCAGAAAGTGAGCTCAGATTTGGAAAAAGGGAATGAGCTGGCGGACAGAGAGGCAAAACAAGTGGCCAAAACGAAGGTAAAAATAGAAGGGGCTCTAATTCCTGATAGGCAAATCTCCCTACAAGGTAAGCCAAAATATACCAAAGAAGATCAGAAACTTATTACAGACTTAGAAGGGTCATATAATGAAGAGGGGTGGCTTATACCCCACAGGGAAGACTAATTATTCCCTCTTGTTTACTGTGGCACTTGATACGGGAGGAACATAGAAAAAGGCATTGGGGAACAGAGGCTCTGTATAAACATTTGATAAGAGAAATCGCGGCTAGAAACTTATATACCACAGTGAGACAGGTGACTCAACAGTGTGACCTTTGCCTCCAGACTAATCCAAAAAATACTCCCAAACCAGAAATGGGCCAGATTGGGAAGGGCAATGGGCCTGGACAACAATGGCAGGTTGATTTTACAGAACTTCCAAGAAAAGGGGGGTACCGATATTTACTGGTGTTAACTGACACCTTTTCAGGTTGGCCAGAAGCGTTCCCAACTAGGACAGCCAAGGCTCGGGAGGTAACTAAAGTGTTGGTACAAGAGATAATACCACGTTTTGGGGTTCCGGCAACCATATCCTCTGACAGAGGACCACATTTTGTCTCAAAAATAGTGCAACAAATCAGCCACCATTTAGGTATAGATTGGCAACTTCATACCCCGTATCGCCCTCAGTCGAGTGGCCAAGTGGAGAAAATGAACACTTAATCAAACAGCAAATTGTGAAATTGGGACAAGAAGCAAACCTGACATGGCCTCAGTCTCTCCCTTTAGCCCTTTTGCGTATACGAACAAGACCAAGGGCGAGGGAAGGACTGAGCCCCTTTGAAATTTTGTATGGACGACCCTATGGAATACAAAAAGGGATATCTATGCAAATTGGGGACGAAATTATGACTCCCTACATGGTGGCATTGAGCAAACAGCTCAATAAAATTAGAAAGCATGTAATTGGGACCCGGAGAAGAGGTCTAGATGAACCTGTACATGATATACAACCTGGAGATTATGTATATGTAAAGTCTCTTGCAGAAAAAACCCTGGAACCACAGTGGGAAGGACCGTACCAGGTACTCA